>NC_066580.1:352551152-353897818 GCF_024323335.1 Lathyrus oleraceus | reverse complement strand
AAACCAGAAAACTCAATGATGATTGGCTGTTGTTGCTTTTGTCACTATTCCATTGAAAATGAGCCAATAGGAACATTTCCCGTGCCCCTCCAAAACTCAGTCGTTTTGATAAGTGGCATGCTTATTTACAGCTTTGCCACTCGGTCAACCTTGCTTTGACCATTTGCCATGCTAGTTGTTCATGTTCATCCCAATTATTCATCCAACTTCCACAATTAATTTCTCTCTCAATTTTCATCCAAAAATCATGCAATTTTTTCCATAAGGTTCATGAATGTGTCTAGTATTTGATTTTGATTTTTAATTAATTTTTCATTGGCTGGATTTTAAATGATAATTGTTTTCCCAACATGTGACCAAATTTTGTGCACTTTGCCAAATCAATTTTGAAATGATGAGAATGTATCCAATGGCTCCCAAATTTTTTGTGCTTAAACTAGACACACTCATGGTGATTTTGGTGTAGAGTTTGTGAATTTATCATTTGTGGTTTGTGAGATATGATTTTTTGAATTAGGGTGTGACAATTTGTGTCACACCATTGATGTCCAACTTCATGATTTTCATTACCATGTTTCCTTACATCCAAATGACCCCAAATTTTGCATGAACCTACTCTTGTATGTCTAGTTGACTTGTGAATTTTCTTGGATTTAATTGAACTATTTTCCATTTGTTTGAGATTTTTCTTCCCTGCCTAGTCAAATGTTAACCTTGTGTGACACTTGTTCCCATTTCATTTGTGAAATTCTCATACTTTATTGGATGGACATGAAATTTTGCATGAGATAACTAGACATCCTCATCTTTGCCATGGTTTTGATCCCATTCATTTATCATACACCATCTCTGACTTATGATTTTTCTAAGTTGATGCATGTTTGGTTGACTTCTTTGAGCATGTTCAAAATGGCTTTGACTTTAAGATTTTCATTGACTGCCTTCCACTTGTCCAAATGAGATGAAATTTGACATGCTTACCATGCTGTGGGTTATGATTGATCATGATTTATTTGGTGATTTTTGGAAAATGTTTAGATTGCTTTTGATGCAAGTCTTGCTGTTGACTTCTATGAGCTTCTGTTTGCCATGTTTTGACCTAAATGGTTCATGAAATGATGATAGTGATTGATATGAATGTGAATCCAATTGGTTTTGTTTCTTGAATGTTTAAACTTGAATTTGATTGGATATCCCTTGCTGTCTTGACTTTCTCATTCACTTTTGACCCTAGGCTTGCCCTAGTGGTCCTGTTACTCACCTTTGAGTTTGTGATTTCAGGTTGACCATCAAATGACCATTAAGACCAATTTTTTTGATTGAGCTTACTCAAGTATCATTGTCTAACCTCTTTGTTTTGTAGGTGGCTTGGCTCACATGCCATAAGCCTTGTACCCTGCACATCCATGTGCCTCTAATGGACTGTTGTTGTCTGTTTCTGTTTGTTTTGTTTGAAGTTGCATACTAACATCTGCTTGACTGTTTCAGGTGCTTTAGTTGCTTAGTTCTTTGTGAACTTTTTTGCTTTGCTTTGCTTCTATAAGCAATTTGCATTGAGGTATGTCTCTTTTACTTCATGTAGTCTGGAAGACCTGGCCTGTTACTTGGCCAGGCAACTGTCTGAAGTCCTCCTTAAGAGGCAATGTTTGTGATTGTTTACTTTTGTCCTTGCATAGAGTCAAAGTCCTCCTAAGTGAAGAGGCAATTGGTGGAAGGTAGGGATATGCAATCTATCCCCCACTATTCAGTGTGTCATCTGCTTTGCTCACACCACTGTGTTGATGCATTGCAGATACAAACCCAAGATCTTGTACAAACTGTACAGTTGAGTCAGTTTTAAATGTGTAGAAGGGTTCCCACTTTCTGAACCCACACATTCTTGTCTTGAGCTCTCCCAGGCCAGGGATAAGAGCTGTGAGGTCTCATCCTCACTTCATCCTTTCATCTGCTTCACCTTAGCCCCTCAATGGCAAGGTTAAGAGCAACATTCACCCAGTTCCAGAGGTTTGTTTGTTGAGGTTGATATGACCCCTTGACTAAAACCTAACCCTTGTTTGAGCCACTTGTTTGTGTATAGCGTGTGCTTCCTGTGCAAGTTAGGATAGTTTGACTTGCTTCCTGTGCAAGTTAGGATAGTTTGACTTGCTTCCTGTGCAAGTTAGGATAGTTTGACTTGCTTCCTGTGCAAGGTAGGATAGTTTGACTTGCTTCCTGTGCAAGTTAGGATTAGTTTAGACTTGCTTCCTGTGCAAGTTAGGTTTTGCTTGGCTTGCTTCCTGTGCAAGTTAAGTGTGTGTGGCTTGCTTCCTGTGTGAGCCATACTTAGGATAGGTTGGCCCTTGTGCCATTTAGCTAGAAACCATAACTTAGGGTTGATTTTGCATGACAACATCTAGGCTCAAGTCGTAGTCTCCCTAGAGTTGTGTCTCCCTCTGTTATCTGGTTAGGCTAGTCCTTTTTCCCTGCGTAGGGGAACTACATCGCCCTGATCTTCACACCAGATGAAGTATGTAGGCAGGAGATTGAGCTGATCTCTCCGGGCGCCCTTTTTCTTTTTGTGTGTGTTGTCTGACCTTTGCTAGGCTCGAGTCCCTGACTCCTTAGCATTTGCTGTCTGTCTGTTTGCTTGTGTTTGACAGTTGTAGGCTGAGTCCCAGACTCCCTATCTATCTGTTGTGTTGTTTAGGTTCGGATGTCAAGGTAAGTCCAGTGATTGGCATTCTGGCTCCATGTTTGCCTTCTTGTGTGCGTTTAGGTTCGGATGCTGACATAAGTCCAGTGATTGGCAGTCGGGCTCCACGTTTGCCTATTTGTGTTTGTTTGTGTGCGTGTCAGCCGAGCTACGAATGCTCTGATTCTTCTCTCGTCCGAGAAGATACGTATGCATAGGATGCGATATCCTAGCGAGCATGTGTCGTTTCCCCAGTCCGAACTACTTCGACTCTGATGTCTATGCCTGATAGACTAAGTAGGCCCAGGATACGATATCCTGCCGAGTCAGTTTCAGTCAGTTTCTTTTGTCTCTTTCAGCCAGTGTGTGAGTATTTGAGCAGTGTTTAGCAACCAATATTCCTTCCTTTTGTGCGTGGATCCCGTAGAGTACTACGGATGCGTAGGGGTGCTAATACCTTCCCTTCGCATAACCGACTCCCGAACCCATACTCTTTGGTCGCGAGACCATGTTCTTTCCTAGGTTTACTTCGAGCGTTTCCTTTCCCTCTTTTGGGATAAATAACGCACGGTGGCGGCTCTGTTGTTCTTGTTTTCCCGCCGGTTTTTCGCGCGATGCGACAGCGTGACATCATGATCTACATACGCCACATCCAACAGCTTTTGCAGAGCCTCCCGGTGTGGTTCTGAATTCAACAGTAGTGACAACACAAATGTTTTGGATGGCGTTTGTAGAAGCTGGTCTACAACATTGTACTCGCTCCTTTTGATGAGCCTTAGCATTTCATAACAATCTTCTTTCGTATTGCCACTCGGGGCAACAGAAGCAGGAGTTTTCAACATAGAGGCGGGCTTAACAACAAGTGTCGGATTCGAAGTGCTCACAGCATTCCCAATCGGGCGTTCAACAAAATCAGCGTCAACACCTCCTCGAGCATCAGCCTGGGATTTTACCGAAGCTGAAAATACACGACCGCTGCGGGTCAAACCACTGGCGTCAGCAATGTTTACAACAGACGAAGAGGGCAAGGGCACCTCTTTCCCACTTTCCATTGCTACAGCATTGTAGCGATAAGGAACCGCCTTCTCGGAGGAATACGGTACAGGTCCGGCAGGCTTGATAGTCAGAGCTGGAGCAACCTTCTGCTTGCTACCATCATACTTGATGACAACAGGCTCAGGTATCCGGAATACCGGAGAAATTACGTTGACTTCGAGCTCATCTTCGTCAACATTTCTATTTTGAAGGATCTCGATGACTCCCTCGTCCAACATCTCTTGAACATCTCTGCGCACCTGGCGACGTCCTCTCTGATTGATAGAACAGACTCTACATCTATCATGGTCATGCTCATAATGGCTGTAATCACACAGCAAGCGATGCAACTCAACCAGCGATTGCCGGATATGACTGACATATTTGACTTTATACTTGCCAGGACAGCCCTGGACCATATTAACGGACTTCCCATGCTCGGGCCATGGGTTCTTCTTCACATTCGGACTTACGTCCTCGAAAAACAAAATCCCTATTCTCACAAGGCATGCACCTTGGTCTTCAAGGGATAACAATTCTCCACATCGTGTTACCAGGTACAGCGGGAGGGTCTCGCGGAGTGATTAACTTTCTATCGATCAGAGATGGATAGAGTTCAGCATAAGTCATCGGAATTGGATCAAAGGTGACCCTCTTCCTCTCATAGCTGGTGCTGGCATTGTTGTTGTTATTTCGATGCTGGTAGGCTTGCTGTTGTGGACGTTGTTGTTGTTGCTGATATTGCTGAGTTTGCGGTTGTTGATAATGTTGAGCTTCCCTGAAAGCAGGTGCTATATGAGCCACCTGATGCTGATTATTGACTGGGCGAGCAATCTTCCTCTTCATAGAGGGTCTTCTCTTGACATGGGAAGACACAACATGTGCCTCTCCCTCCTTCTTCTTTGCGAAACATCCATATCTCTTTGCTGAAGAGCCTTCCTCTCGAGTTAAGCGTCCTTCACGGGCCCCTTCTTCCAATCTCATCCCCATATTCACCATCTCGGTGAAGTCTGAGGGAGCACTGGCTATCATCCTCTCATAATAGAAGGAGCTCAAGGTCTTTAAGAAGATCTTGGTCATCTCCTTCTTCTCAAGGGGTGGCACTATCTGAGCTGCCAATTCGCGCGACCTCTGGGCGTATTCTTTGAAGGTCTCTTTCTCTTTCTGGGACATTGCCCTCAACTGGTCCCTATCAGGAGCCATATCCATATTATATTTATATTGCTTGACAAAGGCCTCGCCAAGATCATTGAAAGAGTGGATGTTTGAAGTCTCCAAACCCATGTACCACCGGAGAGCGGCACCGGACAAACTGTCCTGGAAATATTGGATGAGCAGTTGATCATTATCAGTTTGTGTCGACATCTTGTTAGCATACATCACAAGATGACTGAGAGGGCATGTGTTTCCTTTATACTTCTCAAAGTCACGCACTTTGAATTTAATAGGGATCTTCACGTTGGGCACAAGGCACAACTCAGCAGCACTCTTACCAAAGAGGTCCTTCCACCTCAAATTCTTCAGTTCCTTACGAAGCTCAAGGAATTGGTCTTTCATGTCGTCCATCTTCTCATAAACGTCTGGCCCCTTAGATGGCTCAGAATGATAGATGGTATCTTCAACCCTTGGTAAAGTGTGCACAATAGGATGTGGCACAGACATGATCGGGCTAGATGTCGGCAAAGAAGCAAGAGTTGTAGCAAAACCCTCTGGCATGAAGTTGGCGGGCATTCCCCAAGGGAAGCCGACTGGCATAGATGGCGCAAAATGAGCTGTTGCAGCAGGCACAGTAGAAGTTACGACCTCAGAAATGACCATCCTCTGGGTAGGAGTTGAGGGTGTTGGAGAAGACTGGCTCTGGGCAGCCATGAATGACTCCACCAGGGCAGTCAATCTGGCTACCTCCTCTTTCAGCTCGCGGTTCTCTTGTTCCAAATGATCCATCAGTCTTGAAGAATTGGCTCGAGTGTAGTACCAGTGAGTCAGCTTGTCTTCAAAATAAATGAAGAACACACAGTTAGACCATAGGACAAGAAGCCTGGAGCAAAACCTGCTTATGCAAATGATGCATGAAATGCTTATGCATATGATGTGTTTTTTATTTAAGAGGAACTTTAGAGTTCTATTTGCAAATTTAGGGAAATATTACATTCTTATCACATATGAGAACATCTTATCAATAATATCTGGGAAATATTTTTACACCAAAGAAGTACAGCATTGGTAACCAAATACAAGGAAAAAAGGAAAATGACCATCCTATGGATCCTAAAAACAATCATCTAAAGCTCGGGATACAGGAAGATAAGATGCACGAAGCCTCTTCACCTCCTCCTCATAGGCTGCCTCCATATCTGCCTTCTCCTTGGCGAGTCGATCGTACTTCCTCTTCCAGAACCTAGAAGACTGAGGAAGTAGGGAAGTCCATGCATCATTTGAATTATCAATAACCTGATGCTCGAGGAACTCAAACAAAGCATCCTTCTCCTTGATCTGCTGAAACAACTCTTCTCATTCACGGATCCAAGCACGTGAACGGTCTTCATCTCTGAACTCCTCTACTCCTTGGTCAGGGAGGGTTGAAGGCCCATCCCTAACCAAAGGTGTAGGTCCTGGATATTCGTAAGGCATGAGGTACTCAGAAGCTCTCCTCCTAATCCAAGCAGTGTAAGGCTCCAAAGCGACACAATTCTTAGGATCTAACTCCTTCCTTCCTTTCCTATGAATCTTGCGCCAAGCGCGGACCATCTAGCCCTTCAAGCCTTAGGGATCTTTACCCTCCTGAAAGAACACACCTTCTAACAGAATGTTATTGGGTTTATCCTTTAGGGGGAACCCAACCTGACGACGTGCCAAAACAGGGTTGTAGTTAATCCCACCACATGTACCAAGAAGAGGTACAATGGAGAATTCACCACAAGAGTCGATAATCTACACACCATCATACACACAATTGTACCAAGAGATATCATCATTAGTGAGAGACATAAGTCTCGTGGACCACCTTAGACATCCCTTGTTTTCTTTGAAGGCGACCGTATGTGGTAAGTGAGAAATAAACCACTTATACAACAGAGGCAAACAGCACACAATGGCACCACCACCCTTTGCATTCCTCATATGCAAAGAAAAATAAGTGTCACCCAACAGAGTCGGAACGGGATTAAGAGTAGAGAAAATCCTATTAGCGTTCACATCCACAAGCTTGTCGATGTTGGGGAATAATACTAACCCATAGATGAGAAGTACAAATATGGCTTCAAAGGCATCCTCACTCATGGCCTTCCCATACATAGTAGCTTGAGCAATGAGGAACTCAGAAGGGAGACCTTGAATTCCACCTTTGGTAGTCAAATGAGCACCAACCAGAGATTCATCTATATGCAACATGTCATCTATCTCTCGAGAAGTAGGAATACTCTCTAAGCCACTGAACGACAACTGGTCTAGAATAGGTATACCCACGAGGTAGGCATACTCCTCAAGCGTAGGAAAAAGCTGGAAATCCGGAAAAGTGAAGCAATAGTACAAAGGATCATAAAACTGCACCAATACACTCATCAACCCTTCATCCACCTGAGTAGTCAGAAGAGGAAGAAGCTTCCCAAAACGAGCCTTGAAACCCAAGGGATTTAATACATAGGATGTCAAATTCCTTAGTTCTTTCAAATCTGGTTGTCTGAAGCTGTACTTCTTTGTATTCCTTCTTTGTCTTTCCATGTCTGAAAATTTGCAAATAGACCTCTTAAGTTCCTTGAAAATGGGTGCATGAATGTATGAATGCAACAATCACACTCAAGGATCAAGCAAAGCACACCAAACAAAGGTCATGGGATGGATCATATTATCCTTAATATCAATCATCCATTTTGGTGGATTTTGGTTTACACCTTATCAACACCCAAGTTCCATTGATATTAAGGATACATGAACGGATCAACCACGAATCAAGGGTTTGATGCGAATCACGAGCATGGAGTCTGGGATTAGAACCACCCAAAGGGAGTGTACTAGGGTTTAACCTGCCAAACATGTTCTACAAGAGGTTCCCATAGTCATCATCCCATCTTTCCGATATTATCGGAGAAACGACTACTCGTATTCCAAAAATATTCTCAAGAGAGACTCTTATGAGTGTAGTATCGCGTAACAATCATATCAAATCTTACACTTGAACGACTTTCGCACTACATCCTAAGAATAGGCCAAGATGGGCTTGGTAGACTAAGGTCCTTGGCTTCTAAGGTCTATATTGGAAAGAGTAATGTCTAACCACAACTACTTGTGTGACATTATTGATCCCAACATGACCTCCATCAAGTGAATGGACTTGCAAGTCAACTTGTTAAGGAATAACTCCACACAAGTCAACAAGAGTATGCCATTCTCCTATCCTAAGTGCACTCGAGTTCGGGTATAGAACTCATCTCACAAAGATCACCAAGCATACAAGGAATTACTATTCAAGCAAATCAATCATTACATACAATACAGTAATCCCAAATTGCACAAAAATATGTCGCAAAATAATATTCAATACAATACAACAAAAATGAAAAATAGGCAAAACCCACTAGGCTACATTCCCCAGCAGAGTCGCCATTTTTCTGTAGCGGGGTATTCGTTACCATTAGAGATATTGACTAAACTAAGGTAAATCATACAAGTCAAGTCGCCACCGCACTTCTATTTATCCAAAGGAATGGTTAGAAAGCGAACAAAAACCTAAAAGTTTTATCGAATCAAAAACTAGTAAAAATGTCAGAGATCTGGGTAAGGGGGTTGGTTATGCAATGGGAAGGTGTTAGGCACCCAAAACATCCTAGGTACTCCTAGGGAGCCCTTTTCACATTTGTTGTAAAGTTGGTATTTTGTGAAAATTTGTTTGTGTAAACATGATTGAAGTGATGAGAAGAGAATATACAAGTTATTTACATTTTGTGTTTGAATGGATAAACCCATTGCCTACGTACCATCTTTAAAAAAAAGATTATGATCAAAACCTCGTAGTTCGGGGTAAAAATCTCAAAATGAGTTGCTGAATTGATTGGTCCAAAAGCCTTAAGGTCTTTTGTTATCCAAGGGAGAAAACTCAACCTAAAACCACAAATCCACAATGTGAGGATAGCTTCAACATGCTAGTGAGGGGTTAACCCTATAATAAGCATGGAAGACTTATTGTCCATCACTAAGGATATAGGTGAGCATTACATCTACCTCAAGGATAACTCAAACCTAATAGCTAAAGGTTATGAAAAAATTGATTAAGAAGGTGGCCATTGAAGCCACAAAAAGACATTTGAATGGGTTGTATTTACCAATAAAAAGTATGTACAAAATGGTCAAAGTTGACTTAGGAGTTCAATTCAAAATAAGTATTAAGAAAAGAAAGTTTGAAAATCAAAAGCATAAGGCTTAGGTTTCTAATGTTTGAAAATAATTGTTAAATGTTTGCACAAAAGTTTTGGCTTGGGTTAGAGTGGAGAGAAGAAGAAGAATGGCTAAAGTCCTAAACATACAAGAGGTAAGGGACAAGAAGCAAAACCACACATGGAGTTCCTCTCTTTAGATCATATTGATGATCCAAGTAGCTCCCATCCTTTGGAATAAGCAATCACATAAGCATAAACTCAAGCAATCAACAATGAAATGAACCTTTGTAAAGCTCCTTAATGCATTATGGGTCCCTCTCTCTTAGAAGCTCATGGCAATGGTTCCTCAATTTGGATCAAGTTGGAATCCCTAGCACAAGATGTAAGACCCCAATTTTGTCCCTAAGATCCCTCATGGCATCATAGCATTGCATTGCATAGCCTCAAGGATCATTGAGCATCTTGACTTCCTTTCGTTATGGGTGGGACCTCCTTGTGAGTGGTTTGAGATCACCAGGCATGCTTGTATTGTATATCATTGCTTTTCTTGTTATACACTAACCAAAAGCACAAAAATATGTCATTAACATTTTTGTTTTGTAGCTGAAGCATTCACAGGTCAAGCACTTCAAGAGCATCCTTTGTGCAAGAGCTGAGATATTTTCCTTGGTATAAGGACCACATGATCAATCTAAAGAGCTTACATGAGCTAGGGTTCCATTTTGAAGCCATTTCATCAAGTGATAAAGGCCCAAATTCATCAAAGCATTTCATGGTCATCTGAGGACAAAAAGTCAACTGTAAAGTCAACTGAGGGCTTTGAGGTTGGGGAGATGATTTGAAACACCTCATTCATGTTCAAAAGAAGTCTATTTTTCATTTCAAACATCTATCTTGAAGATTTTGAAGTCATGGCAAAAGTTTCCAAAAATGGAAAGTGACCTGTAATTTCAAGTTTCCAAAAATGGCAAGTTTCTGGTCCACATTCAAATTGACTTATCAACATCAAATAAGCTTCAAATGGATTTTTGGTGAACATGAAAGTTGTAGATCTTTGTCTCCCATTTCCAAAAAGTCCTATTTCTTGTTCATATCATGATTGGTTGAGAAGTTATGGCCAAATGATCACAACGTGTGCATAGAAGTTCCAAGTCACATAACTTTTGAGACAAAACTCCAATTTGGTCCATTCTTTTTGCAAAATACTCCTCATGACCAATACTTCTCAAAACAAGCCTTGCCATGCATGAGAGAGGCTTGTATGCCCATTATTTCACATGTGTTCATTTTGGAGGGAATTTTCATGATTCAAAATTGGCTTATAATACAAGCAAATTAACCATTCCATCATGACCATTGGTTGATTTTAACTGAATTCAAAGCTCAACATGGGATTCTCACGTGTAGCATGTGCATGCTAGCTCAATTTTCATTTTTTGCACTTTGATCCAATTTTCCCTAATCATGTTTAACCAAGGCCTAATTTGATTAGCATTGTGATTAGTGCATCATATAAATACCAAACCCTAACCATAATTCATAAGGACAGAATTTCAGATCTAGACTTTTCATTTTCCCTCCATTTTTCTCTCTCTTCGAAATTCAATTTTCTTCACACAAAAACCAAATCTCTTTGCATATTCTTGCTCCTGGTGTAATTCTGAGCAAGAATCATCATCTGGATTGGACAATTGAGCTGGATTTCGAGCAGATCGAGTGCACTTTCATGGAAATGGATTTCTGAAATTGAAGAAGATCCAGGTGGTTTCAAGTGGTGATTCTTGCACAAAGCCTCAAGGCAAGGTTAAGGAAGAAGATCTGGAGATTGTGAGAGCCTGAGGACACGAATTCAGAGAACTGCATTTCCAAGTGAGTTGAAATCGATCATCTCTTTTTGCTGTTTTCTTGTTATAGAATTGTAGATCTCACTTAGCTGAGCATGC
The DNA here is from genome assembly GCF_024323335.1 of Lathyrus oleraceus. NCBI lineage: Eukaryota > Viridiplantae > Streptophyta > Magnoliopsida > Fabales > Fabaceae > Lathyrus > Lathyrus oleraceus. The sequence continues at coordinate 353,886,797 of NC_066580.1, read as the reverse complement.
TGATATGATTAGAATTGAAAATGGATGAATATCGAGCATGTATGATGAACTTAAAGTTTTGATGTCAAAAATGTTTTTGCTCGATCTGGAAAATTCATGATGATTTAGGATTAGATTATTTGATATTTGGATTCTATGTTGAATGCTGGTTCGAATGATATATAATTTGCTTAATTCTGAAAATTTTGGTCGTGACTCCGCTGGAATCTCACCGGGGAAGACGACCGGAGCTACAGCTCCGGCGTCTGGTTCACTTGCTAGGGTTTGCGCCATGTGGCTTCCACGTATGCGCTTGCATGTGTACTCGATTGGTTCTCATTGCCTTGACCGAGCCACATGTGTTTGACCTGCTGATGTGTGATGCCAAATCATTTAATGAAACGATGCGTTTCATTTAGCTTGCGTGTTGCCATGTGTGTTTGCTTGCTGACCATTCCATTGGCTCTTGTTGCTTTGACTCTGCTTGCGTGTGCATTTACTAATGATGTGTATGATGACTGTGTTAAGTGAAGCGCTGCGTTTTGCTTGTTTAAATGTGATCCGTTGATGTGGATTTTGCGCTTCATCCAATGGCTATGTTAATTCTGAGTATTATTTCAAATATTATTTTCCCTCCATTCTTTTTATTATTTAATATTATTTCATTCATCTTTAAAAAATCATTAAAAATTGAAAAATAGTCCAAATTAACTCCAATTATTTTTCATAGCTTTGTTTTAATGTCTAGTTTTTTGTGATATTATTTTCATGAATTGTTGTCAGCTGGATTTTTAATTGTGAATTTTTGATTGGACATTGTGTTAATTTGACATGTTGCGTTCAATGCCTTGTGAAATGCTATTTGTTGATCCAATTCATCTGAATTTTTGCATGCTTGATCATCACTCATGATATGAATTTTTGAGAACTGATTTGAATTTTTTCTCATATGCTATCTTTGTTTTTGACACATGAAGATGTAGGTGGCAATTTGTGCTACATTTTTGACCTTGCATTTGTGCATTTTTGTTCACCTATCATTTGAGCTCTTCTAGATTTGATATTTTGCCCACTGACTGCGCATGACATGAGAAACTTGCATGAAAAATTTCATAGCCTTTGCATGCTTTTATGTTCTGATTTGGATTTTCTAATTTGGATGTCCATTTTGTGCTCATTTGCTTGCCTTTGCTTTACGTTGATCATTTGAGCTACTTGCCTTGTGAATTGATGTTGGTCCTTTTGAGGACATTTTATTGATTGTTTGAATATGCAATATGTGAAAGATTGAGTTCTGTTTTGATCATTTAGTTTGGTTTTGAACTTAGTCTTTGTACTAGTGTTTTGTACATGAACTAACCTTGACTTGTGTTTCAGGTTTGGACATTTAGCATTAATGGTTGAGTTGCTCACCTTTTGAGATGCAAATTGGATTGTGTTCTGACTTCTTTGTGTTTTTTAGGGATTTAAGTTGATGTGCTGAGCTCATTGCCTCATTTGATTGCTTGACCATTGCTCATTGAATTGTGTAACAGTTGGATGGTTTGTCTGTTTCTTTTCTGATTGGTTGTCTGAGATATTAACTGTTTAGCTTTTTTACAGGTACATTAGTTGCTTGCTTTTAGCTCTTGCTTGAGCTTTGGATTGTGGTTGATACACCACTTAGGTAGTTATCCTCTTACTCCATGTAGTCTGGAAGTCCTGTCACCTTTTTGGCAGGCATTTTGCTAGCAAGTCCTCCTTAAGAGGCTCTGTTTATGTTTGTTTACATTTGTGCCAAAGACCTCCAAGATGAGGCATGTGCTACTTGATAAGTCCTCCTAAGTGAAGAGGCAATTGGCGGATAAAAGGGATTAGTAGCCAATCCCCCATTATTCAGTGAGTCGTTCATTATGCTCGCACTACGTGCTGATGCTTTTGAACATGTACCCAAGATTTTTTTCCAGTGTCTGTCAAGTGGAATAGGATCTCACTTTCTGGATCCCCACGCTTTCTTTATCATGAGCTCACCCAGGCCAGGGTTAAGAGCATGAGGTTTCATCCTCATTTTCATTCTAATCAGCTTCACCCTAACTCTCAATGTTAGTGGTTAAGAGCTACATACTACCCTTGTACAGTTTGGCGTGTTTGTCGAGGTTGATATGACCCCTCTTGACTAAAGCCTACCCTTGGTTTGAAGCCTCTTGTATGTATATAGTGTGTGATGATTGTTTGATTGTGATCCTTTGATGTGTTTGCTTTTGATGTTTGTTTGTTATGGTTGGGAGTAGGATCTAAGTCCATATATTGGCATTCTGTTTCCGTTTTGTTGTTTGGAGTCGGATATAGGTCCATATATTGGCATTCTGTTTCCGTTTTGTTGTTTGGAGTCGGATATAAGTCCATATATTGGCATTTTGTTTTCGTTTTGTTGATAGGAGTTGGGTGTAAGTCCATATATTGGCATCTTGTTTCCTTTCATTTGAGGATCTCTTTTGAGACTTGTGATTTTCTTTTGCTTTGTGCTTGCTTATTCCAAAGGAACTTGCTTGGATCATCTATATGATCTCGAGAGAGGAACTCCTAGTGTGGTTTTATCCCTTACCTCTCACCCTTGTTTTCTTCATTTCTCCATCCTAACCCAAACCAAAAACTATTTGTGCAAACATTTGACTTGTTTTCAACATTAGAAACCTAAGCCTTAAGCTTTTGATTTTCAAACTTTCTTTTCATAACACTCATTGTGAATTGAATCTTTCAGTCAACTTTGACCATTTTTGTACATACTTCTAATTGATAAATGTAATCCATTCAAATGTCTCTTTTGTGGTTTCAATGATCACTTCTTAATCAAATATTTTCATAACCTTTTGCTATTAGGTTTGAGTTATATTTGTGGTAGATGTAATACTCACCTATGTCCTTAGTGATGGATAATGAGCCTCCCATGCTTAATATAGGGCTAACCCCTCACTAGCATGTTGAAGCTATCCTCACATGGTGGACTTGTGGTTTTTCAGGTTGAGTTTTCTCCCTTTGATAACAAAAGACCTTAAGGCTTTTGGACCAATCAATCCACTCATTTTTTTTGAAATTTTTTACCCGAACTACGAGGTTTTGATCCTAATCTTTTCATAAGAGGGTCCGTAGGCAATGGGTTCATCCATCCAAACACAAAATATAAATAAACTTGTATATTCTTTTCTCATCTCTTCAATCATGTTTGCACAAATAAAATTTTCATAAACAATAACCTTTGCAACAAGCGTGAAAAGGGCTCCCTAGGAGTACGTAGGATGTTTTGGGTGCCTAACACCTTCCCATTGCATAACCAACCCCCTTACCCAGATCTCTGTTCCTTTTACTAGTTTTATTTGTAAAACTTTTAGGTTTTTGTTCGCTTTCTAACCATTCCTTTGGATAAATAGAAGTGCGGTGGCGACTCGACTTTGTATGATTTACCTTGGATTTAGTCAATATCTCCAATGGTAACGAATACACCACTACAGAAAAGTGGCGACTCTGCTGGGGAAAAAGCTCCTTGGTGGGTTTTGCCAACTTTTCACACTTGTTGTATTATATTGTTTATGACATATTTTTGTGCAATTTGGGATTACTGTATTGTTTGTAATGATTGTATTGCTTGATATATTAATTGCTTGTGTGCTCTGTGATCTTTGTGAGATGAGTTCTATACCCGAACTCGAGTGCACTTAGGATAGAAGAATGGCGTAGTCTCGTCGACTTGTATGGAGTTATTCCTTAGCAAGTTGACTTACGAGTCTATTCACTTGGTGGAGGTCATGTTGGGATCAATAATGTCACACAAGTAAGTTGTGGTTAGACATTACTCTTTCCAATATAGACCTTAGAAGCCAAGGACCTTAGTTTACCAAACTCATCTTGGCCTATTTTTAGGATGTAGTGGGGAGGTCGTTCAAATGTAAGATTTGATGCGATTGTTACGCGATACTATACTCATAAGAGTCTCTCTTGAGAATATTTTTGGAATACGAGTAGTCGTTTCTCCGATAATATTCGAAAGATGGGATGATGACTATGGGAACCTCTTGTAGAACATGATCGACAGGTTTAAACCCTAGTACACTCCCTTTGGGTGATTCTTAACCGAGACTCCATGCTCGTGACTTGCAACAAACCCTTGATTCATGGTTGATCCGTTCATATGGCCTTAATATCAATGGAACTTAGGTGTTGATAAGGTGTAAACCATAATCCACCAAAATGGATGACTGATATTAAGGACAATATGATCCATCCCATGACCTTTGTTTGGTGTGCTTTGCTTGATCCTTGAGTGTGATTGTTGCATTCATGCATTCATGCATTCATCTGCACCCATGTCATAAAAGAAAATTTTCAAGGAACTTAAGGGGTTTATTTGCAAAACTTTCAGACATGGAAAGGCAAAGAAGGAATACAAAGAAGTACAGCTTCAGACAACCCGATCTGAAAGAGTTAAGGAATCTGACATCCTATGTATTAGATCCCTTGGGTTTCAAGGCTCGTTTCGGGAAGCTTCTTCCTCTTCTGACTACTCAGGTGGATGAAGGTCTGATGAGTGTATTGGTGCAGTTCCATGATTCTCTGTACCGTTGCCTCATGTTTCCGGACTTTCAACTTTTGCCTACCCTTGAGGAGTATGCATATCTTGTGGGTATACCGATTCTGGATCAGTTGTCGTTCAGTGGCTTGGAGAGTATTCCCACTTCTCGAGAGATAGCTGACATGTTGCACATAGATGAATCCCTGGTTGGTGCTCATATGACTACCAAAGGTGGAATTCAAGGTGTCCCTTCTGAGCTCCTCATTGCTCAAGCTACTATTTATGGGAAGGCCATGAGTGAGGATGCCTTTAAAGCCATATTTGTGCTTCTCATCTATGGGTTGGTATTGTTCCCCAACATCGACAAGTTTGTGGATGTGAACGCTATTAGGATCTTCTCTGCTCTTAATCTCGTTCCTACTCTGTTAGAAGATACCTATTTCTCTTTGCATCTGAGGAATGCAAAGGGTGGTGGTGCTATTGTGTGCTTTTTGCCTCTGTTGTATAAGTGGTTTATTTCTCACTTACCTCAGATGGTCGATTTCAAGGAGAACAAGGGATGTCTACGGTGGTCTACGAGACTTATGTCTCTCATTAATGATGATATCTCTTGGTATAACCGTGTATATGATGGTGTGCAGATTATTGTCTCTTGTGGGGAATTCTCCAATGTGCCTCTTCTTGGTACATGTGGTGGGATTAACTACAACCCTGTGTTAGCACGTCGTCAGCTTGGGTTCCCCCTAAAGGATAAACCTAATAACGTTTTGTTAGAAGGTGTGTTCTTTCAGGAGGGTAAAGATTCGCAAGGCTTGAAAGCCAGAATGGTTCGCGCTTGGCGCAAGGTTCATAAGAAAGGAAGGAAGGAGTTGGGTCCTAAGAATTGCATTGCTTTGGAGCCATACACTGCTTGGGTAAGGAAGAGAGCATCTGAGTATCTCATGCCTTACGATTATCCGAGACCTACACCTTTGGGTGTGGCTGGGCCTTCAACCCTCCCTAACCAAGGAGTAGAGGAGTTAAGAGACGAAGACCTATCACGTTCCTGGATCCGTAAAAGGGAAGAGTTGCTTCAGCAGATTAAGGAGAAGGATGCTTTGATTGAGTTCCTCGAGCATCAGGTTTTTGATGATCCTGATGGTCCCGAGCTTCTATGGAACCATAGGATGATTATTTTCCTTTTCTCTTATATATGATTGACAATGTTGTACTTATTTTCCCTGATGATATATGATGAGATATTTCCATATGCGATAAAATGCTTAATATTTCCAAAATATGCAAATAAAACCCTAAAGTTCCTTCGAAATAAAAAACAAATCATATGTACAAGCATTGCATGCATCATATGCATAAGCAGGTTTTATTCTCAACCAACTCTTCCAGATTGATGGATCATCTAGAGCAAGAAAACCGTGAACTCAAGGAGGAAGTTGCCAGACTGAGTGCTTTGATGGAATCGTTTCTGGCTGCCCAGAGCCAGTCTTCTCCAACACCTTCAACTCCTCCCCAGAGGACAGTCATCTTTGAGATTATTTCCTCAACTGTGCCTGTAGCCAATGCACATTTAGCTCCGACAGCTATGCCAGTCGGGTTTCCGTGGGGGATGCCTCCCAATTTCATGCCTGACGGCCCTGCTCCAACTTTTGCTTCTATGCCGGCATCTAGCCCGGTCCTTACTGTTCCTCCTCCTGTCATGCATACCGTGCCTAGGGTAGACGACACCATCTATCATTTTGAGCCTTCTGAGGGCCCAGATGTTCATGAGAAGATGGATGCTATGAATGATCAATTTCTTGAACTGCGCAAGGAATTGAAAACTCTTAGAGGAAAGGATCTGCTTGGCAAGTCTGCTGCCGAATTATGCTTGGTTCCCAATGTGAAGATTCCTGTGAAATTCAAGGTCCCTGACTTTGAAAAATACAAAGGGAATACTTGTCCTCTCAGCCACCTGGTCATGTATGCCAGAAAGATGTCAACTCAGACTGATAACTACCAGTTTCTCATCCACTACTTTCAGGACAGTCTGTCCGGTGCAGCTCTGAGATGGTATATGGGGCTTGATAGTGCGCACATTCGTTCCTTCAATGACCTTGGCGAGGCCTTCGTCAAGCAGTACAAGTATAATATGGATATGGCTCCCGATAGAGATTAGCTAAGGGCCATGTCCCAAAAGGACAAGGAAACGTTCAAAGGGTACGCCCAGAGGCGGCGAGAGTTGGCAGCTCAGATTGTGCCTCCGCTAGAAGAGAAGGAAATGACCAAGATCTTTTTGAATAGCTTGAGTTCATTCTATTATGAGCGGATGATTGCTAGCGCTCCTTCTAACTTCACCGAGATGGTGAACATGGGGATGCGTCTAGAAGAAGGGGTTAGAGAAGGACGTCTGACCAAGGAAGAAGGCTCTTCTGCCAAACGATATGGGGCGTTTGCGAAGAATAAGGATGGAGAGGCACATGTTGTGACCTCCCATGTGAAATCCAGAAGACCCTCTATGAAGAGGAAGACTGTGCGTCCTGCCGGTAATCAGCACCAGGTGGCTCAAATAGCACCTGTCTTCAGAGATAATCAGCAATATCAACAACACAATAATCAGCAATCACCTCAGCAATATCAGCAACAGCAGCATCGTCCTCAACAGCAGGCATATCAGCCTCGCAACAGTAATCAAGCCAGCACGAGTTATGAGAGGAAGAAGATCACTTTTGATCCGATTCCGATGACATATGCAGAACTATATCCCTCTATGATAGAGAGGAAGTTGATTACTCCGAGAGACCCACCAGCTGTACCTGCTAACCCTCAGTGGTGGTATAAGCCTGAATTGCATTGTGTTTATCACTCTGGTGCTCCAGGCCACGACGTGGAGAACTGTTTTCTGTTGAAGACCAAGGTTTAGGACCTTATGAGGTGTGGCATTTTGTGTTTTGAGGACGTAGGTCCTAATGTTAAGAAGAACCCATTGCCCGAGCATGAGAAATCTGTCAACATGGTCCAGGGCTTCCCTGGCAAGTATAAAGTCAAATATGTCAGTCACATTCAACAATCTCTGGTGGAGTTGCATCGTTTGTTGTGTGATTACAGTCACTATGAACACGAACATGACAGATGTCGAATTTGCTCTGTTAATAGATTGGGTTGTCGCCAGGTGCGCAAAGATCTTCAGGAAATGCTGGACGAAGGAGTTATTGAGATCCTTCATAATAGGAATGTTGACGAGGATGAGCCTGAGGTCAACGTAATCTCCCCAGTGTTTCGGACACCCGAGCCTGTTATTATCAAGTACGATGGTAGCAAGCAGAAGGTTTCTCCTTCCCTGATCATCAAGCCTGCCGGTCCTGTGCCTTATTCTTCTCAAAAAGCAATTCCCTTCCGATACAATGTTGTTGCTGTAGAAGATGGGAAAGAGGTGACTTTGCCGTCCTTCTATGTTGTGAGTATTGCTGATGTAAGTGGTTTGATCCGCAGCAGTCGTGTGTTTTCTGCACCTCCGAAGCCTCAGGCTAGACCTGATTTTGTTGAGCGCCCGATGGGGAATGCAGTAAATTCTCCAAATCCGGCACCTGTTTGTTAAACCCTCCTCTGTACAAAAATCTTCTACTTCTGTTGGCCCTAGTGGAAATGTGAATGAAGACTGTAATGAGATGATGAAGCTCATCAAGAAGAGTGAGTACAATGTTGTAGACCAGCTTCTACAAACGCCATCCAAGATATCCGTGTTATTTTTGCTTCTGAATTCAGAACCGCATAGAGAGGCTCTGCAGAAAGTTTTGGATGTGGCATATGTTGATCACGATGTCACTATAGAACAATTCGATAGCATTGTTGCAAACATTACTGCTTGTAACAATTTGAGTTTCTATGACTCTGATCTCCCTGAGGAGGGAAGAGACCACAACTTGGCTTTACACATATCATGAATTGCAAAGACGACGCCATGTCCAATGTGATGGTGGACACTGGGTCATCCCTGAATGTATTGCCCAAATCCACTCTTTCCAAACTGTCTTGTCAAGGGCCTCCCATGAGGCAGAGTGGAGTTGTTGTGAAAGCTTTTGATGGATCACGTAAGACTGTGATTGGGGAAGTTGATCTCCCTATCAAGATTGGACCAAGTGATTTCCAGATTACCTTCCAGGTTATGGACATTCACCCATCGTATAGCTGTCTCTTAGGCAGACCATGGATTCACGAGGCTGGCGCCGTGACATCCACCTTACACCAGAAGTTCAAATTTGTGAAGAATAAGAAACTGGTAGTGGTAGGGGGAGAAAAGGCTCTCCTGGTTAGCCACTTCTCTTCCTTCTCATACATAGATGTTGAGGATGAAGTTGGAACTCCTTTCCAAGCTTTATCTATAGCTGAGCCTGTTGAGAAGAGAACTCCTTCATTTGCTTCCTATAGAGATACAAAATTGGCCATTGAATGTGGTGCAATTGCTGGTCTAGGAAAAATGATTGAGCTGGAAGACAATAAGTCTCGGGCTGGCATAGGCTTTTCTTCTGGGGTCTTCAATGAGAAAGGGTTGTTCAAGAGTGGAGGTTTCATCCACACTAGTCAGGAGGAAGAAGCTGCTGCTGTCTTGGAAGAGGATGCAGAGGATTCTGACAATTTTGTCATCCCTGGAGGGATCTGCAACAATTGGGTCGCTGTGGATGTTCCTACAGTTATTCACAAGTCAAAGTAATGATCACTTTGTTTGAAAACCCTTCTCCCATGCCAAAAGGAGAAGTGATGACATTGTTGGTAGCATAAATACAATGATATTTTCATTCAATAAATTCATGTTAAATGTTTGTTTTTCCAATTATTTTCCCTTTTTGCTTTTTGCATGAAATTGGTGATCACAAAAAACCCTAAAAAGAATACAATCAATCTTTTCATCTGCATAATGATTTGCCTTGTTTGATTTCTAAAAGCTTTTCATATCCAAAATCATTATGCAGGTTGATTTCTAAACCCATTGAACATAATGATCCAACGCCATCTCCCAATTTTGAGTTCCTTGTATTTGAGGCAGACGAAGATGATGTTGAAGGGATCCCTGATGAGATTACCCGTCTACTTGAGCATGAAAAGAAGATCATTCAGCCGCATCTTGAGAATCTGGAAACAGTCAACTTGGGGTCTGAGGATTGCGTTCGAGAAGTGAAGATCGGGGCACTCCTGGAAGAATCTTTCAAGAAGGGGTTGATCGAATTGCTACGAGAATATGTTGATATCTTCGCTTGGTCGTATGAAGACATGTCGGGTTTAGATACAGATATTGTGCAACATTTCCTGCCCTTGAAGCCTGAGTGCGTGCCTGTGAAGCAGAAGCTCAGAAGAACTCATCCTGATATGGCAGTGAAGATCAAAGAAGATGTTCAGAAGCAAATTGATGCGGGGTTTTTGGTGACTTCTACGTATCCTCAATGGGTGGCCAATATTGTGCCCATGCCCAAGAAAGACGGAAAAGTCCAGATGTGTGTGGATTATAGAGATTGGAATAAAGCTAGTCCGAAAGATGATTTCCCTCTACCACACATTGATATGTTGGTAGACAATACAGCTAAACTCAAAGTCTTCTCATTTATGGACGGATTTTCCGGATATAACCAGATTAAGATGGCACCCGAGGATATGGAGAAGACAACATTCATCACACCTTAGGGAACATTCTGTTATCGAGTGATGCCCTTCGGTTTGAAGAACGCCGGAGCCACGTATCAACGTGCTATGACCACCTTGTTCCATGATATGATGCACAAGGAGATTGAGGTATATGTTGATGATATGATTGCTAAGTAAAGAACGGAAGTTGAACATGTAGAGCACTTGGTGAAGCTTTTTCAGCGTTTGAGGAAGTACAAGCTTCGTCTGAATCCCAACAAGTGTACATTTGCAGTTCGTTCTGGCAAGTTATTGGGCTTTATTGTCAGCGAAAGAGGTATTGAGGTTGATCCTGCAAAGATCAAAGCAATACAAGAGATTCCTGCGCCCAAAACTGTGAAGCAAGTCCGAGGTTTTCTTGGCCGCTTGAATTATATTTCCAGATTCATATCCCACATGACTGCCACATGTGCGCCGATATTCAAGCTCCTCCGGAAAGATCATTCTCATGATTGGACCGAGGATTGCAAGAAAGCTTCCGATAGTATCAAAGAGTATCTGTCTGAACCTCCGATCTTGTCTCCGCCTGTAGAAGGAAGACCCTTGATCATGTATCTAACGGTTCTTGAAGACTCAATGGGTTGTGTCCTTGGTCAGTAAGACGAATCAGGAAAGAAAGAGTATTCTATTTACTACTTGAGTAAGAAGTTCATTAATTGTGAGTCTCGATACTCAATGCTTGAGAAGATATGCTGTGCTTTGGCTTAGTCTGCTAAGCGTTTACGCCAGTATATGATAAATCATACAACTTGGTTGATATCCAGAATGGATCCGATCAATTATATCTTCGAGAAGCCTGCTTTAACCGGGAGGATTGCCCGTTGGCAGATGTTGTTATCTGAGTATGATATCGAGTATCGAGCTCAGAAGGCTATTAAAGGTAGTATCTTGGCTGACCACTTGGCACATCAGCCGATTGAAGATCATTAGTCTGTTCAGTATGACTTCCTAGATGAGGAGATTCTGTATTTGAAGATGAAATATTGTGATGAGCCTACACTCGATGAAGGGCCAGAGCCTGGTTCCAAATGGAGTATGGTATTTGATGGCGCTGTAAATCAGTACGAAAATGGTATTGGGGCGGTGATTATTACTCCTCAGGGCACACATATTCCTTTTACAGCAAGGCTAACTTTCAAATGCACGAATAATATGGTTGAGTATGAAGCCTGCATTATGGGATTGGAAGAATGCATTGATCTAAGGATCAAGCATCTTGATGTTTATGGTGATTCGGCCCTCGTTGTCAATCAGATCAATGGTGAATGGGAAACGAATCAGCCTGGTCTTATTCCATACAGAGATTATGCGAGGAGGATTTCAACGTTCTTTACTGAAGTTGACTTCCATCATATCCCTCGAGATGATAATCGGATGGCGGATGCTCTTGCTACGCTCGCTTCGATGATTGTGGTCAAGTATTGGAATGAAGTTCCCAACATCACTGTGATGCGCTTGGATAGACCAGCTCATGTATTTGCAGTTGAAGAGGTGAAAGATGATAAGCCATGGTATTACGACATCAAGTGTTTCCTCCAGAACCAGGTTTACCCCCCTGGGGAATCTGTGAAAGATAGGAAGACTTTGAGGAGATTGTCAGGCAGTTTCTACCTCAATGGCGAAGTGCTTTACAAGAGAAATTTTGACATGGTTCTGCTCAGATGCGTGGATAGACACGAAGTAGACCTGTTGATTACTGAGGTCCATGAGGGTTCATTTGGTACTCATTCCAATGGACATGCCATGGCTAGAAAGATGTTGAGAGCAGGCTACTATTGGCTGACAATGGAGTCTGACTGCTGCAAATATGTGAAGAAATTCCATAAGTGTCAGATTTATGCGGATAAGATTCATATTCCTCTGACACTTCTGAATGTGATTTCATCACCATGGCCTTTCTCTATGTGGGGAATTGACATGATTGGCATGATTGAGCCAAAAGCGTCCAACGGACACAGGTTTATTCTCGTAGCAATTGATTACTTCACCAAGTGGGTTGAAGCCGCATCATATGCAAATGTGACCAGGTAGGTGGTCGTGAAGTTTATCAAGAATCAACTCATATGCCGTTATGGTGTGCCAGATAAGATCATTATTGATAATGGATCTAATCTGTATAATAAGATGATGGAAGAGTTGTGCAGTGAGTTCAAGATCACACACCATAATTCTTCTCCTTACAGACCCAAGATGAATGGGGTTGTTGAAGCTGCTAATAAGAATATCAAGAAGATTATCCAGAAGATGGTTGTTACGTACAAAGATTGGCATGAGATGCTGCCATTTGCTTTGCATGGATATCGTACATATGTCCGCACTTCAACAGGGGCAACGCCTTTCTCTCTTGTTTATGGCATGGAGGCCGTACTCCCAGTAGAGGTGGAGATCCCATCAATGAGAGTCTTGATGGAGGCCAAGTTGACTGATGCTGAATGGATTCAGAGTCATTATGACCAGCTGAATTTAATTAAAGAGAAGAGATTGACTGCCATGTGTCATGGTCAGTTATATCAGCAGAGGATGAAGAAAGATTTTGATAAGAAGGTCAAGCCTCGTGTGTTCCGAGAAGGTGACCTTGTGCTCAAGAAAGTCTTGTCTTTCGCGCCCGATTCCAGGGGCAAGTGGACTCCAAACTATGAAGGTCCATATGTTGTTAAGAGAGCCTTTTCAGGCGGTGCTTTGATGCTTACAACTATGGATGGGGAGGATTTCACTCGTCCTGTGAATTCAGATGCAGTCAAGAAATACTTCGCCTAAAATAAAAACAGAATAGCTCGCTAAGTTGAAAACCCGAAAGGGCAGCTTAGGCAAAAATGAGCGTCTCGGTGGATTGAAAACCCGAAAGGGCGATCCAGGCAAAAGTTAGAGACATGAAAAAAATTGATATTTGCATCCCGCTAGATTGAGTACCTCATCCTAGGGCAATCTAGGCAAAAATTAGGGATTTGGCAAGTAACTGCATCCTGACAAGACTGTGTTCTACCACTGTCATCCGTCAGAGATTCTTGTTCATTCGTCGTCAACTGAAGCTTCGAATACATTGAACTCGGAATTGGTGGAGAAATGGTCATTATGTTCAATGTAGCCCTTTTCCAATATATATCACCAATTTCAAATTTGTAAAAGATCTATGGAGTCTTGCCATTTGCAGGCTACCATTCCATCAAACAAATTTGAGCTTTTATCCAATTATTTGCACTCTTATTTGTTTCTATTAAACAAATGTTTTGCATGTTTTAATTGAGAAAATGTCGTTGTTTTAAACAAACAAATTTTCACAAATTGTTTTTAAACAAAGTGAACATTCACAATGATGAAAGGATACTTAAGGGATTCTCAGTGCTCTCCCAAGGGTGGCATGATTTCCAACAGGGTAAGACATTTGTTCATATTCCTGGCATGACTGTATCCTCTTTCTCTAGAATATTGTGTTGTGGGTTTTCTCCCCATCAGAGTGTTTATTGAGGTTTTACAGCTCCCCCCTTCAGCAGAGTAGTGGTCTTCCCTCCTCAGCAGAAGTGTTTTCTTTGGAAGGTTCAGTATTTGGTGGTTGATCCCCAGTATTCCTTCACTTCCTCGGATAGTTCATCCCCAACCCAGTTGTTGGTGTGTTGGATCTTATCCCTGATGATGTTATCTTCCTCAGATAGATCCCCAGCGGAGTTGTTGGTGTCTTGGATCTTAACTATGATGATGTTATCCCCTGCCGAGATATTGTTGTTTCCTGGCATATCTAATCCCCAGTAGAGTTGTTTGTGTGGCAGATTCTACTTGTGCGATCCTTTGCTCCTCAACAGGTGTGATTTCCTTGCTGAGTTTGGTACTTGGTGTTGGATCACCAGATTCCCCTTATCTCCATCAGATGGATTTCCCAGTAGAGTTGCTTTTATGGCAGTTTCGGCCTACACAATGAACTCTTTCCTCCGTCTGTGAGTGATGTTTCCTCCGGAGCCGTTTGTGTTTTTCCTCCCGAGCAGAGTGTGTGGTAAAGGTATTTTAGCCTCCTTCCTCCTCAGCAGGTGAGAGCTCTTGGTTCGTTTCCCTTTGGGAGCTTCTGGTTGGTGGTTGTATTCCCACAAGGATCCATCACCCCCTTTTAGAGTTCCCCGACGGAGTGGTCTCCCCAGCAGATTGCGCCATGATCCGGTTCACAGTCGGAATGATTGTTGTTCATTCCCCTGCAGAGATTTTTATGATTTTTCTGATATCTCTGATTCCCCTGTAGAGTTGCTTTTGTGGCAGTTTCTGCCTGTGCAATGAACTTTGTTCCTCAGTTGAGACTGATGATTCATCCTTGCAGATGATGTTGTTGTCTCTGATCCCCGGCAGATTGGATATTCTCCGGTGATCCTGGCTTTCTCTCTTGAGATGTAGTACCGGGTGGTTGATTCATGGACCTGTTTGTGTTAGATATGTCTGTTTGTCAGCATTCATCAAACATAATTCACGCATATACATGCATAATCATAACATTTAGATATTCATGTTGCATTATTTGCCATATATCGTTGTTTGTTGTCTCCTGCTATGTGGTGATATATCTCCCCAAGCAGATGTCGGTGTCTGATCCCTCCATGTAGAGTCAGCCCCTTAAGCAGAAAGTGTTCATCTTTCCTGCCATTTCCCCACTGAGTTATATCCTCGTGGACGATGGTTGTTTTTGCGTCCTCCCAACACATATATTGGGATGGGTTTCCCTATTGAGTTCTATCCTCATTAGGATGAGTCTTGATTCAGTTTGCCTTTTGGTTTGATCCTAAATTGGCCTTTTGTGACTGTCTCTGATGTTTCCCTGTGATAAATGAATAATTGTTCAGTAACCAATAATTATTCACCTTATCCTCAGTGGAGTTTGTGGTTTGCTACCAAGTATCCGGTAGTTGTAAACCCTATGTTCCTCCCTTCGCAGAGTTAACCCTTGATGTTCATCCTAGTTGATGACGGTTACTCTTCCGTGGTTTCCTACCCAGTATCCGGTAGGTGTAATCCCCTCCATGATGGTTATCTTCATCCAGTAGTCGATGTTGATATTCCCTCTTTCCTGGATAATTGCCTTGTGCTCGCAATTTATCCCCGGCGAGTCATCTTTCGTCTACCCTGTTGTTGTTGGTAACGATTGTTTCTCTCCTAAATTGGTCATCATTATATACCTAGTTGTGGTATCTCGATGCCTTTTCTCTTTCGGTTGATTTATCCTTTATTAACCCAGTAACCGGTTATGGATAATCTTCCATGCGAGTATACTATCGACATTTTGACGGCAATAGATAGTATATCTCATGCACTCTCTGGTCGAAGTCTTTTGGTTCTCCCCAGTTTAGTAAGTTTTTCCCCATTTGCAGAGTTAACCCTTGTTGTTCATCCTAGTTGATGACGGTTACTTTTCCGTGGTTTTCTACCCAGTATCCGGTAGATGTAATCCCCTCTTTGACGGTTATCATTATCCAATATTCGGTATTGATATTCCCTCCCTCTATCGGATAATTGCTCTGAGTTAAGCAATTTTATCCCCAGTGGGTCTTCTTTCATTTACCGTTTGCCGGTGATGTTTGTCACTCCCCTTTTTTGAGCATATCTCCCAGTAACCGGTGATATGTCTCCTGGATCGTTGCCTGTGTCAATGTATCCCCTGTGAGTTAGCTCTCATTTATCCTTTGTTGATAATGATTGTTTCTCCCTTTGATTGGTCATCATTATATACCTAGTTTTGGTATCCCGATGCCTTTCTTTTTCGGTCGATTTATCCTTTATTAACCCAGTAACCGGTTGTGGATAATCTTCCATGCGAGTATATTATCTACGTTTTGACGACAATAGATAATATATCTCAGGCACTCTTTGGTCGAAGTCTTTTGTTCTTCTCCAGTCGAGTAAGATTCGTATTCCCTGTTGTGGATTCGAATGTCCATCCTATAAACAAGTTTGCGTTTCTGCTCTCTTCAGGATGATGAGTGTTTTGGAAATAAAGCCCAATTCACGCCTCGGTTGGTCACCTATTATATGCCCAATAACCGGTATCCCTGGTGTTCCTTCCTTGCGAGTATATTATCTACGTTTTGACGGCAATAGATAATATTCTCATGCGCTCTTTGGTCGAAGCCTTTTGTCCTTCTCCATTCGAGTAAGATTCGTATTCCCTTTACGGAATCGAATGTCCATCCTATAAACAAGTTTGCGTTTCTGCTCTTTTCAGGATGATGAGTGTCTTGGGAATATTCCCCAATTCACTCTTTGGTTGGTCACCTATTATATACCCAGTAATCGGTATCCCTGGTGTTCCTTCCCTTCTGCTCCCTATTATGACCTTGGTCCACTGTGGAGTCAGATTTTTCTGAGTTGAGATATACCTTTTTTAGGTCCTCCTCAGATGATTTGGTTGATTGATATCTCTCACCCTTATACCGGTCTTAGATATTCATTCTTCCCGAGCTTGTTACCTAGTAACCGGTAACACCTCATCCCTTTGCTTCCCCTAGAGAGTCTTTTTAGATTTCCCCAACGGAGTTTGTTGTTGATATCCTTTTGTTGTGTTGGCTTTTTCCCCAATACATGCATTTTCCCTGGCATGGAGGTTTTTGTTCATATCTTTCCCCAGCCTGAGTCTGAATTTTTATCCGAAGTATCCGTTTGCGGATAGTTTTGCTGTGTTGGCGTTTTCCCCAATACATGCATTCTTTGAGTCAGCTCGTCTCTTTCCAGTGGATTTATTCCCTTTGGAAACTCTTTTCCCCAGTTTGAGTCGTGACTTGCTCACGCGGTTTCAGTCCTTTACTCCCCTAGTTATGAGTCGTGACCTGCTCACGCATTTCTTTTCTATCCCCATAAGAGTCCCCGTTGGAGTCTCTATCCCCAGTGAGTGTATTACTCCTATGGATTGTCTTTTTCTCGATGTCTTTTCTTCTTTGTGGACACATATCCCCACAAAGAGTTTGTTTGTTTTGCATACATACATTTGCGTCATGAGGTCTCTTAGGGACCAAAATTTGTCTCTTTGTTATTATTTAAGCCCATTCTACCTCGTCGAGACGAAGATTTTAACCTTCACTTCTCCGGCTAGAATGACCTTAAATAAGGGCATCTGTAAGACCCCAATTTTGTCCCTAAGATCCCTCATGGCATCATAGCATTGCATTGCATAGCCTCAAGGATCATTGAGCATCTTGACTTCCTTCCCATTTGGGTGGGACCTCCTTGTGAGTGGTTTGAGATCACCAGGCATGCTTGTATTGTATATCATTGCTTTTCTTGTTATACACTAACCAAAAGCACAAAAATATGTCATTAACATTTTTGTTTTGTAGCTGAAGTAATCACAGGTCAAGCACTTCAAGAGCATCCTTTGTGCAAGAGCTGAGATATTTTCCTTCGTATAAGGACCACATGATCATTCTAAAGAGCTTACATGAGCTAGGGTTCCATTTTGAAGCCATTTCATCAAGTGATAAAGGCCCAAATTCATCAAAGCATTTCATGGTCATCTGAGGACCAAAAAGTCAACTGTACAGTCAACTGAGGGCTTTGAGGTTGGGGAGATGATTTGAAACACCTCATTCAGGTTCAAAAGAAGTCTATTTGTCATTTCAAACATCTATCTTGAAGATTTTGAAGTCATGGCAAAAGTTTCCAAAAATGGAAAGTGACCTGTAATTTCAAGTTTCCAAAAATGGCAAGTTTCTGGTCCACATTCAACTTGACTTATCAACATCAAAGAAGCTTCAAATGGATTTTTGGTGAACATGAAAGTTGTAGATCTTTGTCTCCCATTTCCAAAAAGTCCTATTTCATGTTCATATAATGATTGGTTGAGAAGTTATGGCCAAATGATCACAAGGTGTGCATAGAAGTTCCAAGTGACATAACTTTTGATACAAAACTCCAAATTGGTCCATTCTTTTTGCAAAATACTCCTCATGACCAATACTTCTCAAAACAAGCCTTGCCATGCATGAGAGAGGCTTGTATGCCCATTATTTAACATGTGTTCATTTTGGAGGGAATTTCCATAATTCAAAATTGGCTTATGATATAAGCAAATTAACCATTCCATCATGACCATTGGTTGATTTTAAGTGAATTCAAAGCTCAGCACGGGATTCTCACGTGTAGCATGTGCATGCTAGCTCAATTTGCATTTTTTGCACTTTGATCCAATTTTCCCTAATCATGTTTAACCAAGGCCTAATTTGATTAGCATTGTGATTAGTGCATCATATAAATACCAAACCCTAACCATAATTCATAAGGACAGAATTTCAGATCTAGAATTTTCATTTTCCCTCCATTTTTCCCTCTCTTCGAAATTCAATTTTCTTCACACAAACACCAAATCTCTTTGCATATTCTTGCACCTGGTGTAATTATGAGCAAGAATCATCATCTGGATTGGACAATTGAGCTGGATTTCGAGCAGATCGAGTGCACTTTTATGGAAATGGATTTCTGAAATTGAAGAAGATCCAGGTGGTTTCAAGTGGTGATTCTTGCACAAAGCTTCAAGGCAAGGTTAAGGAAGAAGATCTGGAGATTATGAGAGCCTGAGGACACGAATTCAGAGAACTGCATTTCCAAGTGAGTTGAAATCGATCATCTCTTTTTGCTGTTTTCTTGTTATAGAACTGTAGATCTCACTTAGCTGAGCATGCTGATATGATTAGAACTGAAAATGGATGAATATCGAGCATGTATGATGAACTTAAAGTTTTGATGTCAAAAATGTTTTTGCTCGATCTGGAAAATTCATGATGATTTAGGATTAGATGATTTGATATTTGGATTCAATGTTGAATGCTGGTTCGAATGATATATAATTTGCTTAATTCTGGAAATTTTGGTCGTGACTCCGCCGGAATCTCACCGGGGAAGACGATCGGAGCTACAGCTCCGACGTCTGGTTCACTTGCTAGGGTTTGCGCTATATGGCTTCCACGTATGCGCTTGCGTGTGTATTCGATTGGTTCTCATTGCCTTGACCGAGCCATATGTGTTTGACCTGCTGAAGTGTGATCCCAAATCATTTAATGAAACGATGCGTTTCATTTAGCTTGCGTGTTGCCATGTGTGTTTGCTTGCTTTCTATTCCATTGGCTCTTGTTGCTTTGACTCTGCTTGCGTGTGCATTGACTGATGATGTGTATGATGACTGTGTTAAGTGAAGCGCTGCGTTTTGCTTGTTTAAATGTGATCCGTTGATGCGGATTTCGCGCTTCATCCAATGGCTATGTTAATTCTGAGTATTATTTCAAATATTATTTTCCCTCCATTTCTTTTTATTATTTCATATTATTTCATTCATCTTTAAAAAATCATTAAAAATTAAAAAATAGTCCAAATTAACTCCAATTTTTTTTCATAGCTTTGTTTTAATGTCTAGTTTTTTTTGATATTATTTTCATGAATTGTTGTCTCCAATGGTAACGAATACACCGCTACACAAGAACACCGCAACACAAGAACACACACATCAAAAGATTCTAACAAAACAAACAAGGAATGGACAAGAAGAGTTTAGAAGTTGGTCCTTTCAAGGTCATCTTTCAACATCAAGCATTCTAAAGGCCCAATGCCTAGTTGCTCTTTGACTTTTATAGCACTTTAAAGGCCCAATGCCTAGTTCCTCTTTGACTCCAAATTTTCATAGGGAGAGTCCTAAAATCTAAGTCCATTTGTCCATTTCTTTGCATTTGGTCAACAATAAACAAACAAAACACAAGCACAAAAGTATATACACAATTATGTGCTAAAATGAGCAAAAGGCAAATGAGATTAACATAAACATGTGCCCAAGTGAGCAAAGGAAAAAGCAAATGAATAATATGTACAAGAATAGTAAATTGCATAAATGTAAAGTGCAAAAAGTAAATGTTAATGGTTAATGATTAGTGTTAGTAGTTAGTGTGCCATAAGGCAAATTTAGCGCTATGTTAAGCAATCGTAAATGGACTTATGTAGAAGTCACAACTATCTGAGGCCAGTCAATAATAATGTAGGCAACAACACAAGTTAGAAGTCTTGATTAGTGAACCAAGTTCCAACAACTTGCCATGCCAAAAGAAAAGACAAAATTGATCTTGTATTGGTTTAAGTCCTTTGCATGGTTTAGGAAATAACCTATCCTTAATGCAAAGCCATTCACTTTATCAATTGATCAAGATGAATTAGATTTGAATCAAGGAAGATTAAGTCTCCCTAATCAATGCTAACTTATCAACCTTCAACTCATTGAACAAAAAGAAAAAAGAAGAAGAAGAAGGAGATGAACAATGGAAAAGGAAATGGAAAGAATAAAGTGCATTAGATGAAAAAGAATGTACCAATCAACAAGTGTTGACCAATGACATTGAGGATCATGGTCAAACAATCAAAAACAGAAGTGAGATGAAGATTGGAAGTCAAGAAATGAACAAAATATTTTTGGTATTTTTAATATTTAAAATAAACTTGAAGTATAAACTGGGTGATAGATGCCGGCTTTTTGTTGCTGATGGAACAACATTTTCAGTTATTCCTGAGGGGTTTCGTTCTGATTCTGAATCATGTTAGTGATGTTTAATCTTGGAATGTAATATTGAAATTTTAATATCATGCTTATTCATTAATCATTATTACCCAATTTTGAAATGTTTTCATTCTATCAAGTATTAAACAGACGAGTCTAGATCGGAAGAAAGAATGGACGTGTTCAAGGAGTGGACATCTAGAAGACCAAGGAAAGAAAGGAAAAAAGCAAAGAAGTGTGCCACTCCACAAGTGGTGTTTAAGTCTCACCCTCCTGAACTCATATATTATGGACAGCATTCTGGAGTTATTGGTCTTACTAAAGGAGAATTATATAAGACTGTAGCTGAAAATGAGATTGCAGGCTATGGCTATGACAAAGTAACTACTGTATTACTTTGAATTCATTTTGCACAGTTCTTCATTGTCATTTACCCTTAAAAAGTTATCATTTGTTGGGATTTGATTCAGGTCCTTGTGGATGCAGAATGTACTCATGATGGTTCAGTTAAACATATTCAAAAGTTTGAACATTGGGGCTGGGTAACTCTTCAACGTCGTGTGCTGGATGCTGAGAGGACGAATAATTTACATGCTCTTCAGGCAAAGACTTGTTATTCTCTTGATCTATAATTTACATGCATACCTTTAGTCTTAAATATCATTTTGTTTTTAAGTCACACACATACCTTTTGTATCTCACTACAGCTGAATCTTCTCGCCAACGGTTTCAGACTACTAAAAGTTGGAGGATCACTCGTCTATAGCACTTGCAGGTGTAGTGTCCTCAACAACGTAATCAAATAGATTGCGGGTATTTCATGTTGAGGTTTATGCGAGATACTCTTGCTTTGGGCCGATTAAAGATTCCCACCGATGTATGTATTTCTAACTTATGAGATATTTTTATATTTACACATATCTCATATAATTAAATAGTTGGAATTAATTCAAAATATGTTATATTATTATGTAGTACTTTGATGAATTCAAGTGTGCATTTTATACAAAGGATCAAGTGGACGAAATCAAAGAGGAGTGGTGTCAATTCATGATAAAGCTCAATGTTTGTTCATAAATTTGTGTAATTAATGTGTACATTTGTAGTATATGTTATGACTTGTAAATGTGTACATAAATTTGTATATATTTTGATACATTTAAGGCAAAATTGGTTTGAATTGGTATATATATATATTTGTTAGCCAAAAATTGGTAGAAAAAAGGCCAAAATGGCATATATAAAATGTGATAATTGTCTGTCAAAATCTGGTTGAAAAGCGCTGTCTAAGGTATACCTAAAAAAATTAAAATAGGAGGGTCTTAGAAAGCGCTTTTGGCCAAAGCGCTGTCTAAGGGGGTGGGGCTTAGACAGCGCTTTTCAAAAGCGCTGTCTAAGGTACACCTAAAAAATTTAAAATAAGAGGCTCTTATAAAGCGCTTTTGGCCAAAGCGCTGTCTAAGGGGGGGGGGGCTTAGACAGCGCTTTTAAGATTTAAAAAAGCGCTGTCTAAACCTATAGCAGCGAAGGTTTAGACAGCGCTTTAAAGCGCTGTCTAAGGCTAAAAAAAGCGCTGTCTAAGGTCTTGTTTGTTGTAGTGTTTGATACCACCTCAAAATCATAAAAAATGAGTAAGTTATGTTCTTGGGAAGTTGACCCAAAAATAGGGTTTCAGTCAAAATGACCTATAATGTCTTGGAATGGGATATGACCTTCTAGGCTTCAAATCAATTTTTGATGAACATGAACGTTGTTCATATTATCCTTAAGAACATGTTTTATTTTGGGATCATCTCCATTTGACCAACCCATAAAAAGTTAGGTCTCAGTGCATTTCAAAATAGTCAGATGAATTGACTGATCAACTTCTCAAACCCACAACTCATATCTTGATGAATTGATGATTTAGGACACCTAAATAAGTTCAAATATGCATGAGATGATTAATTAAAGAACTTCCCTTGATTGTATTTGACCATGGGCTGAGGTTGCTTCGTTACCAAGGCATTGTGGGTGATCAGATGAATTAGGGTTTCTTTGAGGAACAAACCTCAACCCTTTGACTTGCTTTGATCAAAATGATGAATTGAGATACTTGGGAGGAATATTTGATGGATGAGAACTTTGGGAACCATTGTCATGCTTGCCTTTTGTAAGAACAAAAATTGGTCTACAATAGTTTCCAGGATTTTGATGATAACAAAGGATGAAAAAGAAAATGGCACTCTAACGAAAAGTTTCTAAGTGTGCAGGATTCTAAACAAGAAGAAAGGAATCTGATTATGTCATCAGATACAGAATCAAAACAGATACAAATTATCAGAAGATCAGAAGCATCTGAAGTAGAAACGCGCTCTAGAAGTTCTGACTCCGAGCAAAACAGCAGATCAGAATATCAGAAGCATCTGAAGAAGAAGTGCGTTCTAGAAGATCTGACTCTGAACAATGGTATATCTAAATTCCAGAAGCTCTCAATGTCATCTGAAGTCACCATCAGAACTCTAAGCGATCACAATCATCAGAAGCTCTGAAGCCACATAGCAAGATCTCAGATTAACAGAGTTACGCAAACTCTGATAATGGATTTCCTAATTCAGAATGAGTAACGCGAACTTCAATTTTAAATGGAAAGGAACTATTATTGGAAAGAAGTTATTCAGGGAGACAAAGTTGTTTTGGCAAGGAACAACAAAAGTTATGGCATTAATTTCTAATCAAGACAAAATATCTGTCATTAAAAATTCAACGGTCCTTTCACCTCTATATAAAGGACAGCAAACAGCATTGAGAGATACAACTGAACACACTGAAATATTCTCTCTCTCTCTCTCTCAATCTTTCACGAGCTTTTGCTCAGAACGTGAAATATTCTATTTGCTCTTACTGCTGTAATACTTGCTTTATCCTAGAAGCACTCTAGATTACAAACTCTATTTTTATCTAAATTGTTTTATATTCCTCAAGTGACTCTGCGCAGTCTGTATACATGAGAGGACTAAGAGATCTTTCTCTTAGACGTTGGTTGTAATAATCTTTCAAGATTAGTGGATTAAGTCCTTGTTGAAGGCGAAATCACCTTGGCCGGGTGGACAGGAGTAGCTTTGTGTTATAAGTGAACCAGTATAAAATACTGTGTGATTTTATTTTGCAGTATCGCTTATTTTCCAAAAAAATTCAAACCCCCCTTTCTTGTTTTTCTCACCTTCAATTGGTATCAGAGCTTCGGCTCTGTTATTGATTTTCCAATCAAACACTTAACCGTGTAGAGAGATCCAAAATGAGAAAAACTATGGCCCAGACAAACGAAAGAGACAGTTACAATGCTAAGCCTCCTGTTTTTGATGGAGAGAAATTCGATTACTAGAAAGATAGAATTGAAAGTTTCTTTCTAGGCTATGACACTGATCTCTGGGACATTGTCACAAATGGATACACACCTCCTGTAACTAATGCTGGAGTTCAAGTTCCCAGAAGTAAGATGACAGATGATCAGAAGCGCGTATTCAAGAAACATCACAAAGCCAGAACGATACTTCTCAATGCCATATCCTATAATGAGTATGAAAAAATCACCAACAGGGAAACAGCTAAAGATATACTTGATTCTCTGAAGGTGACTCAAGAAGGAAACTCTCAGGTCAAAGAAACAAAGGCTCTGGCTCTAATCCAGAAGTATGAAGCCTTCAAAATGGAGGATGACGAAGCAATAGAGGTAATGTTCTATAGATTCCAAACTCTGATTGTAGGTCTCAAAGTTCTAGACAAAGGATACACAACTGCAGACCACGTCAAAAAGATAGTCAGAAGCTTGCCAAAGAAGTGGAGACCCATGGTCACTACTCTGAAGCTGTCAAAGGATCTGAACAACATCAGTCTTGAAGAGCTTGTCAGGTCCCTGAGAAGCCATGAGATAGAACTAGCGGTAGATGAGCCTCAGAAGAAGAATAAGTCTGTAGCATTAAAGTCCAGATCTGAAAGACGCAAATCTGACAGAAACAAAGCATTCCAGGCCGAAACAGAAGATATGGATGACTCTGAACAGGAAGATTCTGATGATGAAGAAGAATTGTCCCTCCTGACCAGAAGAGTTAAACAACTCTAGAAAAAGAGGAACAACAACTTCAGAAGACCAAGACCCAGAGGGGATCGATCAGAATCAACCTCAAAAGGTAAAACTAACAAAGATGTTACTTGTTATGAATGTAAAGAAACAGGTCACTACAGGAATGAATTCCCCAAGCTAAAGAAAGACAGCTCCAGAAAAGAAAGCTTCAAGAAAAATTCCCTCAGAACCAAGAAGGGATTAATGGCTACCTGGGATGATAGTGAATCTGACTCATCAGAATCTGACGCTGATGAACAGGCCAATGTGGCGTTCATGGCCACCACATCCAGGAACAGTTCAGATGAAGAATCTGAATCAGAAGAGGTATTCACTGAACTCTCTCGATCTGATCTAGAATCATGCTTGTCTGAAACTCTTAACTCATATCAGAAACTAAAACAAAAATTTAAAGCAATAAAAGGCTGTCTTGAAGAAAAATTTGAAGAATGTGGCAAACATGAGATGACAATTCTAGAACTCAGATATGAAAACAAAGTTTTAACATCACTAAAAGATGCAGCAATGAAAAATTGCTTAAAACTAGAAGAAGCGTTATCTCAAGCTCCACAAACCTCAAATACGATAATTTATAAATACGAAAAAGCCTTTCAAAAGTTTCTGAAAAATGGGATAGGAAGGAGTGTAATGGCATCCATGATTTATGGAGTCAGTCAGAACAATAAAAGAGGAATTGGGTATGATCCTAAGGAAGATAAAACTTCTACTAGTGACCAACTTAAATCTCCATTTTCATATCACTATACACACACACAAGAACAAAAATTTGAAAATGCTAGAAAACCCAAAGTGATAAGAAACTCTGGGAAAACTAATCAAAAAGGACCCAAGAGACTCTGGGTACCAAAAGATAAGATTGTTTATGTTGCAGATATCTTATGCAGCAAAGTTCAAACACCAGTCATGGTACCTGGACTCTGGATGCTCGCGACACATGACGGGAAGAAAGTCTATGTTCCAAAGCCTGGAACTTAAAGACGCTGGATTCGTAGGCTTCGGAGGAGATCAGAAAGGAAGGATCAGAGGCTCCGGAACTATTGGTAATGGTACTCTTCCCTCTATATCTAATGTCCTTTACGTAGAAGGATTAATGCATAATTTGTTATGATGTGATCTTTAATCAAAAAACATGTAAAGCCATAAGTCAAAACAATGGCTCTGTCCTATTCACAGGCAAGAGGAAAAACAATATTTATAAAATCAATCTTTCTAATTTAAAAGAACAAAATGTGAAATGTCTGATATCTGTTCACGAAGAGCAATGGGTATGGCATAGACGCTTGGGCCACATTAGCATGAGGAAACTATCTCAGCTAAACAAACTTGAGTTGGTCAGAGGCCTACCTAAACTGAAGTTCTCTTCAGATGCTCTGTGTGAAGTATGTCAGAAAGGAAGATCTTCAAAAACATCTTTCAAAAAGAAAAACTTTGTTTCTACCTCTAAGCCTCTGGAACTTCTTCACATTGACTTATTTGGTCCTATGAAAACAGCATCAGTCAATGGAAAGAAGTATGAACTAGTCATTGTTGATGATTTCAGTCGCTGGACATGGGTGAAATTCCTAAAACACAAGAGTGAGTCTCACTCTGTATTCACTAGTTTCTACTCCAAAGTGCAAAAAGAATTTGACTCTAAAATTGTCAGAGTCAGAAGTGATCATGGTGGGGAATTCGAAAATAAATCCTTTGAGGAATTATTTGACTCTAATGGAATATCCCATGATTTCTTCTGCCCTAGAACTCCACAACAAAATGGAGTTGTAGAGAGGAAGAATAGGACACTTCAAGAGATGGCCAGAACTATGATCAACGAAACTAATGTGGCTAAGCACTTTTGGGCCGAAGCTGTAAATACAGCGTGTTACATTCAGAATAGAATCTCCATAAGACCTATTCTGGAAAAGACTCCCTATGAACTGTGTAAAGGAAGAAAACCAAACATTTCATATTTTCATCCATTTGGATGTTCTTGCTTTATTTTAAACACTAAAGAACATCTGAACAAGTTTGATTCCAAAGCACAGAAAGGTATTATGTTAGGATACTCATAACGCTCTAAAGGCTACAGAGTATACAACACAGAAACCAAAATTGTGGAAGAATCAATTCATGTCAGATTTGACGATAAGCTTGACCTTGAAAAGTCAAAGCTAGTTGAGAATTTTGCAGATTTAGAAATCACTCTTGCATGTTCTGACAAAGCTCCAGAAGTAACTGCCACTCAGATTTCTGAGGAAATTAATCCTCCATTGATCCCAAAGAAAGCTAAAAGTCGCATCAACATATCTGAAGAATTGATTCTGGGCAACAAGGACGAACCTGTCAGAACCAGATCTACATTCAGGACTTCTGAAGAGACTCCTCTGGGACTAGTATCTCTGATCGAGCCTACGTCCTGTGATGAAGCACTTCAAGATAACGACTGGGTTCAAGCCATGCAAGAAGAATTAGATCAATTCACAAAGAATGGTGTCTGGGATCTTGTTCCCAAGCCCAGAGGCACTCACGTTATCGGAACCAGATGGGTATTCAGAAACAAGCTAAATGAGAAAGGAGAAGTCGTCAGAAACAAAGCTCGGCTGGTAGCTCAAGGTTACAGTCAACAAGAAGGTATTGACTACAATGAAACCTTTGCTCCAGTCGCAAGGTTAGAATCTATTCGTCTTCTTGTATCTTTCGCTATAAACCATTCTATTAAATTATATCAAATGGATGTCAAGAGCGCATTCCTTAATGGTTATATATCAGAAGAAGTGTATGTCAACCAACCTCCAGGTTTTGAAAACTCAAATTTTCCAGAACATGATTTTAAACTTAAAAAATCTTTATATGGACTTAAACAAGCTCCCAGAGCTTGGTATGAACGCTTAAGTAATTTTCTTCTGGAACACAATTTTATCAGAGGGAAAGTTGACTCCACACTCTTCTATAAGAACCTTAACAATGATCTCATGATATGCCAGATATATGTCGATGATATTATTTTTGGTTCAGCTAACGCCTCTGTTTGTCAAGAATTTTTTGAGTTAATGCAGGTAGAATTTGAAATGAGCCTAATGCAAGAACTAAAGTTCTTTCAAGGAATTCAAATAAACCAAACTTCAGAAGTCACGTACGTTCATCAAAGCAAATACATAAAAGACGTTCTGAAGAAATTTGACATGGCTGAATGCAACTCTGCAAAGACTCCCATGCATCCAACATGCATTCTTGAAAAGGAAGAAGTCAGTAAAAGGGTTTGTCAGAAGCTCTATCGTGGTATGATAGGCTCCCTTCTCTATCTGACTGCTACTCGACCTGATATTCTCTTTAGTGTCTGTCTATGTGCCAGATTTCAGTCAGATCCTAGAGAAACTCACTTAACAGCAGTTAAGAGAATTTTCAAATATCTGAAAGGAACTCATAACCTGGGCCTGATGTATGAGAAAACATCAGAGTATAGACTTTCGAGTTACTGTGATGCAGATTACGCAGGAGATAGATTGGAACGAAAAAGCACATATGGAAATTGTCAGCTCCTAGGAAACAATCTGATATCCTGGGCCAGCAAAAGACAATCAACTATCGCTCTATCAACTGCAGAAGCAGAATACATCTCAGCATCACTGTGCACCACTCAGATGCTCTGGATGAAGAATCAGTTAGAAGATCTGCAAATCTTCGAGAGTAACATTCCTATCTTTTGTGATAATACTGCTTCCATTTGTTTAAGTAAGAATCCCATTCTACACTCCAGAGCCAAGCACATTGAAATAAAACATCATTTTATCAGAGACTATGTTCAGAAAGGAATAGTAACATTGATGTTCATTGATACAGATCATCAATGGGCAGATATCTTTACTAAACCCTTAGCTGAAGATAGATTCCTCTTTATCTTAGAAAATCTGAACATTCAAAACTGCCCTGAATAAAAATGTGCCTCTGAAGTTGTAAAAGAGACTCTGACATAAACAAATGGATTCTGTCTCTGACTCTGATACTTCTACCAAGTTAAGAAGATATCTGAATTAGAAATCTCCAGGAACCAATCCTTTGGTATTCCTGAAGATCAGATACATCAACACGTGGAGTGACTTGCGTCCAACCTTGGAACTTCTAGACAGGTGTCCAGCAGTAATCAAGGGACAGACTCTTGAGATCTCCTCGAGCAGTGTGCATACTGTTGGGATTAGACATTCATTAATGAGCCATAATCATTTCTCCCTCTAAACGTGCTAACTTGGTTTTTGTGCTAACTCTAAATTGCGTGTCGTTTTGCATGCGTTTCTTTTGGGTATTTAAACACTCCTCTCACACTTCACACACACTTCACTCTCACTCACTTGTTATAACCTAGTTCTCTCAGGCATTTCTGCAAACAGTTGATATTCATCTCATTTCTTCAACAATGGATTCTCAACAACAATCTGTATTCAACTATTCTCAACAATTGAACTCCAGCAACGCAGCTCAAAGCACAAGCATCTCTACTCCAACCGTTACAGGCGTAACTACAACACCAGTATACAAGGAGCCTCACATTCTTGACCGTGAGCCTCATATCAATCTTGCAACTCCTTTTGAGAAACTGGACGTTTTGTGTGAATCGCTGGTGGATTTCAACAACATGAAGAGAAATGGCGTAGACCTCACTGAAGAACTTCATCAACAATGTTGGGAAAACTACTTTCAGCGCCTCTATGGCCCTGTTTACCCAAACCTTATTAAGGAATTCTGGAGGTTTGCTGATGCTGATGATCATTTCATCGTCTCCTACGTCTTGGGTGTCAAAATTGTGATAACTGAAAAGTCAATTGCTGCCCTGCTGAACATGGAAAAAGCTGGAGGAAGAAGAATTTACAACATAAATCCCAGAGCCAAATACATTGCTCATGAAATCAACCCAACAATCTTCAAACTCAACACAAAAGGAAATCCCTCAAAGAACAAGGAACTACATCAGAATCTCCGGGTGTGGCTCAAAATCATTCTGGGAACTATTCATCATCGCCCAGCATCAAACTCATCAGATTACATCAATACAGATCAGAAATGTATTCTGTATTGTATTCATAAAGGTCTGAAGCTTTGCCTCCCAGCGCTCCTCTTCAAATACCTCAGAGACTCTGTACGGGAAACCAGGAATAACATGAAACCCAGGACCTACATTCCTCTGGGAAGACTTCTCTCAGATGTGCTGATAGAAAATGGTCTCGTGGACCATCTGATAAAACACAAACTTATGGATGACTTGGTAATAGAAACTGGAAGGCCTCTGAACTCCAGGAATCTGAAGAGCATGGGGATTCTGGAGAAGATTCACGTTAAACCTACTCTGGATACTTCTTGGGAAGTCTTAAAAGATCAGAGGGATATGCCAAATGGTCTATGCAAGTTCTACAAGGATGAACCCAAAGAAGCAATTCTCCACTATCTTCAACGTCTGAAGGATGAAGGAGTGGACATCTCAGACTTCAGATTGAGCGATCTGCTAGAGTCAGCTCCAGACTTCGTGAGGTTTAAAAGAGGTCCATACGAGAAGGCATCAAAGGCGAAGAAAACAAAGCTAGGGGAATCCTCTGAATCAAGACCTCCAGCACCTCTGCAAGAGTCTTCTGGTAAGTCTGCCTCTACTGCTCCCTCTATACAGCAAGTTGCTTCTTCTACTCCTCTACCAACTCCCATCTACACCACATCTGAAACCCCTCCTTCAACAACCAGAACCTCTCAACCACTACCAAAATTCAACCTTTCCAATACCTCATTACCACCTTCTGAAGCTGAAGAATTGAATCAAACCACTTCCTCATCCTCAGCCCTAGAATCACCTCCCTATTTTGTCCTTTCTTCTGACACAGAACCCTCTAGCCCAACTTCAATCTCTCAACCGTAATTCACAACCACCACAACAACCTCCACCTGAACCTGAAGTAACTTCACCATCCACAGAACAACCAACCGTCACTCCCTCTGAAATTCAACCCTCTGACCTCAATACCTCTAACATTACCCCTCCAAACACTTCCGCTGAACCTCAAACTCTCAACCTAAGCCCTCCAAACTCTCCACCTCAACCATCTGAACAAGAACATTCCCTGCCAACCCTAGAGGAAGCAATTATGCTATTTGCAGGAGCATCAGTTGAAAAGGTCAAGTCTCTGACCATCAAATCTGGCATCAGAGATGATCCTGACTCTGTTAGGACACATTGGAACAGGGTCATTGGCTGGATGACATCTGAAGCCTTTAAACTGAAGCACATCTCTGAGCAAGTCAGAAACGACTTCATCAGAGACGCTGAGGCAAGACTACAGGAGCGCTTGGCCAGAGAAGCTGAGGAACAGGCAAGAAGGGAAGAAGAAGAAAGAGCCAGACAAGAAGAACTTCTGAGGATAAGGGAAGCTGAAGCCAAAGCACTAGCTGATGCTGCTGATGCTGTTGAAGCTGAAGCACAAGCTGCTGCTGAAGATGAAGCTAAAGCCCTGCTGAAGCACAGAATGCTCTGACTCAGGGGGAGTCCTCTACTTTTGTCCCTCTGGTTCTCAGGACGCTTGAAGAACTCCAGAAAGAGCAGAAGGAAGTCCAAGCCAAATTGGATCAACAGGACTCTGTCAACACCAACATCCAGAACCTGCTGACTCAACTGCTTCAGAGAATGCCTCCTCCTCCCAACCCTTAGGCACTTAGGATTTTTCTGATGTTTCTTTTCTTGTCATTATCTCTGATGTTCTGTTTCTCTTATCTATATATATCTTTTTTTTCCTGCTTATTATTTTGTTTAAGTCTTTTTGATTCTGACAAAAAGGGGGAGAAATCAAATAGCTCTGATGAAAAATTGCCTAATACCTTAAGCACTCTGCAAACATACTATTCTCCAAAAAAAAAACAAACAAAAAATTCATCTAACACTGGACTTAAGAAAATGCAGAAGGTATCGAGAAACTTCATTGTCTGGAAGCTCTGGTAAGAACTTCTGAACTCCCTAGCCTATCTCAGGGAGCTCATTTCTATCTGATCTGATAAACTTTAAATTTTTAATGTTTCATCTGTCATTTGAGCTTGTTTTGTCATCATCAAAAAGGGGGAGATTGTAAGAACAAAAATTGGTCTACAACAGTTTCCAGGATTTTGATGATAACAAAGGATGAAACCAAAAATGGCACTCTAACGAAAAGTTTCTAAGTGTGCAGGATTCTAAACAAGAAGAAAGGAATCTGATTACGTCATCAAATACAGAATCAAAACAGATACAAATTATTAGAAGATCAGAAGCATCTGAAGTAGAAACGCGCTCTAGAAGTTCTGACTCCGAGCAAAACAGCAGATCAGAATATCAGAAGCATCTGAAGAAGAAGTGCGTTCTAGAAGATATGACTCTGAACAACGGTATATCTAAATTCCAGAAGCTCTCAATGTCATCTGAAGTCACCATCAGAACTCTAAGCGATCACAATCATCAGAAGCTCTAAAGCCACATAGCAAGATCTCAGATTAACAGAGTTACGCAAACTCTGATAATGGATTTCCTAATTCAGAATGAGTAACGCCAACTTCAATTTTAAATGGAAAGGAACTATTATTGGAAAGAAGTTATTCAGGGAGACAAAGTTGTTTTGGCAAGGAACAACAGAAGTTATGGCATTAATTTCTAATCAAGAAAAAATATCTGCCATTAAAAATTCAACGGTCCTTTCACCTCTATATAAAGGACAACAAACAGCATTGAGAGATACACCTGAACACACTGAAATA
This sequence comes from Lathyrus oleraceus, assembly GCF_024323335.1. Lineage (NCBI taxonomy): Eukaryota > Viridiplantae > Streptophyta > Magnoliopsida > Fabales > Fabaceae > Lathyrus > Lathyrus oleraceus. Next base: position 353,854,268 of record NC_066580.1, on the reverse strand, counting down.
TTCTCTCTCTCTCTCTCTCAATCTTTCACGAGCTTTTGCTCAGAACGTGAAATATTCTATTTGCTCTTACTGCTGTAATACTTGCTTTATCCTAGAAGCACTCTAGATTACAAACTCTGTTTTTATCTAAATTGTTTTATATTCCTCAAGTGACTCTGCGCAGTCTGTATACTTGAGAGGACTAAGAGATCTTTCTCTTAGACGTTGGTTGTAATAATCTTTCAAGATTAGTGGATTAAGTCCTTGTTGATGGAGAAATCACCTTGGCCGGGTGGACTGGAGTAGCTTTGTGTTATAAGTGAACCAGTATAAAATCCTGTGTGATTTTATTTTGCAGTATCGCTTATTTTCCAAAACAATTCAAACCCCCCTTTCTTGTTTTTCTCACCTTCACCTTTATCTTCTCTTGGCCATATCTTTGCACTAATGATCTCCTAGGAGCTTTTAGACCATGTGATTGCTCAAGCTACAAACAAAAGATGTTAGTGACATATTTTTGTGCTTTTGGTTAGTGAATAATGATGAGAAAAGCAATAATATACAAATTCAAGCATGCTTGGTGATCTCAAACCACTCACAAGAGGTCCCACCCAAAGGCAAAGGGAACCAAGATGCTTATGATCCTTGGAGCTTTGCAAATGCAATGTTATGATGTCATGAGGGATCTTAGGGACAAAATTGGGGTCTTACACCTGGCATGTACTGATAAGACCAAGCGAAGATGTCAACATACTCTTGCAGCAATTCAATCAACCCCTTCTTCACATTATCTTCCAAAGCAGCCCCTATCTTGATTTCTCTCTTGGCGTCCTCGGTGCCGAGATTAATCACTTCAACAGACTCTTGATGCGGTTGAATGACCCTTTCCTCCTGTTTTAATAACCTGGCAAGTTCTTCAAGGAGTTCACAATCTTCATCACCCTATTCTTCAGCTTGAAAGATTGGATTTTCAAAGTCGAAGCGAGCCATAGCAGAACTGTTATCAATAGGATCTGGTGACGTGCATCTCCATGAGTGATGGTATGTGCTTATAAGTGTGAACAAGAAGTGGAAACCAAACAAAACATTGCCAAATGTATATATATATTTTTTTATATTTTTGATTTTTGAAAACTGCAAAAATAGAAAGACAGTGAACAAAATATTTGAATGCAAAAAGACGTCCTTTATTTATGATAAAAAATACAGGTATCCACATAGATGAGTCCTACAATGAGTCATCACGCCCTGGGCGGAACGAAAGACTTGGATATACATGAATAAACAAAGAAAATTACTCTTTAAGAAGAGTGGCTTGGATAATCTCTTCAGAAGACCAGTTGCGGAGAACTTCACCCGGGACCCTTGGACACAGCCAGTTGTCAATGTCGCAATCACTATCCTCATCTTCTTTGTTGATTGCAGAGACCTGGCCGTACTGAATGATGCCAGCACTGGAGAAAGTAATTGTCCCCTGACGAGTCTGAGCAGCATCTGCATTCTCAACAACCCCTTCAACGACCCCTTCAACAGACCGTTGGGCAGATAGGTCTTCAGCTTGGAGGATACCATCGTCAAGCAAGGCATGGATACCCTGCGGCAGCTTCACACAACCCCCACTATGTGCAACACAACCCAAACAACCGCTCCCACAGCCGAGGAAAACATCTGCCTTTAGCAAGTATTCTTTGATTTCTAACAGCGGAGTCTTCAGCTTCAACACCTCCTTGACTAATTTGACTTCTCCTTCAACCATGTTAACATTTGCTCTACCATGCTGCGGCACAGGATTGTTGACAACATTAGGAGTCGGCGCAAAGTTAATGGCCTTTGAACCAATTAGGTCCTGAACTACGTGCTTAAAAGCTTTCCAGTTCTCAATAGTGTGGCCAGGGGCCCCAGAGAGGAAATTACACCTAGCATTGGCGTCATAACCCACTGGAAGCCTGCCAACAGGAGGAGCCAAAGTGCGTAACTGCACAAGTTACAAATGTTGAAGGTTGTGAAGCAACTGGGCATACGACATCGTAAGAGTGTCGAAACGCCTATCCATTATCCTCTGTCTCTGTTGATAAGCAGGTCTGTTACCCTGTTGTTGTTGGTATTGATTTTGTTGACGTTGTGGTTGTTGTTGTTGCACTGGTGCTGCAGCCGGAATGGTCACAACTGCAACATAAGGTTGTTGATGGTAATTCTGAAAGTTATTCCTCCGGTTACCCCTGTTCTGATAAGAAGATATGGAATTTGCATCCCCTTCTCTCCTCTTCTGTCCTCCTAAGAACGGCTTCTTTCACAACTTTCAACCTCTCTTCCAGTCTCCGAAACATAGGGTCCATACCAGGGCCCATGCCAAAGTCCTCCTGAAGCAGGGGGAATTGATCCTCTTGATCATCATGGATGGGTTGTTGACCAAGGTTCCCATGTGGGATTGGGATAGGCCCCGGTCCATTGGGTCCATTAGCCTCTCCAGCTGGAGGATCAGCCACAACCTCCGGTTGAGTAGTAGCGGGATTCCCCTGTACCAACAATCTAATCTCCTGCTGTCCCCGAGCCACTCCTTCGACCACTTCCATGAACTGATTCATGTGAATCCTCATCTCAGCGAGCTTTGCTTGTAAACCTTCCATTGCTCTCTGTTGATTCCTTCGGGTACCGTATCGGTGAATGCCTGAGTCAGCTATCCTAATAATGGAATACCAAACAAGATGAGAACACTGCGGCGATACCTGTTATACAAGACATGCTAATGAATATGCAAATGCAATGACATGTTTATCAATTTCAAAAGGTATTCTACCCCTTGATTCCAGTCTCACATTAGATAAACAGTGTAAGAAAACCCCTACTAGAATCAAGAAGAAGATATAAACCCCTAGGAATAGATAAACATGATGCATGCAATGCTTATGATTTAATTTTTATATCAGAGGAACTTTAGAGTCTTATTTGCAAATTTTGGAAATATTAAACGTTTATCACATATGGAAATATCACGTCAATTAATATTTGGAAATGTTTTTACGCCAAAGAAGTACAGTCTTGGTAACCAAATACAATACAAGAGAGAAGGAAAATGAACATCCTATGGATCCCTAGAAGCAATCGTCCAAAGCCCTCGAGACCGGAAGATAAGTTGCACGAAGCCTCTTCACCTCCCTCTCATAGGATGCCTCCATATCTGCCTTCTCTTTGGCGAGTCGATCATACTTCCTCTTCCAAAACTTGAAAGACTGAGGAAGTAGAGAAGTCAATGCGTCATCAGGATCATCAATAACCTAGTGCTCAAGGAACTCTATCAAAGCATCCTTCTCTCTGATCTGCTGAAGCAACTCCTCTCGTTCACGGATCTAAGCACGCGAACCGTCTTCGTCTCTTAACTCCTCTACTCCTTGGCTAGGGAGGGTTGAAGGCCCAACCACAACCAAAGGTGTGGGTCTTGGATACTCATAAGGCATGAGGTACTCGGAAGCTCTCCTCCTAACCCAAGAGGTATAGGATTCCAATGCGATACAGTTCTTTGGACCTAGCTCCTTCCTTCCTTTCTTATGGATCTTGCGCCAAGCGCAGACCATCCTGCTCTTCAAGCCTTGGGGATTTTTACCCTCCGAAAAGAACACACCCTCTAACAGAATGTTATTGGGTTTATCCTTTAGGGGGAACCCAAGCTGACGACGTGCCAAAATTGGGTTGTAGTTAGATCCACCGCATGTACTAAGAAGAGGTACATTGGAGAATTCACCACAAGAGTCGATAATCTGCACACCATCATATACACGGTTGTACCAAAAGATATCATCATTAGTGAGAGACATAAGTCTCGTGGACCACCGTAGACATCCTTTGTTCTCCTTGAAGGCGAGCTTCTGAGGCAAGTGCGAAATAAACCACTTGTACAACAGAGGCAAACAGCACACAATGGTACCACCGCCCTTTGCGTTCCTCATATGTATAGAGAAATAAGTGTCACCCAACAGAGTAGGAACGGGATTAAGAGTAGAGAAAATCCTAATGGCGTTCACATCCACAAACTTGTCGATGTTGGGAATAACACTAGCCCATAGATGAGAAGTACAAATATGGCCTCAAAGGCGTCCTCACTCATGGCCTTCCCAAACATAGTAGCTTGATCAATGAGGAAATCAGACGGGAGACCTTGAATTCCACCTTTGGTAGACATATGAGCACCAATAATAAATTCATCTATACGTAACAGATCAGCAATCTCTTGAGAAGAAGTAACTCTCTCCAAGCCACTGAACGGCAATTGGTCTAGGATAGATATGCCCACAAGATAGGCATACTCCTCAAGCGTGGGCAAAAGCTGGAAATCCGGAAAAGTGAAGCAACGGTACATGGGATCAAAGAACTGCACCAACACACTCATTATACCTTTATCCACTTGAGTAGCCAGAATAGACAGAAGCTTCCCATGACGAGCCTTAAATTCCAAGGGATCTAATACATAGGATGTCAAACTCCTTAACTCTTTCAAGTCGGGTTGTTTGAAACTGTACTTCTTCGTATTCCTTCTTTGCTTATCCATGTCTAAAAATTTGCAAATAGACCTCTTAAGTTCCTTGAAAGTTTTCTCGTTGTTGATGATATGGATGTGTATGAATGCATGAATGCATGGATGCAACAATCACACTCAAGGATCAAACAAATCACACCACACAAAGGTCATGGGATGGATCAAGTCAACCTTAATATCAATCATCCATTTTGGTGGATTATGGTTTACACCTTATCAACACCCAAGGTCCATTGATATTAAGGATACACAAGAACGGATCAACCACGAATCAAGGGTTTGTTGCGAGTCGCGAGCATGGAGTCTTGGTTAAGAACCACCCAAAGGGAGTGTACTATGGTTAAACCTGACAATCATGTTCTAGAAGAGGTTCCCATAGTCATCATCCCATCTTTCGGATATTATCGGATAAACGACTACTCGTATTCCAAAAATATTCTCAAGAGAGACTCTTATGAGTGTAGTATCGTGTAACAATCGTATCAAATCTTACACTTGAACGTTCTTCGCACTACGTCCTAAAAATAGGCCAAGATGGGTGTGGTAAACTAAGGTCCTTTGCTTCTAAGGTCTATATTGGAAAGAGTAATGTCTAAGCACAACTACTTGTGTGACATTATTGATCCCAGCATAACCTCCACCGAGTGAATGGGCTTGCAAGTCAACTTGCTAAGGAATAACTCCACACAAGTCAACAAGACTATGCCATTCTCCTATCCTAAGTGCACTCGAGTTCGGGTATAGAACTCATATCACGAAGATCACCAAGCATACAAGGAATTAATATTCAAACAATTCAATCATTACATACAATACAGTAATCCCAAATTGCACAAAAATATGTCACAAAGCAATATACCATACAATACAACAAATATGAAAAGTAGGCAAAACCCACTAGGCAAATGATAGTCCCCAGCAGAGTCGCCACTTTTCTGTAGCGGGGCATTCGTTACCATTAGAGATATTGACTAAATCCAAGGTAAACCATACAAGTCTAGTCGCCACTGCACTTCTATTTATCCAAAGGAATGGTTAGAAAGCGAACAAACACCTAAAAGTTTTATCGAATCTAAAACTAGTAAGAATGTCAGAGATCTGGGTAAGTGGGTTGGTTATGCAATGGAAAGGTTTTAAGTACCCAAAACATCCTAGGTACTCCTAGGGACCCCTTTTCATAAGTGTTGTTCTAGTCTAAAGGGTGTAGGTATATCTAAAATACTATTTACTAAAGAGGAGATCGGCTGTGTCAAAGGAGGGTGGGCAGTGTGTTCAACGTCCTAGCAGTAGGTGTCGCAGCTCGCTGAATCGAGTCTTAGGCAGTTACCTCCTTGCAATAGAATGGACTGAGAAGCCACAAGATCGGAGACACACGGAAGGTCTAAAAGTGGGGAGGCTCTGCTCTAGAGTTGTCATGCAATATAGACCTATATGTTAGGATTTACAAAGGGGAACATCTACCTAATGTTAGCATGCAAAGAATACGGGAATTCTACCTATGTTATCATACAAAGGGTTCTACCTAATGGGTGCTACCTAAATTGAACAAGAGTCGACGGATGGAGTGCGGAGAGGAGTTACGGATAAGGGTAGATGGCGATTCCGGAGGCAATCGACTTACAGGTAGATGGCGATGCATGAGGCAATCGACTTACAAGAGGATGGATAAATGCGTGCTAGTTCTGTTAAGTTTTGAAAATGATTACTCGATGTTGGATCGAGCTTTTGATCTTATTTTGAAATGGTTATCGGATGTTCATTTTAATTCTTGTATTAACAGCTGACTAAAGAAATAAAGAAATAAATATTATACACTTTATGGGAGAGGGGTACATTGGTTATGAATGGGAATTGTTCATGGCAAACAAACAATAAGAATATCTGCCTCATACATCATACAAGTAGGCAATCCCTAAGTCAAACATCGATCATAAAGAAGTCAACTGAAAATTCAAGTCAACTTAAAAAATAACAAATAAATAGCAAATTAATCAAGAAAATTTTGAAAAATTAATCTAAATAAGGTGGGGTCAGGACATCATCATCCCCAGAAAAGATTTTAAAAATAATGAAAATTGGCACGTGAATTAATTAAAATAAAACATAGGTCAAACCAAAAGTCAATTAATAAGACTAGGTTAGAAATAAATCAAGAATAAATAGTAAATTAATCAAGAAAATTATGAAAAATTAAAATAAATAATGTGGGGTCAAGGCATCATCATCCCCCAAAAAGATTTTAAAAATTATGAAAATTGGTACGTGAATTAATTAAAATAAAACACAAGTCAAATTAAAAGTCCACCAACCAAACTAGGTCAAGAATAAATCCACAATAAATTGAAAATGTGAAATAAAATTCCAAGAAAAGGCCACGTTGACCATGAGACAGTGGTCAACCTTCATCCCATAAATCAAATACTAACAATAATTTTAAGTCATAAAAATAAAATCAATAAAAAAAGTGTGTTAAAATGGACCATTTAGAATAAATAATTAAAATAAAATATTAATATTAAAAAATACAAAAATAAAAATTATATAAAATTAAGTAAAACGTTAAGAAAAGTGAAAAATATTTTTGGGTAATTTTATGGACAAAGAAAATATTTTAAATAAGAAAAAGAAATATGAAAATGAAAGGATTAATGGTGATGAACATGGTAAGCAAGCGTAGATATATCAAAACATGGTCATGGAAGAGATGATTACCTAATGGAAAATAGAAGTGGAATGGAATCTGATATGGGATGAAGCTTTGCCTCCTTGCCACGAAATTCCAATGCTTCTTTAGGGTTAGGGTTTCAGCTTCTTAAATAGGGTGGATTAGGTGTTCTCACGGGCTTTTTAATAAGTGATTTATCCATAAGAATAAAAGTGTGACGAGAGGTGTAAAATGTTGTTATTTTGGGCCAAACTTAAGTGAATGGACGTTCAATGCATGGCCAAAAGAGGTAAAAAAAACGTGACTGGTTTGTGCAGCATGCTTAGAAAATCTGATTGGGCCAGCCAGGCCCAAAATCTGCCTAGAAAATCAAGTCATGGTGCCCACTTTAAATGAATGTATTTCTCAAACCATGGATCCAAATGAGATGATTCCAAAAGGATGTGAAAGATAACATGGCAAGGTACAATTGTTGTGAAGAAAGAATTTTCAAATAATGCCTTGAAGTAAAAGAAAACTGGCCAAGAAGTCTTGACAAATTTTGAAGATTTTGGACTTAGAAATTTTTCTAAGTGTCCTAAAAAAATGTCTCACTTTGACTAAGCATAATTTTTCTATAGAAAGCTTGGAACAAATGGAGCTTTTATCTTGATGCAAAATGGGCTTAAAGTGAGTGCAACGATCATGAAAACTTTCCCTAAATGGAAAGTCAACCATTTCCAAATTAAGTAACTTTTCCAATTCCTGATTAAATGATGAATCCATGATCCAACCTTGATCAAATTTCACATGTAGGATCCCCTAGGCATGGATTTTGAGATTCCACTCTCCAAATGTCAGGAGTTGACTTTTCTGGCCCCACAGTTGATTTTCTAAAACTGTCTGATTCCCGATTCCATTGATCAATTGAAGCACTCCTAGCTCAAATAAAGAGCTGGTTTTTTGTATGTAGACCCTTGTGGACATATGGAGGGTCATGGAAAAGAGTTTCACCCAAAGAATCATAAATAAAATGATTTTATACCAAACCCTAGTTTTAGGGCAAAATGATCAGAACTGATTGCACTGATTGCCAATGGATCTTTCTGAGATAATTGTGAATCTTCCTAGGCCAAGATGCCTCTATAATCATGACATGGATGAGCTCCTCTACTTCCAACCAAACATTGCTTGTTGCAGGTAGCCATGAAACCCTAATTTCTGATTAAATCCAGATGAACACTCTGATAGCTTTGAATTCTTCACTGATGAACTGAGGACCATAATAAGATACTTGGACCCCCCTGAGACCCTTGAGACTTGTATACTTAGAAAATGAGATCCAATTCTCAATCTTGCTTTGTGTGGGCTCCTTCTATTTAGGAGTGATCGATCAAAACCTGATCTCCATGTCACTAATGCAGTATGCAATGAGTATGACCTAATATGATGTTAATGAAGTGTAAAACATAATCCCATGCTTCTAGGAAAAATGAAGGGTAAACTTTGGGGTATTACAGCAATCTTAGAGATGACTGTCCTCTGGGGAGGAGTTGAAGGTGTTGGAGACGACTGGCTTTGGGCGGTCATGAAAGACTCCATCAGGGCAGTTAATCTGGCCACTTCCTCCTTGAGTTCTCTGTTCTCTTGCTCTACGTGATCCATCAGTCTTGAAGAGTTGGCTCTGGTGTAGTACCGGTGAGTCAGCTTGTCTTCAAAATAAATGCAGAACATAGAGTTAGACCACTTAACAAGAAGCCTGGAGCAAAACCTCCTTATGCACATGATGCATTCAATGCTTGCGCATATGATTTATTTTTATTTATCAGAGGAACTTTAGAGTCCAGTTTGCAAATATTGAAAATATTAATCATTTAGACATATATGGAAATATCATATCAATAATATCTGGAAATTTTTTACACCAAAGAAGTAAAGTCTTGGTAACCAAATACAAGAGAGAAGGAAGATAAGCTGCGCGAAGTCTCTTCACCTCTCTCTCATAGGCTGCCTCCATATCTGCCTTATCCTAGGCGAGTCGATCGTACTTCCACTTCCAAAACATGGAAGACTGAGGAAGAAGAAAAGACACCACATCATCAGGCTCGTCAATAACCTGATGCTCAAGAAACTCTATCAATGCATCCTTATCTCTAACCTGCTAAAGTAGCTCCTCTCGCTCACGGATCCAAGCACGTGAACGGTCTTCGTCTCTCAACTCCTCTACTCCTTGGTCAGGGAGGGTTAAAGGCCCAGCCATAACAAAAGGTGTAGGTCTCGGATACTCATAAGGCATAAGGTACTCAGAAGCTCTCCTCCTAACCCACGAAGTATAGGGTTCCAAAGCAATACAGTTCTTCGGACCAAGCTCTTTCCTTCCCTTCTTATGAATCTTGCGCTTCAAGTTTTGGGGATCTTTACCCTCTTGAAAGAACACACCTTCTAACAGAATGTTATTAGGTTTATCCTTTAAGGGGAACCCAAGCTGACGACGTGCCAAAACAGGGTTGTAGTTAATCCCACCACATGTACCAAGAAGAGGCACATTGGAGAATTCACCACAAGAGTCGATAATCTGCACACCATCGTATACACGGTTGTACCAAAAGATATCATCATTAGTGAGAGACATAAGCCTCATGGACCACCGTAGACATCCTTTGTTCTCCTTGAAGATAACATTGTGTATCGGGGTATTCGTTACCTTTAGATTTATTGACTAAATCAAAAGTAAATCATACAATTTGAGTCGCCACCACACTTCTATTTATCCAAAGAAAAGGTTAGAAAGCGAACAAAAACCGAGAAGTTTTAGCGAATCAAAAACTAATAAAAATGTCAGAGATCGGGGTAAGGGGGTTGATTATACAATGGGAAGGTTTTAAGCATCCAAAACATCCTAGGTACTCCTAGGGAGCCCTTTTCATAATTTGTTGTAAGGTAGGTTGGTATTTGTGAAAATTATTTGTGCAAACATGATTGGGGGGATGAAAGGAGAATGTACAAATTATTTACAATTTTGTGTTTGAATGGATAAACCCACTGCCTACGTACCTTCTTAAAAAAGATTAGGATCAAAACCTCGTAGTTCAGGGTGAAAATCTCAAAACAAGTTGGTGAATTAATTGGTCCAAAAGCCTTAAGGTCTTTTGTTATCCAAGGGAGAAAACTCAACCTAAAACCACAAATCCACCATGTGAGGATAGCTTCAACATGCTAGTGAGGGGTTAACCCTATAATAAGCATGGAAGACTCATTGTCCATCACTAAGGATATAGGTGAGTATTATATCAACCTCATGGATAACTCAAACTTAATAGCTATTGTTTATGAAACGTTTTGGCAAAAGTGGCTATTGAAACCACAAAAACAATTGAGTGAGTTCTATTTACCAATGAAAAGTATTTACAAAATATGGTCAAAGTTGACTTAAAGATTCAATTCAAAAATAAGTGTTATGAAAAGAAGTTTGGAAAATAAAAAGCATAAGGCTTAGGTTTCTAATGTTGAAAACAAATGTTAATGTTTGCACAAAAGTTTTGGCTTGGGTTAGAGAGGAGGGAAGAAGAAGAATGGCTAAGTCCTAAACATACAAATATGAAGGAAAAGAAATAAGACAACAAATGGAGTTCCCTTCTTGAGATCATAGTGATGATCCAAGTAGCTTCCATCCTTTGGAATAAGCAAGCAAATAAGCAAATACCCAATCAATCAATCAATCAAGCAATCTCTTAGGAATCTTCCAATGGCTCTTGTATCTTTCACTTTAGATGCACATGACAATGGTTCTTCAATTTGGCTCAAATGGGAACCCCTAGCACAAGAACACACACATCAGAAAGTTCCACAAAATAAACAAAGAATGGACAAGAGTGAGTTTAAAGATTAGGTCCTTCCAATTCATCTTCAACATTAAGGCCTTTTCACTCCATTTTTGCATAGGGAATGTCCTAAAGTCTAAGTCCTTTTTGTCCATTTTTTGCATTTGGTTCACAACAATAAAAAACAAAACACAAGCACAATAGTATATACACAATTATGTGCTCAAGTGAGCAAAAGGCAAATTGCATTAACATAAACATGTGCACAAATGAGCAAAGGGCAAAAGCAAATGAATAATATGTACAAGAATATTAAATTGCATTAATGTAAAGTGTAAGAATTAAAAGTTAGTGGTCAATAGTTAAAGTTAGTGTGCCATAAGGCAATTTAGCGCTATGTTAAGCAATCGTAAATGGACTAATGTAGTAGTCACACCTATCTGAGGCCGGTCAATAAAAATATAGGCAACAAACACAAGTTAGAGATCTTGATTAGTAAATCAAGCTCCTACAACTTGCCATGCCAAAAGAAAGTGTGAAATGATATTGTATTGATTTAGGTTTTCATGCTTGATTAGGAAGCAACCTATCCTTAATGCAAATCCATTCACTTGATCTTTGGATCAAGATGAATTAGATTTGAATCAAGGAGGGTTAAACCTCCCATACATCAAGGCTAACCACCAATCTTTAACTCACTGATCAAAAAGAAAAGAAAAAAAAAGATGAAGAAGAAGATGGATAAGAATGTACATTAATTGAACTTCAAATGAAATAAGCAAGTTGCATTGACCAAAGACAAGTGGAATCAAGGTCAAACACTAGTAAGCAGAAGCAAAATGAAACTTAGAAGTCAAGAAACAAATTAAATATTTTTGGTATTTTTCAAAATTAAAATAATATTGGAATTAAAATAAACAATTATAGGTCAAACTTCAAATCCATCTCAAATAAACTTTGAAAAGTCCAAATGGATCATCCTAAGTTCAACAAAGTCAAACAAAGTTTGACAATTTTTTTTAGCATTTTTAGAAACCAGAAACTAATTTTTATCAATTAAAATGCATAAAAAATAACCTAATTGAATTAAAATCTCAAATCAATTAATAAATTGATGAGAATATTTTTCCTATATTCATCATCATTCAAAGAGGTTAAGAAAATATTTTTGTATTTTTTGGATATGAAAAACTAATTAAAATGAATTAAAAATAACCAGAATAGAGAAAATTCATAAAAAATATCAAATGATAAAATAAAAATAAAAATAAATAATCATTTTTAGAGACTAGAAATTAAAAGAGAAATAATGCAATTGGTCTCATATTTTTTGAAATTAAAATGAGAGAGATATGATTTTTTTAAATAAAATGAAATAAAAGAAATAAAATGGAAATTAAATCAGAAATTGGAAAATGCTAAAATATGTCGCGCGTTGGATCCAAGCTCATTAATGAGCTGGCATATCCAAGGGTCCAGGCATGCGCGCGCACCAAACACTCTGGTCAACTGAGAAACACAAGGCCATTAAAAAAGTTATAAAAATGGAAGGACGAGATTAGATCTGGAAATTAGATCCAAGGGCCTAGGTTCATTCTGGCAAACGGACGGTGGTGTATACCACCATCTTCTCCGGCGAGACCAGGGATTCCGGCGAGAGTAGCAGAGAAAAAATCTTAACCAAATGAAGCGATCAATGGAAAGCTAGGGTGATGTACATCACCCTTGTACCATTTATTTTCACTCTAGACCTCCAGAGGAAGAGAAATCAGAGGTGGAAAATAATGGTGTTCAACTTGAACTCAATGGATTTTCAAAATTAAAAGCACAGTTCAATTGCCTCTAATGAAAGGACTTCAGCCAGACCAATAAATGCAAGAAACAAGCAATAATCAGTGTGTTTCGAAGAAGAAAAGTTTGAACATCCACCTCTAAAATATGGATCTATAGAGCACAATTCCTCTTAGCTATTGATTGCAGTATGATCTAGAAATGAAGATGAAGCAAGGCCAAGGAATTTTGAGTCTGATAATCAACCAATGAAGTTGAAAATCAGATCTGAAATTTTGAAATGAAAGAGCGAATTCCTTTAGGTATGGCTATGGATTGTGTTTTGCAGCATAACAGGCGCCTTCAGATTGTGGAATAATGAAGCGAAGCACACTTATTTGTAGCAAAAGGAAAAGGCAAGCATGGGCATTTCATGTGCATGAATGGAGAGGGCCTCCATGCATTGGCTTGTACAGGCACATGGAGGACCCAAATCCTATTGGTTTGGCAGGCCTAACATCAACAAAGAAGTTTTGGATGTGCAAATGAGATGTAATTGGATTATGCAATGAGTTTGAATCAAGTTTCCATAATTGCACCAAAATTTTCCCCTCTTCGAAAATGCCTTTTCCAAAATTGAGACATAGGCATGTGGGTAATGGTGTGAAAGGTATTGACATGAGGAACAAATTTTAGGTTGAACAAAAATCAATTTGGAGTTGGGAAATTTATGAAAACTGGTCATGAAGTTCAAGGTACAAAACATGTATATGGAAATTTTGCCAAAATGGACCAACTTCAAGCCCTTCTGTTTCAATGATGCAAGTCTCAAATGACAAAAACTTTAACATCAACGTTGTAGATCTTTTAAAGAAAATCAATTTGGACTTAAATTTTGCATCATTTGGATTTTTAATGAGAAAGTTATGGGCACTTGAAGTTGGACTTTTTCACATTTCAATGACTTTAGTCCAAAGTGACCTATAATGTCTTGCATTATCACATGTATATCTTTTAGGATTATGAAATTTTGTCCAACATAAAAATTTAATTAAACATCTTAATATTTTCCAATGCATTTGGTACCACCTCAAAATCATGAAAAATGAAGGAGTTAGGTCCTTGGGAAGTTGACCCAAAATTAGGGTTTCAGTCAAAATGACCTATAATGTTTTGAAATGGATGATGACCTTCCAAGCTTCAAATCAATTTTTTATGAACATAAAAGCTGTTCATATGGTACTGAAGAACATGTTTTCTCTTAGGTTCATCTCCATTTGACTAAAACATTAGAAGTTAGGCCTCAGTGGATTTCAAAATAGTCAGATGAATTGACTGATCAACTTCTCAAGTCCAAACCTCATATCGTGATGAATTGATGATTAAGGACACTCAAATAAGCTAAAATATGCATAAAACGATGAATGAAAGAACATCCCTTGATTGTATTTGATCATGGGCTGAAGTTGCTTCATGAGCAAGGCACAGTCAATGCATAGATGAATTAGGGTTTCCTTGGGAAAAAATCCTCAAGCCCTTTGGTTTATCTTGATCAAATTGACAAATTGAGACACTTGGGAGGCATATATGATGATTGAGAGCTTTGTGAACCATTTCCATGCTTTCTTTCACTTTTAACTGGCCACTTCAATGGGCATGGGGGCCTCCTTGGAGCCTTGGATCACATGATTGCTCAAGCTTTAAAACAAACAAAGTTAGTGACATATTTTTGTGCTTTTGGTTAGTAAACAAAATAAGAAAAGCAATAATATACAATTCAAGCATGCTTGGTGGTCTCAAACCACCTCACACAAGTCCCGACCCAAGGGTCAAGGAGCTACACATACTATGATCCTTGAGGCAATGCAATGAGAAATGATATGATGCCATGAGGAATCTTAGGGTCAAAATTAGGGTCTGACAGATACCCCTATTTAAGGTCATTCTAGTCGGAGATATGAAGGTTAAAATCTTTGTCTCAATGAGGTAGAATGGGCTTAAATAATAACAAAGAGACAAATTTTGGTCCCTAAGACACATCATGATGCAAATGTATGTATGCAAAAGTTAATACTCTGTGGGGAAATATGTCCACAAAGGAAAAGGAAATCAGGAGAAATAGAAAATACATATGAGTAAGATACTCACTAAGGAGACAGAGACTCTAGGGATTTTACTGGGGAATTAAGGGGATAAAATGCGTGAGCAGGTCACGACTTAAAACTTGCTGAGAGACACGAAGAGATTCCACGAAAATAAATCAATGGAAAGACTCGAGCTGACGCAAAGATGCATGTATTGGGGAATATGCCAATATAGCACACTATCCGCAAAGGATACTTCAGATAAAAATCAGGACTCGAATGGGGAAAATCCGCTAAGAGACTCAGGCTGGGAACATCCACAAAGGACTCAGTTGAGGAAGTAACAAGTGAGGTATTACCGGTTACTGGGTAATAAACTCAAAGAGACATGTGATTAAAACACATGTATAAGGGTGAGAGAACAAAACGCTCGGGGAGAATGAATATCTAAGACCGGTATAAGGGTGAGAGATATCAATCATCCAAAACATCTGAGGAAGACCTAAAAAGGTATATTTCAACTCAGGAAATTCTGACTCAACATGGGACAAAAGTCATAATAGGGAGCAAAAGGAAGGAACACCAGGGATACCGGTTACTAGGCATATAATAGGTGACCAACCAGGTGTGAATTGGGGAATATTTCCAAGACACTCATCATCCTAAAGGAGGGCTGGAAAAGCGAACTCGATTATAGGATGGACATTCGATCCCAAAAGGAAATACGAATCTTACTCAACTTGGGAAGAAAAAGACTTCGACATAAGGGCGCATGAGATATATTATCTATTACCTTCAGAACATAGATAACATACTCGCATGGAAGATTATCCACAACTGGTTACTGGGTTAATAAAGGAATAAATCGATCAAAAAGAAAGGACATCGGGATATCGGCTACTGGGTATAAAACGATGACCAATCAAAAGGAGAAACGATCATTACCAACAAAAGGGTAAATGAATGATGACTTGCCAGGGATACATTGCTTGATCAGAGCAATTATCCAAGAGATATATCACCGGTTACTGGGAGATATACTCGCGACAGAGGAATATCAATACCGAATATTGGATAAAGATAACCAACAAAGAGGGGATTATATCTACTGGTTACTAGGTAGAAAACCACAGAAGAGAGTAACCGTCATCGGTTAGGATGAACAACAAGCAAGGGTTAACTCTGCAAGGGGACAAGATGGGGTTTACAACTACCGGTTACTGGGTAGAAAACCACAGAAATAGGACTTACAACTATCGGTTACTGGGCAGAAGGCCACAACATCCACTGGGAGAGAATGAGCAACTACTGTTTACTGAGTAATTGGTCACGTGAACAAAAGGGAACTGCAGAGGAAAATAAGAGTATCAATCTAGGAACAAACTAGAGAGACACAATGAAACAAGACTCAACCCAATGAGGATACAAACTCAGGGGAGTAATTCCATCCCGATACATGTTTTGGGAGGAAACTGAAACAAAAATTATCCACGAGGACATAACTCAGTGGGGAGTATTGGAAGAAAGGATAGACACTTTCTTCCTACAAGGATGACTCTAGATGGAGAGATCAGACGCAAACATCTGCTTGGGGAAATATATATCACCAAATAGCAGGAGATAACAAACAAAGATATATGGCAAAGAATGTAACATGAACATATGAATGTTATAATTATGCATGTATATGCGTGGTTTATGTATGATTAATGCTGACAACAGACATATCTAACACAAACAGGTCCAAGAATCAATGGACAGACAACTGGTACTACATCTCAAAAGAGAAAGCCAAGCCCACAGGAGAACATCCAATCTGGTGGGGGAAACAAATACCAGGAAACCAATCACCTCCGAGGATCGAGCAAAGTCGCTGCCAGGGACAAAGACCACTGCCAAGGGAACAAGCAGGATCACCAGGGATCAGAGACCGCTGTTGGGAATAAGCAAGGGATCACAACCACCAAAGTTGGGGATCCTCCAACAGTACGCAGAGACATGGATAAGATCAGTCAGAGAAGAAATCTACTGGGGATCTTATCAGGGGGTAATGTGGAAATCCGTGGAGGGATCAACCACTAAACAGGAGAACATCAAACAACATTCACTTCTAACCACAGAGGGAAACATCTCTATTATGGAGAAGGAGAGCCAGTCACTCCGCTGGGGAAAAAGACAACATGTCCTCCTAGAAGTTCCAAAGCCAAACTAGGATTAAGTAGAGCCTTAACTGGGGGGAACTAAACACGAATGAGAAACTCTGTGGGGAATAACCACCGAACAAAAGTTCTAAAAACCATCACAATTTCCCATACTGTAGGAGCAACAATCTCTGCCGAGGAGAAGAGAAACACCGCTCCACTGGGGATAGAAAATAAACATTTTCATCACCCGCTCTGCTAAGAGGAAACTATCCAAAAAGGAGGAAGTAACAACATTCAAAGTCCGATCATGCAACTCCACTAGGGGAAAACACTGATGACTGAACCAGGGACAACCTGTAGGCGATCAGCTGGGAATAACCTGCTGGTAACCAAACTGGGGAAGTCTAATAGGAGCAACCCTCCTGAGGATGAACGGTAGGAAACCCTGTTGGAGATCGATGTATGCGAGTCCACTGGGATAAGCTACAAACCAACTTGTTGAAAATTCCGCTCAAGCTGGGATTTCCAATCTGAATGAGGGAAGACCAACTTCCTCGAAAAGATTAGCATATCAATTTATCAATCTATAAGGGATTTTAGGTCAATCCCCAAAAGGGATGACAACCATATAATTGATAAAACACAGATGCTAGATCCAGACTCACTATGGAACTAGAAGACTGAGACCAAACTCCAGATACTCTAGGGGCTTTGGTGGTGTATCACCTCTCTGCGCTCACTGAGGAGACAACCTGAAAGATGAAGAGGATACAAATATGCCAAGAATAGGAATGAATGCCTTACCCTTTTGGAGATCATACTATCCTTGGGAGAGCACTGAAGACGTTCCATTTCATCCTTTCAGTCATTATGAATGTTCACTTTGTTTAAAAACAGTTTTTTATAAACACTTTATTTGTTTAAAACAATGATATTTATCAATTAAAACAGGCAAATATTTGTTGAACAAAAACAAATAAGAGTGCAAAGAATTGGATAAAGGCTCAAATTTATTTGATGAAATGGTAGTCTGCAAATGGCAAGAAACCATGGATCTTTACAAATTTGAAATTGGTGATATATATTGGAAAAAGGCTACATTAAACATAATGACCATTTCTCCACCAACTCTGAATCCAATGTATTTGAAGCTTCAGTTGACGATGGTTGAGCGAGAATCTTTGACGTAAGACAGTTGTAGGACAAAGTCTTGTCAGGATGCAATTACTTACCAAATCCCTAATTTTTGCCTAGATTGCTCCAGAGTGAGGTACTCAATCTAGTGAGATGTATATTCATTTTTTTATGTCTTTAACTTTTGCCTGGATCGCCCTTTCGGGTTTTCAACTTAGCGAGCTATTATGTTTTTATTTTAGGTGAAGTATTTCTTGATTGCATCTGAATTCACAGGACGAGTGAAATCCTCCCCATCCATAGTTGTAAGTATCAAAGCATCGCCTGAAAAGGCTCTCTTAACAACATATGGACCTTCATAGTTTGGAGTCCACTTGCCCCTGGAATCGGGTGCGAAAGACAAAACTTTCTTGAGCAAAGGGTCACCTTCTCGGAACACATGAGGCTTGACCTTCTTATTAAAGGCTTTCTTCATCCTTTGCTGATATAACTGACCATGGCACATGGTAGTTAATCTCTTCTCTTCAATCAAATTCAGTTGGTCATAACGACTCTGAACCCATTCAGCCTCAGTCAACTTGGCTTTTATCAAGACTCTCACTGATGGGATCTCAACCTCTACGGGGAGCACAAGCTCCATGCCATATAGAAGGGAGAAAGGGGTTGCCCCTGTTGAAGTGCAGACAAATGTACGATAACCATGCAAAGCAAATGGCAACATCTCATGCCAATCTCTGTACGTAACAACCATATTCTGGATAATCTTCTTGATGTTCTTATTAACAGCTTCAACAACCCCATTCATCTTGGGTCTATAGGGAGAAAAATTATGATGTGCAATATTGAACTCATCTTGTTGTTCAAGTTAGATCCATTATCGGTAATGATCTTGTCTGGCACACCATAACAGCATATGAGTTGATTCTTGATAAACTTCACAACCACCTTCCTGGTCACGTTGGCATATGATGCCGCTTCAACCCACTTGGTGAAGTAATCAATTGTTACGAGAATAAATTTGTGACCGTTGGACGCTTTTTGCTCTATCATGCCAATCATTTCAATTCCCCACATAGAGAAAGGCCATGGTGATGAAATCACGTTCAGAAGTGTCGGGGGAATATGAATCTTATCCGCATAAATCTGACACTTGTGGCATTTTTCACGTACTTGCAGCAGTCAGACTCCATTGTCAGCCAATAGTAGCCTGCTCTCAACATCTTCTTTGCCATGGCATGTCCATTGGAATGAGTACCAAATGAACCCTCATGGTCTTCAGTCATCAACAGGTATGCTTTGTGTCTATCCACGCATCTGAGCAAAACCATGTCAAAATTCCTCTTATAAAGCACATCGCCATTGAGGTAGAAACTGCCAGATAATCTCCTCAAAGTCTTTCTATCTTTAACAGATGCCCCAGGCGGGTAAATCTGACTCTGAAGAAAACACTTGATATCATAATACCATGGCTTGTCATCTTTCACATCCTCTACTGCAAATACATGAACTGGTCTATCCAAGCGCATCACATTGATATTGGGGACTTCATTCCAGAACTTCACCACAATCATTGAAGCAAACGTAGCAAGTGCATCTGCCATCCGATTCTCATCTCGCGGAATATGATGGAAGTTAACCTCATTAAAGAACGTTGAAATCCTCCTCGCATATTCTCTATATGGGATGAGGCTAGGCTGATTCGTCTCCCACTGACCCTTAATCTGATTAACAACAAGGGCCGAATCGCCATAAACATCAAGATGTTTGATCCTAAGATCAATACATTCTTCCAATCCCATAATTAAGGCCTCATACTCCACCATATTATTCGTGCATTTGAAATTTTGCCTTGCTGTAAAAGGAAAATGTGTGCCCTGAGGAGTAATAATCACTGCCCCAATACCATTTCCATATTGATTTACATCGCCATCAAACACCATGCTCCATCGGGAACCAGGCTCTGGCCCTTCATCAAGCGTAGGCTCATCGCAATCTTTCATCTTCAAAGACAGAATCTCTTCATCAGGGAAGTCGTACTGAACTGACTGATAATCCTCAATTGGTTGATGTGCCAAGAGGTCAGCCAAGTTATTACCTTTAATAGCTTTTTCAGCTCGACACTCAATATCATACTCAGACAACAACATCTGCCAACGGAAAACCCTCCCAGTTAAAGCAGGATTCTCGAAGATATACTTGATTGGATCCATTTTGGATATCTACCAAGTCGTATGATTCAACATATATTGGCGTAAGCGCTTAGCAGCCCAAGCCAAAGCACAACACGTCTTCTCAAGCATTGAGTATCGAGGCTCACAATCAGTGAACTTCTTACTCAGATAGTATATATCATACACATTCTTCCCAGATTTATCTTGCTGACCCAGTACACAACCCATAGAGTCTTCAAGAACTGTCAGATACATAATTAAGGGTCTCCCTTCCACAGGCGGAGACAGAATCGGAGGCTCGGAGAGATACTCTTTGATACTGTCAAAAGCTTTCTGGAAATCCTCGGTCCAATCATGACGTTGATCTTTCCGGAGGAGCATGAACATTGGCGCACATGTGGCAGTCATGTGGGATATAAATCTGGAAATATAATTCAAGCGGCCAAGAAAACCTCGGACTTGCTTCTCAGTTTTGGGCGCAGGCATCTCTTGTATTGCTTTGACCTTGGCAGGATCAACTTCAATACCTCTTTCACTGATAATAAAGCCCAATAACATGCCGGAACGGACTCCAAATGTACACTTGTTTGGATTCAGACGAAGTTTGTACTTTCTCAAACGCTGAAAAAGCTTCAACAAGTGCTCTACATGTTCAACTTCCATTCTCGACTTTGCAATCATATCATCAACATACACCTCGATCTCCTTGTGCATCATATCATGAAACAAGATAGTCATAGCTCGTTGATACGTGGCTCTGGCGTTCTTGAAATCGAAGGGCATCACTCGATAACAAAATGTTCCCCAAGGTGTGATGAATGTTGTCTTCTCCATATCCTCGGGTGGCATTTTGATCTGATTATAACAGGAAAATTCGTCCATAAATGAGAAGACATTGAATTTAGCTGTATTATCTACCAACATATCAATATGTGGTAGAGGAAAATCATCTTTCAGACTAGCTTTATTCAAGTCTCTATAGTCCACACACATTCAGACTTTTCCATCTTTCTTAGGCATATGCACAATATTGGCCACCCATTGAGGATATGTAGAAGTCACCAGAAACCCCACATCAATTTGCTTCTGAACTTCTTCTTTAATCTTCACTGCCAAGTCAGGACGAGTTCTTCGGAGCTTTTGCTTTACAGTCACTGTAAGACCCCAACTTTGGCCCTAAGATCCCTCATGGCATCATAACATTGCATTTGCAAAGCCTCAAGGATCATGAGCATCTTGGTTCCCTTTGCCTTTGGTTGGGATCTCTTGTGAGTGGTTTGAGATCACCAAGCATGCTTGAGTTGTATATCATTACTTTTCTCATTTTATTTACTAACCAAAAGCACAAAAATATGTCACTAACATTTCTTGTTTGTAGCTTGAGCAATCACAAGGTCAAGAGCTTCTAGGAGATCCTTTGTACAATGATATGGTCAATAAAAGATGAAAGAAAGCATGGTAATGGTTCCCAAAGCTCTCATCCATATAATATGCCTCCCAAGTATCTCAATTCATCATTTTTGATCAAAGCAAGTCAAGGGGTTTGAGTTTTGTTTCCCAAGGAAACCCTAATTCATCTGATCATCAACAATGCCTTACTCATGAAGCAACCTCAGCCCATGGTCAAATACAATCAAGGGAAGTTCTTTAATTCATCATTTCATGCATATTTGAACTCATTTGAGTTCCCTCAATCATCAATTCATCAAGATAAGAGTTGTGGACTTGAGAAGTTGATTAGTCAATTCATCTGACTATGTTGAAATACACTGAGACCTAAATTTTTATGTGTCGGTCAAATGGAGATGGCCCCAAAAGAAAAAATGTTTTTAAGGACAATATGAACAACTTTCACGTTCATCAAAATTGGATTTGAAGCTTGTAAGGTCATCATCCATTCCAAGACATTATAGGTCATTTTGATTGAAACCCTAATTTTGGGTCAACTTCCCAAGAACATAACTCATTCATTTTTTATGATTTTGAGGTGGGACTAAATGCATTGGAAAGATTCATGTGTCTACTTAAAATGATATGTTGAGAAAAATTTCAAAATCTCAAAATAAATACATGTGATAATGCAAAACATTATAGGTCACTTTGGGCCAAATGCATTGAAATGTAAAAAAGTCTAACTTCAAGTGCCCATAAAATCTTCATTAAAAATCCAAATTATGCAAAATTTAATTCCAAATTGATTGTGTTGAAAGGATATACAAATTTCATGTTGAAGATTTTGTCATTTGGAGCTTGCATCATTGAGACAGAAGGGCTTGAACATTGGCCAAATTTGGAAACTTCACTTATGCATGTTTTGCACCCTACACTTTAAGCTCAAAATTCACTAATTTCCAAGGACCAATTGGAATTTTGACTAACATATCATTTGTTCCTTATGCAACAAGCTTTCTAACCATTACTCACAAGGTTGCATTTGGAGTTTGGAAGCACCATTTTCGAAGATATGAAGGATTAAGTGCACTTTGTGAAATACAATTAAATTGCCATGCATGAGCTGATTACACTTAATATACACGTCCATTTGCATTTCACATGAACTCAGCAGGTCATTTCAGTCTTCATTGGGCCTTCCACATGATCACACAAGCCCATGCAATGCAAGATCCATTTGCCATGCACACGAGTTAACTCATGCATTCAGCCCTCTCCTGCTATAAATACATGTGCTATGCTCTTCAATTCTCCAACCTGAAGGCGCCTGAAATGCTACAAGACTGAATCCCTAACCATACCAAAGGAACAAAGTTCATTTTCCTTCAAAAATTCAGATCTGAAATTCAATTGCATTTGGTTGAATTTTCAGATCTAAAGTTCCTAGACCTTCATCATTTGATCTATTGAAGTTTCTGTTTGCAAAAGGAACCAAGGAGAGTGACTCAAATCTTCATAATCCAAAGGTTTCGGTCAACTGTTTTTTTCTTTGAATCTCCTTATACTTTTATCCATTGGCCTTGATATTGTGTTGTCTGAAGTCCTCTCTATAGAGGCATCATTACTGTGTGTTTAATTGTTGGAATTGAGCAAGTTCAGTTGAACATCACCAAACTTCCATCTTTGATTTCTCTCTTAATAAGAATTTAGAGTGGAAGTGAGTGGTATAGGAGTGATGTACATCACTTCCCCTTTCGAATGGAGCCTGGATCACTCATTTTAGTTAGCATTTGAACCTCTGTGTTTTTTGACCTTCGCCGGAGCTCACCAGAGTGCCACCGTCTCATTGCCAGATCAATCCTGAGCCGTGTGATGCATTCTCCAGATTTAATCTCCACGCTACATTCTTATGACTTTTTTAAATACCACATGTGGTTGCATTGACCGTGGAACATGTTGGACGCGTGCCTCTGGATGCTTGGATCTGCCAGCTCAATTAATGAGCTCAGATCCAAGGGCTCACGTTTTTTGCCATTTTTAATTCTAATTTTATTTTTTATTTCATTTTTTAATTTCATTTCATTTTCTAAAATTCATATCTCTTTTATAATTGGTCCAAAAAATATGGGACCAATTGCATTATTTCTCTTTTAATTTCTAGTTTCTAAAAATGATTTTTAATATTTTTTATTTTATCATTTGCTATTTTTTAATAATTTTCTGTTTTCTGGTCATTTTTAATTCATTTAAAATGGTTTTTGATATTCAAAAAATACAAAAATATTTTTCTAACCTCTTTGAATGATGATGGATCTATGAAAAATATTCTCATCAATTTATTAATTGATTTGAGATTTATTTGAGATTTTAATTCAATTAGGTTATTTTTCTTCCTTTTTAAATGATAAAAAATAGTTTCTGACTTTTAAAAATGCTGAATTTTTTTGTCAAACCTTGTTTGACCTTGTTGAACTTGGGATAATTCACTTGGACTTTTCAAAAGTGATTTGAAGTGAATTTGAAGTTTGACCTTTCTTTAATATTTTTATTCAAGTTTATTTTCAAATATAAAAAATGCCAAAAATATTTTGCTTATTTCTTGACCTCCAATCTTCACTTCACTTCATTCTTTTATGGTTTGACCTTGATCTTCCCTATCTTTGGACAACATTGGTTGATTGGTACATTCCAAGTCGTAATGCACTTTATTTTCTTCATTTCCATTATCCATCTTCTTCTTCTTCTTCTTCTATTCCCTTTTGATCAATGAGTTAAAGGTTGATAAGTTAGCATTGATTAGGGAGGTCTAATCTTCCTTGATTCAAATCTAATTCATCTTGATCAAATGATCAAGTGAATGGCTTTGCATTAATGATAGATTACTTTTTTAAATCATGCAAAGGACTTAAACCAATACAATATCATTTCTCATCTTCTTTTTGGCATGGCAAGTTGTTGGAACATGGTTCACTAATCAAGACTTCTAACTTGTGTTGTTGCCTACATTATTATTGACCGGCCTCAGATAGTTGTGACTTCTACATAAGTCCAATTACGATTGCTTAATGTAAGACCCCAATTTTTTCCCTAAGATCCCTCATAGCATCATAACATTGCATGGCATAGCCTCAATTCATCAATTCATCATAACATTCCCTAAGACCCCAATTTTTTCCCTAAGTGTCCTCAATCATCAATTCATCAAGGTATGAGTCATGGATTTGACAAGTTGATCAGTCAATTCATCTAACTATTTTGAAATACACAGAGACCTAACGACAATATGAACAACGTTCATCTTCATCAAAATTAGATTTGAAGCTTGGAAAACCATCTGCCATTCCAATACATTATAGGTCATTTTGACTGAAACCCTAATTTTGGGTCAACTTCCTAAGGACATAACTCAATCCTTTTTTATGATTTTGAGGTGGGATCAAATGCATTGGAAAGCTTAAGATGTCAACTTAAAATGTTATGTTGAACAAATATTTAAAATCTCAAAGGAAATACATGTGATAATGCAAGACATTATAGGTCCTTTTGTGTCAAAGGCATTAAAAGTCAAAAATGTCCAACTTCAAGTGCCCATAACTTCTTCATCAAAAATCCAAATGATGCAAAATGTAAGTCCATTTTGATTGTCGTGAAAAGAGCTACAACTTTGATGTTGGAGGTTTTTTCATTTGAAGCTTGAATCATCAAATCAGAAGGGCTTGAAAGTTGGTCAATTTTAGAAACCTTGCCTTGGCATGTTTTGCACATCACACTTTAAACTCAAAATTCATAAATTTCCACACTTCAAATGGACTTTTGACCAACATAACATTTGTTCCTCACACAAATACCTTTCCAACCATTACCCATATGCCTATGCTTGGATTTTCTAAATGGTATTTTCGAAGAGGTGAATGATTAGGTTCAATTGTGGAATTCATGTTGAAACCTTGTTCCACAAGCCAATTCAGAGCAAACTACACGTCCAAACCCTTAGCAATTCAACTCAGCTTGCATTTGGCATTGCTTTTGGGCCTTGTGCATGGTCATGCAAGCCCATGCAAGTGGTATCCAAATTTATGCACACGGATCATTCCACCCTTTCCATGCCAATTTCTCTATAAATAGAGGCTTCATTCCCTCCATTTGGACACCCAATTTCAACCTGAAATACTGCAGAATTCATTCCCCAACCATCACTAAAGAAGCAAGTTTCATTTCTCTTAAAATTTTCAGATCTCGAATTCAGCTTCATCTGGTTGTATTCATAGATCTAATGCTTTTAAACCTTCCCCATACACTTCATTAAACTTTTGTTTTGATAAAGCAAGCAAGGTTTCAAGCTCAAATCACTAGAACTCAAACTTGAACTCCATCTGGTATTTTCTTTGATTCTTCTAATCCTTTGACCTATTGCCTGTGATTTTGTCTTGGCTGAAGTCCTCTCAATGGAGGCATCGTGTTTATGCTTTTAATTTTTGAAATTCATTGAGTTCATGATGAACACCAGATTTTTCAATTTCTGATTTCTCAAATCATAGAGATCTAGAAGGAAAATGGTTGGTATAGAGATGATGTACATCATCTTAGCTTTCTATTGATGTATAGATCGCACGTTTTGGTTGCCTTTTAAAGTTCTGCATTTTGGCCGAAATCTGGAAGCTCACCGGAGAAGACGGTGGCTCCGGTGGCTTCATCATGTCCAGTTTAAATCTGGACCGTTTGATCCATTTTCCAGATTCAATCAGGATCATTCATTGTTATGACTTTTATTTGTTTTACATGCGCACGCATTGACTCTGGACTTTGGTGGACGCGCGCCTAAGGAACGTTTGATGTGCCAGCTCAATTAATGAGCCTGATCCAACGCCTCACGTTTTTCCTTATTTTTAAATTCTGATTTAAATTTCCATTCTATTTTTTATTCCATTTCATTTTCTAAAATTCATATCTCTTTCATTTTTTATCCAAAAATTATGGGACCAATTGCATTATTTCCCAAATAAATTCTAGTTTCTATTTCTGATTTTTATTTTTTTTATTTTGTCATTTGATATTTTTTGTGAATTTACTCTTTTCTGGTTATTTTTAATTCATTTTAAATAGTTTTTGATATTCAAAAAATGCAAAAGTATTTTCCTAACCTATTTGAATGATGATGGATCTATGAAAAATATTCTCATCAATTTTTGAATTGATTTGAGATTTATTTCAGATTTTAGTTCAATTAGGTTATTTTTATTCATTTTTAGTTGATTAAAAATAGTTTCTGACTTTTAAAAATGCTGAAATTTTTTGTCAAACTTTGTTTGATCTTGTTGAACTTAGGATAAATCACTTGGACCTTTCAAGGTTGATTTGAAGTGATTTTGAAATTTGACCTTTCTTTAATATTTTAATTCAAGTTTATTTTTAATATTAAAAAATGCCAAAAATATTTTATTCTTTTCTTAACTTCCAAACATCAGCTCATTTCTGTTTTTGATTGTTTGACCTTGACTTTCAATAATATTGGTCAACATATGAGGATTGGTACATGAGGTTTCATTTAATGCACTTTAATTTTGCCATTTCCATTCTCCATTATTCATCTTCATCTCCTTCTTCTTCTTCTTCTTCTTCTTTTTCTTTTTGATCAATGAGTTGAAGGTTGATAAGTTAGCATTGATTAAAGGGATTTAACCTTCCTTGATTCAAATCTAATTCATCTTGATCAATTGATCAAGTGAATGGCTTTGCATTAAGGATAGGTTGTCTTTTAAATCATGCAAAAGGCTTAAACCAATACAAGATCAATTCTCATTTTCTTTTTGGCATGGCAAGTTGTTGGGACTTGGTTCACTAATCAAGACTCCTAACTTGTGTTTGTTGCCTACATTATTATTGACCGGCCTCAAATAGTTGTGACTTCTACATAAGTCCAATTACGATTGCTTAACATAGCACTAAATTTGCCTTATGGCACACTAACTACTAACACTAACTATTGACAATTAACATTTACTTTATGCAATTTACTTTAAGGCAATTTACTATTCTTGCACATATTATCCATTTGTTTTTCCCTTTGCTCATTTGAGCACATGTTTATGTTAATGCCATTTGCCTTTTGCTCACTTGAGCAAATAATTGTGTATATATTATTGTGCTTGTGTTTTGTTTTGTTTGTTGTGGACCTGTAGCGGTGTATTCGTTACCATTGGAGATATTGACTAAATCCAAGGTAAATCATACAAAGTCGGGTCGCCACCGCACTTCTATTTATCCAAAGGAATGGTTAGAAAGCGAACAAAAACATAAAAGTTTTACAAACAAAACTAGTAAAAGAAACACAGATCTGGGTAAGGGGGTTGGTTATGCAATGGGAAAGTGTTAGGCACCCAAAACATCCTAGGTACTCTTAGGGATCCCTTTTCATACTTGTTGCAAAGGTTATTGTTTTGTGAATTTTTTTTGTGCAAACATGATTGAAGAGATGAGAAAAGAATATACAATTATTTACATTTTGTGTTTGGATGGATAAACCCATTACCTACGTACCCTCTTATAAAAAGATTAGGATTAAAACCTCGTAGTTCGGGTAAAAAATTTCAAAACAAATAAGTGGATTGATTGGTCCAAAAGCCTTAAGGTCTTTTGTTATCAAAGGGAGAAAACTCAACCTGAAAAACCACAAGTCCACCACGTGAGGATAACTTTAACATGCTAGTGAGGGGTTAACCCTATAATAAGCATGGAAGGCTCATTGTCTATCACTAAGGACAAAGGTGAGTATTACATCTACCACAAAGATAACTCAAACCTAATAGCTAAAGGTTATGAAAAATTTGATTAAGAAGGTGGACATTGGAACCACAAAAAGCACATTTGAATGGGTTATATTTACAAAAATGGTCAAAGTTGACTTAAAGATTCAATTCAAAATGA
Organism: Lathyrus oleraceus; assembly: GCF_024323335.1. Taxonomy (NCBI): domain Eukaryota; kingdom Viridiplantae; phylum Streptophyta; class Magnoliopsida; order Fabales; family Fabaceae; genus Lathyrus; species Lathyrus oleraceus. Next base: position 353,825,674 of record NC_066580.1, on the reverse strand, counting down.
GTATTATGAAAAGAAAGTTTGAAAATCAAAAGCATAAGACTTAGGTTTATAATGTTGAAAACAAAGTCAAATGTTTGCACAAAAGGTTTTTGGTTTGGGTTAAGATGAAGATATGAAGAAAATGGGTTAAGTTAAGCAATAAAATTACACTAGGAGTTCCTCTCTTGAGATCATATAGATGATCCAAGTGGTTCCCATCCTTTGGAATAAGCAAGCACAATGCATAAGCAAACACACAAGTCTCATAAGAGATCCTCAATGTAAGGAAACAGATTGTCAATACATGGACTTACACCCGACTCCTAACAACGAAAAGGAAACAGAATGCCAATACATGGACTTATATCCGACTCCCAACCATAACAAACAAACATCAAAAGCAAACATTACAATCTATATACATACAAGAGGCTCAAACAATGGGTGGGCTTTAGTCAAGAGGGGTCATGTCAACCTCGACAAACAAGCCAAACTGTACAAGGGTAATTTGTAGCTCTTAACCACTAACATTGAGAGTTAGGGTAAAGCTGATCAAAAATGGTAAATGAGGATGAGACCTCATGCTCTTAACCCTGGAGGGGGTGAGCTCATGACAAAGAAAGCGTGGGGATCCAGAAAGTGGGATCCTATTCCACTTGACAGACACTGGACAAAGATCTTGGGTACATGTTCAAAAGCATCAGCACGTAGTGCGAGCATAATGAACGACTCACTGAATAACGGGGGATTGGCTACTAATCCCTTTTATTCGTCAATTGCCTCAACTCTTGGAGGTCTTACAAAGTAGCACATGCCTCATCTTAGAGGTCTTTGGCACAATTGTAAACAAACACAAACAGAGCCTCTGAAGGAGGACTTGCCAGCAAAATGCCTGCCAAAAAGGTGACAGGACTTCCAGACTACATGAAGTAAGAAGATAACTACCTAAGTAGTGTATCAACCACAATCCAAAGCTCAAGCAAGAGCTAAAAGCAAACAACTAAGGTACTTGTACAAAGACTAAACAGTTAATATTTCAGTCATAAAACCAACAGACAAACAGTGAATCCTTCACAATTACACAACTCAATGAACAATGCTCAAACACTCAAATGAACTCATGAGCTCAAGCACATCAATTAGAACCTACAAAACAAACATATGTTAGAATTCAAATCATTTGCATCTCATAAAGTGAGAACAAATCAACCATCAATGCTAAATGTCCAAACCTGAAACACAAGACACGGTTAGTTCATGTACAAAACACTAGTACAAAGACTAAGTTCAAAACCAAACCAAATGATCAAAACAGAACTCAATCTTTCACATAATGCACATTCAAACATGTCACAAAATGTCCTCAAAAGGACCAGCATCAATTCAATAAGCAAATATCTCTAACGGCTTATGCTATGCAATGATCACAAAATGTGCACAAAGTGAACTTCCAATTTAGAAAATTCAAATCAAAACAGAAATGCATGCAATGACCTTGAGATTTTTTATGCAAGTTTCTCATGTCATGAACAAGCAATATGCAAAAGATCAAATCCAGAAAGGTTCAAATGATAGATGAACAAAAATGCACAAATTGAATCCAAAAATGTGACACAAATTGTCACATTTATCTCCATGTGTCAAAAACAAAGATAGCATATGAGAAAAAATCCAAACCAGTGCTAAAAAATTCACATCATGTATGATCATCAAGCATGTAAAAAATGGGATCAATTGGCTCAATGATAAGGATTTCACAAAGCATTGAACACAACATATCAATTTAGCACAATGTTCATTCAAGAATTCACAAATCACAAATCAGACATCAACAATTCACAAAATTAATACCATAAAAAACTAGACATTCATACAAAACTAGGAAAAAAAATTGGAGTTCATTTGGATCATTTTTCAATTTTTAATGAATTTTCAAAGATGAGCAAAATAAATGGAAATACATGGAAATAAAGGAGGGAGATTCAAATATTTGAATAAACTCAGAATTAATCACAACCACACGATGAGGCGCGCAAAACAGATCAACGGTTCATTAAATAGTCAGCATGCTCAGTCACTACACACATCAGCATTCAACGGTACGCATGGCATGGTCAAACAAATGGTATCCAATCAAACTGCTACGCTAGCACACACATGGAAGCCACGCAAGCAAAATGAAAAGATGTGTTTCATTAAAACACATCATCAACACACTCATCATTCAACATATCGCGAGGCACAGTCAAACAATCCATGGCCGATCAAATAGACACGCAAGGCAAACGTGGAAGCCACATAAGCAAAACCCTAGGAATGACCAGACGCCGGAGCTACAGTATCCGGACGTCTTCCCCGGCCAACTCCGGCGAACTCACGACCAATTTTTTTCCAGAATTCATCAAACCATACATCAATTGAACCGTCATGCAACATAGAATCCAAATATCAATTCAAATCAAACTAATTCCTCATGAATTTTCCAGATCGAGCGAAAACATTTCCTAGATCTAAACTGAAAGTTCATCATACATGCTCAATACTTGATCATTTTCAAATCTAAACATATCTACATAACCTACACAGCAAGATCTACACATCTATGACATGAAATTGGCAAAAAGAGAGATCGAATTTCAACTCACCTTGAACTTGAAGCTTCTGAATTCGTGTTCTCAAGTGCTCTACAGCTCCAGATCTCTTCCATTGAACTTGCCTTGAAGCTTTGTGCACAAAGAAACGGATGAAACCACTTAGATCTACCTTAATTTCAAACTTTCATCGCCATGAGAGTGCACACGACCAACTTGAATTCTGGCTCAATTGCAACAAACAAATGGTGAATCTTGCTCAGAATTGCATAAGGATCAAGAATCTACAAAAATATTTGGTGTTTGTGTGAAGAAAATCAAGATTCGAAGAGAGAGAATTTGGAGGGAATTTTAAAATTTCAGATCTGAATTGGTTCTGTTATGGTTGTTAGGATTAGGGTTTGGCTTATATACTCCTTGTTAATGATGCTGCTAATCACATTTTGCATTGGTTAATCAAGATTAAGGAGATATGAAGTCATTTGCCAAAATGCAAAAATGAGCTATTATGGCCATGATGCACGTGCAAATCCTCATGCAAGGTTTGGAATTCACTTAAAATCAACCAAGGATCATCATGGTTGGTTTGCCTGTATCATAAGCCAAATTTGAATTATGGAAATTCCCTTTAAAATGATTACATGAGAAATGATGAGCATACACACTTTTCCCATGCATGGCAAAGGCTATTTTGAGATGTCTTGATCAAGGGAAACATTTTGCAAAAAGAATGGACCAATTTGGAGCTTTGTATCAAAAGTTATGCCATTTTGAATTTCCATGCACACATTGTGATCAAATGACCATAACCTCTCAACCATTCATCGTATTGACATGAATTAGGACTTTTTTGAAAGGGGAGACAAAGATCTACAACTTTCATGTTCACCAAAATTCCATTTGAAACTTATTTGACATTGACAAGTCAAGTTGAATGTGGATCAAAAACATGCCAAATTTGGAAACTCTGAATTACAGGTCATTTCCATTTTTAGTAACTTTTGCCATGACCTTTGAATCTTCAAGATGGATGATTAGAATGATTAATAGGCATTATTTGAAAATGATTGAGGTGTCTCAACTCATTTCCCCACCTCATAGTCCTCAGTTGACTGCACAGTTGACTTTTTGGTCCTCAGATGACCTTGAAATGCCTTGATGAACTTGAGCCTTTACCACTTGATGAAATGGCTTCAAAATGAAACCCTAGCTCATGTAAACTCCTTATAATGATCATGTGATCCTCATCTCAAGAAAAATACCCCATCTCTTGCACAAAGGATCTTCTTGAAGCTCTGACCTGGTGATTGCTTGAGCTACAACAAAAGATGTAAATGACATATTTTTGTGCTTTGGTTAGTAAACAAAATGAGAAAAGCAATGAGATATAATTCAAGCATGCTTGGTAATCTCAAACCACTCACAAGAGATCTCTACCCAAAGGGAAAGGGAGTCAAGATGCTCAAAGATCCTTGAGGCTATGCAATGCAATGCTATGATGCCATGAGGGATCTTAGGGACAAAATTGGGGTCTTACAGGACCAAAATGCAAAGAATTGGACTTAGTTTCTAGGACTTTCCCTATGCAAAGAAATGGAGAATTAGACTTAGATTCTAGGACCTTCCTTATGCAAAATTGGAGTAAAAGGATCTTAATGATGATGGATTAGAAGGACCAAATCTCTAAACTCACTCTTGTCCATTCTTGTTTTACTTTATGAAACTTTGAATGTGTGTGCTTTTGTGCTAGGAGTTCCCATTTGAGCTCAATTGGAGGACCATTGCCAGGTTCATCCAAGTGGAAGATACAAGATACATTGAGGATCTCTTATGAGACTTGTTCGATTGCTTATGCTTTGTGATTGTTTATTCCAAAGGATGGGAAATACTTGGATCATCAATATGATCTCAAGAGAGGGACTCCTAGTGTGGTTTCATTTCTTATCCCTCACCTTTTTATTTTCCTTAGGATCTAGCCATTCTTCTTCTTCTTTCCACTCTAACCCAAGCCAAAACCTTTTGTGCAAACATTTAACTGTTGTTTTCAAACATTAGAAACCTAAGCCTTATGCTTTTGATTTTCAAACTTTCCTTTTATAACACTTATTTTGAATTGAATCCTTAAGTCAATTTTGACCATTTTTGTATATACTTCTAATTGGTAAATATAACCCATTCAAACTTCTTTTTGTGGTTCCAATGGCCACTTCTTTAATCAAATTTTCCATAACCTTTAGCTACTAGGTTTGAATTATCCTTGTGGTAGATGTAATACTCACCTATATCCTTAGTGATGGACAATAAGTCTTCCATGCTTATTATAGGGTTAACCCCTCACTAGCATGTTGAAGCTATCCTCACATGGTGGATTTGTGGTTTGGTTGAGTTTTCGCCCTTTGATAACAAAAGACCTTAAGGCTTTTGGACCAATCAATTCACCAACTCATTTTGAGATTTTTACCCCGAACTACGAGGTTTTGATCCTAATCCTTTTATAAGATGGTACGTAGGCAATGGGTTTATCCATCCAAACACAAAAATGTAAATAACTTGTACATTGTCTTCTCATCTCTTCAATCATGTTTGCACAAACAAAAATTTCACAAAACAACAACCTTCACAAGTATGAAAAGGGCTCCCTAGGAGTACCTAGGATGTTTTGGGTGCCTAACACCTTCCCATTGCATAACCAACCCCCTTACCCAGATCTCTGTTTCTTTTACTAGTTTTTGTTAAAACTATTAGGTTTTTATTCGCTTTCTAACCATTCCTTTGGATAAATAGAAGTGCGGTGGCGACTCGACTTGTATGATTTACCTTGGATTTAGTCAATATCTCTAATGGTAACGAATACCCCGCTACAAAAAAGTGGCGACTCTGCTGGGGAAGAGTGTACCTAGTGGGTTTTGCCAACTTTTCATGCTTGATGTATTATATTGTTTTGTGACATATTTTTGTGCAAATTTGGGATTACTGTATTGTATGTAATGATTGATTTGCTTGATATTAATTCCTTGTATACTTGGTGATCTTTGTGAGATGAGTTCTATACCCGGACTCGAGTGCACTTAGGATAGGAGAATGGCATAGTCTTGTTGACTTGTGTGGAGTTATTCCTTAGCAAGTTGACTTGCAAGCCCATTCACTTGGTGGAGGTCATGTTGGGATCAATAATGTCACACATGTAGTTGTGGTTAGACATTATTCCTTCCAATAAAGATCTTAGAAGCCAAGGACCTTAGTTTACCAAGCCCATCTTGGCCTATTCTTAGGATGTAGTGCGAAAGTCGTTCAAGTGTAAGATTTGATACGATTGTTACGCGATACTACACTCATAAGAGTCTCTCTTGAGAATATTTTTGGAATACGAGTAGTCGTTTCTCCGATAATATCCGAAAGAGGGGACGATGACCATGGGAACCTCTTGTAGAACATGTTTGGCAGGTTTAAACCCTAGTACATTCCCTTCGGGTGGTTCTTAACCAAGACTCCATGCTCGTGACTTGCAACAAACCCTTGATTCATGGTTGATCCGTTCATATATCCTTAATATCAATGGAACTTGGGTGTTGATAAGGTGTAAACCATAATCCACCAAAATGGATGATTGATATTAGGGATGATATGATCCATCCCATGACCTTTATTTGGTGTGCTTTGCTTGATCCTTGAGTGTGATTATTGCATTCATGCATCCATGCATCCATTTGCATCCATATCATCAATAATGAAGAGAATTCTCAAGGAACTTAAGGGGTTTATTTGCAAAATTTTCAGACATGGAAAGACAAAGAAGGAATACAAAGAAGTACAGCTTCAAGCGACCAGATCTGAATGCGTTAAGCAATTTGACATCCTATGTACTAGATCCCTTGGGTTTCAAAGCTCGTTTTGGGAAGCTTCTTCCTCTTCTGACTACTCAGGTGGATGAAGGGTTGATGAGTGTATTGGTGCAGTTTTATGATCCCTTGTACCATTGCTTCACATTTCCGGACTTTCAGCTTTTGCCTACCCTTGAGGAGTATGCTTATCTTGTGGGTATACCTATCCTGGATCAGTTGTCGTTCAGTGGCTTGGAGAGTATTCCTACTTCTCAAGAGATAGCTGACATGTTGCACATAGATGAATCTCTGGTTGGTGCTCATATGACTACCAAAGGTGGAATTCAAGGTCTCCCTTTTGAGTTCCTCATTGCTCAAGCTACTGTTTATGGGAAGGCCATGAGTGAGGATGCCTTTGAAGCCGTATTTGTACTTCTCATCTACGGATTGGTATTGTTCCCCAACATCGACAAGTTTGTGGATGTGAACGCTATTAGGATCTTTTCTACTCTTAATCCCGTTCCTACTCTGTTGGGTGATGCCTATTTCTCTTTGCATATGAGGAATGCAAAGGGTGGTGGTACTATTGTGTGCTGTTTGCCTCTGTTGTATAAGTGGTTTATTTCTCACTTACCTCAGATGGTCGCTTTCAAGGAGAACAAGGGATGTCTACGGTGGTCCACGAGACTCATGTCTCTCACTAATGATGATATCTCTTGGTACAACCGTGTTTATGATGGTGTGCAGATTATCGACTCTTGTGGTGAATTCTCCAATGTGCCTCTTCTTGGTACATGTGGTGGGATTAACTACAACCCTGTTTTGGCACGTCGTCAGCTTGGGTTCCCCCTAAAGGATAAACCTAATAACATTTTGTTAGAGGGTGTGTTCTTTGAGGAGGGTAAAGATCCCCAAGGCTTGAAAGCTAGGATGGTATGCGCTTGGCGCAAGATTCATAAGAAAGGAAGGAAGGAGTTGGGTCCTAAGAATTGCATCGCTCTGGAGCCTTATACTGCTTGGGTAAGGAAGAGAGCGTCTGAGTATCTTGTGCCTTACGAGTATCCGAGACCTACACCTGTGGTTATGGCTGGGCCTTAAACCCTCCCTAATCAAGGAGTTGAGAGACGAAGACCTATCACGTGCCTGGATCCGTGAAAGGGGAGAGTTGCTTCAGCAGATTAAGGAGAAGGATGCTTTGATTGAGTTCCTTGAGCATCAGGTTATTGATGATCCTAATGATGCATGGACTTCTCTACTTCCTCAGTCTTCCCGGTTTTGGAAGAGGAAGTACGATCGACTCGCCAAAGAGAAGGCGGATATGGAGGCAGCTTATGAGGAGGAAGTGAAGAAGCTTCGTGCATCTTATCTTCCTGTGTCCCGAGCATTAGATGATTGTTTCTAGGGATCCATAGGATGACTATTTTCCTTTTCCTCTTGTACATGATTGACGATGCTGTACTTCTTTTACCTGACATTATTTTATGAGATATTTCTATATGCGATAAATGTTAAATGATTCCAAAATTTGCAAGTAAAACCCTAGAGTTCCTTTGAAATAAAAACAAATCATGTGCGCAAGCATTGCATGCATCATGTGCATAAGCAGGTTTTGTTTCCGGTCTCTTGTCCTGTGGTCTAACTCTGTGCTCTTCATTCATTTTAAAGACAAGCTGACTCACCGGTACTACACTAGAGCCAACACTTCAAGACTGATGGATCAACTAGAAGAAGAGAACCGTGAACTCAAAGAGGAAGTGGCGAGACTGAGTGCCCTGATGGAATAATTCTTGGCTGCCCAGAGCCAGTCTTCTCCAACTCCTTCAACTCCTCCCCAGAGGACAGTTATTTCCGAGATTGTCTCTTCAACTATGCGTGCTGCCAGTGCATACTTCGCTCCGTCAGCCATGCCAATCGGGTTTCCGTGGGGGATGCCTCCTAATTTCATGCTTGAGAGTCCTGCTCCAACTTTTGCTTCTATGCCGGCATCTAGCCCGGTCCTTGCTGTTCCTCCTCCTGTCGTGCATACCATGGCTAGGGTAGACGACACCATCTATCATTCTGAGCCATCTGAGGGCCCAGATGTCTATGAGAAGATGGACGCCATGAATGATCAATTTCTTGAGCTTCACAAGGAATTGAAGACTCTTAGAGGAAAGGATCTCTTCGGCAAGTCTGCTGCCGAACTGTGCTTGGTTCCCAATGTGAAGATCCCGATGAAATTCAAGGTCCCTGACTTTGAAAAATACAAAGGAAATACTTGTCCTCTCAGCCACCTGGTCATGTATGCCAGGAAGATGTCTACTCAGACTGATAACGACCAGTTACTCATTCACTACTTTCAGGACAGTCTGTCCGGTGCCGCCCTGAGATGGTACATGGGGTTAGACAATGCGAATATCCGATCTTTCAACTGTAACACCCCTTTTTCTATCCCAAATTATTTAACATATAATCAGAGTAAATAAGCACGCATATAAAGAAAAGGGCGCCACATCGCCGTTTTCGAAACTTAAAACTTTCAAAAACCAACAATATACCTGGTCATTCAAAATAACACATTTCACTCATCATGAATATTCAAGCAATATGCGTTCGCAGCGGAAAATAAAGAATACTCGTGTATTTCATAAAATGATTCATGTCCCATACCATGATCATCTCTCAATAATTACTCCAAACAAAATAAAACAATTAATGACATAAAGTATATCAAAATAAAATAGGAGTTCAATACCACTAATCTACCCAGTGTTACATGACCACAGCATTGACTCATTACCTAACTTCAAACTAAATACGGAAACTCTCCAGCTATTCTTGAACAAGCTACCGTCCACCTACTCCAGCAATACTACTCTGTAGTATCTGCAAGATACCCATGTAAAGGTAACATTCAAACAAAAAGGGTGAGAATTCAAATCATTATGAAATAGCATCATCAGGCACAATGAATTAAAACACAATTTTAGATTTCATCACACTTTGTATAATCACATCAATAATATTAACCAACAATCATCTCACATATTTCAAACGTACATCGCATCCACCTCAATACATGCATTCAACGATCACGTAACTCTAGACGACTCAATGCAAGACAATGTGACTCTATGCATGTAGTACCTCAATGTGAACTCAAAGTTTCACCGCCTTCCGATTCAATATCTAGAATCCAAGCCACGCTTCCGATCCGGACAAGACCAAAGCCCTACGTCTGTTTCCAATGAAGGATCACCGCTTAATACTATGCCTAATCCCAATTAAGGATTAACGTCTGCTACGTCTGTTTCCAATGAAGGATCACCGCTTAAATACTACGCCTAATCCTACTTAAGGATTAATGTCTGCTACGTCTGTTTCCAATGAAGGATCATTGCTTAACCACTTCCACAATAAAGTCAACCATGCTATGAATGAATGCATACATACCATCACATATGCAATTAGGATCTATATGATCTTAACACACCACCTACCACCATAACTCACAATTGGTACGTATACACATTCATCACCACACATCATCTATGATTACATATACACATCCATAACCATAAATCATTCACAATCTAATAATGGTATACATACACATTCATACAATATTTTGATCACCAATATAGGCCAACCATCAAATAGATACACATAGATTTCATTCCAAGACGCACACAACAATTAAATATCAATTTTTTTCAATATTATAACAGTGTTAACCGGTTAACGCCCTGGGTTAATCGGTTAACGCAAAACAGAATGCGCTCCTAGGCAAATTTTAACAGTGTTAACCGGTTAACGCCCTGGGTTAACCGGTTAACGCAAGACAGAATGCAATTTTTCATGAATCGTAACAGTGTTAACCGGTTAACGCCCTGGGTTAACCGGTTAACGCAAAACAGAAAGCTGTTCCTGCGCTAACAACGAAACAGAATGCAGAATTCTCCGCATTTTTCATCATTGGAGGACTTCCGGACCTCCGATTTCGATTCCGTAAAAAGCTACACGTTCAGAAAATTATGACTCATCCAATTATATATTCATTCACAGTTTTAGCATAATTTAATCATCACAATTCAAGAGTATTTATCAAACCTAATAATTCTAAAACCATGCCAATTAAGGATTTCAACCTAAAACATGTTCCTACCCATTGACCCAATCATACTAACCCATAATGATAAGGATTTCCCCCCTTACCTTGTAAATATGATGAAAACCCTGACTCCGCTTTACTTTTCCTCTCCTCTTTCTCTATTGCCTTCAGTGCTCAAGTGAATTCTAATTCTCACTTCCTTCACTCTTACTATTTATAATAGTATTCTAGTTGGGCTTAAATCATCTAATTTAATCACTAGGCCCAATAATACCTAATATTTAAATACCTCTATTTTGAATTTAAATATTAACCACTCACTAGGCCCAACATAATTAAATTAAAATAATAATAATAATAGTATAATAATTCAATACTAAAAAAAATGGGTTGTTACAACTCTCCCCCACTTAAAAGATTTTCGTCCTCGAAAATTTACCTCAAACGAACAACTCCGGATATGATTCCCTCATCTTATCCTCGAGTTCCCACGTATTATTTCCATTGGCGACTCCGCCCCATATCACTTTTACCAAAGCAATCTCCTTACCACGAAGCTTCTTCACTTCTCGATCTTCAATCCGCACAGGTGATGTATCAACCGTCAAATTATCCCGTACTTGCACATCATCTAATGGAGCAACATGCGATGGATCCGCAATGTACTTCCTCAATTGAGACACATGGAATACATCATGAAGATTAGAAAGTGATGGTGGTAATGCAATCTGATATGCCACTTCACCTATCCTCTCGGAAATCTGATAAGGACTAATGAAACGCGACGTCAACTTACGTGACTTCAAAGCTCTACCAACACCCGTTATTGGTGTAACTCGAAGAAACACATGCTCGTCTTTTTCAAACTCAAGAGCTTTCCTCCTCTTATCATGATAACTCTTTTGACGACTCTGAGAAGCCTTCATCTTCCCTTGAATCATCTTAATCTTATCTGTAGTCTCTTGAATCAACTCGATTCGAACCACAACACTCTCTCCCGATTCGTACCAACATAAAGGAGTTCTACACCTTCTGCCATAAAGGGCCTCAAACGGTGTCATTCCAATACTCGAATGGAAACTGTTATTATATGTAAACTCGATTAAAGGTAAGAAACTATCCCAATTTCCTCCTTGTTCCAAAACACAAGACCTCAAAAGATCTTCAAGTGACTGAATAGTCCTCTCCGTTTGACCATCAGTTTGCGGATGATATGCTGAACTCAAACGCAACTTCGTACCCAAAGCACTTTGCAAACCATCCCAAAATCTCGAAGTGAACCTCGGATCTCTATCCGAAACAATACTCGACGGTATACCATGCAAACACACAATTCTCTCGACGTACAACTTAGCAAGTCTCTCCATCGAGTAATCCATTCTCATCGGAATAAAATGAGCACACTTCGTCAGTCTGTCCACAACGACCGAAATCGCCTCACAATTACTCGATGTTCTTGGTAAGCCCGAAACAAAATCCATAAAGATACTATCCCACTTCCACTCGGGAATAGATAACGATTGCATCAAACCAGACGGCTTTTGATGTTCAATCTTTGACTTTTGACAAGTCAAACATGAATACACAAATTCCGCTACATCCTTCTTCATACCTTTCCACCAAAACATTTTCTTCAAGTCTTGATACATCTTAGTAGCACCAGGATGAATACTCAGACCACTTCTATGCCCTTCCTCAAGAATCCTCTTTCTCAAATCCATACCATTCGGGACACACGCTCGGTCACGACACCTCATGATACCATTCTCATCAATCAGAAAGTCACCACCTTTACCTTGGTTAATCAATGTCGTAACATCGACTAACTTCAAATCTGACCTCTGACCTTCTCTAATCTCGTCAAGAATGTCACACGTAAGCTTCAACATCCCAAGCTTAACACACGAAGACGTCGCTTCACAAACCAAACTCAAATCCCTAAATTACTCCATCAATTCAAACTCTCGCATCATCAACATAGACATATGCAATGACTTCCTACTCAATGCATCGGCTACAACATTCGCCTTCCCAGGATGATAATTCAAACCAAAATCATAATCCTTCAAGAACTCCAACCATCTCCTTTGCCTCATATTCAATTCTTTCTGATCGAACAAGTACTTCAAACTCTTGTGATCACTAAACACATCAAACCTCGATCCAAACAAGTAATGTCTCCAAAGCTTCAACACAAACACAACGGCGGCCAACTCTAAATCATGCATCAGATAATTCTTCTCATGAACCTTGAGTTGCCTTGAAGCATAAGCTACCACTTGCCTCTTTTGCATCAGAACACCTCCCAAACCCAACAAAGAAGCATCGCAATACACCACGAAGGTTTGTAACGGATCCGGTAAAATCAAAATAGGAGCCGTATTCAATCTTCTCTTAAGCTCTTGAAAATTCGCTTCACACTGCGAAGTCCAAATGAAAGCTTGACCCTTCCTAGTCAACTGCGTCAACGGTAACGACAACTTAGAAAATCCCTCAATAAACTTCCTATAATAACCAGCCAAACCAAGGAAACTTCGAATCTCAGCAACAGACTTAGGAGGTTCCCACTGAGATACAGCTTCGATCTTCGTAGGATCCACAGAAATCCCACCGCCCGAAATCACATGTCCAAGAAAACTTACTTCACTCAACCAAAATTAACATTTAGAGAGTTTAGCAACCAACTTCCTCTCTTTCAACACTGATAACACAACCTTCAAATGCTCTGCATGATCCTCTTCGCCCTTGGAATAAATCAATATATCATCGATGAACACAACTACAAACTTATCCAGATAATCATGAAAGATTCTATTCATATACTCCATAAATACACCAGGTGCATTCGTCACCCCAAAAGGCATCACTGAGTACTCGTAGTGACCGTACCTTGTCCTAAAAGCAGTCTTCTGAATATCCTCAGCCTTTACACGAATCTGATGATACCCAAACCTCAAATCAATTTTGCTAAACACACAAGCTCCAACCAGCTGATCCATCAGATCGTCAATCCTCGGAAGTGGATATTTGTTCTTAATCGTCACGTTATTCAGTTGTCTATAATCAATACATAATCTAATAGAACCTTCTTTCTTCTTGACCAATAGCACAGGTGCACCCCACGGCGACACACTAGGCCGAATAAACTTCTTCTCGAGTAAGTCTTCAAGTTGACTCTTCAACTCTTTCAACTCAGAAGCGGACATTCGATAGGGAGCCATCGATACAGGACTAGTCCCAGGAACTAAATCAATCGAAAACTCGACCTCTCGTTCCGGCGGTAAATCACTTATATCTTTCGGAAATACCTCCGCAAATTCACAAACTATTGGCAGTTCTTCGATCGTCCTCTTCTCCCGAATATCCAAAGTTCCCAACAAAATAAACAACTCGGCACCATCCTGCACCGATTCATCAACTTGCTTAGCAGACACACACCAATCTTCCTTAGCATCAACCTCAGGAAAAAGAACCGTCTTCTCGAAACAGTTGATATACACCTGGTTAACTTTCAACCAATTCATACCCAAAATCACGTTGAGTTGCTCTAACGGAAGACAAACTAAATCAATTCCAAAATCCCTACCAAATATACTCAATGGACAATTCAAACACACATAGGAAGTAGAAACAGAACCCCTAGCAGGTGTATCAATAATCATACTTCTACGCATATCAGATAATATGAGATTCAACCTCTTAGCACAATCCAAAGAAATGAAAGAATGTGTTGCACCGGTATCAATAATGGCAATCAAAGGTGTACCATTAATAAAGCACGTACCTTGGATTAGTCTATCATCGGTAGTGGTCTCCGCACCAGACAATGCAAACACCTTTCCCTTCACTTGCTCCTTCTTCGGCTTATTACATTGCGAACTAATGTGACCTTTCTCACCACAGTTGAAACAAGTTACGTTCGAACCGACTCTACACTGGTTTGCTCTGTGACCCATCCTGCCACAATTGAAACACTTCCCAGAATCTCTACTACACTCCATAGCACGATGGCCTTCCACACCACATTTGAAGCACTTAAGTGGAATAGAAGATACTCCCCCACTTGGCTTCTTGCCAACACTAGATTGTCTCCCCTTGTCATCATATGGTTTTCCCCGATCTTGGTTTTTCCTCTTCAGACTCTTGTAGACAGAAGCGCTCTCCCTACTATCCTCGTCATAAATCCGGCTCTTGTTAACCAATTCTGTAAAACGAGTAATCTGTTGGTAACCAATGGCCTTCTTGATATCATGTCTCAAGCCATTCACAAACTTCAGACATTTAGATCTCTCAGCATTAGCAGTATTGTAATGAGGACAATACTTGATAAGCTCCTGAAATCTAGCAGTATACTCAGCAACGGTACCATTTCCTTGCTTCAATTCAAGGAACTCCACCTCTTTCTTCCCACGACAATCTTCTGGGAAATAGTTCTCCAAGAAGGTATCACGGAAAAGAGTCCAAGTAACTTCAATGTTGTCTTCTTAGAACCTCTGAAGAGTGTTATTCCACCAATCTTCAGCTTCCTTCTCAAGCATATGGGTACCAAACTGCACTTTCTGAGCATCAGTACAGTTCATGACTCTGAAGATCTTCTCAATTGCTTTCAGCCAAGCTTGAGCTTTCTCAGGTGCATGCTCACCCTCAAAGATAGGGGGATTGTTCCGCTGGAATCTCCCTAAAGCACGGAACTCATCATCATCTCCCTTTTGGTTACCGGCATTCGCATTCGCTTGATGGATCTGACCCATGGATTCAGCCAGCATCCTCAGCGCCTCAGCAATGGCATCGTCATTCCTGCCTGCAACCATTGTCCTGAACAACCCGAAACATCAAACAAACAGTATCGATCGTGTCAGATACACAAATCAAATACCACGGAAAACCTACTACTATTGACCAACTGGTCGACCATGCTCTGATACCACTAATGTAACACCACTTTTTCTACCCCAAATTATTTAACATATAATCAGAGTAAATAAGCACGCATATAAAGAAAAGGGCGCCACATCGACGTTTTCGAAACTTAAAACTTTCAAAAACCAACAATACACCTGGTCATTCAAAATAACACATTTCAGTCATCATGAATATTCAAGCAATATGCGTTCGCAGCGGAAAATAAAGAATACTCATGTATTTCATAAAATGATTCATGTCCCATACCATGATCATCTCTCAATAATTACTCCAAACAAAATAAAACAATTAATGACATAAAGTATATCAAAATAAAATAGGAGTTCAATACCACTAATCTACCCAGTGTTACATGACCAGAGCATTGACTCATTACCTAACTTCAAACTAAATACGGAAACTCTCCAGCTATTCTTGAACAAGCTACCGTCCACCTACTCCAGCAATACTACTCTGTAGTATCTGCACGATACCCATGTAAAGGTAACATTCAAACAGAAAGGGTGAGAATTCAAAACATTATGAAATAACATCATAAGGCACAATGAATTAAAACACAATTTAAGAATTCATCACACTTTGTATAATCACATCAATAATATTAACCAACAATCATCTCACATATTTCAAACGTACATCGCATCCACCTTAATACATGCATTCAACGATCACATAACTATAGACGACTCAATGCAAGACAATGTGACTCTATGCATGTGGTACCTCAATGTGAACTCAAAGTTTCACCGCTTTCCGATTCAATATCTAGAATCCAAGCCACGCTTCCAATCTGGACAAGACCAAAGCCCTACGTCTGTTTCCAATGAAGGATCACCGCTTAATACTACGCCTAATCCCAATTGAGGATTAACGTCTGCTACGTCTGTTTCCAATGAAGGATCACCGCTTAAATACTACGCCTAATCCCACTTAAGGATTAACGTCTGCTACGTCTGTTTCCAATGAAGGATCACCGCTTAACCACTTCCACAATGAAGTCAACCATGCTATGAATGAATGCACACATACCATCACATATGCAATTAGGATCTATATCATCTTAACACACCACCTACCACCATAACTCACAATTGCTACGTATACACATTCATCACCACACATCATCTATGATTACATATACACATCCATAACCAGAAATCATTCACAATCTAATAATGGTATACATACACATTCATACAATATTTTATTCACCAATATAGGCCAACCATCAAATAGGTACACATAGATTTCATTCCAAGACGCACACAACAATTAAATATCAATTTTTTTCAATATTATAACAGTGTTAACCGGTTAACGCCCTGGGTTAACCGGTTAACGCAAAACAGAATGCGCTCCTAGGCAAATTTTAACAGTATTAACCGGTTAACGCCCTGGGTTAACCGGTTAACGCAAGACAGAATGCAATTTTTCATAAATCGTAACAGTGTTAACCGGTTAACGCCCTGGGTTAACCGGTTAACGCAAAACAGAAAGTTGTTCCTGCGCTAACAACGAAACAGAATGCAGAATTCTCCACATTTTTCATCATTGGAGGACTTTCGGACCTCCGATTTCGATTCCGTAAAAAGCTACACGTTCAGAAAATTATGACTCATCCAATTATATATTCATTCACAGTTTTAGCATAATTTAATCATCACAATTCAAGAGTATTTATCAAACCTAATAATTCTAAAACCATGCCAATTAAGGATTTCAACCTAAAACATGTTCCTACCCATTGACCCAATTATACTAACCCATAATGATAAGGATTTCCCCCCTTACCTTGTAAATCTGATGAAAACCCTGACTCCTCTTTACTTTTCCTCTCCTCTTTCTCTATTGCCTTCAGTGCTCAAGTGAATTCTAATTCTCACTTCCTTCACTCTTACTATTTATAATAGTATTCTAGTTGGGCTTAAATCATCTAATTTAATCACTAGGCCCAATAATACCTAATATTTAAATACCTCTATTTAAATTTTAATATTAACCACTCACTATGCAACCAAGTTAATTAATTAATTCAATTATTTAATTATTTCTCATATCCACTAGATAATGAATTAATACACCAATTAATTAATTAACACTCAACATAATTAAATTAAAATTATAATAATAATAGAATAATAATTCAATACTAAAAAAAATGGGTTGTTATAGTGCGAATATCCGATCTTTCAACGACCTTGGCGAGGCCTTCGTCAAGCAATACAAGTATAATATGGATATGGCTCCCGATAGGGATCAATTGAGAGCCATGTCCCAAAAGGACAAGTAAACATTCAAAGAGTATGCCCAGAGGAGGCGAGAGGTGGCAGCACAGATCGTGCCTCCGCTAGAAGAGAAGGAAATGACCAAGATCTTTCTGAAGACCTTGAGTTCATTCTATTACGAGCGGATGATTGCTCGCGCTCCTTTTGACTTCACCGAGATGGTGAATATGGGGATGCATCTAGAAGAAGGGGTCAGAGAAGGACGTCTGACCAGAGAAGAAGGCTCTTCTGCCAAGGGCTATGGGGTGTTTGCAAAGAAGAAAGATGGAGAGGCACATGCTGTGACCTCCCATGAAAAAACCTAGAAGACCCTCTGTGAGGAGGAAGACTGTGCGTCCCGCCAATAACTGTAAGAACAAAATTGTTCTACAACAGATTCCAGGATTTTAATGATAACAAAGGATGAAACAAAAAATGGCACTCTAACGAAATTTCTCTAAGTGTGCAGGACTCTGAACAAGAACAAAGGAATCTGATTGCTTTATAAGATACATAATCGAATCAGATACAAAGTACCAGAAGATCAGAAGCATCTGAAGAAGAAGCGCGCTCTAGAAGTTCTGACTCTGAGATAAACAACATATCAGAATACCAGAAGCTCTAAACTTCCTCTAGCATCAACGTTGATGTTCTAAAAGACCAGGACTATCAGAAGCTCTGATGTCACATCACAACAATCTCATATTAACAGAGTTAACGCAGATTCTGACAAAGAATCTCCTTATCCAGAAAGAGTAATGGAAACTACAACTTCAAATGGAGAGAAAGTACATTTGGAAAGAAGTTATTCAGGGAGACAAATCTGTTATGACAAGAAACACAGAAGTAATGGCATTAAACTCTCATCAAAGTCAAATATTCTGCCATCACTACAATGCTCCTTTCACCTCTATATAAAGGACGGCTAACTTCATTGAGAGACACACCTGAACTCACAGAAAAACTCTACTATCTCTCTTAGTCTTTCACGAGCTGTTGCTCATACGTGAAATCACTTACTTGCTCTATTTGTTGTAATAGTTGCTTTATCTTAGAAGCTCTTTAAATTACAATTTTCTATTGCTAAATTGATTTTGTTTCTCAAGTGACTTTGCGTAGTCTGTATACTTAGGAGGACTAAGAGATCTTTCTCTTAGACGTTGGTTGTAATAATCTTTCAAGATTAGTGGATTAAGTCCTTTTTGAAGGCGAAATGACCTTGGCCGGGTGGACTGGATTAGCTTTGTGTTATAAGCGAACCAGTATAAAATCCTATGTGTTCTTATTCTGCAAAAGCGCTTATTTTCCAAAATAATTCAAACCCCCCTTTCTTGTTTTTCTCACCTTCAATTGGTATCAGAGCTTCGACTATGTTATTGATTTTGTAATCAAACACTTAACCGTGTAGAGAGATCCAGAACGAGAAAAACTATGGCCCACACAAATGAAAGAGACAGTTACAATGCTAAGCCTCCTGTCTTTGATGGAGAGAAATTCGATTACTGGAAAGATAGAATTGAAAGTTTCTTTCTAGGCTATGACGCTGATCTCTGGGACATTGTCACAGATGGATACAAACCTCCTGTAACAGATGTTGGAGTTGAAGTTCCCAGAAGTAAGATGTCAGACGATCAAAAGCGAGAATTCAAGAATCATCACAAATCCAGAACGATACTTCTCAATGCCATATCTTACAACGAGTATGAAAAAATCACCAACAGGGAAACAGCTAAAGACATACTCGAAGGAAACTCTCAGGTCAAAGAAACAAAGGCTCTGACTTTAATCCAGAAATATGAAGCCTTCAAAATGGAGGATGACGAAGCTATAGAGGTAATGTTCTCTAGATTCCAAACTCTTATTGCAGGTCTCAAAGTGCTAGACAAAGGATATACAACTGCAGACCATGTTAAAAAGATAGTCAGAAGCTTGCCAAAGAAGTGGACACCCATGGTCACTGCCTTAAAGCTTTCAAAGGATCTGAATAACATCAGTCTTGAAGAGCTTGTCAGTTCACTCAGAAGTCATGAGATAGAGCTGGAGGAAGATGAGCCTCAGAAGAAGAACAAGTCTGTAGCATTAAAGTCCAGATCTGAAAAGCGCAAGTCTGACAGGAACAAAGCCTTCCAGGCCGAAACAGAAGATGCTAATGACTCTGAACAGGAAGATTCTGATGATTAAGAAGAATTATCCCTCCTAACCAGAAGAGTTAAACAACTCTGGAAAAAGAGGAACAATAACTTTAGGAGACCAAGACCCAGAGGGGATCGATCAGAATCAACCTCAAAAGGTAAAACTAACAAAGATGTTACTTGTTATGAATGTAAAGAAACAGGTCACTACAGGAATGAATGCCCCAAATTAAAGAAAGACAGTTCCAGAAAAGAGAGCTTCAAGAAAAATTCCCTCAGAAGCAAGAAGGGATTGATGGCTACATGGGATGATAGTGAATCTGACTCATCAGAGTCTGACTCTGATGAACAGGCCAATGTGGCGTTCATGGCTACCACATCCAGGAACACTTCAGATGAAGAATCTGAATCAGAAGAGGTATTTTCTGAACTCTCTCGATCTTACCTAGAATCATGCTTGTCTGAAACTCTTAGTGAAATTCTCGTTATCAGACTTTAGATGTCACACGGGTTGTTATGACATCCAATTCTGCACAGACAAGAATTATGCAGAACTTAAAAGTAAGTGCAGTAAATAACACAAGTAATTGTTTACCCAGTTCAGTCCAACATGACCTACATCTGAGGGCTACCAAGCCAGGGAGGAAATCCACTATCAGTAGTATTAATTCAAAGCTAAACTCACCCGTTTACAACTCTTCACTTAATCCCTACAGAATGCAATTTCAATCTTACTCTAAGATCAGAGTTCCTACTCACTCCCCCTCAATCACCTCAGTGATTACTACCTTTAATAAATATTAAAGACAATTTTGAAGTCACACTTCAAACAACTCTTGATTGTGCTTAACAGCTTTAATCAAGATACACAGCACTCACGCTTAAAAGCTTTGAGCGACACAACACTTACAACTCAATGAACACCCTATGCCAAAGCAATCATCTACGTGATAATGGCTTGGCTTACAAGATATGTCTAATAGAAGACTCACAAAAATACAGCAGTGATAATGGCTTGGCTTACAAGATATGTCTAATAGAAGACTCACTAAATCTTCACGCCTCAAAATCCCCAGTTCTGAATGAAGGAACGACTTCCTTTTATATTGCAGTACTTGGGCCTTTGCACTTGTATTGTCCTGAATTTAAGGTCACGCGAGTTCCCCTAAATTCCACATCTAGGTTACTAACAAATAGGCTATTTGTTAGGTTCATTAAATGTAGCTTGGTTGTTGATTTCCTGGATTTTCTCTCAGCTGTTGAATCCCTGAAGAATAGCCTGAAAAAAAGCTGAAACAGAAAACTGAACAACCTACAATATAGCATATGCTATCAGGAATGAATGTCACGACATTCAGCTTGACATCAAGGATCATATGCTAAGTCTGTTTTTCCAGAAAACAGACTGTACAATTTTGCTGACCTGTATATGACCAAAATGACCATACTACAGTAAGAGCTTACATTAATAAATGTCAAAGTATCCAATTTGACATTTACACATTTGGCCTTAAGTCAGTTCTGTTATCCTCTTGAAGAACAGACTAAGAAACATGCTGAAGTATAGCAGAACACCACTCTGTCTATTGTTCAGTATATGCTGTCAATGATGAA
The DNA here is from genome assembly GCF_024323335.1 of Lathyrus oleraceus. NCBI lineage: Eukaryota > Viridiplantae > Streptophyta > Magnoliopsida > Fabales > Fabaceae > Lathyrus > Lathyrus oleraceus. Next base: position 353,804,260 of record NC_066580.1, on the reverse strand, counting down.
TGTCATAGCATCCAGTTTGACATTCAGTCAGTAGGCCTTATGCCAGGTCTGGTATTTCCTTGATAACCATACTAGAAATAAATACTAAGTTCTAACAGAACACCAGCTGTTTTATTCCTTAGTATCTGCTGACAGGGATGAATGTCACAACATCCAGTTTGACATTCAATAAATCCTGTATTAGCTAATCCTGCAGTAACTACTCAAGTGTGTCATGACATCGGTCAAGACATCAGAGTACAGTTAGATATTCTATCCTATAGTGCAGTCACACATACACACCATGTCATGACATCAGTCAAGACATTAGAATCCAGCTAGTGTTTTACCATCTAATGCAGCCAAAGTGATAAGAAACTCTGGGAAAACTAATCATAAAGGACCCAAGAGACTCTGGGTACCAAAAGATAAGATTGTTTATGTTGCAGATATCTTATGCAGCAAAGTTCAAACACTAGTCATGGTACCTGGACTCTGGATGCTCGCGACACATGACGGGAAGAAAGTCTATGTTCCAAAGCCTGGAACTTAAAGAGGCTAGATTCGTAGGCATCAGAGGAGATCAAAAAGGAAGGATCAGAGGCTCCGAAACTATTGGTAATGGTACTCTTCCCTCTATATCTGATGTCCTTTACGTAGAAGGATTAATGCATAACCTGTTATCCATAAGTCAACTAAGTGATAACGGTTATGATGTAATCTTTAATCAAAACAATGGTTCTGTCCTATTCACAGGCAAAAGGAAAAAATATATTTATAAAATAAATCTTTCTGATTTAAAAGAACAAAATGTGAAGTGTCTGATGTCCGTTCACGAAGAGCAATGGGTATGGCATAGACGCTTGGGCCACATTAGCATGAGGAAATTATCCCAGCTAAATAAACTCGAGTTAGTCAGAGGGCTACCCAAACTGAAGTTCTCTTCAGATGCTCTATGTTACTATTGTTACTACCTCTAAGCCTCTGGAACTTCTTCACATTGACTTATTTGGTCCTGTGAAAACATCATCAGTCAATGGAAAGAAGTACGGACTAGTCATTGTTGATGATTTCAGTCGCTGGACATGGGTGAAATTCCTAAAGCACAAGAGTGAGTCTCACTCTGTATTCACTAGCTTCTGTTCCAAAGTGCAAAAAGAATTTGACTCCAAAATTGTAAGAGTCAGAAGTGATCATGGTGGGGAATTTTAAAAGAAATTTTTTGAGGAATTATTTGACTCTAATGGAATATCCCATGATTTCTCTTGCCCTAGAACTCCACAACAAAATGGAGTTGTAGAGAGGAAGAATAGGACACTCCAAGAGATGGCTAGAACTATGATCAATGAAACTAATGTGGCTAAGCACTTTTGGGCCGAAGCTGTAAATGCAGCGTGCTATATTCAGAATAGAATCTCCATAATACCTATTCTGGAAAAAACTCCCTATGAACTGTGTAAAGGAAGAAAACCAAATATTTCATATTTTCATCCTTTTGGATGTTCCTGCTTTATTTTGAACACTAAAGAACATATGAACAAGTTTGATTCCAAAGCATATAAAGGTATTATGTTAGGATACTCAGAACACTCTAAAGGCTACAGAGTATACAATACAGAAACCAAAATTGTGGAAGAATCAATTCATGTCAGATTTGACGATAAGCTTGACCCTGAAAAGTCAAAGCTAGTTGAGAATTTTGCAGATTTGGAAATCACTCTTGTAGGATCTGACAAGAAGACTGAAGCTCCAGAAGCAACTACCATTCAAACTCCTGAAGAAATTAACTCCCCATTAATCCCAAAGAAAGCTAAAAGTCTCCTCAACATTTCTGAAGAGTTGATTCTGGGTAACAAGGACGAACCTATCAGAACCAGGTCTACCTTCAAGACCTCTGAAGAAACTCCTCTGGGACTAGTATCTCTGATCGAGCATACGTCCTGTGATGAGGCACTTCAAGATAACGACTGGGTTCTAGCCATGCAAGAAGAACTAGATCAATTCACAAATAACGATGTCTGGGATCTTGTTCCTAAACCTAGAGGCACTCACGTTATCGAAACTAGATGGGTATTCATAAATAAGCTAAATGAGAAAGGAGAAGTCGTCAGAAACAAAGCTCAACTGGTGGCTCAAGGTTACAGTCAACAAGAAGGTATTGACTACAATGAAACCTTTGCTCCAGTCGCCAGGTTAGAATCTATTCATCTTCTTGTATCATTCGCTATAAATCATTCTATCAAATTGTATCAAATGGATGTCAAGAGTGCATTCCTTAATGGCTATATATCAGAAGAAGTGTATGTCAACCAACCTCCGGGTTTTGAAAATCTAACTTATCCAGAACATGTTTTAAAATTTAAAAAATCCTTATATGGACTTAAACAAGCTCCCAGAGCTTGGTATGAACGATTAAGTAATTTTCTTCTGGAACATAATTTTATCAGAGGGAAAGTTGACTCCACACTCTTCTGTAAAAACCTTAACAATGATCTCATGATATGCCAGATATACGTTGATGATATCATTTTTGGTTCAGCTAACGCATTTGTTTGTCAAGAATTCTCTGAGTTAATGCAGGCAGAATTTGAAATGAGCTTAATGCAAGAACTAAAGTTCTTTCTAGGAATTCAAATCAACCAAACTTCAGAAGTCACATACGTTCATCAAAGCAAACACATAAAAGACGTTCTGAAGAAATTTGACATGGCTGAATGCAACTCTGCAAAGACTCCCATGCATCCAACATGCATTCTTGAAAAGGAAGAAGTCAGTAAAAAGGTTTGTCAAAAGCTCTATCGTGGTATGATAGGCTCCCTTCTCTATCTGACTGCTACTCGACCTGATATTCTCTTTAGTGTCTGTCTCTGTGCTAGATTCCAATCAGATCCCAGAGAAACTCATTTAACTGCAGTTAAGAGAATTTTCAAATATTTGAAAGGAACTCCTAACCTGGGCCTGATGTATGAGAAAACATCAGAGTATAGACTTTCTGGTTATTGTGATGCAAATTACGCAGGAGATAGAGTGGAACGAAAAAGCACATCTAGAAAATGTCAACTCTTGGGAAACAATCTGATATCCTGGGCCAGCAAAAGACAATCAAATATCGCCCTGTGCACGGCAGAAGCAGAATACATCTCAGCATCTCTGTGCACTACTCAGATGCTCTGGATGAAGAATCAGTTAGAAGATCTGCAAATCTTCGAGAGTAACATTCCTATCTTTTGTGATAATACTGCTGCCATTTGTTTAAGTAAGAATCTCATTTTGCACTCCAGAGCTAAGCACATTGAAATAAAACATCATTTTATAAGAGACTATGTTCAGAAAGGGATAGTAACATTGAAGTTCATTGATACAGATCATCAATGGGCAGATATCTTTACTAAACCCTTAGCTGAAGATAGATTCCTCTTTATCTTAGAAAATCTGAACATTCAAAACTGCCCTGATTAAAATGTGCATCTGAGGTTGTTAAATGAGACTCTGACATAAACAAATGGATTCTGCCTCTGACTCTGATACTTCTACCTAGTTAGAAGTCATCTGAGTTAGAAATCTCCAGGAACCAATCCTTTGGTATTCCTGATGATCAGATAAATCCAAACACGTGGAGTGTCTTGCGTCTGACCTTGGAACTTCTAGACAGGTGTCCAGCAGTAATCAAGGAACAATCTCTTGAGATCTCCTCGAGCAGTGTGCTGACTGTTGGGATTAGACATCATTTATGAGCTATAATTATTTCTCCCTCTAAACGTGCTAACTTGGTTTTTATGCTAAAACTCTGATTTGTGTCTCGTTTTGCATGCGCCCTAATTTGGGTATTTAAACACTCATTTCCCACCTTGCACACACTTCACTCTCACTCACTCTTTAAACCTCAGTTCTCTCAAGGCATTTATGCAAGCAGATCCTCATCTTCATCTCAGTTCTTCATCAACATCATGGATGCTCAACAACAAGTTGTGTTCAACTACTCTCAGCAAATGGGTTCAAGCGATCAAGTTCAAAGCACCAGCAACCCTACTCCAACGGTCACAGGCGTAGTTACAACACCAATCTACAAGGAGCCTCACATTCTCGATCGTGAGCCCCATATTCATCTTGCAAAGCCTTTTGACAAACTGGAAGTTTTATGTGAATCCTTGGTGGATTTTGATAATTTGAAAAGAAATGGCGTAGACCTCACTGAAGAACTTCACAAACAAGGTTGGGGAAACTATTTTAACGTCTCTATGGTCCAGTTTACCCAAATCTTGTGAAGGAATTCTGGAGATTTGCAGACGCTGACGATCACTTCATTGTCTTCTATGTTATGGGAGTAAAGATCGTGATAACTGAGAAGGCTATTGCTGCACTTCTGGGTATGGAAAAGGATGGCGGCAGAAGAATCTACAACATCAACCCCAGGGCAAAATACATATCTCAAGAAATCAACCCAACAATCTTCAAACAAAACGCAGAAGGCAACCCCTCAAAGAACAAGGAACTACTTTAGAACCTCCGGGCTTGGCTGAAGATCATTCTGGGTACAATCCATCATCGACCAACGTCAAACTCCTCAAATTACATCAACACAGACCAGAAATGCATTCTGTACTGCATTCACAAGGGTCTGAAGCTATGCCTTCCAACACTTCTGTTCAAGTACCTCAGAGACTCTATGCGGGATACCAGAAACCACATGAAGCCCATAACCTACATCCCTCTGGGAAGGTTAATCTCCGACTTTCTGATTGAAAGTCAGATGGTGGATCATCTGTTAAAGCACAAACTCATGGAGGATGTGGCAATTGATGTTGGAAAACCCATAAACGCCAAGAATCTGAAGAGCATGGGGATTCTGGAGAAGGTCAGTGTTAGACCTACTTTGGACACTTCGTGGGATGCTTTAAAAGATCAGAGGAAAATTCCCAATGGTCTATATCTATTCTCAAAGGAAGATCCCGGAGAGGTGATTCTCCATTATCTACAAGGGCTGAAGGATGAAGGAATAGATATCTCTGATTTCCACTTGAAGGACCTCCCAGATACAACTCCAAACTTCATGAGACATAAAAGAGGTCCCTCTGAGAAGACATCGCAGGCGAAGAAAGCAAAGCTAGGAGAATCCTCTGGATCAAGACCTCCAGCACCTCTGCATGAGTCTTCTGGTAAGTCTGTCTCTCCTGCTCCCTCTGCACAAATACAACAACTTGCTCTTCTATTCCTCTACCAACACCCCTATACACTCCATCTGAAACCCCTCCTTCAACCACCAGAACATCTCAACCACTCCCAAAATTCAACCTTACCTCTACCTCCTTACCCCTATCTGAAGGTGAAAGGCTAAATGAAACAATCTCTTCATCCTCTCCCCCAGAATCACCTCCTTACTTTGTCATCTCATCTGACACAGAACTCTCTGACCCCTGTTCTCCCACTCTAGCCCAAATTCAGACTCAGAACCTTGCCTCACAACAACCACAACAACCTCCACTTGAACCTAAAGTAACCTCATCACCCACAGAACAACCAAACATCACTCCATCTGACGTTCAACCCTCTGACCCCAACACCTCTGACATTACCCCTCCAAACACTTCCGCTGAACCTCAAATTCTCAACCTAAGCCCTCCCACTTCTTCACCTCTACCATCTGAACCAAAAAACTCCCTGCCAACCCTAGAGGAAGCAATTATGCTATTTGCAGGAGCATCAGTTGAAAAGGTCAAGTGTCTAACCATCAACTCTGGCATCAATGATGATCCTTCCTCTGTTAGGACACACTCGAACAAAGTTATTGGCTGGATGACCTCTGAGGCCTTCAAGCTGAAGAACCTCTCTGAGCAAGTCAGAAACGACTTTATCAAAGACGCTGAGGCAAGACTACATGAGCGCTTAGCCAGAGAAGCCGAGGAACAGGCCAGAAGGGAAGCATAAGAAAGAGAAAGACAAGAAGAAATTCAAAGGGTTAGGGAAGTTGAGGCCAAAGCTCTAGCTGACGTTGCTGCGGCTGAAGCTGAAGCAAAAGCTGCTGATGAAGCTGAAGCTAAAGCCGCTGCTGACGCTGAAGCTCTCTGTGTTGAAGAACGGAATGCTCTGACTCAGGGGGAGTCCTCTAGTTTTGCCCCTCTGGTTCTCAAGACCCTTGAGGAGCTTCAGAAAGAGCAAAAGGAAGTCCGAGCCAGATTGGATCAACAAGACACAGTCAACGCCAACATCCAGAATCTGCTGACCCAACTACTTCAGAGGATGCCTCCTCCTCCCAACCCCTAGGCACCTAGGATTTATTTTCTTGCTTGTTGCTTTGTGTTTTGTCTCTGATGTTTATGCTCTTATCTGGATATATATATATAACTTCATCCTGCTTATTATTTTTTTACTAAGTCTTTTTGATTCTGACAAAAAGGGGGAGAAATCAAACAGCTCTGATGAAAAATTATCTAATTCCTTCAGTACTCTGCAAACATACTATTCAATAAAAATCTATCTAACACTCTTTGACTTAGAAAGTTGCAGAAGGGTATCTAGAAACTTCATTGCTTGGAAGCTCTGGTAAGAACTTGTGAACTCCCTAGCGTATCTCAGGGGCAACTCACTTCTATCTGATCTGATAAACTCTTATATCTGAATGTTTCATCTACTAAATAAGTTTGTTTTGTCATCATTAAAAAGGGGGAGATTGTAAGAACAAAATTTTTCTACAACAGATTCCAGGATTTTGATGATAACAAAGGATGAAACCAAAAATGACACTATAACGAAATTTCTCTAAGTGTGCAGGACTCTGAACAAGAACAAAGGAATCTGATCGCTTTATCAGATACAGAATCGAATCAGATACAAAGTACCAGAAGATCAGAAGCATCTGAAGAAAAAGCGCGCTCTAGAAGTTCTGACTCTGAGATAAATAGCATATCAGAATACCAGAAGCTCTAAACTTCCTCTGGCATCAACGCTGATGTTCTAAAAGACCAGGACTATCAGAAGCTCTGATGTCACATCACAACAATCACAGATTAACAGAGTTAATACAGATTCTGACGAAGAATCTCCTTATCCAGAAAGAGTAACGGAAACTACAGCTTCAAATGGAAAGAAAGTATATTTGGAAAGAAGTTATTCAGGGATACAAATCTGTTATGGCAAGAAACACAGAAGTAATGGCATTAAACTCTTATCAAAGTCAAATATTCTGCCATCATTACAACGGTCCTTTCACTTCTATATAAAGGACGGCTAACTTCATTGAGAGACACACCTGAACTCACAAAAAAACTCTACCCTCTCTCGTAGTCTTTCACGAGCTGTTGCTCATACGTGAAATCAATTAATTGCTCTATTTGCTGTAATACTTGCTTTATCTTAGAAGCACTTTAAATTACAATTTTCTATTGCTAAATTGATTTTGTTCCTCAAGTGACTCTGCGTAGTCTGTATACTTAGGAGGACTAAGAGATCTTTCTCTTAGACGTTGGTTGTAATAATCTTTCAAGATTAGTGGATTAAGTCCTTTTTGAAGGCGAAATCACCTTGGCCAGGTGGACTGGAGTAGCTTTGTGTTATAAGCGAACCAGTATAAAATCCAGTGTGTTCTTATTCTGCAAAAGCGCTTATTTTCCAAAACAATTCAAACCCCCCTTTCTTATTTTTCTCACCTTTAGTAACCAACACCAGGTGGCTCATATGGCACCTGTTTTCAGAGACAATCAATAGTACCACCAACATGGCAACAATCAGCAACCACCTCAGCAATATCAGCAGCAACAGCACCGTCCGCAACAGCAGGCCTACCAGCCTCGAAACAGTAATCAAACCAGCACTAGTTACGAGAGGAAAAGGGTCACCTTCGATCCTATTCCGATGACATACGCAGAATTATATCCCTCTTTGATAGAGAGGAAGCTGATTACTCCGAGAGACCCACCGGCTATACCTGTTAACCCTTAGTGGTGGTATAAGCCCGAATTACACTGTGTTTACCATTCTGGTGCTCCCGGCCATGACGTGGAGAATTGCTATCCTTTGAAGACCAAGGTTCAAGACCTTGTGAGGTGTGGCATTCTGTGTTTTGAGGATATAGGTCCTAACATGAAGAAGAACCCATTGCCCGAGCATGGGAAATCTGTCAACATGGTCCAGGCTGCCCTGGAAAATATAAGGTCAAATATGTCAGTCATATCCGACAATCACTGGTCGAGATGCATCTTTTGCTGTGTGATTATAGTCATTATGAGCATGACCACGATAGATTCCGAGTTTGTTCTATCAATCAAAGAGGTTGTCGCCAGGTGCGCACAGATGTTCAGGAAATGTTGGATGAAGGAGTTATTGAGATCCTTCAAAATAGAAATGTTTACGAAGACGCTGATGAGGTCAACGTAATTTCTACAGTATTCCGAATCCCCGAACCTGTTATCATCAAGCATGATGGTAGCAAGCAGAAGGTTTCTCCTACATTAACCATTAAGCCAGCCGGACCAATACCATACTCTTCTGAAAAGGCGATTCCCTATTGCTACAATGTTGTTACGGTAGAAAAAGGGAAAGAAGTGTCCTTACCATCTTCCTTTGTTGTTAACATTGCGGATGTTAATGGTTTGACCCGCAGTGGTCGTGTATTTTCAGCACCCTCAAAGCCCCAAGCTAATGCTGATTCTGTTGAACGCCCGATTGGGAATGCGGTGAGCACTCCGAATCCGGAACTTGTTGTTAAGCCGTCCTCTACATTGAGAACTCCTGGTTCTGTTAGCCCAAACTGCAATGTGAAAGAAGACTGTGATGAGATGTTGAAGCTCATCAAAAGAAGCGAGTATAATGTTATAGACCAGCTTCTACAAACGCCATCCAAAATATCAATGTTATCATTGCTTTTGAATTCATAACCACATCGAGAGGCTCTGCAGAAGGGTTTGGATGTGGCATATGTAGATCATGATGTCACGATAGAACAATTCGATAGCATTGTTGCAAACATTACAGCTTGTAACAACTTGAGTTTCTGTGACTCTGATCTCCCCGAGGAGGGAAGAGACCACAACTTAGCATTACATATATCTATGGGTTGCAAAGACGACGCCATGTCCAATGTGCTGGTAGACACTGGGTCATCATTGAACGGATTGCCAAAAACCACTCTTTCAAAACTGTCATATCAAGGGCCTCCCATGAGGCAGAGTGGAGTAGTTGTGAAGGCTTTCGATGGGTCTCGCAAAACGATGATTGGGGAAGTTGATCTCCCATTCAAAATCGGACCGAGTGATTTCCAAATTACCTTCCAGGTTATGGATATTCACCCATCGTATAGCTGTCTCTTAGGCACACCATGGATTCACGAGGTAGGCGCCGTGACATCCACCCTACACCAGAAACTGAAATTTGTGAAGAATAAGAAACTAGTGGTGGTAGGGGGAGAAAAGGCTCTTCTGGTTAGCCATTTGTCTTCCTTCTTATACATAGATGCTGAGGATGAAGTTGGAACTCCTTTCCAAGCTTTATCTATTGTTGAGCCTATTGAGGAGAGAACTCCTTCATTTGCTTCCTATAAAGATGCAAAGTTGGCCATTGAGTGTGGTGCAACCGCTGGTTTAGGGAAAATGATTGAGCTAGAAGACAACAAGTCCCGGGCTGGCATAGGTTATTCATCTGGGGTCTTCAATACGCAAGGGTTGTTCAAGAGTGGAGGGTTCATCCACACCAATCAGAGCGAGGAAGCTGTTGCCATTCTTGAAGAAGAGGACGAAGAGGATTCTGGCAACTTCGTCATCCCTGGGGGAACTGCAATAATTGGGTCGCTGTGGATATTCCAACAATTATCCATAAATCGAAGTAATGTTCATTGTGTTTAAAAAACCTCTTCCCATGCCAAAAGGAATAGTGATGACATTGTTGGCGCATAAATACAATGATATTTTCATTCAATAGATTCATGTTAAATGTTTGGTTTTCCAACTATTTTCCCTTTTTGTTTTTTGTATGAAGTTGGTGATCACATAAAACCCTAAAAAATAGAATAAAATCAATCTTTTCATCTGCATAAAGATTTGTCTTGTTTGAATTCTAAAGCTTTTCATATCCAAAATCATTATGCAGGTTGATCAAACCCATTGAACATAATGACCCAACACCATCTCCCAACTTTGAATTCCCTATATTTGAGGCAGAAGAAGATGATGTTGTAGAGATTCCTGACGAGATTACCCGTCTACTTGAGCATGAAGAGAGGATTATTCAGCCACATCTTGAGAACCTAGAAACAATCAATTGGGGGTCTGAGGGTTGTGTGCGAGAAGTGAAGATTGGAGCACTCCTTGAAGAATCTGTTAAGAAGGGGTTGATTGAATTGCTACGAGAATATGTTAACGTCTTCGCCTGGTCATATGAAGACATGCCCGGTCTAGATACTGATATTGTGCAACATTTCTTACCCTTGAAGTCTTTGTGTGTGCCTGTGAAGCAGAAGCTCAGAAGAACTCATCCTAATATGGCAGTAAAGATCAAAGAGGAAGTACAGAAGCAAATTGATGCGGGGTTTCTGGTGACTTCTACATATCCTCAATGGGTGGCCAATATTGTGCCCGTGCCTAAGAAAGATGGACTATATGGACATGAATAAAGCTAGTTCAAAGGATGATTTTCCTCTACCATGCATTGATATGTTGGTAGATAATACAGCTAAATTCAATGTCTTCTCATTTATGGACGGATTTTCCGGATATAATCAGATTAAAATGGCACCCGAGGATATGGAGAAGACAACATTCATCACACCTTGGGGAACATTCTATTATCGAGTGATGCCCTTCGGTTTGAAGAACGCCGGAACCACATATCAACGAGCTATGACCACCTTGTTTCATGATATGATGCACAAGGAAATCGAGGTATATGTTGATGACATGATCGCTAAGTCAAGAATGGAAGTTGAACATGTAGAGCACTTGTTGAAGCTTTTTCAGCGTTTGAGGAAGTACAAGCTTCGTCTGAATCCCAACAAGTGTACATTTCGAGTCCGTTCCGGCAAGTTATTGGGCTTTATCGTCAGTGAAAGAGGTATTGAGGTTTATCCCGCAAAGGTCAAAGAAATACAAGAGATGCCTGCGCCCAAAACTGAGAAGCAAGTCCGAGGTTTTCTTGGCCCCTTGAATTATATTTCCAGATTCATATCTCACATGACTGCCACATGTGCGCCAATATTCAAGCTCCTTCGGAAAGATCAGTCCCACCATACTCTTCAGTCAATGCGTGCACACCATGTATTTAAAAAAGTCAAATAAAACAAAGGCTGAGATTAGATCGTGCACATGAGATCCAAGGGTTGTGGTTTGATCTGGCACTGGGACGACCACCAGAGCCACCTTCTTCTCCGGTGAGCCTCATAATTCCTGCCAGAGTTGCAGGTTTTCATACCTTCACCAATTTGCACGATCCTTATACCAAAATGAAGCTGGGGTGATGTATATCATCCCAGTAACCTTGAATCACACTCAAGATTCCTATAAGTTAAGAAATCTGAGGTGGAAGATTCAGGTATGAAAAATGCAGATCAAGGAAAAACAAAATTGAAGCTACCACTAGCTTGCCTCTCAAGTGAGGACTTCAGAAAACACTTTTTCCAGGCAAATGGATCAATATATGATGAGTTTCGAAGAGAATACAAGTTGAAGAGCACACTTGAATTTTGGAGATTTGAGCTTGATTCTTTGCTTTCTTTGCTAAAACAAAAGATCAATGAGCTGAATGATGAAGGTTTAGAAGCTTTAGATTAAAGGATTCAACCAGATGTAGTTGAATTTTGGATGTGAAATTTTTTGAAAGAAAGTGAGATAGCTTCTTTGGTAATGGTTATGGATTTAGTTGTGCAGCATTTCAGGCGCCATTAGGTTGAGAATTGAATGAAGAGGAGCATGTATTTATAGTTGAGCTTAAAGCAATGCAAGGCAATACTCGTGTGCATGAGAATTGGGTCCTCCATGCATGGGCCTGTACAGGCGCATGAGAGGCCCAAAAACTGATGCAAATGAATGTTGAACACAAACCAAGTTGAATTGGACGTGTAATTTGAAGGGCATTTGCTTGTGTATCAAGATTTCCTGTGAATTCCATATTTGGACCTAAATGTTCCCTTCTTCGAAAGTCCCATTTGGAAAATCCAAACATAGGCATGTGAGTATGGTTGGAAAGGCTTTGATGTAAGGAACAATTGTTATGTTGGGCAAAAATCCATTTGAAGTGTGGAAATAGGTGAAATTTGAGTTTAAAGTGTGATGTGCAAAACAGGTCAAGGCAATGTTTCTAAATTTGGCCAATGTTCAAGCCCTTCTGTTTTGATGATGCAAGCCTCAAATGAGAAAACTCTAACAACAAAGTTGTAGATCTTTTCAAGACAATCAAAATGGACTTAAATTCTGCATCATTTGGATTTTTTATGAAAGAGTTATGGGCACTTAAAGTTGGACTTTTTTGCCTTTTAATGCGTTTGGCCCAAAATGACCTATAATGTCTTGCATTATCACATGTATTTCCTTTGAGATTTTAAAATTTTGTTCAACATAACATTTTAAGTAGACATCTTAAGCTTTCAAATTAATTTTATCCCACCTCAAAATCATAAGAAATGAATGAGTTATGTCCTTGGGAAGTTGTCCCAAAATTAGGGTTTCAGTCAAAATGACCTATAATGTCTTGGAATGGGAGATGACCTTCCAAGTTTCAAATCAATTTCTCATGAACATGAAAGTTGTTCATATTGTCCTTAAGAACAACTTTGCTTTTGGAACCATCTCCATTTGACCAACAGATAAAAAGGTACGTCTCAGTGCATTTCAAAATAGTCAGATGAATTTACTGATCAACTTCTCAAGTCCATGACTCATATCTTGATGAATTGATGATTGGGGACACTCAAATAAGTTCAAATATGCATGAATTAAAGAACTTCCCTTGATTGTATTTGATCATGGGATGAGGTTACTTCAAGAGCAAGGCATTATGGTGCATAGATGAATTAGGGTTTCCTTGAGAAACAAAACTCAAACCCTTTGACTTGCTTTGATCAAAATGATGAATTGAGATGATAGGGACTCCTTGAAGCTCTTGACTTTGTGATTGCTCAAGTTACAAACAAGAGATGTTAGTGACATATTTTTGTGCTTTTGGTTAGTAAACAAAATAATAAAAAGCAATGATATACAATTCAAACATGCTTGGTGATCTCAAACCACTCACAAGAGGTCCCACCCAAAGGCAAAGGGAACCAAGATGCTAAAGATCCTTGAGGCAATGCAAGTGCAATGTTATGATGCCATGAGGGATCTTAGGGACAAAATTGGGGTCTTACAGATGCCCCTATTTAAGGTCATTCTAGCCGGAGAAGTGAAGTTTAAAATCTTCGTCTCGACGGGGTAGAATGGGCTTAAATAATAACAAAGAGACGAATTTTGGTCCCTGAGAGACCTCATGATGCAGATGTATGCATGCAAATGGTAAAACTCTGCGGAGATAGGCGTCCACAAAAGAAAAAGAACTCCGGAGAAACTAAAAATCTAAAGGAGTAGTACACTCACTAGGGAGACAGAGCCTCTGGGGGAGTAAAGGGTGAAGATGCGTGAGCAGGTCACGACTTGAGACTTGCTGAGAGACACAGAGAGAATCCATGAAATAAATCAATGGAAGGACTCAAGCTGACTCTAAGATGAATGTATTGGGGAATATGCCAATACATCCAAAAATTATACGTGACGGATACTTCGGATAAAAAATCCGGACTCAGGTGGGGATGTCCACTAAGGACTCAACTGAGGAAGATCCCAACAGAAATCTCCTGGGGAAGCAACGGGATGAGGTATTACCGGTTACTGGGTAATAAGCTCGAAGAGACGTGTGATCTGAACACCGGTATAAAGGTGAGAAAACAACATGCCCCGGAAGAATGAATATCAAAGACCGGTATAAGGGTGAGAGATATCAATCAACCAAATCATCTGAGGAAGACCTAAAAAGGTATATCTCAACTCAGGAAAATCTGACTCCACAGGGGACAAAAAGTCATAATATGGAGCAGAAAGAAGGAACACCAGGGATGCCGATTACTGGGCATATAATAGGTGACCAACCAAAGCGTGAATTGGGGAATATTCCCAAAACACTCATCATCCGAAAAGGGGGAAAAAAGAAAACTCGATTATGGGATGGACATTCGATTCCAAAACAGGGATACGAATCTTACTCAACTTGGGAAGAACAAAATGCTTCGACCAAAGAGTGCATGAGATATATTATCTATTACCGTCAGAACATAGATAATATACTCGCATGGAAGATTATCCACAACCGGTCACTGGGTTAATAAAGGATAGATCGACCGAGAGAGAAGGGCATTGGGATACCGAAACTAGGTATATAATGATGACCAATCAAGGGGAGCAACAAACATTACCGACAACTGGTATAAAAGATGACTTGCTGGGGATAAACTGCCTAATCAGAGCAATTATCCAAAAAGAAGGGAATATCAACATCGAATATTGGATAATGATAACCGTCAAGGATAGGATTACATCTACCGGATACTGGGTAGAAAACCACGGAAGAGTAACCGTCATCGATTAGGATGAACAAAAAGGTTAACTCTGCAAAGGGGAGAAAATAGGGTTTACAACTATCGGTATAAGGGTAGAAAACCACAGACACCGCCGAGGATAAGATGAATAATTATCGATTACTGAGCAATTGTTCATTTATACCACGGGGAAACACAGGAAACAGTCACAAGAAGGCCAATTTAGGATCAAACCAAAGAGGCAAATTAAATCGAGACTCGTCCTAATGAGGATATAAGTCAATAGCGAAACCTATCCCAATATATGTGTTGGGAGGACGCAAAAAAAACCGTCGTCCACGAGGATATAACTCAGTGGGGAATGTGGAAGGAAAGATAAATACTTTCTGCTTAATGGGCTGACTCTATATTGAGGGATCAAACGCCGACATCTGCTTGCGGAATATACTATCAACTAGTAGAGAATAACAAACAAAGATATATGGCAAAGAATGCAATATGAATATCCGAATGTTTGAAAATTATATGCACACATGCGTGGTTTATGTATGATGAATGCTGACAAACAGACATTTCTAACACAAACAACTTCAAAGAAATAAGCACACAAACATCCGGTACTACATCTCAACAGAGAAAGCCAGATTCCACGGATAGTATCCAATGTGATGAGGGCAAGAAAAACCAAGAAGCAACAAAATCTCTACAAGGGATGAATCATCAATCCTTCCAGCTGGGGACAGGAGTTTATTTCACAGATAAAATCTGCCACAAAAGCAATTCCACTGGGGAATCCATCCAAGGGATAAAGGGATTCTGGGGATCAACCACCAAGTATCGTACCCACCAAGGAGATCACATCTGCTGAGTAAGAAAGGTCACTACTCTGCTGAAGGGAGGAGTGGTGAATATCTCAACAAGCATTCCACTCAGTAGGATCAACCATAAAAGGCTCCGGAGGAAGAAGATACAGTCATGCCAGGAATATGAACAAATGTCCTACCCTATTGGAGATCATACCATCTTTAGGAGAGCACTGAGGATCTCCTAAGTATCTTTTTGTCATTGTGAATGTTCACTTTGTTTAAAAAACAAGTTATGAAAAATTTGTTTCTTCAAAACAATGGTATTTTCTCAATTTTTTGATTTTATTTTCTTTATCTCCTTTTATTTTAAAAATTCATATCTCTCTCATTTTTAATCCAAAAATTATGGGACCAATTGCATTAGTCTCTAAATAAATTCTAGTTTCTGATTTTGATTTTTAATATTTTTTATTTTGTCATTTGATATTTTTTGTGAATTTTCTCTTTTCTGGTTGTTTTTAATTCATTTTAAATAGTTTTTGATATTCAAAAAATACAAAAATATTTTCCTAACCTATTTGAATGATGATGGATCTATGAAAAATATTCTCATCAATTGTTTAATTGATTTGAGATTTATTTGAGATTTTAGTTCAATTAGATTATTTTTATTCATTTTTAATTGATTAAAAATAGTTTCTGACTTTTAAAAATGCTGAAATTTTTTGTCAAACTTTGTTTGACTTTGTTGAACTTGGGATAAATTACTTGGACCTTTCAAGGTTGATTTGAAGTAATTTTGAAGTTTGACCTTTCTTTTATTTTTAATTCAAGTTTGTTTTAATATTAAAAATGCCAAAAATATTATGCTTATTGTTTGATCTCCAATCTCCATCTCATTTCTGATTTCTTATTGTTTGACTTTGACTTTCAATGTCAATTGGTCAATACATATGGATTGGTACATCTTATTTCACTTTATGCATTTTTATCTTTCCATTTCCTTATCCATTCTTCATCTCCTTCTTCCTTCTTCTTCTTCTTTCTTTTTGATCAATGAGTTGAAGGTTGTTAAGTTAACATTGATTAGGGAGACTTAATCTTCCTTGATTCAAATCTAATTCATCTTGATCAATTGATCAAGTGAATGGCTTTGCATTAAGGATAGGTTGTTTTCTAAATCATGCAAAAGGCTTAAACCAATACAAGATCAATTTTATTTTCCTTTTTGGCATGGCAAGTTGTTGGAACTTGGTTCACTAATCAAGACTTCTAACTTGTATTGTTGCCTACATTATTATTGACCGGCCTCAGATAGTTGTGACTTCTACATAAGTCCAATTACGATTGCTTAACATAGCGCTAAATTTGCCTTATGGCACACTAACTACTAACACTAACCATTAACATCTAACATTTACTTTTATGCACTTTACTTTTATGCAATTTACTATTCTTGCACATTTTATCCATTTTCTTTTCTCTTTGATCACTTGAGCACATGTTTATGTTAATGCTATTTGCCTTTTGCTCACTTGAGCACATGTTTATGTTAATGCTATTTTTATGCTTGTGTTTTGTTTTGATTGTTGAGAACCAAATATCAAGAAGTGGACTTATATTCTAGGACATACCCTATGCCAAGAATGGAGAAGTGGACTTAGATTCTAGGACATTCCCTATGCAAAATTGGAGTAAAAGGACCTTAATGATGAATATGGACCAAATCTCTAAACTCACCTGATCGGTCACCATTTCCATTGAATTCCCGCCGTTAATCCGACGTATTTTCATCACTCTGGTAAGATTTATGTTTGTTTTTAGTTGCATTTGAGTCAAGTATCAAGTTTTGTTGGTTTGGTATTACATTACATTCGGTTACGAGTTTAAGTCAAAAAGACCTCGTTTATGCTTCGTTTGGGTAGTGTCATTGTTCCAGGTTCAAAAGCAAGAATGGTGAAGTTCGGGACACTCTGAAGGACGAAAATATGACAGAACAGCAGGTCAACACGGCCACCCGTGTGCCACCACACGGCCGTGTTGTTGGTCAAGCAGAGAAAAAGACGAAGCAGAAAACAGGGATCAACACGGGCACCCGTGTGTACACACACGGCCGTGTTGATTAAAACAGTGCATCTACACGGGCACCCGTGTGTAGGGACACGGCCCGTGTTGTTGCTACTGTAACAAATGCTGAAATTAATTAATGCAGGAGAAAAAACACGGGCGCCCGTGTGTACACACACGGCCGTGTTGATTGCACGCAGCCTGGAAAACCTAATTTTGCATTGTGAACCGATTCTTCTCATTAAGGGCAGTATGGACCTTTTGCTTGGAGAGGAGGCATCTGAAACTATAAGAAGGCTTGGAAGAGAAAGAAAGAGGGACCTTTTGACAGACGAACGAAAGCATTACAGTGGAGAAGATAGCGAATACAACGGATTCGAAGACGGCGAGATTCAAGGGTAGCCACCATTGAAGATCAAACTCTCCTAATTCTTTGTAATGTCTAATCTTTACTTTATGAGTTCTTTAAGTACTATGAGAGGCTAAACCCCCTGATGTTAGGGGGGTGGTCCTGATGTTATCGTATGTATGAATCTGAACCGATAATTTCCTGATTTCTATGTTAAGTATTTCAATTTAATTGTGTGATGTTATTATGCTTTTGTATCGGACAAATACAAATTAATCTATGACTTCCAATAACAGGACTGTGATTGGTAGGGTTTTCACACAATTAGGTTTATGAATGCATCATCTAGGACTAGTAACTTTCGTAAATCACCGTAAACCTTGATATTTTGTATGATTAAAACCAACGATTAATTAAATGGACATTTAAGTAATAATTGGTAGTTTAATAGTTTCTTCCTTAAGGACTTAAGTAAGAGCATTCTGAGGTTAGGTGATTGAAGGCTTCATAGGCAGTAAGGAAATTGGAACGGAATTCATAATCGGGTAACTCAACCACTTACCCTAGCATCCTTTATCTTAATCTATTCTTGTTATCAATTTCGTGTCACTATTCGCAATTCCAAAACAAACCAACCATTATCTTTTTGTTTGAATAGAATCGAATTGAAATAAGTAATTCCTACGCAATCCTCGAGATCGATACTGGGAAATAAACTCCCTATTACTACATCGGTGAAAATAGTACACTTGCTATTTTTCCGATCATCACCCTTTGTCCATTCTTGATTTTCTTCATAAAACTCTTTGATGTGTGTGCTTTTATGCTAGGGAATTCTATGAGAGCTCAAATTGGAGGGCCATTGTCATGTTCATCCAAAGTGAAAGACACAAGATACATAGGGGATCTCTTAAGAGACTTGTTTGATTGCTTGAGCTTACTATTATTGTGATTGCTTATTCCAAAGGATGGGAGCTACTTGGGTCATCTATATGATCTTAAGAGAGGAACTCCATTGTGGTTTTGTTTCTTTATCCCTCCTCTTTTTGCTTTACTTAGGACTTTAGCCCTTCTTCTTCTTCTCTCCACTCTAACCCAAGCCAAAACTTTTTGTGCAAACATTTAACCATTGTTTTCAAACATTAGAAACCTAAGCCTTAGGCTTTTGATTTTCAAACCTTCTTTTCATAACACTTATGTTGAATTGAATCTTTAAGTCAACTTTGACCATTTTTGCATATACTTCTAATTGGTAAATATAACCTATTCAAATGTCTTTTTGTGGTTCCAAGGGCCACTTTCTTAATCAAATTTTCCATAACATTTAGCTATTAGGTTTGAGTTATCTTTGTGGTAGATGTAATACTCACCTATATCCTTAGTGATGGACAATGAGTCTTCCATGCTTATTATGGGGTTAACCCCTCACTAGCATGTTGAAGCTATCCTCACATGGTGGATTTGTGGTTTTAGGTTGAGTTTTCTCCCTTTGATAACAAAAGACCTCAAGGATTTTGGACCAATCAATTCACCAACTTGTTTTGAGATTTTTACCCCGAAATACGAGGTTTTGATCCTAATCTTTTTTAAGATGGTACGTAGGCAATGGGTTTATCCATCCAAACATAAAAATGTAAATAACTTGTATATTCTCTTCTCATCTCTTCAATCATGTTTGCACAAACAAAACTTTCACAAAACAACAACCTTGCAACAAGTATGAAAAGGGCTCCCTAGGAGTACCTAGGATGTTTTGGGTGCCTAACACCTTTCCATTACATAACCAACCCCCTTACCAAGATCTCTGTTTCTCTTTTACTAGTTTTTGTTAAAACTTTTAGCTTTTTATTCGCTTTCTAACCATTCCTTTGGATAAATAGAAGTGCGGTGGCGACTCGACTTGTATGGTTTACCTTGGATTTAGTTAATATCTCTAATGGTAACGAATACCCCGCTACACAAACCCATTGAACATAATGATCCAACACCATCTCCCAACTTTGAATTCCCTGTATTTCAGGCGGAAGAAGATGATGTTGAAGAGATTCCTGACGAGATTACCCGTCTACTTGAGCATGAAGAGAAGATCATTCAGCCGCATTTTGAGAATCTGGAAACAGACAACTTGGGGTCTGAAGATTGTTGCGAGAAGTGAAGATTGGGGCACTCCTGGAAGAGTGTGTTAAGAAGGGGTTGATTGAGTTGCTACAAGAATATGTTGACGTCTTTGCCTGGTCATATGAAGACATGCCTCGTTTAGATACAGATATCATGCAACATTTCCTACCTTTGTAGCCTGAGTGCGTGCCTGTGAAGCAGAAGCTCGGAAGAACTAATCCCGACATGGCAGTAAAGATCAAAGAAGAAGTTCAGAAGCAAATTGATGCGGGGTTTTTGGTGACTTTTACATATCCTCAATGGGTGGCCAATATTGTGCCTGTGCCTAAGAAAGATGGAAAAGTCCGAATGTGTGTGGACTATAGAGACTTGAATAAAGCTAGTCCGAAAGATGATTTCCCTCTGCCACATATTGATATGTTGGGAGACAATACACCTAAATTCAATGTCTTCTCCTTTATGGACGGATTTTCCGGATATAATCAGATCAAAATGGCACCCGAGGATATGGAGAAGACAACATTCATCACACCTTGGGGAACATTCTGTTATCGACTGATGCCCTTCGGTTTGAAGAACGTCGGAGCCACGTATCAACGAGCTATGACCACCTTGTTTCATGATATGATGCACAAGGAAATCGAGGTATATGTTGATGACATGATCGCTAAGTCAAGAACGGAAGTTGAACCTGTAGAGCACTTGTTGAAGCTTCTTCAGCGTTTGAGGAAGTACAAGATTCGTCTGAATCCCAACAAGTGTACATTTGGAGTCCGTTCCGGCAAGTTATTGGGCTTTATTGTTAGTGAAAGAGGTATTGAGGTTGATCCTGCAAAGGTCAAAGCAATACAAGAGATGCCTGCGCCCAAAACTGAGAAGCAAGTCCATGGTTTTCTTGGCCACTTGAATTATATTTCCAAATTCATATCCCACATGACTGCCACATGTGCGCCCATATTCAAGCTCCTCCGGAAAGATCAGTCTCATGATTGGACCGAGGATTGCCAAAAAGCCTTTGATAACATTAAAGAGTATTTGTCTGAGCCCCCAATTATGTCTCCACCTGTGGAAGGGAGACCATTGATTATGTATCTGACAGTTCTTGAAGACTCAATGGGTTGTGTCCTTGGTCAGCAAGATGAATCGGGAAAGAAAGAATATGTTATCTACTACCTGAGTAAGAAGTACACCGATTATGAGTCTCGAGACTAAATGCTTGAGAAAACATCTTGTGCTTTGGCTTGGACTGCTAAGCGCTTACGCCAATATATGTTGAATCATACGAATTGGTTGATATCCAAAATGGATCGAATCAAGTATATCTTCTCGAAGCCTGCTTTAACTGGGAGGATTGCCCGTTGGCAGATGTTGTTATCTAAGTACGATATTGAGAATCGAGCTCAGAAGGCGATTAAAGGTAGTATCTTGGTTGACCACTTGGCACATCAACCGATCGAGGGTTATCAGTCAGTTCAGTATGACTTCCCAGATGAGGAAATTATGTATTTGAAAATGAAAGATTGCGATGAGCCTACGCTCGATGAAGGGCCAGAGCCTGGTTCCAGATGGAGTATGGTGTTTGATGGCGCTGTAAATCAATATGGAAACGGTATTGGGGCAGTGATTATTACTCCTCAGGGCACACTTTTTTCTTTTACAACAAGGCTAACTTTCAAATGCACGAATAATATGGCAGAGTATGAGGCATGTATTATGGGATTGGAAAAGTGCATTGATCTAAAGATCAAGCATCTTGATGTTTATGGTGATTCAGCCCTCGTTGTTAATCAGATTAAGCGTGAATGGGAAACAAATCAGCCTGGCCTCATCCCATACAGAGATTACTCGAGGAGGATTTCGACGTTCTTTACTGAGGTTGACTTTCATCATATTCCTCGAGATGAGAATCGGATGGAAAATGCCCTTGCTACACTTGCTTCGATGATTGTGGTAAGACTTTGAAATGAAGTTCCCAACATCACCGTGATGCGTTTGGACATACCAACTCATGTATTTGCAGTAGAGGGGGTGCAAGATGATAAGCCATGGTATTATGATATCAAGTGCTTTCTTCAGAGCCAGATTTACCCGTTTGGGGCATGTGTGAAAGATAGGAAGACTTTGAGGAGATTGTCAGGCAGTTTCTACCTCAATGGGGATGTGCTTTATAAGAGAAATTTTGACATGGTTCGGCTCAGATGCGTGGATAGACACGAAGCAGACCTGCTAATGACTGAAGTCCGTGAGGGTTCATTTGGTGCTCATTCCAATGGACATGCCATGGCCAGAAAGATATTGAGAGCAGGCTACTATTGGCTGACAATGGAGTCTGACTGCTGCAAATATGTGAAGAAATTCCATAAGTGTCAGATTTATGCGGATAAGATTTATATTCCCCCGACAATTCTGAATGTGATTTCATCACCATGGCCTTTCTCTATGAGGGGAATTGACATGATTAGCATGATAGAACCGAAAGTGTCCAACGGTCATAGATTTATTCTCGTAGCAATTGATTACTTCACCAAGTGGGTTGAAGCGGCATCATATGCAAATGTGACCAGGCAAGTGGTTGTGAAGTTCATCAAGAATCAACTCATATGCCGGTATGGTGTGCCAGATAAGATCATTAATGATAATGGGTCTAACTTGAACAACAAGATGATGAAAGAGCTGTGTAGTGAGTACAAGATTGCGCATCATAATTCTTCTCCTTATAGCCCCAAGATGAATGGGGCTGTTGAAGCTGCTAATAAGAATATCAAGAAGACTACCCAGAAGATGGTTGTTACGTACAAAGATTGGCATGAGATGTTGCCATTTGCTTTGCATGGATATCGTACGTCTGTCCATACTTCAACAGGGGCAACCCCTTTCTCTCTTGTTTATGGCATGGAGGTTGCACTCCTAGTAGAGGTGGAGATCCCATCAATGAGAGTTTTGATGGAAGCCAAGTTGACTGATGCTGAATGGCTTCAGAGTCGTTATGACCAACTGAATTTGATAGAAGAGAAGAGATTGACGGTCATGTGCCATGGTCAATTATATCAGCAAAGGATGAAGAAAGCCTTCGATAAGAAGGTCAAGCCTCATGTGTTCCGAGAAGGTGACCTTGTGCTCAAGAAAGTCTTGTCTTTTGCGCCCGATTATAGGGGCAAGTGGACTCCAAACTATGAAGGTCCATATATTGTTAAGAGAGCCTTTTCAGGCGGTGCTTTGATACTTACAACTATGGATGGGGAGGATTTCACTCGTCCTGTGAATTCAGATGCAGTCAAGAATTACTTCGCCTAAAAATAAAAACAGAATAGCTCGCTAAGTTGAAACCCGAAAAGGCGGCTTAGGCAAAAATGAGCTTCTCGGTGGTTTGAAAACCCGAAAGGGCGGTCCAGGAAAAAGTTAGAGACATAAAAAAAATGAATATATGTATCCCGCTAGATTGAGCACCTCATCCTGGGGCAATCTAGGCAAAAATTAGGGATTTGGCTAGTAACTGCATCTTGACAAGACTTTGTTCTACAAACTGTCATCCGTAAGAGATTCTCGCTCATTCGTCATCAACCAAAGCCTCTAATACATCGGATTCAGAATTGGTGGAGAAATGGTCATTATGTTTAATGTCGCCCTTTTCCAATATATATCACCAATTTCAAATTTGTAAAGATCTATGGAGTCTTGCCATTTGCAGACTACCATTCCATCAAATAAATTTGAGCCTATATCCAATTATTTACACTCTTATTTGTTTTATTTGACAAATATTTTGCATGTTTTAATTGAGAAAATACCATTGTTTAAATAAATAAATTTTTCCATAACTTGCTTTTAAACAAAGTGAACATTCACAATGATGAAAAGATACTTGGGATGTCTTCAGTGCTCTCCCAAAGATGGTATGATTCCCAATAGGGTAAGACATTTGTTCATATTCCTGGCATGCTTGTATCCTCTTCTTCCAGAGCCTTTTGTGGTTTCCTCCTTAGCAGAGTGGTCGATTGAAGAAGTTTATCTTCCTTCAGCGGAGTCTTGATCCTTTCTCCTCAGCAGATGTGATCTCTTTGGTAGTGCAATATTTGTTGGTGACCATGGAGACTTCTGATTGGTGGTTGTTCCCCACAAAGTTCCTTTATCCCCTCTGATAATTTCCACAATATAGTTGCTTTTGCGGTAGATTTTATCTGTACGATGATCCTGTCTCCAACTAGAATGACTGATGATCATTCCCCTGCAGAGATCGTTGTTTCCTAGTATCTCTGATCCCCGACAGATGGGATGTTCTCCCATGAACCTGGCTTTCTCTCTTGAGATGTTGTACCGGATGTTGATTCAATCGATCAGTGGACTTGTTTGTGTTAGATATGTTTCTTTTGTCAACATTCATCATACATAAACCACGCATGTATGCATTTTTTAACATTCAGATTTTCATGTTGCATCCTTTGCCATATACCTTTGTTTGTTATCTCCTGCTAGCTGGTAATATATTCCCCAGGCAGGTTGTTTGTGTTTGATCTCTCCATGAAGAGTCAGCCCCATAAGCAGAAATGTTTATCCTTTCTTCCATATTCCCCACCGAGTTATGGCCTTGTGGATGATGGTTGTTTCTGTTTCCTCCCAACACATATATCGGGATGGAACTCCCCATTGAGTTATATCCTCGTAGGGATGAGTCTTGTTTCATAGTGTCTTTTCTAGCTTGTTCCTAGACGGACTGCTTTTGTTACTTCTTTTGCGCTTCCCCGTAGTTTAGATGAACGATTGCTCAATAACCAGTAATTGTCCATCTATTCCCGGACGGAATCTGTAGCCTCCTACCCGGTATCCGGTAGTTGTAAGTCCTATTTTTGTGGTTTTCTACCTCTATACCGGTAGTTATAAACTCCATTTTATCCCCTCGCAGAGTTAACCTTTTTATTCATCCTAACCGATGACGGTTACTTTCTGTGGTTTTCTACCTAGTATCTGGTAGATGTAATCCCCTCCTTGACGGTTATCTTTATCCAACATTCGGTATCGATAATCCTTCACCCTTTTCGAGTATATCTCCTGGATCATTGACTTTGTCAATGTATCCCCAGCGGGTCATCTTTCATTTTCCGTTTGTCAGCAATGACCATTTCTCCATTTGATTGGTTATTATTTTATATCTGGTTTCGGTATCCCAATGTCCTTTCTTTTCGGTCGATTTATCCTTTATTAACCCAGTAACCGGTTGTGGATAATCCTCCATGCGAGTATGTTATCTATGTTCTGACGGTAATAGATAATATATCTCATGCACTATGCGGTCGAATTCTTTATTCTTCCCCAGTCGAGTAAGATTCATATCCCCTTTGCGGAGTCGAATGCCCATCCTGTTATCGAGTTTGCTTTCTGGCCCTCTTTTGGATGATGAGTGTCTTGGGAATATTCCCCAAATCACGCCTTGGTCGGTCACCTATTATATGCCCAGTAACCGGTATCCCTGGTGTTCCTTCCTCTCTACTCCCTATTATGACCTGTGTCCCTTGTGGAGTCAGATTTTCCTGAGTGAAAATACACCCTTTTAGGTTTTCCTCAGATGATTTCAGATGTTTGATTGCTCTCACCTGTATACTGGTCTTATATATTCATTCTCCCAGAGCATGTTGTTCTTTTACCCTTATGCCGGTGTTCGTATCACATGTCTCATTGAGCTTATTACCCATTAACTGGTAATACCTCGCCCTGGTATTTCCCCGGAGGAGTCCTGTTTGGATGTTCCCCAGCGAGGTCCCTTAGTGGATTCTCCACATCTGGGTCCGGATTTTTATTCGAAGTATCCTTTATGGATAATTCCGCTGTATTGGCATATTCCCGAATACATGCACCTTTGAGTCAGCTCGGGTCTTTCCATTGATTTATTCTTTTGGAATTCTTCTCCCCAAGCTTTGAGTCGTGACCTGCTCACGCATTTCTCCCCTTTTCTACCCCCAAAAGAGTCCCAGAGTCTCTATCCCATGGAGTGAATTACTCATACGGATTGTCGGTTTCTCTGGATTTCTTTTCTTCTTTGTGGACACATATCCCCACGAAGTATTACCCTTTTGCATACATACATCTGCATCATGAGGTCTCTTAGGGACCAAAATTCGTCTCTTTGTTATTATTTAAGCCCATTCTACCTCGTCGAGACGAAGATTTTAACCTTCATATCTCCGGCTAGAATGAACTTAAATAGGGGCATCTGTAAGACCCCAATTTTGGCCCTAAGATCCCTCATGGCATCATAACATTGCATTTGCGAAGCTTCAAGGATCATGAGCGTCTTGGTTCCCTTTGCCTTTGGTTGGGATCTATTGTGAGTGGTTTGAGATCACCAAGCATGCTTGAATTGTATATCATTGCTTTTCTCATTTCATTTACTAACCAAAAGCACAAAAATATGTCACTAACATTTCTTGTTTGTAGCTTGAGCAATAACAAGGTCAAGAGCTTCTAGGAGATCCTTTGTACAATGATATGGTCAATAAAAGATGAAATAAAGCATGGTAATGGTTCCCAAAGCTCTCATCCATCAAATATCCCAAGTATCTCAATTCATCATTTTTGATCAAAGCAAGTCAAGGGGTTTGAGGTTTGTTTCCCAAGGAAACCCTAATTCATCTAATCATCAACAATGCCTTGCTCATAAAGCAACCTCAGCGCATGGTCAAATACAATCAATGGAAGTTCTTTAATTCATCATTTCATGCATATTTGAACTCTTTTGAGTGCCCTCAATCATCAATTCATCAAGATATGAGTTGTGGACTTGAGAAGTTGATCAGTCAATTCATCTGACTATGTTGAAATACACTGACACCTAACTTTTTATGTGTTGGTCAAATGTAGATGGACCCAAGAGAAAAAATGTTCTTAAGGACAATATGAAAAACATTCATGTTCATCAAAATTAGATTTGAAATTTGGAAGGTCATCATCGATTCCAAGACATTATAGGTCATTTTAACTGAAACCCTAATTTTGGGTCAACTTCCCAAGAACATAACTCATTCATTTTTTATGATTTTGAGGTGGGACCAAATGCATTGGAAATTGTATTGTGAGTACTTCAAATGATATGTTGAGAAACATTGCAAAATCCCAAAATAAATACATGTGATAATGCAAAACATTATAGGTCACTTTGGGCCAAATGCATTGAAATGTAAAAAATTCCAATTTCAAGTGCCCATAACTTCTTCATTAAAAATCAAAATGATTCAAAATTTAAGTCCAGATTGATTATCTTGAAATGATATACAACTTTCATGTTGAATATTTTATCATTTGGAGCTTCCATCATTGAGACAGAAGGGCTTGTACATTGGCCAAATTTGGAAACTTCACTTATGCATGTTTTGCACCCTACACTTTAAGCTCAAAATTCACTAATTTCCAAGGCCCAATTAGATTTTTGTTTAACATATCATTTGTTCCTAATGCAACAAGCTTTCTAACCATTACTCATAAGGTTGCATTTGGAGTTTGGAAGCACCATTTTCGAAGACATGAAGGATTAAATGCACTTTGTGAAATACAATTCAATTGACATGCATGAGCTGATTACACTTAATATACACGTCCATTTGCATTTCACATGAACTCAGCAGGTCATTTCAGTTTTCATTGGGCCTTCCACATGATCACACAAACCCATGCAATGCAAGATCCATTTGCCATGCACACGAGTTAACTCATGCATTCAGCCCTCTCCAGCTATAAATACATGTGCTATGCTCTTCATTTCTCCAACCTGAAGGCGCCTGAAATGCTGCAAGACTGAATCCCTAACCATACCAAAGGAACAAAGTTCATTTTCCTTCAAAAATTCAGATCTTAAATTCAATTGCATTTGGTTGAATTTTCAGATCTAAAGTTCCTAGACCTTCATCATTCGATCTATTGAAGTTTCTGTTTGCAAAAAAAAACCAAGGAGAGTGACTCAAATCTTCATAATCCAAAAGTTTTGATCAACTGTTTTTTTCTTCGAATCTCCTTATACTTTGATCCATTGGCCTTGATATTGTATTGGCTGAAGTCCTCTCTATAGAGGCATCATTACTGTGTGTTTAATTGTTGGAATCGAGCAAGTTCAGTTGAACATCACCAAACTTCCATCTCTGATTTCTCTCTTAATAGGAATCTATAGTGGAAGTGAGTGGTATAGGAGTGATGTACATCACTTCACCTTTCGAATGGTAACCTGGATCGTTCATTTTAGTTAGCATTTGAACCTCTGTGTTTTTTGACCTTCGCAGGAGCTCACCGGAGCGCCACCGTCTCATTGCCAGATCAATCCTGAGCCGTGTGATGCATTCTCCAGATTTAATCTCCATGCTCCATTCTTATGACTTTTTCAAATACCACATGCGGTTGCATTGACCATGGAACATGTTGGACGCGCGCCTCTGGATGCTTAGATCTGCCAGCTCAATTAATGAGCTCAGATCCAAGGGCTCACGCTTTCTGCCATTTTTAATTCTGATTTTATTTTCTATTTCATTTTTTAATTCCATTTCATTTTCTAAAATTCATATCTCTTTTATTATTGGTCCAAAAAATATGGGACCAATTGCGCATCATAATTCTTCTCCTTATAGACCCAAGATGAATGGGGCTGTTGAAGCTGCTAATAAGAACATCAAGAAGATTATTCAGAAGATGGTTGTTACGTGCAAAGATTGGCATGAGATGCTGCCATTTGCTTTGCATGGATATCGTACATATGCCACACTTCAACAGGGGCAACCCATTTCTCCCTCGTTTATGGCATGAAGGATGTGCTCCCAGTAGAGGTGGATATCCCATCAATGAGAGTTTTGATGGAAGCCAAGTTGACTGATGCTGAATGGGTTCAGAGTTGCTATGACCAGTTGAATTTGATAGAAGAGAAGAGATTGACTGCCATGTTCCACTGTCAGTTATATCAACAAAGGATGAAGAAAGCCTTTGATAAGAAGGTCAAGCCTCGTGTGTTCCGAGAAGGTGACCTTGTGCTCAAGAAAGTCTTGTCTTTCGCGCCCGATTCCAGGGGCAAGTGGACTCCAAACTATGAAGGCCCATATGTTGTTAAGAGAGCCTTTTCAGGCGGTGCTTTGATACTTACAACTATGGATGGGGAGGATTTCACTCGTCCTATGAATTCAGATGCAGTCAAGAAATACTTCGCCTAAAATAAAAACAAATAAGCTCGCTAAGTTGAAAACCCGAAAGGGCGGCTTACGCAAAAATGAGCGTCTCGGTGGATTGAAAAGTTAGAAACATAAAAAAATTGAATATATGTATCCCGCTAGATTGAGTATCCCACTCTGGGCAATCTAGGCAAAAAATAGGGATTTGGCAAGTAATTGCATCCTGACAAAACTGTGTTCTACAAACTGTCATCCGTCAGAGATTCTCGCTCAGTCATCGTCAACCGAAGCTTCAAATACATCGTATTCATAAGTGGTGGAGAAATGGTCATTATGTTCAATGTAGCCCTTTCCAATATATATCACCAATTTCAAATTTGTAAAGATCTATGGAGTCCTGCCATTTGCAGACTACCATTCCATCAAATAAATTTTGAGCCTTTATCCAATTATTTACACTCTTATTTGTTTCTATTCAACAAATATTTTGCATGTTTTAATTGAGAAATATCATTGTTTGAAGTTTTCATAACTTGGTTTTAAACAAAGTGAACATTCGCAATGATGAAGGGATACTGAGGATGCCTTCAGTGCTCTCCCAAGGATGGTAAGATTCTCGACAGGGTGAGACATTTGTTCATATTCCTAGCATGTTTATATCCTCTTCCTCCGTAACCTTTTTGTGGTTTCCTCTCCCGAGCAGAAGATGTGCAACTCCCTTTCCCCCTCAGCATATGAGATCCTGGGTAGGGATAATATTTGGTAGACCTTTGGAAGCTTCCGGTTGGTGGTTTTATCCCCACAAGGATCCAACATCCCCTTTGATAGTTTCTCCAGTGAAGTCGCCATCATCATATTTTCAACTAGAATGACTGATGCTCATTCCCCCGCAAAGACCTTTGTTGTCCTGGCTTTCTCTTTTGAGATGTAATACCGGATGTTTGTGTTTGGTTCTTTGGACCTGTTTGTGTTAGAAATGTCTGTTTGTCAGCATTCATCATACATAAACCATGCACATGTGCATAGTAATAACATTCTAATATTCATGTCGCATTATTTGCCATATATCTTTGTTTGTTATCTCTTGTTTAAGGGTATTATGTTTCCCCAAGCAGATGTTGGTGATTGATCTCTCCATATAGAGTCAGCCCCATAAGCGGAAAGTGTTTATCCTTTCCTCCATAGTCCCCATTGAGTTATTACTTCATAGGGACAAGTCTTGTTTCATCATGACTCTCTAGTTTGACCCTAGATTGGCCTCTGGTGTCTGCTTCCTGCACTTCCCCATGGTCTAGATGAATAATTTCTCATTAACCGATAATTATCCATCTTTTCCCCTGCGGAGTCTGCAGTTTTCTACCCTCATACCGGTAGTTATAAAACCTGTTTTATCCCCTGGAAGAGTTAACCTTTCTGTTCATCCTAACTGATGACGGTTACTTTTCCGTGGTTTTCTACCCGGTATCCGGTAGATGTAATCCCCTCCTTGACGGTTATCTTTATCCAATATTCGGTATTGATATTCCTTCACCCTTTTCTTTTTGAGCATATTTCCCATAACCGGTGATATGTCACCTGGATCGTTGCCTTTGTCAATGTATCCTTAGTGAGTCATCTCTCGTTTACCCTTTGTTGGTAACGATTGTTTCTCCCCTTGAACCGGTTGTGGATATACCTAGTATTCGGTATCCCGATGTCCTCTTCTTTTCGGTCGATCTATCCTTTATTAACCCAGTAACCGGTTGTGGATAATCTTCCTTGCGAGTCTGCTATCTACGTTTTGATGGTAATAGATAGTACATCTCATGCACTCTTCGGTCAAAGTCTTTTGCTCTTCCCTAGTCGAGTAAGATTCGTGTCCCTTTTGTGGAATCGAATGTCCATCCTATAATCGAGTTTGCTTTTAGCCCTCTTTTGGATGATGAGTGTCTTGGTAATATATCCCAATTCACGCTTTGGTTGGTCACCTATTATATGCCCATTAACCGGTATCCCTGGTGTTCCTTCCTCCCTGCTCCCTATTATGACTTTTTTTCCCTTGCGGAGTCAGATTGTCCTGAGCAGAAGTATACCTTTCTAGCATGATTTTGGATGTTTGATATCTCTCACCTTTATACCGGTCTTAAATATTCATTCATCCCGAGCATGTTGTTCTATCACCCTTGTACCGGTGTTCAGATCACATGTCTCTTTGAGCTTATTTCCCAGTAACCGATAATACCTCATCCCGTTGCTTCCCCAGAGGAGTCTCGTTTGGGTGCTTCCCTAGCAAAGTCCCTTAGTGGATTCTCCCAGCCTGAGTCCGGATTTTTATCCGAAGTATCCGTTACGGATAATTTTTGTTGTATTGGCATTTTCCCCAATACATGCATCTTTGAGTCAGCTCGAGTTCTTCCATTGATTTATTTCATGGATTTCCTTCGTGTCTCTCAGCAAGTTTCAAGTCGTGACCTGCTCACGCATTCTCATCCCTTTACTCCCCAGTAAAGTCCCTAGAGTCTTTGTCCCATTTATGAGTATTGTTACTCCGGTGGATTTTCATTTATTCCTGATGTCTTTCTTTCTTTGTGGACACATATCCCCACAGAGTGTTACCATTTGCATACATATATGAGGCCTCTTAGGGACCAAAATGCGTCTCTTTGTTATTATTTAAGCCTATTCTACCTCGTCGAGACGAAGATTTTAACCTTCACTTATCCGGATAGAATGACCTTAAATAGGGGCATCTGTAAGACCCGAATTTTGGCCCTAAGATCCCTCATGGCATCATAACATTGCATTTGCATAGCCTTAAGGATCATAAGCATCTTGGTTCCCTTTGCCTTTCGGTGGGGTCTCTCTTGTGAGTGGTTTGAGATCACCAGGCATGTGTGAATTGTATATCATTGCTTTTCTCATTTTTATTTAATAACCAAAAGCACAAAAATATATCCCTAACATCTTTTGTTTGTAGCTTGAGCAGTCATAAGATCTAAAAGCTTCTAGGTGATCCTTTGTGCAATGACATGGCCAAGAGAAGATGAAGGCAAGCATGGCAATGGTTCCCAAAGCTACCATCCCTTAAATATGCTCCCTAATATCTCAATTCGTCATTTTTTATCAAAGCAAATCAAAGGGTTTGAGGATTGTGTCCCAAGGAAACCCTAATTCATCTGTGTACCAAGTTTGCCTTGCTCATGAAGCAACCTCAACCCATGGTCAAATATAATCAAGGGAAGTTCTTTAATTCATCATTCATGCATATTTGAACTTATTTGAGTGTCCTCAATCATCGATTTATCAAGATATGAGTTGTGGACTTGAGAAGTTGATCAGTCAATTCATCTGACCATTTTGAAATACACTGAGACCTAACTTTTTGTGTGTTGGTCAAATGGAGATAATCCCAACAGAAAATATTCTCTTAAGGACAATATGAACAACGTTCGTTTTCATCAAAATTGGATTTGAAGCTTGGAAGATCATCATCCATTCCAAGACATTATAGGTCATTTTGACTGAAACCCTAATTTTGGGTCAACTTCTCAAGAACATAACTCATTCATTTTTCATGATTTAGAGGTGGGACTAAATGCATTGGAAAGCGCATTGTGTCTAATTCAAATGTTATGTTGAAAAAATTCCAAAATTGCAAAATAAATACATGTGATAATGCAAAACATTATAGGTCACCTTGAGCCAAATGCATTGAAATGGAAAAAAGTCCAACTTTAAGTGCCTATAACTTCTTCATCAAAACTCCAAATGATGCAAAACTTAAGTTCAAATTGATTGTCTTGAATAGATCTACAACTTTGATGTTGGAGGTTTTTCCATTTGAAGCTTCCATCATCAAAACAGAAGGGCTTGAATTTGGTTCATTTTGGCAAATTTCTCAAAGGCATATTTTGTGCATTGAACTTCATGGCCTGTTTTCATAAATTTCCACATTCCAAATGAGTTTTTGTTCAACATAACATTTGTTCCTTATGTCAATACCTCTCCAACCATTACTCACATGCTTATGTTTGGATGTTTTAAATTAGACTTTCGAAGACGTGAACATTTAGGCATAATTATGGAATTCATGATGAAACTTCATGCACAAGCCTTTGCCTTACCATTTGCACGTCCAAAACTCATTCATTTGTGTTCAGCATGCAAAACCAATTGAGTTTGGGTCTCACATGCGCCTGTACAGGCCCATGCATGGAGGACCCAAGCTCATGCACACACGAGTTCTCCACCTCCTTGCATCACCTTTTGCACCAAATAAATGCACTGCTTCATTCATTTAGACACCCGGAATCAACCTGAAACTCTGCAGAAATCATTCCAAACCATACTCTAAAGGAATTTTACTTTTTCACTTGAAATTTTCAGATCCAATTCTCAACTTCCTTGGTTGATTATTGGATTCTAATTCCTTAGCCTTGCATCATTTCCATCTCCAGAACAAGTTGCAAGCAAGTGTGTTGAAGGATCATGCTCCATAGATCTGCATTTAGAAGGTTGATGTTCAAACTGATTTGCTTCGAAACTCTTCATTTATAGCTTGTTTCTTGTGTCCTTTGGCTTGGCTGAAGTCCTCTCAACAGAGGCAACTTGTTTATGCTTTTAATTTTACAAATCCATTAAGTTTCAGTTGAACAACATATTTTTCAACCTCTGATTTCTCTTACCATGGAGATCTAGAGTGAAAATAGATGGTACAGGGGTGATGTACATCACCCCAGCTTTCCAATGATATGAGGATCGCTCGTTTTGATCAATATTTTATTACCTGCAACTCTGGCCGGAATCTCCATGCTCGCCGGAGAAGACGGTGGTGTACACTACCGTCCGTTTGCCTGTTTGAATCCTAGTCGTTGATGATGATTTCCAGATTGAATCATGGCTCTTAGATCTTATGACTTTTTTTAAATGCTTATGTTGCTCAGTTGACTTAGGTCCATGATGCACGCGCATGCCACGACCGTTTGATATTCCAGATCATTTAATGAATTGGATCTAACGTGCCAGGATTTTTAGAATTTTTCATTTTCTTATTTAATTTCCATTTATTTTCTTTTATTTCATTTAACTTCAAAAATTCATAACTCTCTCATTTTAATTCCAAAAAATATGGGACCAATTGCACTATTTCTTTTTTTAATTCTATTTTCTAAAAATGATTTTTAATAATTTTTATTTTATCATTTGATATTTTTTGTGAATTTTCTCTTTTCTGGTTATTTTTAATTCATTTTAAATAGTTTTTGATATACTAAATATACAAAAATATTTTCTTAACCTATTTGAATGATGATGGATCTATGAAAGATATCCTCATCAATTTTTTAATTGATTTGAGATTTATTTGAGATTTTAGTTCAATTAGGTTATTTTTATTCATTTTTAATTGATTAAAAATAGTTTCTGACTTTTAAAAATGCTGAAATTTTTTGTCAAACTTTGTTTGACCTTGTTAAACTTGGGATAAATCAGTTGGACTTTTTCAAAGTTGATTTGAAGTGATTTTGAAGCTTGACCTTTCTTTAATATTTTAATTCAAGTTTATTTTCAAATATAAAAAAAATGCCAAAAATATTTTGTTTATTTCTTGACTTCCAATCTTCATCTCATTTCTGATTTTGAGGGTTTGACCTTGATCTTCCCTATCTTTGGTCAACATTTATGGATTGGTACATTCCTTTTCATTTGATGCACTTTATTTTCTTCATTTTTTATTATCCATCTTCTTCTTTTTCTTCTTTTTCTTCTTCTTCTTTTCTTTTTTTGATCAATGAGTTAAAGGTTGATAAGTTAGCATTGATTAGGGAGGTTTAATCTTCCTTGATTCAAATCTAATTCATCTTGATCAAATGATCAAGTGAATGGCTTTGCATTAAGGATAGATTGCTTCTTAAATCATGCAAAGGACTTAAACCAATACAAGATCATTTCTCTTCTTCTTTTTGGCATGGCAAGTTGTTGGAATTTGGTTCACTAATCAAGACTTCTAACTTGTGTTGTTGCCTACATTATTATTGACCGACCTCAGATAGTTGTGACTTCTACATAAGTCCAATTACGATTGCTTAACATAGCGCGGAATTTGCCTTATGGCACACTAACTATTAACATTAACCATTAACCATTAACATTTACTTCTTGCACTTTACATTTATGCAATTCTTGTACATCTTATCCATTTGCTTTTCCCTTTGCTCATTGGAGCACATGTTTATGTTAATGCAATTTTCCTTTTGCTCATTTGAGCACGTAATTGTGTATATATCATTGTGTTTGTGTTTTGATTGTTGTTGACCAAATGCAAAGAAATGAACAAATGGACTTAGACTTTAGGACTTTCCCTATGCAAATATGGAGTCAAAGAGCAACTAGGCATTGAGCCTTTAGAATGCTATAAATGTTGAAGAGAACTTTGAAAGGACCAATCTCTAAAACTCCTTCTTGTTCATTCTTAATTGTTTGATGGAACTTTTTAATGTGTGTGTTCTTGTGCTAGGGATTCCAACATTGAGCCTAAGTGAGGAACCATTGTCATGAGCTTCTAAGCGAGAGAGATCCAAGAGTCATTGAGGAGCTTTCCAAGAGCTAAATTGATTGTTGATTGCTTGAGCTTATTATTATTTTGCTTGCATATTCCAAAGGATGGGAGCTATTTGGATCATCAATATGATCTCTAGAGAGGAACTCCATTTGTGGTCTTGTTTCTTATCCCTTATCTCCTGTATGATTAGGACTTTCGCTATTCTTCTTCTTCCCTCCACTCTAACCCAAGCCAAAACTTTTGTGCAAACATTTAACACTTGTTTTCAACATTAGAAACCTAAGCCTTATGCTTTTGATTTTCAAACTTTATTTTCATAACACTTATTTTGAATTGGATCTTTAAATCCATTTTGACCATATTTTTGTAAATACTTTTCATTGGTAAATATAACCCATTCAAATGTCTTTTGTGGTTTCAATGGCCACTCCCTTAATCAAACTTTTCATAACCTTTAGCTATTAGGTTTAAGTTATCCTTGAGGTAGATATAATACTCACCTATATCCTTAGTGATGGACAATGAGTCTTCCATGCTTATTATAGGGTTAACCCCTCACTAGCATGTTGAAGCTATCCTCACATGGTGGATTTGGGGTTTTAGGTTGAGTTTTCTCCCTTGGATAACAAAAGACCTTAAGGCTTTTGGAACAATCAATTCACCAACTCATTTTGAGATTTTTACTCTGAACTACGAGGTTTTGATCCTATTTTTTTTTAAGATGGTACCTAGGCAATGGGTTTATCCATCCAAACACAAATTGTAAATAACTTGTATACTCTCTTCTCATCTCTTCAATTATGTTTGCACAAACAAATTTTCACAAAATACCAACCTTACAACAAATGAGAAAAGGGCTCCCTAGGAGTACCTAGGATGTTTTGGGTGCTTAAAACCTTCCCATTGCATAACCAACCCCCTTACCCAGATCTCTAACATTTTTACTACTTTTTGATTCGATAAAACTTTTAGGTTTTTGTTCGCTTTCTAACCATTCCTTTGGATAAATAGAAGTGCGGTGGCGACTCTACTTGTATGGCTTACCTTGGATTTAGTCAATATCTCTAATGGTAACGAATACCCCGCTACACCAGTAACCGGTAATACCTCGCCTTGGTGTTTCCCCAGAGGAGTCCTGTTTGGACATTTCCAAGTGAAGTCCCTTAGTGGATTTTCCCATATGAGTCCAAATTTTTATCCGAAGTATCCTTTATGGATAGTTCCGCTGTATTGGCATATTCCCTAATACATGCACCTTTGAGTCAGCTCGAGTCTTTCCATTGAATTATTTTTATGGAATTCCTCTCGTTTCTCTCAGTACGTTCTGAGTCGTGACCTGCTCACGCAATTTATCTCCTTTCTTATCCCCATAAGAGTCCTAGAGTCTCTGTCCCATGGAGTGAATTACTCATATGGATTGTCAGTTTCTCCGGATTTCTTTTCTTCTTTGTGGACACATATCTCCATAGAGTATTACCTTTTGCATACATACATCCGTATCATGAGGTCTCTTAGGGACCAAAATTCGATCTTTGTTAATTATTTAAGCCCATTCTACCTCGTCGAGACGAAGATTTTAACCTTCGCTTCTCCGGCTAGAATGACCTTAAATAGGGGCATCTGTAAGACCCTAATTTTAGCCCTAAGATCCCTCATGGAATCATAACATGGCTTTTGCATAGCCTCAAGGATCATAAGCATCTTGGTTCCCTTTGACTTTGGGTGGGACCTCTTGTGAGTTGGTTTGATATCACCAAGCATACTTGAATTGTATATTATTTCTTTTCTCATTTTATTTACTAACCAAAAGCATAAAAATATGTCACTAACATCTCTTGTTTGTAGCTTGAGCAGTCACAAGGTCTAAAGCTTCTACGAGATCCTATGTGCATTGATATGGTCAAGAGAAGATGAAAACAAGCATGGCAATGGTTCCCAAAGCTCTCATCCATCAAATATGCCTCCTAAGTATCTCAATTCATCATTTGTGATCAAATCAAATCAAAGGGACTTGAGGTTTGTTTCCCAAGGAAACCATAATTCATTTGTTCATCAACTGTGCCTTGCTCATGAACCAACCTCAGTCCATGGTCAAATACAATCAAGGTAAGTTATTTAATTAATCATTTCATGCATATTTGAACTTATTTAAGTGTCCTCAACCATCAATTCATCAAGATATGAGTTCTGGACTTGAGAAGTTGATCAATCAATTCATCTGACTATTTTGAAATACACTGAGACCTAACTTTTTATGTGTTGGTCAAATGGAGATTACCCGAAGAGAAACAATGTTCTTAAGGACAATATGAACAACGTTCATGTTCATCAAAAATTTATTTGAAGATTGGAAGGTCATCATCCATTCCAAGACATTATAGGTCATTTTGACTGAAACCCTAATTTTGGGTCAACTTCCCAAGAACATAACTCCTTCATTTTTCATGCTTTTTAGGTGATACTTAATGAATTGGAAAGCTTAATATGTCTACTTCAAATGTTATGTTGAGAAAAATTTCAAAATCCTAAAACAAATACATGTGATAATGCAAAACATTATAGGTCACTTTGGACCAAATGCATTGAAATGTGAAAAAGTCCAACTTCAAGTGCCCATAACTTCTTTATCAAAAATCCAAATGATGCAAAATTTAAGTCCAAATTGATTAATTTGAAAATATTTACAACTTTTATGTTGAAGATTTTGTCATTTGGAGCATGCATCAATGTGACAGAAGGGCTTGAACATTGACCAATTTTGGAAATTTCACATATACATGTTTTGCACCCTACACTTCAAGCTCAATTTTTACTAATTTCCAAGGACCATATGGAGTTTTGATCAACATGACATTTGTTCCTTATGCAACAAGCTTTCAAACCATTACTCATAAGGTAGCATTTCAAGTTTGGGCATGGTATTTTCGAAGGCTTGAACATTATGGCACATTTTGGAAAATCATTTAAATTTGCATTGCATGATCCATTAACACACAATCTGCACGTCTAATTTGTACATGATGATGATCAGCTGCCAAAACCAAGTGGAATTGGGCCCTCCATGCGCCTGTACAGGCCCATGCATGAAGGCCCTCTTCACCCATGTAATGCTTTGTTCATGCTTCTACCTTGCCAATTGCTATATATAGGAGTGCTTGGCCTCTCATTTCTTCAACCTGAAGGCGCCCTACATGCTGTGCAACTGAAATCCCACCCTCACACCAAAGGAACGCACTCATTTTTCTCTCCATTTTCAGATCTAGAATTCAGTTTCCTCGACTGTTTTCTTAGATCTAAAGTTCCTTAGCCTTCTTCTCCTTCATCCATAGAGTGAATTGCAAGCTTTAGCGCCAAGGAGTTGTGAATCCAGCCTCTACAAATCAGAGGTTTACTTCTGATTTTAAATTCTTCGAATCAACTCATATGTTGCTTGTTTCTTGTTGTTGCTGTGTTGTCTGAAGTCCTTTTCATAGAGGCAATCATTTCATGCTTTGAATTTCCAAAATCCAACAAGTTTCAGTTGAACTCCATGAAATTCAACCTCTGATTTCTCTCTCAATAGGAATCTAGAGTGAATCTGGTTGGTACAGGAGTGATGTACATCACTCCACCTTTCTTTTGGTACGTGGATCGCGCATTTTGGTTAACATTTAGTTCTCTGTAAATTTGGACCTTCGCCGGAGCTAGCCGGAGAAGATGGTGGCGCTGGCCACTGTCTGGTTGCCAGATTGAGTCGTGACCGTTGGATCTTGTTTCCAGATCTAATCTGGACCACTCTCTTTTATGGCATTTTTTAATGCCAAATGTTTTGCATTGACTCAAGTGTTTGGTGGTCAAGCGCACATGATTCGTTTGATGCAC
This sequence comes from Lathyrus oleraceus, assembly GCF_024323335.1. Lineage (NCBI taxonomy): Eukaryota > Viridiplantae > Streptophyta > Magnoliopsida > Fabales > Fabaceae > Lathyrus > Lathyrus oleraceus. The sequence continues at coordinate 353,764,863 of NC_066580.1, read as the reverse complement.
CAGCTCAATTAATGAGCTCTTGATCCAACGCCTCACAATTTTTCTCATTTTAAATTCTGATTTTAATTTCCTTTTATTTCTTTTATTCTATTTCATTTTCAAAAATTCATATCTCCTTCATTATTGGTCCAAAAAATGTGAGACCAATTGCATTATTTCTCTTTTAATTTCTAGTTTCTAAAAATGATTTTTAATATTTTTTATTTTATCATTTGATATTTTTTAGTAATTTTCTATTTTCTGGTTATTTTTATTTTGTTTTAAATAGTTTTTGATATTCAAAAAATAAAAAATATTTTCTCAACCTCTTTGAATGATGATAGATCTATGAAAAATATTCTCATCAATTTATTAATTGATTTGAGATTTATTTGAGATTTTAGTTTAATTAGGTTATTTTTATGCATTTTTAATTGATTTAAAATAGTTTCTGACTTTTAAAAATGCTGAAAAGTTTTTGTCAAACTTTGTTTGACCTTGTTGAATTTGGGACAATTCACTTGGACTTTTTAAAGTTGATTTGAAGTGAGTTTGAAGTTTGACCTTTCTTTATTATTTTAATTCATGTTTTATTTTAAATATTAAAAATGCCAAAAATATTTTATTTGTTTCTTGACCTCTAATCTTCATTATGCTTCTGTTTTCTATTGTTTGACCTTGATCCTCTCTATCTTTGGTCATGGCTTGATGATTATCCCTTTTCATTTCATTTAATGCACTTTAATTCTTCATCTTCTTCTTCTTCTTCTTTCTTCTTTTTGATCAATGAGTTAAAGATTGGTGGTTAGCATTGATTCTGGAGGTTTAATCTTCCTTGATTCAAATCTAATTCACCTTCATCTTAGATCAAGTGAATGACTTTGCACTAAGGATAGATTGCTTCCTAAATCATGCAAAGAACCTAAATCAATACAGGATCATTTCTCATTTTCTTTTTGGCATGGCAAGTTGTTGGAGTTTGATTCACTAATCAAGACCTCTAACTTGTGTTCTTGCCTACATTATTATTGACCGGCCTCTGATAGTTGTGACTTCTACATAAGTCCAATTACAATTGCTTAACATAGCGCTAAATTAGCCTTATGGCACACTAATTACTAACACTAACCATTAACCATTAACATTTACTTGTTGCTCTTTACATTTATGCAATTTACTATTTTTGTACACATTATTCATTTGCTTTTCCCCCTTTGCTCACTTGAGCACATGTTTATGTTAATGCAATTTGCCTTTTGCTCACTTGAGCATATGATTGTTGTGGACCAAATGCAAAGAAATGGACAAATGGACTTTAGTTTCTAGGACATTCCCTATGCAAAGTTGGAGTAAAAGGACCCTAATGTTGATGATGGATTAGAAGGAGCAAACCTCTAAATTCACTCTTGTCCATTCTTGATTTACTTCATAAGACTCTTTGATGTGTGTGTGCTTTTGTGCTAGGGGATCCTATGAGAGCTCAAATTGAAGAACCATTGCCATGTTCATCCAAAGTGAAAGATACAAGAAGCATTGGGGATCTTCTAAGAAGCCTGTTTGATAATGTTGATTGCTTGAGCTTACAATTATTTTGCTTTCATATTCCAAAGGATGGGAGCTACTTGGATCATCAACATGATCTCAAGAGAGGAAATCCATTTGTGGTCTTGTTTCTTATCCCTTATGTCTTGTATGATTAGGACTTTAGCCATTCTTCTTCTTCCCTCCACTCTAACCCAAGCCAAAATTTTTGTGCAAACATTTAACACTTCTTTTTAAACATTAGAAACCTAAGCCTTATGCTTTTGATTTTCCAACTACTTTTCATAACAGTTATTTTGAATTGAACTTTTAAGTCAACTTTGACCATACTTTGTAAAGACTTTTAATTGGTAAATACCACTCATTCAAATACCTTCTTTGTGGTTTCAATGGCCACTCTCTTAATCAAAAACTTTTCATAACCTTTAGCTATTAGGTTTGAGTTATCCTTGAGGTAGATATAATACTAACCTATATCCTTAGTGATGGACAATGAGTCTTCCATGCTTAATATAGGGTTAACCCCTCACTAGCATGTTGAAGCTATCCTCACATGGTGGATTTGTGGTTTTAGGTTGAGTTTTCTCCCTTGGATAACAAAAGACCTTAAGGCTTTTGGACCAATCAATTCACCAACTCATTTTGAGATTTTTACCCCGAACTACGAGGTTTTGATCCTAATCTTTTTTAAGATGGTACGTAGGCAATGGGTTTATCCATCCAAACACAAAATGTAAATAACTTGTATATTCTCTTCTCACCTCTTCAATCATTTTTGCACAAACAAATTTTCACAAAATACCGACCTTACAACAAATGTGAAAAGGGCTCCCTAGGAGTACCTAGGATGTTTTGGGGGCTTAAAACCTTCCCATTGCATAACCAACCCCCTTACCCCGATCTCTGACATTTTTACTAGTTTTTGATTCGATAAAGCTTTTAGGTTTTTGTTCGTTTTCTAACCATTCCTTTGGATAAATAGAAGTGCGGTGGCGACTCGACTTGTATGGTTTACCCTAGATTTAGTCAATATCTCTAATGGTAACGAATACCCCGCTACACTTTTGAAGCCATATTTGTACTCCTCATCTATGGACTAGTGTTATTTCCCAACATCGACAACTTCGTGGATTTGAAACGCTATTAGGATTTTCTCTTCTCCTAATCCCTTTCCGACTCTGTTGGGTGACACTTATTTCTCTTTTCATATAAGGAATACAAAGGGTGGTGGTTCCATTATGTGTTGTCTGCCTCTGTTGTACAAGTGGTTTATTTTGCACTTGCCTCAGACTCTTGCCTTCAAGGAGAACAAGGGATGTCTACGGTGATCCACGAGACTTACGTCTCTCAGTAAGGATGATATCTCTTGGTATAATCGTGTTTATGATGGTGTTCAGATTATTGATTCTTGTGGTGAGTTCTCCGATGTACCTCTTCTTGGTACATATGGTGGAATTAACTAGAATCCTGCTTTGGCTCGCCGTCAACTTGGGTTCCCCTTAAAGGATAAACCTAACAACATTTAGTTGGAAGGCTTATTCTTTCAAGAGGGTAAAGATCCCCAAAACTTGAAGGATAGGATGGTTCGTGCCTGGCGCAAGGTTCATAGGAAAGGGAGGATTACACCTCGTAGGTAAGGAAGAGAGCCCTTGAGTACCGCATGCCGTACGAGTATCTAAGACCTACCCCTATGGTTATGGTTGGGCGTTCAACCCTCCCTAATCAAGGAGTAGAGGAGTTGAGAAACGAAGACCGTTCGCGTGCTTGGGTTCGTCAGCGTGAGGAGCTTCTTCAATAGCTCAAGAATAAGGATGCAATGATAGAGTTTCTAAAGCATTCAGTTATTGATGAGCCCGATGATGTGGTTACTTCTCTCCTACCTCACTCGTCTAGGTTTTGGAAGAAGAGATATGATCAGCTCGCCAAGGAGAAGGCCGACATGGAGGCATCTTATGAGAGAGAGGTGAAGAAGCTTCATGCGACGTATCTTCCGATCTCGAAGGCTTTGGACGACTACTTCCAGGGCTCCATAGGATGTTTATTCTCCTTTTCTCTTGTATTGTATTTGGTTACCAAAATTGTACTACTTCTTTGGTGTAAAAAGTTTCCAAATATTATATTGCTATGAGTATTTCGCATATGTCTTAAAAGATTCAATATTTTCAAAACATTTGCAAATATATCCTTATAAAGTTCCTCCGATAAAAAACAAATCATATGCGCGAGCATTGCATGCATCATATGCATAAGCAGGTTTTGGTTCCAAGCCCTTGATGCAATGGTCTAACTCTTTGCTCTTCATTTATTTTGAAGACAAGCTGACGCACCAGTACAACACCCGAGAAAATCATCAGAAGATCATGGAACACCTTGAGAATGAGAACCCGGATTTGAAAGAGGAAATGGCCAGACTGACTACCATGATGGAGTCAGTTCTCGCCGCTCAGAGTCAAGATTCTCCAACTCCTGCACCTCCTCCCGCGAGGATAGTCATTTAAGAAGTGGTTACCTCAACAGTGCCTTCTGTCACCGCCCACTTTTCTCCTAGTTTACCTGCTGGATTCCCTTAAGGAATGCCACCTAACTTTGTACCAGAGGGTTTGGCTCCCACCTTTGCTTCTATGCCGACATCTAGCCCGATCATGTCTGTGCCACCTCCCATTGTGCACACTTAGCCGCGTGTCGAAGCCACCATCTATCATTCCGAGCCATCTGAGGGCCCAGACGTCTATGAGAAGATGGATGAGATGAAGGACCAATTCCTTGAGTTGTGCAAGGAACTGAAAACACTAAGAGGCAAAGATCTGTTTGGGAAGAGTGCTGCTGAATTATGCTTGGTGCCCAACGTAAAGATCCCAGTCAATTTCAAAGTGTCTGAATTTGAGAAGTACAAGGGAAACACGTGTCCACTCAGTCATCTTGTGATGTATGGCCGCAAGATGTCGACCCAGACAGATAACGATCAATTGTTGATTCACTATTTTCAGGATAACCTGACAAGTGTTGCGCTCCATTGGTATATGGGGCTAGAGAGTGCAACCATCCACAGTTTCAATGATTTAGGAGAGGCTTTTGTGAAACAGTATAAATACAATATTGACATGGCTCCGGACAGAGATCAGCTGAGGGCAATGTCCCATAAAGACAAAGAAACCTTCAAGGAATATGCCTAGAGGTGGCGGGAATTGGCAGCTCAGATAGTGCCACCCTTGGAGGAGAAGGAGATGACAAAGACCTTTCTGAAGACTTTGAGCTCTTTCTATTATGAGCACATGATTTCTAGTGCTCCCTCGGACTTTACCGAAATGGTAAATATGGGGATGAGGCTAGAAGAGGGAGTCCGTGAAGGACGGTTGTCCCGTGATGATAATTCGGCAAAGAAATATGGAGGATTTTCCAGGAATAAGGAAGGGGAGACTCATGTTGTTTCTTCCCATATCCAAAGAAGACCCTCTGCGAGGAGGAAAGAAGTACGACCCGTCGTCAACCAACACAAGATGGCTCATATAGCACCTGCTTTCAGAGAAACTCAACAACCACAACAACAACCTCGTCAACAACAGGCTTACCAGCCTCGCAACAATAATGACAACAACAACAACAACTATGAGAGGAATAGGGTGACCTTTGACCCGATTCCTATGACCTTTACTGAATTGTATCCTTCCTTAATTGATAGGAAGTTGATAACTCCACGAGATCCAGTTTAGGGAGACCCAGTTTTGATCAGATGAATTCATTTGGCCAACCACCATCAACCAACTTGCTAACCTTCAATTATTTAGACTTTCTTGGCTCATGGTAGATCATATATGCATAAGATGAAGAATTTTGAAGTCTCCCTTGAGAAATTTGATCAATTGGTGAGATAGCTTGTTGGAGAAGTTACCTAAGTTACCTAGTCAAACTAGGGTTTCCAAGGCAAATCACCTCCAAACTCTTGAAGAAAACTTGATCAATATGACATGTAATAATCAATGGAACTCATATATGATGCTTATAACCATTTTTGAATCAATTCATGGTTGTGGTTTTTGTCATGAGGGTCTCAAACCCTAGATATGAACTTGATAGATCAATGAAGATCATGCCCCACCTACAAAAGAGTTAGTCCAATGCAAAGACAAATTTTTGGTATTTTGGTTAGTAAAATGAAAATATACAAGTATGATACAATCACAAAGTGCTTGGTGATCTCTCCCAAAAAAAACCCAATAAAAAAAGGGGAATGAGGAAGTCAAGGTATGATCCCAATGCTAATGCATATGATGAAATTGCATGAGGGATCTTAGGGTCAAAATTGGGGTCTTACAGCTGCCCCTATTTAAGGATATTCTGACTGAGGAGGCGAAGGTTAAAATCTTCATGTTGACTCAGTAGAATGGGTTTAAATAACAACATAGAAACAAATTTTGGACCTAAGAGACCTCATGATGCAAATGATATGAATGCAAAAGTAAATTCTTTGTGGGGAAATATTGCGACAAAGGAAAAGAAATCAGAGAGACCGAAAATCCACAGGAGTATGATGCATTCCGTAAGGAAAACTCGCTGTGGAGAGAGAGATTCTAGGGAATAAAGGAGTTATGCGTAGGTCAGGCTACGAATTAAAAATGCTAGGGGACTCGAGGAGTTCCATACAAAAATGGAAAAGACTCAGCCGGGAACAACAACATCTGATGGGGATACGAGTAAGACAGGATAAAACTGAAGTATCTGAATCATGCAGGGAAAGCGATTTCACTAAGGAAACGCGCACTCAACTCAACTGGGGAAGAAATAAACTTCAACATAGGAGGAGCAGAAATTTATTATCTATTACTCGTTGTTGGGTGGGGAGATAATAAAGATTTGACAGAGAGGACATCCGTCATCGGTTAGGATGAACATATAAAGGATGACTCCCTAGGAAATTCCAAGAAAGAGTATTCATTACCGGTTACTAGGTAATAATAACCTTGCTGGGGAAAACTGCAGAAAAATAGGATTTACAACTACCAATTACTAGGTAGAAGACCAAAGATGAGAATACACATCATCGGTTAGGATGAACATATCAAGGATAAACTCAACAAGGAAGAAGATTCGTCATCAGTTAAGATGTACATATCAAGGATGAACTTGCCTGTGACTGTCAGGGAGGATATCTGTCATCGGTTAAGATGAACATATCAAGGATAAACCAACTGAACAAAAAGTAGGAATTATATCTATCAAATGCTGGATAGAAGACCATCAAAGACAGAATCCGTCACCGATTAGGATGACATATCAAGGATAGACTCTGTGAGGGGAGAAAATAGGAATTACATCTATTAGTTACTGGATAGAATACCATCGAAGAGAAAATTCGTCACCGGTTAGGATGAACATATCAAGGATAGACTATGCGGGAAAAAGTAGGGTTTACAACTACCGGTTACTGGGTAGAATACCATAAAGAGAAGGAAATATGTCACCGGTTAGGGTGGACATATCAAGGATATACTTCCTGGAGAATCAGAAACAAATGAATCTACTGGGAACTCCACTGCTGGGAAAATAGGGGTACTTTTGCCGGGTATTGGGAAAGAAGTAACAAACTGCAAACCAATACGAATATTACTAGTTACTTGGTAATAAGCTCTTAGGAGACTCAAAACATCTATCTAGGCATGATCTAGAAAGAAACAGTCAAACAAGACTCAACCCAATGAGGATATAACTCAAGGGGAGTGATTCCATCCAGATAATCAAGTAGGAAGGAAATTGAAGTAATAATCATCCATGAGGAAGCAACTCAGTGAGGAATATGAGAAAGGTTAAAGTTTTCCTACCTAAGGACATGACACTTTACAATTGAGGGAGGACATACACTGAACTTGTATGGGGATAAAGTACCGCGATACAGAGAATGAGAATCTCAAATGAACAAATCAATCAAATATGATGGTGCCAATATGAAATTATGAAATTATATGAATGTATATGTATATATATGCATATGGTGATTATGCTGACAAAACAATTACGAAGGATACAAAGTTGTCACAAAGAATTTGAATCATCGCTACAATCCTCGGTCAATCCATAAAAAGAGGGAGACAACTGCTGGAGAACAGAGAAATCAACAAACCAAAGGCTCAAATCTAGCTAAGGGAGGAGATCTGCTGAGGAGAGGAGAAGTTATCGAGCCTGCAAGGAATTTTAGGTCAACGCCATATCAAATGGGAGAGAACCATACAGAAGATAAACACAAAACAGTTGCTCATAAACCAGGAGGAAACTCTGACTTGGAGCGAGTCGGGTGGTGACTAGTGGGGAAACCAACACGATCTACTAGGGAAAACATCTTGCTTTGCTGAAGATCAACCCTGGTGAAGAAACGTAAACTCCATTGGGGAACACTGTCGGGGAAATAACACGCCGCAAGGTACTGAATCAACCAACTCAGCTAGGGAAAAGGATCGTAACTCTACTAGGCAACAAACTCTCCGTAGGGGAACCGAATCAACACAAACAACTAGGGATACCCGAAGGGTTAACTGCTTGAGGAGCCTTTGATGTTTCACACTTAAGGCCTTGCTTCCCTTTGAAGTGTTGTTATTACTTCCTTTTAATTGCTTTGAAAAATTCTTGTTTTTATATGTTTTAAGAAAAAAGATTTTGATTAAAAAAATTTAAATTTCCAAAATGATCATAATAAAATTTAAACTCTTGGCTGAAGTAAATAAGAGTAGAAACAATTGGACAAAAGCTCAACTTTATTTAATGGGATGGTAGTCTCTAAATGACAAGACTCCATAGATTTTTACAAAGTTGAAAATGGTAATTTACATGGAAAAGGGTTACATTGAATACAAATGATCCTTAATCCTTCTACCAACTCTTGATATCCACTATGCTCTTGGCCGCTACTGGGATGATGAATCGACGTCAACCCTCATGCTCAATAAATGTCTTTATGATACTAGTCGATCAACAAACTGCAGTTACTTTCTATAATCCCTAATTTTTGCATAAGTTGCCCTAAGGTGGGGTACTAAACTTATCGGGAAATATTTCTTGTTGTTATTCTCTAATTTTTTCCTGGATCTCCCTTTCGGGTTATTCAATCCACCGAGACGCTCATTTTTGCCTAAGACGCCCTTTCGGGGTTTCAACTTAACGAGTTGTTCTTTTCTCTTTTTTAGGCAAAGTATTTCTGGACTATATTTGCGTTCACAGGACGAGTGAACTCTTCACCAGTCATAGTTGTAAGAATCAACGGGCCGCCTGAAAAGGCTCTCTTAACAACATATGGGCCTTCATAATTAGGAGTCCATTTCCCCTAGAATTTGGTTTGAACGATAGGACCTTCTTCAGCACAAGGTCACTTTCTCTCAACACTCAAGGTCTGACCTTCTTATCAAAAGCTTTCTTCATTCTCTGTTGATATAACCGACCATGACACATGGCAGTCAATCTCTTCTCCTCAATTAAATTCAACTGGTCAAACCTAGTCTGACACCATTCATCCTCAGTCAACTTGGCTTCCATGAGCACACACAATGAAGGAATCTCAACCTCTACGGGGAGCACTGCTCCCATACCATATACAAGAGAAAAAGGGGTTTCCCCTGTTGAAGTGCGGATGGATGTACGATACCCATGCAAAGCAAATGGGAGCATCTCATGCCAATCCTTATATGTTACAACCATCTTCTGAATAATCTTCTTGATGTTCTTATTCACAGCCTCAACAACCCCATTCATCTTGGGTCTGTAGGGAGAAGAATTATAATGTGCAATCTTAAAGTCTTTGCAAAGAGCTTCCACCATATTGTTATTCAAATTCAATCCATTATCAGTAATGATCTTCCTTGGAACACCATAACAGCATATGATCTGATTCTTGATAAACCTTACAACAACTTTCTTGGTTACATTTGCATACGATGCCACTTCAAACCATTTTGTGAGGTAGTCAATTGCCACCAAAATGAAACGATGTCCATTCGAAGCTTTGGGCTCAAGCATCCCAATCGTATGAATTCCCCACATGGAGAAAGGCCATGGGGAAGAAATAACATTCAAAAGTGTTGGAGGAACATGAATCTTATCAGCATAAATTTGACACTTGTGGCACTTTTTCACAAATTTGCAACAGTCAGATTCCATTGTCAGCCAATAGTAACCTGCTCGCAACATCTTCTTTGCCATTGCATGTCCATTGGAATAAGTACCAAAGGAACCTTCATGCACTTCAGTCATCAAAAGTCTGCTTCATGTCTATCCACGCATCTGAGCAAAACCATGTCGAAGTTTCTCTTGTATAGTATATCACCATTCAAGTAGAAATTATCGGCTAATCTTCTCAAAGTCTTCTTATCTTTCAAAGATACCCCATATGGGTAAATCTGACTTTGGAGGAAACATTTAATGTCGGAATACCACGGCTTCTCGTCTTTGATCTCTTTAACAGCAAATACATGAGCTGGCCTATCAAGACGCATCATAGACAAATTCGAAACCTCATTCCAATACTTCACTACAATCATTGACGCCAATGTTGCAAGAGCATATGCCATCCGGTTCTCATCTCGAGGGATATGATGAAATTCAACATTTGTAAAGAAAGTTGAAATCCTCCTCGCATAATCTCTATATGGTATTAAGCCAGGTTGATTTGTCTCCCGTTTACCTTTGATCTGATTCTGCCATGTTGTTTGTACACTTGAAAGTCAATCTAGCTGTAATTGGTAGATGCGTTCCTTGAGGAGTAATGATCACTTCCCCAATGCCATTTCCATATTGATTAATAGCTCCATCAAATACCATACCCCAACGGGATCCAGGTTCTGGCCATTCTTCAAGCAATGGTTCATCACAATCTTTCATTTTCAAGTACAAGATCTCTTCATCAGGAAAATCATACTGCACTGACTGGTAATTATCAATTGGTTGGTGAGCCAAATGGTCAGCCAAGATACTACCTTTGATCGCTTTCTGAGATCGGTATTCGATATCATACTCTGATAACAACATCTACCAACGGCCAATCCTCCCAGTTAAAGCAGGTTTCTCAAATATATACTTGATCGGATCCATTTTGGATATCAACCAAGTGGTATGATTCAAGATATACTAACGCAGACGGTTAGCAGCCCAAGCCAATGCGCAACGAGTCTTCTCAAGCATAGAATACCGAGTCTCACAGTTGGTAAACTTCTTACTGAGGTAATAAATTGCAAATTCTTTCTTTCTAGTCTCATCTTGCTGACAAAGAACACAACCCATACTATCTTCAAGCACGACCAAATACATGATCAACGGTCTTCCTTCAACAGGTGGAAACAAAATCGGAGGTTCAAGCAGATATTCCTTGATACTGTCAAAAGCTCTCTAGTAGTCTTTGGTCCAATCACAAGACTGATCTTTCCAAAGAAGCTTGAATATAGGCGCACATGTGGCAGTCATGTGGGAAATAAATCTGGAAATGTAATTCAAGCGGCCGAGAAACCCTCTGACTTGCTTCTCAGTTTTGGGCGCATGCATCTCTTGTATTGTTTTTCCCTTGGAAGGATCAACTTCAATACCCTTCTCACTGACAATAAAGCCCAACAACTTTCCAGAACGAACACCAAAAGTACACTTATTGAGATTCAAGCGGAGTTTATATTTCCTCAAACGCTGGAAAAGCTTCAATAAATGCTCAACGTGTTCCTCTTCATAAATTGATTTAGCAATCATGTCATCGATATAAACTTCAATCTCTTTATGCATCATATCATGAAAAAAAGTAGTCATTTCTCTTTGGTAAGTTGCACCAGCATTCTTTAAACCGAAAGGCATCACTCTACAACAGAATGTTCCCCGAGGTGTAATGAATATGGTCTTCTCCATATCTTCGGGTTCCATCTTAATCTGATTATATCCGGAAAATCCATCCATAAACTAAAAGACTTTGAATTTAGAAGTATTGTCTACCAACATATCAATGTGTGGCAGAGGGAAATCGTCTTTCGGATTAACTTTATTCAAATCTCGATAGTCGACACACATGCAGACTTTTCCATCTTTCTTTGGCACAGGCACAATATTGGCCACCTATTGCGGATACTTAGCGGTCACAAGGAAACTTGCATCAATATGCTTTTGCACTTCCTCTTTGATCTTTATAGCCATATCAGGATGCGTTCTTCTCAAGTTCTGCTTGACTGGTGGGCATTCTGGCTTCAATGGCAATCTATGCTCCAAAATCTTAGAATCCAAACCAGGCATGTCTTGATAGGACCAAGCAAACACATCTGAATACTCTCGAAGAAGATCAATCAATCCCTTATTGACATCTGGACACAAGCAAGGTCCAATTTTGACTTCCTTCACATTATCCTTGAAACCCAAGTTGACTAGCTCAATCTGCTCTTCGAACGACTGATTGGTCTTTTCATCACGCTCAAGAAGATGAGATAATTCGTCATTCACTTCTTTATCACTTTCCTCCTCGGCCTCGAGCATAGGGAATTCCAAATTTGGAGAAGGAGAAGGATCATTGTATTCAATGGGGTTAGGAACCAACCTGCATAATGATTTCATATTTTGATTTTAGAGAACTGAATTTGTGACCAAATATTATGCAGATGGACAATTATATGGTTCGTTTATGTTTTTTTCTGATTACCATTTTCAGAGTAAAGCAAAAAGTAAAACCAAACATCATAGATGAGGATGAATAGAATTAATTTTATTAATGATCAATTTGGAAATGCCCAAACAATGTTCACTTCTCCCTTAGGCATAAGAGAAGGATTTTAAAAACATATAAAAGTAATTACTTAGATCGATGCAAAATAACAGGAATATCAACAGCAGTCCAATTGTTGCAAGCCTTTCCATGCGTCACAAAATTGGTGAAGTCTTCCTCTTCGTCATTCTCTAGCACAACAGCTAAGTGTTATACATTGCCACGAATGAACCCTCCGCTACGAAAGTTAAGTTGCATATTTTCATTCCTTGAAGTTGATGAATCTTTCTGGAACCCCAAACCGGTTCTGCCTCTGTTGTCGGAGACCTCTACCATGCGCCCCCCTGATCAACATTTCCTTCTTCAACAATCTTCTTGGCATCTTTCAATGAGGACATAGGTGCCCTAATTCTCTTTTCAGTAGCAATAGATAAGGCATGGAACGGAGTTCCAACCTCATCTTCAGCTTCAACATAAGAGAAAGATGACAGGTGGCTAACAAACAACGCCTTCTCCCCACCAACAATCACAAGCTTGCCATTCTTCACAAATTTAAGTTTCTGATGCAAAGTGGAGGTAACAACCCCTTCCTCATGAATCCACGGCCTTCCTAACAAGCAACAGTAGGCCGGGTGGATATCTATTACTTGAAAAGTAACCTAAAAATCACTCAGACCTATCTTAACTGGAAGGTCCACTTCACCAATAACTATTTTGCACGAATCGTCAAAAGCTTTGACGATTACAGCGCTATACCTCATAGGCGCTCCTTAGCATGACATCTTGGACAAAGTTGACTTCAAGAACACATTCAGTGACGACCCGGTGTCAACGAGCACATTTCACAAAGCATCCTCTTTGCAATTCATAGAAATGTGCAAAGCCAGATTATGATTTCTACCCTCCTCAGGGAGTTCTTCATTACAGAAACTAAGATTATTGCAAGAAGTGATGTTACGCATGATATGATCGAATTGATCCACTGTAACATCATGTTCTACAAAAGCTTGTTCAAGAACTCTCTGCAGTGCGTCTCTATGCGCTTCAGAATTCATGAGCAAAGACAACACTAAGATTTCTGAGGGGGTTTGGAGCAGCTGCTCCACCATATTAAACTCACTCCTTTTGATCAATCGAAGTACCTCATCATCATCGTTAGCCTTCAAGTCGCTGGATTCACCAGACTTACCTTTTGAAGCACCAATTGGATCTACAACAGGCACTTCCACTTTCGTACTTACAACTGATTCTACCTTATCCTTGGGGAACACTGGCCCAAACACACGACCACTGTGGGTCACCTTGGTAACATCAGCAATGCTCACCACAGAGCTAGTCGTAGGCAACGGGGCCTCTTGACCACCTTCTATCATTGTAGCATTATACACATATAGTACAGCTTTATCAGATGAATATGGGACAGGGCCCGCTAACCATATAACCAATGGTGATATTGATCTATTGCTGACATTGTTACTATTGTTGTTGTCGTACTTAATCACCAATCTCTCTGGCTGCTTGAAAATGGGAACTGTGAAAATTACATCATCATACACATGACGGGATTGAACAATCTGAATTATGTCTTCATCCATCAGTCGCTGGATGTCCCTTTTCACAACTTCGCAACCCCTCGGGTTAATACTGCAAACAGCACAACCATCATGGTCATGTTCAGAATCACTCATCAAACAAATGTCCTTATGCATCTGTACCAACGACCTCCGGATAAAGCACACATCAAAAACCTTAAACTCGCCAGGAGAACCATCCACCATATTCACAGAAGAGTTCCCATTAGTGGGTAATGGACTTGCTTTCACATTCGGCGCACGGTCCTCGAAGGACACCATTCCACTCTTCATCAGCTTCTGAACCTCATACTTGAGCGGATAACAATTCTCTATATCATGTCCGGGTGCTCCTTTATGAAAAGCACAATGGAGCTCAGGCTTATACCACCATGGAAGTGGTTCTGGAATTTGTGGCGGTTTCCTCAGTTGGATTAGGTTCTTGAGAACCAAAGAGGGATACAATTCTGCATAAGAAATAGGAATTGGGTCGAAAGAGACCTTCTTCCTCTCAAAGTTTTGTTGATGATGATTGTTGGTATTGTTGTTGTTATAGGTCTTTGTTCGTTTTTACGGTTGTTGTTGTTGTTGACCTAGTGTTGATTGTTGATTAGAAAATATAAGGATAATTGAAGATGCTTAATGATGATGTTGACGGGATGATGGATTCATTCTGATCTGAGGCCTCCTCTGCTTCCCACTGCTTATTGCATTTGCTTCATTGTCCTTTTCCTTCCCAAAATTTCTACGATATCTCTTACTTGACGGTGCTTCATCTTTCGATAAACATCCCTCTCGGACTCCTTCCTCAAGCCGCATCCCCATGTTTACCATTTTGGTAAAGTCACTGGGGGCACTAGCAATCATTCTTTCATAATTATCTGACCTTAGAGTTTTCAGAAAGATCTGTGTCATCTCTTTTTCCTCCAAGGGAGGAGTGATCTGAGCAACCAATTCCCTCCATCTCTGCGCATACTCTTTAAACGTCTCCTTATCCTTTTGAGACATAGACCTCAGCTGGTCTCTATTAGGCGCCATATCCACATTATACTTATATTTCTTGACAAAAGCTTATCCCACGTCATTAAAGGTACGAACGCTTGCACTCTCCAACCCCATATACCATCTGAGCATAGCACCGGTCAGACTGTCTTGGTAGTAGTGAATCAACAGTTGATCATTGTCAGTCTGAATAGACATCTTGCTAGCATACATCACTAGATGACTGAGTGTACAAGTGTTCACTTTATACTTTTCAAAGTCAGGCACTTTGAACTTCTCCGGGATCTTAACGTTGGGCACTAAACACAACTCAGCAACACTCTTTCCAAGCAAGTCCTTACCCCTTAGTGTCTTCAATTCCTTGCGCAGCTCAAGAAACTGATCTTTCATTTCATCCATTTTCTCGTAAACATCCAGACCCTCAGACGACTCAGAGTGATAAATGGTGTCCTCTACACGAGGCAAGATGTGCACAAAGGGAGATGGCACAAACATGATTGGGCTAGATGTCGGCATGGAAGCAAATGTAGGCGCAAAGCCTTCAGGCATAATGTTGGACGGCATTTCCCACGAGAATCCAGAAAACCTAGTGGGCGCAAAATGAGCGGAAGCAGTAGGAAAGGTAGAGGTAGCCACCTATGAAATAACTATCCTCTTAGGAAGAGGAGTTGTATGCATTGGATAAGCTTGGCTTTGAGCAGTAAGAATTGACTCCATCATGGCAGCCAGACGGGTGATCTCGTCCTTCAACTCTCTGGTCTCGTGCTCTAGATGCTCCATAATTCTCAGATGATTGGTGTGGGTGTTGTACCAATGAGTTGGCTTGGCTAAAGCACAGAAGAAACACCAATGAGACATCTGGCGAAAGAGAAACCTGCTTATGCACATGATGCATGAAATGCAATGCTTGATTATTTTATTTTTATTTTCAAGGAACTTACTATATCATTTGAAAATACATGTTTAACAACAATGGCAATAATTTTTATATGACCAAAAGTCTCTTTTCATATATAATTGGAAGGATTACACTGAGTACAATTTCAGAAACCAAAATAAAAATATAAGAGAAAAGGGGACTAGTCATCCTAAGGATCCTTAATAACAATGTCAGGAGACCTAGCCGAAGGCGCGTACTTCCTTCGAATGCGACAGATCTTGGACTCAAAATAATCCTTCATCTGAGTCTTCTCGAGGACAAGCTGATCAACAATCTTTTTCCAAGCAACAGAAGGTTGAGGCATGCTAGAAGATGAAACCTCTGGCTCTCTTTGTCTCTTTGTCACTCGGTCTTCAAGTAGCTCAATAAGTTCATCTTTGTCCTTAGACACCAACTGCAACTCCTCATGCTTCTTACTCAAAGCATGGAAATGCTCTTCCCACATATCTTTCTCTTGCTTCATCTGACGAGCACGTCTTCCAACTCCTATACATTATGGTTAGGGAGAGTTGATGGCTCAACCACAACCATAAACATAGGTCTTTCACAAGGCTCTCTTCTTCACCCAATGAGTGTAAGCTTCCAAAGTTACACAATTGCACGGACTAAGCTCAGAGCTTCCTTTCCTATGCATATTATGCCAAGCATGCACAATCTTTTTCTCCAAATGTTGGAGATTTTTACCCTCTTGATATAAAAGACCTTCTAACAAAGTGTTCTTAGGCTTGTCTCTCAAGGGGAACCTAAGTTGACGACGAGCCAAAGCAGGGTTGTAGTTGATTCCTCCTTGTTTACCAATGAGAGGCACATTAGAGAATTTACCACAACTATCAATAATCTCCAAACTGCTCAAAGACGGATCATACCAAATGATATCATCATTAGTGAGAGACATAAGTCTCTGAGACCACCTTAGACATTATTTGTTCTCCACAAAAGCAGGTGTCTAAGACAAGTGCGAAATAAACCACTTGTTTAGAAGAGGAATATAACAGACAATCGGTCCACCACTCTTAGAATTCCTTAGATGCAAAGAGAAATACATATCACCCAACAAAGTAGGCACATGATTCCCAATCAAGAAAAGTCTAATGGCGTTAACATCAACAAAACTGTCAACGTTAGGGAAAAAAGCTAATCCATAAATGAGAAACACAAAGATAGCTTCAAAAGCATCCACACTACCATCTTGAGCAAAAGCAGTAGCTTCCTTGATGAGGAAATCTGACGGCAACCCAAACAATCCTCCTTTCTTCACCCAATGAGCCTCTATCTCAGACTTCTTCAAGTGAAGAGCTTCAACAATAATACTAGATCGGGGAATCTCCTCCAATCCACTAAAAGGCACTCTACTAGAAACAGGTATCCCCAAAAGATGAGAATATTCCTCCAAGTTAGGCACAAGCTGAAAATCTGGGAAAGTGAAACAACGGTAGACAGGATCATAGAACTGCACCAACACACTCAAGAGTCCTTCAACCACATCAATAGATAAGATGGACAAAATCTTCCCATGGCGTTGTTTGAAGTCCAAGGGATTTAATACAAAAGATGCTAGCTTCCTTAATTCTTTCAAGTCGGGACATCTGAAACTATAATTCTTAGTGTTCCTTCGTCCATAATCCATGGTCTGAAAATGTTTGCAAATAATACCTCAGTTCCTTGAAATTTTTAGTGTGATGAATGTTATGATGCACATGAATGCATGAATGAAACAATCACAAATAATGGATCACACACAAGGCAAACAAAGGTCAAGGGATGAATCAAGTCATTGTCAAGATCAATCATCCATTATGGTGGATTATGGTTTATTCCTTATCAACACCCAAGTTCCATTGATATTGACAACACCTAATTGGATCAACTAATAATCAAGGGTTTGTTGTAAGTCATGAGCATGGAGTCTGGGTAAGAACCATTCCAAAGGAGTGAACTAAGGATAAAAACCGGTAGATCATGTTCTAAAAAGTTCCCAAAGTCTTAATTCCATCTATCGGATATTACAGGTTAAGATGACTGACTCATCGACCCATAATATTCTCAAGAGCAACTCGTCTGAGTGTAGTATCGCGTAACAATCTCCACACTATGTCCTAAATAAGCCAAGAGGGGGTAAATGTTCTACGATCCTCAACTTCTCGGACCCAAATTAGAGATAGTAATGCCTAACCACAAATACTTGTGTGACATTTCCAAATCCAAAAGGGTCCCCACTAAGTAGATGGATCTAAAGCCAACTTGTTAAGGACTACTCCACACAACTCGAACATGACTATATCATCCTCCTATCTTAATTGCACTCAAGTTCGGGTTAGAACTTATCTCACCACTCAGAGATCACCAAGCACAACAAGCAGATTATATCACACATATATATACAAACATCATATATATACAAATATATACAAATAAAAAGTAGGCTAAACCCACTAGAGACTACTCCCAGCAGAGTCGCCACTTAATTTCTGTAGTGGTAAATTCATGATCATCAAGTTATGGATATGGTAGAGATCAATAAAACCAGAGTCGCCACCGTGCTTTTATTGTTTCCAAGGGAAAGGGGAAAAAAGTACGAACAAAACCCAAAATTAAGGAGTTTTCAAATCAAACTAATAAAATGTCAGAGATTACAAGTAAGGGGGTTGGTTACACAGAGGGAAGGTGTTAGCACCCAAAGTGTCCTAGGTACTCCTAGGGAGCCCTTTTTGTGTGCATATGTATTTTCTGCAAAATGATGTTTACAAACAAGTAAAATGGGGGGATGAGAAGAGAATTCATTAATTATATTTTTGTGTGTGACAAGACCTTCGAACTTCTGCCTACGTACCAACATAAAAATAAGGGAGCAAAACCTCGTAGTTCGTGATACAAATTTCAAAGTGGATGCATTGCTTTTACCAAAAATAAAGTTTGAAAGGCACAAAGGCCTAAAAGTGGTTTGAATGAGTTAGTTCTTTTTGGCTTTTCTGAAAGTTTAAGTCAAGTATAGTTAAGTTTATTTACAAATTTGATTTAAGAAAAGAAGTTTGAAAATGCCATGGCATAAGGCCAAAGTTTCTATCTTTTTACAAAGTAGTCAAAGTTTAGAACAAAATAAGTTCAAACAAAGAAAGTTTTAAAAGGATGGAGAGATTTTGAAATTAAAGAAATGGGGAGAAGATGAAGAGACTAATCCTATGCACAAAATTAAAAGTTAAGAGTAGAAGAGATCTGACCGATGGGTAGCAATCTAATAGACAAGAATGTCAATAGAAACCCAGAATTCCCTTGGATATTAGAATCAAGCAACACACAAATGCACAATTATATTATCTTTAAGAGAAAGGCATAAAATAAAGATAGCCACATCCAAGCTTATCTACTCCATGATCTTCTTCAAATTAGCCCATGTAACAGACGATTTCTACAAGTCACAGGTTCAAAATAACAGCTTCACAATGATCCCATTGCAGATGAACTCAAAGGGATCTTGAATGACGTATCAGATAAAGTTTCAAATTGCAAGCACTTGGTTTCACAACAAGGTGGCATTGGTCAAGTCTTTTAGCATATGAATGTTGCCTATATTCTAAGTCTATTTGTCCAAGATCAAGCCAACAGTCAACACAAAAGTAAATGGCTTGAAATTAAAAGTTAGTTGTTAATGAATTAGAAGTTAATATTTTTTTGCTTTTGATTTTCATTTTTTAGTCATTCTTTGGAGAACACTCAACCCACTTATCACAAGCATGGATCCTTGAGCCAAGACATCTTCCAAAGGAAGGAAAAAAGGTCAAGTTTCCACACAATACCATGCAAGAGGGGAGACTTACAATCTCACTAACTAGAATGCTATGTCTTTTGTGTCACAAATTTAGCGTTATATTAAGCAATCGTAATTGGACTTATGTAGAAGTCACAACTATTTGAGGCCGGACAATAGAATTTTGGTGTTAATGCATGTTAGAGACATAATATAATGGACTATGCTCATGAAACATACCACACACAAAAAGAATATGCAAAAGAGGTGGAATAATCTCATCCATACTTATGTTGATTTTTAAATCAACTAGCCTTAGGACTTTGAGATATCATGGGCCAAATGAGATGAATGCATGAAGAATGGGAATGAGATGAAGAGGGAGGGGAATGGATCAATACTAAAATTGGTCCAAGGAGGACTTTTACCAAATTAATATCATCCATTTATTTTGGGAGATGGAATGTATATTCCATCAATCCCCTAAATCCAATGATATTAACTTGACAAAGTCAAATCAACCTTGACCAAGGTCCAACAACAAGAGTCCAACTCAAACAAGTCATCACAATTGGTCAACACAATTAATTGGCATTTATTCATAAAAAGACTAAAATAATACATTTAAATTAAATATGGTTTGTCAAATTCCTAAAACCTCATCAAAACACCAAAGAAATGGCCATGAGATTTATCATAGGTCAAACAAGGTCAAAGGATCTTGGAGAAAAAATTTCAGAATTTTTAAAGACTTAAAAGTATTTTTAAACAATTAAAAATAATCACAAAATCAATTAAATCATGAAAAATATTAATAATGATCCAAAAAATAATTTTAATTCAAAATATGAAAGAAAAAAGTATTTGATAGTTTTTGGGGAAACTCTCATATTTTTTGGATCAATATTAAAATTAATATGAGTTAATTAAAATAAAAGGATTAAAATTAAAATCAGAAAATAGCAAAAAACTTGGACCACTTGATCTCCGTCATTAATTGAGGTGGCAAATCAAGTGGTCCTCAGCGCGCGTTCCATAATGGATACTAGTCAATGCGCTGCAGGGGTGATAATCAAAACCAACGCGTGAGATTAAAACATTTGAAAAGGATCATGTGGTCTGGAGAGATGCCAACACACCGCCGAAGCTTATCGGACTGGTCCACCCTCAACCATCACCAAACTAAAAAAGAAGGACATGATCTGAAAGAAAAAATGGAATAGAGCATGAATCTGACCTCAATTTCAACTAACTTCAAATATATAAAAATATATCAGGAGTTGAATTTTGAGGTGTGTCAACTGAGTTGCTTCGATTTGACCTCTAAGCAACTCAATCTTCTTGCCTACATTGGTAGGACTTCACACAACCAAAGATCCAAGAGAATTGAGTAGAATTGAGTGAGAATCAAATAAATAAAGTTTTCTGAAAATTACCTCCAATGTTATGCAGTTCTTGATGTTGCTTGCTCCAAACACGATCTGATCACACTTGAGAAGCTAGCAGGAAATGATTAGAGAGGTTGCAAGGCTTTGGATCCTGGAGTTCTTGAATCTCCAACAGTTGAGATTCAAACTCAAATTTCAAATTTAAATTTCTCAGGTTTTCCTTTAGAATGAGAGGGTTTCAATGGGGGGCAAAGCTGACACGCAAAGTGTTGTTCAAATGATCTCATAAACCTTCTATTTATAGCCAAAGGGAATGATATTTGCTCACTTCAAAATTTGTCCAAAATTGGCAATGTGGATGGCCCGAGTGAATGGGCATTTACAAGCCCATAATGCAATGCATTAAGGACCAAAATGATTCCAATTGAGGTCTGAATGAAGCTTGAATGGCAAGGCATTGTGAACTGAAGTTTGTGCAATTGATTCTTTCCAATGATGCAGCTCTGTTAAAGCCATGCGCAGACCTAGCAATCTTTGTCCAAAATGTATGAACTTGGAGTTTGGAACATGGATAATTTTAAGGTGGAAGTTTGGAAATTTCAACATGTTGAAATTTTTTCTAAGTGTCAAGCCATATATCTCAATATTCCACCTTGTCTAACTTTTGATGTGAGCTTCAAATGAGAAACGTGTCTTCATCAAAGTTGTATATCTTTCAAATACCTTCAAAATAGTCACCAATTTCATGTCATTTGGATCTATAATAATAGAGTTATGCATTTTTGAAGTTTGGAAAAATCACTTGTTCCATGGTATAAGTAAAAAATGACCTATAATGTATCCTTATATCGCATGCTCATAAAAGTTGAATTAGCTCTCACTCAAAACATCAAAGTTGAAGTAGACATCTTGAATTTAGTTGTGAAACTTGGAAATATTTCATCTCATACAAATTGAGCAAGTTATGGCCATGGGAAATTGACTTTAAAATTAGGGTTTAGACAAAATGACTTATAATGTTTCAACATAGAAAATCATTTTCCAAGCAAAACTAGCTCTAGGGCTCAACATGAAAGTTGTTTGGAATATCATTTAGAGTAACGTTTCTCTCGGAATCATTTTCAACTTGCTAACCTTCAATTCTTTTGAGTTTCTTGGCTCATGGTAGATCATATATGCATAAGATGAAGAATTTTGAAGTGTCCATTGAGAAATTTGATCAATTGGTGAGATAGCTTGTTGGAGAAGTTACTCAAGATACCCATCAAACTAGGGTTTCCAAGGAAAATCACCTCCAAATTCTTGAAGAAAACTTGAGCAATATAACATGTAGAAATCAATGGAACTCATATATGATGCTCATAACCATTCTTGAATCAAATCATTGTTGTGCTCTATGTCATGAGGGTCTCAAACCCTAGATATGAACTTGGTAGATCAATTAAGATCATGCCCCACCTACAAAAGAGTTAGGCCAATGCAAAGACATATTTTTGGTATTTTAGTTAGTAAAATGATAATATACAAGTATGATACAATCACAAAGTTCTTGGTGATCTCTCCCAAAACAAACCCAATAAAAAAAGGGGAAGGAGGAAGTCAAGGTATGATCCCAATGCTAATGGATATGAAGAAATTGCATGAGGGATCTTAGGGTCAAAATTGGGGTCATACAACATGCACATGGATCAATCTTGGATCATCTTCATCCTATTAAAATAAAGTACATCCTTGTTCCAAAGTTTTTCCCGCTTTCCCTATAAGAATCAAGTTTTTGGGATATGCACTCCTATCTGGTCATTTTTACTGAAACTAGGGTTTGTAATGAAGTCAGTTTATTTCTGACTATTTGAGCAAGATGATCGCGACTTAGTAAGTCTATGGGAATCGTGACTGCAAGTGCACAATCCTATCGCATAGTTTTAAATATTATTGAACCCACAAAGACTAAAAATCGAACGTATCGTTATCTAATGTTACTATGTAAATCTAAGGCTGCTGATCATTCTAAGATTGGAGGGATGAAGAGAAATAACTATAGCGTAAATAGAATATTAATAAGGATATGCGATAAAGGGATATCGGTATGTAACACACCAAACTTTGGGGATTCAATAGATATTTGGTGTAATCTTATTGGTCAAAATATTCTTCAGTAGAAATTATATATAGAAAGGACTTAGTCTCACACCCTCGTTTTTATTGACTCTGACCATACTTCTAAACCAGAATGCTTGGCTCTCACGGTCTCATTTTGAATTTAAAAGTAATTTTTGAATATGAATAAAGTCTAATTAATCCTAGAGTGATCTCGCCGTATTTAGGATTAATGCCTAGTTTCAGCTATCTAGTTAAAATCTCAAACTCTCATTCTTGTTGACCGTAACCTTAGTTTTTTTTACACTCGTACGTAAAACAGTTTAAATAAAATAAGAAACTAAAACCAGAAAATAAGTTTTATAAAAATCAACATCGACCATCTACGTATCACGTCGTTTCGACGGTCTTTGCATACCGATACCTAAGGGTTTAGAGGGACATGGATCCGGTAACAGACATGGTATTTGAAAAATTAAACATGCAATAAGACATAAATAAATAAAATAACAATCAAAATAAAACCTGGATTATGAATTGAGAACTTGAAGTGAATCTTGATTCTTCAAATAAAATAATGTCGGCAGGCTTTGGCATTGAGTAACCGTTACAATTGAATTCAAATGCGTAAAATAAATTACAAGTCCCCGATGTGGAGAAACTATCACTGTTACAAAGTAGTAAAAAAACCTGCCTAGGAAACAAAAAGAAAATACTATCTGACTAAAATTAAGCGTAGATTGAAAGCTAAAAAAATGAGAGAGAGTCCAGTGGTTGAAAACAAAAACTTCTTTATATATTTTCCACTCACCTAAATTGTAGCCAAGAGTGAGTGGATTTGTGGCTAAAATCATGGAAAAATAGTAGGAAAGACTAGGTTATGGCGGTTGCCACAGCCCTAGTCTTTGACTCCGTGACGAGCGCCATAATTTTAGTGTTGAGCGCCACAAACTCTTCATGCTTGGTGGCGGGCGCCACCACCCTCTTTGTTTCATGTGGCGTGCACCACATATCCAGGTGATGGGCGCCACAAGCCCATTTGGTGTGGTGGTCCATTATCTCTATTTTTCTCCATTTTCTTCAATTTTTCTTTCCTTTTTGCTATTTTCCAGTTTGCTTGCTCGTAAACCTTTAATTCGATAAATACATGCAATAAAGATAAAATACTGTGTAATTATAAGTGTTAATCAAGTAAAAAGAAATACATATGAAGCCAAAAATGCGATACGTTTTCGCATTATCAAACTCCCCCATACTTAAACCTTTGCTTGTCCTCAAGCAAATGTTGTGTGTATGAATAAAAAGTTTTATAAATTTTTTGCAACATACAGTATCAAGACTCGTAAAAGACACAATTGCATTTGGATACTCATTCTAGTCTACAAACTTTACTTTCGTCAAAAATTGCATTATCAGGTACTCATTTCCATACTAAGGGTATCGTTGGAACACATGGTCACAATATTGCAACCATAAGTCTCACTCCTATACAAACCAATCCGAGTCATGTTGTCATGCCTAAGCCTACCTTAATAAACCTTCTTTTTATCCTTTTTCATTCTGGCGCAATCACATTAAGCTTGTTATCCTTTCACATTCATAGCAAGATAATTTGTTAGTGACTATGATCTCATCATTATTTATTTATTTCTTTTTTCGCACTATGCCTCAAATGATAGTTAAATATGGTTATACCGTTGGGCTAAATGACCCGGTGAGGGTCACCTAACTTAGAAGGAACAATATTTTTCATACCTTTCGTCAATCTTTTTATCTTTTAAGCCTAAGATCACACACTTATTTGCATCGACTACTTGCGTAGTGTGTGCTTAGGATGGTGTTGACTGGTAGATAAACTACTTAAGGAATATTAAAGGATAGAATTTAAGGCTATGGCATGACAAGTACCCAAATCGATCTTATACATGGGAGACTTAAGGTGTTCAAATAATACCGATCTTATAAAGTTTTTCCAAATCTCTATAATTCAACCTCAGTTTTATTTATAGGTTAGAATTTTCAAAAGATGTACTGTATCTCTAAGTCTAGATTTTTGCAAAAAAAAGTTGTATGGCTTGAGCAAATAGGAGAATTAGTAAATAACGGAAACCACGCATAAAGACTCGACAACACATTGATATTTAATTTGACTGACACTTAACAGAAATAAAATAACAAAAGGAAATGACAATAATTTAAATCTACCTAGAAAGAGAAAAATAAAAGCAGTAAAGCTTCCTCCCCCATACTTAAATCGTGCATTGACCCCAATGCAACGACATAAGATGGGAGAGAAAGGTAGAACCTGGGTATCTTGCTACTAGCGTCTTCTACCATGTGTACATGCACGTCCACCATTTCTTGGCTGGTGAGGTGGCGTATAGTCTTGTAGGTCCTCCACACGCATTGTCAATGTTGTCATTTCATCGATCAAGCCAGACATGTTCTGTTCAGTTCTGAAAGCGTAGTCGTGCTAATTATGTTGAATTTGGCAAAGGATATGTATCATTTCAGTTTGCTGAGATTCCATGTTTTCGATTTGTAGGTCGCGCTGAGCGTCTAATTCGCTACGCCTCAGTAATTCAGAATAGATCTCATCAAGGGTGGCTAGTGCTACATTTCTTCTTTTGGGTCTTTGGCTGGAGGATGTACCTGCAACATTTTCAAATGACATGTGTGTGGTGTGTGGGTCAGTAGCGGGAGGAGTTTTCTCTGGAATGTGATCCTCATCGGTGTCCCTTCCAGTAGCTATATTCTCAGGAATGTGTGCGGGGACTTGGTTAGGCACCGGATCATTAATATAAGAATAATTTTCCGGGTTACGCACATCTGTGTGATTTGGATTTGGGAGGATGAAATCTTGTAAGACATTATTTGAAATTATTAAATTAAACTTACCGTCTCCCATTCGTTTTACTAATTTCATGCTCCTTGCATGTCTATGTCAATGGCATGATGCG
Organism: Lathyrus oleraceus; assembly: GCF_024323335.1. Lineage (NCBI taxonomy): Eukaryota > Viridiplantae > Streptophyta > Magnoliopsida > Fabales > Fabaceae > Lathyrus > Lathyrus oleraceus. Next base: position 353,738,934 of record NC_066580.1, on the reverse strand, counting down.
GAAGCGGGGTTAGCCTGGAGAATTTTTCATCGAGTCCTAGGACTCTGGCTATGGAGGTTATTAAACCTCCAAAAATAATCATCCCTCTCTTTGCATTGACAATGACATGCATGTGAGATAGCATAAAATGGACGGTATTCACCTTTTGTGGCAAAAATGTGGCGAATAAATAAAAGAGTTCTTTTTCGTTCACCTTGTTAGAATTTGCTCGGCCAAAAATGGTGGATGCCAATATTTGGCGAAAATATCGAATAATCGGGTTGTGAATAGAGTGGTTATGTTTCCCACAAAACTATGAGTTACTATAACGGTTATTACCCTCCAAAATGGTTGGAAGGCGCGTTGCCAACCCTCAGTATCTAGGACCTCACTTACTACGCCATCCCCATGGGGAAATGTAAGGGCATATTCGACGTTGAATAAACAAAACTGGATAGTCCCACTAGAGCAGTTTGTGTTGGGTGTGGGACTAAAAATTAACGAACATAGAAATTCTAAGTTTAATTGAGCATAGACAGGGTCCTTAAGAGATAGGAAGTAATTTAAATTTAAAGTTCCTATCATATAGTTAACACTATCTAAAATTCCTAAGGCAAATAAACAGGGTTCATCGGTGTACCTTGTTGATTTGATCTTTCTTGCGCTTAGAGACGTGTATGTCTCTTCCTGTAACTCACCTGGCTCGCCGTTTCTAAACACTATTTCGTATTCCCTCATCCGTGCCATGATGAATTTTACACTTTTTGTGTAATGTGGTAAGAATAAAGCAAGAGAGAGGTGCATTATGCTTATGAGAGGTGTGGTTTGGTGAGGTTATGTTGGTGATTTATATAGAGGTGATGGTGGTTGGAAATTTATTGATGAAATAAATTTCATTTACGGTCTTCAATGCCTTGGTCAAAGAATTTTGAAAATGGTTGAAAAGGCTTTAAGGCATTGTCAAGCATGCAAGGGACAAAATAATTAAGTGATTTGATGTGACAAATAGTAGCAGCGTGCATGTGAAAGGCTGGTGTAGTAGTTGGTGCCACTTTTCATGCTCGTGGCGGGCACCACTAGGGACTTGTGGCGGGCGCCACAGTCCTCACATGGGTGCCATAGCTGTGTGTGACAAGTGCCACATGCAGTGTGGTATGCCTCAATGTGTGTGCCAGTTTTTTGCTTTGACCATAATTTTCATTTGAATTTTTGTTTAGCTGCATGGAATAATGGTTTAATAACTAGTTAGATGAAGACCAACATAATATATAGGTAAGAATAATAAACATGATATGGTAAAATGAAATTAAAATGCAAAAATAAAATAATGGGGTAGACGAGAAAAGATGATATAATTCGTCTACCGGAAATACAAAGAAATGAAGTAATTAAATAAATTCCCAATGTGTAAAAACAAATAAAAATAAAATTCCAAACAAGAAAATGAAATAAATGTTAGTGAATCGATAATATTCCACTAAATTATCCATTACGACGAATGCTGGTAGGAGGAGAGAACGAGTAGAAGTGCTGGTAAATATGACCTAGGTTCTCTGTCACTACATCCATAAAGTCGTGGCATTCCACACGCAGGGTACTCAGCTCGCCTCTCAGATTGGCGACGTCTGTCTGAACAGCTTTGATTGCAGCAGCATGATCGGTGAGAGGTGCAGTAGGTATAACTGGGGCGTGTGATTCACCATCAGAGAGATAATTGTCATAGTGGTCGTAGATTTAGGGTGTCTCTGGAGGAGAAGGTGGTGCATCTGGTTGTCCATCCAAGTCATAGATCTAGTTGTTCCTATCATGTACACTCTTCTTATGGTCTGGCAGGGTAAACATGTGTACTACTTAGCGGTTAATTAGAAATTCAAACACATCCGGGCCTAGATTCCTAATGATACTGGTGTTGAAGCAAAAGTCGATATTCATTGGTCGTATTCCACCTAAAGGGTTGAGCCTGATAAGTGGTTGTCTTAGTCCGGTGGCATTTGCTATCATGGTCACTAAGCTTCCCATTAAGATTGGGCCATAGTCTTCCTGTGTTATACGATACAAATTAGCTATCATGAATGCAGCGGCGTTAACAGGTCGGACCTGTGATGTGCAATACAGTATAAAGAGTTCGTCTTTGGACACAAATGTCCTGTTCTATTCCTTTCCAAATAAGGTGTGAGCTAGGATCTTATGAAGGTAACAAATGGAAGGGTTATGGATGTTCTTTGAATGCATAAGGTCCGACTCAGGATGGTCGTTTCCTGTGATGCTACCCCAAAATAGATCTAATTGATGGTCTACAAGCCTGTCTTCCTAGGTAATGGTAAAGGTATCAGGACCATTTGGGCATCCTAGGAGTTCAACCATTTCTCTATGGGTGTAGGGGTAGTCATTATCGAACAATCTAAAGGTGATGAGCCCTTTGTTAAATCCCATACCATGGTTTGGAAGGTAAACTAGGGAGCTTAGGAATTCTAAAGTCAACCTACTATAGGAACTAAATTTTCGTTTGATGGCAAAGGTGTCCCAGCCAAGTTGGTTAACTAGGAACATAACAATGTCTCTTATACCTAATTTGGTCATGATGCATCCATCTCGGTATAAAGTTAGTGTCATTTCTCTCTAAGATAGAGCCTTAAAACGTCTCCTTTGAGCTCTACTTCTGCAGAATATATCCATGTAATCTACTTGTTGCATTGTGACGGTCGATAGCTAGATAAAATCAAGTAGATAAGATCATTAAGTCAGTAATGATCGATAACAAAGAAAGGTACCGATTAACTTTATGAGAAATAAGAAAGAATGAAAGAATGAAAAAGAAGCAATATTAATAATTATAAATTTGGATAATTCAATTAAATAGTTAAAGATAGAGTGTGGGTTGTCTCCCACCAAGCGCTTTGTTTATTATCGTAAGCTCGACAGAAATAGGATATATGTTATTCTGGTGAATGAGCGGGAAGCTCTGCAAGCTTTAGATTTGCAATGAAATCATTGTTGTAAATGTCGTGGTAATGTTTAAAACATTGGCCGTTTACTATGAATGGTTCGCTCGTTTTTCCCTTTATCTCTATCGCTCCATTTGGAAAGATATTGGTAATTTCGAAGGGACCGGGCCACCTAGAACAAAGTTTTCCAGGAAAGAGTCTGAGGCGGGAGGTAAGCAGAAGTACTTTGCCGCCTTCCTTAAACTCCTTCCTTGATATGCCATTTGTCGCATCGCGAAAAACAACCGGCGGGAAAAGACACAGAGCCGCCACCGTGCGTTATTTATCCCAAAGGAGGGAAAGGAAACGCTCGAAGTAAACCTGAAAGAAGGAAAGGAATGGTCTTACGACCAGAGATTGCAAGGTACGGGAGTCGGTTACGCAAGGCGAAGGTATTAGCACCCCTAACGACCGTCGTACTCGACGGGATCCATGCTCAAAAGAATAGGAAAAGGTTGCCAAGAAGCTGCTCAAAGAATGCACACACACTGGAATAAACAGGCGGAAGAAAACGGAGGAAGCGGACTCGGCAGGATGTCGCATCTTGGGCCTACGTAGTTTGTCAGAAACAAACATCAGAGTCGACGTAGTTCGGGGAAATGGGAAACATGCTCGCTAGGATATCGCATCCTATGCCTACGTATCTTCTCTATCCAGAGTAAGAATCAGAACACTCGTAGTTCGGCTAACGCACGCCGAAACAAAACACAACACAAAGACGCTGAGACGTCAAAAGAAACTCAACAAGGAAACGGAATGCCAATAGCTGGGCTTATATCCGACTCCAAAACAAACGGGAAACAGAAAGCCAATCAATGGTCTTACATCTAACTCCACAAAACAAAGCAGGAAACAGATAGCCAATCAATGGTCTTACATCCGACTCCAAACAAATAAACAATCGCTAACCAGCGAGCACCAAAGGTTCTCCAATTGACAAACTAAAAGGGAGTCTGGAACTCGAGCCTAGAAGTTGTCAAGTAAAACACACGCAAAAAAGAAAAAGGGCGCCCAGAGAGATCTCGCACGATCTCCTGCCTACGTACCTCATCTGGTATGAGGATCAGGGCGACGTAGTTCCCCTTAATAGGGGAGAAACTTTCTCCTTACCAGAGACCGGGGAATAACGAACTAAAAGGGAGACTGACTCGAGCCTAATAGTTGTCATGCAATCCATAATAGTCCTAGGTTGAGGTATCTAAACAGAACCTAACTCGCACAGGCAGTAAGTCAATACGAACAGCAAATCAATAGGTATGAAAAGCAAGCACACAAGCAATCATCACACTCTATATGCAAACAAGCGGCTCATACAAGGCTGGACATTAGTCAAGGGGTCATATCAACCTCGACAAACAAGCCAACACTAGAAGGGTATGATGAAACTCTTAACCACTGACATTTTCAGTCAGGGTGAGCAGATGAAAGGTAATGAGGGTTGGACCTCATAGCTCTTAACCCGGGCCTGGGTGAGCTTGAATCAATGAAAACGTGGGGGTCTAGAATGAGGGACCCTATTCCACTTGACCGACTCTGTACAAGATCTGGGGGACGTGTCCAAGAGCATCAGCACGTAGTGCGAGCTTAATGGACGACTCAACGATTAACATGGGACTGACTGCTAGTCCCTTCTATCTGTCAATTTCCTCTTCACTTAGGAGGACTTAACAAGCAACAGCAGAAATATAAACAATCACAATCATTGCCTCTTAAGGAGGACTTCAGCCAAACGCCTGCCAAACAGAAACGATAGGGCTTCTAGACTACATGGAGTTAGAAGGCTAAACTACCTCAGTGGTGTACTAACCACACTCCAAAGCAAAGCAAAAGCAAGCTAGAAGCGGCTAATGTACCTGTACAAAAGCTAACCAGTCAGTATTGTATTCAGACAAACCAACAGTCAATAACAGTAAGACATTCCCATATGTACAAAAAGCAAATCCTAAAAGGCAATCAATCAAGTGAGTTCACCACCAAAGATCCTACAACACAACAAAGGTTAGTGTACAAAGTAATCTGCATCTCAAGTAGTGAGATCTCATCAACCACTAGAGCTAATTGCTTGAACCTGAAATACAAAGCTCAAAAAGTGAGTACAAACCACTAGTGCAAAGACTAGGGTCAAAGGCAAAGCAAAAGGTCAAAACAACAGCCAATATTCAACATGAAGCACCTTTAATCAAATAAGAACATGTCCTAAAAAGGATCAAACCCAAATCAATAAGCAAAGCCATCTAATGAACAAGATAAGGCAAAGGAAATTACAAAGTACACAATTGGACATCAAGAGTAGAAATTCCATATTAAAACAGAAATGAATCAAATGACCATGAAATTTTTTATGTGCACACAACATGTTAAACACAAGCATCATGCCAAAAATTGGAATCAGAAGATATCAAATTGCATGTCAATAAAAATGAACAAGATCAACATCCACATGTGTGACACACATTGTCACACCATCCACATGTAGCACCACATGTCACATTTTGCACCATGTTCAAATAATCAGTTCACATTCAAAAATCTAGAAATGTAAAAATCATGAAATCACAACCACAAAATAATAGACATTCAAATGAACATGTGGCAAAAAATTTGAGTTAATTTGGATTAGTATGCTATTTTTTATGGTTTTTGCAAGTTAAGGAATAAAATGAAATAATAATAAAAAAACATGTAGAAAATACAACGAAATGTGAAACATGGAAAATGTCATAACCAGGTGTTGAACCCAGGCGCCCAAGGTCACATGAGGCGCTGGAAAATGAAACCAACTGAAAACTCAAAAATGCATGGCGCTGGGATTCGAACACGGTACCTGGAAGTCAAAAATGCGCTTAAAGGAAATTAAACAAAATCCACCAGCGAAGGATCGAACCGTGTATGCTGTGGTTCAAGGCGCGCCCTAGCCAAAACGACGTCGTATGGCTGCAAGCCCTAGCTACTGTTCACAGGTGGTGGCAGACGGTGGTTTCCACCGTCTTCTCCGGCCAGCCAGGCGGAGCGCCACCACCAAATTTTGCAGAATTTAACAAAAGTTATATCGTTGGAAAGCTCTCACAACGAGGATCACGAATCCACAAATATCTAAGCCTAAATCATCACCTATTTTCTGGATCGAAGGCGAGAAGTTTCATTCATCAAACTTTAAATCACTATATCTCACTCAATTTTCATCCAAATTCTACAATATTTATATCAGAATTCTCAGTGCAGCAAGGTCTATCTAAACATGTCAACAAAATAGCAAATGGTGAGATTCGATTTCTAACCTCCTTGAAGAACAGTGAGTTGATTCCTTGTGTTCAAGCTCCAGCAATGTCCAGATCCACTCCTAAGCTTGTGTATGGAAGCTTTATGCATGATTTGATGCTTGAATCCACTTGTATGCAGCTTAATCTTCAAGTTCCATGTTCATCTTCATGTGTTCAACTTGCTTGATTCGTGGCCAAAATCTTCAATCTAACACTCAATTCCTACTCAATGACACTCCATCAACACGATTATGCAAGAAAATTGAGGTGTTATGTGAAGAATTTTCAAATTTGGATTGAGAGAAAAATTTGGTGGGAAATGAGATTCTAGATCTAGAATGTGAAAAATGATCCAATTCTATTATGATTAGCCTTATATACTCCTCCTTAATCATGTTGTAATTAAGTTTAAGCATGGCTAATGAAAAATTAATGAAATATGAGGTGTATGACCAAAAATGCAAATGTGCGGTGCATGGAGAATTTTACACGTGAACAGTGCCATATGAGGACTCAAATCCACTTAAAATCATCTCATGAACACAATTGGATTGGAATTAAGCATGTATGATGCACCAAATTTAAATTCTTCATTTTCCCTCCAAAAACCTCATGTATGCACCAATGGTCATGTGAGATTTTTTCATGCAATGCAATGATAGATTTGGAAAATATAGGTCATGAGAAGCATTTTGCAAAAAGAGTGGCTTAAATTGGAGTTTTGAATCAAAAGTTATTGCACTTTGAAGTTTCATGCACACTTGTTGATCATTTGCTCATAACTTCTCAACCATTCATCAGATGCTCATGATCTTTGACTTTTTGGAAATGGGAGAGAAAGATCTTCAACTTTCATGTTGACCAAAATTTCATTTGAAACTTCTTTGATGTTGGAAAGTCAAGTTGAATGTGGTCCAAAAACTTGCCATTTTTGGAAACTTTCAATTACAGGTCACTTTCCATTTTTGGAAACTTTTGCCTTGACTTCAAAATCTTCAAGCTAGATTTTTGAAATGACAAATTAACCTCTTTTGAACATGAATGAGATGTTGAAACTCATTTCCCCACCTCAAAGCCCTCAGCTCTTGCATAGTTGACTGTATAGGCCCTCAGATGACCTTGACATGCTCTAATCAGCTTGCACCTCAACCACTTGAGGAATTGGCTCAAAATGAAACCCTAGCTCAAATAAGCTTCTCCATATAACCATGTGATCTTCATCATCAACAAATACCTCATTTCCTTGAGAAACCCTGGTTGAAAGAATAGCATTGATTAGGGTTGACCAGAGGTCAAAACCCTAATCAAGAGGAAACTTGAGAAAGCACAATGAAACCCTGGATGATGACATAACCATGATGATGGTGACATATCCTTGCCAACAAGATAATACTCAACCTTTGAAGGATCAAGAAACCCTAATTCACTGCCAACTCCTCAGATGGCTGATCACCAATTCAATAAGACCCTCAACCTCAAATCATGTACCTTCTACATCTTCTGAAAAGACTTTGGAGGATGATCTCTTATTTCCATTAAATGAAAAAATGCAATGCCTAATGCCCTAAACATGAAATGCAATATGCTAAACTAGTCCAAAGAAGAGGAGGGGAAATTTTGAGGTGTTACACCATTGTCGTGCCATTTTTTAGTTTTATCTTTATAGATTCGGCCATTCTCATATGCATCTAGTTTAAGTTCTTCTAGTTAATGGATATCTAATATTCTTTTTCCGCCTACGGCAGTATAAATGAGATTAAGGGTATTAATGGCCCAATATGCTTTATGTTCGAATTCTACCGACAAATGACATGATTTTCCATAAACTAGCTTAAAAAGTGTGGTTCTTATTGGGGTCTTATAAGCTGTCCTATATGCCCACATGACTTCGGGTAATTTTGAAGACCTATCTCTCCTAGATGTGGCAACCGTCTTTTCTAAGATTTCTTTGATTTCTCAGTTTGAGACTTCTACTTGCCCACTCGTCTGTGGGTGATATGGTGTTGCTACGCGGTGCCGGATTCCATATTTCAGTAATAGCTTTTCAAAAATCCTTGAAATGAAATGGGAGCTACCATCACTAATGACAAGTCTTGGCACTCCGAATCTAGGGCATATTATACACTTAAAGAGTCTAATTACCACTCGTGTGTCATTTGTTGGAGAGGTTATGGCCTCAATCCATTTTGATACGTAATCGACCGCAACATGGATATACTTGTTATCAAAAGAATATGGGAATGGTCCCCTAAAATCGATTCCCCAAACATCGAAGATTTCTACTTCCAAAATGCCTTTAAGTGGCATTTCTTTGCATCTAGATATGTTGCCAGTGCGTTGACACCGGTCGTAATTTATGATCACGATGCGGACATCCTTGCACATAGTGGGCCAAAAGAGGCCGGCTTGTAAGATCTTAGCGCAAGTCTTCGAGGTGCTTGTATGTCCTCCATAGGGAGAAGAATGACAGTGGGAGATTACATTTTTCTACCTCATCTTCGGGGACACATTGACGGAAAATTCCGTCGGCGCCTCTATTGAAAAGTAGAGGTTCATCCCAATAATAATGTTTAATTTTGTGGAAGAATTTTTTCTTTTGTTGGTAAGTCAAGTCTGGTGGAAGCACCCCAACAGCTAAGTAGTTGATGAAGTCAGCGTACCATGGTAGTGTGGTTTTAATTTAAATTGCTTCCCCTACATCGGTTGTTTTGGTATTCTTATGGTTTAATGCACATTTAGCTGTATTGATTTCTAGTTGGGCTATGAGTATTTCGTACGGGAAATCATCGTTTATCGGCACTCGTTCAGGTTCAATACCTTCCATTCTTGACAAGTTATCGGCCACGATATTTTCAATGCCCTTTTATCCTTGATTTCTAGGTCAAACTCTTGTAATAGTATGATCCACCTTAGGAGTCTTGGTTTGGCGTCCTTTTTGTTTAACAGGTACCTAATTGCAGCATGGTCGGTATAGATGATTATCTTTCCTCCAGCATAGTCACTAGGGTCACACATGATTTCAAAGACTGGGCCTACAACATAGTCACTAGGGTCACACATGATTTCAAAGGGTAATCTCCAACCAGGAGGTAATAAGAGTTATTTTCAGTTATTCAAACGCCGCTAGGAATTTGTCATCAAAGATGAATTCGACATCTTTCATCAATAAGCCAGTCATAGGTTTTGTGATTTTTTAGAAATCTTTAATGAATCGCCGATAGAAACCGGCGTTTCCTGAGAAGCTTCGTATTTTTCTTACGATTTTTGGAGGCTGCTGGTTTTCTATAACTTCTATTTTGGCCTTGTCGACTTCATTCCCCTTATCGGGTACTATGTGTCCGAGTATGATCTCTTGGCGGACTATGAAATGGCATTCTTCCCAGTTTAGCACGAGGTTCACTTTTACGCATCTTTTAAGTACCATTTCAATATTCGATAAACAGCCGTCAAAGCTCTGACCGCGTATAGAAAATCGTCCATGAAGACTTCCAGGATGGCATCTATAAAATCAACGAAATTGACATCATGCATCTTTGGAATGTTGCGGGAGCGTTACATAGTCTGAATGGCATTCTTTGGTAGGCGAATGTAGCGTATGGATATGTGAAGGTCGTTTTCTCTTGGTTGCCAGGATCAGTAGGAATTTAGAAAAATCCTGAATAACTGTCTAAGTATCAGAAATGAGAATGCTTAGCCAATCGTTCAAGCATTTGATCGATAAATGGTAATGGAAAATGATCCTTCCGAGTGGCTTTGTTTAGTTTTCTATAATCAATACACATTCTACTTCTAGTAACCACTCTTTGTGCTATAGATTCTCCTTTTTCATTATTAACAACTGTGACGCCTCCCTTCTATGGTACGACTTGTACTGGGCTAACCCATTGACTATCGGATATCGGGTAGATAATACCTGCTTCTAATAGCTTTTGCACTTCTTTATTTACTACATCACTCAGAATGGGATTTATCCTTCTTTGGTGTTCTCTAGAGGTCTTACTGTATTCCTCTATCATTATGCTATGCATGCATATGGAAGGGCTTATTCCTTTTAGATCTGAGATATTGTAGTCTAAAGAAGTTGGATATTTTCTCAAAACGTGTATGAGCTTTTCGGTCTCTATCTTCCCTAAGTCTGCATTGACTATTACAGGTCACTCAAGTTCACTGTCTAGGAATTCGTACCTTAGATTTTTGGGTAACGTCTTAAGTTCTAGGGATGGTTTCTTTGGGCAAGGCATATGATCAGGCGTTAGTGCTAGGAATTCGCTTAGGCTGTCATCTTGGTATTCCTTACTCCAATTTTCATCTTTGAAAGTAGGAGGCCATGGGATTTTCAGTATTTCGGAGTATGACGTTTGTTCATTCTCCATTTCTCTTATACATTCGTCAATGACATATAGTAGACAACATGTATCGTCTATATTTGGTGCCTTTAGGAATTGCGTCAAAATGAATTCGACATTTTCCTCACCAACTTCAAAGGTTAGCTTGCCTTTCTTAACATCTATAATAGCTCCAGCTGTAGCTAGGAATGGTCTTCCTAATATAATAGCTCCAGCTGTAGCTAGGAATGGTCTTCCTAATATCCATGATTATAAAATCAGTACGAATATAAAATTGTCCTATGCATACCGAAACATTTTCTAACATACCTACGAGAAATTCAACAGAACAATCCACAAGTTGTATGGACATCCTCGTAGGTCTTAGTTCTCCGATTTCTAGCCTGTCGCATATAGGAAAAGGCATTAAGCTAATATTGGCTCCTAAGTGGCATAGTGCGTTGTCTATGACAAACTTTCCGATTACATAGGGTATGGAGAAACTACCTGGGTCTTTCAGCTTAGGAGGCATATTGTTTTGGATTATGGCGTTACACTCAACAGTAAGCGTAACGATTTTGTTATCCTCTATCTTCTTCTTGTTAGATAAGATTTCTTTGAGAAACTTAGCATATGAGGGCATTTGAGTGACGGATTCTGTAAAGGGTATTGTGATATTCAATTGTTTTAGAAGCTCTACGAATTTTTTAAATTGCCATACAATTTCAGATTTAACAAGTGTTTGAGGATAAGGGATATGGGGCTTATACGGTGGTGGAGGCACATAAGGTTCTTCTTTCTCTACGGCCTCCTCATTTTTATCTTCCTCTTGTTCGTCTTCCTTCTCAGTTACCTTACCAGGGTCTTGGTACATGGATGGGTTTTGAATTCTAGGGTCGGCCGGTTCGTCTAGTTCTGTCCCACTTCGTAGTATAATAGCATTTGCATGACCTTTCAGGTTTGGTTGCGGCTGTCCAGGAAATGTGCCTGCAGGAGCAGCAATAGGTGCTTGGTGTTAAGCCACTTGCGATATTTGTGTTTCCAACATTTTGTTATTAGTAGCTAACGCGTCTACCTTGTTTGCCAACTACTTGATTTGCTCACTAGTGTGTATGTTTTGATTTAGGAAATCCTTATTTGTTTGCGCTTAGGTAGCTATAAAGTTTTCCATCACTATTTCTAGGTTTGACTACCTGAATATTGGTTTTGTTGTACGGCTGACAATAGTGAAGGTTTTAGCTCAAAATTATTGGCCTCGATGGCAAGGGCAGTGATGCTATTATATGGTTCATCCTGCGAAAGGATTACATAGTACTTTAAAGGACGGTTTTGCGGTCCTTCGGCCATCTCTGGTTGAAGAACTGGTTCAAGAATAGGGATATTAATATCAGGAAGATTTAGCTTGGTACGATGTTCTCGTATCAAATCTCGTATCTGACGTTCTAATCTAAGATAACGCTCAGGTTCGTCGAACGGTAGTTTTAACTTCTCGCCTTGAGATAGAGTACTTGGCATACACTCGACAAATGTAGAAAGGGAAAAAGAATTGTTTACCTTAGTCTATACTGGGCAACACTGGAGTTACGATATCGACTAAATTAATCCTCGACAACGACGCCAAAAACTTGATCGCGACTTAGTAAGTCTATGGGGATCGTGACTGCAAGTGCACAGTCCTATCGCGTAGTTTTAAAGATTATCGAACCCAAAAGGCCTAATAATCTAGCGTATTGTTATCTAATGTTACTATGTAAATCTAAGGTTGTTGATCGTTCTCAGATTGGAGGGATGAAGATAAATAACTACAGCGTAAATAGAATATAAATAACGATATGCGATAGAGGGATATATGTATGTAACGCATCAAACTTCGGGAATTCGATATATATTTGGTGTAATCTTATTGGTCAAAATATTCTTCAGTAAAAATTATTTATAGAAAGGACTTAGTCTCACACTCTCGTTTTTATTGACTCTGACCAAACTCCTAAACCTGAATGCTTGACTCTCGCGGTCTTATTTTGAATTTAAAAGTAATTTTTGAATTTGAATAAAGTCTAACTAATCCTAAATTGCTCTCGTTGAGTTTAGGGTTAATGCCAAATTTCAGCTATCTGGTTAAAATCTCAAACTCTCGTTCTTGTTGACTGTAACCTTAGTTGGCTTTGTACTCTCATACGTAAAAAAGTTTGAATAAAATAAGAAACTAAAACCCTAAAAATAAGTTTTATAAAAATCAACACCGACCATCTACGAATCCCGTCGTTTTGAGGGTCTTTACCTACCGACACCTAAGGGTTTAGCTGGACATGGATCATGCAACAAACATGGTATTCGAAAAATCAAACATGCAATAAGACATAAATAAATAAAATAGAAATCAAAATAAATCCTGGATTATGAATTGAAAACTTGAACTGAATCTTGAGTCTTCAAATAAAATAATATCGATAGGCTTTGGCAATGAGTAACCGTTATAATTGAATTAAAATACGTAAAATAAAATACAATATTCCCCGATGTGAAGATATTATCACTGTTACAAAGTAGGAATACAAACTTCCTAGGAAACTAAAAGAAAATACTATCTGACTAAAATTAAGCGTAGATTGAAAGCTGGAAAAAGGAGAGAGAGTCCTCCGGTTGAAAACAAAAACTCCTTTATATATTTTCCACTCCCCTAAATTTTAGTCAAAGGTGATTGGATTCGTGGCTAAAATCATGGAGAAATAGTAGGGAAGACTAGGTTGTGGCGGTTGCCATAACCCTAGTCCTTGACTCCATGAAGAGCGTAAAATTTTAGGGTTGAGCGCCACAAACTCTTCATGCTTGGTGGCGGGCGCCACCACTCTCTTTGGTTCATGTGGCGGGTGCCACACATCCAAGTGATGGGCGCCACAAGCCCATTTGGTGTGGTGGCCCATTATCTCTATTTTTCTCCATTTTCTTCTCTTTTTCTTTCCTTTTTGCTATTTTCCAATTTGTTTGCTCATAAACCTTTTATTCGATAAATACCTTCAATAAAGATAACACACTACATAATAATAAGTGTTAATCAAGTAAAAAGCAATGCATATGAAGCCAAAAATACGACACATTTTTTCGTTATCACAAGACTTGTTTCCATGGTATTCTATGTGTCCCCAAGTATCTATACGTAGAAGATTGGTCATCAATCCCATTCATAAGAGGTTCAATTATTCAGATGATTATTGGTTTGATTTAATTGGGGAAAAGTCAACTAGGCGGGTTAAAAAGTCAAGTTTTGATTATTTTTTTAGTCAATATTGTGTTCCTCAAGTCAAAATTGGTGTATGTGTGGAATTTGATCAAGAAAAGTCAAGAGATTCATCAAAATTCAAGAATTATGGAAGGTTTCCTAAATTGAAACTGGGGATTTGAAAGTTACTATTTATGGCATGTTTGGTGTTAGTGAGCAACTACTTTCATGGCGTTTGTTCTATATGATCAATACTCCAAACCAAGTTGGCATTAACATAGATTTTGTTCTCCTCCCTCCAAGCTTGAAGGAGATACTAAGATTGAGACGTTTGGATCATCATATCCCAAGATATGGTCGTGGAAAGTGGAGTGTTCCAAATTCATCCATTTATCCCAAGACATAGAAATTTTCTAAGTATCCCAAGTCAGGATTACCAAGCAGTGTTCATTGCAGTTTTTCAGGACCTAAAGGGTTTAATCTCATTTGTTTTCCAACATGAAAGTTCTAGTATTAGGTCTCCTCTTTCAATTGATACCAAGATCAAGTCATTTGGCTCAACTTATCTCAAGAAATCACCCTCACAAGTCAGGACCTTGGATTGTTTGAGTAACCTTTGTACTTAGTGAAATTTTTCTAAGTTTTTACTCATTCCAAACCACATACTTCATGCCCATTTTTCACAAGGTTCCAAATCTTATTGGGAGCCAACCTCAACATGAAGTTTGTAGGGAACTTTCCCCTCTCCCCTTTTGATTCAAACATCTTAACATTTGGTAACTTGAGGAGCGAGTTATGGACATAGAAAGCCAGGGTATCAATGATCATTAATTGAATTTTACTTGTCATCTTGACAAGCAGTTTCAGGTAGGCATCTTCATGGCCACTTTTGATGAGGTTCAAGGACTTATTTCGAATTATCCCTAACATGAAACATGTTCACCTCATTTCCCTCTCTTCAAAAATCTCTAACTTACTCTTTTTGGCCAAGAGGGAATTGAGTTATGTTGGTTCAATGTCATCATGCTGCAAGCTCTATTGCATCGTCTCTATGGTCAAACTTTTGAATAATGTTGCATCCCCTTTGCAGCAACTCCATTTCCCATCCCATACTTTACTGCTTTTGACCAAGCATTGTGCCATCCCATGCATGCATGTCATGTATCAGAATTTCCAAAGGAGGGAAATATGCTTTTTGACCAAACTTTTTCACACACACTCCTTCCCAAACCATAGGACATGTCCCTTCCCCCTGCATCTCAGCACCCTAAAACAACATAACATTCACATTCTTCTCGAGTCAAATGCAACTCTGCATACCAAGGGTTTTTTTCCTACATATTTGGACCTTGAACCAAGACATCTTTCAAAGGAAGGAAAAAAGGCCAAGTTTCAACACAATACCATGAAAGAGGGGAGACTTACAATCTCACTAACTAGAATGTTATAACTTTTGTGTCACAAATTTAGCGCTATGTTAAGCAATCGTAATTGGATATATGTAGAAGTCACAACTATTTGAGGTCGGGCAATAGAATTTTGGTGTTAATGCATGTTAGGGACATAATATAATGGACTATGCTCATGGAACATACCACACACAAAAAGAATATGCAAAAGTGGTGGCCTAATCTCATCCATACTTATGTTGATTTTTCAATCAACTAGCCTTAGGACTTTAAGATATCACAGGCCAAATGAGATGAATGCATAAAGAATGGGAATGAGATGAAGAGGGAGGGGAATGGATCAAAACTCAAATTGGTCAAATGAGGACTTTTACCAAATTAATATCATCCATTCATTTTGGGAGATGGAATGTACATTCCATCAATCCCCTAAATCCAATGATATTAACTTGACAATGTCAAATCAACATTGACCAAGGCCCAACAACAAGAGTCAAACTCATACAAGTCATCACAATTGGTCAACACAATTAATTAGTATTTATTCAAACTAAAAAAGACTAAAATAATACATTTAAATTAAATATGGTTTGTCAAATTCCTAAAACCTCATCAAAACACCAAAGAAATGGCCATGAGATTTATCATAGGTCAAACAAGATCAAAGGACCTTGGAGAAAAAAATTTAGAATTTTGAAAGACTTAAAAGTATTTTTAAACAATTAAAAACAAACAAAAAATCAAATAAATCATGAAAAATATTAATAATGATCTAGAAAATAATTTTAATTCAAAATATGAGGAAATTATTTGATAATTTTGGTGAAACTCTCATATTTTTTGGATCAATATTAAAATTAATATGAATTAATGAAAATAAAATGAATAAAAGAATATCAAAAAATATCAAAAAAACATGGACCACTTAATATAGTCTCCCTCATTAGTTGAGGTGGCAGCTATAGTGGTCATCAATGCGCTTTCCACCATAGTCACGAGTTAATGCGTAACAGAAATGGTAATTACAAGCAAAGCGTGAGATTAAAACAAATCAACTGGATCCTATGGCTGGGAGACGTGCCAACGCACCACCAGAGCTGTAACTTTCGGTCTTCTTCTCTGGTGGACCTCACCGGACTGGTCCACCCTCAACCATCACCAAAATAAAAAAGGAGGACATGATCTGAAAGAAAAAATGGCATAGAGCACGAATCTGACCTCAATTTCAACTAACTCCAAATATATAAAAAGATATGAGGAGTTGAATTTGGAGGTGTGTCAATTGAATTGCTTCGATTTGACCTTTAAGCAACTCAATCTTATTCCCTACTTTGGTAGGACTTCAGATAACCAAAGATCCAAGAGAATTGAGTAGAATTGAGTGAGAATCAAAGAGATGAAGTTTTCTCAAAATTACCTTCAATGCTATGCAGAACTTGATGTTGCTTGCTTCAAACACGATTTGATCACACTTGAGAAGCTAGTATGATATGATTGGAGAGGTTACAAGGTTGTGGATCCTAGAGTTCTTGAATCTCCAACATTTGAGATTCAAACTCAAATTTGAAATTGAAATTTCTCAAGTTTTCCTTTAGAATGAGAGGGTTTCAATGGGGAGCAAAGGTGGCGCGCAAGGTGTGATTCAAATGAGCTCATCCGCCATCTATTTATAGCCAAAGGGAATGATATTTGCACACTTCAAAATTTGTCCAAACTTGGCAATGTGAATAGCACGAGTGCGTGGGCATGTACAGGCCCGTGATGCAATGCATTAAGGTCCAAAATGATTCATATTGAAGTCTGAATGAATCTTGAATGGCAAGGCAATGTGAACTAAAGTTTATACATTTGATTCTTTCCAATGATGCAACCCTGTTAAATCCATGTGTAGACCTAGCAATATTCATCCAAAATGCATGAACTTAGGTTGTTTGGAAAGCTTGGATCAAGGGGAACAAGTTTTATGTTCAACACTTTTTCATTTAAAGCTTGGAACATGGAGAATTTTGAGGTGGAAGTTTAGAAATTTCAAAATGTTGAAATTTTTTCTAAGTGTCAAGCCATATACTTCAATATTCCATATTGCTTAAATTTTTATGTGAGCTTCAAATGAGAAACGTGTCTTCATAAAAGTTGCAGTGCTTTCAGAGACCTTCAAAATGGTCACCAATTTCATGTAATTTGGATTTAGAATGATAGAGTTATGCATTTTTGAAGTTTGGAAAAATCACTTGTTCAATGGTATAGCTCAAAAATGACCTATAATGTATCCTCATATCATATGCTCATAAAAGTTGATTTAGCTCTCACTACAAACATCAAAGTTGAAATAGAAATCTTGAATTTATTTTCCAACTTTTAAATCTTTCATCTCATCAAAAATGAGCAAGTTATGGCCTTGGGAGTTGACTTTCAAATTAGGGTTTAGACAAAATGACCTATAATGTTTCAACATAGAAGATGATTTTCCAAGACAAACTAGCTCTAGGTCTCAACATCAAAGTTGTTTGTAATGTCATTTAGAGTAACATTTATCTTGGAATCATTTTCATATGGTGAAAATTGTAGGAGATAGGGTCTAGGGAGACCTAGTTTTGATCAGATGAATTCATCTGGCCAACCACCATCAACCAACTTGCTAACCTTCAATTCTTTTGACTTTCTTAGCTCATGGTAGATAATAGATTCATAAGATGATGAATTTTGAAGTGTCGCTTGAAAAATTTGATCAATTGGTGAGATATCTTATTCGAGAAGTTACTTAAGATACCTAGTCAAACTAGGGTTTCCAAGGCAAATCACTTCCAAAATCTTGAAGAACACTTGAATAATATATCATGTAGGAATCAATGGAAATCATATATGATGCTCATAACCATTCTTATATTAATTCATAGTTGTGCTCTTTGTCATGAGGGTCTAAAACCCTAGATGTGAACTTTATAAATCAATGGTGATCATGCCTTACTACAAAAGAATTAGGCAAATGCAAAGACATGTTTTTGGTATTTTGGTTAGTAAAATGATAAGATACAAGTATGATATAATTACATAATGCTTGGTGATCTCTCCCAAAACAATCCCAATGAAAGAGGGGTAAGGAGGATGTCAAGGTATGATCCCAATGCTAATGCTTATGATGAAATTGCATGAGGGATCTTAGGGTCAAAATTTGGGTCTTACAGCTACCCCTATTTAAGGACATTCTAACTGAGGAGGCGAATATTAAAATCTTCATGTCGACTCAGTAGAATGGGCTTAAATAACAACATATAGAAACAAATTTTGGTTCCTAAGAGACCTCATGATGCTTTTTATATGAATGCAAAATTTAATGCCTTTTGGGGAAATATTGTTACAAAGGAAAAGAAATCAGAGAGACCGAAAATCCGCAGGAGTATAATGTATTCTATAAGGAAAACTCACTAGGGAGACTCTAGGGATAAAGGAGTAATGGGTAGGCTAGGCTACGACTTAAAACTGCTGGGGGACTCGTGGAATTCCAAAAAATGGAAAAGACTCAGCCAGGGAACAACAACATCTACAGGAGATACAAGTAACTCAGGATAAAACTGAAGTACTTGAATCATGCAGGAAAAGTGATTTCACTAAGGATACGCACACTCAACTCGACTGGGGAAGAAATAAACTTCAACACAGGAGGAGCAGAAATCTATTATCTACTACCTGTTACTGGGTGAGGAGATAATAAAGATCTGACAGAGAGGACATCAGTCATCGGTTAGGATGAACCTATCAAGGATGACTCGCTGAGAATCTACCGGAAAGAGTATTCATTATCGGTTACTGAGTAAGAATAGCTTTGCTGGGGAAAACTGCAGAAAATAGGATTCACAACTATAAGTTACTAGGCAGAAGACCAAAGGTGAGAATATCCATCATCGGTTAGGATGAACACATCAAGGATATACCAAATGAATAACAAGTAGGAATTACATCTATCGACTGCTGGATAGAAGACCATCAAAGTGAAAATCCGTGACTGTTTAAGATGAACATATCAAGGATAGACTCTGTGATGGGAGAAAATAGGAATTGCATCTATCAGTTACTGGATAGAATACCATCAAAGCTAAAATACGTCACCGATTAGGAAGAACATATTAAGGATAGACTCTGCGGGAGAAAGTAGGATTTACAACTACCGGTTACTGGGTATAATACCACAAAGAGGAGGAAACCCATCATCGGTTAGGATGAATATATCAAGGATTAACTCTCTGGGGAATAAAATAGGGATTACAACTACCTTTTTACTGGGTAGAATACCAAGGATGAAAATATCCTTCATCGGTTAAGATGAACATATCAAGGAGAAACTCAGGCATGGGAAAGAAAGATATCCGTCAACGGTTAGGATGAACATATCAAGGAGATACTTCCTAGGGAATCAAAAACAAATGATTCTAATAGGGATTCCACTCCTGGGAACACTGGGATACTTTTGCCCGGTACTGGGTAAGAAGTAACAAACCGCCAATTAAGAAGAATATTACCAGTTACTGGGTAATAGACTCTTAAAGGACCCAAAGCATCTATCTAGGCATGATCTAGAAAGAAACAGGTAATCAAGACTCAACCCAATGAGGATATAACTCAAGGAAAGTGGTTCCATCCAGATAAACAATTAGGGAGGAAACTGAAGTAATAATCATCCACGAGGAAACAACTCAGTGGGGAAGAGGAGAAAGGTTAAAGTCTTTCTGCCTAAGGGGCTGACACTCTACAATTGAGGAAGGACAGACACCGAGGTTCGTATGGGGATAAAGTTCCGCCATAAGAGAGAATGAGGATTTCAAGTTAATTAGATATGATGATGCAAATATGAAATTATGAAATTATATGAATGTATATTGGAATTCTGGTATCAGATATGAGATGTTGAAGTTAATGTCACGACACTAATATCTGAACAACAACTAAAATATAAACAAGATAAAAGACGAAGAAACAATAGTACAAGTGACACAAGCAATTCTTAACCCAGTTTGGTGCAAACTCACCTACATCTGGGGGCTACCAAGCCAGGAAGGAAATCCACTAAACATAATTAGTTTAAAGACTCTCAGTAAACAACTTCAAGTTACAGTCTTTTCACCTAATCTCTACCCGTGTGACTTCTATCTAAGAACTCTTAGATAAGAGACCCTACTCACTCCCCCTCAATCACAACAGCGATATAAAAACAAATATTACAATGAAAGAAGACACTCTTCAAGAACACATACTTGATCTTGCTTAAAAGCTTCAACCAAGTAAACACACACTCATGCTTCAAAGCTTAGAGTGCACAAATTACAACACAAAAGTCAGTCCAATTCAATCATCAATAGGATGAATGAACGACTCACAATACACAAGCACACACAAGACTAAAACCCTTTTTCTCTCTCACTATTTAGTTTGTTTTCTTGTATGTTTAAACCAGGTTTTACATGGCCTTTAAATATAAGCTTTTGAATGGGCTTGGACATCATAAAACCCTAAATCTATTTTCCTTTCGTATTTTCTTATTCATGATAGTTAATCATATCGTATTGGAAAATAAATCAAACTGGTTTCAATTCAAAATACTCCTTGAATGGCGCGTTCAATCTCCACATAAATCACACACAGATTTGCATGAAAAGCGCAATCTTAAGATACATAACATTAAGACTGAATGTTCTATATACACATGTCTTAACCTCGGGTCTGACATCTCAACTAAATCCTGCATAACCATATTTAAACATCCATCATGAAACTGATATCACATGTCAAGACAACACTCGTGACAACTTGTGATAACTCTAGGTTTTACCAAAATTGATGCCAACACATAGAACCAACATATATGTATATGTATATATATGATGATTATGCTGACAAAATGATCACAAAGGATACAAAGGTGTCGCAAAGAATTTGAGTCATCGATACAATCCTCGATCAATCCACAAAAAGAGGGAGACAACTGCTGGAGAACAGAGAAATCAACATCCCAAAGGCTAAAAATATAGCTGAGGGAGGAGATCTGCTGAGGAGAGGATTCATCATCGGGTTTGCAGGGAATTTTAAGTCAATGCCATATCAAATGGTAAACAATGATGCAGAGGATAAACACACAATATCTGCTCAGAAACCAGGAGGAAACTCTGACTGGGAGAAAGTCAGGTGATCACGGGTGGAGAAACCAACGCGATCTACTGGGGAAGAACCTCTTACTCTGCTGAAGATCAACCCTGCTGAAGAAGCACGAACTACGTTGGGGAACACATAAACTCTATCGGGGAAATAACACGTCGTAAGGTACTGAATCAACCAAATCAGCTAAGGAACAAACACTCCGTAGGGGGGCCGGATCAACACAAACAACTAGGGATACCCGAATGGTTAACTGCATGGGGAACCTCTGATGCTTAGCACTTAAGGACCTGTTGCTCTTTGAAGTGCTTTTGATACTTCCTTTTAATTGCTTTGACAAATTTCTTATTTTTATATGTTTTAAGAAAAAATGATCTTGATTAAAAAAAATATATTCCAAAATGATCATAATAGAATCTAAACTATTGGATGAAGTAAATAAGAGTAGAAATAATTGGACAAAAGCTCAACATTATTTAATGGGATGGTAGTCTGTAAATGACAAGACTCCATAGATTTTTAGAAAGTTGAAAATGGTAATTTACATGGAAAAGGGTTACATTGAATATAAATGATCCTTAATCCTTCTACCAATTCTTGATATCCACTATGCTCTTGACCGCTACTGGGATGATGAATCGACGTCCACCCTTGTGCTCAACTAATGTCTTTCCAAAACTGGATGATCAACAAACTGCAGTTACTTGCCATAATCTCTAATTTTTTCATAAGTTTCCCCAAGGTGGGGTACTCAAATTATCGGGAAATTCTTTCAGTTTTTATGTCTCTAATTTTTTCCCGGATTGCCCTTTCGGGTTTTCAATCCACCAAGACGCTCTTTTTTGCCTAAGCCTCCCTTTCGAGTTTTCAACTTAGCGAGTTGTTCTTTTCTTTTTTAGGCGAAGTATTTCTTGACTGCGTCTGCGTTCATAGGATGAGTGAACTCTTCACCATCCCTAGTTATAAGAATCATAGCGCCGCCTGAAAAGGATCTCTTAACAACATATGGGCCTTCATAATTAGGATTCCATTTTCCCCTAGAATCTGGTTTGAACGATAGAATCTTCTTGAGCACAAGGTCACCATCTTTGAACACCCGAGGTCTGACCTTCTTATCAAAAGCTTCCTTCATTCTCTACTGATATAACTGACCATGAGACATGGAAGTCAATCTCTTCTCTTCAATCAAATCCAGCTGGTCATACCTGGTCTGACACCATTCAGCCTCAGTGAACTTGGCTTCCATGAGCACACATAATGAAGGAATCTTAACCTCTACGGGGAGCACTGCTTCCATGCCATATACAAGAGAGAAAGGGGTTGCCCCTGTTGAAGTGCGGATGGATGTACGATAACCGTGCAAAGCAAATGGGAGCATCTCATGCCAATCCTTATAGGTTACCACCATCTTCTGAATAATATTTTTGATGTTCTTATTCGCAGCTTCCACAACCCCATTCATCTTGGGTCTGTAACGAGAAGAATTATGGTATGCAATCATGAAGTCTTTGCAAAGAGCTTCCACCATATTATTATTCAAGTTCGATCCATTATCAGTAATGATCTTGCTAGGCACACCATAATGACATATGATTTGATTCTTGATAAACCTTACAACAACTTGCTTGGTTACATTTGCATACGATGCCGCTTCAACCCATTTTGTGAAATAGTCAATTGCCACTAAAATGAAACGATGTCCATTCGAAGCTTTGGGCTCAATCATCCTAATCATATCAATTCCCGACATGGAGAAAGGCAGTGGGGAGGAAATAACATTCAATAGTATATGAGGAACATGAATCTTATCAACATATATTTGACACTTGTGGCATTTCTTCACAGACTTGCAACAGGCAGATTCCATTGTCAGCCAATAGTAACCTGCTCGCAACATCTTCTTCGCCATTGCATGTCCGTTGGAATGAGTACCAAAGGAACCTTCATGCACTTTAGTCATCAACAAGTCTGCTTCGTGTCTATCCAAGCATCTGAGCAAAACCATGTCGAAGTTTCTCTTGTACAGTATATTACCATTCAAATAGAAGTTACCGACTAATCTTCTCAAAGTCTTCTTATCATTCAAAGATCCCCCAAATGGGTAAATTTGACTTTCGAGGAAACACTTGATGTCATTATACCACGGCTTCTCGTCTTCGACTTCTTCAACAACGAACACATGAGCTGGCCTATCAAGATGCATCACTGACAAATTGGGAACCTCATTCCAATACTTCACTACAATCATTGATCCCAAGTGTAAGACCCTAATTTTGACCCTAAGATCCATCATGGCATCATATCATTGCTCATTGTATTGCCTCAAGGATCATAGCATGTGTGGCTCCTTAACCCTTGGGTTGGGACTTGTGTGAGCTGGTTTGGGACCATCAAGCATGCTTTAATTTTATATTATTTCTTTTCTTATTTTGTTTACTAACCAAAAGCACAAAAAAATATGTCACTAACTTGTTTTGTTTTGAAGCTCAAGCAATCATGAGATCCCTTGCTCCTAGGAGGCTCCTATGCTCATTGAAATGGATAGATAAAGATGAAAGCAAGCATGAAAATGGTTCCCAAAGCTCTCAATCATCATATATGTCTCCCAAGTATCTCAATTTTCTAATTTGGTCAAGATAAACCAAAGGGCTTGAGGATTGTTTCCCAAGGAAACCCTAATTCAACTGTGCCTTGCTCATGAAGCAACCTCAACCTATGATCAAATTAAATCAAGGTAAGTTAATTTATTCATTATTTTATGCATATATGAGCTTATTTGAGTATCCTCATTCATTCATTCATCAAGATTTAAAGTTTGGACTTAAGAAGTTAACCTGTCAAGTCATCTGACCATTTTGAGATCCACTGAGACCTCACTTTTGATGTGTTTTCCAAATGAAGATGACCCCAAGATAAACGTTGTTCTTAAGAACCATATGAACAACTTTCATGTTCATCAAAAATCCATTTGAAACTTGGAAGGTCATCATTCATTTCAAAACATTATAGGTCATTTTGACTGAAACCCTAATTTTTGGTCAACTTCCCAAGGACCTAACTTCTTCATTTTTTATGATTATGAAGTGAGACCAATTGCATTGGAAAGCTTAAGATGTATAATTCAAATTTTATGTTGGACAAAACTCATAATCCTAAAATAAACACATGTGATAATACAAAGCATTATAGGTCACTTTGGACCAAAACCATTGAATCTTGAAAAAGTCCAACTTCAAGTGCCCATAACTTTCTCATACAAAATGTAAGTCCAAATTGATCATCGTGAAAAGATATACAACTTTGATTTTGGAGATTTTTCCATTTGAGGCTTGCATCAATGAAACGGAAGGGCTTGAAGTTGGTCAGTTTTGGCAAATTTTTCAAAGACATGTTTTGTACATCAAACTTCATGGCTAGTTTTCACAAATTTCCAAACTCCAAATGGATTTTTTCCAAACATAGCTTTTGTTCCTTATGTCAAGACCTTTCCAACCATTACTCACATGCTTATGTTTGTATTTTTTATGTGTGACTTTCAAAGAGGGGAACATTTATGCCCAATTATGCATTTCACTTTGAATCTTCATGCACAAGCTATTACAGTTCAAGTTGCACGTCCAAATCAGTTTGGTATGATACCAGCTTGCATATCCAATTGATTTTGGGCCTTACATGCGCCTGTACAGGCCCATGCATGCAGGATCCAATGATCATGCACACGAGTGCTTCACCTCGTTGCTTGGATCTCATCTATAAATATAATGCTTGGCTCATTCAAATAAAAACCTCAAGGCAACCTGAAACTCTGCAGAAGTGAAAACCCAACCTCACTAAAGGATTTTTCATTTTTCATTTTCTCAATTCAAACTTGAATTTCGACTTCCTTGGTTGATCTTCAGGTTCCAATTCCTAAGCCTTGCATCATCATCATCTCCTGATCAAGTTGGAAGCAGGAGTTTGAGTAGATCGTGGTTCACAAAGCTGCTCTTCAAAGGTAGATGTTCAAACTGTTTTGATCTGAATCTTATCATATAATATGAATTACTTGTGTTCAATTGGTTTTCTAAAGTCCTCGTGCAAGAGGCAAGCCAGTGGTGGCTTTGATTTTGTGTTTTGAGAAGTTTCAGTTTGCATACCTAGAAATTCAAGCTCAGATTTCTCATTCAATAGAGATCTTGAGAGAAATCCAAGGTTACAGGGGTGATGTACATCACCCCATCTTCATTTTGGTACCACGATTGTGCATTTTGGTTGAGGTTTAAAAACCTGCAACTGGTGGCCGGAATCAGTTGGTCCACCGGAGAAGACGGTGGTTTCCACCACCATCCCCACGTGGAATCGCCTTGCCCCTTGGATGTCACTCATCTGATCTAATCTTGGCCTTTAGTTCTTTTGACTTTTTTAAATCCAATGTGTTTCGCGCTTGACTCCTGCCTAACATGGAAGCGTGCCTCTGAGCCATTGGATTTGTCCATGTCAATTAATGAATTCCATCAAGCGCTCCCTGATTTTTCATATTTTGTAATTTCTATTTTATTTTCTTTTAATTCCATTTATTTACAAAAATTCATAACTATTTTATTTGGAATCACAAAAATATGAGACCACCACTAAAAATTTTCTTGAAAAATCTAGTTTCATAATCTGATTTTTATTTATTTTTGTGAGTCCATTTAATATTTTTTGTGAATTATTTGGTTTTTTAATAGTTTTTAATTCATTTTAAATACATTATGATATTCAAAAATTCCAAAAATATTTTCTTAACACATATGGTTCATGCTAAGTCTATGAAAAATATTCTCATCAATTTCTTAATTGATTTGAGATTTATTTGAGATTTTAGTTTATTTTGTGTTTTTTTCTTTGTTTTTAATTGTTTTAAAATAGTTTATGTTTTCAAAAAATGTTGAAAAAATTTGTCAAACTTTGTTTGACCATGTTAGACTTATGATAATTCAACTTGACTTATTCAAGTTGATTTGAATTGAATTTGAAGTTTGACCATAATTTTGTTCATTTTATCTTATGTTTTATTTTAATTTTAAAAAGTACCAAAAAGTATGTTTGACTTTGTTGACCTCTAATATTCAGTTCTCTTCTGTTTTACATTGGTTGATGTTGATTTCATTCACATTTGATCATTGTGTTTTGATTATGTCATTTGAATTCTTCTTCATCTTCTTCTTTTTATTTTGGCCAATGAGTTAATGATTTGTGGTTAGCCTTGACGTATGAGAGGCTTAACCATCTTTGATCCAAATCAAACTCAACTTGATCAAAGATCAAGTGAGTTGCTTTGTGTCCAAGATAGGTTGCTTCTTGATCAAGCAAAAGACCTAAAATCCATACAAGGCCTTCCTTCTTTTCTTTTGGCATGGCAAGTTGTAGGAGCTTGGCTTACTAGCCATGATCTCTAGCTTGTGTTTGTTTGCCTATAGTTTTATTGACCGGCCTCAGATAGGTGTGACTACTACATTAGTCCATTTATGATTGCTTAACATAGCGCTAAATTGTCTTACGACACACTAACATTAACTACTAATTACTAACTTTAATTCAAGCATTTAATTCTTCCAATTTAATTTAATGCAATTTACATTCTTGCTCATTTATTCATATTGCCTTTCCCTTTGCTCACTTGACCTCATATTTTATGTTTATGCCATTTTCCTTTTGCTCATTTATTCATATTGCCTTTCCCTTTGCTCACTTGACCTCATATTTTATGTTTATGCCATTTTCCTTTTGCTCATTTGAGCACATTATTGTATATAAATATATTTGTTGCTTTGTTCCTAGGAGCTTGAATTGAATATTTGTTTGATTGCTTGAGTTATTTGCTAAGTCCAAAGGAAAGGAGCATCTTGAATCATCTTTATGATCTCAAGAATGGGAACTCCAAGGGTTTTACCTCTTCTCTTATCTTTGCATGTTTAGGACTAGCCCTTCTCTTCTTCTCTCCACTCTAACCCAAGCCAAACTCATTTTGTGCAAACATTGACATTGTTTTCAAATTAGAGACCTAGGCCTTAAGCCTTTGATTTTTCAAACTCTTTTCAATAATACTCATTTTAAATGAACCAAAAGTCAAGTTTGACCTCATATTGTGAATACTTCTAACTTGTAAATATCACTCACTTTAAGTGATTTTTTTGTGGTTCCAATGACCACCTTTGTTAAAACTCTTTTCATAAACATTAGCCATAGGTTTGAGTTATCATAGTGGTTGATGTAAACCTTACCTTATCCTTAGTGATTGGACTATAAGTCTTCCATACTTATTATAGGGTGGATCCCTCACTAGTATGTTGAAGCTCTCCTCACATGGTGGATCGTTGGTTTAGGTTGAGTTTTCTCCCTTTGATAATACAAGACCTTAAGGCTTTTGATCAAATCATTTCACCAATTCTTTTGAGATTTTTACCCCGAACTACGAGGTTTTTATCCTACCTTTGTGATGGTACGTAGGCAATGGGTTTATCCATTCAAATAACAAAATTGTAAATAATATGTATATTCTCTTCTCATCTCCCCAATCATGTTTGGACAAATCTTTTCACAAATACCAAGCTACAATACATCTTTGCAAAAAGGGCTCCCTTAGAGTACTAAGGATTTTTTGGGTGCTTAAAACCTTCCCATTGCATAACCATCCCCCTTACCCAGATCTCTGACATTTTTATTAGTTTTTTATTTGATAAAACTTCTTACTTGGTTTTTGTTCGCTTTCTAACCTTTCCTTTGGATAAATAGAAGTGCGGTGGCGACTCAACATGTATGATTTACTTTTGATTTAGTCAATAAATATAAAGGTAACGAATACCCCGCTACACCAACGTTGCAAGAGCATTTGCTATCCGGTTCTCATCTCGAGGAATACGATGGAACTCAACTTTTGTAAAGAAAGTCAAAATCCTCCTCACATAATCTTTATATGGTATCAAACCGGGTTGATTCGTCTCCCAATCACCTTTGAGTTGATTCACAACCAAAGCGGAATCTCTGAAGACATCTAAATACTTGATTCTGAGATTCATGGCCTCTTCAAGCTCCATAATGCAAGCTTCATATTCTGCCATGTTATTTGTAAACTTGAAAGTCAATCTAGCAGTAAATGGTAGATGCATGCCTTGAGGAGTAATAAATACTGCCCCAATGCCATTACCATACTGGTTAACAGCTCCATCAAATACCATGCCCCAATGGGAACCAGGTTCTGGACCTTCTCCAAGTAACGGTTCATCACAATCTTTCATTTTCAAGTACAAAATCTCTTCATCAGGAAAGTCATACTGCACTTACTGGTAATCTTCAATTGGTTGGTGAGCCAAATGGTCAGTCAAGATACTACCTTTAATCGCTTTCTGAGATCGGTATTCGATATCGTACTCTGGTAACAACATCTGCCAACGGGCAATCCTCCCAGTTAGAGCATGCTTCTCAAATATATACTTGATCGAATCTATTTTGGATATCAACCAAGTGGTATGATTCAACATATATTGGTGCAGACGCTTAGCAACCCAAGCCAATGCGCAACAAGTTTTCTCAAGCATAGAATACCGTGTCTCACAGTCAGTGAACTTCTTACTGAGGTAGTAAATTGCAAATTCATTCTTTCCAGTTTCATCTTGCTGACCAAGAACACAACCCACACTATCTTCGAGCACTGTTAGATACATGATCAACGGTCTTCCTTCAACAGGTGGAGACAAAATTGGAGGTTCAAGCAAATATTCTTTGATACTGTTAAAAGCTTTCTGGCAGGCTTCGGTCCAATCACAAGATTGATCTTTCCAAATAAGTTTGAATATAGGCGCACATGTGGCAGTCATATGTGAAATGAATCTGGAGATATAATTCAAGCGGCTGAGAACACCTCTGACTTGCTTCTCGGATTTGGGCGTAGGCATCTATCGTATTGCTTTGACCTTGGCAGGATCAACTTCAACAAAAGTACATTTATTGGGATTCAAGCGGAGGTTATACTTCCTCAAATGCCAGAATAGCTTCAACAAATTCTCAACATGTTCCTTTTCATAAATCGATTTAGCAATCATGTCATCGACATGAACTTCAATCTCTTTATGCATCATATCATGAAAAAAAGTAGTCATTGCTCTTTGGTAACTTGCACCAACATTCTTTAAACCAAAAGGCATCACTCTATAACAGAATGTTCCACATGGCGTAATGAATGTGGTCTTCCCCATTTCTTTGGGATCCATCTTGATATGATTATATCCAGAAAATCCATCCATAAGTGAAAATACTTTGAATGTAGCATTATTGTCTACCAACATATCAATGTGTGGCAAAGGGAAATCATCTTTCAGACTGGCTTTATTCAAATCTCTATAGTCAACACACATGCGGACTTTTCCATCTTTCTTCGGCGCAGGCACAATATTGGATACCCATTGCGGATACTCAGCAGTTACAATGAAATAGGCATCAATCTGCTTCTGCACTTCCTCTTTGATCTTCACAGTCATATTAGGATGCGTTCTTCTCAACTTCTGCTTGACTGGCGGGCATTCTGGCTTCAATGGAAATATATGCTCCACAATCTCAGAATCCAAACCAGGCATGTCTTGATAGGAACAAGAAAACACATCTGAATACTCTCGAAGAAGATCAATCAACCCCTTCTTGACATGTGGACACAATCAAGACCTAATCTTGAATTCCTTCGCATCATCTTCGGAACCCAAGTTGACTATCTCAACCTGCTCTTCGAACGGTTGAATGGTCTTTTCATCTTGTTCAAGAAGACGAGATAATTCTTCCCTTACTTCTTCATAACTTTCCTCCTCGGCCTCAAACAGAGGTAATTCAAAATTTGGAGAAGGGGAAGGATCAATGTATTCAATGGGGTTAGAAACCAACCTGCATAATGATTTGATATTTTGATTTTACAGAAGTGGATTTGTGACCAAATATTATGCAGATAGATAACTATATTATTTATTTAAATTTTTTGTGATTACCATTTTCAGAATAAATCAAAAAGTAAAAACAAAACATCATAGATGTGGATGAATAGAATTAATTTTATTAATGATCAATTGGAAAATGCCCAAACAATGTTCACTTCTCCCTTAGGCATAGGAGAAAGATTTTAAAACATATAAAAGCAATTACTTCGATCGATGCAGAATAACAGGAACATCAACAGTAGTCCAATTATTGCAAGCCTTTTCATGTGTAACAAAATTGATGCAGTCTTCCTCTTCGTCATCTTCTAACACAACAACTAAGTGTTATTCATTACCATGAATGAACCCTCCACTACGGAAGCTAAGTTGCATATCTTCATCCCTTGCGGTTGATGAACCTCGCTGGAACCCCAAACTGGTTCTGCCTTTGTTGTCGGAGACCTCTACCATGCGCCCCCACTAATCAACATTGCCTTCTTCTACAATCTTCCTTGCATCTTTCAACGAGGACATAGGTGCCCAAACTCTCTTTTCAGCAGCAATAGATAAGGCTTGGAACGGAGTTCCAACCTCATCCTCAGCTTCAACATAAGAGAAATATGACAGGTGTCTAACCAATAGTGTCTTCTCCCCGCCAACGATCACAAGCTTTCCATTCTTCACAAATTTGATTTTCTGATGCAAAGTGGAGGTAACAACTCCTGCCTCATGGATCCATGTCATTCCTAACAAGCAACTGTAGGCCTGGTGGATATCTATTACTTAAAAAGTAATTTGAAAATCACTTAGACTTATCTTAACTGGAAGGTCAACTTCACCAATAACTGGGTTGACTTTGACGATTACACCGCTATACCTCATAGGCGTTCCTTGATATGACAATTTGGACAGGGTTGACTTTGGCAATACATTCAGTGACGACCCGGTGTCAACAAGCACATTCGGCAAAGCATCATCTTTGCAATTCATAGAAATGTGCAAAGCCAGATTATGATTTCTACCATCCTCAGGGAGTTCTTCATCACAGAAACTAAGATTATTGCAAGAAGTGATGTTATCCACGATATGATCAAATTGATCCACTATAACATCATGTTCTACAAACTCTTGTTCCAAAACTCTCTGTAGTGCTTCTCTGTGCGCTTCAGAATTCATGAGAAGAGATAACACTGAGACTTTTAAGGGAGTTTGGAGCATCTACTCCACCATATTGAACTCACTTCTCTTGATCAAACGATGTACCTCATCATCATCGTTAGCCTTCAAATCTTTAGATTCACCAGACTTACCCTTTGAAGCACCAACTGGATCTACAACAGGCACTTCGACCTTCTTTCCAACAACTGATTCTTCCTTATCCTTTATGAACACCGGTCCGAACACTCGACCACTGCGGGTCACCTTGGTAACATCAGCAATGCTCACTACAGAGCTAGTCGTAGGCAACAGGACCTCTTGACCACCTTCTATCATTGTAGCATTATACTGATACGACACAACTTTATCAGATGAATATGGGACTGGGCCCGCCAACCGTATAACCAACGGTGATACTGATATATTGCTGACATTATTACTGTTGTTGTTGTCGTACTGGGTTACCAATTTCTCTGGTTGCTTGAAAATGGGCATTATGACTTTCACATCGTCATCTACATGACGGGATTGAACAATCTGAATCATGCCTTCATCCATAAGTTGTTGGATGTCCCTTTTCACAACTTTGCAACCCCTTGAATTAACACTGCAAACAACACAATCATCATGGTCATGCTCACAATCACTCGCCAAACAAATGTCCTTATGCATTTGCACAAAGGACCTCCGGATAAAATGCACATCAAAAACCTTAAAATCTCCAGGACAACCATCCACCATATTCACAGAAGAGTTCCCATGGGCAGGTAATGGATTTGTTTTCACGTTTGGCGTGCAGTCCTCAAAGGACACCATTCCACTCTTCATCAGCTTTTGAACCTCATACTTGAGCGGATAACAATTCTCGGTGTCATGTCTGGGTGCTCCTTGGTGAAAGGCACAACGGAGCTCAGGCTTGTACTGTAAGACACTAATTATTAACCTAAGATCCCTCATGGCATCATATCATTGCTCAGTGTATTGCCTTAAGGATCGTAGTATGTTTGGCTCCTTAACTCTAGGGTGGGATTTGTGTGAATGGTTTGAGACCACCAAGCATGCTTGTATTATACATTATTTCTTTTCTTATTTTGATTACTAACCAAAAGCACAAAAATATGTCACTAACTCTTTTTGTTTTGAAGCTAAAGTGATCATGTGCTCCCATGCTCCTAGGAGGCTCCTAAGCTCAATGAAATGGCTAGATGAAGATGAGAAAAAGAATGACAATGGTCCACAAAGTTACTAATCATCATATATGTCTCCCAAGTATCTCAATTTTCCAATT
The DNA here is from genome assembly GCF_024323335.1 of Lathyrus oleraceus. NCBI lineage: Eukaryota > Viridiplantae > Streptophyta > Magnoliopsida > Fabales > Fabaceae > Lathyrus > Lathyrus oleraceus. The sequence goes on along the minus strand of NC_066580.1, from coordinate 353,706,243 downwards.
TGATCAAGATAACCCAAATGGCTTGAGGTTTGTCTCCCAAGGAAACCCTAATTCAATTGTGCTTTGACTGTGCCTTGCTCATGAAGCAACCTCAACCTATGATCAAATTTAATCAAGGGAAGTTATTTAATTCATTATTTTAGGAATTTATGAGCCTATTTGAGGATCCTCAATCATTCATTCATCAAGATTTGAAGTTTGGCCTTGAGAAGTTGACCAGTCAAGTCATCTGACTAAACTGAAGATCACTGAGATACAACTTGTGATGTGTTTATCAAATGAAGATGACCCCAAGAGCCAAAATGTTTTCAAGAACCATATGAACAACTTTCGTGTTCATCTAAAATCCATTTGAAACTTGGAAGGTCATCATTCATTTCAAAACATTATAGGTCATTTTGACTGAACCCCTAATTTTGGGCCAACTTTCCAAGGACCTAACTTCCTTAATTTTTATGACTTTGAGGTGAGACTAAATGAATTGGAAAGAATAAGATGTCTACTTCAAATTTTGGGTTGGACAAAATTTCATAATCCTAAAAGAAACACATGTGATTATATAAAACATTATAGGTCAATTTGGACCTAAGTCAGTGATTTTGAAAAATACCCAACTTCAAATGCCTATAACTTTCTCATCGAAACTCCAAATTAAGCAAATTTTGAGTTTAAACTGATCATCTTGAAAATATCTACAACTTTGATGTTGGAAGTGTTTTCATTTCAGCTTCCATCATAGAAAAATAGAGGCTTGATGATGCATGCTTTTGGTGAAAATTTTCAAAGGTGACTTAAACATGTTTTGTGCCCAAAATTTCACAGCCAGTTTTCACTAATTTCCAAATGCCAAATGAATTTTTGCCCAACATGACCTTTGATCCTTATTTCAAGGGCTTTCCAACCATTACTCACATTACTTTTTTGGAATTTCCATGTGTGAGTTTCGAAAAGCTTTCTATTTAGGTACATTTTTGCATTTCACATTAAAACATGATGTGTAAGCTTGTGCAATCCATTGTGCATGTCCAATTCATTTCCAGTTGGTATCAGCAAGGATTTGCACCCATCATTGGGCCTTACATGCGCTTGTACAGGCCCATGCAAAGAGAATTCAAATCCCATGCACACGAGGGAACCAAGTGGAGATCTGAATTGCTACTGAATTGAAATCCCAACCCTCACTAAAGGAATTTTTCAGTTTTCTTTTTCTCTTTCAAGATTGAAATTCAACATCATTAGTTGATTTTCAAAGCTCAATTCCTTAACCTATCATCTCCATCACACTTCCAGAGCAAAAGCAGATCAAGATCTTGAAGGATTCGTGTTGTTGGAAGCTTCATTTCAGAGTTAGAACCTCAAACTTTTTTGATCTTGATCTTGCAACACAATGTGAGTTTCTTTGGTTTGTGTTGTTTTCTGAAGTCCTCTCACTTGAGGCAGGCCAATGATGGTCTTGATTATGCAAATCGTGTCATTTCAGTTCACACGCCATGATTTTCAAGCTCACATTTCTCTCTAAATAGGAATGGTGAAGATGATCCATGGTTACAGTGGTGATGTACATCACCTTAGCTTCATTTTGATGTACTAATATTTCATTTTCATTACATTTCATTTTCCTGCGCGTGGTGGCCGGATCTTGTTGGATCGCCGGAGAAGATGGTGGTTTCCACCACCATCCCTACATGGTAGCCTCCCAGCCTTTGGATCGGGCCTCGACATTTTAATCTTGGTCATTCCATGTGTTGACTTGTTTTAATGCAATGTGTTGCGCGCTTGACTCACGTGTACCTTGTATCCACGCCTCTGGGCCCTTGATGCCTTGCCACATCAATTAATGAAATGATCTGATGGCGCTGGATTTTTCTATTTTTCTTATTTTCTTTTAATTTCAGTTAATTCCTTTTATTTTCAAAAATTCATAAATATTTTATTTGAAGTCACAAAAATATGAGACCAATGTCAAAAAATTTCTTGAAAAATCTAGTTTCATATTTTGATTTTTAATTATTTTTTTGACTTCATTTAATATTTTTTGTGAATTATTTGGTTTTTAATGGTTTTAATTCATTTTAAAATACTTTCTGATATTTGAAAAATCCAAAAATATTATCCTAACACCTATGGATCATGATAAATCAATGAAAAATAGTCTCATCAATTTCTTAATTGATTTGAGATTTATTTGAGATTTTAATTCATATTGTGTTATTTTTCATTGTTTTTAATTTTTTTTAAATAGTTTCTGAATTCAAAAATTGTTGAAATTTTTTGTCAAAGTTTGTTTGACCATGATAGACCTATGAGAATTTAATTGGACTTGTTGAAGTTGATTTGAATTGAATTTGAGGTTTGACCATATTTTGTTTATTTTATTTTGCATTTATTTTTTAATTCCAAAATTCCAAAAAAATATGGTTGACTTGTTCACTTGTGATCTTCATTTCTTTTCTGTTTAGCATTGATCGATGATGATTTGGTTCACTTTTGACTAATTGAGCTTGATACTTGAATTCTCTTTCCATCTATTTCATCTTCATCCCTTTCTTTTATAATTTGGCCAATGAGTTAATGTCTTATGTTTGGTCTTGACAAATGAGAGGTTTAACCTTCTTTGATCCAAACCAAACTTAACTTGATCCAAGATCTAGTGAGTTGGTTTGTGTCCAAGATAGGTTGCTTCTTGGTCAAGCAAAAAGCCTATAGTTTTATTGACCGACCTCAGATAGGTGTGACTACTACATTAGTCCACTTACGATTGCTTAACATAGCGCTACATTGTCTTATGACAAACTAACATAACTTCACTAATTACCAACTTTAATTTGAGCATTTAATTTCTTTCCCTTTACTTTAATGCAATTTACTTCTTGCTCATTTATTCATATTGTTTTTTATTTTGCTCACTTGAGCACATATTTTATGTTTATGTCATTTTCCTTTTGCTCATTTGAGCTCATTATTGTATATAAATATATTGTTGTCTTGTGATTTTTGTTTTTGTTTTGTGTGAACCTAATGCAAAAAGGAGAAAGGACTTAGAATTAGGACATACCCATGCTTAAAGGAGTTCAAGAGCAACTAGGCCTCATGCCTTTAGAATGCTAAATTTTTTGAAGAGCAACTAGACCTCATGCCTTTAGAATGCTAAATTTCAAAGTTGACTTCAAAGGACTTCCTTTTAAAAACTTATTCTTTGCCCATTCCTCTTATTGTGTTGTGAACTTTTTGATGTTTGCTCTTGTGTGATAGGGATTCCATCTTGAGATAGTAAAGAGGACCATTGTCATGAATAGCCAAGTTAAGAGAGACAAGCCAAATGGATATCCTAGGAGCTTGAATCTAATTTGTTTGATTGTTTGATTGAGTGCTAAGTCTAAAGGAAAGGAGCATCTTGAATCATCTATATGATTTCAAGAAAAGGAACTCCAAGGGTTTTATCTTCTCTCTTATCTTTGTAAGCTTTAGGACTAGCCCTTCTCTTCTTCTCCTCACTCTAACCCAAGTCAATATCTTTTCTTACAAACTTTGGCATTGCTTTCAAACTAGAAATCTAGGTCTTATGCCTTTGACTTTTCAAAATCTTTTCATTAATACTCATTGTGAATGAATCTTAATCCAACTTTGACTTGATTTTTGTAAACACTTCTAACTTGTAAATATAACCCACTTGTAAATATAATCTATTTTCTTCTCATCCCTCCAATCTTTTGCACATATTTTCACAAATACCAACCTACAACACATATTTTGCAAAAAGGGTTCCCTTTGAGTACTAAGGATGTTTTGGATGCGTAAGACCTTCCCATTTCATAACCAACCCCCTTACCCAGAGTACTAAGGATGTTTTGTTCGCTTTTTAGCCTTTCCTTTGGACAAATAAAAGTGCGGTGGCGACTCGAATTGTATGTTTACTTTTGGTTTAGTCAATAAACCTAAAGGTAACAAAAACCCCGCTACAGAAAAGTGGCGACTCTGGTGGGGACACTTCAGCCCCGTGGGTTTAGCCTCCTTTTTGCTTGTAGGTGCTGTGTGTTTATATTTGTTGGTGACATATTTTTGTGCAAATTTGGGATGACATTATTGTTTGTAATGTATGAATTGCTTGATATACCAATTGCTTGTATGCTTGGTGGTTTCTTGTGAGATGAGTTCCGTACCCGAACTCGAGTGCACTTATGATAGGAGAATGGCATAGTCTTGTTGACTTGTGCGGAGTTACTCCTTAGCAAGTTGACTTGCAAGCCCATTCACTTGGTGGAGGTCTTATTGGGATCAATAATGTCAGACGAGTAGTCATGGTTAGGCATTACTCTTTCCAATATAAACCCTAAAAGCCAAGGACCTTAGATACCTAGCCCATCTTGGCCTATTTTAGGACGTAGCGCGAAGGTTGTTCAAGTTAAAGACTTGAGGCGATTGTTACGCGATACTACACTCATAAGAGTCCCTCTTGAGAATATTTTTGGAGAACGAGTAGTCGTTTTATCCAATAATATCCGAAAGATGGGATGATGACTATGGGGACCTTTTTAAAACATGATTGTCAGGTTTAACCATAGTACACTCCTATTGGGTGGTTCTTAACCAAGACTCCATGCTCGTGACTTACAACAAACCCGTGATTCACGGTTGATCCGTTCTCGTATATCCTCAATATCAATGGAACTTGGGTGTTGATAAGGTGTAAACCATAATCCACCGAAGTGGATGATTGATATTGACGATGACTTGAGCCATCCCGTGACCTTTGTGTGGTGTAAATTGCTTGATCCTTGAGTGTGATTGTTGCATCCATGCATTCATGCATTCATTCACATCCATATCATCAACAATAAAGATTTTTAATGAACTTAAGAGGTCTATTTGCAAATTTTCATACATGGATAAGCAAAGAAGGAATACAAAGAAGTACAGTTTCAGACAACCCGACTTGAAAAAGTTAAGGAGTTTGACATCTTATGTATTAGAGCCTTTGGAGTTCAAAGCTCGCCATGGGAAGCTTCAGTCTATTCTTTTTAGAAAGGTGGATGAAGGCCTGATGAGTGTGTTGGTGCAGTTCTACGATCCTCTGTATCGTTGCTTCACTTTCCCGGATTTCCAGCTTTTGCCTACACTTGAGGAGTATGCTTATCAAGTGGGTATACCTATTCTTGATCAGTTGCCGTTTAGTGGCTTGGAGAAGATCCCGTCTTCTCAAGAGATTGCTGATATGCTTCTTGTGGATGTATCTAACATTGTGGCTCATATGACTACCAAAAGTGGAATTCAAGGTCTCCCATCTGATTTTCTCATTACCCAAGCTACTTTGTTTGGGAAGGCGTTGAGTGAGGATGCTTTTGAAGCCATATTTGTACTACTCATCTATGGGCTAATGTTACTTCCCAACATCAACAATTTTGTGGATGTGAATGCTATTAGGATTTTCTCTTCTCTTAATCCCGTTCCAACTCTGTTGGGTGACACTTATTTCTCTTTGCGAATGAGGAATGCAAAAGGGTGGTGGTTCCATTGTCTGTTGTCTGCCTCTGTTGTACAAGTCGTTTATTTTGCACTTGCCTCAGACGCTCGCCTTCAAGGAGAACAAGGGATGTGTACGGTGGTCTACGAGACTCATGTCTCTCACTAATGATGATATCTCATGGTATAACTGTGTTTATGATGGCGTTCAGATTATTGATTCTTGTGGAGAATTCTCCAATGTGCCTCTTCTTGGTACATGTGGTGGAATTAACTACAACCCTGCTTTGGCTCGCCGTTAGCTTGGGTTCCCCTTAAAGGATAAACCTAACAACATTTTGTTGGAAGGTATATTCTTTCAAGAGGGTAAGGATCCCCAAATCTTGAAAGATAGGATGGTCCGCGCCTGGCGCATGGTTCATAAGAAAGGGAGGAATGAGCTTGGTCCGAAGAATTGCATTGCTTTGGAACCCTACACCTCTTGGGTGAGGAAGAGAGCTCTTGATTACCGCATGTTGTACGATTATCCGAGACCTACCCCTATCGTTATGGTTGGGCCTTCAACCCTCCCTAACCAAGGAGTAGAGGAGTTGAGAGATGAAGACCGGTCGCGTGCATGGGTTCGTGAGCGTGAAGGACTTCTTCAGCAGCTCAAAGATAAGGATACAGTGATAGAATTTATAAAGCATTAAGTTATTGATGCGCCTGATAATGTGGTTACTTCTCTTCTTCCTCACTCATCTAGGTTTTGGAAGAGGAAGTATGATCAGCTCGCCAAGGAGAAGGCCGATATGGAAACAGTTTATGAGAGAGAGGTGAAGAGACTTCATGCAACCTATCTTCCGATCTCGAAGGCTTTGGACGATTGTTTCTAGGGCTCCATAGGATGTTTATTCTCCTTTTCTCTTGTATTATATTTGGTTACCAAAACTGTACTACTTCTTTGGTGTAAAAAGCTTCCAAATATTATTACTCTTAGTATTCCATATATGTCTTAAAAGTTAAATATTTTCAAATGTTTGCAAATAGTGCTCTATAAAGTTCCTCAAATAAAATAAATAAAATAAAACCATATGCACAAACATTGCATGCATCATATGCATAAGCAGGTTTTGTCCCAAGCTCTTGATCAGTGGTCTAGCTCATTGCTCTTCATTTATTTTGAAGACAAGCTGACGCACCGGTATAATACCAGAGCCAATCATCCGAGGATAATGGAGCATCTAGAGAAAGAGAACGGGGACTTGAAGGAAGAGATTGCTAGGCTGACTGCCATGATGGAGTCAGTTCTGGCCGCACAAAGCCAAGCTTCACCAACATCTGCAACTCCTCCCGCGAGGACTGTCATATCTGAGATAGTGACTCTAACTGTGCCTGCTGCAACAGCCCACTTCGCTCTGACTATGCCAGCTGGGTTCCCATGGGAAATGCAATCTAATTTTGAGCCAGAGGGCTTCGCTCCTACTCTTGCTTCTCTGCCATCATCTGGCCCGGTCCTGTCTGTGCCACCTCCCGTTGTGCACACCCTTCCCCGTGTTGAAGACACCGTCTATCATTCTGAGCCGTCTGAGGGTCCGGATGTTTATGAAAAGATGGATGAGATGAAAGATCAATTCCTTCAGCTGCGCAAGGAACTGAAGACTTTGAGAGGTAAGGACCTCTTTGGGAAAAGTGTTGCTGAGTTGGGCCTAGTGCCCAACATGAAGATCCCTGTTAAATTCAAAGTGCCTGACTTTGAGAAGTATAAGGGAAACACATGCCCACTCAACCATCTTGTGATGTATGCTAGTAAGATGTCAACACAGACTGACAACGACCAAGTAGTGATCCACTACTTTCAGGATAGCCTGACAGGTGTTGTGCTTATGTGGTATATGGGGCTGGAGAGTGCAAGCATCCTCTCTTTTAACGATCTAGGTGAGGCCTTCATTAAGTAGTACAAATATAATGTGGATATTGCTCCAGATAGGGACCAATTGAGGGCAATGTCGCAGAAGGATAAGGAGACCCTCAAGGAGTACACCCAGAGATGGCGAGAACTGGCAACTCAGATAGTGCCACCCTTGGAAGAGAAGGAGATGACAAAGATCTTCTTGAAGACTTTGAGCTCTTTCTATTATGAAAGAATGATTACCAGTGCTCCTTCAAACTTCACCGAAATGGTGAATACGGGGATGAGTTAGAAGAGGGGGTCCGTGAAGGACGATTATCTAGAGATGATGGTTCCTCAGCAAAGAAGTATGGCGGCTTTGCTAGGAAGAAAGAAGGAGAGACTCATGATATGTCCTCTCGCGTTAAAAGAAGGCCCTCTATGAGGAGGAAGGAAGTCCGTCCGACTGTCAACCAACACCAGGTGGCTCATATAGCACCTGCCTTCTGAGAAGTTCATCAACAACAACAACAACATCGTCAACAACAACAGGCTTACTAGCCTCGCAACAATAATAACACCAGCACCAGCAACTACGAAAGGAAGAGGGTAACTTTTGACCCGATTCTGATGACATATGTTGAGCTTTTTCCTTCCTTGATTGATAGGAAGCTGATAACTCCACGAGATCCTCCCGCTGTACCAACCAATCCTCAATGGTGGTATAAGGCCGAGCTTCACTATGTGTATCATTCCGAAGCTCCCGGACATTATGTGGAGAACTTTTACCCATTGAAGACCAAGGTTCAAGACCTTGTGAGAAGTGGGATATTGTTTTTTGAGGACATAGGTCCAAATGTGAAGAAGAACCCATTGCCCGAGCATGGGAAGGCAGCTGTTAATATGGTCCAGGGATGCCCTGGCAAATACAAAGTCCTTTATATGAATGATATAAGGAAATCCTTGGTTGAGATGCATAAGTTGTTGTGTGAACACAACCATTACGAGCATGACCATGATAGGTGCCAGATGTGCACTATCAATGAGAGAGGATGCCGCCAAGTGAGAAAGGACATCCAAGAGATGATATATCAAGGGATGATTGAAATACTTCAAAATCGTAATGAGGATGAAGTTGATGTAATTACTCCTGTATATAAAATTCCTGATCCTGTCGTTATCAAGTATGATGGCAGCAAGAAGAAGGTATCGCCAGCTCTTATGATCAAGCCAGCGGGTGCTGTCCCGTATGTGTCGGACAACGTTGTTCCCTATCGATATAACGCAGTCATGCTAGAAGATGGGAAGGAGGTGTCGTTGCCCTCAACCTCTATTGTAAGCATTTCAGATGTCAGTGGTGTGACCCGTAGTGGTCGTGTTTTCTCGGCTCAACCGAAATCCCATTACGATATTGTGAAGAGAACTGTTGTTAATCTTGCCAGTCCCGTGGGGACTTCTTCTTCAAATAATCATGTTCCTATTGGGAAGGGTGTCGACCCCGTTGCTGTTAAGAATAATAGTACTCCTATCTTGGTTGGCCAGTCTTTCATTTTGAAAGAGGATGGTGTTGAGATGATGAGGCTCATCAAAAGGAGTGAATATAATGTTGTTGATCAGTTGCTACAAACTCCATAAAAGATATATGTCTTATCTTTGTTGATGAATTCTGAGCCACACCGCGAAGCTTTGCAGAGGGTGTTGGACGTGACATACGTAGACCACGAGGTCACAATAGGGCAATTTGATAGAATTGTTGCAAATATAACCGCTTGCTGATCTTCCCGAGGAGGGAAAAGACCACAATTTGGCTTTAGACATATATATGAACTATAAGGATGATGCCTTGTCCAATGTGTTGGTGAACACAAGATCATCACTCAATGTCTTGCCAAAATCCACTCTTGCTAAACTTCCATACCAAGGGCCTCCCATGAGGTAGAGTGGAGTGGTTGTGAAGGCGTTTGATGGATCATGCAAAACCGTGATCGGTGAATTAGGACTCCCGATCAAGATTGGACCTAGTGATTTCCAGATCACTTTCCAGGTCATGGATATTCATCCGTCTTACAGTTGTTTGCTTGGCAGACCATGGATTCACGAGGCAGGTGCCGTGACATCCATTCTACACCAAAAGCTGAAGTTCGTCAAGAACAAAAATTTGGTAGTGATAGGGGGAGAGAAGGCTCTCTTGGTCAGTCATTTATCTTCCTTTTCCTATATTAATGCTGAGGATGAGGTTGGGACTCCGTTCCAAGCTTTATCTATTGCTGAGCCTTCAAGGAAAGAACTTTCTTCATTTGTCTCCAATAATGATGCAAAGTTGGCCATTGAGCATGGTGCAACTACTGGTTTGGGGAGAATGATAAGTTGGAAGATAACAAGTCCCGAGCTGGCATATGGTATTCTTGTGGTATTTCCAATGAGTGTGGGTTGTTCTAGAGTGGAGGTTTCATCCACACTGTTGAAGATCAGGAAGTTGTTGCCATTGTTAAAGATAATGAAGAGGAAGACCTTGGCAACTTTGTCATACACGGAGGAATCTGCAATAATTGGGTTGTTGTTGATGTTCCAACAGTTATCCATAAGTCAACTTAATGTGTTCATTTTGTTTAAAAACCCTTCTCCCATGCCAAAAGAAGAAGTGAAGACATTGTTGGCATAATTTGATTAATACAATGATATTCATTCAATAATCACATGTTAAATGTTTGTTTTTCAAATGATTTTTCCTTTTTGATTTTTGCATGAAATAGATCACCATAAAACCCTAAAGAAGAGAATAAAATCAATCTTTTCATCTGCATAATTATTTGCCTTGTTTGAATTCGGAAATCTCTTTTATACTCAAAATCATTATGCAGGTTGATCAAACCCATTGAACATAATGATCCAACACCATCTCCCAACTTTGAGTTCCCTATATTTGAGGCCAAAGTAGATGATGTTGAAGAGATTCCTAATGAGATTACTCGTCTGCTTTAGCACGAGGAGAAAATCATTCAGCCGCATCTTGAGAATCTGGAAACATTCAACTTGGGGTCTGAAGACTGCATTCGTGAAGTGAAAATTCGGGCACTCCTTGAAGAGTCTGTTAAGAAGGGGTTGATTGAGTTGCTACAAGAATATGTCGACGTCTTTGCTTTGTCATATGAAGACATGCTTGGTCTAGACACTGATATCGTGCAACATTTCTTGCCATTGAAGCCTGAGTGTGTGCCTGTGAAGCAGAAGCTTAGAAGAACTCATCCTGATATGGCAGTGAAGATTAAAGAAGAAGTTCAGAAGCAAATTGATGTGGGGTTTCTGGTGACTTCTACATATCCTCAATGGGTGGCCAATATTGTGCCTGTGCCTAAAAAAGATGGAAAAGTCTGAATGTGTCTAGATTACCGTGACTTGAATAAAGCTAGTCCGAAAGATGATTTTCCTCTACCACACATTGATATGTTGGTAGATAATACGGCTAAATTCAATGTCTTCTCATTTATGGATGGATTTTCCGGTTATAATCAGATTAAGATGGCACCCGAGGATATGGAGAAGACAACATTCATCACACCTTGGGGAACATTCTGTAATCGAGTGATGCACTTCAATTTGAAGAATGCCGGAGCCACGTATCAAAGAGCTATGACTACCTTGTTTCATGATATGATCCCCAAAGAGATCGAGGTATATGTTGATGATATGATTGCGAAGTCGAAAATGGAAGTTGAACATGTAGAACACTTGTTAAAGCTTTTCCAGCGTTTGAGGAAGTACAAACTCTGCCTAAATCCGAACAAGTGTACATTTGGAGTCCGTTCCGGCAAGTTATTGGGCTTTATTGTCAGCAAGAGAGGTATTGAAGTTGATCCTGCCAAGGTCAAAGCAATACAAGAGATGCCTGCGCCCAAGACTGAGAAGCAAGTCAGAGGTTTTCTTGGCCGCTTGAATTACATTTCGAGATTTATATACCACATGTGCGCCTATATTCAAGCTCCTCCGGAAAGATCAGCGTGACGATTGGACCGAGGATTGCCAGAAAGCTTTTGACAGTACCAAAGAGTATTTGTCTGAACCTCTGATTCTGTCTCCGCCTGTTGAAGGGAGACCGTTGATTATGTATTTGACTGTGCTTGAGGATTCCATGGGTTGTGTGTTTGGTTAGCAAGATGAATCAGGGAAGAAAGAGTATGCGATATACTACTTGAGTAAGAAGTTCACCGATTATGAGTCTCGATACTCAATGCTTGAGAAGACATGTTGTGTTTTGGCTTGGGCTGCCAAGCGCTTACGCCAGTATATGTTGAATCATACGACTTGGTTGATATCCAATCAAGTATATCTTTGAGAAACCTGCTTTAACTGGGAGGATTGCCCGTTGGCAGATGCTGTTATCTGAGTATGATATTGAGTATCAAGCTTAAAAAGCTATTAAAGGTAGTATCATGGTTGACCATTTGGCACATCAACCAATTAAAGATTATCAGTCTGTTCAGTACGACTTCCCTGATGAGGAGATTCTGTATTTGAAGATGAAAGATTGTGATGAGCCTACGCTCGATGAAGGGCCAGAGCCTGGTTCCTGATGGGGTATGGTGTTCGATGGTGCTGTTAGTCAGTATCGAAATGGTATTGGGGAAGTGCTTATTACTCCTCAGGGCACACATCTTAGGATCAAACATCTTGATGTTTATGGTGATTCGGCCCTTGTTGTTAATCAGATTAAGCGTGAATGGGAGACGAATCAGCCTGGCCTCATCCCATATAGAGATTATGCGAGGAGAATTTCAACTATTTTACTAAGGTTGGCTTCCATCATATTCCTCGAGATGAGAATCGGATGGCGGATGCTCTTGCTACGCTTGCTTCAATGATTGTAGCGAAGTATTGGAATGAAGTCCCCAATATCACCGTGATGCGCTTGGATACACCAGCTCATGTGTTTGCAGTTGAAGAAGTGAAAGATGATAAGCCGTGGTATTATGATATCAAGTGTTTTCTTCAGAGTCAGACTTACCCACCTGGGGCATCTGTTAAAGATAAGAAGACTTTGAGGAGATTATTTGGCAGTTTCTACCTTAATGGTGACGTGCTTTATAAGAGGAACTTCGACATGGTTCTGCTCAGATGCGTGGATAGACACGAAGCATACATGTTGATGACTGAAGTCCATGAGGGTTCATTTGGTAGTCATTCCAATGGGCATGCTATGGCATAGAAGATATTGAGAGCGGGCTACTATTGGCTGACAATGGAGTTTGACTGCAACAAATTTATGAAGAAATGCGACAAGTGTTAGATTTATGCGAATAAGATTCATATTCCCCTGACACTTCTGAATGTTATTTCCTCACCAGGGCCTTTCTCCATGTGGGGCATTGACATGATTGGCATGATTGAACCAAAGGCGTCGAACGGACACCGTTTTATTCTCGTAGCATTTTATTACTTCACCAAGCGGGTTGAAGCAAACATCATATGCAAATGTGACCAGGCAGGTGGTTGTGAAGTTTATTAAGAATCAACTTATATGCCGATATGGTGTGCCAGACAAGATCATTACTGATAATGGATCTAACTTGAACAACAAGATGATGAAAGAGTTGTGTAGCGAGTTCAAGATTGCATATCATAATTCTTCTACCTATAGACCCAAGATGAATGGGGTTGTTGAAAATGCTAACAAGATCATCAAGAAGATTATCCAGAAGATGGTTGTTACGTACAAAGATTGGCACGAGATGTTGCCATTTGCTCTGCATGGTTATCGTACATCAGTTCCCACTTCAACAGGGGCAACCCCTTTCTCTCTTGTATATGGCATGGAGGTCGTGCTCCCCGTGGAGGTAGAGATCCCATCAATGAGAGTCTTGATGGAAGCCAAGTTGACTGAGGTTGAATGGGTTCAGATTCGTTATGACCAGTTGAACTTGATTAAAGAGAAGACATTAACTACCATGTGCCATGGTCAGGTATATCAGCAAAGGATGAAGAAGGCCTTTGATAAGAAGGTCAAGCCTCGTGTGTTCCGAAAAGGTGACCTCGTGCTCAATAAGTCTTGTCTTTCGCGTCCGATTCCAGGGGCAAGTGGACTCCAAACTATGAAGGTCCATACATTGTTAAGAGAGCCTTTTCAGGCGGTGCTTTGTTCCTTACAACTATGGATGGGGAGGATTTCACTCGTCCTGTGAATTTAGATGCAGTCAAGAAATACTTTGCCTAAAATAAAAACAGAATAGCTCGCTAAGTTGAAAACCCGAAAGGGCGGCTTAGGCAAAAATGAGCGTCTCGGTGGATTGAAAACCCGAAAGGGCGGTCCAGGCAAAAGTTAGAGACATGAAAAATAATAAATCTATATCTCGCTAGATTGAGTACCTCACCCTGGGGAAATCTAGGCAAAAATTAGGGATTTGGCAAGTAACTGCATCCTGACATGACTTTGTTCTACAAGTCGTCTTTCGTCAAAGATTTTCGCTCAATCATCATCAACTGAAGCGTGAAATATAGCGAATTCAGAGTTGGTGGAGAAACGGTCATTATGTTCAATGTAGCCATTTTTCCATGTATATCACCAATTTCAAATTTGTAAAGATCCATGGAGTCTCGCCGTTTGCGGACTACCATTCCATTAAATAAATCTGAGACTTTATCCAATTCTTGGCACTCTTACTTGTTTCTGTTTAACAAATGTTTGCATGTTTTAATTGATAAGTATTATTGTTTTAAACAAATAAAGTTTTATAAACTATTTTAAACAAAATGAACATCCACAATTACTGAAAGGATAATTGAAACGTCTTTAGTGCTCTCCCAAGGATAGTACGATTTCCAAAAGGGTAAGACATTTGTTCACATTCTGTCATGTTTATATCCTCTTCATCAACTTTCAGTTGTTTCCTCAGCAAGAAGTTGTCCAGAACAATTGATGAAGGGCTTGTTTCCCTTTTCATCCACAACATGACACGTGTTGACGAAGGATTTGCGTCCAATCCCCTCAGCAAAGGCAGTTTCCTTTGATGGTTGCCTACAGTTCATCCCCTGAAGGTTTGCTTGGCCTGAGTTTGATAATTTGTATCCCCTCCGTGTCTGATGATTTCTTCTAAGTAGTGAGAGATACTGAGGAAGATGTGTTGCTTCCTTCCCCAGCGAAGCAAATTGTTCTTTCTCCCCTTAGCAAAGATTTCTGAATTGATGGGTACCTGTTTGACGTTGGTTCCTCAGTGGAGTTCTTCTATAGTGGATCTTATCGATTTTCAACCACCTGTTCCCGAGAATTAATGAGAAGTCCCTGGCAGTTGGAAGTTGTGGTTTTGCCTATCCCCACCAGTGATCGATATCTTCCGGTATCTGATCACCCTCACTAGAGCTGAGTTCTCCTGTAGCCTGGCTCTCCTTATGCCGGATATCCGTTCGAGGCTCTTGAGCCTGTTTGTGTTAGATATATCTGTTTGTCAGCATTAATCATACACAAATCATGCATATATATGCATAATCATAGCATTCAGATATTCATGATTGCATTCTTTGCCACATATCTTTGCTTGTTATCCCCTACTATCGGTGAAATGTTCTTCCCCAAGCAGATGATTGTGTCTAATCTCTCCATATAGAGTCAGCCCCCAAAGCCAGAAAGTGTCTGTCTTTCCTTCTTTATTGCCCACTGAGTTATGTCCTCATGGATGATTAATAGTTTCAGTTTCCTCCCAATTATATATCGGTATGGATTTACTCCCCTGAGTTATAACCTCATCGGGTTGAGTCTTCTTTGATTATGTCTTTCTAGTTTGTTCCTGGATTGACTTTCCTTGTTATCCCCTGCAGTTTCCTGCGGTTTAATTGTTCAATTGCTCAGTAACCACTAATTATTCATCTTTTTCCCCAGTGGATCTTGTGGCCTTCTACCCCGTAACCAGTAGTTGTAAGCCCTATTTCTGTGGTTTTCTACCCAGTAACCGGTAGATGTAATCCCCTCTTTGTTGGTTATCTTTACCCAGTAGCCGGTAGTGATACTCCTTCGTTCTTGAGTATTTCACCTAGTAACCGGTGAAAGATCTCTTGGATAAATGCTTTTGTTAGACAATTTATCCCTTACGAGTCGTCTATCATTTACCCTTGTTTGGTAATGATTGTTTCTCCTTTTGATTGGTCATCATTTTATACCCAGTAGCCGGTATCTCGATGCCCTTTCTTTTTGGTCGATTTGTCTTTTATTAACCCAGTAACCGGTTGTGGATAATCTTCCATGCGAGTATGTTATATACGTTATGACGGTAATAGATAATATATCTCATGCGCTCTTCAGTCGAAGTCTTTCTTCTTCCCTAGTTGAGTAAGATTCGCATTTCCCTGTGGAATCGAATGTCCATCCTATAAGTCGAGTTTTCTTCTTCAGCCCTCCTTTCGGATGATGAGTGTTTTGGATATGTTCCCAATTCACGCCCGGTTGGTCACCTATTATATGCCCAGTAACCGGTATCCCTGGTGTTCCTTTTCTCTGCTCCCTATTATGACTTTTTGTCCCTGTAGTAGGGTACTGGTTACCTTTAGATTTATTGACTAAATCAAAAGTAAATCATACAATTCGAGTTGCCACCGCACTTCTATTTATCCAAAGGAAAGGTTAGAAAGCGAACAAAAACCAAGAAGTTTTATCAAATCAAAAACTAATAAAAATGTCAGAGATCAGGATAAGGGGGTTAGTTATGTAATGGGAAGGTTTTAAGCACCCAAAACATCCTTAGTACTCTAAGGGAGCCCTTTTTCCAAGTGTATTGTAGGCTGGTATTTGTGAAAATATTTGTGCAAACAAGATTGGGGAGACGAGGAAAGAATATACATATTTACAATTTTGTTGTTTGAATGGATGAACCCATTGCCTACGTACCATCACAAAGGTAGGATCAAAACCCCGTAGTTCGGGGTAAAAATCTCAAAATATTGGTGAATTGATTTGATCAAAACCCTAAGGTCTTTTGTTATCAAAGGGAGAAAACTCAACCTAAACCAACAATCCACCATGTGAGGAGAGCTTCAACATACTAGTGAGGGATCCACCCTATAATAAGTATGGAAGACTTATAGTCCAATCACTAAGGATAAGGTGAGGTTTATATCAACTACTATGATAACTCAAACCTATGGCTAATGTTTATGAAAAAGGTTTAGCAAAGGTCGCCATTGGAACCACAAAAACAACTTGAAGTGAGTTGTATTTACAAGTTAGAAGTATTCACAAAGTGAAGTCAAAGTATGAATTAAGGTTCATTTACAATGAGTGTTGATGAAAAGAGTTTGGAAAATCAAAGGCATAAGGCCTAGGTTTCTAAGTCGAAAATAATGTCAATGTTTGCAGAAAATGAGTTTGGCTTGGGTTAGAGTGGAGAGAAGAAGAGAAGGGCTAGTCCTAAACATGAAAAAGATGAGAGAAGAGATAAAACCCTTGGAGTTCCTTTCTTGAGATCATAGAGATGATTCGAGATGCTCTTTTCCTTTGGACTTAGCAAACCAACAAGCAGTCACACAAGATTTGGATTCAAGCTCCTAGGATCTCCAATTGGCTTGTCTCTCATAACTTGGGTATTCATGACAATGGTCTTTCTTACTATCTCAAGTTTGGAATCCCTATCACACAAGAACAAACAATCAAAAGGCTCACAATGCAATAAGAGGAATTGACAAAGAATGAGTTTAGATTAGGGGTCCTTTGAAGTCAACTTTAAGATTAAGCATTCTAAAGGCGTGAGGCCTAGTTGCTCTTCAACAAGTTTAGCATTCTAAAGGCCTGAGGCCTAGTTGCTCTTGAACTCCTTTAAGCATAGGTAAGGTCCTAATTCTAAGTCCTTTCTCCTTTTTACATTGGGTTCACACAAACAAAGACAAAACAAACACAAAGCAACAAATATGTTCATATACAATAATGTGCTCAAATGAACAAAAGGAAAATGGCATAAACACAAAATATGAGCTCAAGTGAGCAAAGGGAAAAGGCAACATGAATAAATGAGCATGAAAGTAAATTGTATTAAAGTAAATTGCAAGAATTAAATGCTTGAATTAAAGATAGTAATTAGTAGTTAATGTTAGTGTGCCATAAGGCAATTTACCGCTATGTTAAGCAATCGTAAGTGGACTAGTATAGTAGTAACACCTATCTTAGGCCTGTCAAAAAAACTATAGGCAAATAAACACAAGTTAGAGATCATGACTAGTAAACCAAGCTCCTACAACTTGCCATGCCAAAAGAGAAGCAACCTATCTGAGGCCTTGTATGGATTTTAGGTTTTTTGCTTGACAGAGAAGCAACCTATCTTGGACACAAAGCAACTCACTTGATCTTTGATCAAGTTGAGTTTGATTTGGACAAAAGAAGGTTAAGCCTCTCATATGTCTAGACTAACCACAAATCATTAACTCATTGGCCAAAAGAAAAAGAAGAAGAAAAAAGATGAAGATGAAATGGACAAAATGAGAATTCAAATGACATAATCAAAACACAATGATCAAATGTGAATGAAATCAACATCAACCAATGGTAAACAGAAGAGAAATGAATATTAGAAGTCAATAAAGGTCAAACATATTTTTGGTTTTTTTTGGAATTAAAATAAAACATAAAATAATATGAACAAAATATGGTAAAACTTCAAATTCAATTCAAATCAACTTGAATAAGTCCAATTGAATCATCATAAGTCTAACATGGTCAAACAAAGTTTGACAAATCTTTTCAACATTTTTTTAAAATAGAAACTATTTTTAAACAATTAAAAAAAAAAACACAAATGAATTAGAATCTCAAATAAATCTCAAATGAATTAAGAAACTGATGAGAATATTTTTCATAGACTTATCATGATCCATATGTGTTAAGAAAATATTTTTGGAAATTTTGAATATCAAAAAGTATTTAAAATGAATTAAAAACTATTAAAAATAAAATAACTCACAAAAAATATTAAATGGAATCACAAAAATAATTAAAAATCAGATTATGAAACTAGATTCTTCAAGAAAATTTTTAGTGTTGGTCTCATATTTTTGTGATTCCAAATAAAATAGTTATGAATTTTTGAAAATAAATGGACTAAAAGAAAAATAAAACAGAAATTAGAAAATGCCAAAAATCCTGAAGCGCTGGATCCACTTCATGAATTGACGTGGCAACATCCAATGGCTCAGAAGCGCGCGCGTACCATGGACATTAGTCAAGCGCGAAATAAAACGGATTAAAAAAAGTCAACAGAAACAAAGGCCAGGATTAGATCATATGAGTGAGATTCGGCCACCAGTTGCAGGTTTTCAAACCTCAACCAAAACGCACGAGCCTTATACCAAAATGAAGCTGGGGTGATGTACATCACCCCTGTAACCTTGGATTTCTCTCAAGATCTCTATTGAATGAGAAATTTGAGCTTGAAAATCCAGGTATTGGAACTGAAACTTCTCAAAACATGAAATCAAAGCCTCCACTGGTTTGCCTCTTGCATGAAGACTTCAGAAAACCATTTGAACACAAGCAATTCATATTATATGATGAGATTCAGTTCAGCATGATTCCTTCCTACTTTTGCTTGCAATTTGATCTTGAGATGTGATATGAGTGCAAGGCTAAGGAATAAGTCTTGAAGATCAACTAATTTTGTTGAAATTCAAGCTTGAATTGAGAAAAATAAAATCAGAATTCCTTTGGCATGGTTGGGTTTCCAGTTCTGCAGAGCTACAAGTAGCCTTAAGGTTGAATTTAGAATGAGCATGGCATGGTATTTATAGCTGAGCTGCAAGGCAAGTGAGGTAAAACTCGTGTGCATGATCATTGGGTCCTCCATGCATGGGCCTGTACAGGCACATGTGAGGCCCAAAATCAATTGGAAATGCAAGCTGAGCTGATATCGAGTTGAATTGGACGTGCAATTTGCCTTGTGTTTTCTTGTGCATGAAGATTCCAAGTGAATTTCATATTTGGTCACAAATGTTCCCCACTTTGAAAGTCCCATACAGAAAATCCAAACATAGGCATGTGAGTAATGGTTGGAAAGGTCTTGACATAAGGAACAAAACCTATGTTGTACAAAAATCCATTTGGAGTTTTGAAAATTGTGAAAACTGATCATGAAGTTTGAGGTACAAAACATGCCTTTGAAAATTTTGCCAAAGATGGCCAACTTCAAGCCCTCCTGTTTCAATGATGCATGCCTCAAATGGAAAAACGTCCAACATCAAAGTTGTAGATATTTACTAAATGATCAATTTAGACTCAAATATTTCATAATTTGGATTTTTGATGAGAACGTTATGGGCACTTGAAGTTGTACTTTTTCAACATTCAATGGTTTTGGTCCAAAGTGACCTATAATGTTTTGTATTATCACATGTGTTTCTTTCAGGATTATAAAATTTTGTCCAACATAACATTTGAAGTAGACATCTTAATATTTCCAATGAAATTGGTATCACCTCAAAATCATGAAAAATGAAGTAGTTAGGTCCTTGGGAAGTTGACCCAAAATTAGGGTTTCATTCAAATTGACCTATAATGTTTTTAAATGAATGATGAACTTCCAAGTTTCAAATGTATTTTTTATGAACATGAAAGTTGTTCATATGCTTATTAATAACATTTTTTATCTTGGGGTCATCTTCATTTGACAAACACATCAAAATTTAGGTCTCAGTGGATTTCAGATTAGTCAGATGACTTAACTAGTCATCTTCTCAAAGCCAAACCTCAAATCTTGATGAATGAATGATTGAGGATACTCACAGAGGCTTATATATGCATGAAATAAATAATTAAAGAACTTCCCCTGATTGAATTTGATCATAGGTTGAGGTTGCTTCATGAGCAAGGCATAGTCAATGCACCGTTGAATTAGGGTTTCCTTGGGAAACAAACCTCAAGCCCTTTGGTTTATCTTGATCAAATTGGCAAATTGAGATACTTGAGGGAAATATATGATGATTGAGAGCTTTGGGAACCATTTTCATGCTTGCTTTCATCTTCATCTAGCTACTTTATTGAGCATATAAGCCTCATAGGAGCAAGGGATCTCATGATTACTTGAGCTTCAAAACAAAACAAGTTAGTGACATATTTTTGTGCTTTTGGTTAGTAAACAAAATAAGAAAGGCAATAATATACAATTCAAGTATGCTTGGTGGTCTCATACCAACTCACACAAGTCCCAACCCTAGGGTAAAGGAGCCACTCATGTTATGATCCTTGAGGGAAATGCATTGAGCAATGATATGATGCCATGAGGGATCTTAGGGTCAAAATTAGGGTCTTACAGTCCCCTGTGGAGTCAGATTTTCCTGAGTTGATATGTGCCTATTGGGTCCTCCTAAGATGTTTTAGATGATTGATATACTTCACCCTTATACCGGTCTTAGATATTCGTTCTCCCTGAGCATGTTGTTCTCTCACCCAGTAACCGATGTTTTGATGACATGTATCTCTTTGAGTTTATTACCCGGTAGCCAGTAGTATCCCGTTATTTCTTTCTCAACTGAGTCCTTTGTGGATTTCCCCGTCTGAGTCCGGTGTTTTATCCAAAGTATCCTTTGCAGATAGTTTCGCTGTATTGGCATATTCCCTAATACATGCATCTTTGTGTCAGCTCTAGTCTTTCCATTGATTTATTTTCATGGAATCCCTGCTCACGCATTCTTACCTTATTTCCCCCAGAGTCTCTGTCTCCGTAGTAGGTGTATTTACTCCTATGGATCTTCAGTTTCTCCCGATTTCTTTCCCTTTGTGTCAATTTTTCACCATGGAGAAATTACTTTCCGCATGCATACATTCGCATCATGAGGTCTCTTAGGGACCAAAATTCGTCTCTTTGTTATTATTTAACAATCTTATTTAAATGTGTCGCCTTTTTGTTCCCCTTTCTAAAACTTTTGTTCAAAGCAATTCACCAACTTCTTTGAAATTTTTACCACGAATTACGGGGTTTTGATCCCTCATTTTTATGTTGGTACATAGGCATAAGACTGAAGGTCTTGCGAAACACAAAAATATAGTCAATGAATTCTTTTCTCAGTGGATGCAAATTTCAAAGTGGATGCATTGCTTTTAACAAAAATTAAGTTTGAAAGGCATAAAGGCCTATAAATAGTTAGTTCTTTTTTTCTCTTTCAAAGTTTAAGTCAAGTATAGTTAAGTCTATTTACAAGTTTGATTTAGAAAAGAAGTTTGAAAATACAATGGCATAAGGCCAAAGTTTCTATCTTTTTTGCAAAAGTGGTCAAAGTTTAGAACAAAATAAGTTCAATCAAAGAAGGTTTTGAAAAAGGAAGGAGATATTTTGAAATTAAAGAAATGGGGAGAAGATGAAGAGACTAATCCTATGTACAAAATTAAAAGTTTAGAGTTGAAAAGATCTGACCAAGCGGGTAGCAATCCAATAGACAAGGATGTCAATAGAAACCCAAAACCCCCTTGGACTTTTAGAATCAAGCAACACGCAAATGCACAATTATATTATCTTGAAGAGCAAGGCACCAAATAAAGATGGCCACATCTGTAGCGGGGTATTCGTTACCATTAGAGATATTGACTAAATCCAAGGTAAATCATATAAGTCGAGTCGCCACCGCACTTCTATTTATCCAAAGGAATGGTTAGAAAGCGAACAAAAACCTAAAAGTTTTATCGAATCAAAAATTAGTAAAAATGTCAGAGATCTGGGTAGGGGGTTGGTTATGCAATGGGAAGGTGTTAGGCACCCAAAGCATCCTAGATACTCCTAGGGAGCCCTTTTCACATTTGTTGCAAAGGTTGTTATTTTTTTTTTGAAAATTTATTTGTGCAAACATGATTGAAGGGATAAGAAAAGCGTGTATGTTTATCAAATGTACTACTTACTAAATGAAGGGTCAAAAGAAAATGATTCGCACGAACGTCACATCCACTGCATACGTATCTCATCTGAATCTGAGAATCAGAGTCTTCGTAGCTCAGCTACCTATGGGTTAAAGAGGAGTGTGCTCGCTAAGACATCGCGTCTTATGCCTACGTATCTCATCTGGGATGAAAATCAGAGCAAAACATAGGTCGACCACCTATGGGGTAAGGGTTGTGTTTTGGGGTGAACGACGTTACTACGCAATCTACCGGATGCTCGACCTTTGGAGACATACTCGCCTTTAGTAGAAGGAGATAACGTGTTCTTAGAAGAAAAGAAAATCAATGAGTTTGGGGTGTTTAGGGATGCTCATGCAAAAAGACAGTCCTAGATGAAGGAACCGCGCAACCTTAATTGACATGCCACGAGAGGCTATGCGAAACCTTAGAAATCGGTAACATGCGGGAAAAGTAAAGGGATCGAGAGATCTACCGTACGGATAAAGATCCGAAGTAACAACAATTAGATAAATAAGAAACCCAAAGACTCTTCCAAGCTAAACACCATCAAAGAAAGCGAGTCAGTACAGGTAATCGGAATAGACCTCCCGGTGGTACCCCACAAATAAAGTGGAACACCAAGCAAGTTTTCCCTGCAAGAGTATGTGAGCTCTCACAAAAACTCAACAAACAGGTTAGAGTAATATGACGGAATTAGGAGAAAACAATGCCATAACAAACACAAAACAGGTTAGAGCAAACAAGATAGGGTAATCAAGAGTTGCCCCTAAATCAAAATGTAACCACATGAATCATGCCATTAAAATTCACAAAAAGCTCACAAAAGCAACCAAGGGTAGGATGCCTAAACCTCTTGTCAAACACATGCCTCAAAAGGGTATCAAATTCACCCATAATACCTCATACATTTAGAGCATTCAAATTAAAAGCATAAAGTAATGGGAATAAGGCAAACTTGACTGGAGAGATCGAATGAAATTGAATTGCCCGGTTGGATTTGCAAAGCACTCTTAGGGTTTATATGAGAGGGAGTTGGTTCTTTGCCGATGAGTTCCCTTCAGTCTCTGGAGGTTGCTCTGAACTCTGTTAGCTCTTCTCTCACTATCTTTTTCCCTGCCAGGGTAATAGGAATAAAATTAATTTTTGTTTCACTGAAACTCTGAATTTATAACCTGATTTTTGTGGACTTGTGGGCTCAAATGAGAGAGGCCCAAGTCCAAAAATTTTCTGTTATATTTTATTTATTTATTTATTTATTTATTTTTATTTTTATTTTTTAATTTTTTCGTTTTTTTTAATTTTATTTTATTTTTTTTTTATTTTTTTATTTTTTTAAACACGTGGGCTTCGCCTAGCGAGCATGACAGTTCAAGAAATTCCTCTGAGCGTAGGTGATTCTGGTGGCTTTTCTTGGGACTCTCTAGGCGACCCATTCTGCTCGCCTAGCGAGCATGACAGCTCATGAACAAACTTTTGCTCCTTCAAGATTAACGTTTTGACTGACGAATAGACCCCATTTGAACATGTTGGAAGTATCTCAAGCCATTCCCTTGTGCTGACTGATCATCTAAATAGAACTCACAAAGTGTCTTGGATGATACTCAAGCTTCAAACAAAAGATGTTAGTGACACATTTTTGTGCTTTTGGTTAGTAAACAAAAGTAAGAGAAATAATGATGTATAATTCAAGCATGCTTGGTGATCTCAAACCAATCACAAGGAGTCCTACCCAAAGGCAAAGGGAACCAAGATGCTAAAGATCCTTGAGGCAATGCAAATGCAATGTTATGATGCCATGAGGGATCTTAGGGTCAAAATTGGGGTCTTACAGATGCCTCTATTTAAGGTCATTCTAGCCGGAAAAGTGAAGGTTAAAATCTTCGTCTCGACGGGGTAGAATGGGCTTAAATAATAACAAAGAGACGAATTTTGGTCCCTAAGAGACCTCATGATGCAAATGTAGGTATGAAAAATGGTAGCACTCTGTGGAGATATGTGTCCACAAAAGCAAAGAAATCAGAAGCCACTGATAATCCATATGAGCAATTCACTCCATGGGACCAAGACCCTGGGGACTCTCCTGGGGATAGAAAAGGGATAAAAATGCGCGAGCAGGTCACGACTCAAGGCGTGGGGAACAAAATTCCAAAGGGAAAAGATCCAATGGAAAGACTCGAGCCGACTTGAAGATGCATGTATTGGGGAATATGCCAATACAGCAAAAAACTATCCACAGCGGATACTTCGGATAAAATCCGGATGAAAACAATCCACTAAGGGACTTCGCTGGGGATGTCCACAAGGACACTCCTGGGGAAGCAGCGGGATGAGGTATTACCGGTTACTGGGTAATAAGCTCAAGGAGACATGTGATCTGAACGCCAGGTATGAGGGTGAGAGATACAACATGCTCGGGAAGAATGAACATCCAAGACCGGTATAAGGGTGAGAGATATCAAAACTTCAAAACGTCTAAGGAAAACCTAAAAGGTATACTTCAACTCAGGGATTCTGACTCCACAGGGGACAAAAAGTCATAATAGGGAGTAGAGAGGAAGGAACACCAGGGATACCAGTTACTGGGCATATAATAGGTGACCAACGAAGGCGTGAATTGGGGAATATTCCCAAAACACTCATCATCCATAAGAGGGCTAAAAGCAAACTCGATTATAGGATGGATATTCGACTCCATAAAGGGGATACGAATCTTACTCAACTTGGGAAGAACAAAAGGCTTCAGACCCGAGAGTGCATGAGATATACTATCTATTACCGTCAGAACGTAGATAATATACTCGCATGGAAGATTATCCACAACCGATTACTGGGTTAATAAAGGATAAATCGACCGAAAAGAAAAGGCATCGGGATACCGAAACTAGGTATATAATGAAGACCAACTCAGGGGAGAAACAATCGTTACCAACAATAACAAGGTAGACGAGAGATGACTTGCTGGGGATAAATTGCGTAATCAGGGCAATTATCCAAGCAGATGAGGGGATATCATCACCGAATATTGGATGAAGATAACTGTCACCAATTAAAGATGAGTAAAAATAGTTACTCTGCAAAAAGGGAAGAAATAGGGTTTACAACTACCGGTATGAGGGTAGAGAAACAAAGACTCCGCCGGGGATAATAATTACTAATTATTGAGCAATTATTCATTTACCACGGGGAAACAGGGAAAGAGTCTCAAGATACCGATCTAGGATCAAACTAGATAGGCACACCAAATCAAGACTTGTCCCGGTGAGGATATAACTCAATGGGGAAATTCATCCCCGTATATGTGTTGGGAAGGAACAAAAACAATAACCATCCACGAGGATATAACCCGGTGGGGAATATGGAAGAAAGGATAAATGCTTTCTGCTTATGGAGCTGACTCTATATGGAGAGATCAGACACACACATCTGCTCGGGGAAGTATATCACCAAATAGCAGGAGACAGCAAACAACGATATATGGCAAAGAATGCAACATGAATATCTGAATGTTATAATTATGCATGAATATGCGTGGTTTATGTATGATGTATGCTGACAGACAGACATATGTAACACAACCAGGTCCAGGAATCAACCACCCGGTACTACATCTCAAGAGAGAAAGCCAAGTTCACCGGGGAGTATCCAATCTGCTGGGGATCAGAGATACCAGGAAGCAAAGAACTCTGCAAGGGATGAATCATCAATCATTCCAGCTGGGGACGAGAGTTATCACAGACAAGGTCCACCACACCAACAACTCTACTGGGGAATCTATCTGAGGAGATAAAGGATTTATCGGGATCAACCACCAAATACCGCTCTTGCCCAAAGAGATCCAAGCTGCTGAGGAAGAAAGATTGCTACTTTGCTGAAGGGAAGAGAGGTAACTCTCCACAAGCAATCCACTTGGTAGGATAAACCACAAAAGGTTCCGGAGGGAGGAGATACAGTCATGCCAGGAATATGGACAAAAATCTTACCCTGTTGGGGATCGTACCACCCTTAGGAAAGCACTGAGGATCTCCTAAGCATCCTTTCGTCATTGTGAATGTTCACTTTGTTTAAAAACAAATTATAAAAAATTTGATCGTTTAAAACAATGATATTTTCTTAATCAAAACATGCAAAACATTAGTTGAATAGAAATAGATAAGAGTGCCAATAACTGGATAAAAGGCTCAAATTTATTTGATAGAATAGTAGTCTGCGAATGGCAAGACTCCATAGATCTTTACAAATTTGAAATTGGTGATATATATTGGAAAAGGGCTACATTGAACATAATGACCATTTCTCCACCAATTCTGAATCCGATGTATTTGAAGCTTTGGCTGGTAATGAGCAAGGATCTCTGACGGACGACAGTTGTAGAACAAAGTCTTGTCAGGATGCACTTACTTGCCAAATCCCTAATTTTTGCCTAGATTGCCCCAGGATGAGGTACTCAATCTAGCGGGATACCTATATTCATTTTTCATGTCTCTAACTTTTGCATGGACCGCCCTTTCGGGTTTTCAATCCACCGAGACGCTCATTTTTGCCTAAGCCTCCCTTTCGAGTGTTCAACTTAGCGAGCTATTCTGTTTTTATTTTTAGGCGAAGTATTTCTTGACTGCATCTGAATTCACAGGACGAGTGAAATCCTCCCCATGCATAGTTTTAAGTATCAAAGCACCGCCTGAAAAGGCTCTCTTAACAACATTTGGACCTTCATAGTTTGTAGTCCACTTGCCCCTGGAATCGGGCGTGAAAGACAAGACTTTCTTGAGCACAAGTTCACCTTCTCGGAACACACGAGGCTTGACCTTCTTATCAAAAGCTTTCTTCATTCTCTACTGATATAACTGACCATGGCACATGGCAGTCAATCTCTTCTCTTCAATCAAGTTTAGCTGGTCATAACGACTTTGAACCCATTCCGCATCAGTTAACTTGGCCTCCATCAAGACTCTCATTGATGGGATCTCTACCTCTACTGGGAGTACAGCCTCCATGCCATAAATAAGAGAGAAAGGGGTTGCCCCTGTTGAAGTGCAGACAAATGTACGATATCCATGCAAAGCGAATGGCAACATCTCATGTCAATCTTTGTACGTAACAACCATCTTCTGGATAATTTTCCTAATGTTCTTATTAGCGGCTTCAACAGCGCCATTCATCTTGGGTCTGTACGGAGAAGAGTTATGATGCGCGATCTTGAACTCACTACACAGTTCTTTCATCATCTTGTTATTCAAGTTAGATCCATTATCAGTAATGATCTTATCTGGCACACCATATCGGCATATGAGTTGATTCTTGATAAACTTCACGACCACCTGCCTGGTCACATTTGCATACGACGCCGCTTCAACCCACTTGGTGAAGTAATCAATTGCTACGAGAATAAATTTGTGTCCATTGGACGCTTTCGGCTCTATCATGCCAATCATGTCAATTTGTGTCCATTGGACGCTTTCGGCTCTATCATGCCAATCATGCCAATCATGTCAATTTCGGGGGAATATGAATCTTATCAGCATAAATCTGACACTTGTGGCATTTCTTCACAAATTTGCAGCAGTCAGACTCCATTGTCAGCCAATAGTAGCCTGCTCTCAACATCTTTCTAGCCATGGCATGTCCATTGGAATGAGTACCAAATGAACCCTCATGGACCTCAGTCATCAACAGGTCTGCTTCGTGTCTATCCACGCATCTGAGCAGAACCATGTCAAAATTTCTTTTGTAAAGCACTTCGCCATTGAGGTAGAAACTGCCTGACAATCTCCTCAAAGTCTTCCTATCTTTTACAGATGCCCCAGGCGGGTAAATCTAGCTCTGAAGGAAACACTTGATATCATAAGACCACGGCTTATCATCTTTTACTTCTTCTACTGCAAATACATGAGCTGGTCTGTCCAAGCGTATCACGGTGATATTGGGGACTTCATTCCACAATTTAACCACAATCATTGAAGAAAGCGTAGCAAGAGCATCTTCCATCCGATTCTCATCTCGAGAAATATGATGGAAGTCAACCTCAGTAAAGAACGTTGAAATCCTCCTCGCATAATCTCTGTATGGAATGAGGCCAGGCTGATTCGTTTCCCATTCACCCTTAATCTGATTAACAATGAGGGTCGAATCACCATATACATCAAGATGCTTGATCCTTAGATCAATACATTCCTCTAATCCCATAATACAGGCCTCATACTCAGCCATATTATTCGTGCATTTGAAAGTTAGCCTTGCTGTAAAAGGAATATGCGCGCCCTGAGGAGTAATAATCACGTCCCCAATACCATTTCCATACTGATTTACAGCGCCATCAAACACCATACTCCATCTGAAACCAGGCTCTGGCCCTTCATTAAGTGTAGGCTCATCGCAATCTTTCACTTTCAAATACAGAATTTCCTCATCCGGGAAGTCATACTGAACTGACTGATAATCTTCAATACGCTGATGTGCCAAATGGTCAGCCAAGATACTACCTTTAATAGCCTTCTGAACTCGATACTCAATATCATACTCAGATAACAACATCTGCCGAGGGTCAATTCTCCCTGTTAAAGAAGGCTTCTCAAAGATGTACTTGATTGGATCCATTCTGGATATCAACCAAGTCGTATGATTTATCATATACTGGCGTAAGCGCTTAGCAGCCCAAGCCAAAGCACAGCATGTCTTTTCAAGCATTGAGTATCGAGACTCACAATCAGTGAACTTCTTACTCAGGTAGTAAATAGCATACTCCTTCTTCCCTGATTCGTCTTGCTGACCGAGGACACAACCCATCGAGTCTTCAAGAATAGTCAGATACATGATCAAAGGTCTTCCCTCTACAGGCGGAGACAGAATCGGAGGCTCAGACAGATATTCTTTAATACTGTCGAAAGCTTTCTGGAAATCCTCGGTCCAATCATGGGACTGATCTTTCCGGAGGAGCTTGAATATAGGCGCACATGTGGCAGTCATGTGGGATATGAATCTGGAAATGTAATTCAAGCGGCCAAGAAAACCTCGGACTTGCTTCTCAGTTTTGGGTGCAGGCATCTCTTGTATTGCTTTGACCTTTGCAGGATCAACCTCAATACCTCTTTCACTAACAATGAAGCCCAATAACTTGCCAGAACGGACTCCAAATGTACACTTGTTGGGATTCAGACGAAGCTTATATTTCCTCAAACGCTGGAAAAGCTTCAACAAATGCTCTACATGTTCAACTTTCGTTCTTGACTTAGCAATCATATCGTCAACATATACCTCAATCTCCTTGTGCATCATATCATGAAACAAGGTGGTCATAGCTCATTGATACGTGGCTCCGGCGTTCTTCAAACCGAAGGCCATCACTCGATAACAGAATGTTCCCTAGGGTGTGATGAATGTTGTCTTCTCCATATCCTAGGGTGCCATTTTAATCTGATTATATCCGGAAAATCCATCCATAAACGAGAAGATTTGGAATTTAGCTGTATTGTCTACCAACATATCAATATGTGGTAGAGGGAAATCATCTTTCGGACTAGCTTTATTCAAGTTTCTATAGTCCACACACATCCGGACTTTTCCATCTTTCTTAGGCACGGGCATAATATTGGCCACCCATTGAGGATATATAGAAGTCACCAGGAACCCCGCTTCAATTTGTTTATGAACATCCTCTTTGATCTTCACTGCCATATCAGGATGAGTTCTTCTGAGCTTCTGCTTTACAGGCACACACTCAGGCTTTAAAGGTAGGAAATGTTGCACAATATCAGTATCTAGACCAGGAATGTCTTCATATGACCAGGCAAAGACGTCAACATATTCTCGTAGCAACTTAATCAACCCCTTCTTAACAAATTCTTCCAGAAGTGCCCCAATCTTCACTTCTCGCACACAATCTTCCGACCCCAAGTTGACTGCTTCCAGATTCTCAAGATGTGGCTGAATGATCTTCTCTTCATGCTCAAGTAGCCGGGTGATCTCATCAGGAATCTCTTCAACATCATCTTCCTCTGCCTCAAATACAGGGAATTCAAAATTGGGAGATGGTGTTGGGTCATTATGTTGAATAGGTTTAGAAATCAACCTGCATAATGATTTTGGATATGAAAAGATTTAGAATTCAAATAAGGCAAATCATTGTGCAGATGAAAAGATTGATTTTATTCCATTTTGAGGTTTTATGTGATCACCAATTTCATGCAAAAGTGAAAAGGGAAAGTAAATGGAAAAACAAACATTTAACATGAATTTATTGAATGAAAATATCATTGTATTTATGCGCCATCAATGTCATCACTCCTCCTTTTGGCATGGGAGAAGGGTTTTTAAACAAAGTGATCATTACGTTGACTTATGGATAACTGTTGGAATATCCACAGCGACCCAATTGTTGCAGACCCCTCCAGGGATGATGAAATTGCCAGAATCCTTTGTATCTTCTTCTAAAACGGAAACAGCCTCCTCATCTAGACCAGTGTGGATGAAACCTCCACTCTTGAATAACCCTTGCTTGTTGAAAGTACCAGAAGAAAAACCTATGCCAGCCCAGGACTCGTTGTCTTCTAACTCAATCATTTTTCCTAAACCAGTGGTTGCACCACGCTCAATGGCCAACTTTGCATCTCTGTAGGTAACAAATGAAAGAGTTCTCTTCTCAATAGGCTCAGCTATAGATAAAGCTTGGAAAGGAGTTCCAATTTCAACCTCAGCATCTATATAAGATAAGGAAGACAAATGGCTAACCAGGAGAGCCCTTTCTCCCCCTACCACCACCAGCTTCTTGTTTTTCACGAATTTCAATTTCTGGTGTAGGGTGGACGTCACGGCGCCTGCCTCGTGAATCCATGGTCTGCCTAAGAGACAACTATACGATGGGTGAATTTCCATAACCTGGAAGGTAATCTTGAAATCACTTGGTCCGATCTTGACTGGGAGATCAACTTCTCAAATCATAGTTTTTCGAGACCCATCGAAAGCCTTTATAACTACTCTACTCTGCCTCATGGGAGGCCCTTGATATGATAGCTTCGCGAGAGTGGTTTTCGGAAATACATCCAATGATGACCCAATGTCTACCAGTACATTAGACATGGCGTCGTCTCTACAACCCATAGATATATGTAATGCCAAGTTGTGGTCTCTTCCCTCCTCAGAGAGATCAGTGTCACAAAAACTCAGGTTGTTACAAGCAGTAATGTTTGCGATAATGCTATCGAATTGCTCCAAGGTGACATTGTGATCCACATATGCCACATCAAAAACTTTCTGAAGAGCCTCTCTATGTGGTTCTGAATTTAAGAGTAAGGATAACACAAATATTTTGGATGGCGTTTGTAGAAGTTGGTCTACAACATTGTACTCGCTTCTTTTGATGAGTCTCAGCATCTCATCACAGTCTTCTTTTACATTGCCACTCGGGCCAACAGAAGTAGAAGTTTTCAGTACGGAGGAGGGCTTAACAGCAAGTGTCGGATTCGGAGAATTCACAACGTTCCCAATCGGACGTTCAACAAAATTAGCATTAGTTTGAGGCTTCGGCGGTGCTGAAAATACACGGCCACTACGGGTCAAACCGCTAACATCGGCAATATTCACAACAGAAGAAGAGGGCAAGGACACCTCTTTCCCATTCTCTACTGCTGCGACGTTGTAGCGATAGGGAACTGCCTTTTCAGAGGAGTAAGGCACAGGACCAGCAGGCTTAATGATCAGAGCGGGAGAAGCCTTCTGCTTGCTACCATTGTACTTGATGATAACAGGCTCGGGTATCCGGAACAATGGGGAGATCACATTGACCTCAGGCTTATTTTCATTAACATTCCTGTTTTGAAGGATCTCAATGACTCCTTCGTCCAACATTTCTTGAACATCCTTGCGCACCTCGCAACAACCCAATCGGTTAACAGAGCAGACTCGGCATCTATCATGGTCATGCTCATGATGACTGTAGTCACACAACAAACGATGCATCTGGACCAGAGACTGTTGAATATGACTGACATATTTGACCTTGTATTTTCCAGGGCAACCCTGGACCATGTTGACAGGTTTCCCATGTTCGGGGAATGGATTCTTCTTCACATTATGGCCTACGTCCTCAAAACATAGAATACCACACCTCACAAGGTCTTGAACCTTGGTCTTCAAAGGGTAACAATTCTCCACGTCGTGGCCGGGAGCACGAGAATGGTAAACACAATGTAACTCAGGCTTATACCACCACTGGGGGTTAGCAGGTATAGCCGGTGGGTCTCTCGGAGTAATCAGCTTCCTTTCTATCAAAGAGGGATATAACTCTGTGTACGTCATAGGAGTAGGATCAAAGGTGACCCTTTTCCTCTCGTAACTCGTGCTGGTTTGATTACTGTTTCGAGGCTGGTAGGCCTGCTGCTGCGGTCGGTGCTGTTGTTGCTGATATTGTGGATGTGGTTGCTGATTGTTACTATGTTGCTGATACTGTTAATTATCTCTGAAAACAGGTGCTATATGAGCCACCTGGTGCTGGTTACTGGCGGGACGCACAGTCTTCCTCCTCACAGAGGGTCTTCTTGGTTTCTCATGGGAGATTACAACATGTGCCTCTCCATCTTTCTTCTTTGCAAACGACCCATGACGTTTGGCAAAAGAGCCTTCTTCTCTGGTTAACCGTCCTTCACGGACCCCTTTTTCTAGACGCATCCCCATATTCACCATCTCGGTGAAGTCAGAAGGAGCGCTAGCTGTAACACCCCGATAAAAATAAGATAATTATTTAATTTAAGTTAATATTATATTTATTAATTTAATTAAATAATTGGAATTATTGGATTATTATTATTATTATTATTGGAATAATAATTATTGGAAAATATATATAAGTTGGAAATAAGGAAAAAGGGTTCCATTTGGTAAAAAAGGTTTTTACGTGAAAAAGCAGAGAAACGATTGAGAAAGGGGAGAAAGGGCAAAGAGGCAGAGCAAGAGGAAGAAGATTGGAGAAGAGAAGAGCTTGGAGCTTAGAGATTGCCGGATTAACTCAGGTAAGGGGGGTTTATCGTCGTTTAATGGGTATTATGGGTTAGCATGTAATGGGTAGTGATAAACCGTCGAATTGACCCTAATTAGGATTGTGAATGCTGAAAATTATGTTGGATAAGCTGTGTTAAAACTGAAAGTGAACCTGTAATTGAGTGCGTTGTAATTTCCCGAAAGTAGAGCTTTTTACGGAATTGGAATCGGAGGTCCGGAAGTCCTCCAACGGCGGAAAATGCGGAGAATTCTGCATTCTGCCTTGTGTTAGCGCAGGAACAGCTTTCTGTCTTGCGTTAACCGGTTAACCCAGGGTGTTAACCGGTTAACACTGTGTTGTATTGTGTAAAATTGCTGTTTTGTCTGCGTTAACCGGTTAACCCAGGGTGTTAACCGGTTAACACTGTTGTGATTGCTGAGATATTGCTGTTGTGCTGCGTTAACCGGTTAACCCAGGGCGTTAACCGGTTAACACTGTTAAGTTTTGGGCAGGAAGCGTGTTTGTGTTGCGTTAACCGGTTAACCCAGGGCGTTAACCGGTTAACACTGTTGCAGAGTGGAAAAATTGATTTTTAAATGTTGTGTACTTAATTGAGGGTTTGCCTATATTGGTGTACGATGTAATAGGGATTATTTCCCGTTGTCTTGAGCAGTAAGGGTATTAGTAGAGTGTGCTAATACTGTGATTAATTATTTGACATGATATGATGTTTTGATACATGTGTTGATGATGTCTGATGGTATGCATAATGCTGTGAATGTATATATTATGCATGAAATTGTGAATGGACTGTTGTATGGCTTAGAGTATGAGCATATGTCCATTGTGGATTGTCGTTGATGTTGCATTGCTAGATGATTAGCGTGCATAGCATAGCCCTTGGGGTTGTAGCTAATTCCCATAGTGAGGAATTAGTGAGTGAATCATTGTGGATTTGTTGTTGATGTTTGCATGCTAGGTGATTAGTGTGCATGGCATAGCCTTTGGGGCTGTAGCTAATTCCCATAGTGAGGAATTAGTGAGTGAGTCACTAGGTCTCAAATGAGTGGGACTAGTGAGCTTAGTAGCCGTATCTGGATTGATCGGTGAGCTTGAACTATATGTTCAAGAATAGTCGGTACCGCATGTGTGGAGTCTCATTGCATAATGTATGTATGGCGTATAATATGAATGGATGTATTCCAGTATTATACGTGTGTTGTGTGTTGTATGTTTGTTGAGTATGATTGAGTTGATATTGCCGTTGCTGAATGTGTAAATCTGATTTGGGTGATGAAATGTGTTAAATTACTTAACATGACATGATATTTTATAATGCTTATTATATCGATTGAGGAACTCACCCTTACAACTATTTGTTTCAGGTAACGAGCAGTGATTGAGTAGAAGTTAGTGCTTGGAGTCTAGTGTAGTCTCCTTAGTGGGTCATGCTCTGATAGATGTAACATCGGGAGGGAACATTTTAATTGTGTTATTGATTGTTGAACCGGTTTACATGTAGTATGTTGCATGTTTTGAATGATCGATTTGATCTCTATCTGCTGCGTATTATGCAACTGTTTTATTTGATAAATAAATGAGCATGACAAGCAACTTTGATGAATAGTGTGAAATATTGTGTGACACCCTTGATTGCATATTTACTCTGATAGATTTATATGTTGTTATTTTAATTAAATATTTGGGATATTTTAGAAGGGTGTTACATTAGTGGTATCAGAGCATAGTCGGTCGAGTCGAGTCGTAATTATTCTGTTTCCCCTGTACAGGATAGGTGTTGTGTAACCCTATCAGTACTTATTGTTTTAGCTTGTTGGGTTTTCAGAATAGAGATGGCTGGAAGAGGTAGAGATGATGCTGCGATTGCTGAGGCTCTGGGTATGCTAGCTGGAGTACTTGGAGGGAACCCGAATGTTGTGGGAATGGGAGCTGCTCGTCAACTGAGTGAGTTCCAGAAGAACAATCCTCCAATGTTCAAGGGAGCATACGATCCAGATGGTGCTCAGAAGAGGTTGAAGGAGATCGAGAGGATTTTCCGAGTGACTGAGTGTGCCGATAACCAGAAGGTCAGGTTCGGTACGCATATGCTGTCAGAAGAAGCAGATGATTGGTGGGTTGCTATCCGCACTGAGTTGGAATCTGCTGGGAATGCTAAGATCACTTGGGCTGTGTTCAGAGAGAGATTTCTGAGGAAGTACTTTCCAGAGGATGTCAGAGGAAAGAAAGAGATAGAGTTCTTAGAATTGAAGCAGGGTAACAGGTCTGTTACTGAGTATGCTGCTAAGTTCACAGAACTGTCAAAGTATTACACTCCCTATAATGAGGCTGCTGGAGAATTTTCGAAATGTGTGAAGTTTGAGTACGGGTTACGTCCCGAGATCAAGCAGGCTATTGGATACCAACGGATCAGAGTGTTTTCTGACTTGGTTGACTGTTGCAGGATTTTTGAACAGGATTCCAAAGCCAGAGCAGAGAGCTATCAGCAAAGGGTTGATAGGAAAGGCAAGAATCAGAATGATCGTGGAAAACCGTATGCAGCTGGCAAAGGTTTTCAGAAGCAGAGTGGGATGAAGAGGCCTAGTGGGGGAGACTCTAGCGCCCCTGCTAAGTGTTATAGATGTGGTCTGGCTGGACATCGTGTCCATGAGTGTACCAGTGCTGAGATGAAGTGTTTCAAGTGTGGCAAAGGTGGTCATTTGGCTGCAGAGTGCCGGTTGAAGACTGTAACTTGTTTCAACTGTGGAGAGGTGGGTCATATCAGTCCACAGTGTCCTAAGCCGAAGAAAGAGAATCAGTCAGGAGGCAAGGTCTTTGCCTTATCGGGTTCTGAGACTTCTGCAGATGATCGTTTGATCAGAGGTACGTGTTATATTAATTGCTTTCCTCTTGTAGCTATTATCGACACAGGTGCTACTCATTCCTTTATATCTTTGGATTGTGCTGTGAAACTTAAGTTAGAGATATCTGAGATGCATGGTAGTATGGTGATTGATACTCCTGCGAAGGGTTCAGTGACTACTACTTCAGTTTGTTTAAATTGTCCTTTGAGTATTTTTGGTAGAGACTTTGGGATGGACCTTGTGTGTCTTCCACTAGTGCAGATTGATGTTATCTTGGGTATGAACTGGTTGGTGTTTAACCGAGTTTCTATCAATTGTTTTGATAAAACTGTGATCTTTCCTGAGATTGAGGAAGGGAAGAGTTTGTTTTTGTCAGCAAAGCAGGTGAATGAGGCAATAGCAGATGGGGCAGAGTTGTTTATGCTGTTAGCGACTTTGGAGGCT
Source organism: Lathyrus oleraceus (assembly GCF_024323335.1). NCBI lineage: Eukaryota > Viridiplantae > Streptophyta > Magnoliopsida > Fabales > Fabaceae > Lathyrus > Lathyrus oleraceus. The sequence goes on along the minus strand of NC_066580.1, from coordinate 353,669,788 downwards.
AAAGATAAACTGGTGATTTGCGATCTAGCCGTGGTGTGTGATTTTCCTGATGTGTTTCCAGAAGAAGTGAATGAATTACCGCCAGAGCGTGAAGTTGAGTTCTCGATTGATTTGGTACCTGGTACTAGACCGATATCGATGGCTCCGTACCGTATGTCTGCTGTTGAGTTAACTGAATTGAAGAGTCAGTTGGAAGATCTGTTGGATAAGAAATTTATTCGTCCGAGTGTGTCACCGTGGGGTGCACCAGTGTTATTGGTTAAGAAGAAAGAAGGTACTATGAGGCTGTGTGTGGACTACAGGCAACTGAATAAAGTGACGATCAAGAATCGGTATCCTTTGCCGAGGATTGATGATTTGATGGATCAGTTGGTTGGTGCGAGTGTGTTCAGCAAGATAGATTTGAGATCTGGGTATCATCAGATACGTGTGAAAACTGAGGATATTCAGAAGACTGCTTTCAGAACAAGGTATGGACATTATGAGTATTCTGTAATGCCTTTTGGTGTGACTAATGCGCCTGGAGTATTTATGGAGTATATGAATAAGATTTTCCATCCGTACCTAGACAAGTTTGTTGTGGTGTTTATTGATGACATTTTGGTGTATTCGAAATCTGAAGAAGAGCATGCTGAGCATTTGAGAGTGGTTTTAAGAGTTCTGCGAGAAAAGAAGTTATTTGCTAAACTGTCGAAATGTGAATTTTGGTTAGAAGAGGTTAGTTTTCTTGGTCATGTGATTTCGAGAGGTGGTGTTGCTGTTGATCCTTCTAAGATAGAAGCGGTGTCTAAGTGGGAAGCTCCTAAGTTTGTTGCTGAGATTCGAAGTTTCCTTGGTTTGGCTGGTTATTATAGGAAGTTTATTGAGGTATTTTCTAAGTTGGCGTTACCGTTGACGATGTTGACTAGAAAGGGGCAAGCTTTTGTTTGGGACTCAAAATGTGAAGAAGGTTTCCAAGAGTTAAAGAAGAGGTTAACTACTGCTCCTATTCTGATATTACCGAGTTCGTCGGAATCATTCGAGGTTTACTGTGATGCTTCATTGTTGGGTTTGGGTGGTGTGTTGATGCAGAATAAGCAGGTTATAGCTTATGCTTCGAGACAGCCGAGGGTTCATGAGAGGAACTACCCGACACACGATTTAGAGTTGGCAGCTGTGGTATTTGTTCTGAAGTTATGGAGGCATTACTTGTACGGGTCAAGATTTGAGGTTTTCAGTGACCATAAGAGTTTAAAGTATTTGTTTGATCAGAAAGAGCTGAATATGAGACAGAGGAGATGGTTAGAGTTTCTGAAGGATTATGACTTTGGTTTGAATTACCATCCGGGTAAAGCAAACGTAGTGGCTGATGCATTGAGTCGGAAATCATTGCATATGTCTATGTTAATGGTTAAAGAATTGGATTTAATTGAGCAGTTTAGAGACTTGAGTTTGGTGTGTGAGAGTACTCACAATAGTGTTAAATTGGGAATGCTGAAGTTAACGAGTGGTATTCTGGATGAGATAAGAGAGGGTCAGAAATCCGATGTGCTTTTGGTTGATAAGTTGACTCTAGTGAATCAAGGTCAAGGTGGTGAATTCAGAGTTGATGAGAATGGTGTTTTGAGATTTGGTAATCGGGTGTGTATTCCGGACGTTATCGAACTTAAGAAGAGTATTCTTGAGGAAGGACATCGTAGTGGCCTGAGTATTCATCCTAGAGCTACGAAGATGTATCATGATTTGAAGAAGTTATTTTGGTGGCCGGGAATGAAAAGAGAAATTGCGAGTTTTGTTTATTCTTGTTTGACTTTTCAGAAGTCAAAAATTGAGCATCAGAAGTCGTCTGGGCTAATGCAACCGTTGACTATTCCAGAGTGGAAGTGGGATAGTATCAGTATGGATTTTGTGTCTGGTTTGCCGAGGACAAATAAGAATTGTGAAGCTATTTGGGTGATTGTTGACAGATTGACAAAGTCGGCTCATTTCATTCCGATCAGAATGGATTATCCGTTAGAGAAATTAGCTGAGTTGTATATTGAGAAGATTGTAAGTTTGCATGGTATTCCGTCGAGTATTGTTTCGGACAGAGATCCTAGATTTACATCGAAGTTCTGGGAAGGTTTGCAAAGGGCTTTGGGAACTAAGCTGAGATTGAGTTCTGCATATCATCCGCAGACTGATGGTCAGACTGAGAGGACGATTCAGTCACTAGAGGATCTTTTGAGGGCTTGTGTTTTGGAAAAGGGAGGTGCTTGGGATTGTTATTTACCTTTGATTGAGTTTACCTACAACAATAGTTTTCATTCGAGCATTGGTATGGCACCGTTTGAAGCTTTGTATGGTAGGAGATGTCGGACACCTTTATGTTGGTATGAGTCCGGTGAGAGTGTTGTGGTTGGACCGGAGATTGTTCAACAGACTACGGAAAAGATTAAGATGATTCAGGAGAAGATGAGAATTGCTCAGAGTCGTCAGAAGAGTTATCATGACAAGAGGAGGAAGTCACTTGAGTTCCAAGAGGGAGACCATGTGTTTCTTCGTGTTACTCCGATAACTGGTGTTGGTCGAGCTTTGAAGTCGAAGAAGTTGACACCTCGATTTATTGGTCCTTATCAGATTTTGGAGAGGATAGGGGAGGTAGCCTATCGTATCGCTTTACCGTCGTCACTTGCGAATTTGCATGAGGTGTTTCATGTGTCTCAGTTGAAGAGGTACATTCATGATCCGTCGCATGTAGTCCAAATAGATGATTTACAGGTGAGAGATAACCTGACTGTTGAAACATCACCTATGAGGATCGAGGATCGAGAGTTGAAGCAGTTGCGGGGTAAAGAGATTGCTTTGGTAAAGGTAGCTTGGGGAGGACCAGCAGGTGGCAATGTGACTTGGGAACTTGAGAGTCAGATGAAGGAGTCTTATCCTGAATTATTCGCTTGAGGTATGTTTTCGAGGACGAAAACTCTTTTAGTGGGGGAGAGTTGTAACACCCCGATAAAAATAAGATAATTATTTAATTTAAGTTAATATTATATTTATTAATTTAATTAAATAATTGGAATTATTGGATTATTATTATTATTATTATTGGAATAATAATTATTGGAAAATATATATAAGTTGGAAATAAGGAAAAAGGGTTCCATTTGGTAAAAAAGGTTTTTACGTGAAAAAGCAGAGAAACGATTGAGAAAGGGGAGAAAGGGCAAAGAGGCAGAGCAAGAGGAAGAAGATTGGAGAAGAGAAGAGCTTGGAGCTTAGAGATTGCCGGATTAACTCAGGTAAGGGGGGTTTATCGTCGTTTAATGGGTATTATGGGTTAGCATGTAATGGGTAGTGATAAACCGTCGAATTGACCCTAATTAGGATTGTGAATGCTGAAAATTATGTTGGATAAGCTGTGTTAAAACTGAAAGTGAACCTGTAATTGAGTGCGTTGTAATTTCCCGAAAGTAGAGCTTTTTACGGAATTGGAATCGGAGGTCCGGAAGTCCTCCAACGGCGGAAAATGCGGAGAATTCTGCATTCTGCCTTGTGTTAGCGCAGGAACAGCTTTCTGTCTTGCGTTAACCGGTTAACCCAGGGTGTTAACCGGTTAACACTGTGTTGTATTGTGTAAAATTGCTGTTTTGTCTGCGTTAACCGGTTAACCCAGGGTGTTAACCGGTTAACACTGTTGTGATTATTGAGATATTGCTGTTGTGCTGCGTTAACCGGTTAACCCAGGGCGTTAACCGGTTAACACTGTTAAGTTTTGGGCAGGAAGCGTGTTTGTGTTGCGTTAACCGGTTAACCCAGGGCGTTAACCGGTTAACACTGTTGCAGAGTGGAAAAATTGATTTTTAAATGTTGTGTACTTAATTGAGGGTTTGCCTATATTGGTGTACGATGTAATAGGGATTATTTCCCGTTGTCTTGAGCAGTAAGGGTATTAGTAGAGTGTGCTAATACTGTGATTAATTATTTGACATGATATGATGTTTTGATACATGTGTTGATGATGTCTGATGGTATGCATAATGCTGTGAATGTATATATTATGCATGAAATTGTGAATGGACTGTTGTATGGCTTAGAGTATGAGCATATGTCCATTGTGGATTGTCGTTGATGTTGCATTGCTAGATGATTAGCGTGCATAGCATAGCCCTTGGGGTTGTAGCTAATTCCCATAGTGAGGAATTAGTGAGTGAATCATTGTGGATTTGTTGTTGATGTTTGCATGCTAGGTGATTAGTGTGCATGGCATAGCCTTTGGGGCTGTAGCTAATTCCCATAGTGAGGAATTAGTGAGTGAGTCACTAGGTCTCAAATGAGTGGGACTAGTGAGCTTAGTAGCCGTATCTGGATTGATCGGTGAGCTTGAACTATATGTTCAAGAATAGTCGGTACCGCATGTGTGGAGTCTCATTGCATAATGTATGTATGGCGTATAATATGAATGGATGTATTCCAGTATTATACGTGTGTTGTGTGTTGTATCTTTGTTGAGTATGATTGAGTTGATATTGCCGTTGCTGAATGTGTAAATCTGATTTGGGTGATGAAATGTGTTAAATTACTTAACATGACATGATATTTTATAATGCTTATTATATCGATTGAGGAACTCACCCTTACAACTATTTGTTTCAGGTAACGAGCAGTGATTGAGTAGAAGTTAGTGCTTGGAGTCTAGTGTAGTCTCCTTAGTGGGTCATGCTCTGATAGATGTAACATCGGGAGGGAACATTTTAATTGTGTTATTGATTGTTGAACCGGTTTACATGTAGTATGTTGCATGTTTTGAATGATCGATTTGATCTCTATCCGCTGCGTATTATGCAACTGTTTTATTTGATAAATAAATGAGCATGACAAGCTACTTTGATGAATAGTGTGAAATATTGTGTGACACCCTTGATTGCATATTTACTCTAATAGATTTATATGTTGTTATTTTAATTAAATATTTGGGGTATTTTAGAAGGGTGTTACACTAGCAATCATCCGCTCATAATAAAAAGATCTTAAAGTCTTCAAAAAGATCTTAGTCATCTCTTTCTCTTCTAACAGAGGCACGATCTGTGCTGCCACCTCTCGCCACCTCTTGGCGTACTACTTAAATGTTTCTTTATCCTTCTGGGACATGGCTCTCAATTGATCTCTATCGGGAGCCATATCCACGTTTTACTTGTACTGCTTGACGAAGGCTTCGCCGAGATCATTGAAGGATCGGATGTTCGCGCTGTCTAAACCCATGTACCAACGCAAAGCGGCACTGGACAGACTGTCCTGAAAGTAGTGGATGAGTAGTTGGTCATTATCGGTTTGAGTCGACATCTTTCTGGCATACATGACCAGGTGGCTGAGAGGACAAGTATTTCCTTTGTACTTTTCAAAATCAAGGACCTTGAATTTCATAGGATCTTCACATTTGGATCCAAGCAGAGTTCGGCAGCAGACTTGCCGAAAAGATCCTTCCCTCTGATAGTTTTCAATTCCTTGCGAAGCTCAAGAAATTGATCGTTCATAGCATCCATCTTCTCATAAACATTTGGACCCTCAGACGGCTCACAATGATAGATGATGTCGTCTACCCTGGGCAAAGTATGCACGACAGGAGGAGGAACGGCAAGGACCGGGCTAGATGCCGACAAAGAAGCAAAGGTAGGAACAGGACCCTCAGGCATGAAATTGGGAGGCATCCCCCACGGGAACCCGGTTGGCATGGCTCTTGGAACAAAGTGTGCACTGGCAGCGGGCACAGTAGAGGAGACAATCTCGGAGATAACTGTCCTCTGGGGAGGAGTTGAAGGTGTCGGAGAAGACTGGCTCTGGGCAGCCATGAGTGACTCCATTAGGGCACTCAATCTGGCCACTTCCTCTTTCAGCTCACGGTTCTCTTGTTCTAGGTGATCCATCAATCTTGAAATGTTGGATCTAGTGTAGTACCGGTGAGTCAGCTTGTCTTCAAAATAAATGAAGGACACAGAGTTAGACCACAGGGCAAGGGACCGGAAACAAAACCTGCTTATGCATATGATGCATGCAATGTTAGTGCATATGATTTGTTTTTTATTTCAAAGGATCTTTAGAGTTTTATTTGCAAATTCTAGAAATATTAATCATTTTATCACATATGGAAATATCTCATCAAATAATATCAGGGAAAAGAAGTGCAGCATCGTTAATCATATACAAGAGAAAAGGAAAATAATCATCTATGGATCCCTAGAAACAATCATCCAAAGCTCGGGACACAGGAAGATAAGATGCGCGAAGCCTCTTCACCTCCCTCTCGTAGGCTGCCTCCATATCGGCCTTCTCTTTGGCGAATCGATCATACTTCCTCTTCCAGAACTTAGAAGACTGAGGAAATAGAGAAGTCCATACATCATCAGGGTCATCAATAACCTGATGCTCAAGAAACTCAATCTGCGCATCCTTCTTCTTAATCTGCTGAAGCAACTCTTCACGTTCACGGATCCAGGAACGTGAACGGTCTTCGTCTCTCAAATCCTCTACTCCTTGATTAGGGAGGGTTGAAAGCCTAACCATAATCATAGGTGTAGGTCTCAGATACTCGTAACGCATGAGATACTCAGACGCCCTCTTCCTAACCCAAATAGTGTAAGGCTCCAAAGCGATGCAATTCTTAGGACCCAACTCTTTCCTTCCTTTCCTATGAATCTTGCGCCAAGCGTGGACCATCCTAGCTTTCAAGCCTTGGGGATCTTTACCATCCCGAAAGAATACACCCTCTAACAGAATGTTATTGGGTTTATCCTTTAAGGGGAACCCAAGCTGCCGACGTGCCAAAACAGGATTGTAGTTAATCCCACCACATGTACCAAGAAGAGGTACATTGGAGAATTCGCCACAAGAGTCAATAATCTGCACACCATCATACACACAGTTATACCAAGAGATATCATCATTAGTGAGAGACATAAGTCTCGTGGACCACCGTAGACATTCCTTGTTCTCCTTGAAAGCGACCGTCTGAGGTAAGTGAGTAATAAACCACTTATACAACAGAGGCAAACAACACACAATGGCGCCACCACCCTTTGCATTCCTCATATGCAAAGAGAAATGGGTATCGCCCAACAGAGTCGGAACGAGATTAAGAGTAGAGAAGATCCTAACAGCGTTCACATCCACAAACTTGTCGATGTTGGGGAATAACACTAGCCCATAGATGAGAAGTACAAATATGGCCTCAAAGGCGTCCTCGCTCATGGCCTTCCCATACATAGTAGCTTGAGCAATGAGGAACTCAAAAGGGAGACCTTGAATTCCACCTTTGGTAGTCATATGAGCATCAACCAGAGATTCATCTATGTGTAACATGTCAGCTATCTCTTGAGAAGTAGGAATACTCTCCAAGCCATTGAACGGTAACTGGTCTAGAACAGATATACCCACAAGATAAGCACACTCCTCAAGTGTAGGCAAAAGCTGGAATTCCGGAAACGTGAAGCAACGGTACAAGGGATCATAAAACTGCACCAATACACTCAACAATCCTTCATCCACCTGAGTAGTCAGAGGAGGAAGAAGCTTCCCAAAACGAGCCTTGAAACCCAAAGGATCTAATACATAGGATGTCAGATTCCTTAACTCTTTCAAATTTGGTTGCCTGAAGCTGTACTTCTTTGTATTCCTTCTTTGTCTTTCCATGTCTGAAAATTTTGCAAATAAACCCCTTAAGTTCCTTGAAAATTTTCTTATTTATTGATGATATGGATGCAAATGGGTGCATGAATGCATGAATGCAACAATCACACTCAAGGATCAAGCAAAGCACACCAAACAAAGGTCATGGGATGAATCATGTTATCCTTAATATCAATCATCCATTTTGGTGGATTATGGTTTACACCTTTTCAAAACCCAAGTTCCATTGATATTAAGGAATCATGAACGGATCAACCATGAATCAAGGGTTTGTTGTAAGTCACGAGCATGGAGTTAGGTTAAGAACCACCCAAAAGGGAGTGTACTAGGGTTTAAACCTGCCAAACATGTTATACAAGAGGTTCCCATAGTCATCATCCCATCTTTCGGATATTATTGGAGAAACGACTACTCGTATTCCGAAAATATTCTCAAGAGAGACTCTTATGAGTGTAGTATCGCGTAACAATCGTATCAAATCTTACACTTGAACGACTTTCGCACTACATCCTAAGAATAGACCAAGATGGGCTTGGTAAACTAAGGTCCTTGGCTTCTAAGGTCTATATTGGAAAGAGTAATGTCTAACCACAACTACTTGTGTGACATTATTGATCCCAACATGACCTCCTCCAAGTGAATGGGCTTGCAAATCAACTTGCTAAGGAATAACTCCACACAAGTCAACAAGACTATGCCATTCTCCTATCCTAAGTGCACTCGAGTTCGGGTATAGAACTCATCTCACAAAGATCACCAAGCATACAAGGACTTAATATTCAAGCAAATCAATCATTACATACAATACAATAATCCCAAATTGCACAAAAATATGTCACAAAAAAAATATACAATACAATACAACAAATATGAAAAGTAGGCAAAACCCACTAGGCAAATACTCCCCAGCAGAGTCGCCACTTTTTTGTAGTGGGGTATTCGTTACCATTAGAGATATTGACTAAATCCAAGGTAAATCATACAAGTCGAGTCGCCACCGCACTTCTATTTATCCAAAGGAATGGTTAGAAAGCGAACAAAAACCTAAAAGTTTTATCGAATCAAAAACTAGTAAAAATGTCAGAGATCTGGGTAAGGGGGTTGGTTATGCAATGGGAAGGTGTTAGGCACCCAAAGCATCCTAGGTACTCCTAGGGAGCCCTTTTCACATTTGTTGCAAAGGTTGTTGTTTTTTTTTTTGAAAATTTATTTGTGCAAACATGATTGAAGGGATGAGAAAACCGTGTATGTTTATCTAATGTACTACTTACTAAAAGAAGGGTCAAAAGACAATGACTCGCACGGACGTCGCATCCACTGCATACGTATCTCATCTGAATCTGAGAATCAGAGTCTTCGTAGCTCGGCTACCTATGGGTTAAAGAGGAGTGTGCTCGCTAAGACATCGCGTCTTATGCCTACGTATCTCATCTGGGATGAAAATCAGAGCAAAACGTAGTTCGACCACCTATGGGGTAAGGGTTGTGTTTTGGGGTGAACGACGTTACTACGTAATCTACCGGATGCTCGACCTTTGGAGACTTACTCGCCTGTAGTAGAAGGAGATAACGTGTTCTTAGGAGAAGAAAAATCAATGAGTTTGGGGTGTTTAGGGATGCTCATGCAAAAAGGCAGTCCTAGATGAAGGAACGGCGCAACCTTAATTGACATGCCATGAGAGGCTATGCGAAACCTTAGAAATCGGTAACATGCGGGAAAAGTAAAGGGATCGAGAGATCTATCATACGGATAAAGATCCGAAGTAACAACAATTAGATAAATAAGAAACCCAAAGACTCTTCCAAGCTAAACACCATCAAAGAATGTGAGTCAGTACAGGTAATCGGAATAGACCTCTAGGTGGTACCCCACAAATAAAGTGGAACACCAAGCAAGCTATCCCTGCAAGAGTATGTGAGCCCTCACAAAAACTCAACAAACAGGTTAGAGTAATATGACGGAATTAGGAGAAAACAATGCCATAACAAACACAAAACAGGTTAGAGCAAACAAGATAGGGTAATCAAGAGTTTCCCCCAAATCAAAATGTAACCACATGAATCATGCCATTAAAATTCACAAAAAGCTCACAAAAAGAAACCAAGGGTAGGAGGCCTAAACCTCTTGTCAAACACATGCCTCAAAAGGGTATCAAAGTCACCCATAATACCTCATACATTCAGAGTATTCAAATTAAAAGCATAAAGTAATGGGAATAAGGCAAACCTGACTGGAGAGATCGAATGAAATTGAATTGCCCGGTTGGGTTTGCAAAGCACTCTTAGGGTTTATATGAGAGGGAATTGGTTCTTTGCCGATGAGTTCCCTTCAGTCTCTGGAGGTTGCTCTGAACTCTGTTAGCTCTTCTCTCACTATCTTTTTCTTTGCCAGGGTAATAGGAATAGAATTAATTTTTGTTTCACTGAAACTCTGAATTTATAACCTGATTTTTGTGGACCTGTGGGCTCAAATGAGAGAGGCCCAAGTCCAAAAAATTTCTGTTATATTTTATTTATTTATTTATTTTCGTTCTTTTTTTTTTTCGTTCTTTATTTATTTATTTTTATTTTTTTTAAACACGTGGGCTTCGCCTAGCCAGAATGACAGTTCAAGAAATTCCTCTGAGCGTAGGTGATTCTGGTGGCTTTTCTTGGGACTCGCTTGGCGACCCATTCTGCTCGCTTAGCGAGCATGACAGCTCATGAACAAACTTTTGCTCCTTCAAGATTAACGTTTTGACTGACGAATAGACCCCATTTGAACCTGTTGGAAGTATCTCAAGCCATTCCCTTGTGCAGACTGATCATCTAAATAGAACCCACAAAGTGTCTTGGATGATACTCAAGCTTCAAACAAAAGATGTTAGTGACAGATTTTTATGCTTTTGGTTAGTAAACAAAAGTAAGAGAAACAATGATGTATAATTCAAGCATGCTTGGTGATCTCAAACCAATCACAAGGAGTCCCATCCAAAGGCAAAGGGAACAAAGATGCTAAAGATCCTTGAGGCAATGCAAATGCAATGTTATGATGCCATGAAGGATCTTAGGGTCAAAATTGGGGTCTTACAACATCCAAGCTTATCCATTCTATGATCTTCTTCTAAGTAGCCCATGTAACAGATGAATTCCACATGTCACAGGTTCAAAATAACTGCTTCATAATGATCATTTTGCAGATGAAGTTAGAGAGATCTTAAATGATGTATCAGATGGAGTTTCAAATTGCAAGCACTTGGTTTCTTAATAAGTTGGCATTGGCCAAGTCTTTTAGCATACGAATGTTGCCTAAATTCTAAGTCCATTTGTCCAAGATCGAGCCAACAGACCACACAAAAAGTTTTTTAGGGTTTTTTGTTGTTATTATGTACATTAATGGTCAAAGACCACACAAACAAGCAAAGTATACACAAGCCAAGTATATCACACAATATGGTCCAATTGGACAAAGTGAAAATTGCATTAACATAAACAATTAGAATGATATCAACAACGCCAAATGTATAAAAGCTAGAATTAAATGACATTAAACTAAATGGCTTGAAATTAAAAGTTAGTAGTTAATAGGTTAGAAGTTAGTATTGTTTTGCTTTTGCTTTTCATTCTTAGACATTCTTTGGAGAACACTCAACCTACTTATCACAAGCATGGATCCTTGAGCCAAGACATCTTCCAAAGGAAGGAAAAAAGGCCATGTTTCCACATAATACCATGAAAGAGGGGAGACTTACAATCTCAGTAACTAGAATGATATGCCTTTTATGTCACAAATTTAGCGTTATGTTAAGCAATCGTAATTGGACTTATGTAGAAGTCACAACTATTTGCGGTTGGGCAATAGAATTTTGGTGTTAATGCATGTTAGAGACATAGTATTATGAACTATGCTCATGAAACATACCACACATAAAAAGAAATATGCAAAAGGTGTGGCCTAATCTCATCCATACTCATGTTAATTTTTCAATCAACTAGCTTTAGGACTTTGAGATGTCATAGGCCAAATGAGATGAATGCATAAAGAAAGGGAATAAGATGGAATGGGAGGGGAATAAATGAAAACTCAAATTGATCAAAGGAGGACTCCTACCAAATTCATATCATTCATTCGTTTTGGGAGATGGAATGTACATTCCATCAATCCCCTAAATCAAATGATATTAATTTGACAATGTCAAATCAACCTTTACCAAGGCCCAACAACAAGATTCAAACACAAACATGTCATCACAATTGGTCAACAAAATTATTTGGCATTTATTCCAATTAAAAATACTAAAATAATACATTTAAATTAAATATGGTTTGTCAAATTCCTAAAACCTCATAAAAACACCAAATAAATGGCCATGAGATTTATCATAGGTCAAACAAGGTCAAAGGACCTTGGAGATTTTTTTATAGAATTTTTAAAGACTTAAAAGTATTTTTAAACAATTAAAAACAAATGAAAAATTAATTAAATCATGAAAAATATTAATAATGATCCAAAAAACAATTTTAATTCAGAATAAGAAAGAGGAAAGTATTTGAAATTTTTTGGTGAAATTCTCATATTTTTTGGATTAATATTAAAATTAATAGGAATTAATGAAAAGCGAAGGAATAAATATTAAAAAAAAACGTGGACCACTTGATCTGCCCCATTAATTGAGGTGGTATATCAAGTGGTGAGAAACGCGCGTTCCATGGTACACACTAGTCAGCGCGCCACACACTTGGTCATAATAAGCAACGTCTTTGATTAAAACATTTTGAATCAATGTGATGGCTGAAGACCGTGCCACATCATTGCTGGAGCAAAGCGTCGGTCGTCTTCTCAGGCGACCTTGGCCAGACTGGTCCATTCATCACCACATCATAAATAAAAAAGGAGGACATGATCTGAAAGGAAAAATGGTGTAGATCACGAATATCACCTCAATTTTAACTAACTCCTCACATATAGAAAGATATGAGGAGTTGAATTTTGAGATATGTCAACTGAGTTGCTTCGATTTAACCTCAGAGAAACTCAATCTTCTTGCCTACATTGGTAGGACTTCAGACAACCAAAGAATCAACAGATTTGAGCAAGATTGAGAGAGAATCGAAGAGATGAAATTTTCTGGAAAATACCTTCAATGTAGGTCTGGATTCAACTGTTCTTGCCTTGGCTCGTCCTTGATCTCACTCAGAATGCTTGCAGAAGTAGAATGAAATGCACAAAAGGCCTTGGATCCCTGGAGTTTTGAATCTCAAAACAGTGAGATTCAAACTCAATTTAAAGATGAAATTCTCAGGATTATCCTCTCAAATGGAAGGGTTAGGGGTTTAGGATCAAAGATTGCGCGAATGTTTGTTCAATTTTGATGCTAGAGCTCTCTATTTATAGTTGTAGCTCATGATATTTATACCTTCCAAATCACTTTCCAAAATTGGCAATTGATGATGCATGGGTGCATGAGGGTGTACAGGCCCATGAGATCATTGCTTTAGGTCCACAAATGAGTGTGAGAGATTCTGAAATCAACTTGGATGGCAAGGAAAGTGTGTGTGAAGATTTGAAGTTTGATCTTTGCCAAATGATGATACCATGTTCATGCCATGCGCAGCCCTAGCAATTCTTGTCTAAAATGGATGAACTTGGACTTTTTGGAAAGGCTAGATCAAGATCAACAACTTTCATGTTAAACACTTTTCCATTTGAAGCATGTATCATGATGAATTTTGATGTGGAAGTTTGGAAATTTCAACATGCTAAAAAAAATTCTAATTGTCAAGCCATATATCTCAATATTCCACCTTGCTTAACTTTTTATGTGAGCTCCAAATGAGAATCGTGTATTCATCAAAGTTGTATCTCTTTCAAATACCTTCAAAATGGTCACCTATTTAGTTTCATATGGAATTGAAATGATAGAGTTATTGTAGGTGTTTAATTGGCTGCATTATATGGTAAAACACTAGATGGTTACTAATGTCTTGACTGATGTCATGACATGTATGTGTGACTACAGTGTAGTTACTGCAGGACTAGCTAACACAGGATTGATTGAATGTCAAACTGGATGCTGTGACATTCATACCTGTCAACAGATACTAAGGAATAGAACAGCAGGTGTTCTGTTAGAACTTAGTATTTATTTCCAGTCTGGTTATCAAGGAAAGACCAGACCTGGCATAAGGCCTAATGACTGAATGTCAAACTCGATGTTATGACTTTCATCATTGACAGCAGCTGCTGAAGATTAGACAGAGTGGTGTTCTGCTATACTTCAGCATGTAACTTAGTTTGTTCTTCAAAAGAATTACAGAACTAACTTAAGGCCAATTGTGTAAATGTTAAGTTGGACACTTTGACATTTATTAATGTAAGCTGTCACTGTAGTATGGTCATTTTGATCATGTACAGGTCAGCAAAATTTTACAGTCTGTTTTCTGGAAAAACAGACTCAGCATATGGACCTTGATGTCAAGCTGAATGTCGTGACATTCATGCCTGACAGCATATGCTAAATTGTAGGTTGTTCAGTTTTCTGTTTCAGCTTTTTCTCAGGCTATTCTTCAGGAAGTCAACAGCTTAGAGAAAAACCAGGAAATCAACAACCAATCTACATTCAATGAACCTAACAAATAGCCTATTTGTTAGTAACCTAAATGTTGAATTTATGGGAACTTGTGTGACCTTAAATTCAGGAGAATACAGGTGCAAAAGCCCAGGATACTGCAATATAAAAGGAAGGCGTTCCTTCATTCAGTTTCAGGGATTTTGAGGCGTGAAGATTTTGTGTGTCCATCATACTTCACTGCTGTATTTTTGTGAGTCTTGTATTAGACATATCTTGTAAGCCAAGTCATTATCAAGTAGATGATAGCTTTGGCATAGGGTGTTCATTGAGTTGTAAGTGTTGTGTCACTCAAAGCTTTTAAGCGTGAGTGCTATGTATCTTGATTAAAGCTGTGAAGCACAATCAAGAGTTGTTTGAAGTGTGACTTCAATTTGTCTTTAATATTGTTTAAAGATAGTAATCACTGAGGTGATTGAGGGGGAGTGAGTAGGAACTCTGATCTTAAGTTAAGATTGAAATTGCATTGGGTAGGGATTAAGTGATAAGTTGTAAACGGGTGAGTTTAGCTTTGAATTGATACTACTAATAGTGGATTTCCTCCCTGGCTTGGTAACCCCCAGACGTAGGTCATGTTGGACTGAACTGGGTGAACAATTACTTGTGTTATTTACTGCACTTACTGTTAAGTTCTGCATAATCCCTGTCTGTGCAGAATTGGATGTCATAACAACCAGTGTGACATCCAAAGTCTGATAACTAGAATTTCAGTTATGCATTTTTAAAGTTTGAAAAAATCACTTGTTCAATGGTATAGGTCAAAAGTGACCTATAATGTAGCCTCATATCACATGATCATAAAAGTTTAATTAGCTATCAATCCAAACATAAAAGTTGAAGTAGACATCTTTAATTTTATTTTTAAACTTGGAAATCTTTTATCTCATGAAAATTGAGCAAGTAATGGCCTTGGGAAGTTGACTTTCAAATTAGGGTTTAGACAAAATGACCTATAATGTTTCAACATAGAAAATGATTTTACAAGCAAAACTAGGTCTAGGTATCAACATGAAAGTTGTTTTGGATGTCATTTAAAGTATTTTTTCTCTTGGAGTAATTTTCATATGGTGAAAATTGTAGGAGATAGGGTCTAGGGAGACCCTGTTTTGATTAGATGAATTCATGTGGCCAACCACCATCAACCAACTTGCTAACCTTCAATTCTCTTGACTTTCTAGGCTCATGGTAGATAACATATGCATAAGATGATGAATTTTGAAGTGTCCCTTGAGAAATTTGATGAATTGGTGAGATAGCTTGTTGGAGAAGTTACTCAAGATACCCAGTCAAACTAGGGTTTCCAAGGCAAATCACTCTCAAACTCTTGAAGAAAACTTGATCAATATAACATGTAGAAATGCTTGGGACTCATATATGATGCTCATAACCATTCTTGTATCAATTCATGGTTGTGCTCTTTATCTTAAGGGTCTCAAACCATAGATATGAACTTGATAGATCAATGGAGATCATGCCCTACCTATAAAAGAGTTAGGCAAATGCAAAGACATATTTTTTGTATTTTGGTTAGTAAAATGATAATATACAAGTATGATAGAATCACATAATGCTTGGTAATCTCTCCCAAAACAAACCCAATGAAAGAGGGGTAAGGAGGATGCTAAGGTATGATCCCCATGCTAATGCTTATGATGAAATTGCATGAGGGATCTTAGGGTCAAAATTGGGGTCTTACAATCATCCCATTGATGGTCTGTATCAATAAATTTTAAGTGAAAAATACCCTTCTGAACAAAGTCACACAAAAATTGATGTTTAATTTCAATATGCTTATCCTTATAATGCAAGATAGGATACTTAGACAAACTGATGGCAGAAGTATCATCATAGAAGATAAGAATGTTACTCTCAAATATCTGATACTCTTCAACTAACTCTTCATCTAGAGTGTCTGAGTTTTGCATCCAGAAGATGCAATATATTCAGCTTCGGCTATTGACATCACAATTGTTGATTGTCTCTTGTGGGACCATGAGATCAGATTGTCTCCCAGAAATTGACAACTTTTACTTTTCCTTTTTATTCAGTCTCCAGCGTAGTCAGCATCACAATAGCCTACTAATTTATACTCACTTTATTTTCTATAAAACAAACCTAGTGTCGTAGTACATTTCAGATACCTAAAGATTCGCTTAACAATAGTTAAGTGAGTTTTGCTAGGATCTGGTTGGAAGCAAGCACATAAGTAGACACTAATTAAAATATCAGGTCTAGAAGCGGTTAGATAAAGGAGAGAACCTATCATATAACTGAATAACTTCTGATTTACCTTATTGATTACCTCTTATATCTCTAAAGTACATGTAGGATGCATTGGAGTCTTTCATTACTTGCATTCTAACAAGTTAAACTTCTTCAGAATTTTCCTTGTATATTTGTTATGATGAATATAAGTGCCTTCTGATCGTTGATTAAATCTGGACTCCCAGAAAGAACTTGAGTTCTCCCATCAGA
This sequence comes from Lathyrus oleraceus, assembly GCF_024323335.1. Taxonomy (NCBI): domain Eukaryota; kingdom Viridiplantae; phylum Streptophyta; class Magnoliopsida; order Fabales; family Fabaceae; genus Lathyrus; species Lathyrus oleraceus. The sequence goes on along the minus strand of NC_066580.1, from coordinate 353,653,065 downwards.
CTCATTTCAAACTCTGCATGCATTGACTTAGCAAAGTCCTTGCACAACAAAGCATTAGAAGAACCAAGTTGACTAATAGACAAAAGGCTATGCATCAGACCATCAACCAAAAGAACATTAGAATTGGAAGGAAGTTTACTATTACCAATAGTTATAGAGTCAATAATCTTTCCTTTCTAGTTTCCTTCGAAACCAACGAAGCCTTCACGCTTAAGTTCCAAATATTGGAACATATACCTTCTTCCCGTCATATGTCGGGAGCATCCGTTGTCCAGGTACCATGACTGGTGTTTTAGCCGAGCTGCTAAGGATATATGCAACAGAAATCGTTTTATCCTTAGGTACCCACTTTCTGGGTTCTCTCTTTTTAGTTTTCCTAGAGTTTCTTACAAATTTGGATCTTTGTGCAGAAGGATAATCATGGGAAATTTGCGCATGATACTTAGGTTTCAAAATTGAGTTCTTAGCCTTTTTCTAAATCCGTCTCTATGCAGAAACATTAAGCTCAGTGCCAGCGGGCACGAAATGGTCATAGAGAGGTTTTGGTTTTACCTTCTTACTTTCGTGAGATTTTAGATTTTCTGTATAGCCTTAATCTTTCTTGCCATTTCTACTAACTCCATAAATAAAAGATTCCATTTTGCTTCTATCTATGCTTTTATCCAAAAAACAATGGAATGCTATGTCATATCTAATGACACAATCAGTACTAGAAACTTCTGAGACTATTTCCTCCTCTTGTTTTGGAATTTTGTTTTTCAAGGCATACTTGTTATTTTATAAAAAAATACTTTTTCATTTAGAGAGGGAATATATTTATCAAGCTCATTGTGAGTTTTCGAAGCAACTACTTGAACTTCTTTAAGGTCCTTGTACTTATTCTGAAGACTCTGGTACTTTTCCAGCATTTCAGAGAGACATGATTTAAGATCAGAATGAGATAGGTTAGAAAATATCTCTTAGAATCGGAGTCTGATTCTGATTTTGACAACACCATATTTTGTAGTTCTTCAGAACCTTATGGATCAGCTGTTGTTGCCATCAATGCAACGTTGGCTTGTTCCTCGTCTGAATCTTCTTCTTTTGATTATGAGTCATCCCATGTAGCCATCATCCCTTTCTTGCCTTTAGAAACATTCTTCTTAGGCCCTCTGTCTTTTTTCATATTAGGACAATCATTTTTGTAGTGGCCTGGTGTAAGACCCTAATTTTGACCCTAAGATCCCTCATGACATCACATCATTGCTCATTTGTATTTGCCTCAAGGATCATAGCATCTTAGCTCCTTAACCCTGGGTTGGGACTTTTGTGAGTTGGTTTGAGATCACCAAGCATGCTTGAATTGTATATTATTGCTTTTCTTATTTTATTTACTAACCAAAAGCACAAAAATATGTCACTAACATCTTTTGTTTTTTAGCTTGAGCAATCATAAGATCCAGGGCTCCTAGGAGACCCTATGCTAATTGATATGGCCAAGTGAAGGTGAAAGCAAGCATGAAAATGGTTCCCAAAGCTCTCAATCATCATATATGCCTCCCAAGTATCTTAATTTGTCAATTTTATCAAATAAAACAAAAGGGCTTAAGGTTTGTTTCCCAACGAAACCCTAATTCATTTGTCCATCAACTGTGCCTTGCTCATGAAGCAACCTCAACCCATGATCAAATAAAATCAAGGGAAGTTCTTTCACTCATCATTTCATGCATATTTGAGCTTATTTGAGTGTCCTCAATCATCAATTCAACAAGATTTGACGTATGGACTTGAGAAGTTGATCAGTCAATTCATCTAACTATTGTGAAATCCACTAAGACCTAACTTTTAATGTGTTTGTCAAATGAAGATGACCTCAAGAAAAAAAAATGTTCTTAAGAACCATATGAACAACTTTCATGTTCATAAAAAATTTATTTGAAGCTTTGAAGGTCATCATCCATTTCAAAACATTATAGGTCATTTTGACTGAAACCCTATTTTTGGGTCAACTTCCCAAGGACCTAACTCACTCATTTTTTATGATTTTTGAGGTGGGATCAAATGCATTGGAAAGTTTAAGATGTCTACTTCATTTTTTATGTTGAACAAATTTTCATAATCCTAAAATAAATACATGTGATAATGCAAAACATTATAGGTCACTTTGGACCAAAGGCATTGAAATGTGAAAAAGTCCAACTTCAAGTGCCCATAACTTTCACATACAAAATCCAAATGATGCAAAACTTGAGTCCAAATTGATTGTATTGAAAAGATCTACCATTTTATTGTTGAAGGATTTGTCATTTTAGGCTTTCGTCATTGAAACAGAAGGGCTTGAAGTTGGTCCATTTTGGAAATTTTCACACACACATGTTTTGCACCTTGAACTTTATGACCAATTTTCACTAATTTCCCAATTCGAAATGAAGTTTTGTACTACATAACAATTGATCCTCATGTCAAGACCTTTCCAACCATTATCCACAACGCCATGTTTTATTTTTGAAGGGGCATTTTTGATAAAGGGAAAATTTTGGTGCAATTATGGAAACTTGATTAAAACATCATGCATAAGCCAATTACATCATATATGCACGTCCAAAACCAATATGCTGATGTTAAGGTCTCCAAATCAAATAGATTTGGGCCCTCCATGCGCCTGTACAGGCCCATGCATGGAGGCCCTTATCATTCATGCACATGAAACTCTTATGAATTGCCTTACCTTTTGCTATAAATAAGTGTGCTTGGCTTCATTATTCCACAACCTGAAGGCGCCTGATATGCTGCACAATTAAATCCATAACCATACCTAAACAAATTTCTCATTTTCACTTCAAATTTCAAATCTGATTTTCAACTTCATTGGTTCATTATCAGACTTAAAATTCTTGGCGTTGCTTCCTCTTCACCTCAAGAGTAAACTACAATCAATAGTTAAGAGGAATCGTGCTTCACAGATCCACATTTCCAAGTTTGATGCACAAACTTTTCTTCTTCGAAACTCACTAATTATTGCTTGTTTCTTGCGTTTCTGGGCTTGGCTGAAGTCCTCGCATCAGAGGCATTTGAATTATGTCTTTAATTGTGCAAATCCATGAAGTTCAGTGTGAACACCATGATTTTCTCTCTCTGATTTCTCTTCATATGAGAGTCTAGACGAGAATCCAATGGTACAGGGGTGATGTACATCACCCCAGCTTTCCAATGATATATAGATCGCTCCATTTGGTTGAGTTTGCCATGTCTGCAATTCCCACCGGCGCTAATGAGCTTGCCGGAGAAGACGGTGGTGTACACCACCGTCTGGTTGCCAGATCAAATGTGAGTCATGCGATATGTTTTCCAGATTTAATCTTGTCCTTCCTTTGTTATGATTTTTTAAAGGCCTTGTGTGTCTCAGTTGACTAGGGCATTTGATGCGCGCGCATGCCACATCCCTTGGATGTGTCAGCTCAATTAATGAGACTGGATCCAACGCGCCACATATTTTAGCATTTTCCGATTTCTGATTTAATTTCCTTTTATTTTCTTTTATTCCATTTTATTTCAAAAAATCATAACTCTTTCATTAGCAAGTTGAGTGCACTTAGGATAGGAGAATGGCATAGTCTTGTCAACTTGTGTGGAGTTATTCCTTAGCAAGTTGACTTGCAAGCCCATTCACTTGGGGGAGGTCATATTGGGATCAATAATGTCACACAAGTAGTCCTGGTTAGGCATTACTGTTTCCAATATAAACCTTAGAAGCCAAGGACCTTAGTTTACCAAGCCCATCTTGGCCTATTTCTTAGCACGTAGTGCGAAGGTCGTTCAAGTGTAAGATTTGATATGATTGTTACGCGATACTACACTCATAAGAGTCTCTCTTGAGAATATTTTTGGAATACGAGTAGTCGTTTATCCGATAATATCCGAAAGATGGGATGATGACTATGAGAACCTCTTGTAGAACATGATTGACAAGTTTAACCATAGTACACTCCCTTTGGGTGGTTCTTAACCGAGACTCCATGCTCGTGACTTGCAACAAACCCTTGATTCATGGTTGATCCGTTCTTGTATATCCTTAATATCAATGGAACTTGGGTGTTTATAAGGTGTAAACCACAATCCACCAAAATGGATGATTGATATTAAGGATAACTTGATCCATCCCATGACCTTTGTGTGGTGTGCTTTTCTTGATCCTTGAATGTGATTGTTACATCCATGCATTCATGCATTGTTACACATCCATATCATCAACAATGAGAAAATTTTCAAGGAACTTAAGAGGTCTATTTGCAAATTTTCAGACATAGATAAGCAAAGAAGAAATACAAAGAAGTACAGTTTCAGACAACCCGACTTGAAAGAGTTAAGGAGTTTGACATCCTAGGTATTAGATCCCTTGGAGTTCAAGGATCGTCATGGGAAGCTTCTGTTTATTCCTGCTACTCAGGTGGATGAAGGTCTGATGAGTGTATTGGTGCAGTTTTATGATCCCTTGTATCGTTGCTTCACATTTCCGGATTTCCAGCTTTTGCCTACTCTTGAGGAGTATGTCTATCTCGTGGGTATACCTATTCTAGATCAGTTGCCGTTCATTGGTTTGGGGAGAGTTCCTAATCCTCAAGAGATTGCTGATATGTTGCATATAGATGAATCTCTGGTTGGTGCTCATATGACTACCAAAAGTGGAATTCAAGGTCTCCCTTTTGAGTTCCTCATTGCTCAAGCTACTTTGTATGGGAAGGCCATGAGTGAGGACGCCTTTGAGGCCATATTTGTACTTCTCATCTATGGGCTAGTGTTATTCCCCAACATCGACAAGTTTGTGGATGTGAACGCTATTAGGATTTTCTCTACTCTTAATCCCGTTCCGACTCTGTTAGGTGACACTTACTTTTATTTGCATATGAGGAATGCAAAAGATGGTGGTACCATTGTGTGTTGTTTGCCTCTGTTGTACAAGTGGTTTATTTCGCACTTGCCATAGACGATCGCCTTCAAGGAGAACAAAGGATGTCTATGGTGGTCCATGAGGCTTATGTCTCTCACCAATGACGATATCTTTTGGTATAACTGTGTATATGATGGTGTGCAGATTATTGACTCTTGTGGTGAATTCTCCAATGTACCTCTTCTTGGTACAAGTGGAGGGATTAATTACAACCCTATTTTAGCACGTCGTCAGCTTGGGTTCCCCTTAAAGGATAAACCTAATAACATTATGTTAGAAGGTGTGTTCATTCAAGAGGGTAGAGATCCCCAAGGCTTGAAGGGCAGGATGGTCCGCGCTTGGCGCAAGAGTCATAGGAAGGGAAGGAAAGAGCTTGGTCTGAAGAACTGTATCGCTTTGGAACCCTATACCTCGTGGGTGTGGAGGAGAGCTTCTGAGTACCTTATGTCTTATGAATATCCGAGACCTACACCTTTGGTTATGGCTGGGCCTTCAACCCTCCCTGACCAAGGAGTAGAGGAGTTGAGAGACGAAGACCATTCACGCGCCTGGATCCGTGAACGAGAGGAGCTACTTTAGCAGCTTAGAGATAAGGATGCGTTGATAGAGTTTCTTGAGCATCCGGTTATCGACGAGCCTGATGATGTGGTGACTTCTCTTCTTCCTCAGTCTTCCAAGTTTTGGAAGAGGAAGTATGATCGACTTGCCAAAAAGAAGGAAGATATGGAGGCAACCTATGAGAGAGAGGTGAAGAGGCTTCGTGCAACTTACCTTCCAGTCTCGAGAGCTTTAGATGATTGTTTCTAGGGTTCCATAGGATGTTCATTTTCCTTCTCTCTTGTATTGTATTTGATTACCAAGACTGTACTTCTTTGGTGTAAAAATTTTTTTCCAGATATTATTGATATAATGTTTCCATATATGTCTAAATAATTAATATTCCAATATTTGCAAATAGGACTCTAAAGTTCCTATGATAAACAAAATAAATCATATGCACAAGCATTGCATGCATCATGTGCATAAGCAGGTTTTGCTCTAGGCTTCTTGTTCAGTGGTCTAACTCTGCGTTATTCATTTATTTTAAAGAGAAGCTGACTCACCGGTACTACACTAGAGCCAACTCTTCAAAGCTGATGGATCACCTCGAACAAGAAAATAGAGAGCTAAAGGAGGAAGTGGAAAGATTGACTGCCCTGATGGAGTCTTTCTTGGCCGTCCAAAGCCTGTCGTCTCTGATGCCTTCAACTCCTCCCCAGACGTGTATGAGAAGATGGATGCTATGAATGATCAGTTCCTTGAGCTTCGTAAGGAACTCAAAACTCTCAAAGGGAAGGACCTCTTTGGCAAGACTGCTGCTGAGCTTTGCCTAGTTCCCAATGTCAAGATTCCTGTAAAATTCAAAGTACCTGACTTTGAAAAATACAAGGGAAACACTTGCCCGCTCATCCACATGGTTATGTACGCCCGAAAAATGTCGACTTAGACCGACAATGATCAGCTCCTCATCCATTATTTCCAGGATAGCCTGTCTGGTGCCGCCTTGAGATGGTACATGGGTTTGGACAGCGCGAACATCTGCTCCTTCAACGATCTTGGTGAAGCCTTCGTCAAGCAATACAAATACAACGTGGATATGACTCCCGATAGGGATCAATAGAGGGCCATGTCCCATAAGGACAAGGAAACTTTCAAGGAGTACGCCCAGAGGTGGCAAGAATTAGCTGCACAAATTGTGCCTCCGCTGGAAGAGAAAGAAATGACCAAGATCTTTCTGAAGACCTTAAGTTCATTTTATTATGAGCGGATGATTGCCAGCGCTCCTTCTGACTTAACCTTGATGGTGAATATGGGGATGCGTTTGGAGGAAGGATTCAGGGAAGGGCGCCTGGCTAGAGAAGAATGCTCTTCTGCCAAACGTTATGGGGCATTTGGGAAGAAGAAAGATGGTGAGGCACATGCTGTGACCTCCCATATCAAATCCAGAAGACCCTCTGTGAAGAGGAAGACCGTGCGTCCCGCAAGTAATCAGCATCAGGTGGCTCATATAGCACCTGTTTTCAGAGAAAACCAGCACTATCAACATAATAATTAGAACCAGCAACAGCAACATCAACAATATCAACAACAACAGCACCGTCCTCAACAGCAGGCCTACCAGCCTCGAAATAATAATCAGACAAGTACAAGCTATGATAGGAAGAGGGTCAGTTTTGATCCTATTCCCATGACCTATGCAGAGCTCTATCCTTTTTTGATAGAGAGGAAATTGATCACTCCACGTGACCCACCGGCTATACCTACCAACCCTCAGTTGTGGTATAAGCCTAAGCTTCATTGTGTTTATCATTTCGGTGCTCCCGGACATGATGTGGAGAACTACTACCCGCTGAAGACCAAGGTTCAAGACCGTGTTAGGAGCAGTATATTGTTTTTCGAGGACGTAGGTCCTAACGTCAAGAAGAACCCATTGCCCGAGCATGGGGAATCTTCTGTCAACATGGTTCAGGGTTGCCCTGGCATGTATAAGGTCCGATATGTCATCCATATCTGACAATATCTGGTCGAGATGCATAGACTGTTATATGGATACAGTCATTACGAGCACGACCATGACAGATGCCGTGTCTGCATTGTCAATGAGAGAGAATGTCGTCAAGTTAGAAAAGACATCCAAGAAATGTTGGACGAAGGTGTAATTGAAATACTTTAGAATCACGACGAGGATGATGAAATCAATGTGATATCGCCAGTATTCGGGATCCCCGAGCCTGTTGTCATCCAGTATGATGGCAACAAGCAGAAGGCTTCTCCTGCTTTCATAATCAAGCCAGTTGGCCCTGTGCCATATTTTTTTGATAAGGTTGTTCCCTATCGTTATAATGTTGTGGCATTGGAAGATGGGAAGGAGGTGCATATACCCTCCACCTCTGTTGTTAATATCGCTGATGTTAGTGGCCTCACCCGTAGTGGTCGCATTTTCTCAGCTCCGCCGAAACCCCAGGCTGACCCCAGAAGGGCTGATGTTACTGACTGTGCTATTTGCCCGGTTGGGAATTCTGATGTTTCTCCGAATCCGGCACTTGCTGTTAGTAAACCTGTCGTTGTTGCTAAAACTCCTGTCCCTGCTGGCCAGAATGGCATGATGAGTGAGTACAACGTTGTAGATAAGTTTCTATCGAACGCCATCAAAAATCACTGTGCTATCTTAGTTATTAAACTCAGAACCACACCGAGAAGCTCTCCAGAAGGTGTTAGATGTGGCGTATGTATATCATGACGTCACAATAGAACAATTCGATAGTATTATTGCAAACATTACTGCTTGTAACAATTTGAGTTTTTGTGATGCTGATCTCCCTGAGGAGGGAAGAGACCACAATTTGGCACTTCACATTTCAATGAACTGTAAAGATGGTGCCATGTCTAATGTGCTGGTAGACACTGGATCATCAATGAATTTGTTTCCAAAATCCACTCTGGCCAGACTTTCATACCAGGGGCCTCCCATGAGGCAGAGTGGAGTCGTCGTCAAAGCTTTTGATGGATCCCGCAAAACTGTGATTGGAGAGGTTGAACTCCCAGTCAAGATTGGACCAAGTGATTTCCAGATGACTTTTCAGGTCATGGATATCCACCCATCATATAGATGTTTGTTGGGCAGACCATGCATTCACGAGGCAGGCGTCGTGACATCCACCATACACCAAAAATTAAAGTTTGTCAAGAACAAAAAGTTGGTCGTGGTAGGGGGAGAGAAGGCTCTCTTGGTTAGCCATTTGTCTTCCTTTTCTTATATAAATGCTGAGGAAGAAGTTGGGACTTCCAAGCTTTGTCTACTGCCGAGCTTTCTAAGAAAGGAACTTCTTCATTCGCGTCCTACAATGATGCTAAGTTGGCCATTGAGCATGGCGCAGTTACTGGTTTAGGACAAATGATCAAGCTGGAAGACAATAAATCTCGGGCTGGCATAGGGTATTCTTTAGGCACTTTCAACAAGCATGGGTTGTTTCAGAGTGGTGGTTTCATCCACACTGTTGAAGATCAGGAAGCTGCTGCTATTGTGGAAGAGGATGCATAGGAAGACTCTGGCAACTTTGTCGTCCCCGGAGGGGTCTGCAATAATTGGGTTGCTATTGATGTTCCAACAGTTGTCCCTAAGTCAACGTAATGTTCATTTTTTTTTTAAAAACCCTTCTCCCATGCCAAAAGGAGAAGTGATGACATTGTTGGCCCATAAATACAATGATATTTCATTCAATAAATTCATGTTAAATATTTATTTTTCCAATTTATTTTCACTTTTTTCTTTTTGCATGAAATTGGTTATCACATAAAACCTTAAAAATATAATAAAGTCAATCTTTTCATATGCATAATGATTTGCCTTGTTTGAATTCTAAAATCTATTTTATATCGAAAATCATTATGCAGGTTGATCAAACCCATTGAACATAATGATCCAACACCATCTCCCAACTTTGAGTTCCCTGTATTTGAGGCCGAAGAAGGTGATGTTGAAGAGATTCCTGATGAGATTAATCGTCTACTTGAGCACAAAGAGAAGATCATTCAGCCGCATCTTGAGAATCTGGAAACAGTCAACTTGGGGTCTGAGGATTACATTCTTGAAGTAAAGATAGGGGCACTCTTGGAAGAATCTGTTCAGAATGGGTTGATTGAGTTGTTACGAGAATACGTAGACGTCTTTTCCTGGTCATATGAAGACATGCCTGGTCTGGATACAGATATCGTGCAACATTTTCTGCCTTTGAAGCCTGAGTGTGTGCTTGTGAAGCAGAAGCTCAGAAGAACTCATCCTGATATGACAGTGAAGATCAAAGAAGAAGTTCATAAGCAAATTGATGCGGGATTTTTGGTGACTTCTACATATCCTCAATGGGTGGCCAATATTGTACCCGTGCCTAAGAAAGATGGAAAAGTCGGAATGTCTGTGGACTATAGAGACTTGAATAAAGCTAGTCCGAAAGATGATTTTCCTCTACCACATTGTAGCGGTGTATTCGTTACCATTCGAGATATTGACTAAATCCAAGGTAAATCATACAAAGTCGAGTCACCACCGCACTTCTATTTATCCAAAGGAATGGTTAGAAAGCGAACAAAAACCTAAAAGTTTTACAAACAAAACTACTAAAAGAAACAGAGATCTCGGTAAGGGCGTTGGTTATGCAATGGGATGGTGTTAGGCACCCAAAACATCCTAGGTACTCCTAGGGAGCCCTTTTCACACTTGTTGCAAAGGTTATTGTTTTGTGATTTTTTTTTTGTGCAAACATGATTGAAGAGATGAGAAGAGAATATACAAGTTATTTACATTTTGTGTTTGGATGGATAAACCCATTGCCTACGTACCCTCTTATAAAAAGATTAGGATCAAAACCTCGTAGTTCGGGGTAAAAATCTCAAAACAAATGAGTGGATTGATTGGTCCAAAAGCCTTAAGGTCTTTTGTTATCAAAGGGAGAAAACTCAACCTAAAACCACAAATCCACCATGTGAGGATAGCTTCAACATGCTAGTGAGGGGTTAACCCTATAATAAGCATGGAAGACTCATTGTCCATCACTAAGGATAAAGGTGAGTATTACATCTACCACAAAGATAACTCAAACCTAATAGCTAAAGGTTATGGAAAATTTGATTAAGAAAGTGGACATTGAAACCACAAAAAGCACACTTGAATGGGTTATATTTACCAATTAGAAGTATATACAAAAATGGTCAAAGTTGACTTAAAGATTCAATTCAAAATTAGTGTTATGAAAAGAAAGTTTGAAAATCAAAAGCATAAGGCTTAGGTTTCTAATGTTGAAAACAAAAGTCAAATGTTTGCACAAAAGGGTTTTGGCTTGGGTGAGGGTGGAGAGATGAAGAAGAAGGGATAAGTCCTAATGAACAAAAGGATGAGGGATATGAAATGAAACCACACTAGGAGTTCCTCTCTTGAGATCATATAGATGATCCAAGTGGTTCCCATCCTTTGGAATAAGCAAGTACAAAGCATAAGCAATCACACAAGTCTCATAAGAGATCCTCAATATATCTTGTATCTTCCACTTGGAATGAACATGGTAATTATCTTTCAATTAAGCTCAAATGGAAACTCCTAGTTCAAGAGCACACACATGGAAAGTTCACAAGTAAACAAACATCACGCACTATATACATACAAGAGGCTCAAACAATGGGTGGGCTTTAGTCAAGAGGGGTCATGTCAACCTCGACAAACAAGCCAAACTGTAATGGGTAATTTGTAGCTCTTAACCATTAACCCTGGCCAGGGTGAGCTCATGACAAAGAAAGCGTGGGGATCCAGAAAGTGGAATCCTATTCCACTTGACAGACACTCGACAAGGATCTTGGGTACATGTTCAGAAGCATCAGCACGTAGTGCGAGCATAATGAACGACACACTGAATAATGGGGGATTGGCTACCAATCCCTTTAATCCGTCATTTGCCTCTTCTCTTGGAGGTCTTATCAAGTATCACATGCCTCATCTTGGAGGTCTTTGAGCATAATTTTAAACAAAACACAAACAGAGCCTCTGAAGGAGGACTTGCCAGCAAAATGCCTGCCAAAAAGGTGACAGGACTTCCAGAATACATAAAGTAAGAAGATAACTACCTAAGTGGTGTGTCAACCACAATCCAAAGCTTAAGCAAAAGCAAAAGCAAGAAAGCAACTAAGGTACCTGTACAAAGACTAAACAGTTAATATTTCAGTTATAAAAACCAACAGACAAACAGTGAATCCTTCCAACAATTACTCAATCCAATGAACAATGCCCAAGCATTCAAATGAACTCATGAGCTCAAGCACATCACTTAAAATCCTACAAAACAAACACAAGTTAGAACTCAAATCATTTGCATCTCACAAAGTGAGAACAAATCAACCATCAATGCTAAATGTCCAAACCTGAAACACAAAACAAGGTTAGTTTATGTACAAAACACTAGTGCAAAGACTAGATTCAAAACTAAGTCAAATGATCAAAACAGAACCCAATCTTTTACACAATGCACATTTAAACAATCCGTGAAATGTACTCAAAAGGACCAACATCAAATCAATAAGCAAGTATCTCAAATGGCATATGCTATGCAAGGACAAAAAATGTGCACAAAATGAACTTCCAACTTAGAAAATTTACATCAAATCAGAAATGCATGCAATGACTTTGAGATTTTTTATACAAGTTTCTCATGCATGAACAATCAATATGCAAAAGATCAAATCCAGAAAGATTCAAATGATATGTGAACAAAAATGCACCAATCCAATGTCAAAAATGTGACACAAATTGTCACACTTATCTCCATGTGTCAAAAATAATGACAGCATGTGAGAAAAATTCCAAACTAGTGACCAAAAATTCATATCATGTGTGAATGTCAAGCATGCAAAATATTAGATCAAGAAGCTCAACATATAGAATTTCACAATGCATTGAACACAATAGGTCAAAATGGCACCACATGGATTCAAAAATTCACAAATCAAAAACCAAACATCAACAATTCATGAAATTAACATCCAAAAATAGTAGAGATCAAAACAAAACTATGAAATAAATTGGAGCTCATTTGGACTATTTTTCTATTTTTTATGAATTTTCTAAAATGAGCCAAATAAATGAAATAACAAAAACAAATGGAGGGAAATTAAACATTTGAATAAAACCAGAAAATATCACAGCCATCTGATCTAGCGCACGCCAAGCATCAATGGTCCATATTCAAAACGTGAAACGCACCGTTTCACTAAACACGGTCAGCACACACATCAGCAGTCAAAGGCACACGCGTGGCCAGTCAACACAATCTCAACCACTCAAACTCACACGCAAGCAGCCACATGGAAGACACGCCAGCAAAACCTTAACAATTACAGACGCTGGAGCTACAGTCTCCGGTCGTCTTCTCCGATGACACTCCGGCGACTCCAACCAAAAAAAATTCCAGAAATTCAAGATGCATACATCATTCGAACCAGTTTTCCATGGAGATTCCAAATATGCAATCCAAATCTCCTAATTCCTCATGGATTTTCTAGATCGAAGCAAAACATTATTCAGATCTAAACTTACAATTAACCTAACTACCTCAATACTCAACCAAAATAAATTCTAAACATATCTACATACCCTATGCAACATGATCTTCACATCTATGAACATAAAACAACAAAAGGAGAGGATGAATTTCAACTCACCTGAAATTGGAGCTTCTTGAATTCACTATCTCTCAAGCTCTAATGTTCCATATCTACTCCTTTGACCTTGCCTTTAAGCTTTGTGCAAAGAGAATCAGTTGAAACCACTTGAATCTTCTTAAATTTTCAAATTCCATCAACATGAGATTACACATGAACTGCTCGAAACCTAGCTGAATTGCTCAAAACAGTGGTTGATTCTTGCTCGAAACCTAGCTGAACTGCAAGAATTTTTGGTGTTTGTGTGAAGAAATTGAAAATTCGAAGAGAGAGAAAATGGAGGGAGTTTTTGAATTTTCAGATCTGAAATGCTTCTGTTATCCAATTATGATTAGGGTTTCAGCTTTTATATCCCATACTAATGACATTGCTAATCACACTTTCCATTGGCTAATCATGATTAAGGAGTTATGAAGAAAATTGCAAAAAATGCAAATTGAGCTCATGTAGCCATAATCCACGTGTACAGTCCCATGCAAGGCTTCCAATCCAAGCCAAAAATGAATTCTGAATATTTTCTTCAATTTGCACATGTATGAGATAATGAACTCTTGGCCATGATTCCTTTGCATAATTGAGCCAAATGAGGTCAATTTGAGATGTCTTGCACATAAGGAGCATTTTGCAAAAAGAATGGACCAAATTGGAGCATTGTATCAAGAGTTATGCCAATTTGAATTTCCATGCACACCTTGTGATCAAATGACCATATCTTCTCAACCAATCATCATATGGACATGAATTAGGACTTTTTGAAAAGGGGAGACAAAGATCTACAACTTTCATGTTCACCAAAAATCCATTTGAAACTTCTTTGACATTGACAAGTCAGGTTGAATGTGGACTAAAAACTTGCCAAATTTGGAAACTTTGAATTATAGGTCACTTTCCATTTTTAGTAACTTTTGCCTTGACCTTTGAAACTTCAAGATGGAAGTTTAGAATGAAGAATAGACCTCATTTGAACATGATTGAGGTGTCTCAACTCATTTCCCCACCTCATAGTCCTTAGTTGACTGCACAATTGACTTTTGGTCCTCAGATGACCTTGAAATGCCTTGATTAGCTTGAGCCTCTTATCACTTGGGGAAATTGCTCAAAGTGAAACTTTAGCTCATGTAAGCTCCTTATAATGATCATGTGATCCTTATCCCAAGAAAATACCTCATCTCATGCACAAAGGATCCTCTTGAAGCTCTTGACCTGGTGATTGCTTAAGCTACAAACAAAAGATGTTAATGACATATTTTTGTGCTTTTGGTTAGTAAATAAAATGAGAAAAGCAATGATATACAATTCAAGCATGCCTGGTGATCTCAAACCACTCACAAGGAGGTCCCACCCAAAGGGAAAGGGAGCCAAGATGCTCAATGATCCTTGAGGCTATGCAATGCAATGCTATGATGCCATGAGGGATCTTAGAGACAAAATTGGGGTCTTACATTGATATGTTGGTAGATAATACAACAAAATTCAATGTCTTCTCATTTATGGACGGATTTTCTGGATATAATCAGATTAAGATGACACCCGAGGATATGGAGAAGACAACATTCATCACACATTAGGGAACATTCTGTTATCGAGTGATGCCCTTTTGGCACGTCGTCAGCTTGGGTTCCCCCTAAAGGATAAACCCAATAACATTCTGTTAGAGGGTGTGTTCTTTCAGGAGGGTAAAGATCCCCAAGGCTTGAAGGGCAGGATGGTCCGCACTTGGCGCAAGATCCATAAGAAAGGAAGGAAGGAGCTAGGTCCGAAGAATTGTATCGCTTTGGAACCCTATACCTCTTGGGTTAGGAAGAGAGCTTCTCAGTACCTCATGCCTTATGAGTATCCAAGACCCACACCTTTGGTTGTGGTTGGGCCTTCAACCCTCCCTATCCAAAGAGTAGAGGAGTTGAGAGACGAAGACCGTTCGCGTGCTTGGATCCGTGAACGAGAGGAGTTGCTTCAGCAGATCAAAGAGAAGGATGCTTTGATAGAGTTCCTTGAGCACCAGGTTATTGATGATCCTGATGACGCATTGACTTCTCTACTTCCTCAGTCTTCCAAGTTTTGGAAGAGGAAGTATGA
Source organism: Lathyrus oleraceus (assembly GCF_024323335.1). Taxonomy (NCBI): domain Eukaryota; kingdom Viridiplantae; phylum Streptophyta; class Magnoliopsida; order Fabales; family Fabaceae; genus Lathyrus; species Lathyrus oleraceus. The sequence goes on along the minus strand of NC_066580.1, from coordinate 353,637,821 downwards.
TCGAGTCGCCAAAGAGAAGGCAGATATGGAGGCAGCCTATGAGAGGGAGGTGAAGAGGCTTCGTGCAGCTTATCTTCCGGTCACGACGGCTTTGGACGATTGCTTCTAGGGAACCATAGGATGTTCATTTCCCTTCTCTCTTGTATTGTATTTGGTTACCAAAACTGTACTTCTTTGGCGTAAAAACATTTCCAAATATTAATTGGCGTGATATTTCCGTATGTGATAAACGTTTAATATTTCAAAAATTTGCAAATAAGAATCTAAAGTTCCTCTGATATAAAAATTAAATCATAAGCATTGCATGCATCATGTTTATCTATTCCTAGGGGTTTATATCTTCTTCTTGATTCTAGTCGGGGTTTTCTTACACTGTTTATCTAATGTGAAACTGGAATCAAGGGGTAGAATACCCTTTGAAATTGATAAACATGTTATTGCATTTGCATATTTAGTAGCATGTCTTGCATAACAGGTACCGCCGCAGTGTTCTCATCTTCTTTGGTATTCCATTATTCGGATAGCTGACTCAGGCAGTCACCGATATGGTACCCGAAGGAATCAACAGAGAGCAATGAAAGGTTTATAAGCAGAGCTCGCTGAGATGAGGATTCACATGAATCAGTTCATGGAAGTGGTCCAAGGAGTGGCTCAGGGACAACAGGAGATTAGATTGTTGGTACAGGGGAATCCCCCTACTACTCAACCGGAGGTTGTGGCTGATCCTCCCGCTGGAGAGGCTAATGGACCCAATGGACTGGGGCCTATCCCAATCCCACATGGAAACCTTGGTCAACAACCCATCCGTGATGATTAGGAGGATCAATTCCCCCTACTTCAGGAGGACTTTGGAATGGGCCATGGTATGGACCCTATGTTTCGGAGGCTGGAAGAGAGGTTGAAAGCTGTGGAAAGGCAGAATGCTCTTGGTGTGGATGTTGCTGAGTTGGGGCTGGTCCCAGGCGTGAGAGTTCCGCCAAAATTCAAAGTCCCCGTGTTTGATAAGTACAATGGCAACTCTTTCCCGAAGACTCATGTACAAGCTTACTTCCGCAAGATGATCGCGTATTCTAATGATGAGAAACTGCTCATGTACTTCTTCCAGGACAGCCTAGCTGGGGCATCCTTGGAGTGGTATATGAGGCTGGACAGAGCCCATATTCGCTGCTGGAGAGACTTGGCTAAGGCCTTTGTGAACACCGGAGAAATCACGTTGACTTCTGGTTCATCTTCGTCAACATTTCTGTTTTGAAGGATCTCAATGACTCCTTCATCCAGCAATTCCTGAAGATCTTTACGCACTTGGCGACAACCAAAACGGTTAACAGAGCAGATTCGGCATTTATCATGGTCGTGCTCCATATGACTGTAATCACACAGTAAGCGATGCAACTCGACCAATGATTGTCGAATATGGCTAACATATTTGACTTTATATTTGCCAGGGCAGCCCTGGACCATGTTAACTGATTTCCCATGCTCAGGCAATGGGTTCATTTTAACATTAGGACCTACGTCCTCAAAGCTCAGAATACCACACCTTATAAGGTCTTGAACCTTGATCTTCAGCTGCAAGCAATTATCCATGTCGTGGCAGGGAGCACCCAAATGATACACACAATGCAACTCAGGCTTATACCACCACTGAGGGTTAACGGGTATAGTCGGTGGGTTTCTTGGAGTAATCAATTTCCGCTCTATCAAAGAGGGTTACAGTTCTGCGTATGACATTGGAATCGGATCGAAAGTGATCTTCTTCCTCTCATAACTCGTGCTGACTTGATTACTATTGCGGGGCTGGTAGGCCTGCTGTTGAGGACGATGCTGTTGTTACTGATATTGCTGAGATGGTTGTTGATTATTGTTGTGTTAATGATAATGATCATCTCTGAAAACAGGTGCTATATGAGCCACCTGATGCTGGTTACCGGTTGGACGAGCGGTCTTCCTCCTTGCAGAGGGTCCTCTGGATTTAACATGGGAGGTCACAGCATGTGCCTCTCCATCTTTCTTCTTCGCAAACGCCCCATATCGTTTGGTAGAATAGCCTTCATCTTTAGTTAGACGTCCTTCACGGACTCCTTCCTCTAGACGCATGTTCACCATCTCGGTGAAGTCAGAGGGAGCTCTAGCAATCATCCGCTCGTAATAGAATGAGCTCAAGGTCTTTAGGAAGATCTTGGTCATTTCCTTCTCTTCCAGCGGAGGCACAATCTGAGCTGCCAACTCTCGCCACCTCTGGGCGTACTCTTTGAATGTCTCTTTGTCCTTCTGGGACATGGCTCTGAGCTGATCCTGATCGGGAGCCATATCCATGTTATATTTGTACTGCTTGACGAAGGCTTCGCCAAGATCGTTGAAGGAACAAATGTTCACACCGTCTAGTCCCATATACGAATGCAGTGTAGCACCGGACAGGCTATCCTGAAAATAATGGATAAGGAGATGATCATTATCCGTTTGAGTTAACATTTTCCTGGCATACATGACCAGGTGGCTGAGAGGACAAGTATTCCCTTTATACTTTTCAAAGTCAGGAACCTTGAATTTTACAGGAATTTTCACACCGGGAACCAAACAAAGTTCGGCAGCAGATTTACCGAAGAGGTCCTTTCCTCGAAGATTCTTCAATTCCTTGTGGAGTTCAAGAAATTGGTCATTCATCGCGTCCATCTTCTCATGAACATCTGGGCTCTTAGACGGCTCTGAATGATAGATGGTGTCGTCTACCCTAGGAACGGTATGCACGACAGGAGGAGGAATAACAAGGATCGGGCTAGATGCCGGCATCGAAGCAAACGTTGGAGCAGGATTATCAGGCATAAAGCCAGGAGGCATCCCCCACGGACACCCGGACATCATGGTTGTTGGCACGAAGTGGGCACTGGTAGCAGACACTGTAGAGGAGACAATCTCAGAGATGAACGTCCTCTGGGGAGGATTTGCAGGTGTTGGAGACGACTGATTCTGAGCAGCCAGGAACGACTCCATCAAAGTGCTCAGTCTGGCGACTTCCTCTTTGAGCTCACGGTTCTCTTGCTCTAGATGATCCATCAATCTGGAAGAGTTGGCTCTGGTGTAGTACCGGTGAGTCAGCTTGTCTTCAAAATAAATGAAGAGCACAAAGTTAGACCACATGACCAGAGGCTGAGAACAACACCTGCTTATGCAAATGATGCATGCAATGCTCGTGCATATGATTTGTTTTTATTTCAGAGGAACTTTAGGTATTATTTGCAAATTTTGAAATATTAAGCATTTGATCGCATATGGAAAATATCTCATCAAATAATTCTGTCTTTCCATGTCTGAAAATTTTTGCAAAGAAACCCCTTAAGTTCCTTGAAAAAAAAAATTCTCATTTTTTGATGATATGGATGCAGATGAATGCATGAATGCAACAATCACACTCAAGGATCAAGCAAACCACACCAGACAAAGGTCATGGGATGGCTCATATTATCCTTAATATCAATCATCCATTTTGGTGGATTTTGGTTTTCACCTTATCGACACCCAAGTTCCATTGATATTAACGATATATGAATGGTTCAACCCTGCTTAATATCAATCATCCATTTTGGTGGATTATGGTTTACACCTTATCGAAACCCAAGTTCCATTGATATTAAGGATGGATGAACGGATCAACCATGAATCACGGGTTTGTTGCGAGTCACGAGCATCGAGTCTCGGTTAAGAACCACCCAAAGGGAGTGTACTAGGGTTTAAACCTGCCGAACATGTTCTATCAGAGGTTCCCATAGTCATCATCCCATCTTTCGAATATTATCGGAGGAACGAATACACGTATTCCAAAAATATTCTCAAGAGAGACTCTTATGAGTGTAGTATCGCGTAACAATCGTATCAAGTATTACATCTGAACGACCTCCGCACTACGTCCTAAAAATAGGCCAAGATGGGTTTGGTAAACTAAGGTCCTTGGCTTCTAAGGCACACATTGGAAAGATAATGCCTAACCACAAATAACTTGTGTGGCATTATTATCCCAACATGACCTCCACCAAGTGAATGGACTCGCAAGTCAACTTGCTAAGGAATAACTCCACACAAGTCGACGAGACTATGCCATTCTCCTATCCTAAGGTGCACTCGAGTTCGGGTATAGAACTCATCTCACAGAGATCACCAAGCAATGCAAGTAATTGAATTATCAAGCAATTCAAACATTACAATCAATACAGTAATCCCAAATTGCACCAAAAAATATGTCATAAACAAGTATAACACAACATGTGTGAAAAGTTGGCAAAACCCACCAGGAAGATATGTCCCCAGCAAAGTCTCCACTTTTCTGTAGCGGTGTATTCGTCACCATTGGAAATATTAACTATATCCAAGGTAAATCATACAAAGTCGAGTTGCCACCGCACTTCTATTTATCCAAAGGAATGGTTAGAAAGCGAACAAAAACCTATAAAGTTTTACAAACAAAACTAGTAAAAGGGAGTCAAAGATCTGGGTAAGGGGGTTGGTTATGCAAAGGGATGGTGTTAGGCACCCAATGCATCCTAGGTACTCATAGGGAGCCCTTTTCACAACTTGTTGTATTGTTATTGTTTATGAAAGTATTTTGTGCAAACATGATTGAAGAGATGAGAGAAGAATATACAAGTTTATTTACATTTTGTGTTTGGATGGATGAACCCATTGCCTACGTACCCTCTCATGAAAGATAAGGATCAAAACCCCGTAGTTCGGGTAAAAAATTTCAAAACAGTGAGTGGATTGATTTTAAACAAAAGCCTTAAGGTCTTTCATTATCAAAGGGAGAAAACTCGACCTGAACAACCACAAGTCCACCATGTGAGAACAGCTTCGACATGCTAGTGAGGGACTATGCCCTATAATAAGCATGGAAGTCTTACAATTCAATCACTAAGGACAAAAGGTGAGATTTACATCAACCACTAAGATAATTCAGATCTATGGCTAATGCATAAAAATTTTGATCAAGAAGTGGACAAGGGCCACAAAAGCAATTGAGTGGGTTGAATTAACCAATTAGAAGTATTCACAAAGATGGTCAAAGTATGAATTAAAGTTCAATGACAATGAGTATTAGTGAAAAGAGAGTTTGAAAAATCAAAGGCATAAGGCCTAGGTTTCTAGTTTTGAAAACAAGTGAAATGTTTGCACAAAAGTTTTTTGGTTTGGGTTAAGGATGGAGATATGATCAAGATTAAGCATGCAAAAGATGGGTTAAGGGAACAAAGCCACAACAGAGTTGCTTTCTCAAGATCATAGAAATGATCCAAGTAAGTTCCTTTGGAATTAGGCACCACAAAACAAAAGAAATAAGCAAGGTCTCATAAGAGAACAACAAAAACTGGAAACGGAGTGCCAATCAATGGTCTTACATCCAATCTAAAACAAAACAGGAAACAGATAGCCAATAAATGGTCTTACATCTAACTCCGCAAACAAACAGGAAACAGATAGCCAATCAATGGCCTTACATCTAGCTCCTCAAAACAAAACAGGAAACAGATAGCCAATCAATGGTCTTACATCTAGCTCCACAAAACAAAATAGGAAACAGATAGCCAATCAATGGTCTTACATCTAGCTCCATAAAACAAAATAGGAAACAGATAGCCAATCAATGGTCTTACATCTGACTCCACAAACAAACAAAGCAAAAAATGCAAACACACAAAATGCAATCATCACACTCTATATACAAACAAGAGGCTCATACAAATGGTTGGGCTTTAGTCAAGGGTCATATCAACCTCGACAAACAAGCCAAAACTGTAGGGGTGTTCTGAAGCTCTTAACCACTAACATTGAGAGTTATGGTGAAGCTAATGAAAGGTAATGAGGATTAGACCTCATGCTCTAAACCCTGGCCTGGGTGAGCTTAAGACAATGAAGGTGTGGGGATCCAGAATGAGGGACCCTATTCCACTTGACTGACTCTATACAAGATCTTGGGTTATGTTCAAGAGCATCAGCACGTAGTGCGAGCATAATGAACGACTCAACGATTAACAGGGGATTGATTGCTAATCCCTTCTACCTGTCAATTGCCTCTTCACTTAGGAGGACTTTACAAGTAACATGCCTCAACAAGGAGGTCTTTGGCACAAATGTAAACATACACAGTCATGGGCTCTTAAGGAGGACTTTAGCCAAATGCCTGCCAAAAAGGTGGCAGGACTTCCAGACTACATGGAGAAAAGAGTGGCTACCTAAGTGGTGTACCAACCACACTCCAAAACAAAGGCTAAGCAAGAGCTAGCTAGCAACTAATGTACCTGTACAAAAGCTTAAACAGTTAATATTGTATTCAGAGAACCAAACAGAGAACAGTGGAATCATCCAACAATTATACACAAGGTAAGTCTCAAATGCAAGCACACAAGTGAGTTCATCACATCAATGGACCTACAACACAACAAAGGTTAGTAATCAAAGCAAATGGAATCTCAAATCATGAGGCCCCACCAATCATTAGTGCTAAATACCTGAAACACAAACACAATTGGTGAGTACAAACCACTAGTACAAAGACTAGGGTCAAAGGCAAGTCAAATGACCAAAACAGAAGTCAAGATTTCACATGAAGCACATTTAATCAAATAAGAAGAAAGCCTCAAAAGGTCCAAAGCCAAATCATAAGGAAAAGCCATCATATAAACAAAATAAGGTAAAGGAAAACAATGTGATCAAGATTGGACATCAAACATAGAAAATCCACATTAAAACAGAAATGAATCCAATGATCATGAAATTTTTTATGTGCACACAACATGTTATGAACAAGCATCATACTAAAAATGAAATCCAGAAGAGCTAATATGACATGTAAATGAAAATGCACAAAAGCAACATCCAATATGTGACACAAATTGTCACACCATATAGTCATGTGTCCAAAACAGTGATATAAAAAGGTAAAAATGCCAAACAAAAGCCAAAAGGTCAAGTCACATGTTATGAATAAGCATGTCAAATTTCAAGGCAATTGGACAAACTATAAGCATTTCACAAATCAATTAGTACAACATGTCATTTTGGCATCATGTTCAAACAATCAAGCACATTTAAAAATCCAGCAATGCAAAAATCAGGACATTAACATCACAAAATAATAGACATTGAAACAAGAAAGTGAAAAAAAGTTTGAATTAATTTGGATTTGTTTTCTATTTTTAGTGATTTTTGCAAGTTGATGAAATAATGATGAAATAGTGAAAATCAATTGGAAAATGTTAATGGAAATGAAATGGAAACATGCAATAGTCAGGAGTTGAACACAGGACATGTAAGTCAAAATGCGCAGGAAAATAAAATCAGAAAAAATGCGCTAGGCCAGGCTCGAACCAAGGTCCCTAAGGTTACAAGAGCGCTCAATGAAAACAAATAAAACAAATGTACGCATGCCAGGATCGAACTGAGGTACATGAGGTTATAGGCGCGGCAAGCATCAAACGCTGCGTTTGGATAAATGAAGGAAAATCAAATGGATTTTCAAAACATCCACGCCAGGGAATCGGACTGAACCAGACGGCCGGAATAGTAATTCCGGTCGTCTTCTCCGGTGGATCGCCGATGAAGATCATGACTTTTTTTTCCAGAAATTGAAGTATTATACATGGATCGAAAGCTTGTTCAATGAGGAGCATGAAGATCACATCCACTTGATCTAACTCTCACTCATACGCACGGATCGAAGCAAAACAGTTTGAACATCAAAATTTCAAGTCAACATATCTCATGCAATTCTTAACCAAATCATGATTTAATCATATCAGGATCATCAGCATTAAAAGCTCTACCTAATCATGTGCATAAAAAGGCAAAATAAGAGATTCGAATTCCAACCTCTTTGAAGAGCAGTGTGTTGATTTCGTGGATTCAAGCTTCCTCCAGCTCCAAATCTTCTCCTCCAACCTTGATATGAAGTTTGATGCACAAATTAACACTTGAAATGGCTTGGATCTTGCTTAACTTGAAGCTTCCATGTTCATGTTGATGATCTTGATGTGCACGAATCTGGATCAAATTCTCCAATCCAATGCTTGATTCCTACTCAATCATGCATGATAAACCAGAATATGCAAGAATTTTGATGAATTATATGAAGAAATTTGAAGTTTGAGTTGAGAGAATTTTTGGAGGGAAATGAAATTTCAGATCTAGAATGTGATTTTTTTTCCAATTCTGTTATGATTTAGCTTTTATACTCTTCCCTAATCATGCTGAAATGATAATTAGGCATTGGCTAATTAGAAATTAGAGAGAAATGAGGTGCATGGCAAAATTGGAAAATACACCTATGCTTGGTAAAAGTGCACGTGAACAGTGCCCATGCAAGGTTCAAAATCATTTAAAATCAACTCATGAACATGAATAGGATTTGTATTTTGCTCATGTGACTCACCAAATTCAAATTATGCATTTTCCCTCCAAAATGTACTTGAATGGACAAATGGTCATGTGAACTCATTTCATGCCAGGCAATGATGGATTTGGAATCTCTTGGTCATGACAGGCATTTTGCAAAAAGAGTGGTTCAATTTGGAGTTTTGGATCAAAAGTTATGGCACTTTGAACTTCCATGCATACTTTGCAATCATTTGTTCATAACTTCTTAACCATTCATCAGATGATCATGATCTTGGACTTTTTGGAAATGGGAGAGAAAGATCTTGAAGTTTCATGTTTACCAAAAAATCACTTGAAGCTTCTTTGATGTTGGAAAGTCAAGTTGAATGTGAACCAAAAACTTGCCATTTTTGGAAACTTGAAATTACAGGTCACTTTCCATTTTGGGAAACTTTTGCAATGATATCAAAATCTTCAAAATAGATGTTTGACATGATGAATAGGCCTTGTTTGAACATGAATGGGATGTCTCAAATCATTTCCCACACCTCAAAGCCTTTAATTGACTGCACAGTTGATCATATGGTCCTCGGATGACCTTGACAATGCCTGATGAATTTGAACCTCAACCCCTTGGGGAAAATGCTCCAAAATGGAACCATAGCTCATATAAGCTCAACATAATATCATGTGGTCCTTACTTAAAGAAAATACCATCAGCTCTTGTACAAAAGAAATCCTTGAATGGCTTGACCTGTGGTTGCTTAAACTGCAAAACAAATGTTAGATGACATATTTTTGGTACTTTTGGTTAGTGATTAAAACAAGAAAAGCAAATGATATCTAATGCAAGCATGCCAGGTGATCTCAAACCACTCACATGATATCCCACCCGAAGGGAAAGGAAGGCAAGATGCTCAGATAATCCTTGAGGCTATGTAATGAAATGATATGATGTCATGAGGGATCTTAGGGACAAAAAATGGGGTCTTACAGATGCCCCTATTTAAGATCATTCTAGCCGGAGAAATGAAGGTTAAGATCTTCATCTCGAGGGGGTAAAATGGGCTTAAATAACAATAATGAGACAAATTTTGGTCCCTGGGAGACCTCATGATGCAAATGTATGTATGCAAAACAAATTATCTCTGTGGGGATATGCGTCCACGGAGAAGAAAAGAAATCAGGAGAAATCGAAAATCCATAGGAGTAATGCACTTCCTAATGGAACAGAGACTCTGACGGGACTCTTATGGGGATAAGAAAAAGAAAATTGCGTGAGCAGGACACGACTTGAAACTGGAGACTTTACTGGGGAGTAAGGGCTCAAACTAGGGAAAAGAAGTTCCAAAAGAAAACAAATCCAATGAAAAGACTCAAGCTGACTCAAAAATGTGTGTGCTGGAAAATACGCCAACACAGCAAAACTATCCACAAAGGATACCTCGGGTAAAAATCCAGACTCAGACTGGGGAAAGAGCTGACAAGACAACTCTGCCGGAAAAATGCATGTATTGGGGGTTATGCCAACACAGCAAAAGGCGAATCACAACAATAATTCCGCTGGGGAAATCTGAAAAGACTTTCCAGGGGAAGCAAAAGGATGAGGTGTTACCGGTTAGTGAGTAACAAGCTCAGGAAGAATGAATATCTAAGACCTGTGTACGGGTGAGAGATATCAATCGACCAAAACATCTGAGGAAGACCTGAAAAAGGTATGTTTCAACTCAGGAAAATCTGACTCCACAGGGGACCGAGGTCATAATAGGGAGCAGAAAGGAAGGAACACCAGGGATACCGGTTACTGGGTATATAATAGGTGACCGACCAGGACATGAATTGGTTTGTGTTCCAAGACACTCATCATCCTGAAGAAAGCTAGAAAAGCAGATTTTTTTATAGGATGCACATTCGATTCTGCAAAGAATACGAATCTTACTCGACTGAAGAAAGACAAAACTTCGACTGAAGAGTGCATGAGACATATTATCTATTGCCGTCATAACGTAGATAATATACTCGCATGGATGTTTGTCCGTAACCGGGTTGTAGGTTGTTAAAGGATAAATCGACCGAAATAGTGAATTGGTTTGTGTGCCAAAACACTCATCATCCTGGAAGAAAGCAAAAGCAAACTTGTTAAAGGATGGACATTCGATTCCACAAGGAATACGAATCTTACTCAACTGAAAAAAGACAAAACTTCGACTAAAGAGTGCATGAGATATATTATCTATTGCCGTCGTAACGTAGATCATATACTCGCATGGAAGATTATCCGTAACCGGGTTGTAGGTTGTTAAAGGATAAATCGACCGAAATAGTGAATTGGTTTGTGTTCTAAAACACTCATCATCCTGGAAGAGAGCAAAAGCAAACTTGTTAAAGGATGGACATTCGACTCCACAAGGAATACGAGTCTTACTCGATTGGGGAAGAACAACAAAAGACTTCGACCAAAGAGCGCATGAGATATATTATCTATAGCCGTCAAAACGTAGATAATATACTCGCATGGAAGATTATCCGTAACCGAGTTGTAGGTTAGAAAAGGATAAATCATCCGAAACGAAAGGCATCGGGATACCAAACTAGGTATATAAGGATGGCCAATCAAAGGGGAAGCAACAAACATTATCGGCAAACGGTGAATGAAAGATGACCCGCTGGGGATAAATTGCTTACTCGGAGCAATTATCCGCAAGAAGAAAGGAATATCAAAATCGAATACTGGATAATGATAACCAACGAAGAGTAACCGTCATCAACTAGGATGAACAACAAATGTTAACTCTGCACAGGGGAGAGAATAGGATTTACAACTACCGGTTACTGGGTAGAGACCACAAAATCTGATGAGGAGCGAAAGGATCACCACTCCGCATGGGGAAAAAAGATTAGGGTTTATAACCACCAACATGGTATAAAACCAAAATTCTGCTGGAGAGTAAGAAAACAGGATTTACAACTACCGGATACTGGGTAGAAGACCACAAATTCCACTGGGGATAAGATGAATGATTGCCGGTTACTGAGCAGACATTCATTTATACCGCGGGAAAGCACAAACTCCGATGGGGAAGGTGAAACAATAGGATTTACGACTACCGAATACTAGGTAGAAGACCACAAAATCCGCCATCAACCAGAATGAACCACAAAGGTTACCTCTGCTAGGGGATGAAAAGTAGGATTTACAACTACCGGTTTGTAGGTAGAAGTCCAAAGAAATAGGACTTACAGCTACCGGGTTGTAGGTAGAAGCCACAGAAATAGGACTTACAGCTACCGGGTTTTAGGTAGAAGCCAAAGAAATCCAATGAAGATAAGGTGAAAAAACCATTGGTGACCTTGCTGAGGAACACCAAAACAGTTATGAAAGCCAATTTAGGATCAAACCAAAAAGGCAAATTGAATCAAGACTCATCCTAATGAGGATATAACTCAGTAGGAGACTCCATCCCAATGTGTGTGTTGGGAGGAAACGAAAGCAACCGGCATCCACGAGGATAGAACTCAATGGGGAAATGGCAGGAAAGATAGACACTTTCTGCTTAAGGGGCTGACTCTATTTTGAAGGATCAGACACACCCACATCTGCTTGGGGAGATGTATATCACCAACTAGCAGGAGACAACAAACAAAAGATATATTGCAAAGAATGCAACATGAATATCTGAATGTTATATGATTATGCATGTATATGCGTGGTTTATGTATGATGAATGCTGACAAACAGACATATCTAACACAAACAGGACCAGGAATCAAACGTCCGGTACTACATCTTAAGAGAGAAAGCCAGAAACTCCAACTGGAGAGTATCCAATCTGCTGGAGATCTGAGACGCTAGGAAGCAAAGACTCTGTAGGAGAAATCAGAGATATCACAGAAATCACAAAATCTCTGAGTGATGGATCATCAGACAATCCGGTTAAGGAAAGGAATTAGTGCATAGGCAGACAGCCACAACAACAACTCATGTTGGGAGATCTAGATACCAAAAAAACAATAGTATCTCTGTTGGGGATAGATCAGCATAGATAAAGCTTATCACCAACAACTCCGCTAAGGAAAAGAGTCCACTGCACAGGCAGACACTGTTGAGGAGGAAGGAATGCACGAGTAGAACCTGCCACACAAGCAACTCTACTAGGGACGCTGTCAGCAACTCCACTGGGGAATTCCACTGAGAGCACATCCACTGGGGGACCAATCATCAACTCCACTTGGGAATTTCTATTGAGAGATCACGCTCTGCTGAGGAGAGAGAATCGTTCTTCCGCTGAGCGGGAGAGTGGTGAACATCTCAGCAAATACTCTGCTTAGGGATAAACCCAAAAGTCTCACCTGGAAAGAAAAGATCCATTGCACAGGCCGAAATCTGCTACAGCCGTAACTCTGTTGTGGAGCAATGAAAACATAAAATTATCGCAGGGATGAATCATCATTCTCAGCTGGGAGAAGTGCTTTATTGTGCAAGTAGAATCTGTCACAAAAGCCACTATGGTTGGAGGAAACTGTTGACACAAGTAAGATCCACCATACCAACAACTCTGCTTGGAGATGAATTATCACAGATAAAATCCATCACCAAAAATCTGTTGCGGATAAGAGAAAAAGCAAGCAATATCTCTGAAAGGGAAAAACATCATCGTAGATAAGATCCAACAGACCAACCACTCTAGCTGGGATCTGGATATGCCAGGAAACAACAATATCTCGGCAGGGAACCTACCACATGAACAACTCTACTGGGGAGTCTATCCGATGTATAAAGGGAAGACTACTGCTCCAACGACTTCGCTGAGGAAGAAATCACCAAATCCAATCGTTCAGAGAGAACACACTCGAGGGGAGAAAATTACTGCTCTGTTGGAGATCTAGAGTGTGAATAAACCGTCCCAACACTTTGTTAAGGGAACGAAGCCAAGAAAGGCAACCTGCTCAGGAGAAAACCACAAAAGGCTCTGGAGACAGAGATGCAATCAAATGCCAGGGATATGAACAAATGTCTTACCTTGTTGGGAATCATACCACCCTTGGGAGAGCACTGAGGATCTCCTAAGTATCTTTTGATCATTGTGAATGTATCACTTTGTTTAAAAACTGTTTGTGAAAATTTTGTTTGTTTTGAAAACAATGATATTTTATCAATTAAAACATGCAAAACATTTGTTGAATTGAAACAAATAAGAGTGCAAATAATTGGATAAAGGCTCAAATTTATTTGATGGAATGGTAGCTTCAAATGGCAAGACTCCATAGATTTTTACAAATCTGAAATTGGTGATATATATATTGGAAAAGGGCTACATTGAACATAATGACCATTTCTCCACCAATTCCGGATTCGATGTATTTGAAGCTTCAGTTGACGACGAATGAACAGGAATCTCTGACGGATGACAGATGTAGCACACAGTCTTGTCAAGATGCAGTTACTTGCCAAATCCCTAATTTTTGCCTAGATTGCCCCAGGGTGAGGTACTCAATCTAGCGGGATGCAAATATTTGTTTTTCATGTCTCTAATTTTTGCCTGGATCGCCCTTTCGGGTTTTCAATCCACCGAGACGCTCATTTTTGCCTAAGCCGCCCTTTCGGGTTTTCAACTTAGCGAGCTATTCTGTTTTTTCTTTCTAGGCGAAGTATTTCTTGACTGCATCTGAATTCACAGGACGAGTGAAATCCTCCCCATCCATAGATGTAAGCGTCAAAGCACCGCCTGAAAAGGCTCGCTTGACAACATATGAACCCTCGTAGTTTGGAGTCCACTTGCCCCTGGAATCGGGCGCGAAAGACAAGACTTTCTTGAGCACAAGGTCACCTTCTCGGAACACACGAGGCTTGACCTTCTTATCGAATGCTTTCTTCATTCTCTGCTGATATAACTGACCATGGCACATGGCAGTCAATCGCTTCTCTTCGATCAGATTCAACTGGTCGTAACGACTTTGAACCCATTCAGCATCAGTGAATTTAGGGTTTGAGGGTGCTAATTTTCTTTCTTTTTTTTTATTTTGATTTTTGATTTTTTTCTTTTGATTATTTTGATTTTGATTTTGTTTTTCACCCTCTTTGTTTACATTTGTAAAACCCCAATTTGACTGTTTACGGGTTCTCAAGATGCAGCTGACTGATCTTCTTTTCATGGTCTAGAAGACGAGTAATCTCATCAGGAATCTTGTCAACATCATCTTCCTCTGCCTCGAATACAGGGAATTCAAAATTGGGAGATGGCGTTGGATCATTATGTTCAATGGGTTTAAGAATCGACCTGCATGATGATTTTGGATATGAAAGCTTTTTAGATATCAAACAAGGCAATCATTATGCAGATGAAAAGATTGCTTTTATTCTTGTTTTTAGGTTTTTTGTGATCACCAATTTCATGCAAAAATCAAAAAGTGAAAACAATTGGAAAAACAAACATTTAACATGAATTGATTGAATGAAAATATCATTGTATTAAATGTTGCCAACAATGTCATCACTTCTCCTTTTGGCATGGGAGAAGGGTTTTCAAACAAAGTGATTATTACTTTGATTTATGGATAATTGTAGGAACATCCACAGCGACCCAATTGTTGCAGATCCCTCCAGGGATGACAAAATTGTCAGAATCCTCTGCATCCTCTTCCAGAACAACGGCAGCTTCTTCACTCTGAGCAGTGTGGATGAAACCTCCACTCTTGAACAGCCCTTTCTCGTTGAAGACCCTAGAAGAAAAGACAATGCCAGCCCGGGACTTGTTATCTTCAAGCTCAATCATTTTTCCTAGACCAGCAACTGCACCATATTCGATGGCCAGTTTCGCATCTCGATAGGAAGCAAATGAAGGAGTCCTCTTCTCAATAGGGTCGGCTATAGATAAAGCTTGGAAAGGAGTTCCAACTTCATCCTTAGCATCTATGTATGAGAAGGAAGACAAGTGGCTAACCAGGAGAGCCTTTTCTCCCCCTACCACAACCAGTTTCTTATTCTTCACGAATTTCAGCTTCTGGTGTAGGGTGGATGTCACGGTGCCAGCCTCGTGAATCCATGGTCTGCCAAGGAGACAGCTATAAGATGGGTGGATATCCATAACCTTAAAGGTAATCTGGAAATCACTTGGTCCAATCTTGATTGGGAGATCAACTTCCCCAATCACGGTTTTACGCGACCCATCAAAAGCTTTCACAACAACTCCACTCTGCCTCTTGGAAGGCCCTTGAAATGACAATCTCGAGAGAGTGGATTTTGGCAATATGTTCAGGGATGACCCAGTGTCCCCCAGCACGTTGGACATGGCGTCGTCTTTTCAATTCATAGAAATGTGTAGTGCCAAGTTGTGGTCTCTTCCCTCTCAGGGAGATCAGAGTCACAGAAACTCAATATGTTACAAGCAGTAATGTTTGCAACAATGCTGTCAAACTGTTCTATTGTGACAACGTGATCAACATAAGCCACATCCAAGACTTTCTGCAGAGCCTCTCTATGCGGTTCTGAATTCAGAAGTAATGACAGCACGGAGATCTTGGATGGTGTTTGTAGAAGCTGATCTACAACACTGTACTCACTCTTCTTGATGAGCCTCAGCATCTCATCATAGTCTTCTTTCAAATTTCCACTAGGGCCAACAAAAGTAGGAGTCTTTTGTACAGAGGAGGGTTTAACAACAGGTGCCGGGTTTGGAGGATTCACAACATTCCCAACCGGACGCTCAACAGAGTCAGCAACAGCCTGAGGCTTCGGGGGTGTAGAAAACACACGACCACTACGGGAGAAGGCAAAGGCACTTCTTTCCCATCTTCGACAGCAACAACGTTGTATCGGAATGGGATTGCCTTGTCAGAAGAATAAGGCACAGGATCGGCAGGTTTGATAATCAGCGCAGGAGAAACCTTCTGCTTGCTACCATCATATTTAATGACAACAGGCTCAGGGATCCTGAACACCGGAGAAATCACGTTGACTTCTGGTTCATCTTCGTCAACATTTCTATTTTGAAGGATCTCAATGACTCCTTCATCCAGCAATTCCTGAAGATCTTTACGCACTTGGCGACAGCCCAAACGGTTAACAGAGCAGATTCAGCATTTATCATGGTCGTGCTCCATATGACTATAATCACACAGTAAGCGATGCAACTCGACCAATGATTGTCGAATATGGCTAACATATTTGACTTTGTATTTGCAAGGGCAGCCCTGGTCCATGTTAATTGATTTCCCATGCTCGGGCAATGGGTTCTTTTTAACATTAGGACCTACGTCCTCAAAGCTCAGAATACCACACCTTACAAGGTCTTGAACCTTGATCTTCAGCTGCAAGCAATTATCCACGTTGTGGCCGGGAGCACCGGAATGATAGACACAATGCAACTCAGGCTTATACCACCACTGAGGGTTAACGGGTATAACTGGTGGGTCTCATGGAGTAATAATTTTCCGCTCTATCAAAGAGGGATATAGTTCTGCGTATGACATTGGAATCGGATCGAAAGTGATCTTCTTCCTCTCATAACTCGTTCTAGCTTGATTACTATTGCGGGGTTGGTAGGCCTACTGTTGAGGACGATGTTATTGTTGCTGATATTTGTTGCACCTCAAATTTGCACCTCCCATTTGTACATTCATTCATTTCATTTTTAGGTCATTAACATTGCATAGTACATTGCATTTCATCAGTCAAAACTGGTTAGGAGGATTCGTCTGTGCAAGAAAGCAAGGGTTTTTCCATGAGATAAAGGCCCTATGGTTGTTCTAGAGAGCTTACATGACCCAAGGTTCATTTTGATGCAATTTGGCCAAGTGCTAGAGGCTCAAAGTCCACAGTGCAGTTTCAGGTCATTTGGGGCCCATAAAAGTCAACTGCAAGTCAACTGAGGGCTAGGAGGTGGAGAAATGGTTTGAGACACTTCATTCATGTCCCAAAGAGGGTTATTCAACATGTGAAACATCTACCTTGAAGATTTTGAAGCCAGATCAAAAGTTTCCCAAAATGGAAAGTGACCTGTAATTTCAAGTTTCCAAAAATGGCAAGTTTTTGGACCAACTTCAACTCAACTTTCCAACATCAAGGAAACTTCAAATGAAATTTTGTCTAACATGAAAGTTGAATATCTTTCTCTCCCATTTCCAAAAAGTCCAAGATCATGAGCATCTGATGAATGGTCAAAGAGTTGTGATCAAATCATGGCAAAGTGTGCTTGAAACTACAAATGGCCATATCTTTTGAACCAAAACTCCAAATTTGGTGCCTTTTTTTGCATTATGTTTCTCATGTCATGAAGTTTCCAAAACATCCATCACGTTGCATGAATTTCCATCATATGATCATTTGTGCATTCAAGAAAATTTTGGAGGGAAACTTGGAAATTTAAAATTGATGCATCATGGGAGCTTTCCACCATTGCCATTGTGTTTGAAAATTGATCTTGAGTGAAAATAATCAGCTACATGGTACTGTTCACGTGGAAATCTCCATGCACCCTCCAATTTTCAAGTTTTGGTCATAACACCTTATTTTGATTAATCACAACTAAACCGTGCCTAATTCTGATTAGTATGTGATTAGGACTTCATATAAATACTTAAATCTTACAGAATTTGAGGAGGTTAATCACAATTCACCATTTCTAGATCTAAGATTTTTCTCCCTCCAAAATTTTCTTCAAATCACAATTCAAATTTCTTGAACATAGCACCTTATTTTTGTTGAAGATTCATGATCAGTGAGTTGGATAGGGTGTGAATCCAGTGTTTGTTTGAAGAATTCGAGCATAATCAAGCAGTTGAAGCTCAAGAACTCAAGAATGGAGATGGATTGATAAGCAAGATCTACACGGTTTCAAGCTTCCTTTTCTTCATCAAACATCATCACAAGCATTCTGGACTGGATCTGGATCATTCAAGGCCTGGAATCGTGCACTGCAAGGAACTGCTCTTGAAGAGGTTCAGTTTTCGAATCTCTTAATTCCTCAATTCATTAGCATGTTCATGTAGATCTTTCCATGCCGAGTTCACTGATGCTTGTAGAATTGAAAATGATGTACTATTGAGAAAGATATGCTTGATTGAAGTTTTGAATGTCAAACTTTTTTTGCTTCGATTTGCACGATTGGTGATGAATTAACATGAATCAATGCTTGATCTATAACCTACATGTCTTGAGGATTTCAATGATGTAGAAATTTTGAGATTCTGGAAAATTCTGGAAATTCTGAAAATTTTGGTATGAATGTTCATATTGTTCATCTTCATCTTCGTGAGGAAGATGAAGATCTTCATCGTAGCGACGGCCTAGCGTCCGTCTTTCCGTCGCTAGTAGGTGCGCTAGGGTTTTTTCCAAAACGACATCGTTTCAGCATGGCGTGCTTCCTTTTGAATCTGAACCAAGTTCGATTCATGGCGCAAGCTTATTTTCAAATGTTCTCAGCATTTATGCTTTCCCTCCCTTATTTTCCATGCCATGTTCTTTTTTATTTTCATTTTTTCATCCAACTTCATAAATCCATAACAAATTGAAAAATGACTCAAATCATTCCCAATTTTTTGAAATGCTTGATTTTAATCCAAATGCTTTGCTCTTTCTATATGTGCTTTTATGACCTTGCTTTGCTCTTTCTATTGTGAAATGCTTGATTTTAATCCAAATGCTTGGAAATTTCGTATGATGTTTCTTGACATGTTGATGGATGTTTGAGACTTGGTTTGGTATTTTTCTCATTTGCCATTTCTGTTTACACATGTTTGTATGGTGTGACAATTTGTATCACACATTTGGTTGTTCAACTTGTGCAATTTAATTTCCATATCAAATGATCTCTAATGCTTCTGATTTTTTGTAAGATGATCATGTTAGGTGTGTTGAATGTTCATGAATTTTTCCAGAATTATTTGAGTCATTTCTGTTTTGATTTGGAATTTTCATTCTGAATGTCCAAATGTATGCCTTGAATGTGTCTTTGACATCGCTTGCACATAAAATGAACTTGCTTATTGATTTTGGTTTGGTCCTTTGTAGGACTTGTTCTTGATTGATTAAATATGATTCATGTTGAATATGAAGTTCTATTTTGGCTTTTTGATCCACTTTTGACCCTAGGCTTTGACCTAGTGGTTTGGACTTACCATTTGAGTTGTGAATTTCAGGTTCAAGTATGCATCTCCATGATTGATGTTGCTCCTTCATTTGAGCTTGGTCATTTGTTGTTGTTGGCTAACATTTCTTGGTTTTGTAAGCTTTGAGGATAATTCACTTGTGTTTGCCTTATGGCTTATATGTTGTACATTGGGATTGTCTGTTTGCTATTGCTGTTGTCTATTTGTCTGAGTATTGTACTGATTTGTTTAGTTGCTTTGAGTTCATTTGAAATTTGCTTTGCGTTGCTTGTGGTTGGCATACCACTTAGGTATAATTCCTTGATCTTCATGTAGTCTGGAAGACCTGTCATGTTACTTTGGCAGGCACCTGTCTGAAGCCCTCCTTAAGAGGCCATGTTTTTGTTTGTTTAAATTTTGTGCCAAGAAGGTTAAGTCCTCTTAAGAGGCAATTGGCAGATAAAAGGGATGTGCAATCCATCCCCTGCTATTCAGTTGTGTCTTTCATCTTGCTCACACTATGTGTTGATGCACTTTGAATAAAAACCCAAAATCCTGCTATGTCAGTCATTTGTGGAGAAGAGTTCCTTCATTCTGAACTCCCACACTTTCTATTTGATTCAAGCTCTCCCAGGCCAGGGATAAGAGCTATGAGGCATAACCCTCATCTCCATTTCATCTGCTTCACCCTAACTCTCAATGTTAGGGTTAAGAGCTAAAAAACACCCCATTCCAGTTGGCTTGTTTGTTGAAGTTGATATGACCCCTTGACTAAAGCCTAGCCTTGTATGAGCCATTTGTTTGCATATAGTGTGTGTGCTTGCTCTCTTGTGCTTGTGTTTGCTTGTGTGCTGTTTAGGCTAGCTTGCCTCCTGTGCAAGTTAGGATTAGAGACCTCAACGTAGGGATTGTATGCATGACAACTTCTAGGCTCGAGTCGTAGTCTCCCTAGTAGCTTGTTATCTCCCGTGTCTCTGGTTAGGATAGAAGTTCTTTCCCTGTTAAGGGGAATTACGTCGCCCTGATCCTCATACCAGATGAGGTACGTAGGCAGGAGATGAGCAGATCCCTCTGGGTGCCCTTTTTCTTTTCCAACCCTCTTGTGTTTGCTTGGAGTCTGACGTAAGTCCAGTGATTGGCAGTCGGTTTCCTGTGTGTTGTTGTGTGTTGGAGTCTAACGTAAGTCCAGCGATTGATAGTCGGTTTCCTGTGTGTGGTCGTTTGTTCGGAGTCTGACGTAAGTCCAGCGATTGGCAGTCACTTTCCTGTTTGTGTTTCGTTTGGCGTGCGTTAGCCGAGCTACGAGTGCTCTGATTCTTCTCTGGTTAGAGAAGATACGTATGCATAGGATGCGGTATCCTAGCGAGCACATTTCCCCTGTCCCCGAACTACGTCGACTCTGATGTTTGCGTCTGACAAACTACGTAGGCCCAGGATGCGATATCCTGCCGAGTCCGTTTCTTCCGTCTTCTCTGTGTTGTATTCCTTCTTGTGCAGTGTTTTGAGCAGTTATTTAGCAACCTTTCTTCTATTCTTTTGAGCGTGGATCCCGTCGAGTACGACGAATGCGTAGGGGTGCTAATACCTTCCCTTCGCATAACCGACTCCCGATCCTATCGATCTCTGGTCGCGAGACCATTTCCTTTCCAGGTTTACTTCGAGCGTTTCCTTTCCCGCCTTTGGGATAAATAACGCACGGTGGCGGCTTTGTGTTTCTTTTCCCGCCGGTTTTTCGCGTAATGCGACAGCTGGCGACTCTACTGGGGACATAAGAAGTTGACCTCTTCCTGGTCCATCTTCCCTAAGCGAGTCAATCCTGGTGCTCTTTAGGATAGTTTTGGTTGCTTTTGTTGCTTTATTTATTGCATTCATTATTATGCTGTGATTGTATATACTTGCATAGATACTTGCATGCATCATACAGTCATCATATTGGATTCTGTACAGGTGGGTTCCTCTGATTTGGGGTGGGTGTTCTGAGTGAGGCCTAATACCCAGGCCTGGTATACACCTAGGATTAGCGTGGTCTCATGTTTCTTCACATGTTGTACGACATGATGCGGAGACGTGATGCCATAGCCGGACGAGGTTCATCTGAGAGAGTCCTTCCGGGTGGAGTTATTCCACTTAGGTTGGGTTATCTCATCTGAGCTGTTGACTTCGGTGACCGTTCTTTCCTGGATCTTTGGTTTAGATGATCTCAAGAGAGCTGCAACGGCACACCCGAAAGGGCAAACCCGTTGAGTATCTTTGCCCGATTGTCGAGACCATTGTCCGTCTTAGGATGACCTTGTTAGAATTCACCTGTGAGGGGAGGGTTTGATTCTTGCAAGTACAGGTTCCGTCAGTGATTCTGTGATGGTGACTATGGTTCAGATGGATTTATGGGTCTTTATTTTTGAGACGCCAGAGGTTTGACCTTGGTATTTATCAGAGGGTTCCGTTTATTTCGGATCCCTGGGCTGAATTTGAGGATACTTGCTCAGATGGTGACTTGGTTTTGAAGTATGGGTTCCAGATTACCTTGGGTTCCAAATGATTTTGATTGGTGGTTTCCAGTGCCGAATTTGTGCCGAAGTTTTGATCCTGTGCCATGAGATATCCAGCCAACCTGCCATGGCTCCATCATTTGCATCATAGCATGTTTATTTTTCAAAAAAAAAATAATGCAAAGAAAGAAAAAGAAAACTGTTAACCCGCATATGTATATCCTTTTCCAGGATCATTCATGATAAACAGCATGTGAATCATACGCATCATACACATATCATTCTTGCATTACAGGTGTTCTTGAACGAGACTTCTCACTCTGGTTCCTGTTTTAGGCAGGATTGCTGATCATCATCTGCACCGTTACGCGACAAGACTGAATCAACAGAGAGGTATGGATCAAGTTCAAGCTGAGTTAGCAGAGATGAGGGCTAACATGGCCCAATTCATGACCATGATGCAAGGGGTCGTTCAAGGGCAAGAGGAGCTGCGTGCCTTAGCCCAGAGACAGGAAGCTGTGATTCCACCGGTCAACCGTGCTTCGCCAGAGGGGGTCCCTGTTAATAACGCTATTGCTGCCACCGTCCCTGTCAACTATTATGCTGTGGGTGATGAGTTGAGGGGTATCGGAATTAATGGACAGCCTCTTGCTGCAGAGACTGTCAATGTTAGAGCAACCTGTGCTCCTGTTCGCCAGCCTGCTCCGTTGGTTGATAGGCAGGAAGATATGTTTACTCTCCTCAGTGATGAAGACGATGTGGGAAGAATTGAAGAGAGGGACAGAAAAGTTAATGCCCTGGCTGAAAAAGTCCGTGCTATGGAATGTCAGAACTATTTAGGGTTCGATGTTACGAATATGGGTTTGGTGGATGGATTGAGAATTCCCTACAAATTCAAGGCGCCATCCTTTGACAAATATAATGACACTTATTGTCCTTGCACTCACGTGCAGGCTTATTATAGAAAAATCTCTGCATACACTGACGACGAGAAGATGTGGATATACTTCTTCCAGGACAGCTTGTCTGGAGCGTCCTTGGACTGGTACATGGACCTGAAGAGGGAGTCTGTTAGAAGCTGGAGAGATCTGGGTGAAGCCTTTCTGAGACAGTATAAGCACAACATGGATATGGCTCCGAGCAGAACTCAGGTGCAGAGCTTGTGTCAGAAGTTTGGTGAGAGCTTCAAAGAGTACGCCCAGAGGTAGCGTGAACTAGCCGCAAGGGTGCAACCTCCTATGCTGGAGAGGGAGTTGACCGATATGTTCATCGGGACTTTGCAAGGCGTGTTTATGGACCGTATGGGGAGTTGCCCGTTTGGTAGCTTTTCTAACGTTGTTATCTGTGGAGAGAGGACAGAGAGCCTTATTAAAGCAGGGAAGATTCAGGATGCTGGTTCCTCGCCTTCCAGTTCAAAGAAGCCATTTTCTGGGGCACCTCGCAGGAGGGAAGGTGAGACTAATGTTGTGTATCATAGAAGAAATATGAGCAGAGGGCAATACCGTCAGGTTGCTGCTGTGACCATCCCAGCACCCCAATCTCAACCTCAGCAACAACAACAAAGAGCTCCACAACAACACCAACAACAACAGCAAAGCCCGTTTCAACCAAGGCAGAGAATGCCTGAGCGTCATTTTGATCCACTACCAATGACGTATGCTGAGTTGCTTCCCGAACTGCTCAGATTGAAATTCTTCGAGCTTCGCACCATGGCGCCATTGACAAGAATTCCTGCTGGGTATGATGCCAACGTCCGTTGTGACTTCCATTCCGGTGCTCCGGGGCATCATATTAAGAACTGTCGGGCTTTCCACCATAAGGTCCAGGATTTGATTGACGCCAAAACAATCAACTTTGCACATGTGCCTAATGTTGTGAACAACCCTATGCCTCAGCATGGCGGGCCCAGGGTGAACAATGTGGAAGAAGGGGACGCTGTGGATTTGATAGCCAGTGTTAATGAGGTTCAGACTTCGCTGTGCGTTGTGAAAGAGCGTCTGCTGAAAGGGGTAGTGTTCCCGGGATGTGGTGCAAGTTGCTCAGACTGTGCTGATCAAGAGAATGGTTGTGACAAGCTGAGAAGTGGTATCCAGGGTCTGATTGATGAGGGTTGTTTGCAGTTTTCTCGGGCTGTGAAAGATCATGGGGTGGTGTCAACTGTCACCATTTACTTCAAACCGTCTGAGGGTTCTGGTCGTGCGCTGAGAAATGTTAATGCACCCGTGACTGTTGGTACCCCAGTAACTATATCTGCTCCAGTAACTGTCAGTGCTACTACTACTATCGTTGCTTCTAATAAAAGACCTGTTGAGAATAGTAGAGTCGTGCCATGGAAGTATGATAATGCTTACCGTAACAACCGAAGGTCAGAAAGCCTGACCAAACCAATGAATCAGGATCCCGTGACAATTGGTGTGCCAATCAAAGCTCCTGTAACTGTTGGTCAGGCTGTGGAAATTGTAGAGGGACCTGGAGGGTTTACAAGGAGTGGTCGTCTGTTTGCACCGCAGACTCTGAGAGATAACAATGCTGAGGCTCTTGCCAAAGCAAAGGGTAAGCAAGCTGTTGTTGAGGAAGAAGGACCTGTGCAGAAGGAGGTGCCTGAAGGATCTTTTGAGAAAGATGTGGAGGAGTTTATGAAGATTATTAAGAAGAGTGACTACAAGATTGTGGATCAGCTGAATCAAACTCCGTCCAAGATTTCTATCCTTTCTCTTTGTTGTGCTCTGAGGCACACCGTAACGCCTTGCTAATGGTGTTGAATTTGGCTTACGTGCCTCAAGAGATTTCTGTCAATCAATTGGAGGGTGTTATTGCTAATGTGAGCACGAGGCACGGTTTGGAGTTCACAGACTTGGATCTGACACCTGAAGGTCGCAATCATAACAAAGCCCTGCATATCACCATGGAGTGTAAGGGCGCAGTATTGTCGCATGTGTTGGTGGATACTGCCTCCTCGTTGAATGTGTTGCCCAAGAAGACTTTGAGCAAGATTGATGTTGAAGGGGTTGTCCTCACTCCAAGCGATCTCATTGTTCGTGCTTTTGATGGATCCAAACAGTCTGTTTTTGGTGAAGTCACTTTGCCAGTGAAGATTGGCCCGGAGGTATTCGATATTATCTTCTATGTGATGGATATCCAACCAGCCTATAGTTGCTTATTGGGGCATCCTTGGATACATGGGGCTGGGGCAGTGACATCAACTTTCCATCAGAAGCTGAAGTATGTATGGAACGGTCAGATTGTAACTGTGTGCGGCGAGGAGGACATTCTGGTGAGTCATTTATCCTCTTTCAAGTATGTGGAGGTGGATGGCGAGATCCATGAAACTCTTTGCCAAGCTTTCGAGACCATTGCTATTGAGAAGGTGGCTTTCGCTGAGCAGAAGAAACCAGGTGTCTCAATTGCATCATACAAGCAAGCTGTGGAGGTTGTCAAATCTGGCAATGCGGAAGGCTGGGGCAAGATGGTGGACCTGCCCATGAAAGAAGACAAATTCGGTATTGGTTATCAGCCTCTTCATGCAGAGCAGGGTGTTCAGAAAGGGCCGAGTACCTTCACCAGCGCTGGGTTGATGAATCATGGTGACGTCTTTGCAGCCGGTAGTGAAGACGATGACAGTGATTATGATGTGGACAACTGGGTGCGCCCGTGTGCTCCAAAGGAGATGGTGAATAATTGGACAGCCGAAGAAATGGTCCAAATTACTCTTCAGACAGAGTAATTTTCTTTTGTTTTTCATTCTGCATAAAAGCCCTACGCTTTGCCCAAGGCGTAGTGGCTCATTGTAGGGCGACATCATGTTTAAATTTTCAATGATTATCATTAATAAAGGACGTTTTGCAATCAAATTGGTGCTCACTGTCTTTCTGTTTTTATTTTCACTTATAAAACAATAAAATGGAAATGCTTTTTGTTTTTGTGACTTTCTTGAGCTCTTTTTTCTAAAATAAAGCATTAAACATGCAGAACCGATCTTACGGACTCCACTATAAACAGTTCTTTTATGGCTCAGTATGATTTCGATAATCCCATCTACCAAGCTGAAGAGGAGAGTGAGGAAGATTGTGAACTCCCCAAAGAACTGGTCAGATTATTGAAGCAGGAGGAAAGGCTCATCCAACCTCATCAGGAGGAGTTGGAGATTATTAACCTTGGTACTGAGGACGCCAGAAGAGAGATCAAGATCGGGGCTGCTTTGAAGGAAGATGTCAAGAGAGGGTTGATTGAGATGCTGAGAGAATATGTGGAGATATTCGCCTGGTCGTATCAAGACATGCCTGGGCTGGATACAGATATTGTGGTGCATAGGCTACCTCTCAGAGAAGATTGTCCTTCGGTGAAGCAGAAGCTCCGCAGAACTAGTCCTGATGTGGCTGTCAAGATCAAGGAAGAGGTTCAGAAGTAGTTGGATGCGGGTTTTCTGGCAGTTACCAATTATCCACCGTGGTTGGCCAACATCGTTCCCGTGCCGAAGAAAGATGGTAAAGTCAGAATGTGTGTCGATTACCGGGATTTAAACAAAGCCAGTCCGAAAGATGACTTCCCATTACCTCACATTGATGTATTGGTTGATAACACTGCTCAATCCTCGGTTTTATCTTTCATGGATGGTTTCTCTGGCTATAATCAGATCAAGATGGCGCTAGAAGATATGGAAAAGACGACATTCATTACACCTTGGGGCACGTTCTGCTATAAAGTGATGCCATTTGGGCTGAAGAATGTCGGTGCTACCTATCAGAGGGCTATGACGACTCTCTTTCATGACATGATGCACAAAGAAATCAAAGTGTACGTGGATGGTATGATTCCGAAGTCTCAGACAGAAGAGGAGCACCTGGTAAACTTGCAGAAGTTGTTTGAAAGGCTGAGAAAGTTCAAACTGAGGCTGAATCCAAACAAGTGTACGTTTGGGGTGAGATCCGGGAAGCTGTTGGGCTTCATTGTCAGTGAGAAAGGGATTGAGGTTGATCCAGCGAAAGTCAAAGTTATTCAAGAAATGCCTGAACCAAAAACGGAAAAGCAGGTCCGTGGGTTTTTAGGGAGACTGAACTACATTGCACGGTTCATATCTCATCTAACTGCCATGAGATATCCAGCCAACCTGCCATGGCTCCATCATTTGCATCATAGCATGTTTATTTTTCAAAAAAAAAATAATGCAAAGATAGAAAAAGAAAACTGTTAACCCGCATATGTATATCCTTTTCCAGGATCATTCATGATAAACAACATGTGAATCATACGCATCATACACATATCATTCTTGCATTACAGGTGTTCTTGAACGAGACTTCTCACTCTGGTTCCTGTTTTAGGCAGGATTGCTGATCGTCATCTGCACCGCTACGCGACAAGACTGAATCAACAGAGAGGTATGGATCAAGTTCAAGCTGAGTTAGCAGAGATGAGGGCTAACATGGCCCAATTCATGACCATGATGGAAGGGGTCGTTCAAGGGCAAGAGGAGGTGCGTGCCTTAGCCCAGAGACAGGAAGATGTGATTCCACCGATCAACCGTGCTTCGCCAGAGGGGGTCCCTGTTAATAACGCTATTGCTGCCACCGTCCCTGTCAATTATTATGCTGTGGGTGATGAGTTGAGGGGTATCGGAATTAATGGACAGCCTCTTGCTGCAGAGACTGTCAATGTTAGAGCAACCTGTGCTCCTGTTCGCCAGCCTGCTCCGTTGGTTGATAGGCAGGAAGATATGTTTACTCTCCTCAGTGATGAAGACGATGTGGGAAGAATTGAAGAGAGGGACAGAAAAGTTAATGCCCTGGCTGAAAAAGTCCGTGCTATGGAATGTAAGAACTATTTAGGGTTCGATGTTACGAATATGGGTTTGGTGGATGGATTGAGAATTCCCTACAAATTCAAGGCGCCATCCTTTGACAAATATAATGGCACTTATTGTCCTTGCACTCACGTGCAGGCTTATTATAGAAAAATCTCTGCATACACTGACGACGAGAAGATGTGGATATACTTCTTCCAGGACAGCTTGTCTGGAGCGTCCTTGGACTGGTACATGGACCTGAAGAGGGAGTCTGTTAGAAGCTGGAGAGATCTGGGTGAAGCCTTTCTAAGACAGTATAAGCAAAACATGGATATGGCTCCGAGCAGAACTCAGGTGCAGAGCTTGTGTCAGAAGTCTGGTGAGAGCTTCAAAGAGTACGCCCAGAGGTAGCGTGAACTAGCCGCAAGGGTGCAACCTCCTATGCTGGAGAGGGAGTTGACCGATATGTTCATCGGGACTTTGCAAGGCGTGTTTATGGACCGTATGGGGAGTTTCCCGTTTGGTAGCTTTTCTAACGTTGTTATCTGTGGAGAGAGGACAAAGAGCCTTATTAAAGCAGGGAAGATTCAGGATGCTGGTTCCTCGCCTTCCAGTTCAAAGAAGCCATTTTCTGGGGCACCTCGCAGGAGGGAAGGTGAGACTAATGTTGTGTATCATAGAAGAAATATGAGCAGAGGGCAATACCGTCAGGTTGCTGCTGTGACCATCCCAGCACCCCAATCTCAACCTCAGCAACAACAACAAAGAGCTCCACAACAACACCAACAACAACAGCAAAGCCCGTTTCAACCAAGGCAGAGAATGCCCGAGCGTCATTTTGATCCACTACCAATGACGTATGCTGAGTTGCTTCCCGAACTGCTCAGATTGAAATTCTTCGAGCTTCGCACCATGGCGCCATTGACAAGAATTCCTGCTGGGTATGATGCCAACGTCCGTTGTGACTTCCATTCCGGTGCTCCGGGGCATCATATTAAGAACTGTCGGGCTTTCCACCATAAGGTCCAGGATTTGATTGACGCCAAAACAATCAACTTTGCACATGTGCCTAATGTTGTGAACAACCCTATGCCTCAGCATGGCGGGCCCAGGGTGAACAATGTGGAAGAAGGGGACGCTGTGGATTTGATAGCCAGTGTTAATGAGGTTCAGACTTCGCTGTGCGTTGTGAAAGAGCGTCTGCTGAAAGGGGTAGTGTTCCCGGGATGTGGTGCAAGTTGCTCAGACTGTGCTGATCAAGAGAATGGTTGTGACAAGCTGAGAAGTGGTATCCAGGGTCTGATTGATGAGGGTTGTTTGCAGTTTTCTCGGGCTGTGAAAGATCATGGGGTGGTGTCAACTGTCACCATTTACTTCAAACCGTCTGAGGGTTCTGGTCGTGCGCTGAGAAATGTTAATGCACCCGTGACTGTTGGTACCCCAGTAACTATATCTGCTCCAGTAACTGTCAGTGCTCCTACTACTATCGTTGCTTCTAATAAAAGACCTGTTGAGAATAGTAGAGTCGTGCCATGGAAGTATGATAATGCTTACCGTAACAACCGAAGGTCAGAAAGCCTGACCAAACCAATGAATCAGGATCCCGTGACAATTGGTGTGCCAATCAAAGCTCCTGTAACTGTTGGTCAGGCTGTGGAAATTGTAGAGGGACCTGGAGGGTTTACAAGGAGTGGTCGTCTGTTTGCACCGCAGACTCTGAGAGATAACAATGCTGAGGCTCTTACCAAAGCAAAGGGTAAGCAAGCTGTTGTTGAGGAAGAAGGACCTGTGCAGAAGGAGGTGCCTGAAGGATCTTTTGAGAAAGATGTGGAGGAGTTTATGAAGATTATTAAGAAGAGTGACTACAAGATTGTGGATCAGCTGAATCAAACTCCGTCCAAGATTTCTATCCTTTCTCTTTGTTGTGCTCTGAGGCACACCGTAACGCCTTGCTAAAGGTGTTGAATTTGGCTTACGTGCCTCAAGAGATTTCTGTCAATCAATTGGAGGGTGTTATTGCTAATGTGAGCACGAGGCACGGTTTGGAGTTCACAGACTTGGATCTGACACCTGAAGGTCGCAATCATAACAAAGCCCTGCATATCACCATGGAGTGTAAGGGCGCAGTATTGTCGCATGTGTTGGTGGATACTGCCTCCTCGTTGAATGTGTTGCCCAAGAAGACTTTGAGCAAGATTGATGTTGAAGGGGTTGTCCTCACTCCAAGCGATCTCATTGTTCGTGCTTTTGATGGATCCAAACAGTCTGTTCTTGGTGAAGTCACTTTGCCAGTGAAGATTGGCCCGGAGGTATTTGATATTATCTTCTATGTGATGGATATCCAACCAGCCTATAGTTGCTTATTGGGGCATCCCTGGATACATGGGGCTGGGGCAGTGACATCAACTTTCCATCAGAAGCTGAAGTATGTATGGAACGGTCAGATTGTAACTGTGTGCGGCGAGGAGGACATTCTGGTGAGTCATTTATCCTCTTTCAAGTATGTGGAGGTGGATGGCGAGATCCATGAAACTCTTTGCCAAGCTTTCGAGACCATTGCTATTGAGAAGGTGGCTTTCGCTGAGCAGAAGAAACCAGGTGTCTCAATTGCATCATACAAGCAAGCTGTGGAGGTTGTCAAATCTGGCAATGCGGAAGGCTGGGGCAAGATGGTGGACCTGCCCATGAAAGAAGACAAATTCGGTATTGGTTATCAGCCTCTTCAGGCAGAGCAGGGTGTTCAGAAAGGGCCGAGTACCTTCACCAGCGCTGGGTTGATGAATCATGGTGACGTCTTTGCAGCCGGTAGTGAAGACGATGACAGTGATTATGATGTGGACAACTGGGTGCGCCCGTGTGCTCCAAAGGAGATGGTGAATAATTGGACAGCCGAAGAAATGGTCCAAATTACTCTTCAGACAGAGTAATTTTCTTTTGTTTTTCATTCTGCATAAAAGCCATACGCTTTGCCCAAGGCGTAGTGGCTCATTGTAGGGCGACATCATGTTTAAATTTTCAATGATTATCATTAATAAAGGACGTTTTGCAATCAAATTGGTGCTCACTGTCTTTCTGTTTTTATTTTCACTTTTAAAACAATAAAATGGAAATGCTTTTTGTTTTTGTGACTTTCTTGAGCTCTTTTTTCTAAAATAAAGCATTAAACATGCAGAACCGATCTTACGGACTCCACTATAAACAGTTCTTTTATGGCTCAGTATGATTTCGATAATCCCATCTACCAAGCTGAAGAGGAGAGTGAGGAAGATTGTGAACTCCCCAAAGAACTGGTCAGATTATTGAAGCAGGAGGAAAGGCTCATCCAACCTCATCAGGAGGAGTTGGAGATTATTAACCTTGGTACTGAGGACGCCAGAAGAGAGATCAAGATCGGGGCTGCTTTGAAGGAAGATGTCAAGAGAGGGTTGATTGAGATGCTGAGAGAATATGTGGAGATATTCGCCTGGTCGTATCAAGACATGCCTGGGCTGGATACAGATATTGTGGTGCATAGGCTACCTCTCAGAGAAGATTGTCCTTCGGTGAAGCAGAAGCTCCGCAGAACTACTCCTGATGTGGCTGTCAAGATCAAGGAAGAGGTTCAGAAGTAGTTGGATGCGGGTTTTCTGGCAGTTACCAATTATCCACCGTGGTTGGCCAACATCGTTCCCGTGCCGAAGAAAGATGGTAAAGTCAGAATGTGTGTCGATTACCGGGATTTAAACAAAGCCAGTCCGAAAGATGACTTCCCATTACCTCACATTGATGTATTGGTTGATAACACTGCTCAATCCTCGGTTTTATCTTTCATGGATGGTTTCTCTGGCTATAATCAGATCAAGATGGCGCTAG
Organism: Lathyrus oleraceus; assembly: GCF_024323335.1. Taxonomy (NCBI): domain Eukaryota; kingdom Viridiplantae; phylum Streptophyta; class Magnoliopsida; order Fabales; family Fabaceae; genus Lathyrus; species Lathyrus oleraceus. Next base: position 353,606,255 of record NC_066580.1, on the reverse strand, counting down.
AAGATATGGAAAAGACGACATTCATTACACCTTGGGGCACGTTCTGCTATAAAGTGATGCCATTTGGGCTGAAGAATGTCGGTGCTACCTATCAGAGGGCTATGACGACTCTCTTTCATGACATGATGCACAAAGAAATCAAAGTGTACGTGGATGGTATGATTCCGAAGTCTCAGACAGAAGAGGAGCACCTGGTAAACTTGCAGAAGTTGTTTGAAAGGCTGAGAAAGTTCAAACTGAGGCTGAATCCAAACAAGTGTACGTTTGGGGTGAGATCCGGGAAGCTGTTGGGCTTCATTGTCAGTGAGAAAGGGATTGAGGTTGATCCAGCGAAAGTCAAAGTTATTCAAGAAATGCCTGAACCAAAAACGGAAAAGCAGGTCCGTGGGTTTTTAGGGAGACTGAACTACATTGCACGGTTCATATCTCATCTAACTGCCATGAGATATCCAGCCAACCTGCCATGGCTCCATCATTTGCATCATAGCATGTTTATTTTTCAAAAAAAAAATAATGCAAAGAAAGAAAAAGAAAACTGTTAACCCGCATATGTATATCCTTTTCCAGGATCATTCATGATAAACAGCATGTGAATCATACGCATCATACACATATCATTCTTGCATTACAGGTGTTCTTGAACGAGACTTCTCACTCTGGTTCCTGTTTTAGGCAGGATTGCTGATCGTCATCTGCACCGCTACGCGACAAGACTGAATCAACAGAGAGGTATGGATCAAGTTCAAGCTGAGTTAGCAGAGATGAGGGCTAACATGGCCCAATTCATGACCATGATGCAAGGGGTCGTTCAAGGGCAAGAGGAGGTGCGTGCCTTAGCCCAGAGACAGGAAGATGTGATTCCACCGATCAACCGTGCTTCGCCAGAGGGGGTCCCTGTTAATAACGCTATTGCTGCCACCGTCCCTGTCAATTATTATGCTGTGGGTGATGAGTTGAGGGGTATCGGAATTAATGGACAGCCTCTTGCTGCAGAGACTGTCAATGTTAGAGCAACCTGTGCTCCTGTTCGCCAGCCTGCTCCGTTGGTTGATAGGCAGGAAGATATGTTTACTCTCCTCAGTGATGAAGACGATGTGGGAAGAATTGAAGAGAGGGACAGAAAAGTTAATGCCCTGGCTGAAAAAGTCCGTGCTATGGAATGTAAGAACTATTTAGGGTTCGATGTTACGAATATGGGTTTGGTGGATGGATTGAGAATTCCCTACAAATTCAAGGCGCCATCCTTTGACAAATATAATGGCACTTATTGTCCTTGCACTCACGTGCAGGCTTATTATAGAAAAATCTCTGCATACACTGACGACGAGAAGATGTGGATATACTTCTTCCAGGACAGCTTGTCTAGAGCGTCCTTGGACTGGTACATGGACCTGAAGAGGGAGTCTGTTAGAAGCTGGAGAGATCTGGGTGAAGCCTTTCTAAGACAGTATAAGCAAAACATGGATATGGCTCCGAGCAGAACTCAGGTGCAGAGCTTGTGTCAGAAGTCTGGTGAGAGCTTCAAAGAGTACGCCCAGAGGTAGCGTGAACTAGCCGCAAGGGTGCAACCTCCTATGCTGGAGAGGGAGTTGACCGATATGTTCATCGGGACTTTGCAAGGTGTGTTTATGGACCGTATGGGGAGTTGCCCGTTCGGTAGCTTTTCTAACGTTGTTATCTGTGGAGAGAGGACAGAGAGCCTTATTAAAGCAGGGAAGATTCAGGATGCTGGTTCCTCGTCTTCCAGTTCAAAGAAGCCATTTTCTGGGGCACCTCGCAGGAGGGAAGGTGAGACTAATGTTGTGTATCATAGAAGAAATATGAGCAGAGGGAAATACCGTCAGGTTGCTGCTGTGACCATCCCAACACCCCAATCTCAACCTCAGCAACAACAACAAAGAGCTCCACAACAACACCAACAACAACAGCAAAGCCCGTTTCAACCAAGGCAGAGAATGCCCGAGCGTCATTTTGATCCACTACCAATGACGTATGCTGAGTTGCTTCCCGAACTGCTCAGATTGAAATTCTTCGAGCTTCGCACCATGGCGCCATTGACAAGAATTCCTGCTGGGTATGATGCCAACGTCCGTTGTGACTTCCATTCCGGTGCTCCGGGGCATCATATTAAGAACTGTCGGGCTTTCCACCATAAGGTCCAGGATTTGATTGACGCCAAAACAATCAACTTTGCACATGTGCCTAATGTTGTGAACAACCCTATGCCTCAGCATGGCGGGCCCAGGGTGAACAATGTGGAAGAAGGGGACGCTGTGGATTTGATAGCCAGTGTGAATGAGGTTCAGACTTCGCTGTGCGTTGTGAAAGAGCGTCTGCTGAAAGGGGGAGTGTTCCCGGGATGTGGTGCAAGTTGCTCAGACTGTGCTGATCAAGAGAATGGTTGTGACAAGCTGAGAAGTGGTATCCAGGGTCTGATTGATGAGGGTTGTTTGCAGTTTTCTCGGGCTGTGAAAGATCATGGGGTGGTGTCAACTGTCACCATTTACTTCAAACCGTCTGAGGGTTCTGGTCGTGCGCTGAGAAATGTTAATGCACCCGTGACTGTTGGTACCCCAGTAACTATATCTGCTCCAGTAACTGTCAGTGCTCCTACTACTATCGTTGCTTCTAATAAAAGACCTGTTGAGAATAGTAGAGCCGTGCCATGGAAGTATGATAATGCTTACCGTAACAACCGAAGGTCAGAAAGCCTGATCAAACCAATGAATCAGGATCCCGTGACAATTGGTGTGCCAATCAAAGCTCCTGTAACTGTTGGTCCGGCTGTGGAAAATGTAGGGGGACCTGGAGGGTTTACAAGGAGTGGTCGTCTGTTTGCACCGCAGACTCTGAGAGATAACAATGTTGAGGCTCTTGCCAAAGCAAAGGGTAAGCAAGCTGTTGTTGAGGAAGAAGGACCTGTGCAGAAGGAGGTGCCTGAAGGATCTTTTGAGAAAGATGTGGAGGAGTTTATGAAGATTATTAAGAAGAGTGACTACAAGATTATGGATCAGCTGAATCAAACTCCGTCCAAGATTTTTATCCTTTCTCTGTTGTTGTGCTCTGAGGCATACCGTAACGCCTTGCTAAAGGTGTTGAATTTGGCTTACGTGCCTCAAGAGATTTCTGTCAATCAATTGGAGGGTGTTATTGCTAATGTGAGCACGAGGCACGGTTTGGGGTTCACAGACTTGGATCTGACACCTGAAGGTCGCAATCATAACAAAGCCCTGCATATCACCATGGAGTGTAAGGGCGCAGTATTGTCGCATGTGTTGGTGGATACTGCCTCCTCGTTGAATGTGTTGCCCAAGAAGACTTTGAGCAAGATTGATGTTGAAGGGGTTGTCCTCACTCCAAGCGATCTCATTGTTCGTGCTTTTGATGGATCCAAACGGTCTGTTTTTGGTGAAGTCACTTTGCCAGTGAAGATTGGCCCGGAGGTATTTGATATTATCTTCTATGTGATGGATATCCAACCAGCCTATAGTTGCTTATTGGGGCGTCCCTGGATACATGGGGCTGGGGCAGTGACATCAACTCTCCATCAGAAGCTGAAGTATGTATGGAACGGTCAGATTGTAACTGTGTGCGGCGAGGAGGACATTCTGGTGAGTCATTTATCCTCTTTCAAGTATGTGGAGGTGGATGGCGAGATCCATGAAACTCTTTTCCAAGCTTTCGAGACCATTGCTATTGAGAAGGTGGCTTTCGCTGAGCAGAAGAAACCAGGTGTCTCAATTGCATCATACAAGCAAGCTGTGGAGGTTGTCAAATCTGGCAATGCGGAAGGCTGGGGCAAGATGGTTGACCTGCCCATGAAAGAAGACAAATTCGGTATTGGTTATCAGCCTCTTCAGGCAGAGCAGGGTGTTCAGAAAGGGCCGAGTACCTTCACCAGCGCCGGGTTGATGAATCATGGTGACGTCTTTGCAGCCGGTAGTAAAGACGATGACAGTGATTATGATGTGGACAACTGGGTGCGCCCGTGTGCTCCAGGGGAGATGGTGAATAATTGTACAGCCGAAGAAATAGTCCAAATTACTTTTCAGACAGAGTAATTTTCTTTTGTTTTTCATTCTGCATAAAAGCCCTACGCTTTGCCCAAGGCGTAGTGGCTCATTGTAGGGCGACATCATGTTTAAATTTTCAATGATTATCATTAATAAAGGACGTTTTGCAATCAAATTGGTGCTCACTGTCTTTCTATTTTTATTTTCACTTTTAAAACAATAAAATGGCAATGCTTTTTGTTTTTGTGACTTTCTTGAGCTCTTTTTTCTAAAATAAAGCATTAAACATGCAGAACCGATCTTACGGACTCCACTATAAACAGTTCTTTTATGGCTCAGTATGATTTCGATAATCCCATCTACCAAGCTGAAGAGGAGAGTGAGGAAGATTGTGAACTCCCCAAAGAACTGGTCAGATTATTGAAGCAGGAGGAAAGGCTCATCCAACCTCATCAGGAGGAGTTGGAGATTATTAACCTTGGTACTGAGGACGCCAGAAGAGAGATCAAGATCGGAGCTGCTTTGAATGAAGATGTCAAGAGAGGGTTGATTGAGATGCTGAGAGAATATGTGGAGATATTCGCCTGGTCGTATCAAGACATGCCTGGGCTGGATACAGATATTGTGGTGCATAGGCTACCTCTCAGAGAAGATTGTCCTTCGGTGAAGCAGAAGCTCCGCAGAACTAGTCCTGATATGGCTGTCAAGATCAAGGAAGAGGTTCAGAAGCAGTTGGATGCGGGTTTTCTGGCAGTTACCAATTATCCACCGTGGGTGGCCAACATCGTTCCCGTGCCGAAGAAAGATGGTAAAGTCAGAATGTGTGTCGATTACCGGGATTTAAACAAAGCCAGTCCGAAAGATGACTTCCCATTACCTCACATTGATGTATTGGTTGATAACACTGCTCAATCCTCGGTTTTATCTTTCATGGATGGTTTCTCTGGCTATAATCAGATCAAGATGGCGCTAGAAGATATGGAAAAGACGACATTCATTACACCTTGGGGCACGTTCTGCTATAAAGTGATGCCATTTGGGCTGAAGAATGTCCGTGCTACCTATCAGAGGGCTATGACGACTTTCTTTCATGACATGATGCACAAAGAAATCAAAGTGTACGTGGATGATATGATTCCGAAGTCTCAAACAGAAGAGGAGCACCTGGTAAACCTGCAGAAGTTGTTTGAAAGGCTGAGAAAGTTCAAACTGAGGCTGAATCCAAACAAGTGTACGTTTGGGGTGAGATCCGGGAAGCTGTTGAGCTTCATTGTCAGTGAGAAAGGGATTGAGGTTGATCCAGCGAAAGTCAAAGTTATTCAAGAAATGCCTGAACCAAAAACGTAAAAGCAGGTCCGTGGGTTTTTAGGGAGACTGAACTACATTGCACGGTTCATATCTCATCTAACTGCCACGTGCGAACCAATTTTCAAATTCCTAAGAAAAGATCAAGCAATCAGGTGGAATGATGACTGTCAAAAAGCTTTTGATAAGATAAAAGAATATTTGCAGAAACCTCCAATCCTTATACCTCCAGTTCCGGGGAGACCTCTGATAATGTACCTCTCAGTAACCGAGAATTCGATGGGGTGTGTATTGGGACAGCATGACGAGTCTGGTCGAAAAGAGCATGCCATATACTACCTTAGCAAAAAGTTTACCGACTGTGAAGCAAGATATTCGTAGCTCGAGAAAACTTGTTGTGCTTTGGCCTGGGCTGCTCGCCGACTGAGACAGTATATGTTGAACCATACTACCTTATTGATTTCTAAGATGGATCCAGTGAAATACATCTTTGAGAAGCCGACTCTCACCGGACGTGTTGCTCGTTGGCAGATGATTTTAACAGAGTATGATATCCAGTACACCTCGCAGAAGGCCATCAAAGGTAGTATTATGTCAGACTACCTCGCCGAGCAACCAATCGATGATTATCATCCGATGATGTTTTAATTCCCTGATGAAGACATCATGTATTTAAAGATGAAAGATTGTGAAGAGCCTCTTGTCAAGGAAGGACTGGATCCTGATGACAAGTGGACGCTAATGTTTGAGGGGGCTGTTAATGTGAATGGTAATGGTGTTGGGGCAGTGCTCATCAATCCTAAAGGTGCACACATACCTTTTTCTGCCAGATTGACGTTTGACGTAACCAACAACGAGGCTGAGTATGAGGCTTGTATCATGGGGATTGAAGAAGCCATCGATCTAAGAATCAAAACTCTGGACATTTATGGAGATTCCGCTCTAGTGATTAACCAAGTCAATGGAGATTGGAATACTCATCAGCCGCATTGGATTCCTTATCGAGATTACACCAGAAGGATCCTGACTTTCTTCAAGAAGGTAAAGCTGTATCATGTACCCCGAGATGAAAATCAGATGGCTAACGCATTGGCTACTTTATCTTCTATGATCAAAGTCCATTGGTGGAATCATGTGCCACATGTTGCTGTGAATCGCCTCGAGAGGCCTGCGTATGTGTTTGCAGCCGAGTCTGTTGTTGATGAGAAGCCGTGGTACTTTGACATTAAGAATTTCCTCAAGAGCCAGGAGTATCCTGAAGGAGCGTCAAAGAATGACAAGAAGACCCTGAGAAGGCTAGCAGGAAGCTTTTATTTGAATCAGGATGATGTGTTGTACAAGAGGAACTTCGACATGGTTCTGCTCAGATGCGTGGATAGACACGAGGCAGACATGTTAATGCAGAAAGTGCATGAAGGATCGTTCGGTACCCATGCTGGTGGTCATGCAATGTCCAAGAAGTTATTGAGAGCCGGTTATTACTGGATGACTATGGAATCCGATTGTTTCAAGTACGCTCGGAAGTTCCATAAATGTCAGATCTATGCTGATAAGGTGCATGTACCACCAAGCCCTCTGAATGTCATGTATTCTCCTTGGCCATTCGCGATGTGGGGTATTGATATGATTGGGAAGATTAAGCCTACTGCTTCTAATGGGCATCACTTGATCCTGGTTGCGATTGATTACTTCACCAAGTGGGTGGAAGCAGCTTCCTATGCCAATGTTACCAAGCAAGTGGTTGCCCGGTTCATTAAGAAGGAAATCATTTGTCGTTATGGAGTTCCCGAGAGAATCATTACTGATAATGGTTCGAATCACAATAACAAGATGATGAAAGAGCTTTGTAAAGATTTCAAGATTGAACATCACAATTCTTCTCCTTACAGACCAAAGATGAATGGTGTTGTAGAGGCGGCAAACACGAATATCAAGAAGATTGTGCAGAAGATGGTCGTAACGTACAAGGATTGGCATGAGATGCTTCCTTTCGCTTTGCATGGGTACCGTACTTCAGTGCGTACGTCGACCGGGGCAACCCCTTACTCCCTTGTGTATGGTATAGAAGCAGTCCTGCCTGTTGAAGTGGAAATTCCTTCTTTGAGAGTCTTACTGGATGTCAAGCTGGATGAAGCTGAATGGATCCGTACAAGGTTTAATGAGTTGATCCTTATCGAAGAGAGACGTTTAGCGGCTGTGTGCCATGGGCATATGTATCAGAGAAGGATGAAGAAAGCCTTTGATCAGAAAGTGCATCCTCAAAGCTATCAGACAGGTGATCTAGTTTTGAAGAGGATCCTTCCTCCCGGTACAGATAACAGGGGCAAATGGAGTCCGAATTATGAAGGTCCGTATGTTGTTAAGAAGGTTTTCTCTGGTGGAGCCTTGATGCTTACAACTATGGATGGTGAAGATTTTCCGTCCCCTGTTAACTCAAATGTAGTCAAAAAATACTTCGCATAAATTGACCCGCTGGACGAAAAGAATAAAAAAGTCCAGGCAAAAAAGGGCATCCCGGCGAACCAGAAAAAAAAAAAAGGTTCGGGCAAAAGTTAGGGATAAAAAATGAAAAGAATATGTACACCCGGTAAGTCGAAAACTTGCAAGGGCGGCTTAGGCAAAAAAGGGTATCCCGGTGGATTGAAAACCCGAAAGGGCGATCCAGGCAAAAGAGGGATAAAAAGCGAAGACTACAGTCTGAGTCATCTGTACTTCATCACGCTTCATCGTCTACCGTCTCAAAGGATATGATCGGTCCAATCATTCTTCTCAGAAGGCAAGGAATGTGGGGAAAATTGAGGATCTGTGAGTCATACCAGAATTGGGAAATAGTGGATGCCGTATTCACATTGCCAATAAGATAGGTTATTTTCCTTTCGTGCGTAATTACCTCTTTCTAGGAATTGCTTCCTGATGTATTTGCCTTTTCAGGCCCATTTTCAATCAATAAAAGTCGTTATTCAGATAAATTGCTCTCTTGTTTTATTTTACTGCTTTGTTTGCAAAAACGTCCGAATTTTTGATAAACATTGCATATAAAAAACATGAAGGCTAGACAATAACGTGCAGAAAGATAAAACATTTGAAAATTATTTTGAATGTTGAGTATACTTGAATGTATCTGGTCCATACAATTCCCTGGGGCATGTATGTCTTGCTATTTTGCAGGTCATTATCTTTGATTGTTGGCTAGAGCAGATAAGCCACGGTTTGTTCAGAGACGTTTCAACAATGTCCAGTAGGGTGAGAAGTTGGGTTGGCTAAAGCAAGTTCAGGACTTGTCTCCCCAGCGTATTCGAGATCAGGGATTCCTCGGCAAGGTTGAGGGCGTTTCCCCAACAAGTTTGAAAACTATTAGAACTGCTCTTCCCCGGCAGAGGCGTCTGTGGGTAGTGTGTCCCTCAGCAGCAGGTTCAAAGGCTACTTTATCCCCAGCTAGTCTGAAGACTGTGGGTCCCCACTGAGTCTGAAGGTTGCTGTATCCCCAGCGGTGGTACCCATGGTTAGTTTGTTCCTCAGCAGTCGGGTCGGAAATACTGTAATCCCCAGCAGGGTCGAGTTTGCAGCTTCCCCGGCAGGGTTGAAGAATGTTTTCCCCAACGAAATCCCCAAGCGGACTAGGTTCGGTGAAAATTATCCCCAGTAGGGTTATTCAGGCCCGTGGATCGCCAGTTATCCCCAGTGAAGGTGAGCATTGGTTGTTTCCCCAAGCGGAGTCTCCAAGCGGATTGAGTTCAGTGAAGTTATCCCCGGTGGGATTCATACTTTCTCCAGCAGCAATGTTATTCCCCAGCTCGTTCGAGAGAATGGTGTGTTCTCCAGCCAGAGGCTCCCTAGTTGAGTTGGCTTCTCTGCCGTCAACAGATCGATCATCCGCTCCCCAGCGGGAGTTTTCTTCATTTGCATCTTGCATGTAGTAATCATTGCATCCGCAAATAGCGTAGCATTTCCATTCAATATGGAGCATTACGCCATAGAAATTCAAACATATGCATACATGTGTCAAACCAGATTGGACCATATCCCCAGCAGAGACGGATCATTGTTCAACAATCCGCATGGCATATTTGCAGCGGCGGCTCCTAACAGCATTCAGGATTGGTAATCCCCAGAGAGGTTTATTTCCTCACCCGCTGGTGAAAGGAAAGCTTGACTCCCCAACATAGTCCCCGACAAGTGTGTGGCCTTGTCCTGACATATGTAGATGTCATCCTTGCGGTACCAGAGGTGTCGTGTTGATCCCCGTGTGGGTCCTTCTTTTTTGGTGTCTGTAGACATCATATTTCGATGTTCGTAACATCCTGGTTTCTTTTCCTATTCGTCCTTTGACGTCTAGTCGTGGTTTCTCTTCCCATTCGTCATCTTGTGATGTCTGGTCGTGGTTTTCTCTTTTCCTATTCGTCCGTTGATGTCTAGTCGTGGTTTCTATTCCTATTAATCATCTTTCGATGTCTAGTCGCGGTTCCTTTCTCCCATTCATCCGTTGATGTCTGGTCGAGTTATTCCTATTCGTCAGTTGGCGTCTAGTCATGGTTTCTTTTCCCATTCATCATCTTTCGATGTCTGGTCGCGGTTCCTTTCTCCCATTCATCCGTTGATGTCTGGTCGAGTTATTCCTATTCGTCAGTTGGCGTCTAGTCGTGGTTTCTTTATTCTTATTCATCATCTTTCGATGTCTAGTCGTGGTTCCTTTCTCCCATTTATCCGTTGATTTCTGGTCGAGTTATTCCTATTCGTCAGTTGGCGTCTAGTCGTGGTTTCTTTATTCCTATTTATCATCTTTCGATGTCTAGTCGTGGTTCCTTTCTCCCATTCATCCGTTGATGTCTGGTCTAGTTATTCCTATTCATTATCTTTCGGTGTCTAGTCGTGGTTCCTTTCTCCCATTCATCCGTTGATGTCTAGTCGAGTTATTCCTATTCATCAGTTGGCGTCTAGTCGTGGTTTCTTTATTCCTATTCACCGTCTTTCGATGTCTAGTCGTGGTTCCTTTCTCCCATTCATCCGTTGATGTCTGGTCGAGTTATTCCTATTCGTCCGTTGACGTCTAGTCGTGGTTTCTCTTCCCATTCGTCATCTTGTGATGTCTGGTCGTGGTTTTCTCTTTTCCTATTCGTCTGTTGACGTCTAGTCGTGGTTTCTTTTCCCATTTATCATCTTTCGATGTCTGGTCGTGGTTTTTCTTTTCCCATTCATCATCTTTCGATGTCTGGTCGTGGTTCCTTTTTCTGATAAAAATTAACATCCCCAGTGGAGTCGTTGGTAAACGTCTTGTCTGGTCCAGTGATAAATATCAGATCCCAGTTGAAGTTGCCATTGGTGAACTTTCTTTTCTTTGATTCATCCATCGCAGAGTGCAAATTTCTACGGTTCTTTGGTATTCAATCCCTATGTACCTTGAATGTCTGACAGTCGTTGCTCTCATCCGTTCAGGTTCCCAGTTGATTGAATAGGGGCAACTGTAGCACCTCAAATTTGCACCTCCCATTTGTACAATCATTCATTTCATTTTTAGGTCATTAACATTGCATAGTACATTGCATTTCATCAGTCAAAACTGGTTAGGAGGATTCGTCTGTGCAAGAATGCAAGGGTTTTTCCATGAGATAAAGGTCCTATGGTTGTTCTATAGAGCTTACATGACCCAAGGTTCATTTTGATGCAATTTTGCCAAGTGCTAGAGGCTCAAAGTCCACAGTGCAGTTTTAGGTCATCTAGGGCCCATAAAAGTCAACTGCAAGTCAACTGAGGGCTAGGAGGTGGAGAAATGGTTTGAGACACTTCATTCAGGTCCCAAAGAAGGTTATTTAACATGTCAAACATCTACCTTGAAGATTTTGAAGCAGATCAAAAGTTTCCCAAAATGGAAAGTGACCTGTAATTTCAAGTTTCTAAAATTGGCAAGTTTTTGGACCAACATCAACTCAACTTTCCAATATCAAGGAAGCTTCAAATGAAATTTTGTCCAACATAGAAGTTGAAGGTCTTACTCTACCATTTTCAAAAAGTCCAAGATCATGAGCATATGATGAATGGTCAAAGAGTTGTTATCAAATCATGGCAAAGTGTGCTTGAAACTTCAAATGGCCATATCTTTTGAACCAAAACTCCAAATTTGGTGCCTTTTTTTGCATTATGTTTCTCATGTCATGAAGTTTCCAAAACATCTATCACATTGCATGAATTTCCATCATATGATCATTTGTGCATTCAAGAAAATTTTGGAGGGAAACTTGGAAATTTAAAATTGATGCATCATGGGAGCTTTCCACCATTGCCATTGTGTTTGAAAATTGATTTTGAGTGAAAATAATCAGCTACATGGTACTGTTCACGTGGAAATAGCAATGCACCCTCCAATTTTCAAGTTTTGGTCATAACACCTTATTTTGATTAATCACAACTAAACCATGCCCAATTCTGATTAGTATGTGATTAGGACTTCATATAAATACTTAAATCTAACAGAATTTGAAGAGGTTAATCACAATTCACCATTTCTAGATCTAAGATTTTTCTCCCCCCAAAATTTTCTTCAAATCACAATTCAAATTTCTTGAACATAGCACCTTGTTTTTGTTGAAGATTCATGATCAGTGAGTTGGATAGAGTGTGAATCCAGTGTTTGTTTGAAGAATTCGAGCATAATCAAGCAGTTGAAGCTCAAGAACTCAAGAATGGAGATGGATTGATAAGCAAGATCTACACGGTTTCAAGCTTCCTTTTCTTCATCAAACATCATCACAAGCATTCTGGACTGGATCTGGATCATTCAAGGCCTGGAATCGTGCACTGCAAGGAACTGCTCTTCAAGAGGTTCAGTTTTCAAATCTCTTAATTCCTCAATTCATTAGCATGTTCATGTAGATCTTTCCATGCCGAGTTCACTGATGCTTGTAGAATTGAAAATGATGTACTATTGAGAAAGATATGCTTGATTGAAGTTTTGAATGTCAAACTTTTTTTGCTTCGATTTGCACGATTGGTGACGAATTAACATGAATCAATGCTTGATCTATAACCTACATGTCATGAGGATTTGAATGATGTAGAAATTTTGAGATTCTGAAAAATTCTGGAAATTCTGGAAATTTTGGTATGAATGTTCATACTGTTCATCTTCATCTTCGTGAGGAAGATGAAGATCTTCATCGTAGCGACGGCCTAGCGTCCGTCTTTCTGTCGCTAGTAGGTGCGCTAGGGTTTTTGCCAAAACGGCATCGTTTCAGCATGGCGCGCTTCCTTTTGAATCTGAACCAAGTTCGATTCCTGGCGCAAGCTTATTTTCAAATGTTCTCAGCATTTATGCTTTCCCTCCCTTATTTTCCATGCCATGTTCATTTTGATTTTCATTTTTTCATCCAACTTCATAAATCCATAACAAATTGAAAAATGACTCAAATCATTCCCAATTTTTTGCAAAATGATCCTCTGCTTGTCTAGTTTTTTATGATGATAAATTTTGAAGTTGTGAATGGCTGGATTTCTGTTTGTGTTAGCATGATTGAACATATGTGCCTTTATGACCTTGCTTTTCTCTTTCTATTGTGAAATGATTGATTTTAATCCAAATGCTTTGAAATTTTATATGATGTTTCTTGACATGTTGATGGATGTTTGAGACTTGGTTTGGTATTTTTCTCATTTGCCATTTCTGTTTTACACACATGCTTGTATGGTGTGACAATTTGTGTCACACATTTGGTTGTTCAACTTTTGCAATTTAATTTCCATATCAAATGATCTCTAATGCTTCTGATTTTTTGTATGATGATCATGTTAGATGCGTTGAATGTTCATGAATGTTTCCAGAATTATTTGAATCATTTCTGTTTTGATTTGGAATTTTCATTCTCAATGTCCAAATGTATGCCTTGAATGTGTCTTTGACTTCTCTTGCACATAAAATGAACTTGCTTATTGATTTTGGTTTGGTACTTTTTAGAACTTGTTCTTGATTGGCTAAATATGATTCATGTTAAATATCAAGTTCTGTTTTGGCTTTTTGATCCACTTTTGACCCTAGGATTTGACCTAGTGGTTTGGACTTACCATTTGAGTTGTGAATTTCAGGTTCAAGTATGCATCTCCATGATTGATGTTGCTCCTTCATTTGAGCTTGGTCATTTGTTATTGTTGGCTAACATTTATTGGTTTTGTAGGCTTTGAGGATAATTCACTTGTGTTTGCCTTATGGCTTATATGATGTACATTGGGATTGTCTGTTTGCTATTGACTGTTGTCTGTTTGTCTGAGTATTGTACTGATTTTTTTAGTTGTTTCCACAGGTACCTAAGTTGCTTTGAATTCATTTGAACTTTGCTTTGCTTTGCTTGTGGTTGGCATACCACTTAGGTATAATTCCTTGATCTTCATGTAGTCTGGAAGACCTGTCATGTTACTTTGGCAGGCACCTGTCTGAAGCCCTCCTTAAGAGGCCATGTTTTTGTTTGTTTAAATTTTGTGCCAAGCAGGTTAAGTCCTCTTAAGAGGCAATTGGCAGATAAAAGGGATGTGCAATCCATCCCCTGCTATTCAGTTGTGTCTTTCATCTTGCTCACACCATGTGTTGATGCACTTTGAATAAAAACCCAAAATCATGTTGTGTCAGTCATTTGTGGAGAAGAGTTCCTTCATTCTGACTCCCACACTTTCTATTTGATTCAAGCTCTCCCAGGCCAGGGATAAGAGCTATGAGGCATAACCCTCATCTCCATTTCATCTGCTTCAACCTAACTCTCAATGTTAGGGTTAAGAGCTAAAAAACACCCCATTCCAGTTGGCTTGTTTGTTGAGGTTGATATGACCCCTTGACTAAAGCCTATCCTTGTATGAGCCATTTGTTTGCATATAGTGTGTGTGCTTGCTCTCTTGTGCTTGTGTTTGCTTGTGTGTTATTTAGGCTAGCTTGCTTCCTGTGCAAGTTAGGATTAGAGACCTCAACGTAGGGATCGTATGCATGACAACTTCTAGGCTCGAGTCGTAGTCTCCCTAGTAGCTTGTTATCTCCTATGTCTCTGGTTAGGATAGAAGTTCTTTCCCTGTTAAGGGGAACTACGTCGCCCTGATCCTCATACTAGATGACGTACGTAGGCAGGAGATGAGCAGATCCCTCCGGGCGCCCTTTTTCTTTTCCAACCCTCTTGTGTTTGCTTGGAGTCTGACGTAAGTCCAGCGATTGGCAGTCGGTTTCCTGTGTGTGGTTGTGTGTTGGAGTCTGACCTAAGTCCAGCGATTGGCAGTCGGTTTCCTGTGTGTGGTCGTTTGTTCGGAGTCTGACGTAAGTCCAGCGATTGGCAGTCGGTTTCCTGTTTGTGTTTCCTTTGGCGTGCGTTAGCCGAGCTACGAGTGCTCTGATTCTTCTCTAGTTAGAGAAGATACGTATGCATAGGATGCGGTATCCTAGCGAGCACATTTCCCCTGTCCCCGAACTACGTCGACTCTGATGTTTGCATCTGACAAACTACGTAGGCCCAGGATGCGATATCCTGCCGAGTCCGTTTCTTCCGTCTTCTCTGTGTTGTATTCCTTCTTGTGCAGTGTTTTGAGCAGTTATTTAGCATCCTTTCTTCTATTCTTTTGAGCGTGGATCCCGTCGAGTACGACGGATGCGTAGGGGTGCTAATACCTTCCCTTCGCATAACCGACTCCTGATCCTATTGATCTCTGGTCGCGAGACCATTTCCTTTCCAGGTTTACTTCGAGCGTTTCCTTTCCCGCCTTTGGGATAAATAACGCACGGTGGCGGCTCTGTGTTTCTTTTCCCGCCGGTTTTTCGCGTAATGCGACAATATTGCTGAGATGGTTGTTGATTATTGATGTGCTGATGATACTAATTATCTCTGAAAACAGGTGCTATATGAGCCACCTGATGCTGGTTACCGGCTGGACGAGCGGTCTTCCTCCTTGCAGAGGGTCCTCTGGATTTAACATGGGAGGTCACAGCATGTGCCTCTCCATCTTTCTTCTTCACAAACGGCCCATATCGTTTGGTAGAAGAGCCTTCATCTTTAGTTAGACGTCCTTCACGGACTCCTTCCTCTAGACGCATCCCCATGTTCACCATCTCGGTGAAGTTAGAGGGAGCGCTAGCAATCATCCGCTCGTAATAGAATGAGCTCAAGGTCTTTAGGAAGATCTTGGTCATTTCCTTCTCTTCCAGCGGAGGCACAATCTGAGCTGCCAACTCTCGCCACCTCTGAGCGTACTCTTTGAATGTCTCTTTGTCCTTCTGGGACATGGCTCTGAGCTGATCCCGATCGGGAGCCATATCCACGTTATATTGGTACTGCTTGACGAAGGCTTCGCCAAGATCATTGAAGGAACGGATGTTCGCACTGTCTAGTCCCATATACCAACGCAGTGCAGCACCGGACAGGCTGTCCTGAAAATAATGGATAAGCAGTTGATCATTATCCGTTTGAGTTGACATTTTCTTGGCATACATGACCAGGTGGCTGAGAGGACAAGTATTCCCTTTATACTTTTCAAAGTCATGAACCTTGAATTTTACAGGAATTTTCACACCAGGAACCAAACAAAGTTCGGCAGCAGATTTACCGAAGAGGTCCTTTCCTCGAAGATTCTTCAATTCCTTGCGGAGTTCAAGAAATTGGTCATTCATCGCGTCCATCTTCTCATGAACATCTGGGCTCTCAGACGGCTCAGAATGATAGATGGTGTCGTCTACCCTAGGAACGGTATGCACGACAGGAGGAGGAATAGCAAGGACCGAGCTAGATGCCGACATCGAAGCAAACGTTGGAGCAGGATTATCAGGCATAAAGCCAGGAGGCATCCCCCATGGAAACCCGGACGGCATGGCTGTTGACACAAAGTGGGCACTAGCAGCAGGCACTGTAGAGGAGACAATCTCAGAGATGACCGTCCTCTGGGGAGGAGTTGCAGGTGTTGGAGACGACTGATTCTGAGCAGCCAGGAACGACTCCATCAAAGAGCTCAGTCTGGCGAGTTCCTCTTTGAGCTCACGGTTCTCTTGCTCTAGATGATCCATCAATCTGGAAGAGTTGGCTCTGGTGTAGTACCGGTGAGTCAGCTTGTCTTCAAAATAAATGAAGAGCACAGAGTTAGACCACAAGACTAGAGGCTGAGAACAACACCTGCTTATGCAAATGATGCATGCAATGCTCGTGCATATGATTTGTTTTTATTTCAGAGGAACTTTAGGTATTATTTGCAAATTTTGAAATATTAAGCGTTTGATCTGGAAAATATCTCATCAAATAATTCTTTGTCTCTCCATGTCTGAAAAGTTTTGCCAAGAAACCCCTTAAGTTCCTTGAAAAAAAAATCTCATTTTTTGATGATATGGATGTAGATGAATGCATGAATGCAACAATCACACTCAAGGATCAAGCAAAGCACACCAGACAAAGGTCATGGGATGGCTTATATTATCCTTAATATCAATCATCCATTTTGGTGGATTATGGTTTTCACCTTATCGACACCCAAGTTCCATTGATATTAACGATATATGAACGGTTCAACCCTCCTTAATATCAATCATCCATTTTGGTGGATTATGGTTTACACCTTATCGACACCCAAGTTCCATTGATATTAAGGATGGATGAACGGATCAACCATGAATCACGGGTTTATTGTTGTGCATCTCCAACAGCCTTGCCAGGGTCTAGAAGATGGTGATCATTTCCCCAGCAGAATTCCTTGCCTCAGCTTGGCGTTCTCTCTAATCAAGCATTTCGCATCCCTGCATATAGAATCATATTGCATTGCATCCTCCCAAATCGCGTAGCATTTCCGTTTTCATGGAGCATTACGCCATTGAAAAATTCAAACATACGCATGTGAAGCATAAAACATTCTCGGTATCCTAAGTGATAACCCAGAAGTTTGTTTCCAGTACTCAGACTGAATTTTGTTCATGACTTATTATTCCCAGAAGGGGTCATTAGCCCACGCGCCGCCTCAACTATCATTTTCCCTATTTCAGTCGATGCTGACAGGCATGAATGTTTCCAGTATTCAGACCGAAGTGGCATTCAGGCCAGTTTTCCGATGTTCAGATCGAAGAAGTTTCCGACGTCCAAGTCGATGCAACTTGTGGCATTCAGGCCAGTTTCCGGTATTCAGACCGAAGTGGCATTCAGGTCAGTTTTCCGATGTTCAGATCGAAGAAGTTTCTGACTTTCAGGTCGATCCAACTTATGGCATTCAGGCCAATTTCCCAGTATCCAGACCGAAATGGCATTCAGGCCCATTTTCCGATGTTCATATCGAAGAAGTTTCCGACGTTCAGGTCGATGCAACTTATGGCATTCAGGCCAGTTTCCGTTATTCAGACCGAAGTGGCATTCAAGCTAGTTTTCCGATATTCAGTTCGAAGTGGCACTCAGGTCAGTTTCTCGGTGTTCAGACCGAAGTTTGATAATCAAGTATCGTCTGATGCTCAGATCGAAGTCATTTCCAGTATTCAGATTGATGAGTGGCATTCAGGCCATGGTTATTTCTATGTTACCATTTATTTTGGTATTCAGGCTAACATTCCTTGTTTCGGTGTTCAGACCGACTCTCATCGTATCAGACGGATTCTTTTTCAAGACCACCTCTTGGCCGATTCTGACAGGCATTATTACTTTATTTTTTCACTTCAGTGTAAATTTTCGGGCTTTTATCGTATTCAATCACTTAATACCTCGAAAGTGCGAAATCCGTTGCTATCTTCCTTTCGGGTTTCTAGTTGATTGAATAGGGGCAGCTATAATACCCCAAAATTTACCCTTCATTTTTCCTGGAAGCATGGGATTATGTTTTACACTTCATTAGCATCATATTAGGTCATACTCATTGCATACTGCATTAGTGACATGGAGATCAGGTTTTGATCGATCAGTCCTTAACAGAAGGAGCCCACACAAAGCAAGATTGAGAATTGGACTTCATTTTCTAAGTATACAAGTCTCAAGGGTCTCAGGGGGGTCCAAGTATCTTATTATGGTCCTCAATTCATCAGTGAAGGATTCAAAGCTATCAGAGTGTTCATCTGGATTTAATCAGAAATTAGGGTTTCATGGTTACCTGCAACAGGCAATGTTTGGTTGGAAGTAGAGGAGCCCATCCATGTCATGATTAGAGAGGCATCTTGGCCTAGGAAGATTCACAATTATCTCAGAAAGATCCATTGGCAATCAGTGCAATCAGTTCCTGATCATTTTGCCCTAAAACTAGGGTTTGGTATAAAATCAGTTTATTTCTGATTCTTTGGGTGAAACACTTTTCCGTGGCCCTCTATATGTCCACAAGGGTCTACATACAAAAAAATCAGCTCGTTATTTGAGCTAGAAGTGCTTCAATTGATCAATGGAATCAGGAATCAGATAGTTTGGGAAAAGTCAACTGTGGGGTCAGAAAAGTCAACTCCTGACATTATGAGAGTGGAATCTCAAATTCCATGCCTAGGGGATCCTACATGTGAAATTTGATCAAGGTTGGATCATGGATTCATCATTTAATCAGATATTGGAAAAGTTACTTAATTTGGAAATGGTTGACTTTCCATTTAGGGCAAGTTTTCATGATCGTTGCACTCACTTTAAGCCCATTTTGCATCAAGATAAAAGCTCGATTTGAAAATTTCTCCAACATGAAAGTTGTTCTTCTTGTTGTAAGCTTTCTAGAGATACAAAGTTTGCTCCATTTAGATTAGAATTGAGAAAGTCATGCTTATTCAAAGAGAGACATTTTTTTAGGACACTTAGAAAAATTTCTAAGTCCAAAATCTTCAAAATTTGTCAAGACTTCTTGGCCAGTTTGCATGCACTTCAAGGCATTATTTGAAAATACTTTCTTCACAACAATTGTACCTTGACATGTCCTATTTCACATCCTTTTAGAATCATCTCATTTGGATCCATGGTTTGAGAGATGCATTCGCTTAAAGTGGGCACCGTGACTTGATTTTCTAAGAAGATTTTAGGCCAAACTGGCCCAATCAGTTTTGCATGGTGAGACCTGAACTTGAGGGCCATTTTTCACATTCTTCCATTCATCATTTCAACTTGTGATCAACATGAAAGATGCTATACTCCATGATATCTTGCTACTGTTTGCATTATTTCTCCAATTGGTAGCTTGATCATCAAGTTACATGGCCTCAAAGTCACCACCTTGGAATATTTTTCTTGCTTGCCAAACCAGCCATGCCGCATGCTGCACAAACCAGTCACGTTTTTTACCTCTTTTGGCCATGCATTGGACATCCATTCACTTACGTTTGGCCCAAAATAACAACATTTTACACCTCACTTCACACTTTTATTCTTATGGATAAATCACTTATTAAAAAGCCCATGAGAACATCTAATCCACCCTATTTAAGAAGCTGAAACCCTAACCCTAAAGGAGCATTGGAATTTCGTGGCAAGGAGGAAAAGCTTCATCACATATCAGATTCCATTCAACTTCTATTTTCCATTAGGTAATCATCTTTTCCATGGTCATGTTTTGATATATCTACGCTTGCTTACCATGTTCATCACCATTAATCCTTCCATTTTCATATTTCTTTTGCTTATTTAAAATATTTTCTTCGTCCATAAAATTACCCAAAAATATTTTTCACTTTTCTTAACGTTTTATTTAATTTTATATAGTTTTTATTTTCGTATTTTTTAATATTAATATTTTATTTTAATTATTTATTCTAAATGGTCCATTTTAACACACTTTTTTTATTGACTTAATTTTTATGACATAAAATTATTGTTAGCATTTGATTTTTAGGATGAAGGTTGACCACTGTCTCATGGTCAACCTAACCTTTTCTTGGAATTTTATTTCACATTTTAAATTTATTTTGGATTTTATTTTGACCTAGTTTGGTTGGTTGACTTTTAATTTAACTTTTGTTTTATTTTAATTAATTCACGTGCCAATTTTCAATATTTTTAAAATCTTTTTGGGGGATGATGATGTCCTGACCCCACCTTATTTAGTTTAATTTTTCATAATTTTCTTGATTAATTTGCTATTTATTTGTTATTTTTTTAAGTTGACATGAATTTTAAGTTGACTTCTTTATGATCGATGTTTGACTTAGGGATTGCTTATTGCAATTGAAGAGATCTTTTGATCCTTCCTCGTTCATCTCATATGCCATGTATTAGAGGCCTTTTACCTTGATTTTATTTGGTCCTTACCTCATTTCCTGATTAAATTATTCGGTGGACCCTTCGTGTGCATATTTTCTTCTGTTTGATTCATCTGTTATCTTTTATACTTATTTCTCTCATTCATGCTTTCTATTGCTTGATTATTTGACATGTTCATACTCCCATGCATTTTTTAAATGCTCCACTATTTGATTCTTTGGTTTGATTATATATTATTTATTTATCCGATCTGATTGATAACTGTTGCCTACTTGTATGATGTAAGAGGCATATGTTCTTATTGTTTGTTTGCCATGAACAATCCCCATTCATAACAAATGTACCCCTCTCCCATAAAGTGTATAATATTAATTTCTTTATTTCTTTAGTCACCTGTTAATACAAGAATTAAAACGAACATCCGATAACCATTTCAAAATAAGATCAAAAGCTCGATCCAATGTCGAGTAATCATTTTAAAATGATTGTTATTTGTGAAAATATTTGTGCAAATGTAGTACTCTAAGGGAACCTCTTTTTGCAAATGTGTGTTGTAGGTTGGTATTTGTGAAAATATTTGTGCAAACAAGATTGGGGGGATGAGAAAAGAATATACATTATATTTACAATTTTGTTGTTTGAATGGATGAACCCATTGCCTACATACCATCACAAAGGTAGGATCAAAACCTCGTAGTTCGGGGTAAAAATTCAAAAGATTGGTGAATTGATATGTTAAAAAGCCTTAAGGTCTTTTGTTATCAAAGGGAGAAAACTCGACCTAAACCAACAATCCACCATTTGAGGAGAGCTTCAACATACTAGTGATGGATCCACCCTATAATAAGTATGGAAGAATTATAGTCCAATCACTAAGGATAAGGTGAGGTTTACATCAACCACTATGATAACTCAAACCTAATGACTAATGTTTATAAAAAAAGTTTTAACAAAGGTGGTCATTGGAACTACAAAAATAAATTGAAGTGAGTTGTATTTACAAGTTAGAAGTATTCACAAAATGAAGTCAAAGTTGACTTAAGGTTCATTCAAAATAAGTATAGTTTGAAAAATCAAAGGCATAAAGCCTAGGTTTCTAGTTTGAAAACAATGTCAAAATTTGCACAAAATGAGTTTGGCTTGGGTTAGAGTGGAGAGAAAAAGAGAAGGGCTAGTCCTGAACATGCAATGATGAGAGATGAGATAAAAAACCCTTAGAGTTCCTTTTTTTGAGATCATAAAGATGACTCAAGATTCTCCTTTCCTTTGGACTTAGAAAGCAACAAGCAATCAAAACAAATATACATTCAAGCTCCTAGGATCTCCATTTGGTTTGTCTCTTTTAACTTGGCTACTCATGACAATGGTCTTTCTTACTATCTCAAGATGGAATCCCTATCACACAAGAGCAAACATCAAAAAGTTCACAATACAATAAGAGGAATGGACAAAGAATGAGTTTAGATTAGGGGTCCTTTGAAGTCAACTTTCAAATTTAGCATTCTAAAGGCATGAGGCCTAGTTGCTCTTCAAAAAATTTAGCATTCTAAAGGCATGAGGCCTAGTTGCTCTTTAACAAATTTAGAATTCTAAAGGCATGAGGCCTAGTTGCTCTTGAACTCCTTTAAGCATAGGTAAGGTCCTAATTCTAAGTCCTTTCTCCTTTTTGCATTGGGTTCACACAAACAAAGACGAAACAAACACAAAGCAACAATATATTTATATACAATAATGAGCGAAAATGAGCAAACGAAAAATGGCATAAACATAAAATATGTGCTCAAATGAGCAAAGGGAAAAAGCAATATGAATAAATGAGCAAGAAAGTAAATTGCAAGAAATTAAATGCTTGAATTAAAGTTAGTAATTAGTGGTTAATGTTAGTGTGTCATAAGACAATTTAGCGCTATATTAAGCCAATGCAAAAAGGTAATTAAAGTTAGTAATTAAAGCGCAATATTAAAGTTAGTAATTAAAGTTAGTAATTAGTGGTTAGTGTAGTAGTCACACCTATCTGAGGCCGGTCAATAAAACTATAGGCAAATAAACATAAGTTAGAGATCATGGCTAGCAAACAAAGCTCCTACAACTTGCCATGCCAAAAGAAAAGAGGAAAGCCTTGTATGGACTTTAGGTTTTTTGCTTGACCAAGAAGCAACCTATCTTGGACACAAAGCAACTCACTTGATCTTTGATCAAGTTGAGTTTGATTTGGATCAAAGAAGGTTAAGCCTCTCATATGTCAAGCCTCTCATATTTGTAGTACTCTAAGGGAACCTCTTTTTGCAAATGTGTGTTGTAGGTTGGTATTTGTGAAAATATTTGTGCAAACAAGATTGGGGGGATGAGAAAAGAATATACATTATATTTACAATTTTGTTGTTTGAATGGATGAACCCATTGCCTACATACCATCACAAAGGTAAGATCAAAACCTCGTAGTTCGGGGTAAAAATTCAAAAGATTGGTGAATTGATATGTTAAAAATCCTTAAGGTCTTTTGTTATCAAAGGGAGAAAACTCAACCTAAACCAACAATCCAACATGTGAGGAGAGCTTCAACATACTAGTGATGGATCCACCCTATAATAAGTATGGAAGAATTATAGTCCAATCACTAAGGATAAGGTGAGGTTTACATCAACCACTATGATAACTCAAACCTAATGACTAACGTTTATAAAAAAAGTTTTAACAAAGGTGGTCATTGGAACTACAAAAACAACTTGAAGTGAGTTGTATTTACAAGTTAGAAGTATTCACAAAATGAAGTCAAAGTTGACTTAAGGTTCATTCAAAATAAGTATAGTTTGAAAAATCAAAGGCATAAAGCCTAGGTTTCTAGTTTGAAAACAATGTCAAAATTTGCACAAAATGAGTTTGGCTTGGGTTAGAGTGGAGAGAAAAAGAGAAGGGCTAGTCCTGAACATGCAATGATGAGAGAGGAGATAAAAAACCCTTAGAGTTCCTTTTTTTGAGATCATAAAGATGACTCAAGATTCTTCTTTCCTTTGGACTTAGCAAGCAACAAGCAATCAAAACAAATATACATTCAAGCTCCTAGGATCTCCATTTGGTTTGTCTCTTTTAACTTGGCTACTCATGACAATGGTCTTTCTTACTATCTCAAGATAGAATCCCTATCACACAAGAGCAAACATCAAAAAGTTCACAACACAATAAGAGGAATGGACAAAGAATGAGTTTAGATTAGGGGTCCTTTGAAGTCAACTTTCAAATTTAGCATTCTAAAGGCATGAGGCCTAGTTGCTCCTCAACAAATTTAGCATTCTAAAGGCATGAGGCCTAGTTGCTCTTTACCAAATTTAGCATTCTAAAGGCATGAGGCCTAGTTGCTCTTGAACTCCTTTAAGCATAGGTAAGCTCCTAATTCTAAGTCCTTTCTCCTTTTTGCATTGGGTTCACACAAACAAAGACGAAACAAACACAAAGCAACAATATATTTATATACAATAATGAGCGAAAATGAGCAAAAGAAAAATGGCATAAACATAAAATATGTGCTCAAATGAGCAAAGGGAAAAAGCAATATGAATAAATGAGCAAGAAAGTAAATTGCAAGAAATTAAATGCTTGAATTAAAGTTAGTAATTAATGGTTAATGTTAGTGTGTCATAAGACAATTTAGCGTTATATTAAGCCAATGCAAAATGGTAATTAAAGTTAGTAATTAAAGCGTTATATTAAAGTTAGTAATTAAAGTTAGTAATTAAAGTTAGTAATTAGTGGTTAATGTAGAAGTCACACCTATCTGAGGCCGGTCAATAAAACTATAGGCAAATAAACACAAGTTAGAGATCATGGCTAGCAAGCAAAGCTCCTACAACTTGCCATGCCAAAAGAAAAGAGGAAAGCCTTGTATGGACTTTAGGTTTTTTGCTTGACCAAGAAGCAACCTATCTTGGACACAAAGCAACTCACTTGATCTTTGATCAAGTTGAGTTTGATTTGGACCAAAGAAGGTTAAGCCTCTCATATGTCAAGACTAACCACGAATCATTAACTCATTGGCCAAAATAAATAAAAAACGAGATGGAGATGAAATGGAATAAAGGGAGAATTCAAATGAAATAATCAAAACACAATGATCAAATGTGATTCAAATCACCATCAACCAATGTAAAACAGAAGATAAATGAAGACTAGAAGTCAACAAGTCAAACATATTTTTTTTGGTATTTTTGGAATTAAAATAAATGCAAAATTAAAACAGACAAATTATGGTCAAACCTCAAATTCAATTCAAACAAACTTCAACAAGTCCAATTGGATCATCATAGGTCTAACATGGTCAAACAAGGTTTGACAAATTTTCTCAATATTTTTTGAAATCAGAAACTATTTAAAATCAATTAAAAAAACAATGAAAAATAACACAAATGAATTAAAATCTCAAATAAATCTCAAATCAATTAAGAAATTGGTGAAAATATTTTTCATAAACTTATCATGATCCATATGTGTTAAGAAAATATTTTTGGAATTTTTGGATATCAAAAAGTATTTAAAATGAATTAAAAACAATTAAATCAAAATAATTCACAAAAAAATATTAAATGAAGTCACAAAAATAATTAAAAATCAGATAATGAAACTAGATTTTTCAAGAATTTTTTTGCCATTGGTCTCATATTTTTATTACTTCAAATGAAATAGTTATAAAATTTTGAAATTAAAAGGAATTAAAAGAAATTAAAACAGAAAAATAGAAAATAGGAAAATCAGGAGCGCTTAGATTGGATTCATTAAATGACATGGCTCCATCACACGGTCCAGAAGCATGGTCATATGGTAGGCCATGGTCAAGCGCGCAACATGCATATTTAAAATAAGTCAACAAAACGCATGGCCAAGATTAGATCATTTCAAACAGATCCAAGGGCACAGGTGGATCCACGTGGGGATGGTGGTGGAAACCACCATCTTCTCCGACCAGCAAACAACTTTCGGCCACCACGCGCAGGTTTTTAAACCTCAACCAAAATTAAAAACTATGGTACCAAAATGAAGCTAGGGTGATGTGCATCACCCCTGTAACCTTGGATTGCCCTCAATGTTTCTATTAAGTGAGAAATTTGAGCTGGAAAATCAAGGTGTGCAAACTGAAATGGTTCAAATCATGAAATCAAGACCACCACTGGCTTGCCTCTTGCTCGAGGACTTTAGAAAATAATTCAAATGCAAGCAATTCACATCATGGAGCAAGATTTAGATGAAAACAGTTTGATGATATACCTTTGAATTGCAGCTTTAAACAACACGATCTGCTCAAATTCTTGCTTCCACTTTGATCTTGAGATGATGAGGATGCAAGGCTAAGGAATTGAAACTTGATGATCAACTAAGGATGTTGAAATTCAAGCTTGAATTTGAAAAACGAAAATGGAAATTTCTTTGAGTAAGGTTGGGTTTTCACTTTAGAAGCCTTTCAGATCACCTTAAGGTTGAGATTTAAATGAGCAATGCCATGTATTTATAGTTGGAGATGAAGCAAGGCAATGAAATGCTCGTGTGCATGAGAATTGGGTCCTCCGTGCATGGGCATGTACAGGCGCATGTGAGGCACAAAATTGAATGGAATGGTATGCTAAGATCATTTGCAGATGGTATGGACGTGCACAAGCCCTGGTGTTAGCTTGCATTTCAAGTTTCAATGAGAATTGCATAATTGAACCTAAACATTCATATCTTCAAAAGTCCCATATGGAAAATCCAAACATTGTCATGTGATTAATGGTTGGAAAGGTCTTGACATAAGGAACAAAAGCTATGTTGGGAAAAAATCCATTTGGAGTTTGGAAATTTATGGAAACTGGCCTTGAAGTTTGAGGTACAAAACATGTCTAGGTTCCCTTTGAATTTTTTTACCAAAAGTGACCAACTTCAAACCCTTCTGTTTCAATGATGCAAGCCTCAAATGGAAAAACCTCCAACATCAAAGTTGTATATCTTTTAAAAATGATCAATATGGACTTAAATTTTGAATCATTTGGATTTTTTATGAGAAATTTATGGGCACTTGAAGTTGGACATTTTTCACATTCAATGGTTTTGTTTCAAAGTGACCTATAATGTTTTGTATTATCACATGTTTGCGTTTCTGCTCTCTTCAGGATGATGAGTGTCTTGGGAATATTCCGCGATTCATGCCTCGGTTGG
Source organism: Lathyrus oleraceus (assembly GCF_024323335.1). Taxonomy (NCBI): domain Eukaryota; kingdom Viridiplantae; phylum Streptophyta; class Magnoliopsida; order Fabales; family Fabaceae; genus Lathyrus; species Lathyrus oleraceus. The sequence goes on along the minus strand of NC_066580.1, from coordinate 353,579,623 downwards.
TCACCTATTATAGGCCAAGTAACCGGTATCCCTGGTGTTCCTTCCTTTCGAGTATGTTATCTACGTTCTGACGGTAATAGATAATATATCTCATGCGCTCCTTGGTTGAAGTTTATGTCCTTCTCCATTCGAGTAAGATTCGTATTCCCGTTGCGGAATTGAATGTCCATTCTATAAAAAAGTTTGCGTTTCTGCTCTCTTCAGGATGATGAGTGTTTTGGGAATATTCCCCGATTCACGCTTTGGTTGGTCACCTATTATATACCCAGTAACCGGTATCCCTGGTGTTCCTTCCTGCTGCTCTCTATTATGACCTTGGTCCCCTGTGGAGTCAGATTTTTCCTGAGTTGAGATATACCTTTTTTAGGTCCTCCTCAGATGATTTGGTTAATTGATATCTCTCACCCTTATACCGGTCTTAGATATTCATTCTTCCCGAGCTTGTTACCCAGTAACCGGTAACACCTCATCCCTTTGCTTCCCCTGGAGAGCCTTTTTTAGATTTCCCCAGCGGAGTTTCTGTTGTGGATATCCTTTTGCTGTATTGGCGTTTTTCCCCAATACATGCATTTTCCCTGGCAGGGATATTTTGTTCATATCTTTCCACAGCCTGAGTCCGGATTTTTTTATCCGAGGTATCCTTTTGCGGATAGTTTTGATGTGTTGGCGTTTTCCCCCAATACATGCATTTTCCCTGGTGGGGAGGTTTTGTTCAAATCTTTCCCCAGCCTGAGTCCGGATTTTTATCCGAAGTATCCATTGCGGATAGTTTTGTTGTGTTGGCGTATTCCCCAATACATGCATTTTTGAGTCAGCTTGAGTCTCTCCATTGGATTTATTCCCTTTGGAACTCTTTTCCCCAGTTTTGAGTCGTGACCTGCTCACGCGGTGTCAGTCCTTTATTCCCTAGTTCTGAGTCGTGACCTACTCACGCATTTCTTTTCTATCCCCATAAGAGTCCCCGTTGGAGTCTCTGATCCCCAGTGAGTGTATTACTCTTACGGATTATCCTTTTTTTCCGATGTTTTTTCTTCTTTGTGGACACATATCCCCATAGAGATTTCTTTGTTTTGCATACATACATTTGCATCATGAGGTCTCGTAGGGACCAAAATTTGTCTCTTTGTTATTATTTAAGCCCATTCTACCTCGTCGAGACGAAGATTTTAACCTTCACTTCTCCGGCTAGAATGACCTTAAATAGGGGCATCTGTAAGACCCCAATTTTGTCCCTAAGATCCCTCATGGCATCATAGCATTGCATTGCATAGCCTCAAGAATCATTGAGCATCTTGGCTTTCTTTCCCTTTGGGTGGGACCTCCTTGTGAGTGGTTTGAGATCACCAGGCATGCTTGTATTGTATATCATTGCTTTTCTTATTTTATACACTAACCAAAAGCATAAAAATATGTCATTAACATTTTTTTTTTGCAGCATTAAGCAAGCACAGGTCAAACACTTCAAGAGCATCCTTTGTGCAAAAGCTGAGATATTTTCCTTGGTATAAGGACCACATGATCATTACAAAGAGCTTACATGAGCTAGAGTTCCATTTTGGAGCCATTTCATCAAGAGATAAAGGCCCAAATTCAGTCATACATTTCATGGTCATCTGAGGACCAAAAAGTCAACTGTGCAGTCAACTGGTGGCTTTGAGGTTGGGGGAGATGATTTGAAACACCTCATTCATGTTCAAATGAAGTCTATTTGTCATTTCAAACATTTATCTTGAATATTTTGAAGTCATGGCAAAAGTTTCCAAAAATGGAAAGTGACCTGTAATTTCGAGTTTCCAAAAATGGCAAGTTTCTGGTCCACATTCAACTTGACTTATAAACATCAAAGAAGCTTCAAATGGATTTTTGGTGAACATGAAAGTTGTAGGTCTTTGTCTCTCATTTCCAAAAAGTCCTATTTCATGTTCATATGATGATTGGTTGAGAAGTTATGGCCAAATGATCACAAGGTGTGCATGGAAGTTCAAAGTGACATAACTTTTGACACAAAACTCCAATTTGGTCCATTCTTTTTGCAAAATACTCCTCATGACCAATAATTCTCAAAACAAGCCTTGCCATGCATGAGAGAAGCTTGTATGCTCATTATTTCACATGTGTTCATTTTGGAGGGAAATTCTATAATTCAAAGTTGGCTTATGATGCAAGCAAAACAACCATTCCATGTTGATTATTGGTTGATTTTAAGTGGATTTGAAGCTCAGCATGGAAAAGATCACGTGTTGCATGGACATGTTGGTGCATTTGGCAATTTTGCAATTCACCTCACATTTCACTAATGATGATTAACCAAGGCCTAATTTGATTAGCATTGTGATTAGTGAACCATATAAATACAAAATCCTAATCTCATTTCCCTCCAAAATTCTCTCTCTTCGAAACTTGAATTTCTCCACACAATTCTTCAAAATTCTTGCATAATCTTGTTCATCATCAGTCATTGATCAAGAATCATCATCTCGATTGTTCAATTGAGCCTGAATTCGAGTTGATCAAGTGCACTCTCATGAAAATGGATTTCTGAAATTGAAGTGGATCTAGGTGTTTTCAATTGATTCTTCTTGCACAAAGCTTCAAGGCAAGGTTAAGGAAGAAGATCTGGAGCTGTAGAGACCTTGAACAAGCGTGAACAGTGAAGTGCATTTCAAGTAAGTTGAAAATCGATCCTCTCCTTTTGCTGATTTCTTGTTATAATTGTGTAGATCTCACTTAGTAGAGCATGCTGTTATGTTTAGATCTTGATTTGGCTTAGAATTGAGGTTGTATGATGAGCTTCAAGTTTTTATGATGAAAATGTTTTTGCTCGATCCGTGCGATATATGATGATTTAGATGAATCGAACATGATATTTGAGATGTGCATGAGAAGAGCTTTTGATTGGTATAAGATTCGTTCATTTATGGAAATTTTGTTGTAAGCTCCACCGGAATGTCGCCGGGGAAGACGACCGGAGCTACAGCTTCGGCGTCTGGTTCATGTCCCAGGGTTTCTGCCATGTGTGATTCACGTTTCGCCTTGCGTGTCCAATCCATTGGCTGAGCTTGTTTTGACCAGGCCACGCGAGCTTTGACTCGCTGATGTGTGTTGCCAACACATAAATGAAACGCAGCGTTTCATTTAGATGATGTGGCTGCTGAATGTGCGTTTACGTGTGTGTTTGATTGGACCGTGTTTGCTTGACTCTGCTTGCGTGTGCTTTGACTGGCTGAGTGGCACGCTGACTATGTTAAGTGATGCTATGCGTTTTGCTTGTTTAAATGAGAGCCGTTTGATTGTTTCTTCGCGCATGATCCAATGGACATGATATTTTCTGAATTGTTTTCAAATGATATTTTCCCTCCAAATTTCCATGCATATTTCATTATTTTTGTTCATATTGAAAAAATCATTAAAAGTAGGAAAATGCTCCAAATTAACTCCAATTTTTTCTCATGGCTTTGTTTTAATGTCTAGTTTTTTTGATATTATTTTCATGATTTGTTGATGTCTGATTTTTTAATTGTGAATTTTTGATTGGACATCGTGTCAATTTGATATGTTGTGTTCATTGCTTTGTGAAATGCTATGTGTTGATCCAATTGATCTGAATTTTTGTATGCTTGATCTTCACATGTGATATGAACTTTTGAGCACTGGCTTGAAGTTTTTATCATATGCTATCATTGTTTTTGACACATGGAGATGTATGTGACAATTTGTGTCACATTTTGGACCTTGCATTTGTGCATTTTTGTTCATCTATCACTTGACATCTTCTAGATTTGATTTTTTGCACATTGCTTGTTCATAACATGAGAAACTTGCATAAAAAATTTCATAGCCATTGCTTGCTTTTCTGTTTTGATTTGGATTTTCTAATTTGGATGTCCATTTTGTGCTCCTTAACTTGCCTTTGCTTTACATTGATCATTTGAGCTACTTGCCTTGTGCATTGATGTTGGTCCTTTTGAGGACACTTTATTTAATGTTTGAATGTGCAATATGTGAAAGATTGACTTCTGTTTTGATCATTTGGTTTGGTTTTGGACCTAGTCTTTGTACTAGTGTTTTGTACATGAACTAACGTTGACTTGTGTTTCAGGTTTGGACACTTAGCATTAATGGTTGAGTTGCTCACCTTTTGAGATGCAAATTGGATTGTGTTCTAACTTCTTTGTGTTTTATAGGGATTTAAGTTGATGTGTTGAGCTCATTGCTTCATTTGATTGCTTGACCATTGTACATTGAGTTGTGTAACAGTTGAATGGTTTTACTGTTTGTTTTCTGATTGGTTGTCTGAGATATTAACTGTTTAGCTTTTGTACAGGTACATTAGTTGCTTGCTTTTAGCTCTTGCTTGAGCTTTGGATTGTGGTTGATACACCACTTAGGTAGTTATCCTCTTACTCCATGTAGTCTGGAAGTCCTGTCACCTTTTTTGCAGGCATTTTGCTGGCAAGTCCTCCTTAAGAGGCTCTGTTTGTGATTGTTTACATTTGTGCCAAAGACCTCCAAGATGAGGCATGTGCTACTTGATAAGTCCTCCTAAGTGAAGAGGCAATTGACGGATAGAAGGGATTAGTAGCCAATCCCCCGTTATTCAATGAGTCGTTCATTATGCTCGCACTACGTGATGATGCCTTTGAATATGTACCCAAGATCTTTGTCCAGTGTCTGTCAAGTGGAATAGGATCTCACTTTCTGGATCCCCACGCTTTCTTTATCATGAGCTCACCCAGGCCAGGGTTAAGAGCATGAGGTCTTATCCTCATTTCCATTTGATCAGCTTCACCCTAACTCTCAATGTTAGTTGTTAAGAGCTACAAACTACCCTTGTACAGTTTGGCTTGTTTGTCGAGGTTGATATGACCCCTCTTGACTAAAGCCCACCCTTGGTTTGAAGCCTCTTGTATGTATATAGTGTGTGATGATTGTTTGCATTGTTTGCTCTTGCATGCTTGCTTTTGACATTTGTTTGTTGTGTTTTGGAGTCGGATATAAGTCCATATATTGGCATTCTATTTCCGTTTTGTTGTTTCGAGTCGGATCTAAGTCCATATATTGGCATTCTGTTTCCGTTTTTTTGTTTGGAGTCGGATCTAAGTCCATATATTGGCATTCTGTTTCCATTTTGTTGACAGGAGTTGGGTGTAAGTCTATATATTGGCATCTTGTTTCCTTTCATTTGAGGATCTCTTTTGAGACTTGTGTTATTTGCTTTTGCCTAGTGCTTGCTCATTCCAAAGGAACTTACTTGGATCATCTATATGATCTCAAGAGAGGAACTCCTAGTGTGGTTTCATTTCTTAACCATCACCCTCTTTCATTCTCTCCACCCTAACCCAAACCAAAATAACTATTTGTGCAAACATTTGACTTGTTTTCAACATTAGAAACCTAAGCCTTATGCTTTTGATTTTCAAACTTTCTTTTCATAATACTCATTGTGAATTGAATATTTAAGTCAACTTTGACCATTTTTGTACATACTTCTAATTGGTAAATATAACCCATTCAAATGTGTTTCTTTTGTGGTTCCATGTCCACTTCTTAATCTAACTTTTCACAACCTTTAGCTATTAGGTTTGAGTTATCTTTGTGGTAGATGTAATACTCACCTATGTCCTTAGTGATGGACAATGAGCCTTCCATGCTTATTATAGGGTTAACCCCTCACTAACATGTTGAAGCTATCCTCACATGGTGGACTTGTAGTTTTTCAGGTTGAGTTTTCTCCCTTTGATAACAAAAGACCTTAAGGCTTTTGGACCAATCAATCCACTCATTTGTTTTGAAATTTCTTACCCGAACTACGAGGTTTTGATCCTAATCTTTTTATAAGAGGGTACGTAGGCAATGGGTTCATCCATCCAAACACAAAATGTAAATACTTGTATATTCTTTTCTCATCTCTTCAATCATATTTTCTCAAATAAAAAATTTCATAAACGATAACCTTTGCAACAAGCGTGAAAAGGGCTCCCTAGGAGTACCTAGGATGCTTTGGGTGCCTAACACCTTCCTATTGCATAACCAACCCCCTTACCCAGATCTCTGTTTCTTTTACTAGTTTTGTTTGTAAAACTTTTAGGTTTTTGTTCGCTTTCTAACCTTTCCTTTGGATAAATAGAAGTGCGGTTGCGACTCGACTTTGTATGATTTACCTTGGATTTAGTCAATATCTCCAATGGTAACGAATACACCGCTACAGTTGTCAAGGATGAATGTCATAACATTCAGTTTGACATTCAGACAATAGGCTATGTGCCAGGTCTGTTATTCTCCTGAAAAATAGACTAAACTAAATACTGAGCTATAACAGAAAAACCAACTATTCTATAGTTCAGTATCTGCTGTCAAGGATGAATGTCATAACATCCAGTTTGACATTCAGTAAATCCTGTATTAGCTAATCCTGCAGCATACTACTCCAGCATGTCATGACATCAGTCAAGACATCAGAGTACAGTTAGTGTTTTAACATAAAATGCAGCCAATCAAAAACATCTACAGTTTAAAACAATGATATTTATCAATTTAAAACATGCAAACATTTGTTAACAGAAACAAATAAGAGTGCAATGATATTTATCAATTTAAAACATGCAAACATTTGTCCACAGGGAGCACAACCTCCATGCCATATATAAGAGAGAAAGGAGTTGCCCCTGTTGAAGTGCGGAAATATGTACGATAACCATGCAAAGCAAATGGCAGCATCTCATGCCAATCCTTGTACGTAACAACCATCTTCTGGATAATCTTCTTGATGTTCTTGTTAGCAGCTTCAACAACCCCATTCATCTTGGGTCTATAAGGAGAAGAATTATGATGTGCAATCCTGAACTCGCAACACAGCTCTTTAATCATCTTATTGTTCTAGTTAGATCCATTATCAGTAATGATCTTGTCTGGCACACCATATCGGCATATGAGTTGGTTCTTGATAAACCTCACAACCACCTGCCTGGTCACATTTGCATACAATGTCGCTTCAACCCACTTGGTAAAGTAATCAATAGCTACGAGAATAAAACGGTGATTGTTTGACGCCTTTGGCTCTATCATGCCAATCATGTCAATTCCCCACATGGAGAAAGGCCATGGTGTGGAAATAACATTCAGAAGTGTTGGGGAATATGAATCTTATCCGCATAAATCTGACACTTGTGGCATTTCTTCACAGATTTGCAGCAGTCATACTCCATTGTCATCCAGTAGTAGCTGTCTCTCAACATCTTCTTTGCCATGGCATTTCCATTGGAATGAGTACCAAATGAACCCTCATGGACTTCAGTCATCAACAGGTCTGCTTCGTGTCTATCCACGGATCTGAGCATAACCATGTCAAAATTCCTCTTATAAAGCACATCACCATTGAGGTAAAAACTTCCAGATAATCTCCTCAAAGTCTTCTTATCTTTAACAGATGCCCCAGGCGGGTAAATCTGACTTTGGAGAAATCACTTGATATCATAATACCATGGCTTATCATCTTTCACTTCTTCAACTGCAAATGCATGAGCTGGTCTATCCTAGCGCATCATAGTGATATTGGGGACTTCATTCCAATATTTCACCACAATCATGGAAGCAAGCGTAGCAAGAGCATCTGCCATCCGATTCTCATTTCGAGGAATATGATGGAAATCAACTTCAATAAAGAAAGTTGAAATCCTCCTCGCATAATCTCTGTATGGGATGAGGCCAGGCTGATTCGTCTCCCATTCACCCTTAATCTGATTAACAACAAGGGCCGAATCACCATAAACATCGAGATGTTTAATCCTAAGATCAATAAATTCCTCCAAACCCATGATACAGGCCTCATAATCCGCCATATTATTCGTGCATTTGAAAGTTAGCCTTGTTGTAAAAGGAAAATGTGTGCCTTGAGGAGTAATAGTCACTGCCCCAATACCATTTCCATACTGATTAACAGCACCATCAAACACCATGCCCCATTGGGAACCAGGTTTTGGCCCTTCATCGAGCGTAGGCTCATTGCAATCTTTCATTTTCAAATTTAGAATCTCTTCATCAGGAAAGTCATACTGAATAGACTGATAATCCTCAATTGGTTAATGTGCCAAGTGGTCAGCCAAGATACTACATTTAATAGCTTTTTGAGCTCGATACTCAATGTCATACTCAGATAACAACATCTGCCAACGGGAAATCCTCCCAGTTAAAGCAGGCTTCTCAAAGATATACTTGATCGGATCCATTTTGGATATCAACCAAGTCGTATGGTTCAACATATACTGGCGTAAACGCTTAGCGGCCCAAGCCAAAGCACAACATGTCTTCTCAAGCATTGAGTACCGAGACTCACAATCAGTGAACTTCTTACTTAAGTAGTATATTTCATATTCTTTCTTCCCTGATTCATCTTGCTGACCCAATACACAACCCATGGAGTCATCAAGCACCGTCAAGTATATAATCAATGGTCTCCCTTCAACAAGCGGAGACAGAATCGGAGGCCCGGATAGATACCCTTTGATACTGTCAAAGGCCTTCTGGCAATCCTCGGTCCAATCATGACGTTGATCTTTCCAGAGGAACTTGAATATAGGTGCACATGTGGTTGTCATGTGGGATATAAATCTCGAAATGTAATTCAAGCGGCCAAGAAAACCTCGGACTTGCTTCTCAGTTTTGGGCGCAGGCATCTCTTGTATTGCTTTCACCTTGGCGGGATCGACTTCAATACCTCTTTCACTGACAATAAAGCCCAATAGCTTGCTGGAACGGACTCCAGGTTTACAACGATAACTTGGTATATCTCACTTGTTCGGATTCAGGCGGAGTTTGTACTTCCTCAAACGCTGAAAAAGCGTCAACAAGTGTTCTACATGTTCAACTTCCGTTTTCGACTTCGCAATCATATCATCAACATATACCTCGATCTCCTTGTGCATCATATCATGAAACAAGGTAGTCATAACTCGTTGATACGTGGCTTCGGCGTTCTTCAAACCGAAGGGCATCACTCGATAACAGAACGTTCGCCAAGGTATGATGAATGTTGTCTTCTCCATATCCTCGGGTGCCATTTTAATTTGGTTATAACCGGAAAATCCGTCCATAAATGAGAAGAATTTGAATTTAGCCGTATTGTCTACCAACATATCAATATGTGGTAGAGGGAAAACATCTTTCGGACTAGCTTTATTCAAGTCTCGATAGTCCACACACATTCGGACTTTTCCATATTTCTTAGGCACAGGTACAATATTGGCCATCCATTGAGGATATGTGGAAGTCACCAGAAACCCCGGATCAATTTGCTTCTGAACTTCTTCTTTAATCTTTACTACCATATCAGGATGAGTTTTTTTGAGCTTCTGCTTCACAGGCACACACTCAGGCTTTAATGGCCAGAAATGTTGCACGATATTAGTATGCAGACCAAGCATGTCTTCATACGACCAGGCGAAGACATCGACATATTCTCGTAGCAACTCAATCAACCCCTTCTTTACAGACTCTTTAAGGAGTGCCCTAATCTTCACCTCACGAACACAGTCTTCAGACCCCAAGTTGAGTTTTTCCAGATTCTCAAGATGCGGCTGAATGATCTTCTCCTCGTCCTCAAGCAGACGGGTAATATCATCAGGAATCTCTTCAACATCATCTTCTTCCGCCTCAAATACAAGGAACTCAAAGTTGGGAGATGGTGTTGGATCATTATGTACAATGGGTTTGATCAACCTGCATAATGATTTTGAGTATAGAAGAGATTTTAGAATTCAAACAAGATAAATTACTATGCAGATGAAAAGATTGATTTTATTTTCTTTTTAGGGTTTTATGGTGATCACCAATTTCATGCAAAAAGAAAAAAGGGAAAATAATTTGGAAAATCAAACATTTAACATGTCATTATTGAATGAATATCATTGTATTAATCAAATATGTGCCAACAATGTCATTACTTCTCCTTTTGGCATGGGAGAAGGGTTTTCAAACAAAATGAACACATTACGTGGACTTGTGGATAACTGTTGGAAAATCAACAGCGACCCAATTATTGCAGATTCCGCCTGGAATGAAAAAGTTGCCAAGGTCCTCCTCTTCATCATCTTTAATGGCATCAACTTCTGGATCTTCAACAGTGTGGATAAAACCACCACTCTGGAACAACCCACGCTCATTGGAAATACCTGAAGAATACCCTATGCCAGCCCAGGATTTATTATCTTCCAATCTAATCATTTGCCCCAAACCAGTAGTTGCACCACACTCAATGGCCAACTTGAAGGTGATAAAAACAAGAAAGGGGGGTTTGAATTGTTTTGGAAATAAAAGCTTTTTCAAAGAATAAGAACACACAAAATTTTATACTGGTTCGCTTAGAAAACAAAGCGAATCCAGTCCACTCAGCCAAGGTGATTTCGCCTTCAAAAAGGACTTAATCCACTAATCTTGAAAGACTCACAACCAATCGTCTAAGAGAATAACCTCTTAGCCCTCTCAAGTATACAGACTGCGCAGAGTCACTTGAGGAACAAAAATAATTTAAGCAAAATAAAATTGTAATGTAAAGCGCTTCTAAGAGTAAACAAGTATTACAGAAAAGTATTAGAACACGAATTTTTCACGTAACAGAAGTAGCTCGTAAAAAATGAGAGAATATGAATGAAGTTTTTGTACGTCGCAGATATATCTCTCTAGTGAGGTAAATTGTCCTTTATATAGTAGTTGAGAAGGACCATTGGAGTGATGACAGAATCTTGGTATTTGATGAGTATTCAATGTCATTTCTTCTGTGTTTCTTTCTATAACCATTTTGTTTGACGTTTAAATTCTTTCTAAAAATACTTCCTTTCCATAGTGAGATATATTTCTGTTATGCTTTTTGGACTTGTGAATCTTCATTAGAGTCTTGATGTACCAGAGTTATTCTTTAGAGGATGATCACGTATGACTTCATCAGAGCTTCTCAGAGTGCTAGTCTTCTTAAGTATCAGAGTCTAAGACCAGTAGAATGTTGGAGCTTCTGGTTCTCTCTTTCTTTGATCAGAATCAAAACTTCTTGGACGTACTCCCTTCTTAGCGGCAACTGATCCTTTAATACTTTGTATCTGACATACGTTTGTATCTGATATATGATCAGAGTCCTTCGTAATTGTTCAGTGTCCTGCATGAATGTTCAGATTCCTGCATGAATGTTCAGAGTCCTGCATACTTAGAAAAAATTTCGTTAGAGTGCCATTTTTGGTTTCATCCTTTGTTATCCTCAAAATCTTAGAAATTTATTGTAGAACCAATTTTGTTCTTACAATCTCCCCCTCTTTGATGATGATAAAACAATTTAATTTAGAGATGAAACATTTTCAAAAAAGAGTCTTAGATCAAATTAGTAGTGAGCTCCCCCTGAGTTAGATCTGGGAGTTCAGAAGTTCTTATCAGACCTTCCATCGTTTTGGTGTTTCTAGCTACTTTCCTGCATATCTTGAAGTCATAATGTTTGCATAGTTTGAAAGGAATTAGATATGTTTTCATCAGAGTTGTTTTTAGTTCTCCCCCTTTTTGTCAAAATCAAAAAGACTTAGCAAAAATATTAGCAAAAGGTTGATATTGACAAGTAAGATTTACAGAAGCCAGAAACGCAGAAAGCAAACATGGAAACAAAAAAAAAGCAACAAACAGAGCATATAAAAACAACAAGCAAATCAGAAAGAGCAAAGAAAGTCCTAGGTGCCTAAGGGTTTGGAGGTGGAGGCATCCTCTGGAGCAGCTGGTGTTGGTTCTAAGTGTTGGCAGCAATTTTGGTAAAATAAAGAGTGTTCACAAGATGTTGCATGTGATGTCTTACCATAAGATATCTATGTACCTGCTGGAGTTTAAAAACATAATTATGCAAGATTGTTTCAGGATGTCATACACAATGTCATGGCATCTGATATTATGTACCTGCTGGAAATTATAAATGGAATTATGCAGGATTGTTCTAGGATTTCAGACCCGATGTCATGACATCCTGTACACAGAACATTCAGGGAGAATGTTATGTGTTTTGTGATTGTGCATTTAATGGCAATCTATGTATGATTGAAGATCTGATTTGCAGGCGCATTCAATCATTAATTACAACCTGATTTACTTATTTTCCAAGGAGATCTAACCAGCTGTCATGAGAAGATTTAATTGGAAAATAGTTTTAGGGTTTTCAAGATGTCCAAGCCCAGCTGAATGCTTCTATAAATAGGACATGAAATACCTCATTTGACATACAACCAATACTGAGCGAAATATTGAGAGAATATAAGGGTTTGTGTCTTGTTTAGTCGTCAGACTTGTAATCCATTCAATTCATCCATAGATGATTGAATTGGTATGATTTGTGGGTTGTGAATTGTCACTCTAAGCTTGTAAGCAAGAGTGTGTGTCTACTTGATCAAAGATGTTAAGCAAGATCAAATGTGTGTCTACTTGATTGGAACTGCTAAGTAAAATCAAGTGTGTGTTATTGAAAAGTGTCTTCTTTTCACAAGGAATTGGTGTTTAAAATCACAAATGTGATTGAGGGGGAGTGAGTGGGTTCTCATATCTAAGAGTGCTTAGGCAGAAGTCGCACGGGTAGAGATTAGGTGAGAAAGACTGTAACTTGTTGAAGTGTACGGAGTGTCTTTGAACTGATTCTATTTAGTGGATTTCCTTCCTAGCTTGGTAGCCCCCAGATGTAGATATTAGTGTCGCGACATTACCTTCGATATCTCATATCTAATACCAGAATTTTAATTGGTATCAGAGCAGGGATCCTGCTCTGGTTCTGGGTGAGATCTAGGGACAATACTTTCTGGTACTATGGAGAGAGATGGAGGTTCTGTTCACAGGACACCAATTTTGGATGGATCTAACTATGACTATTGGAAACCTCGAATGGTAGCTTTCCTAAAATCTCTTGATAATAAGGCTTGGAAGGTTGTGTTAACAGGCTGGGAACATCCAGTAGTTACTAAGGAAGGAGAAGCCACTACTGATAAGAAGCCTGAAGAACAATAGTCCAAGGAGGAGGACGACCTAGCCCTTGGAAATTCTAAAGCATTAAATTCCATCTTCAATGGAGTAGACAAGAACATCTTCAGATTGGTAAACAATTGTGAAGTGGCTAAAGATGCTTGAGACATTCTCAAAACCACTCATGAAGGCACCTCTAGAGTGAAAATATCTACACTACAACTGCTCACCACCAAGTTTGAAAACATAAGGATGAAAGAAGATGAAAATATTCATGAATTTCACACGAGTATCCTTGAAATTGCCAGTGCCTCTGGAGCTCTAGGAGAGAAGATGTAAGATGAAAGGTTAGTAAGGAAAACACCCAGGTCACTCCCTAAGAGATTTTCTATGAAAGTGACAGCCATAGAAGAATCTCAAGACATCTCAAATATTGGAGTTGATGAGCTAATTGGATCCCTCCAAACATTTGAGATGGGAATATGTGATGGATCTGAAAAGAAAGCCAAGAGCATAGCCTTCATGTTAAACACTGAAGGGGAAGATGAGGAAGGTGGTCAAGATATTGATGAAGATCTAGAAAATGAGGTAGCAATGCTGGGAAGACAGTTCAACAAACTTATGAAAAAGATAGACGTAAGATCTAAGGCCAATGTCAAGAACATCGCATCTGACATCAATAAATCCAACAGTTTTGGAAGAAGAACAAGGTCTGAAGAGAAGCCCAAAGAAGGAAAAGAAGTTTAGTGCTATGAATATGATGGGTATGGTCATATTAAAACTGAATGTGGGACCTACCTTAAGAAACAAAAGAGGAGTCTTGCTGCCGCTTGGTCTGATAGAAGTGAAATAGAAGAAGCTGCAAATCATGTGACTGTATTGACAGGAAGATGGGGTTCTGATGAAGAGTCAAGTGATGATGAAGTAGCCTTTGAAGAGCTGGCCACTACATACAAAGAGTTGTGTCACAAAAGTGCAGAAGTGTGCAGACAAGGTGAAAGCCAGAAGAAAGTGATAGCTCAGCTGGAAAATGAAAAGAGAGAATATGTGGAAACCATCTTCAAGTTGAAGACTGAAGTTGTAGTATTGAATTCCAAACTAGATGAGATGACCAAGTATGTAAGAATGCTTAACAATGGATCTGACATCTTAGACAAGATTCTTCAGACTGGTCAAATAATAGGAGACAAATCTGGCATTGGATTCAATATATCTAAGGCTGAGTGCAGTTACACTGGTTGCAAACCAAAATCCAAACCTAAGTGCAACCATATTAAAAATAAACCTGAGATGTCACATCATATGTCACAATATCAGAAGGGAAGACAGCAGAAAGGGAAACATCAAAGATGGATATGCCATTACTGTGGAAAATTTGGCCACCTGAAGCCCTTCTGCTATAAGCTATATGGTTATCCTAGCCTTGTTCATCATCAAACTCAATATCAACCAAGACCCAAACATCACAGGCCTGTCAACAAGAAGCAATGGGTTCCTAAGACAAATGTTACAAGTCTAATAGCTCACACTTCCTTCAGAGTTTCAGCCAAAGAAGATTGGTATTTTGACAGTGGGTGCTCCAGACATATGAATGGAAACAAAGACCTGCTAACTGGCCTTCATCCTCATGCCATAAGCTATGTAAACTTTGGGGATAGAGCAAAGGGTGAAATCAAGGGGATAGGTAAGCTTGATTGCCCTAGAGTTCCTGAACTTGGCAAGGTCCTACTTGTTAAAGGCTTGACTGCAAATCTAATAAGCATCAGTCAACTATGTGACCAAGGTCTAAATGTTAACTTCACTGAAACTGAATGTCTGATTACCAACAAAGAAAGTGAAGTGATCATGAAAGGAGTCAGAACCAAAGACAACTGTTACATGTGGAGCTCTCAAATTGGTTACTCCTCAAAATGTACCCTAGTCAAAGAGAAAGGGATGAAGATGATTATATCTGCTAGAGGAACTCCCAAATTGAAAGTCTGTGGGAAATGTCAGAAAAGGATGTTACACCAGAAACTCATACTTGACATCACTTCCAAAGGAGAAAAGCTCATGATGGCTTAAATAGATAGGATGTTGGATCAGATGGTTGAACATGTTGCTAGTCATATACAGTCTGAAGTTGGAAAGAGCCTTGTTGGACTTGGGCTGCAAGTCAAGCAGATAGAAGGGTCTATGTGTCTATCTCAAAGCAAAAGTGCCAAGAATAATGTTAAGAAGATTGGGATGGAGAGTGAAAGGACACCTGCTCCTACACATTTGAAAGATGAAAATGGTGTTTGTGCTGAATATATAGCAGCTGGAAGTAGTTGTTCTCAACAGGGTTGGTTGAAACTACCGATGACTACATACAATGTCACACACGATGTCATGACATTGTACTATGACAACCTGAATGCTACAACTATGTCCAAAAATCCCATTCAGCACAGTTGGACCAAGCACACTGATTTCTGTCATCACTCCATTAGAAAATTTGTGGAAGACAAATTCATAGCTCTAAAGCATGAAATGTAATTAGCTGACAAATTTGCAAGGGTTTTTAATCAGTTTAAATATTTAAGAGGGAAATTGGGGATTTGGATTCTTGTGAAGTTATGGCAATTAAAGTGGAGTGGAAAAGGTAATAAAAATAGTGTCTGCCCACTTAAAGGAAAGAGCCACATTAATGATAAATCATTACCTAGTGTTGGAACTAGTATTTATGCCATTTCCACATGCTACCTCAACACTACCATTTCCATCTTCATCCAACTTCTCAGAGAACCTCTGCTAGGGCAAAGATATTTTTCTTAAAAGTTCAACAAAATGTCTCAACATCCCTCATCCTCTAGTTTAAAACCCACTCATCACACAAGGACTCCCTCCATGGAGTTTCTAGATGAAGACGTGTTAGACGTTACTCCTCTTTGTGTGATTCTAGGCGACGCCCTTGGCCCTTCTTCCATGGCTGGAAGTAAGCAAGGTAACATTCCTGAAAAATCTCCTCATAAGGATGACATGCACTTTACTGATCGTACCATTTGGAACTTAGTAACTAGGATTCTAAACGAAGGGCATGCAGTCAAGGGTGTTTCTACCCCACTGTCTAGACGAGACCCCTCACCTGAGGTGGAACCCCAAGATGAGAAAGATGATGACTCATCTAGATCAGAGAAAGAAGGGGCGACTGAGGAATTATGCTCTCTAGGTAAAACCTTACCTAGTAAGAAACCAGCAGATGTGTCTCATGAAACTATTGAGAATGTTATTGACCTGGAGGAAGAAAGTTCTGAGGAAGAAGATGACACCTTAGTCTATCAAGTGAAACCAAGTGTAGCAAATAAACTGAGGACCAGAAAAGGGAAGACTGTGGCTGAAATGATGATAGCAAGAAGGAAAAAGACTACTGGTGTAGGACCCTCCAAATCTTTGAGTAAAGCTGAGGTTAAAAAGAGGAAGGTCAGAGAGAGTTCTGACTCTGATGATGATGTCGAAGACGATGTCCAAGACATCTCTCCTGCTAAAAAGTCCCCAGCCAAAGTGGCAGTTGTGCACTTAGACAATATCTCTTTTCATCTAGAAGATGGTGCTGCCAGATGGAAGTTTGTCATTCAAAGAAGGGTAGCTATTGAAAGGATGCTGGGAAAGGAGGTTGTAGAAGTGAAGGAAGTGATGGATTTGATCAAGAATGTTGGTCTGATGAAAAATGGTGTTGGTTTACCCCAAGGTTTTGAGGGGTTAGTAAAAGAGTTTGTTATGAATATCCCTGAGGATATTTCTGAAAAGAGTAGCAAGGAATTCTGCAAGGTTTTTGTAAGAGGTAGATGTGTGAGATTCTCCCCAACCATAATCAACAAGTTCCTAGGGAGAGGAACTGAAGGAGGTGTGGATTTAGAGGCTACAGACAATGAAGTCTGTATGACTATTACTGCTGGCCAAGTTAAGGAGTGGCCTAGTAAGAATCACCTATCAGCTGCCAAGCTAACTGTCAAATATGCCATCTTACATAAGATTGGTTCAGCCAACTGGGTGCCTACTAATCATATCTCAACCATCTCTATTGGTCTTGGAAGAATCATTTATACTATTGGAACCAGGATAAACTTTGACTTTGGAAGGTTTATGTTTGATCAAATTGTCAGACATGCCTCCACTAATGCAGTAAAGTTGCTCATTGCCTTTCCATCTATCATCTGTGGGATTATCTTAAGCCAACAACCAGGAATTCTCAATACAAGTGATATTCCAAGCAGAAGAAAGCCTCCACTATTCATTCACTACAAGTTGTTTGAAGGAAGCCATGTCAATGATGTTGTCATGACATCTGCAAGAAAGGAGCCTGCCTCTCAAGGTAGCTTGATTAATCAATTAAAGGAAACTTGTAAGGAGCTGGATACTGGTAGTAGGGTTGCCAAGGCAAGGAAAAAAGCTTTGGAGGTTCTTATTGGTAACTTAGAAAAGGAAGAGATGGAGAAGGCTGGTAAGACCAACGGTTCAGATGCCAATACCTCAAGTGAGAGGTCCATTGCTCAATCTAGTGGCAGTTCTGACTCTGATGGTGAAGCTGATGCTACTTCCTCAGATTAAGTTGTAATGGTTCCCCCTGTTATGAAGATTGTGTGTGATGTGTGCTGTAATGAAGAATGGGTTGGTTTGGTTGTTATGTGTGCTGATATGAAGACTGTTTCCCCTGCTGTTATGAATGTTATGGAAGCTTGGATGTTTTGTTGTTTTTTTGGAATGTTTGTATTTTGTGGTAGTCCTTACTGATGCCTTTATGTAATATTTGGGCTCTTAATGAGTTCCATGGATTTCTAATTATCTCAGCTATTACAGCTGTGTATAATTATGGTTTGTATCTCCTAACAATTGTGTTTTAACATTTTAAATGTTATAACATCTGCTGTGACATTCTCTGCTAGGCTAATTGACATTTATTTTGTCCAATTGGTCACCTTTGGTCAATTTTGACTAAAAAGGGGGAAAAGTGATTATGTGGAGCAGTTAGATATGTGGAGCTGTGTGATGTATGTTCTGGTGTAGCTGAACAGATGAACAACTATTATGCAAGACAAAATGTTACTCCCTCTGTTTTTTTTTATAAGTCGTTTTAGACTTTTTACAGATACCAAGGAAGTTATTAACTTTTGCTAATTTTGTAAATATATTATAGGGTATTCCAATATTATCCTTTTTAAAAACACTCAAAATCTCTTGTTTCAAAATATACCAGATTAATCATTATGATTTGTTGATGGAATATCTAGATTGCATTTATTCCAATATATTCCATGAATAAAACATTAAATTAATTAAATTTATACGTGTCTTTTTCTATCCTACACTAATTCCTTATTTTTCTCCCTCCCAAATTTTCCATCACTCACCAAAAGATACGCTAAAGCACTCTGGGAGAAAAAATTAAGATTTTTTTTTGTTAAATTTTTCCCTCCAAATTCTTATGGCTCTTCATTAATTTTTTTTCAAATTTCCCTCTAAATATTTCATTGTACTTCTTTTTTGTATTATCCATTTTCTATAAATTTAGACTAACTCACCCTGTATTATGATGTTAAAATGGCTTTAAATCACATTGATCTCAATATTATTCCAATGGAAGAGGAAGAATATGTTTATCAACAAAATGCAAATATAGTGCCTAATCTACCCGATTTAAATATCAACATTGGAGAAAGTATTGATCTTAATATCATTCCAAATATGCACATATCTCAGATATCTTTGGAAGAAGATACTCATGACCCCATTGGTATGTAACAAAATTATCACGCTCTTTATACCTTATTTGTTTGTTTCTTCATGACCCTTAAAAAAATCTCTAGAATTTAATTGGTTTATTTTTTCCTTACTTATCATGTGAGTTTTGTGTGTTTTTTCACCCTTTTCATTTTTTTCTAATGGTATATGGGTTTTCTACTTTCTCTGTGTTATTATAGAAAACAACAACATACAAAATGCTGATGATGATGATGTGGAAAACAACAACGTACAAAATGAAGAAAATGATGTGGAAAATAACATTCATGTCAACATTGAATCTGAATTTGGTATCATAATTTCTCTTTTAATATTTTTAAATTTATTCTTTTTAATCAATGTAATTAATATGTTAGTTTTCTCATATGTACAGATTCAGAAGTAATCACACAGAGAAGGATGTTGTCGAATTCTAAGAGAAGGATTATATATGAGGCTTTATTAGAGAAAAGTGTTGATGGAAAATTAAAAAAAGGGGTGACCAAATTAGTGTCTTCTCTGTTTTCAGTTAACATACGCACAGTACAACGTATTTGGAAACTTGCTGAGAACAGAGGAGTGCATGCTGATGTGACTCATAAAAAGGTAGGAAATTGTGGACGCAAAAGAGTCCATATAGACCTTAATCTAGTGCGTGACATTCCTTTAAAGCAAAGAACCTCTATTCGGTCTCTTTCTCACGCATTAGAAGTAAGTACAAGCACATTGGTAAGATCTTTAAAGTTGAGAGAAATAAGAAGACATTCAAATGCTATCAAACCTTATTTAACAGAAGAAAATAAGAGAGCTAGATTACAGTTTTGCGTTGATATGCTAGATAGTGATAGCATACATAATAATGATCCCAGTTTTAAAGGAATGTATAACATTGTTCACATTGACGAAAAATGGTTTTATATGAAAGAAAAGTCAAGAAATTTTTATTTGGTACAAGATGAAGAAGATCCCATTCGTACTTGTAAAAGTAAAAATTTTATACCAAAAGTTATGTTTCTAGTTGCCATAGCTAGGCCAAGATTTAATTTGCAACAAAATGTAACATTCAGCGGATTAATTGGTGTATATCCTTTTGTCATACAAGAGCCTGCTAGAAGATCTAGTGTAAATAGACCTGCAGGTACACTTGAGACCAAAGCAATGACGTCAATTACTAAAGATGTTATGAGAACATTTTTGATTCAGAAAGTGTTACCCGCTATTAAAGAAAAATGGCCAAGAGAAGAAATCGGTCATCCGATATTCATTCAGCAAGATAACGCAAGAACACACCTTCATTGTGAAGATGAAGAATTTCGTCTAGCCGCCACACAAGATGGATTTGACATTCGATTAATGTGTCAACCTCCAAATTCACCTGATTTAAATGTTTTAGATCTTGGTTTTTTCAGTTCAATACAAGCCTTACAACATAGAGAGTCTCCTAATTCTATCGATGAACTTGTGAGTGCAGTTGATAAGTCTTTTCAAGAATTTGAAGTTACCAAATCAAATCATATATTTTTAACACTTCAATCATGTATGATTGAAATTATGAAAGCAAGAGGTTCCCACAACTATAAAATTCCACATATGAAGAAAAAAATGTTGGAAGCTAGAAATCAATTGCCAACACGGTTAAAATGTGATAACCAATTGGTGCAAGATGTTATGGGATATTTAGATATTGTTGCTGATGATTAACCATTTTAAAATTTCTCTATTTGTAATTGGTTATTCAGAAAAAAAGTAAGTAAAGGGTTATGTTCTTTCCTTATAAAATTTCTTTATAATGGGATATTTTAAACCAAACAGTAAATTATTACGTACTTCTAATTCACCTGATTAACTAAAACAATGGAATAAAGACTTACAGAAATGTAACTATTGTAAATAAGGATTTTAAAAATCTCTTCAAATGAAAATAATCATTTCAAATCAAAGATAATTATAACAATATTAAATTTTAATAAAATCTTGAAAGATAAATCTTGCGTAACTTCTTCCATTCTTCTTTGCGTTCTGCTTCATCTGAAGTTTCATCTTCCTCGTCTGGAAATTTGTTTAAATCTATCAATCCATTATCTGGAAGGATATTTAAATCAATGGGATCTTCTTCGTCTTGTTCATCCTCGGAGTCTTGTATGATTTCTTGAAAAATTGGATCTTCATCATTTTCTTTATCGGTAACCTTATCAGAAACTATAGAATCTTCTACTATTTCTATCGATGGATTTTTGGGATATTCCATTGCCAATTTTTTTAAGGATTTTTTTGTTATGATAGGAAGAAGGATTAAAAAATGCACAATATATAAAACTTGAGAATTCACGTTGAGGAGAGATATTTCTGAGTTTTAATTGGGAGTTAGTATATTCTTAAGAGAGAGGAATTTTGAAAAAATCACAAATTAATATAGAGTTTTATGAGAGGAAGACTTTTTCTATAAAAAGTTGGACTAATGCATTGAAAAACAATATTCATAATGTCACTCTGCATTGGAATACAAGATTCACTGAATTATGAAAATTATAGAAAAAAGAGATGAATTAGGGGTATTTTAGGAAGAAAAAAATTAATTATACATAGAAATTACAAAACGACTTATAATTTGGCACAATTTTTTTTTCCAAAACGACATATAATTAAAAACGGAGGGAGTATTTTGTTTACAAATGTTGCAGGAGATGTCTGATGTGGTGCACAGGTGATGTTGAAGCAAATGTCAGAATGATATTCTAATTGTTACAAGTGTTGTTATTACAGGTGTTGTTATTGTTAAAGGAGATATGTGTATTGAAGAGACTTAGGGGGGGAAGAAGTACCCTTGTGCATTTGTGTGTTTTACTAGTGGCTATCAATAGCTAATAATTCTGTTTGCTTCTGCTGCTGCTTAAACTGTTGTTTAAACTACTGATAGTTTTTCTTGTGAACAAAAAGGACAGATATATGTTTTAGCCAAAATTTTACAAAGGGGGAGTTTGTTGGTTCTAAGTGTTGGCAGCAATTTTGGTAAAACAAAGAGTGTTCACAAGATGTTGCATGTGATGTCTTAGCATAAGATATCTATGTACCTGCTGGAGTCTAAAAACATAATTATGCAGGATTGTTTCAGGATGTCATACACAATGTCATGGCATCTGATATTATGTACCTATTGGAAATTCTAAATGGAATTATGCAGAATTGTTCCAAGATGTCAGACCCGATGTCATGACATCCTGTACACACAACATTCAGGGTGAATGTTATGTGTTTTGTGATTGCTCATTTAATGGCAATCTATGTATGATGGAAGATCTGATTTGCAGGCGCATTCAATCATTAATTACAACCTGATTTACTTATTTTCAAAGGAGATCTAACCAGCTGTCATGAGAAGATTTAATTAGAAAATAGTTTTAGGGTTTTCAAGATGTCCAAGCCCAGCTGAATGCTTCTATAAATAGGACATGGAAAACCTGATTTGACACGCAACCAATACTGAGCAAAATATTGAGAGAATATAAGGGTTTATGTCTTGTTTAGTCGTGAGACTTGTAAGCCATTCAATTTATCCATAGATGATTGAATTGGTCTGATTTGTGGGTTATAAATTGTCACTCCAAGCTTGTAAGCAAGAGTGTGTGTCTACTTGATAAAAAATGTTAAGCAAGATCAAGTGTGTGTCTACTTGATTGAAACTGCTAAGTAAAATCAAGTGTGTGTTATTGAAAAGTGTCTTCTTTTCACAATGAATTGGTGTTTAAAATCACAGGTGTGATTGAGGGGGGGTGAGTGGGTTCTCACATCTAAGAGTGCTTAGGTAGAAGTCACACGGGTAGAGATTAGGTTAGAAAGACTGTAACTTATTGAAGTGTACGGAGAGTCTTTGAACTGATTCTATTTATTGGATTTCCTTCCTGGCTTGGTAGCCCCCAGATGTAGATATTAGTGTCGCGGCATTACCTTCAACATCTCATATCTGATACCAGAATTTCAGCTGGGACAACATGTTCTAAATGTTGACATTGACAAAATCCTGTTGGTCCAGTCTGGCTCGAACTACATGTTTTTCTTTCTGTAGCTCTTCAAGGGTCTTCAGGACTAGAGGGACGAAGGTGGAGGACTCCCCCTGGGTCAGTGCATCGTTTCTGACCTTGGCAGCATACTCTTCAACATGGTGAGGTGCTTCTTTAGTGGCAGCTTTGGCTTTTGCCTCAGCTTCAGCAGCAACAACATCAACAAGAGCTTTGGCTTCAGCTTCATTGATTCTCTGAAGTTCTTCTTTCCTTGGTTTCTCTTCAGCTTCCTTTCTTGCCCACTCCTCAGCTTCTCTGGCTAGACGCTTCTGGAGTCTGATCTCAGCGTCTCTGATGAAGTCATTACGGACTTGTTCAGAGAGGCCTTTCAGCTTGAAGGCTTCAGAAGTCATCCAACTTATCACTCTGTTCTAGTGAGTCCTTACAGCGGAGGGATCATCACTGATGCTAGAGTTGATGGTCAGAGACTTGACCTTGTCAACTGAAGCTTCTGCAAACACCTTAATTGCTTCCTCAAGGGTCATAAGGGTGGTTTCTGGTTTAGAGGCTTGGGATGGAGAAGTGAGGAGGCTTAAGTTAAGAGTGGGAGTTGGTGGGTCAGTGGAGGTAGTTGGTTGGGGTGTTTAAGAGTGGATTGGTTCGGATAATGGAGGGTCATAGGTGGTTGTGTTTGGGTTTTCTAGGGGTGGAGAGGTAACTTCTGGTTCAGGGTTAGAGTGTGTTGGTTGTTGAGAGGCCAGAGCACGGTTTTGAAGTTGAGCCAGAGTTGGGGAGTAAGGGTCAAAGGGTTCAGGGTCAGATGAGAGGGTGTCGTAAGGTGGGGATTATGGAGATGGTGATGAGGAGGGTGAAGTGGTTTCGTTCAGCATTTCTGCTTCTAAAACAGGTAGAGATGTGGTGGCAAGATTGAATTTTTTAGAAGGTTGGTTAGAGGGTCTAGAGGTTGAGGGAGGAGTTTCAGAGGTTGTGTATATGGGAGAAGGTTGAAGGAGTAAGAAAGCAACTGGTTTAATTTTTACAGAAGGAAGGAGAGATACAGACTTACCAGGTGATCCAACCAAAGGTACTGGAGGTCTTGATCCAGATGGTTCTCCCAGCTTTGCTCTCTTTGCCTTCTTTGTCTTCTCAGAAGGTTCTCGAGTCCTCTTCATGAAATCTGGAGGAAATTCGGGTAGCCAGTCTAAGGAGAAATCTGAGATGTCTACTCCTTGTTTGCGCAGATCATCTAAATAGTACCCGACTACCTCTGAATGGTCGATCTTTGAGAAAAGATAGAGTCCATTTGGGATATCCCTCTGATCTTTAAGTGCTTCCCAGGAGGTGTCCAAAGTTGGTTTGACCCTTACTTGATTAATAATTCCCATGCTCTTCAGATTGCGAGCGTTCAGAGGTCTTCCAGTCTCTATCATCATGTCTTCCATGAGTCTGAGCTGTATTAGATTGTCCACGAGGCCAATTTCAATCAGCACATCAGATATACGTCTCCCCAGAGGAATGTAATTTCTTGTCTTCATGTTGTTTCTAGTATCTTTCACGGAGTCTCTGAGATATTTGAAGAGGAGTGCAGGAAGGCAGAGCTTCAGACACTTGTGAATGCAGTACAGAATGTATTTCTGGTATGTGTTGATGTAATCTAAGGAGTTGGAGGCTGGGCGGTGATGGATGGTGCCTAAGATGATCTTCAGCCATACCCGGAGGTTCTGATTGCAGTTCCTTGTTCTTGGAATGCTTGTCTTCAGCACTCTGTTGAAAAATTCTTGGGTTTGTCTCATGGACAGATACTTTGCCCTAGGATTGATGTTGTATATGCATCTTCCTCTAGTCTTCTCCATGTTCATAAGAGCAGCAATTGATTTCTCTGTGATGACTATCTTGACTCCCAGAACGTAGGAGACAATGTAGTTATCGTCAGCGTCAGCGAACCTCTAGAATTCTTTTAGCAGATTTGTGTAGACTGAGCCATAGAGACGTTGAAAGTAGTTTTCCCTCCCTTGCTTCTTTAGTTCATCACTGAGGTCGACACCATTTCTTCTCATTTTGTCAAAATCCACCAACGTTTCACACATCACTTCCAGCTTTTCAAACGGTGTTGCAAGATGGATATGAGGCTCATGATCAAGAATGTGAGGTTCTTTGTAGATGGGAGTGGAAACGACGTCAGTGACTGCTGGGTTTTGATGACTTGAACTAGGAGTTTGCTTAGTTGAGTTCATCTGCTGAGAGAAGTTGTACACAGACTGTTGTTGAGAATCCATGAAGAGCGTTGATGAACTTGAGATGAAGGTTGAAGAATCTTGAGTAAAACTGCAAAAATGCCTTTTAGAGAGGGAGGAACACTGAAGGAGAGGGTTAGGTGTTTTTGTGAGTAAAAAGTGTGCAGTTGAAATGTGAAACGTTTAAATACCCAAATTAGGGTGCATGCAAAACGACACAGAAGGAGGAGTTTAGCACAAAAACCAAGTACGCACGTTAGAGGGGAGAATGATTCCAGCTCATAAATGATGTCTAATCCCAAAATCAGCGCACTGCTCGAGGAGATCTCAAGAGACTGTTTCTTGATTCTAACGCAGATGACTTCTAACTGGTAGTAGCATCAGAGTGAGATACAGAATCCAACTGTTTACTTTAGAGTCTTATTTTGCTAATTCAGAGGCACATTTTATTCAGGACAATTTTGAACGTTTAGATTTTTTAAGATAAAAGAGAATTTATCTTCAGCAAGGGGTATGGTAAAGATGTCTTCCCATTGATGGTCTGTAGCAATAAACTTTAACGTTACTACCCTTTTCTGAACATAGTCTCTAATGAAGTGATGTTCTATTTCTATGTGCTTAGCTCTGGAGTGCAAAATAGGATTCTTACTTAAACAGATGGCAGCAGTATTGTCACAAAAGATAGGAATGTTACTCTCAAAGATTTGAAGATCCTCTAGTTGATTCTTCATCCAGAGCATCTGAAGAAAACTTCAGCTTGGGTAGACCTCTGACTAACTCGAGTTTATTTAGCTGAGATAGCTTTCTCATGCTAATGTGGCCCAAGCGTCTATGCCATACCCATTGCTCTTCATGAATAGATATTAAACATTTTACATTTTGTTCTTTTAAATCTGAAATATTTATTTTATAAATATTGTTTTTCCTCTTGCCAGTGAATAGGACTGTTCCATTGTTCTGATTAATTGCTTTACATGTTTTTTTGATTAAAGATTATGTCATACCCGTTATCACTTAATTGACTTATTGATAACAGATTATGCACTAATCCTTCTACATAGAGAACATCAGATATAGAGGGAAGAGTACCATTACCAATAGTTCCGGAGCCTCTGATCCTTCCTTTATGATTTCCTCCGAAACCTATGAATCCAGCATCTTTAAGTTCCAGGTTTTGGAACATATACTTTCTTCCCGTCATGTGTCGTGAGCATCCAGAGTCTAGGTACCATGACTGGTGTTTTAACTCTGCTGCATAAGACATTTGCAACATAAACAATCTTATCTTTTGGTACTCAGAATCTTTTGGGTCCTTTGTTATTAGTTTTCCCAGAGTTTCTTAACACTTTAGGTTTTCTAGCATTATCAAGGCGTTGTGCTTGTGTATGTGTATAGTGATAGGAAAATGGAGATTTAGGTTTGTCATTAGTAGAAGTTTTATCTTCACTTGGATCATACCCAATTCCTCTTTTATTGTTCTAACTGGCCTCATAAATCATGGATGCCATTCTGCTTCTCTCTATCCCATTCTTCAGAAACTTTTGAAAAGATTTTTCAAAATTGATGAGCATAGGTGGCTTCTGAAGCTTGATTGATTTGAATTCCTAGAAAGAACTTTAGTTCTTGTATTAAGCTCATTTCAAATTCTGCCTGCATTAGCTCAGAGAATTCTTGACATACAAAGGGGTTAGCTGAACCAAAAATGATGTCATCGACATATATCTGGCATATCATGAGGTCATTATTAATGTTTTTATAGAAGAGTGTAGAGTCAACTTTCCCTCTGATAAAATCATGTTCTAAAAGAAAATTAGTTAGCCTTTCATACCAAGCTCTAGGAGCTTGTTTTAATCCATATAGAGATTTATTAAGTTTAAAAACATGTTTTGGACAATTTGAATTTTCAAAACCTGGAGGTTGATTGACATACACTTCTTCTGATATATAGCCATTAAGAAATGCGATCTTGACATTCATTTGATATAGTTTAATAGAGTGATTTACATCAAATGAAACAAGTAAGCGAATAGATTTTAACCTAGTGATTGGGGAAAATGTTTCATTATAGTCAATGCCTTCTTGTTGACTGTACCCTTGAGCTACCAATCGAGCTTTATTTCTGATGACTTCGCCCTTCTCATTTAGCTTGTTTCTGAACACCCATCTAGTTCCAATAATGTGAGTACCTTTGGGTTTAGGAACAAGATCCCAGACGTCATTCTTTGAGAATTGATCTAGCTCTTCTTGCATGGCTAGAACCCAGTCGTCATCTTGAAGTGCCTCATCACAGGAAGTAGGCTCGATCAGAGATACTAGTCCTAGAGGGGTTTCTTCAGGTACCTTAAAGGTTGACCTAGTTCAGATAGGTTCATCATTGTTTCCCAAAATCAACTCTTCAATATGTTGGGGCGACTTTTTGATTTCTTTTGGATCGCTGGGGCTTTAGTTCCTTCTGAACTTTGTATATTAGATACTTCTGGTGCTTCAATCTTCTCGTCATAACCTGCAAGAGTAATCTTCAGATCTGCAAGTTTCTCAACTAGCTTTGACTTTTCAGGGTCAAGCTTATCATCAAATCTGACGTGAATTGATTCTTCCACTATTTTGGTTTTTGTATTGTATACTTTGTAGCCTTTAGAGCATTATGAGTATCCTAACAAAATATGTTTTAGTGCTTTTGAATCAAACTTGTTCAGATGTTCTTTAGTATTCAGAATAAAGCACGAGCATCCAAAAGGATGAAAATAAGAAATGTTGGGTTTTCTTCCTTTACACAGTTCATAGGGAGTCTTTTCCAGAATAGATCTTATGGAGATTCTATTCTGAATATAACACGTTGTATTTACTACTTCAACCCAAATGTTCTTAGCCACATTTGTTTCATTGATCATGGTTCTGGCCATCTCTTGGAGTGTCCTATTTTTCCTTTCTACAACTCCATTTTGTTGTGCATTTCTAGGACAGGAGAAATCACGGGATATTCCATTAGAGTCAAAAAAATTATTTTCAAATTCTCCACCATGATCACTTCTGACTCTAATGATTTTAGAGTCAAATTCGTTTTGCACTTTGGAACAAAAGCTAGTGAATATAGAGTGAGACTCACTCTTGTGCTTTAAGAATTTTACCCATGTCCAGCGGCTAAAGTCATCAACAATAACTAATCCATATTTCTTCCCATTGACTGATGTTGTTTTAACAGGACCAAACAAATCAATGTGAATAAGTTCCAGAGGCTTAGAGGTAGAAACGATATTTTTCTTTTTAAAAGATAATTTTGAAAATTTTACTTTCTGACATGCTTCACATAGAGCATCTGAAGAAAACTTCAGCTTGGGTAGACCTCTGACTAACTCGAGTTTATTTAGCTGAGATAGCTTTCTCATGCTAATGTGGCCCAAGCGTCTATGCCATACCCATTGCTCTTCATGAATAGATATTAAACATTTTACATTTTGTTCTTTTAAATCTGAAATATTTATTTTATAAATATTGTTTTTCCTCTTGCCAGTGAATAGGACTGTTCCATTGTTCTGATTAATTGCTTTACATGTTTTTTTGATTAAAGATTATGTCATACCCGTTATCACTTAATTGACTTATTGATAACAGATTATGCACTAATCCTTCTACATAGAGAACATCAGATATAGAGGGAAGAGTACCATTACCAATAGTTCCGGAGCCTCTGATCCTTCCTTTATGATTTCCTCCGAAACCTATGAATCCAGCATCTTTAAGTTCCAGGTTTTGGAACATATACTTTCTTCCCGTCATGTGTCGTGAGCATCCAGAGTCTAGGTACCATGACTGGTGTTTTAACTTTGCTGCATAAGACATTTGCAACATAAACAATCTTATCTTTTGGTACTCAGAATCTTTTGGGTCCTTTGTTATTAGTTTTCCCAGAGTTTCTTAACACTTTAGGTTTTCTAGCATTATCAAGGCGTTGTGCTTGTGTATGTGTATAGTGATAGGAAAATGGAGATTTAGGTTTGTCATTAGTAGAAGTTTTATCTTCACTTGGATCATACCCAATTCCTCTTTTATTGTTCTAACTGGCCTCATAAATCATGGATGCCTTTCTGCTTCTCTCTATCCCATTCTTCAGAAACTTTTGAAAAGATTTTTCATATTCATAAATTATTGTGTTTGAAGTTTGTGGAGCTTGAGATAACGCTTCTTCAAGTTTTGAGCATTGTTTATTTGTGGAATCTCTTTCTAATGTCAAGGTTCGGTTTTCATCTTTTAGTTATGAAACTGTTATCTCAAGTTTACCACATTCTTCGAGGGTTTCTTCAAGCAACTCTTTT
The DNA here is from genome assembly GCF_024323335.1 of Lathyrus oleraceus. NCBI lineage: Eukaryota > Viridiplantae > Streptophyta > Magnoliopsida > Fabales > Fabaceae > Lathyrus > Lathyrus oleraceus. The sequence continues at coordinate 353,550,373 of NC_066580.1, read as the reverse complement.
ACAACTTTAAAATTTTGTTTAAGTTTCTGATATGAGTTTAGAGTTTCAGATAGGCATGATTCAAGGTCAGAGCGAGAAAGGTCAGAAAGTACCTCTTTGGATTCAGATTCTCCATCTGAAGTATTCCTAGAGGTGGTAGCCACGAGTGCCCCATTTGCCTGTTCATCAGAGTTTGATTCTGATGAGTTAGATCCACTGTCATCCCAGGTAGCCATCAGTCCCTTTTTGGTTCTGAAGGAACTTTTCTTGAAGTTCTCTTTTTTGGAGCTTTCTTTCTTCAACTTGGGACATTCGTTTCTATAATGACATGTTTCCTTACATTCATAGCAAGTTATATCTTTGTTAGATTTACCTTTTGAAGTTGGTTCTGATCGATCTCCTTTGGATTTTGGTCTTCTGAAGTTATTATTCCTTTTTCTCCAGAGTTGTTTTACTCTTCATCCAATTCTTCCTTTTCAGAGTCATCAATGTCTACTTCTTTAGCCTGGAAGGCTTTGTTTCTATCAGACTTGCGTCTTTCTGATCTGGACTTTAGTGTTACAGACTTGATCTTATTCTAAGGCTCATCTTCCTCCAGTTCTATCTCGCGACTTCTGAGTGAACTGACGAGTTCTTCAAGGCTGATGTTGTTCAGATCCTTTGATAGTTTTAAGGCTGTGACTATGGGTCTCCATTTCTTTGGCAAGCTTCTTATGATCTTTTTGACATGGTTCGTAGTTGTATATCCTTTATCTAGCACTTTGAGTCCTGCAATTAAAGTTTGGAATCTAGAAACCATTAACTCTACAGCTTCATCATCCTCCATTTTGAAGGCTTCATACTTATGGATTAAAGCCAGAGCCTTTGTTTCTTTAACCTGAGAGTTTCCTTCGTGAGTCATCCTCAGGGAGTCAAGTATCTCTTTAGCTGTTTCCCTGTTGGCGATTTTTTCATACTCATTGTAGGAAATGGCATTGAGAAGTATCGTTCTGGCTTTGTGATGGTTCTTGAATTCACGCTTCTGATCATCTGACATTTTGCTTCTGGGAATGGCAACTCCAGCATCTGTCATAGGTGGTATGTAGCCAATTGTGACAATGTCCTGGAGATCAGCGTCGTAGCCCAGAAAGAAAATTTCAATTCTGTCTTTCCAATAATCAAATTTCTCTCCATCAAAGACTGGAGGTTTAGCGTTGTAACTATCTCTTTCATTTGTGTTGGCCATAGTTTTTCTCACTCTAGATCTTTATACACAGTTAAGTGTTTGATTAGAAAATCAATAACAGAGCCGAAGCTCTGATACCAACTAAAGGTGAGAAAAACAAGAAAGACGGGTTTGCATTGTTTTGGAAATAAAAGCTTTTTCAAAGAATAAGAACACACAGAATTTTATACTGGTTCACTTAGAAAACAAAGGTAGTCCAGTCCACCTGCAGCGGGGTATTCATTACCGTTGCAGATATTGACTAAATCCAAGGTAAATCATACAAGTCGAGTCGCCACCGCACTTCTATTTATCCAAAGGAATGGTTAGAAAGCGAACAAAAACCTAAAAGTTTTATCGAATCAAAAACTAGTAAAAATGTCAAAGATCTGGGTAAGGGGGTTGGTTATGCAATGGGAAGGTATTAGGCACCCAAAGCATCCTGGGTAAGGGGGTTGTTTTTTTTTTTGAAAATTTATTTGTGCAAACCTGATTGAAGGGATGAGAAAAGCGTGTATGTTTATCTAATGTACTACTTAGTAAAAGAAGGGTCAAAAGAAAATGACTCGCACGGACGTCGCATCCACTTCATACGTATCTCATCTGAATTTGAGAATCAGAGTCTTCGTAGCTCGGCTACGTATGAGTTAAAAAGGAGTGTGCTCGCTAAGACATCGCGTCTTATGCATACGTATCTCATCTGGGATGAAAATCAGAGCAAAATGTAGTTCGACCACCTATGGGGTAAGGGTTATGTTTTGGGGTGAACGACGTTACTACGCAATCTACCGGATGCTCGACCTTTGGAGACTTACTCGCCTGTAGTAGAAGGAGATAACGTGTTCTTAGGAGAAGAAAAATCAATGAGTTTGGGGTGTTTAGGGTGCTCATGCAAAAAGGCAGTCCTAGATGAAGGAATCGCGCTACCTTAAATGACATGCCACGAGAGGCTATATGAAACCTAAGAAATCGGTAACATACGGGAAAAGTAAAGGGATCGAGAGATCTACCGTACGGATAAAGATCCGAAGTAATAGCAATTAGATAAATAAGAAACCCAAACACTCTTCCGAGCTAAACACCATCAAAGAAAGCGAGTCAGTACAGGTAATCGGAATAGAAATCCAGGTGGTACCCCACAAATAAAGTGGAACACCAGGCAAGCCATCTCTGCAAGAGTCATATGAGCCCTCACAAAACAAAACTCAACAAACAGGTTAGAGAAACAAGATAGGGTAATCAAGAGTTGCCCCCAAATCAAAATGTAACCACATGAATCATGCCATTAAAATTCACAAAAAGCAACCAAGGGTAGGAGGCCTAAACCTCTTGTCAAACACATGCATCAAAAGGGTATCAAATTCACCCATAATACCTCATACATTTAGAGCATTCAAATTAAAAGCATAAAGTAATGGGAATAAGGCAAACCTGACTGGAGAGATCGAATGAAATTGAATTGCCCGGTTGGGTTTGCAAAGCACTCTTAGGGTTTATATGAGAGGGAATTGGTTCTTTGCAGATGAGTTCCCTTCAGTCTCTGGAGGTTGCTCTGAACTCTGTTAGCTCTTCTCTCACTATCTTTTTCCTGCCAGGGTAATAGGAATCGAATGGCCTTTTGTTTCACTGAAACTTTGAATTAATAACCTGATTTTTGTGGACCCGTGGGCTCAATGTTACATTTTTTTTATTTAATTTTTTTCGTTTTTTCGTTTTTTTTTTTTTAAACACGTGGGTTTCTCCTAGCGAGCATGACAATTCAAGAAATTCCTCTGAGCGTAGGTGATTCTGGTGGCTTTTCTTGGGACTCGCTAGGCGACCCATTCTGCTCGCCTAGCGAGCATGACAGCTCATGAACAAACTTTTGCTCCTTCAAGATTAACGTTTTGACTGACGAATAGACCCCATTTGAACCTGTTGGAAGTATCTCAAGCCATTCCTTTGTGTTGACTGATCATCTAAATAGAAACCACAAAGTGTCTTGGATGATACTCAAGCTTCAAACAAAAGATGTTAGTGACACATTTTTGTGCTTTTGGTTAGTAAACAAAAGTAAGAGAAACAATGATGTATAATTCAAGCATGCTTGGTGATATCAAACCAATCACAAGGAGTCCCACCCAAAGGCAAAGGGAACCAAGATGCTAAAGATCCTTGAGGCAATGCAAATGCAATGTTATGATGCCATGAGGGATCTTAGGGTCAAATTTGGGGTCTTACACCACCCGGCCAAGGTGATTTCGCCTTCAAAAAGGACATAATCCACTAATCTTGAAAGATTACACAACCAATCGTCTAAGAGAATAATCTCTTAGCCATCTCAAGTATAGAGACTGCGCAAAGTCACTTGAGGAACAAAAATAATTTAAGAAAAATAGAGTTGTAATGTAAAGCGCTTCTAAGAGTAAGCAAGTATTATAGAAAAGTATTAGGACAAGAGTTTTTCACGTAAGAGTAGCAGCTCATGAAAAATGAGAGAATATGAATTAAGTTTCTGTGCCCGTAGATATCTCTCTCTAGTGAGGTAAATTGTCCTTTATATAGTAATTGAGAAGGACCGTTGGAGTGATGACAGAATCTTGGTCTTTGATGAGTATTCAACGTCATTACTTCTGTGTTTCTTTCTATAACCATTTTGTCTGACATTTCAATTCTTTCTTAAAATACTTCCTTTCCATAATGAGATATATTTCCGTTACGCTTTTTGGACTTGTGAATCTTCATCAGAGTCTTGATGTACCAGAGTTATTCTTCATAGGTGATCACGTATGATTTCATTAGAGCTTCTCAGAGTGCTAGTCTTCTTAAGTATCAGAGTCTAAGACCAGTAGAATGTTGGAGCTTCTGGTTTTGTCTTTCCTTGATCAGAATCAGAACTTCTTGGATGTACTCCCTTCTTAGCGGCGTCTGATCCTTTAATACTTTGTATCTGACATACATTTATATCTGATATATGATCAGAGTCCTTCGTAACTGTTCAGAATCCTGCATGAATGTTCATATTCCTGCATGAATGTTCAGAGTCCTACATACGTAGAAAGAATCCCGTTAGAGTGCCATTTTTGGTTTCATCCTTTGTTATCATCAAAATCTTAGAAATTTATTGTAGAACCAGTTTTGTTCTTACACAACTAAGCATCATTATAGGAAGCAAATGAAGAAGGTCCTTTCCTTGAAGGCTCAGCAATAGACAAGGCTTGGAACAGAGTCCCAACCTTATCCTTAACATCTATGTAGGAAAAGGAAGATAAATGGCTAACCAAGATAGCCTTCTCTCCCCCTATCACCACAAACTTCTTACTTTTAACCAACTTTAACTTCTAGTGTAGGGTGGATGTCACGGCGCCTTCCTCGTGAATCCATGGTCTGCCAAGCAAACAGCTATATGATGGATGAATATCCATGACCTGGAAAGTGATCTGGAAATCACTAGGTTCAATCTTGATCGGGAGTTCTACTTCATCGATCACAATTTTCCTTGATCCATAAAAAGCTTTCACTACCACTCCACTTTGCCTCATGGGAGGCCCCTGGTAAGAAAGTTTGGCCAGAGTGGATTTTGGAAACACATTGAGTGATGATCCTGTGTCCACCAACACATTGGACAAGGCATCATCCTTGCAGTTCATTGAAATGTGTAAGGCCAAATCGTGGTCTTTTCCCTCCTCTGGAAGATCAGCATCACAAAAGCTCAAATTGTTACTAGCAGTTATGTTTGCAACAATGCTATCAAACTGCTCAATAGTGACATCGTGGTCCACGTATGCCACGTCCAACACCCTCTGCAAAGCTTCGCGGTGTGGCTCCGAATTCATCAACAAAGATAACACTGATATCTTTGATGAAGTTTGTAGCAGTTGATCAACAACGTTATATCCACTCCTCTTGATGAGCCTCAGCATCTCATCACTATCCTCTTTCAAAATGCCATGTTGGCCAACCAGGACAGGAGTGTCTTTAACAACATTAGGGTCAACACCCTTCACAACAAGTGTCGGATTAGAAGAAGAAACCCCCACAGGACCGACAGGATTAACAACATCAGTTCTCCTCACGACATCTTCGTGGGGTTTTGGCGGCGCCGAGAAAACACAACCACTACGGGTCACACCACTAACATCTGAGATACTTACAACAGAGGTGGAGGGTAACGACAGCTCCTTCCCATCTTCCAACATAACAACGTTATATCTGTAGGGAACTGCTTTATTTGCTGAATACAGGACAAGGCCCGCTGGCTTTATCACAAGAGATGGTGACACCTTCTTTTTGCTGCCATCATACTTGATGACAACAGGCTCTAGAATATTAAACACAGGGGTTATAGAATCAACTTCGTCCTCGTTACGATTCTGAAGTATTTCGATTATACCCTGATCCAACATCTCTTGGATGTCCTTTCTAACTTGTCGGCATCCTCTTTCGTTGACAGTGCACACCTGGAACCTATCATGGTCATGCTCATAGTGACTGTATCCACACAACAGTTTATGCATCTCAACCAAAGATTACCTGATATCATTAACATGCAGGACTTTATATTTGCCAGGGCAACCCTAGAAAATGTTCACAACAGCTTTCCCATGCTCAGGCAATGGGTTCTTCTTGACATTAAGACCTATGTCCTCGAAAAAAAAAATCCCACTTCTCACAAGGTCTTGCACCTTGGTCTTTAAGGGATAACAATTCTCCACATCATATCCGGGGGCACCAAAATGATATACACAATGTAGTTCAGGCTTATACCACCACTGAGGGTTGGTTGGTACAGTGGGAGGGTCTCGTGGAGCAAAACCTACTTATGCATATGATGCATGCGATGTTTGTGCAAATGATTTATCGTTTTTATTTTAGGAACTTTATAGAGATCTATTTGCAAATATTTGAAAATATTTATCTTTTTAAGACATATGAGGAATACTTATAGCAATAATATTTGGAAAAAAATTTACACCAAAGAAGTAATACAGTTTTGGTAACCAAATACAATACAAGAGGGAAGGAGAATAAACATCCTATGGAGCCCTAGAAACAATCGTCCAAAGCTCTCGAGACCGGAAGATAAGCCGCGCGAAGCCTCTTCACCTCTCTCTCATAAGCTGCTTCCATGTCGGCCTTCTCCTTGGTGAGCCGATTATACTTCCTCTTCCAAAACCTGGATGACTGAGGAAGAAGAGAAGTAACCACATCATCAGGCTCATCAATAACCTGATGCTCCAGAAATTCTATCACAACATCCTTATCTCTGAGCTGTTGAAGTAATTCCTCTCGCTCACGAACCCAAGCACGCGAACGGTCTTCATCTCTCAACTCCTCTAATCCTTGGTTAGGGAGGGTTGAAGGCCTAACCATAACCATAGGGGTAGGTCTTGGATAGTCATATGGAATGCGGTACTCCAAAGCTCTCTTCCTCACCCAAGCGGTGTAGGGTTCCAAAGCAATACAATTCTTCAGACCAAGCTCTTTCCTTCCCTTTCTATCAAACTTGCGCCAGGCGCGAACCATCCTACCCTTCAAGTTCTGGGGATCTTTACCCACTTGAAAGAACACACCTTCTAACAAAATGATATTAGGTTTATCCTTTAAGGCGATCCCAAGCTGACGGCGAGCTAAAACAGGGTTATAGTTAATTCCACCACATGTACCAAGAAGAGGCACATTGAAGAATTCACCACAAGAGTCAATAATCTGAACACCATCATATACACGGTTATACTAAAAGATATCATCATTAGTGAGAGACATAAGTCTCGTAGACCACCATAGACATCCCTTGTTCTCCTTGTAGGCGAGCGTCTGTGGCAAGTGCGAAATAAACCACTTGTACAACAGAGGCAAACATCATACAATGGTACCACCACCTTTTGCATTCCTCATATGCAAAGATAAATAAGTGTCACCCAACATAGTCGGAACGAGATTAAGATTAGAGAAAATCCTAATAGTGTTCACATCCACGAAGTTGTCGATGTTGGGGAATAACACTAGCCCATAGATTAGAAGTACAAATATGGCTTCAAAGGCGTCCTCACTCATGGCCTTCCCAAACAACATAGCTTGGGCAATGAGAAAATCAGATGGGAGACCTTGAATTCCACCTTTGGTAGTCATATGAGCAACAATCTCAGATACATCTATATGAATCATATCAGCAATCTCTTGGGAAGAAGGAACCCTCTCCAAGCCACTGAACGACAATTGATCCAGAATAGGTATACCCACAAGATAGGCATACTCCTCAAGTGTAGGCAACAACTGGAAATTCGGAAAAGTAAAGCAACGGTACAGAGGATCATAGAACTGTACTAGCACACTCATCATACTTTCATCAACCTGAGTAGAAAGAATAGACAGAAGCTTCCCATGGCGAGCTTTAAACTCCAAGGGATCTAATACATAAGATGTCAAACTCCTTAACTCTTTCAAGTCGGGTTGTCTGAAACTGTACTTCTTCGTATGCCTTCTTTGCTTATCCATGTTCGAAAATTTGCAAATAGACCTCTAAAGTTCCTTGAAAATTTTCTTGTTGATGATATGGATGCAAATGGATGCATGAATGCATGGATGCAACAATCACACTCAAGGATCAAGCAAGTCACGCCACACAAAGGTCACGGGATGGATCAAGTCATCCTCAATATCAATCATCCATTTTGGTGGATTATGGTTTACACCTTATCAACACCCAAGTTCCAATGATATTGACGATATACGTGAACGAATCAACCGCGAATCACAGGTTTGTTGTAAGTCACGAGCATGGAGTCTTGGTTAAGAACCACCCAATGGGAGAGTACTATGGTTAAACCTGACAATCATGTTCTAAAAAGGTCCCCATATTCATCATCTCATCTTTCGGATATTATCGGATAAAACGACTACTCGTATTCCAAAAATATTTCTAAGAGAGACTCTTATGAGCATAGTATCGCGTAACAATCGTATCAAATCTTACACTTGAATGACCTTCGCACTTCGTCCTAAAAATAGACCAAGATGGGCTAGGTAATCTAAGGTCCTTGACTTCTAAGGTTCCTATTGGAAAGAGTAATGCCTAACCACGACTACTCGTGTCACATTATTGATCCCAACAAGACCTCCACCAAGTGAATGGGCTTGCAAGTCAACTTGCCAAGGAATAACTCCACACAAGTCAACAAGACTATGCCATTCTCCTATCATAAGTGCACTCGAGTTCGGGTATAGAACTCATCTCATAAGAGACCACCAAGCACACAAGCAATTGATATATCAAGCAATTCATACATTACAATCAATACAGTCATCCCAAATTTGCACAATAATATGTCACAAATAAATATAAACATACAATACAACTAGCAAAAAGTAGGCTAAACCCACTAGGAAATGTATGTCCCCAGAAGAGTCGCCACTTTTCTGTAGCGGGGTATTCGTTACCTTATGATTTATTGATTAAACCAAATATAAGCATACAATTCGAGTCGCCACCGTATTTTTATTTGTCCAAAGGAAAGGCTAAAAAGCGAACAAAATCCAAGTAAGAAGTTTTATCAAATCAAAAACTAATAAAAATGTCAGAGATCGGGGTAAGGGGGTTGGTTATGAGATGGGAAGGTTTTAAGCACCCAAAACATCCTTAGTACTCTAAGGAAACCTCTTTTTGCAAATGTGTGTTGTATGTTGGTATTTGTGAAAATGTTTGTGCAAACAAGATTGGGGGGATGAGAAAAGAATATACATTATATTTACAATTTTGTTGTTTCAATGGATGAACCCATTGCCTACGTACCATCACAAAGGTAGGATCAAAACCTCATAGTTCGGGGTAAAAATTTCAAAGATTGGTGAATTGATTTGTTCAAAAGCCTTAAGGTCTTTTGTTATCAAAGGGATAAAACTCAACCTAAACCAACAATCCACCATGTGAGGAGAGCTTCAACATACTAGTGAGGGATCCACCCTATAATAAGTATGGAAGACTTATAGTCCAATCACTAAGGATAAGGTGAGGTTTACATCAACCACTATGATAACTCAAACCTAATGACTAATGTTTATAAAAAAAGTTTTAACAAAGGTGCCCATTGAAACCACAAAAAACAACTTGAAGTGAGTTGTATTTACAAGTTAGAAGTATTCACAAAATTAAGTCAAAGTTTACTTAAGGATCATTCAAAATAAGTATTAGTGAAAAGAGTTTGAAAAATCAAAGGCATAAGGCCTAGGTTTCTAGTTTAAAAACAATGTCAAAATTTGCACAAAATGAGTTTCGCTTGGGTTAGAGTGGGGAGAAGAAGATAAGGGCTAGTCCTGAACATGCAAAGGTGAGATCATAAAGATGACTTAAGATGCTCCTTTCCTTTGGACTTAGCAAGCAACAAGCAATCAAAACAAATATACATTCAAGCTCCTAGGATCTCCATTTGGCTTGTCTCTTTTAACTTGGCTACTCATGATAGTGGTCTTTCTTACTATCTCAAGATGGAATCCCTATCACACAAGAGCAAACATCAAAAAGTTCACAACACAATAAGAGGAATGGACAAAGAATGAGTTTAGATTAGGGGTCCTTTGAAGTCAACTTTCAAATTTAGCATTCTAAAGGCATGAGGCCTAGTTGCTCTTCAACAAATTTAGAATTCTAAAGGCATGAGGCCTAGTTGCTTTTGAACTCCTTTAAGAATAGGTAAGCTCCTAATTCTAAGTCCTCTCTCCTTTTTGCATTGAGTTCACACAAACAAAGATGAAACAAACACAAAGCAATAATATATTTATATACAATAATGAGCTCGAATGAGCAAAAGAAAAATGGCATAAACATAAAATATATGCTCAAATGAGCAAAGGGAAAAAGCAATATGAATAAATGAGCAAGAAAGTAAATTGCATTAAAGTAAATTGCAAGAAATTAAATGCTTGAATTAAAGTTAGTAATTAGTGGTTAATGTTAGTGTGTCATAAGACAATTTAGCGCTATGTTAAGCAATCGTAAGTGGACTAATGTAGTAGTCACACCTATCTGAGGCCGGTCAATAAAACTATAGGCAAATAAACATAAGTTAGAGATCATGGCTAGTAAGCCAAGCTCCTGCAACTTGCCATGCCAAAAGAAAATATGAAAGCCTTGTATGGACATTAGGTTTTTTGCTTGACCAAGAAGCAACCTAGCTTGGAAACAAAGCAACTCATTTGATCTTTGATCAAGTTGAGTTTGATTTGGATCAAAGAAGGTTAAGCCTCTCATATGTCAAGACTAACCACAAATCATCAACTCATTGGCAAAAAAAAAGAGATGGAAATGAAATGGAATAGAGGGAGAATTCAAATGAAATAATCAAAACACAATGATCAAATGTGAATCAAATCATCATCAACCAATGTAAAACAGAAGAGAAATGAAGATTAGAAGTCAACAAGTCAAACATATTTTTTTTGGTAGTTTTGGAATTAAAATAAATGCAAAATTAAAATAGGCAAATTATGGTCAAACCTCAAATTCAATTCAAATCAACTTCAACAAGTCCAATTGAACCATCATAGGTCTAACATGGTCAAACAAGGTTTGACAAATTTTCTCAACATTTTTTGAAAACAGAAACTATTTAAAATCAATTAAAAAAACAATGAAAAATAACACAAATGAATTAAAATCTCAAATAAATCTCAAATCAATTAAGAAATTGATGAGAATATTTTTCATAGACTTATCATGATCCATATGTGTTAAGAAAATATTTTTGGAATTTTTTGGATATCAAAAAGTATTTAAAATGAATTAGAAACAATTAAAACAAAATAATTCACAAAAAATATTAAATGAAGTCACAAAAATAATTAAAAATCCGATTATGAAACTAGATTTTTCAAGAAAATTTGTGCCATTGGTCTCATATTTTTATGACTTCAAATAAAATAGTTATGAATTTTTTAAATTAAAAGGAATTAAAAGAATTTAAAACAGAAAAATAGAAAATAGGAAAATCAGGAGCGCTTGTATTGGATTCATTAAATGACGTGGCTCCATCACACGGTCCAGAAGCGTGGTCATATGGTAGGCCTTGGTCAAGCGCGTAACATGCATATTTAAAATAAGTCAACAAAACGCATGGCCAAGATTAGATCGTTTCAAACAGATCCAAGGGCACAGGTGGATCCACGTGGGGATGGTGGTGGAAACCACCATCTTCTCCGGACAGCAAACAACTTTCGGCCACCACGCGCAGATTTTTCAACCTCAACCAAAATGAAAAAACTATGGTACCAAAATGAAGCTAGGGTGATGTACATCACCCCTGTATCCTTGAATTGCCCTCAATGTTTCTATTAAGTGAGAAATATGAGTTGAAAAATCAAGGTGTGCAAACTGTAATGGTTCTAATCGTGAAATCAAGACCACCACTGGCCTGCCTCTTGCTCGAGGACTTCAGAAAACAATTCAAATGCAAGCAATTCACATCATGGAGCAAGATTTAGATCAAAACAGATTGATGATATACCTTTGAAGTGCAGCTTTAAATAGCACGATCTGCTCAAATTCTTGCTTCCACTTTGATCTTGAGGTGATGAGGATGCAAGGCTAAGGAATTGAAACTTGAAGATCAACTAAGGATGTTGAAATTCAAGCTTGAATTTGAAAAATGAAAATGGAAATTCCTTTGAGTAAGGCTGGGTTTTCACTTCAGCAGCCTTTCAGATCACCTTAAGGTTGAGATTTGAATGAGCAATGCCATGTATTTATAGCTGGAGATGAAGCAAGGTAATGAAATGCTCGTGTGCATGAGAATTGGGTCCTCCATGCATGGGTCTGTACAGGCGCATGTGAGGCCCAAAATTGAAAGTTTTTACCAAAAGTGACCAACTTCAAACCCTTATGTTTCAATGATGCAAGCCTGAAATGGAAAAACCTCCAACATCAAAGTTGTATATCTTTTCAAAATTATAAATTTGGACTTAAATTTTGCATCATTTGGATTTTTTAATGAGAAAGGTATAGGCACTTTAAGTTGGACACTTTTCACATTCAATGGTTTTGGTTCAAAGTACCTATAATGTTTTGTATTATCACATGTGTTTAGTTTAGGATTATGAAGTTTTGTCCAACATAATATTTGAAGTAGACATCTTAATATTTCCAATGCAATTGTTCTCACCTCAAAATCATAAAAAATAAGGAAGTTAGGTCCTTGGGAAGTTGACCCAAAATTAGGGTTTCAGTCAAAATGACCTATAATGTTTTGAAATGAATGATGACCTTCCAAGTTTCAAATGGATTTTTATGAACATTAAAGTTTCTCATATGGTTCTTAAGAACATTTTTTCCCTTGGGGTCATCTTAATTTGACAAACAAATCAAAAGTTAGGTCTCAGTGATCCTCAGCTTAGTCAGATGACTTGACTGGTCAACTTCTCAAGGCCAAACTTCAAATCTTGATGAATAAATGATTGAGGGGCCTCACATAGGCTCATATATGCATAAAATGATGAATTAAAGAACTTTCCTTGATTAAATTTGATCATAGGTTGAGGTTGCTTCATGAGCAAGGCACATTCAATGCACAGTTGAATTAGGGTTTCCTTGGGAAACAATCCTCAAGCCCTTTGGTTCATCTTGATCAAATTGGCAAATTGAGATACTTGGGAGACATATATGATGATTGGGAACTTTGTGGACCATTGTCATGCTTATTCTCATCTTCATCTAGCCACTTCATTGAGCATATGAGCCTCCTAGGAACAGGGGATCACATGATCATTTGAGCTTCAAAACAAAAGAGGTTAGTGACATATATTTATGCTTTTGGTTAGTAAACAAAATAAGAAAGGCAATAATATACAATTCAAGCATGCTTGGTGGTCTCAAACCAACTCACACAAGTCCCACCCTAGGGTTAAGGAGACACACATGCTATGATCCTTGAGGCAATGCAATGAGCAATGATATGATGCCATGAGGGATCTTAAGGTCAAAATTAGGGTCGTACATATATTAATATTAATTATTTTAATAAAATAAATCTATTTTTAAAATTGATTTATAAATAAAAAAAATTCAAATATTTTGTCTCTTTTTTAAAATTGTCTCTTGCTACAACAACAATTTTTTAATAGTCATAAATTCTGTTAGTGTCTTGCAACAAGGTAATTACACTATTCAACGTTGCTACAATGTTATTCCCTTCTATTCCAAATTATAAGTCGTCAAAAATATTTATCCTAAATTATATATCATCGATTATAATTAATTTATTTTTCTTATACAACAACTATTATATTTTTTAATTTATATAAAATTTACAAAACGTTTTATAATTTGTGAGGAAGGGGGAGTATGTAAATCCAAGGCTTGTCCTTCCAGCTTAGGCATGAAATCATGAATGAATAAAACAACTACATTACATTTTCACGTTATTTTCTTTGGCAAACATGATGTGACATGTTGTAGTCATAATTGGTGAGAAAGAGGGGCAGGGTGAGTTCTCTCCTTTGGTGAATGGTGAAATAAATAAAGAAAGTGGTGATATAAAATGTATACTTTCCTGCTATGTTTCTCCCTGTTTTTGGTCAAACAAAGCAGCAACAGTATGAATTTTCCATCATGGTCTTCACCCTTTCAGGTGGTGATAGCGACTATCATGATAATATAAATTATTAGAGCACAGATTACCATGACAAAATTATTGCTACGAGTACTATATTTTATGACAGACCCCCCTGCAATTTCATTTAATTTGGTATAAACACATTAATACTGATGAAACTTGACACCAACCATATTACTAGTTATCCTTTCATCAATTTGTGATCCATATGCTTCCATGCAACTTACCAACATATACCCACATTTATTATTGTTTAACATTAGGCAAAAACTCATCCTCAAATGATAAAGCGATTCCTTCTTTTTTTCAATATAACTATTTATCAGTTGTTGCTACATATCTAGAATTTTTGAAATATTTATATTTAATAGAGAAACTTGTTAAAAAATTTATTTTCAGATGACAAAATGTGTAAAAAATATTAATATTCCAACAAAAACTTAAGCATTGTACTACTCCCACCGTGTTACAATGAGAGATTCAATTGATCATTTTTTACGTCTTAAGAAAAAAGAATAAATGAAAGAGAGAGTGATATTTTTACTAAAGTACCATTATAATGTATTAGAAATGATGAAAGCAATAATTAGAGGATAAAAATGGAAAATATACATTAAAAATTGAAATGAATTTCAAATGAGTCATTCATTATGAGACGAAGGGATATAACTCAATTTGTATAGGCCCTCAAAATTTATGGGACCAAAGCATCTCATTTACATAAGGAAAAATTTACACAAGACATCCCTAATTAGATATGTCACCCTCACATACTTTTATAATATCAAAAAAATTATTTATTTATAAGTAAACACTTGGGGTGTTAATAGTTATTTCACAAAGAGATATAACTCAATTTGTATAGGCCCTCAAAATTTATGGGACCAAAGCATCTCGTTTACATAAGGAAAAATTTACACAACACATATCAAATTGGACATGTCACACCCACATATTTTTATAATATCAAAAGAAAAATTTATTTTTCTCATTAATCATAATTTGTCAAGTTTTTGCTCAGTCGCAAAAAATCTAGTAGGTCATACAAAAAATTTGGCACTACTGATAACGCTAGATCTAAATCATTTATCAATTTCTTAGATGACACAATAGGGATTGGTCTTTAAATGCTATGAATATACACAAACTGACGTAAACACCTCTCATGTAATTATATAGCAACACAACTCTCCCATTGCAGACAGCCAAAAAAAGGGCAGTGTCACTAAACTCTTGATGCACTCTTTGGTTTACGTAAGGTGTCCATATGACATCATTGACAATCAAAGCATCAATCAGGCACCTATACTCCATCAGATCCCTTAAATGAGAATGCATGAACCTTCATCTAGTGGCTCGTGGGGAGCTATCAATGGCGATCAGGCTTGTCACAAATGGACGGGAAACACTTATATATTCAACACTTCACAATAAACACAAATTACATAAACGAAATGTCTTTGATAAAGAAGAAGGAAATAAACAAAACATAATAAATGCTCATAATTGAAATAGACTCATATAGTCGACATACAATCTCGTCTCAAAGAGAATCGCCTCTTTAATGGTAGTATATAAACTATCAAAGCATCAGACCCCCATGCACAATCGAGATGCTCAAAGTCGACAACCATGGATAGGTATCTAGAATTGATGTATACATGAGACTTATCTGTTGAGATAGTACATCCTATAAGATGGAACATGTATACCCTAGTTGTTGCCTCATACATATAGTGTTGCACATGTGAGTAATACACGTCTCGGAGCCAAGAGACACAAAATTGAGCATTCTTGTTAACTCGAAACACATTCAATATCACACACTATGTAACGCCTAGTTATGTCTCAGCATCCATACATGCAATCTCCTGGTTCGTCAACGGATGGGTGAGGAAGTTACCTTCTAGGAAAGATGGAAAAGGTTGGAGACATCATCCAGGATAATCGTCATCTCACAAAATAAAAGATGAAATAAGGATGTCATTGTAAGACCCCAATTTTGACCCTAAGATCCCTCCTGCTATCTCATCATATGCATTGGCTTTGGGATCACACCTTGGCATCCTCCTTACCCCTCATTCAATGAGTTTGCATTGGGAGAGGTCACCAAACACATTTGATTGTATCATACTTTATTTTATTTTGTTTACTAACAAAAATTCCAAAAATATGTCTATGTATAGTTGTACTTCTTTTTTAGGTAGTGTGTGCATCCACCAATGCCTCATCAAGCTCATATATAGGGTTTGTGACCCTCAATGCAAGGATATTAATCAAGAGATTGTTCACATTGATTCTAGACATCATATAAGGATCCCTATTATTTTTACTTATCATTTTGATTAAGAATTCACTAAGAGTTTGAAGCTTATTTGCCTTGGAAGCCCTAATTCATCTGGGTATCTTGTGTGACTTCCTCAATAAGTTTCTTCAATATTTGATCAAATATTTCAAGTTATACATCATTATAAATCATCTTATACATATATGATCCTCCATGAGTCCCAAATATCAAGATAAGTTCAATTTTGCAAGTTGGTTCAAGGTGGTTGAGCCGAGAAAGTCAAGAAAGGGGGGGGGGGGGTTGAATTGTTTGGAAAATAAAACCTTTTTTAATAACTTAAACACACGCAGAATAAAAAGTTTGACACATAATTTTATAATGGTTCGCTTGAAATTCAAAGTTACTCCAGTCCACCCGACGAAGGTGATTTCGCCTTCAAAAAGGTCTTAATCCACTAATCTTGAAAGATTACACAAACAACCATCTAAGAGAATTAATCCCTTAGCCATCTCAAGTATTCAGACTTCACAGAGTCACTTGAGAGAATATCTTAGTAATAAAAAGATTGGTAATGCACAATGCTCCTAACAATAAGCAAATATTACAGAAATATAAGAACAACAATTTTTCACGTAAGAGAAGCAGCTCGTGAAATAGTGAAAGAGGATGATTGAGAGATTTGTATTCTTGTGTGTCACTGGTGTGTTTTCTTGTGCGACATTCCATCCTTTATATAAGAGTTTGAGAGGATCGTTGGTTGATGACTGAATCTTGGACATTGAAGAATGACTAATGTCATTACTCTCCTTGTTTCTTTCCAAAACAATTTTGGGTGCGTCATAACTTCCTTCTAGAAATAGTTTCTTTCCAAATGCAGATTTCTTCACGTTTACGCTTTCTGAGTCAGCGAATCCTGTCTTCACGGTTACGCTTGTCTTCACCCGTTTACAACTCTTCACTTAATCCCTACCCAATGCAATTTCAATCTTACTCTAAGATCAGAGTTCCTACTCACTCCCCCTCAATCACCTCAGTGATTACTACCTTTAATCAATATTAAAGACAATTTTGAAGTCACACTTCAAACAACTCTTGATTGTGCTTAACAGCGTTAATCAAGATACACAACACTCACGCTTAAAAGCTTTGAGCGACACAACACTTACAACTCAATGAACACCCTATGCCAAAGCAATCATCTACGTGATAATGGCTTGGCTTACAAGATATGTCTAATACAAGACTCACAAAAATATAGCAGTGAAGTATGATGGACACACTAAATCTTCACGCCTCAAAATCCCCAGTTCTGAATGAAGGAACGACTTCCTTTTATATTGCAGTACTTGGGCCTTTGCACTTGTATTCCCCTGAATTTAAGGTCACGCGAGTTCCCCTAAATTCCACATCTAGGTTACTAACAAATAGGCTATTTGTTAGGTTCATTAAATGTAGCTTGGTTGTTGATTTCCTGGATTTTCTCTCAGCTGTTGAATCCCTGAAGAATAGCCTGAGAAAAAGCTGAAACAGAAAACTGAACAACCTACAATATAGCATATGCTGTCAGGAATGAATGTCACGACATTCAGCTTGACATCAAGGATCATATGCTAAGTCTGTTTTTCCAGAAAACAGACTGTACAATTTTGCTGATCTGTATATGACCAAAATGACCATACTACAGTAACATCTTACATTAATAAATGTCAAGGTATCCAATTTGACATTTACACATTTGGCCTTAAGTCAGTTCTGTTATCCTCTTGAAGAACAGACTAAGAAACATGCTGAAGTATAGCAGAACACCACTCTGTCTATTGTTCAGTATATGCTGTCAATGATGAATGTCATAGAATCCAGTTTGACATTCAGTCAGTAGGCCTTATGCCAGGTCTGGTATTTCCTTGATAACCAGACTGGAAATAAATACTAAGTTCTAACAGAACACCAGCTGTTCTATTCCTTAGTATCTGCTGACAGGGATGAATGTCACAACATCCAGTTTGACATTCAATAAATCCTGTATTAGCTAATCCTGCAGTAACTACTCAAGTGTGTCATGACATCAGTCAAGACATCAGAGTACAGTTAGATATTCTAACCTACAATGCAGTCACACATACACACCATGTCATGACATCAGTCAAGACATTAGAATCCAGCTAGTGTTTTACCATATAATGCAGCCAATTAAACACCTACATTTTGTGATTATATATATTTGCTTGTGTGTTTTGATTTTGCTTGTGGTCTTAGGACCTTAAAATACCTAATAACAAGAAAACCCCTAAAAATATCTGGTGGACTGTTGAACTTGATCTGAACTTTTGGACATAGAATTAGGCAACATTCCCTGTGCAAAAAAGACTTGGCCAATGCCAACATTCTGAGATTGAACTATTGTAGACTGAGCCTTTATCTCATACTAACCTTTGGGAGTTGTTTGAATTCATCTGATACTCTGTCTTTATGCTTAATAGTTATTTTGATTTTGTGTCTGATGATTTGCTCTGAGTTGATCAAGGAATTTCATCTGATACATGAGAAGACAATGAAGACTGCTAGCTATGGGAATTGCTTTGCTTGATGTGTCTATCTTTATTTGATTCCTTAATCTTCATGATGTCTGGATATTGTTCATTGGTTATTGATTATTGCTTGATTAAATTGCAAGGGAAAATGGGTTTCTATATGAAATTCTTGTCTGTTGGATTGCATCCCATTGGTAAGATCTTTTCAGCTCTTATCTTTTAAAATTATGCTTAGGATAGCCTCTTCATCTCCTCTGACTTCTTAAATTTCAAATTCTCTCCCCTCATTTCAGAAAAATCTTTTTTGCTTGTAATTTCAAAGTTATACCTTGTTTTAATGATTAAACACTTTGGCCATATGCCATTGAATTCTCAAACTCCTTTCTTAAATAATTCACCAACTTTGAAATTTTTACCACGAACTAAGAGGTTTTGATCCCTTATTTTTATGTTGGTACGTAGGCACAAGTCTGAAGGTCTTTCCAGACACAAAAATACAATCAATAAATTCTTTTCTCATCCCCCACACTTTATTTTTCTCAAAGATCTTTTATACCAAAAACACATGCACACATAAAAAAGGGCTCCCTAGGAGTACCTAGGACACTTTGGGTGCTAACACCTTCCCTCTGTGTAACCAACCCCCTTACTCGTGATCTCTGGCATTTTATTAGTTTTGATTTGAAAACTTCTTATCTTTGGGTTTTATTCATACTTTTCCCTTTTCCTTTGGAAACAATAAAAGCGCGATGGCGACTTTGGTTTTATTGACGTTAAGCTTATCCATAGTTTGATGGTCATGAATTTACCGCTATAGTCATCCAGCATGATGAGGAAACATTCAACCAACTACAAAAAGCCGACATCAACGACAATCATTGTGACCTCATTTGGCATATGCATTTCAGAGAATTTCTTCAACTTCGACCAAGGAGTGGTTCGGTAACAAATGAAGCATAAATGATCAGTTATATTCAATCAACCATTAATAAATAAATAAATATTAAAATAAAATATTTATACATCTCCCTGTTGTAAGACCCCAATTTTGACCCCTAAGATCCCTCATGTCATCTCATGGCTTTGCATTAGCATTAGGTTCACACCTTGGTACTCTCCTCACATATCATTCATTGGGTTTGCATTGGGAGAGATCACCAAGTATATTTGATTGTATCATACTTTATTTTCTTTGTTTACTATCCAAAATACAAAGAAAAACATGTCTGGTGTAGCTCTCTTTCTTTTATAGGTAGTGTGTGTCCACCTGTGCCTTACAAAACTGACAACTAGGGTTTGAGACCCTAAATGTAAGGGATAAAGCAAGAAAATGCTCCACTTTGGTTCTAACAATCATATATGGATCACCATGTTCTTTATTTGTCATTTTGATCAAGAATTAATCAAGAGTTTGAAGATTGTTTGTCAACGTAGCCCTAATTCATATGGGTATCTTGTGTGCCTTCCTCAACAAGTTTCTTCAAAAAATTGGTCAAAAATATCACGGTATACTCAATTTTACTTCATCATAAACATATATGATCCTCCGTGAGCCCCAAAGAGCAAAGGAACTTTAATATTGCAAGTTTGTTCAAGGAAGTTAACCAGAAAAGTGAACTAGTCAAATCTAGGGTTCCCTAGACTCTATCTCCTACAATTTGTTTCATATGAAATTTATTACAAGAGGAACATTACTCTTTATGACATTCCAAACATATTTCATGTTGGCATCAAGAGCTAATTTTTCTTGAAAAGTCATTTCTTATGGTGAAAGATTATAAGTCATTTTGTTTGTGCCATAGATAGAAGGTCAACTTCCAAGAGCCATAACTTCCTCAATTTCTATGATATGAATATGATACAAGTTTAATGATTAATTTCAATATGTGTTCATCAACTTTTCTTCTTTTAGAAAGATAAAATTCCACTTGCAAGTTCATGTGCCATGAGGAAACATTATAGGTCCATTTTGGTCCTCATCATTGAACAATCACTTTTCCTCAACTTCTAAAATCCATAACTCCCTCATTCGAGATCCAAATGGTTTCAAATTAAAGATAATTGAAATAGCTACAACTTTGTAGAAGGAACCAAAGTCATTTGAAGATTACAGAAAAATTTATTCAAGGTGGAAAAAGGGTTCATTTGACTTTTAACATAGAAAATTTCTAAGTATGTTTGATTCCTCCAACTTCAAGGTCAGAATTCACCATGTTCTAAGATTCAAATGGAAAACGTCTCAACATAAAAGTTGTTCCTCATGATGGTAGATTTCCAAATAACCCAAGATCACTTAATTTGGATGATATTTGGAGGACTTTCACATAGGTTCTTTTCATGGCTTAATTTAGCAACTTTTGAACTCAATTGTTACACAACCTTGCATGACCTCATGTAATGACATCAGTAGCATTTTGGCACAAATTTGAGTGGATTGTAATGATCATTTAGGCATGAACACATGCCCATGCACCCACGCACATGAATTTACCATTTTTGGTTCAAATTTTGAATGGTGTAGAAATCAATTGCCTTGCCTCTATAATGAAGTGCATTGCCTCAGATTGAAGGAGAACCTTTGCCCAAGCTTTGCCAATCGACCCCACAGCCTCAAACTAGAGAATACCTTGACGATTTCTTTAAAATCGAGTTCTCGATTCAACTTTTATTTGTGAAAAAGAACTCAAAGGATTCACACCTATTTTCACTTCATTCAACTCTTGCAAGCAAGAGGAAGAAGAACCAAGTGGAATTGCATGAAGAATTAACCTCCAAAGCTGCTACTCGAAGGTGAACTTCTTCGAATTTCAACTATTTGGTTCTCTCTCATTTCTTAATATATTGGCTTGATTTATAGATGACCAAAGTACTACCAATGTAGGCATTGATCCTGATTTTCTTTGAGGTTGAATCGAAGCAATTAAGTTTTGGTACCTCAATTTTCAACTCCACTTTTCTGATTATAGAGTGAGAGTTGGAAGATATGGATGCGATATTTGGATTCCTTGCATTTTTATCTTCAATTTGGTATACGATCCATACATTTTAGGAACATTTTCAATCTGACCAGTCTGGCGAGCTAGCCGAAGAAGATGACCAGAGCTAGGTGTAGCAGTAAATTCATGACCATCAAGCTATGGATAATACTTGACGTCAGTAAAAGTAGAGTTTCCACCGCACTTTTATTGTTTCCAAAGAAAAAGGAAAAAGTACGAACAAAACCCAAAGATAAGAAGTTTTCAAATCCAAACTAATAAAATGCCAGAGATTACAAGTAAGGGGGTTGGTTACACAGAGGGAAGGTGTTAGCACCCAAAGTGACCTAGGTACTCATAGGGAGCACTTTTTTGTGCGCATATGTTTTTTGGGTATAAATGATGTTTCATAAAATATAGAGGGTGTGGATGAGAAAAGAATTCATTGATTATATTTTTGTGTTTGACAAGATCTATGGTCTTATGCCTACGTACCAACATAAAAATGAGGGATCAAAACCCCGTAGTTCCTGGTAAAAATTTCAAAGGAGTTGGTGAATTGATTTTTAAAAAAATTTAATAAGAAAAGGCACAAAAGGACAACCATTTGAATGGAGTTGTTAGTTATTTTTGTCTTTTTGAAATTAAAGTCAATATGCTTAAGTTTATTTACAAGTTTGATTTAAGAAAAGTTTGAAAATTCAATGGCATAAGGCCAAAGTTTTTAATCATTAAAACATGTCTAAGTTTGAAATAAAAGGCAAAGAATTTTTTTGAAAAGAAGGAGAGATTTTGAAATTAAAGAAGTGGGAGGACATTGAGAGACTACCCTAAGCAAAAATTAAAAGTTAAGAGTTGAAAAGATCAAACCAATGGGATGCAATCCAATAGACAAGAATGTCATATAGAAATCCATTTTCATTTGGACATTGATAAGCAATAAGCAATAAAAAATGAGCAATATGCAAGCATCATGTGAAGATCAAGGCATCAAATAAAGATATCCAAAATATCCAAGCAAACATTTCAATAGCTAGCAGTCTTTAGTATCTTCCAATGTAGCAGATGAAATATTCCTTGATCATCTCAGAACAAATCATCAGACATAAACAACGATAACAAAATAACAATTAATCACAAAGACAAAGTATCAAATGAATCATAGAGATCCAAGGTCTTGAAGGAGAATTGCGGTCCAAAACGCAGCGGAAATTAAAATTTCTCCTTTAGAGATCCTTACGAATGGTCATGATCAGTGATAGAATATTTACCTCTTGTGACGGTTGAAACCTTTGGTGCGGATCTCTTGTGACGATCAAACCCTTTGATGCAGATCTCTTGTGACGATCAAACCCTTTGATGCAGATCCACTAAACGATCACGAACGTTGAACGATGACAACGTCTCTACTCAGTCCACACGAACGGATTCCTTCAATCTCAGTGCTAGCTGGTATGAATGAAGGCTTTGAGTGAGAGAGAGAGAAAGTGAGAAAACAAAAAGAATGCAACCGCAAAATTTTTGCTTCTGCACAAGGGTTCTATTTATAGAACCACTTGTGTGGGCTTCAAGCTAAAAGCCCACTTAAGTGTATTTTGGCCCATATCTTATAATATGCCCAAAATCACTTAAGCCCATGGTACCTTACCATATTTCGTATTCTACTCAAGTACACCGTACCTTACGATGTTCTATAATCCACTTAAGGGCACCGTACCTTACGGTATTCCTTAGTTACTCTATCTCTCATCAATCCGTCCTTTGTGTGTGACCCTGTAGGTTTTCGTGACGTTGGCAATTATATTAAATCATGCATTTAACATAATAAACAGTGAGCGGTATCTAGCAACACATCACTGCTACCCAAGACACGAAAATGTCAAGTGATCTGACAATTCCTTTTGTGATAATACTTATGTGTATAATTACCCTTTTGCCCTTATGTCTATATTGAACACAAGGCATAGACCGTGTCATCCTTGTCCAGTTCACTATTGGGCCCATAGACATTTATCATGTTATGCAGGATGGGCAAATTCCATCTAGGTCACTCATGTCCCTCAGCATGCTTTGTGGAGAACCCATCAACTGTCTTTATGGTTATCCAGTTACGGACAACATTGGATCAACAATAAAGCACTCGACTCTACATCTAGGATCCATAGTGGTTTCAGGTCGAAGAGTGGAATACACTATTATCACCATGAGAATAACTTATGACACCTTGCATAACTTTCTATATAGTATTCTCATAGCGGGTCAATCCGGTATAAATATTACTTCTAATATTCATACCTATGTTTAAGACTTGATAACTCTTTATCCATGATCCATGAGATGTGATCATCAGTCTATAAACATAATAGTCTTAATGTTTTAATGTTATCCCACTTCACACTAAAGCTCGACTACGGATACTTTAAGAAGAGTGTCTTTATGTTTAATGTGTTCTCATGATTAAGTCACACTTAATACATTAAACAGACTATCTATTCCAGGGACTTTATTAATCAACCATAATAAAGAGAATGCCTTTTATTATTCGATACAAGTACCAAAATGTATTGGCCTCTAGGGCTTACACCAACAGGTCTTGCATCAGATGAAGGAATAGTCAAATATATATCAATCTCAGATGTTGGCATTGGCCAAGTCCTTTAGCATAAGGAGTGTTGCCTAGTTCTAGGTCCATAAGTTCAAATCAAATCTGACAGTCCACCAAATGATTTTTTGGGTTTTTGTTATTATTGGGTGTTTTCAGGGTCCTAAGACCATAAACAAACCAAAAGACAAACAAACAATATATACAATCACAAGATATTACTCAAATTAACAAAGTGAAAAGAACTTGAAACATAAATAAGTTGTATGAAATGAAATGAAAATGAATGATAAAGGTACTTAAAATTTAAAATGCATAAAGTAAATGACTTGAAAATAAAGCAACATTAATAAGAATTAGTCAATGGTTAGTCAAATTCTAGTGTTGAGTTTTTATTGATTACGTTATTATTTGGAGAACACTCAACTATTCATTCACAAGTATGAATCCTTAAACCAAGACATCTTCCATGAGAAGGGCTCCAACTTGGATAATTCAACAAGTATGCCACTAGCTCTCATGAAAGGAAGAAAGGTCAAGTTTCCACACAATGCCATGAAGAATGGGAGACTTACAATCTCACTTACTAGAATGCTATGCCTTGAGTGTCAAATTTAGCTCTATGTTAAGCAATCGTAATTAAACTTATGTAAAAGTGACAACTATCTGAGGGCGGGCAATAAAAATATAGGTGTTAATGCATTTTAGAGATTTGGTACAAAGAACCAAACTCCTAAAACATACCACACACTTAAAAAAGGGAAGGACCTATCTCAGTCAGACTTGTATTGATTCATCTAACACAAGGTCATTGATGAACCAACTAGCATTTAGACATTAGACAAATCATTAGTCAAATGAAGGATTCGGAAATAATTGCGATAAAGATGAAGAGGGAATGGGAAATAGAAACACAAATTGATCATGAGAGGAATTTCATTTGATCAATACCATCCATTCATTTTTGGAGATGAAATGTACATTTCAGCAAACCCTTAAGTCCAATGGTTTTGATCAAACAAAAGTCAAATCAACCATGATCAAGGCCTAAGAAGAAAGTCAAACATCACAAGACCATAAAAATGGCTCAATATAATTTTTAAACATTTAATCAATTAAAAATCAAATTAAAACTGAATTAAAATGCATTTTAATAAGGACAAACCTCAAATCCCTTCAAAACACCAAATAAATGCCCAAGAGATTTATCCTAGGTCAAACAAGGTCAAAGGACCTTAGTCAAAAAATTTCATGATTTTAGAAAGTCAGAAGTATTTTAAAACAATTAAAAATATATACAAAAACATTTAATTCATAAAAAATATCAAAATTAATCCAAAAAATAATTTTAATTTAAAGTATGGAAAAGGAAAATATTTAAAGTTTTTTGGTGAAAGTCCAATATTTTTTGAATTAGAAATGAAATTATTATGAATTAACCAAAATAAAGGGATTAAATGAAAATTCAGAAATTAAAATAAAATTCGAAAAAACAAGGGCCATCAAATCCCCCTCATTAATTGAGGTGACAGATCTGATGGCCAAGCGCGCACTTCCACCAAATGCCACAGTCAAACGCGTAACACATGTGGTAATCCTAATAGAGGTTTGCAATAAGAACATGGAGAGATGATCTGATTGACATGACCTTGCCACCACACCACCGGAGCTAGGGCTTCGGTCATCTTCTCCGGTGCACCTCACCGGACTGGTCCACCACCAACCATCAATAAAATGAAAAGATAGGACATTATTTTAAAGGAAAAATGCCCAAGAGTTCGAATATGGCATCAATTTCACCCAATTCAAAGTATATTGAAATATACATGGACTTGAAGTTTGAGGTGCATGATATGAGTTGCTTCAATTTAACCTCAAAGCAACTCAATCTTGCCAGACAATTAATAATCAAAGAGAATGGTGAAGAATTGAAAGAGAATCGAAGGCTTGAAGTTTATGAAAATTCACCTTCGGGTAGCTATGATTTGGCTTGATCTTGATCTGAATTCACTCGGTTTTTCCTTCTCTTGTTTGCAGTGACCAATTGGGATCAAAATGGTAATGAATCCTTAGAGTTTGAATCTCAAAACAGAAGATGAAATTCAAACTCGATTTCAAAGAAATCCTAAAGGTATTCTATGGTGTAGGGTTTTGGGATGGCTCAAGAAGGCTTGGGCAATGTGTGTCTAATGATCTTGAGGCAATGCACTTATATATATCGGCTATGGAATTCAGTTTTGTACCCTTTTCAAATTTGGCGAAAAATAGCAACCTTTGTGAATCGATGCATGGGCAATGAATTAGGCCCAAACCATGATGCAATCCCACTATAAATCGTGCATAATGTAGACGGAAATCGTCATATGTAAGCATGCAAAGAGAAATGATCACTTGAATTCAAAACTTGCCAAAACAAACCCAATAAAGAAACTGTGCACAAGTCCTTCAATTCTTATCCAAATGAAGTGATCTTCGAATTTTTGGAAAGGTGACATCAAGTGATCTTCCATCAAAAGACGAATTCTGCCGGGGACACAAGAGGTAAAGCTCTGAATGAGGAACCAGGCAAACTGCTGAGAAGATCATGATTTGCTGGAACAAATCAAAGACCATCAAATTCCTCAGTAATCATCATATTCTTCTCGGAAATTGCGAAATAAACCAATTTCAATGCATAGATAACCAGATCTGAGTCGCACAGGGTAGAAACTACCGCAGTTATGCAACACAAACAAATGCAAATGGGGATCTGGAGATATCCAGGGTTCAATCCTCAAGTCACAACTGGGGAATGCAAAACATGAACACCTCAGTTAGGGAAGATGAACTGCCAAAGGGACCAATCATCAGCTCAAACGGGGATAATAGGTTGCTTGGGGAGCAACTTATCAACCATGCTGGGGTGAAGGACGAACTACTAGGGAGGATAAAGTTACTAAACCAACTGCTTGGGGAAGACAATAATGCTTCACACCTCAAGACTTACCCATTCTTATATTACTGTTGACATTCCTTGCTGAAATCGGTTATTCTTAAAGTGAATGTTTTTATTATTTTAAGAAAAATAATTATTCATTGGTTTATTTATTTCAAAATTATCATAATAAAAATTCAATTTCAAAACAGAAACAGATAAGACTAGGAACAATTGGATAAAACCTCAACTTTATTTAAGAGAATGGTAGCCCATAAATGGCGGGACTCCATGGATCTTTAAGTTTGAAAAATGGTAATTTACATGGAAAAGGGCTACATTGAATAAAATTATCACTACTCTCCCTACCAACTTCAAAATCTACAGTGCTTGTCTTCGGTTGAGAATGATAAATCAGAACCAAATGACTGCTCAAAATTGCTTCAAAGACCAGAACCAGCTGGATGCAGTTACTTGCTATAATCCCTAATTTTTGCCTATATTTCCCCAATGAAGAACCATACCAAACAATATGATCATTAGTGAGAGACATAAGTTTCTGAGACCACCGTAGACATTGCTTGCTCCCCAAGAAAGCAGGCGTATGGGGCCAGTGCGAAATAAATCACTTGTCCAAAAGAGGAACACAACACATAGTAGTTCCATCGCCTTTAGAATTCCTAAAATGCATAGAGAAATACATGTCACCCAACAAAGTAGGAACAAGATTTCCAATCAAGAAGATTCTAGTGGTGTTAGCATCAACAAAACCGTCAATGTTAAGGAACAAGGCTAGACCATAGATGAGTAGTACAAAAATAGCTTCAAAAGGATCCATGCTACCGGCCTGTGAAAAATAGTAGCTCTACCAACGAGGAACTCAAAAGTCAACCTAAGAATACCTCATTTCTTCACCAAGTGAGCATCAATCTCATATTTCTTCAGATGAAGAGCTTCAGCTTTGATATGAGATTTGAGAATCTCCTCTAATCCACTAAAAGGTACTTTATTAGATACAGGTATACCTAGGAGATGGGCATACTCCTCCAACATGGGCACAAGCTAATAATTAGGAAAGGTGAAGTAGTGATAGAGAGGGTCATAAAACTGCACCAAAACACTCAGAAGTCTTTCAACCACATCAGTAGATAACACATGCAAAAGCTTCCCAAGACGTTGCTTGAAGTCCAAGGGATCTAATACAAAGGATAACAATTTCCTTAATTCCTTCAAATCAGGACACCTGAAACTATACTTCTTAATATTTCCTACATCCACAATCCATGGTCTGAAAATAATTACAAATAAGACCTTAGTTTCCTTGAAATTTAGTTTCTGTGATGAATGTTATGATGTGCATGTATGCATGAATGCAATAATCACACACAAGGAAAACACAAACAAAGGTCAAGGGATGGATACATCATCAAGATCAATCATCCATTTTGGAGGATTATGGTTTTCACCTTATCAACGCCCAAGTTCCATTGATATTGATGAGACTGATTGGACCAACCGAGAATCAAAGGGTTTGTTGCAAGTCACGAGCATGGAGTCAGATTAAAAACCATCCCAAAGGAGTGTAATAAGGATAAGAACCTGTAGATCATGTTCTAAAAAGTTCCTAGAGTCTTGATCCCATCTGTCGGATATTATAGGTTAGGATGACTAACTCATCAACCCATAGTATTCTTAAGAGAAACTCATTTGAGTGTAGTATCACGTAACAACTCTTATCAGGTATAAATCTGAACAGTCTCCATACTACATCTTAAATAGGCCATGTTGGGTTAAATGTTTTATGGTCCTCAGCTTCTCGGACTCCCAGGTTGGAAAAAGTAATGGCTATCCACGATTAACTCGTGTGACATCAATAATTCCAAGGGGGTCTCCACTGAGTAGATGGGTGTCAAGAAAACTTGTTAAGGACTACTTCATATAAGTTGAACATGATTATACCATCCTCCTATCTTAATTTCACTCAAATTCGGGTTAGAACTTATCTTACCATACAAAGATTACCAAACACAACAGACAGATTATATCATACAAACAATATATACAAACAACATCAAATATACAAATATATATACACATAAAAAAGTAGGCTAAACCAACTGAGGTTTACTCCCCAACAGAGTCGCAACTTAAATTATGTAGCGATAAATTCATGACCATCAAGCTATGGATAAGACTTGACGTCAGTAAAACCAGATTTGCCACCGCGCTTTTATTGTTTCCAAAGAAAAAGGGAAAAGGACGAACAAAACCCAAATATAAGAAATTTTCAAATCAAAACTAATAAAATGCCAGAGATTACAGGTAAGGGGGTTGGTTACATAGAGGGAAGGTGTTATCACCTAAAGTGTCCTAGGTACTCCTAGGGAGCCATTTTTTGTGTGCATATGTTTTTTGTGTATAAATAATGTTTGATAAAATATAAAGTATGGTCATTAGAAAATAATTCTTTGATTCTATTTTTGTTTGACAAGACCTTTGGTCTTATGCCTACGTACCAACATTAATATGAGATATCAAAACCTCGTAGTTCGTGGTAAAAATTTCAAAGGAGTTGATGAATTGATTTTAATTAAAATTTAATAAGAAAAGGCACAAATGGCCAAACATTTGAATGGAGTTGTCAGTTCTTTTTGTCTTTTTGAAATTAAATCAATATGGTTAAGTTTATTTACAAGTTTGATTTAGGAAAAAGTTTGAAAATTCAATGGCATAAGGCCAAAGTTTCTAATCATTAAAGAAGTGGGAGGAGATGAAGGGACTGCCCTAAGCAAAAATTAAAAGTTAAGAGGTGAGAAGATCTGACCAATGGGATGCAATCCAACAGACAAGAATGTCATATAGAAACCCATTTTCTTTGGACTTTGAAAATAAATAAGCATTAAAAATGAGCAATATCCAAGCATCATGTGAAGATCAAGACATCAAATAAAGATATCCATAATATCCACGCAAGCATTCCAATAGCTAATAGTCTTCAATATCTTCCAATGTAGTAGATGGAATATTCCTTGATCATCTCAGAAAAAATCAACAGACATAAACAATGATAACAAAATAAAAATTAAGCACAAAGATAAAGTATCAGATGAATCAAAGAGATCCAAGGTCTTGCATCATATGAAGGCATAGTCAAATATATATCAGTCTCACATATTGGCATTGGCCAAGTCCTTTAGCATAGGGAGTGTTTCCTAGTTCTAAGTCCAGAAGTTCAGATAAAACCCGACAGTCCACCAAATATATTTTAGGGATTTTGTTATTATTAGGTGTTTTTGGGTCCTAAGACCATAAACAAAACAAAAGACAAACAAACAATATATACAATCACAAGATATGGCTCAAATGAGCAAAGTGA
Organism: Lathyrus oleraceus; assembly: GCF_024323335.1. Classification (NCBI taxonomy): domain Eukaryota; kingdom Viridiplantae; phylum Streptophyta; class Magnoliopsida; order Fabales; family Fabaceae; genus Lathyrus; species Lathyrus oleraceus. The sequence goes on along the minus strand of NC_066580.1, from coordinate 353,519,924 downwards.
AAATGACTTGGAACATAAACTAGTTGCATGAAATATAAATAAGAATGAATGATAAAGGTACTTAAAATTTAAAGTGCATAAAGTAAATGACTTGAAAATAAAGCAACATTAATAAGAATTATTCAATGGTTAGCCAATGTTAGTGTTGAGTTTTTGTTGATTAAGTTATTATTGGAGTACACTTAACTATTCATTCACAAGTATGAATCCTTAAACCAATACATCTTCCATGAGAAGGGCTCCAACATGGATAATTCAACAAGTATGCCACTAGCTCTCATGAAAGGAAAAAAGGTCAAGTGTCCACACAATGCCATGAAGAATGAGAGACTTACAATCTCACTTACTAGAATGCTATTCCTTGAGGATCAAATTTAGCTCTGTGTTAAGCAATCGTAATTGGACTTATGTAGAAGTGACAACTATATGAGGCTGGGCAATAAAAATATAGGTGTTAATTTATGTTAGAGATTTTGTACAACGAACAAAACTCCTAAAACATACCACATACTTAAAAAAGGGAAAAACCTAGCTCAGTCAGACTTGTGTTGATTCATCGGACACAAGGTCATTGATGAATCAACTAGCATTTAGACATTAGAGAAATCATTGGTCAAATGAAGGATTGGGAAATAATAGGGATGAAGATGAAGAAGGAAGGGAAATAGAAACACAAATTGATCATGAGAGGAAGTTCATCTGATCAATACCATCATTTCATTTAGGGAGATGAAATGTACATTTCATCAATCCCCTAAATCCAATGGTTTTTATCAAACAAAAGTCAAACATCACAAGACCATAAAAATGCCTCAACATAATTCTTAAACATTTAATCAATTAAAAATCAAATTTAAAGGGAATTAAAATGCATTTTAATATGGAAAAAACCTTAAATCCCTTCAAAACACTAAATAAATGGCCAAGTGATTTATCCTAGGTCAAAAAATGTCAAAGGACCTTAGTAAAAAAATTTCATAATTTTTAGAAAGTGAGAAGTATTTTAAAATAATTAAAAATACGAACACAAACATTTAATTCATAAAAAATATCAAAATTATTCCAAAAAATAATTTTAATTCAAAATATAGAAGAAGGAAATATTTAAAGATTCTTGGTGAAAGTCCCATATTTTTTGGATTAAAAGTGAAATTCTTTTGAGTTAAAAAAAATAAAGGGATTAAATGAAAATTCAGAAATTAAAATAAAATTCAAAAAAACAAGGGCCACCAGATCTCCTTCATTAATTGAGGTGGCAGATATGATGGCCAAGTGCATGCTTCGACCAAATGCCACAGTCAAACGCGTAACACATGTGGTAATCACAATGGAGGGTTAATATTAGAACATGGAGAGATGATATGATGGATATGACCTTGCCACAACACCACTGGAGCTTGGGCTCCGATCATCATCTCCGGTGGACCTCACCGGACTTGTCCACCACCAACCATCAAGAAAGTGAAAATTAAGGACCTTATTTTAAAGGAAAAATGCTCAGGCGTTTGTATCATACTTTTTTTGTTTACTAACCAAAATACCCAAAAGTATGTCAATGTATAGTTTGTTACTTTTGTAGGTAGTGTGTGCACTCACCAATGCCTCATCTGTTTTAATTACCACGCATGTACATGTGTTGACTGAAGTGTTGGTGGACTGCGCACATCTGTCCATCAGATCTGCCACCTCAATTAATGAGGGAGATCTAATAACTCTTGTTTTTTGTATTTTCTGATTTTTGATTTGATTGCTTTATTTTTTTAAATTCATATTAATATCAGTTTTAATCCAAAAAATATGGGACTTTCACCAAAAATCTTTAAATATTTTTCTCTTTCATTTTTGAATTAAAATTATTTTTTTGGATTAACTTTGATATTTTTCATGAATTAATTGTTTTTGAGCATATTTTTGTCTAACGTCATTTGACCTTGTTTGACCTAGGATAAATCTCTTAGCCATTTATTTGGTGTTTTGGAATTAATTTGAATTTTAATGTATTTTTAATTTCATTTTAAATTGATTAATTATGTTAAAATTATATTGAGCCATTTTTATGGTCTTGTGATGTTAGACTATTTGTTTGGGCCTTGGTCAAGGTTGATTTGACTTTTGTTGGGTTAATATCATTGGATTTAGGGGATTGATGAAATGTACATTTCATCTCCCAAAATGAATGAATGATTTTAATTTGGTAAAATTCCTCCCATGATCAATTTGTGTTTCTCTCATCTCCCCTCCCTCTTCATGCTCATTTCCATTCTTTCCCAACCCTTTCATTGACCAATGAAATCTCAATATCCTAAGGCTAATTGGTTCATCAATAACCTTGTGTTAGATGAACCAATACAAGTATGGATGAGATAGGTCCATCCATTTTGATCCTTTTTTAGGGGATTGATCCATTTTGACTAATTTTATTAATTTTGTTTTACTTTATGCAATTTAATTTCAAGTTATTTACCGTTCATTGTAATTTACATATCATTTAACTTGTTTATGTTTATGCCATTTTCACTTTGCTCCTTTGAGCCATACATTGTGATTATATATATTTGTTTGTGTATTTTGTTTTTGCTTATGGTCTTAGGACCTTAAAATACTTAATAAACACCCAAAACCCTAAAAAAATATTTGTGTGGACTGTAGGGTTTGATCTGAACTTTTGGACTTAGGATTAGGCAACATTCCATGTGCAAAAGGACTTGGCCAATGCCAACATTTCTGAGACCAAGCTATAGTGATTTGAGTTTTCATATGGTGAAAGTATTGGGATCCACTTGAATTCATCTGCTACATGGTCTTGATACAACTGTTATTTTGATCTTGTGTCAAATGCTTTATTCTGAGTTAATCAAGGAGTATTTCATCTGAGACATGAGAAGACAAAGAAGACTGCTAGCTATAGAGTGGCTTGCTTGGATGTGGCTATATTTATTTGATGCCTTGATCTTCATAATGTTTAATATTGCTAATTGTTTGTTGATTATTGCTTGATTCAAAGTCCAAAGGGAAAGTGGGTTTTCTATATGGCATTCTTGTCTGTTAGATTGCATCCCATTGGTTAGATCTTTTCAACTCATAACTTTTAATTTTATGCTTAGGATTAGTCTCTACATCTCCTCCCACTTCTTAAATTTCAAAATCTCCCCCCCTTTTCAAAAACTTTCTTTGCTTGTGATTTCAAACATTGACCTTATTTCAATTAGAAACTTTGGTCTTATGCCATTGAATCTTCAAATTGTTTTCTTAAATCAAAATTGTGAACAAATCTAATCATATTGACTTAAATTTTTAAAAGACAAAAAGAACTAACACCCATTAAAGCTTTTGGGCCCTTTGTGCCTCTTTTAACTTAAATTTTGATTAAAATCAATCCACTCATTTTTAATTTGATACCACAAACTACGAGGTTTTGATCCCTCATTTTTATGTTGGTACGTAGGCACAAGTCCGAAGGTCTTGTCAAACACAAAAATATAATCGATGAATTCTTTTCTCATCCCCACACTCTGTTTTTCTCAAACTTCTTTTATACCAAAAACACATATGCACACATAAAAAAGGTATATGTGTAACCAACCCCCTTGCCTATAATCTCTGGCATTTTATTAGTTTTGATTTGAAAACTTCTTATCTTCGGGTTTTGTTTGTACTTTTCCCTTTTCCTTTGGAAACAATAAAAGCGCGGTGGCGACTCTCGTTTTATTGACGTCAAGTTTATCCATAGTTTCATGGTCATGAATTTATCGCTACAGAAATTGAGTGGCGACTCTGCTGGGGAGTAGTCCTCAATGGAATTAGCCTACTTCTTTTTATGTGTATATAATTGTATATCTGATGTTTGTATACTTATTTATGTGATATAATATGTCTGTTGTGCTTAGTGATCTCTGAGTGGTGAGATAAGTTCTTACCCGAACTTGAGTGCAATTAAGATAGGAGGATGGTATACTCATGTTCAACTTGTGTGGAGTAGTCGTTAACAAGTTAGCTTGAGACCCATCTACTCAGTGGATACCCTTTTGGAGTTACTGATGTCACACAAGTTATTTATGGTTAGGAATTACTTTCTCTGATTTGGGGTCCGAGAAGCTGAGGACCGTAGAACATTTAACCCAACTTGGCCTATTTAGGACGTAGTGCAAAGACTATCTAGGTGTAGACCTGATAACAGTTATTACATGATACTACACTCAAACGAGTTTCTCTTGAGAATATTATAGGTTGATGAGTCAGCCATCCTAACCTTTAATATACGAAAGATGAGATTAAGACTCTAGGAACTTTTTAGAACATGATCTACAGGTTTTTATCCTTAGTACACTCCTTTGGGATGGTTCTTAACCTGACTCCATGCTCGTGACTCACAACAAACCCTTTAATTCTTGGTTGATCCGATAAAGTCTCATCAATATAAATTGAACTTGGGTGTTGATGCACATGAAACTCTTTGATAAGGTGAAACCCTTTTCCCACCTGACTCCTTGTTGGTTGATCTTGATGATGGCCTGATCCATCCCTTGACCTTTGTTTGTGTTTGCCTTGTGTGTGATCCCTTGTTTGTGATTGTTGCATTCATGCATACATGCGCATCATAACATTCATCAGACAAAAAATAAATTTTAAGGAACTAAGGTCTTATTTGCAAATACTTTCAGACCATGGATTATGGACGAAGGAACACTAAGAAGTACAGTTTTTATGATCCTCTCTACCGGTGCTTCACTTTTCCTTATTATCAGCTTGTGCCTATGTTAGAGGGGTATGCCCATCTCTTAGGAATACCTGTTTCTGACAAGGAACCTTTTAGTGGATTGGAGGAGATTCCCATATCTCATATCATAGCTGAAGCTCTTTGAAATTCTGGTATAGTCAGAGTTCAGATGTTCTACACGAAGTCATGACATCTGATCCAACATTGTTCCTAATACATCAAGACAGTTAGGAAAAATAAAACCCAGTACTCATATGCATACAGTCCCAGATGTCACGACATCTGCTAATCTACCACCATGGACAGAAGAACATCCAGTTTTGTCCATCTAGTACAAAGACACAGTAGAGATCAAACATAGCCCTTTAGTTTATTGATCCTGCCCAGTTATCAGCATGATGTCTCAACATTGGTTTGAACATCATCTGTTCCAACATTACAAATGGTTGAACTGTAATAGACCAACCAGTCTATCAGTAACAGCAGTCAATAACGAATGTCATAACATTCTGTTTTGCAATCAGACTGCAGGCTATGTGTCAAGTCTGTTATCCCCTTCATAAACAGACTAGAAACAGACTGAATTATAACAAACAAAATATAGTGTGCAGAAGGTAAAAACGGCAGTAATTGTTAACCCAGTTCGGTACAACATTACCTACTCTGGGGGCATACCAAGCCAGGAAGAAGATCCACTATTAGCAGTATTAATCCCTACCCAATGCAATCTATACCTAGGAACTCCTAGATAGAAACCTCCAGTTTCGATTCCTATCACTACAATTACCATGTAATGTTTAAACAACTTGAACATGCTTCACAGCTTTGTTCAAGAACACAATCACTCTGGCCTACAGGCTTTGAGTTACAACTAATCTCATGCTTTCAAGCACTGAGAAACACCTGGTAACCTTCCTACAGGTTGGGAGGTTTACCTCACACACACCTCTAATTTTTACATTGTTTGAGGCTTACAAAACCTAGGTTAGAATCTCCTATTTATAACCTAACCACCCAACTGGATTTGGGCCTTCAGAAATCGCAGCAAATCTTCTTCTTTGCTGTTACTGAGCTGGCAGAAATCTTCTGCTCCAATCAAGGTCTTCAATCTTTTATTTCTTAAAAGATCTCCATATTTGGAAACTGTATATTCACCAAATATTCTGATTGAATCTTCAAGACCTCCACAAATAACGCCACCCAGAATATTAAATCAGTTAACACATAACAGAATTAACTAATTCAGTTTTATACACAGTTGGGCTTGGACAACTTGAAAACCCTAAATCTATTTTCCAATCAAATCTTTTTATAACAGCTGTATAGATCTCCTTGGAAAATAAGTAAATCTGGTTGTAATCCATGATTGAATGCGCCAGCTAGCCATATCTTCAATCATTCAATGATTGCCATTAATTGTGCAATCATAAAACACTAGACATTCATACTGAATGTTCTGTGTATAGGATGTCATGACATCGGGTCTGACATCTGGAAAAATCATGCATAATCCAGTTTCCTTTTATAGCAGGTACAACCATATCAGATACCATGACATTGTGTATGTCATCTGAAACAATCCTGCATGAACATGTCTTCCATTTAAGCTCCAGCAGGTATAACCAATATCCGAAGCCTTGTTATTTTATGTGGCATTCTGAAACAATCCTGCTTGCATATGTTCTTTAACTCCAGCAGGTACATAGGATATCTTATGTTAAGACATCACACATGACATCTTGTGAACACTCTTTGTTTTACCAAAATTGCTGCCAACACTTAGAATCAACAAACTCCCCCTTTGCAAATTTTGGCTAAAACATATATCTGTCCTTTTTGTTCACAAGGCAAACTATCAGCAGTTAAACCACATAACAATAGTTTAATCAGCAGCAGAAGCAAAACAATTACTAGCTATGGCTACTAGTAATACACACAAGCACAAGGGTACTTCTCCTGCCCCTAAATTTGTGCAACAATCAACAAAATTACTAGTTATGGATGCAACTAGTAAGACACACAAATGCACAATACACCAGGGTACTCCTTCTCCCCCTAAATCTGTGCATTCATAACAGCTACTGATCTTCAGTACCTGTACCAGCCAGAATGTCATACTGACATCTGCTTCAACATCAACACCTGTGCATCAAATCAGACATCCTGTTTGACATCTGTAAACAGAACAACATTCTGTTGTAGCACCTGTGCACTTCTTTCAATAATAGTTGTCCTTCTGTCCATCCACATACAACTTCCACAACAGCTTCCATATCAAGCACTTCTCCCCCTTTTTAGTCAAAATTGACCAAAGGTGAGCCTTTTTATCTGAGAACACATAGACCACAAGCTTGATGATTACTTGCAGTGTAAAGACAAAACTCCCCCTGTCATGAACAACCAACTCTCCTCTTGAAACTTAGAGATCACACATGAACATATCCAACACCCCAAAGTTGGACCTTCACAAACTTCCTGATTCAAAGAGAACCCAGACCACTTGATGAATGGAAAACATAAGACGCATCTTCATGTCTTCAAGAGCACACCCTCTGTTCAACCCTCTTGGCTGAACACATCCATTCTCTGTGTCAATCTCTCTTCTAACCAGAACAGAAAACTATTTCACAAAATGTTCTAACATGAGTTAGGACATCCTTCACAACATAACACCATCTGATAATCTTCAGATATCACTGAGTCATTAGCTTGATCCACAAGAAACCAGACACAAATTGGGACATATACATTCTCATCCCATTACAAGAGATAGTCTTCCATATATAGCTCAAAACTCCTTCCACAAGCTCCAAGAGATGAATAGAAAACACCTTCTTTTGTCTTCAACTTACTACTTTTCTGCTCAAAAGTAACTTGTCTCAGACTATCCTCAAGAATAATCAATTGCCATATGTAGATTATCTTGATTCTTCGAACTCACTTCTGAGATAGACCAAATTCCACTGGTTGATTACCTCCTTCATGAATCCTCATATGAAAAAGTCAAATGCCATTCTTTTGACCTCTCCATGTTTATCAGACTTCTCCCAAAGATATTCTGACCTTCCAAGTGAGACTTGAACTTCATGCTTTTTGAAGTATCCAATCTACAACCCTGTAGACCCTTCTATCTCAAGTTGATGTGCCACTTCACCAACTAAGATTCTGATGTTGAACCAAATGTCATAACATTGTGTTTTGACATTTAGCTGTTGAATTCAGCTCCTTCTTCTGCCACTTGAAAGAACTTCCTCCCTTCACAGAACAAGAGTTCAATGTTCTCATAGACTTGATTGTGGAACCAAGTTTGAGTAAACATCCTCCATCCTGCAGGTTTGCAGTTAAGTCATCCAAGGTCACACCTTGATGAATCCCGGCTTCTTCTCCAAAGACATCAGACACTCTGATGCATGAGTCTTCAGAAGGACCAGTTAGAAACTATCCCTTCAGCTATACCAAGGAGTCCACTTCCTAAAGCAAAGCTGTTTCCATGATGTCAAGACTGCTGCCACTAGTTCTTGACTCCATAGTGTGCATTAGCTAATGCACTTCCTTACCTAGATCAGAAGTAAACTGATCCAAGTAACCACCATCAGGACTATGATGTTTTCTTCTTCTTGTACATACCAGGGCTTAGCATGTTTCTTGCTAGGAAACCTTTTCAGTGATCAAATGCTTTTGCTTCCACCAAAGTGATAGATCATAAACCAATGTACTATCCTTCCTGTGATTCTGCACAGGATCTTGAAGATGAGATGTTCCAATATCTTTTAAAACATCATTTATCTTGAGCTCCAAGGATAACCAATTAAATACTTGTACTTGGCACAAGTAGTCATTGATCTTAAATCCTTTCCCAATATTCCTTTCAGATACTTCCACCATAAGAGTACTTTGAAAATACTCTTCTAGTGTCAACATCTTCTGCTTGCAAGCACTTCAACAGTATTGAAAATCTTCCCAGATTAAATTCACCATTAGGAATGAGAGAGATGAATTCTTCCTTGCAAATGTGTCACACAACCACCAAAACCCATGTGACACAAGTCAACAGCCAACCAGACCCTAGGCTGACCGAACGTGAGGAGGTTAACCAAAACTCCCCCTCAAATTAACAATCATGGAAACTCCATACCAATATCCAAGCATTGTACACACATGTCTCAGCATGACATACACCATCCCTACCAATTAGACTCCAGCTGACCATCAGTACTAGTGAAAGGAAACAACACCAGTCAATAGTATATATGCATTGCTAGAGCATACTACCTCAACCAACCTCTGAATCTTCATATTCTCACTCCTTGAAAGAACTGCCACTTCTGAGCGTGGTGTTTGAATAACAAGATTCATGGTCCCAATCCTCTTAAATGAATTAGCAATCAGGTTACCCCATTATTGACTTCTAACATCCAGGGAACTTGTCTTCCAACACAACATAGTACTTCAGGGATCAACTATCCAATCCTGATCAATCTATAGGAATAGGACAGACAGCAGGAAATTGCACCGTGTCACATCTCAACCACCTCCACTTCTAAAGATCAGACGTCCAAAGGTGACCTTCTTAAGCTCACAAGCAGTTGACCCAACCCTTGTCAACTTAGCACCCACAGATGTCTCCTCTTCCAGGTCAGAAGTAGGTTCCAAACACAAGTATCCCTTTGTTTGACACCTAAAACCATCTACTCTTCAACCAGTAGCTGCATACTTGTTGAACAACATGTTCTAACATCGCATAGAACATTAGTTCCACCTCCTTGGAACAAACCCTCATTGAAAGTCTTTAAGGTCTTCATATACACTATCCAAGAGAGTAAAAGAATCAGTGATCAGGTGATTCTTACAATCCTGAAGTGAGAACGTCATGATGAGTGGACTTGAGGAGACTCAAGTATCTTTGACATCTTCAGTAGATTCTGATGAAATCTTGAGTATAGCAGCCTTTCATCCACATGAGGGGAAACTACATCAGAGTTTGAGTTTTTCCAGGTATTATGCAGTGGAAATCATAATACAACTCAACCTATGAGCACACACTTCTCCAGATCAGCCTCCAAGATCATACCAAGATTGAGTATGATTCAATACTAGCACAGTTGTTCCACACAAAGGCCAATTGCCAACCTCCAGAGACAGGTACACCCAGTTCCTGTCACGACATCTGCTAATCTACCACCATGAACAGAAGAACATCCAGTTTTGTCCATCTAGTACAAAGACACAGTTGAGATCAAACATAGCCCTTTAGTTTATTGATCCTACCCAGTTATCAGCATGATGTCTCAACATTGGTTTGAACATCATCTGTTCCAACATTACAGATGGTTGAACTATAATAGTCCAACCAGTCTATCAGTAACAACAGTCAATAACGAATGTCATAACATTCTGTTTTGCAATCAGACTGCAGGCTCTGTGTCAAGTCTGTTATCCCCTTCATAAACAGACTAGAAACAGACTGAATTATAACAAACAAAATATAGTGTGCAGAAGGTAAAAACACCAGTAATTGTTAACCCAGTTCGGTACAACATTACCTACTCTGGGGGCATACCATGCCAGGAAGAAGATCCACTATTAGCAGTATTAATTCAGAGTTAAACTCCCCCGTTTACAACTCCTCACTTAATCCCTACCCAATGCAATCTATACCTAGGCACTCCTAGATAGAAACCTCTAGTTTCCATTCCTATCACTACAATTACCATGTAATGTTTAAACAACTTGAACATGCTTCACAGCTTCGTTCAAGAACACAATCAATCTTGCCTACAGGCTTTGAGTTACAACTAATCTCATGCTTTCAAGCACTGAGAAACACCTGGTAACCTTCCCACAGGTTGGGAGGTTTACCTCACACACACCTCTAATTTTTACATTGTTTGAGGCTTACAAAACCTATGTTACAATCTCCTATTTATAACCTAACCACCCAACTGGATTTGGGCCTTCAGAAATCGTAGCAAATCTTCTTCTTTGCTGTTACAGAGTTGGCAGAAATCTTCTGCTCCAATCAAGGTCTTCAATCTTATATTTCCTAAAAGATCTCCATATTTGGAAACTGTATATTCACCAAATATTTTGATTGAGTCTTCAAGACCTCCACAAATAACGCCACCCAGAATATTAAATCAGTTAACACATAACATAATTAACTAATTCAGTTTTATACACAACTGGGCTTGGACAACTTGAAAACCCTAAATCTATTTTCCAATCAAATCTTTTTATAACAGCTGTATAGATCTCCTTGGAAAATAAGTAAATCTGGTTGTAATCCATGATTGAATGCGCCAGCTAGCCATATCTTCAATCATCCAATGATTGCCATTAATTGTGCAATCACAAAACACTAGACATTCATACTGAATGTTCTGTGTACAGGATGTCATGACATCGGGTCTGACATCTGGAAAAGTCCTGCATAATCCAGTTTCCTTTTATAGCAGGTACAGCCATATCAGATACCATGACATTGTGTATGTCATCTGAAACAATCCTGCATGAACATGTCTTCCATTTAAGCTCCAGCAGGTACAACCAATATCAGAAGCCTTGTTATTTTATGTGGCATTCTGAAACAATCCTGCTTGCATATGTTCTTTAACTCCAGCAGGTACATAGGATATCTTATGTTAAGACATCACACATGACATCTTGTGAACACTCTTTGTTTTACCAAAATTGCTGCCAACACTTAGAATCAACACTCTTCATCTAAAGAAGTCTGATATTGAGGCTCATTGGGTGAAGAAGGGAGGAATATTTGGGTTGACTTCTGAGTTTCTCAGTGGAAAAGCTACTGTATTTGCTCAAGTCGGTAGTATGGATGCTTTTGAAGCCATCTTTGTGTTACTCATCTATCATTTGGCTTTGTTCCCTAAAATTGACTTCTTTGTTGATATTAACGCCATTAGAATCTTCTTGATTGGGAATCTTGTTCCTACTATGTTGGGTGACATGTATTCCTCTTTGGATTTGAGAAATTCTAAAGGTGGTGGGACTATTGCATGCCATGTTCCTCTTTTGAATAAGTGGTTTATTTCACACTTACCTCAGACGCCTGCTTTCTTGGAGAACAAACAATATCTACGGTGGTCCTAGAGACTGATGTCTCTCACTAATAATGATATTGTTTGGTATGATTTTGCATAAAGTAGTGTGGATATTATTGACAGTTGTGGTGAATTCTCTAATGTGCCCCTCATTGGTACACAAGAAGAAATCAACTACAATCCTTCTTTGGCTCATTGTAAACTTGGGTTCCCCTTGAGAGACAAACCTAATAACACTCAGTTAGAAGGTCTTTTCTATCAAGAGGGTAAAGATCCCCAACATTTGAATTATAAGATGGTACATGCTTTGCATAATATGCATAGGAAAGGAAGATCCGAGCTTGGTCTGTGAAATTGTGTAGCTTTGGAAGCTTATGAAATTCTGGTATCATATATAAGATGTCGAAGGTAATGTCACGACACTAATATCTGGTAACACACAATGGATAAAAAATACAGAATAATAAAGCGAATAACACAAGCAATTGTTAACCCAGTTCGGTGCAACTCACCTACGTCTGGGGGCTACCAAGCCAGGAAGGAAATTCACTAAAATAGAATTAGTTCAAAGACTCTCCGTACACTTCAACAAGTTACAGTCTTTCTCACCTAATCTCTACCCGTGCAACTTCTACCTAAGCATTCTTAGATATGAGAACCCACTCACTTCCCTTACAATCACACACCAGTGACTTTAAACAACAATCCCTTGAGAAAAGAAAATACTTTTCAATTACACACTCTTGATTTTACTTCACAGTTTAAATCAAGAAGACACACTCTTGATCTTGCTTCACAACTTTGATCAAGAAGACACACACTCTTGCTTAACAGCTTTAGAGTGACAAAATACAACCAGAAATCAGTCCAATTCAATCATCAATGGATGTCTTGAATGACCTACAAGTCTTACGACTAAACAGACACAAACACTAGCTCTCAATATGTATTTTGCTCAGTCATGGTTGTGTGTTCAAACAGGTTTTCTAAGTCCCTTTTTATAGAAGCACTCAGCTGGGCTTGGACACTTGAAAACCCTAAAACTATTTTCCAATCAAATCTTTTTATAACAGCTGTATAGATCTCCTTGGAAAATAAGTAAATCTGGTTGTAATCCATGATTGAATGCGCCAACTAACCATATCTTCAATCATCCAAAGATTACGATTAATTGCGCAATCACAAAACACCAGACATTCATACTGAATGCTCTGTGTACAGGATCTCATGACATCGGGTCTGACATCCTGGAAAAATCAAGCATAATCCAATAATTCCTTTTATAACTTCCAGCAGGTACAACCATATCAGATGTCATGATCTTGTGCATGTCATCTGAAATAATCCTGCATGAACATGACTTTCATTTAAGCTCCAACAGGTACAACCAATATCAGAAGCCATGGCATTGTATGTGGCATTCTGAAACAATCCTGCATGCACATGTTCTTGAACTCCAGCAGGTACATAGGATATCTCATGTTAAGACATCACACAAGACATCTTGTGAACACTCTTTGTTTTACCAAAATTGTTGCCAACACTTAGAATCAACAGCTTACACTACTTGGGTGAAGAAAAGAGCTTTGGACTTGAAGATTTTGTATGCTTGTGAGAGACCTATGTCTTTGGTTGTGGCTGAGCCATCAACTCTCCCTAACCATGATATAGAGGAGTTGGAAGACACACTCTCCAGGATGAAGCAAGAAAGAGATATGTGGGAAGAACGGTTCCATGCTTTAAGCCGAAAGCATGAGGAGTTGTAGCTTGAGTCAAATGATAAAGATATGCTTATTGAACTTCTTGAAGATTAAGTAGTGAAGAGAAAGAGAGAGCCAGGGGGTCCATCTTCCTCTAGTATGCATCATCCTTCCCGTGCTTGGAAGAATATTGTTGATCAGCTTGTCCTTGAGAAGGCTCAGATAAAGAAATCTTTTGAGTCTGAGCTTCGATGCATCCGAAGGAAGTACATGCCCGCAGCCAGATCATTTGATACTGTTGCTAGGGGATCTTTAGGATGATTAGTTTCCTTTTCTTTTGTATTTGCACTTTGGTTTCTGAAATTGTACTCAGTTTAATCCTTTCAAATTGATTAGTCTCCTTTTCTCTTGTATTTGCACTTTGTTTATTTTATGAATAAACAGGTTTTCTTATACCAGATGTCTTATCGGTTATTCTTCTGTGCTTCAGCTAAGCTGACTTACCGATACAACACTATGCCAATGAACCAAAGATCATGGAACATTTGGAAAAAGAAAACAGAGAGATGAAGGATGAGATTGCACGGTTGACTGCCATGATGGAGTCTGTTCTTGCTGCCCAGAAACAATCTTCACCAACTCCCGCAACTCCTCCCCAGAGGACTGCCATTTCTGAGGTTGCTACTTCAATCGTTCCCGTTGCTGCCAGCCAATCCGGTCCTTGCATGCCTGCTGGATTCCCATGGGGAATGCCACCCAACTTTATGCCTGACGGGTTTGCACTTACCTTTGTCTCTATGCCGGTATCTATCCCGGTCATGTCTATGCCACCACTAGTTGTTCATACTTTTCCGCGTATTGAGGACACCATCTACCATTCTGAGCCATCTGAGGGCCCAGACGTATATGTGAAGATGGATGAAATGAAGGATCAATTCCTTGAGCTGTGAAAGGAGTTGAAAACATTGAGAGGAAATGACCTATTTGGTAAGAGTGTGGCTAAGCTCTGCCCAATGCCGAATGTGAAGATCCCAATGAAGTTCAAAGTCCCCGACTTTAAAAAGTATAAGGGAAACACTTGTCAACTAAGCCACCTTGTTATGTATGCCAAGAAAATGTCAACTCAAACTAATAATGATCAGTTATTAATTCACTTCTTTCAAGACAGTTTAATTGGTGCTGCTCTAAGATGGTATGTGGGATTGGACAGTGCAAGTATCCGTACTTTCAACAATTTGGGTGAAGCTTTTGTGAAGTAGTACAAATACAAGGTTTAATGGCGCCTGATAGAGACCAGCTGAGGTCTATGTCTTATAAAGAGAAGGATACGTTTAAAGAGTATGCTCAAAGGTGGAGGGAACATGCTGCCAAGATTAATCCTCCATTAGAAGAGAAAGAGATGATGAAGATTTTCCTGAAGACCCTGAGTTTGTTTTATTACGAGCATATGATTGCCAGTGCCCCTAGTGACTTTATCGAAATGGTAATCATGGTGATGAGGTTAGAGGAGGGAGTATGTGAATGACGTCTGTCTAAGGAAGACGCATCGTCCAGTAAAAAGTACGGTGGTAGTTTCTCCAAGAGAAAGGAGGGGGAAACCAATTTAGTATCTGTGGGGAGGAAGAGAAGGCCTCATGTTACAAGGAGTTCTCAACCACGTCAACATCAACATTAAGTTTCTTCAGTGATTTCCGTGTTTTCCAACAATTCCAACAATCAATCTATTCCAATTCAACAACAACAACATCAACAACAACAGTAACAAAGAACCAACTACAATAACAACAATAATCAACAAAAATACATTGAGAGGATGAAGGTCTTTTTTGACCGTATTCCTATGACATATGTAGAATTATATCCATCTTTGGTTCTCAAGAACCTACTTCAACCCAGAAATCCACCTCAAATTCTCGAGACACTTGCATGGTGGTTCAAACCTAAACTCCATTGTGCCTTTCACCAGGGAGCCCCTGGCCACGACATTGAGAATTGCTACACGTTGAAGTACGAATTACAAAATCTTGTGAAGAATGGAATGGTGTCCTTTGAGGACCGTGCGCCTAACATGAAAGCCAATCTATTAACTGCTCATGGTAATGCTACTATCAACATGGTGGATGGCTATCCAGGAAATTTCCGAGTTTTTGATGTACGACGTACCCGTAGGTCATTGGTGGAGATGCATAGAACCTTGTGTTTGATCAGTGATTGTGAGCACGACCATGATGGATGTGCAATCTGTAGTGTGAACCCTTGTGGATGTATGATTGTCAAGAGAGATATCCAAAAGTTGATGGATGAGAATGTAATCCAGATTCAATAGTCAAGGGATATAGATGATGTCAATGAGATCGTGCCAATGTTCAAGACCCCCGAACGGGTTGTAATCCAATTTGATAACAGCAACAACAACAACAACGTTAATATATTGGTATCGCCGTTGGTAGTACGGTTAGCGGGCCCTGTCCCGTATGCATCCAATAAAGCTGTGCCTTATCATTATAATGCCACCATGATGGAAAATGGTCAAAAGGTTCCTTTACCTGTAGCAGATTTTGTGGTGAATATAGCTGATATTACAAAGGTGACCCGTAGTGGTCGTGTCTTCGGTCCGGTCTTTCCAAAGGAGGTATAAGATGTTTCGATTAGTAAGAAGGTAGATATGCCAGTGGTGAATCAATTTAGTACTCCAGTGTGTCAGTCTGGTGAATCCAGCAAGCTAAAGACTAATGATGATAATGAAGTTTTAAAGTTGATAAAGAGGAGCGAGCTCAATGTGGTGGAGTAACTTCTCCAAGCCCCGTCAAAGATCTCAGTGTTGTCCTTATTGATGAATTTCGAGGCACATAGAGAGGAATTTCAGAAAGTGCTAGAGAAAGCCTATGTTGAACACGATGTTACTGTGGATCAGTTTGACCACATTGTTGCTAACATCACCTCTTGCAATAATCTAAGTTTCTTTGATGAAGAGCTTGCTGAGGATTGTAGGAATCACAATCTGGCACTCCATATTTCGATGAATTGCAAGGAGGACATCCTATACAATGTGTTGGTTGACATTGGTTCTTCTTTAAATGTGCTCCCAAAATCAACTTTGTCCAGACTTTCATATCAAAGCGCCCCTATGAGGTACAGTGGCGTGATTGTCAAAGCGTTCGATGGTTCTCGTAAAACCGTCATTGGTGATGTGGACCTTCCAATTAAGATAGGTCCGAGTGATTTTCAGATTAATTTTCAAGTGATGGATATTCACCCAGCCTATAGTTGTTTATTGGGAAGGCCATGGATTCATGAAGCAGGAGCTATGACATCCGTTATACACCAGAAGCTTAAATATGTGAAGCACGACAAGCTTGTCATTGTTGGTGGAGAGAAGGAACTTTTTGTGAGGCATTTGTCATCCTTTTCTTATGTTGAAGCTGAAGAGAAGGTTGGAACTCTTTTCCAAGCCTTGTCTATTGCTGAAGTGAAGAAAACTTGGGCACCCATGTCTTCTCTGAAGGATGCTCAGAAAGCTATTGAGACTGGCAGCACTGATCAGTGGGGTCGCATGATAAAGGTTGCTGAGAAGAAGAATAGGGCCGAATTGGGATTTCAACTAGGGTCGTTCGACGTCAAAGCTAAAGATGTGCAACCGAGTTTCCGCATTGGAGGGTTCATTCATGGTTATGATCAACACTCAGCTGCAGTG
This sequence comes from Lathyrus oleraceus, assembly GCF_024323335.1. Taxonomy (NCBI): domain Eukaryota; kingdom Viridiplantae; phylum Streptophyta; class Magnoliopsida; order Fabales; family Fabaceae; genus Lathyrus; species Lathyrus oleraceus. Next base: position 353,502,752 of record NC_066580.1, on the reverse strand, counting down.
ATTGAGGATGGTGATAATGAAGATGAAGATTGCGCCAACTTTGTGATGCATGGCCAGACTTGCAACAATTGGGTTGCTATTGATATTCCTGTTATTATTCACCGATCTAAGTAATTTGTTGTTCATTTTTTAAGAAAAGTCCTTCTCCTATGCCTAAGGGAGAAGTGAACATTATTAAGCATTTCAATTATCATCAATGAAATACAATTTTATTCATCCACATCTATGATATTTTATTTTTACTTTTTGCTTTTCTGAAAATGGTAATCACAAAAAAAACATAAATAAATAAATAATAATTGCCCATATGCATAACATTTGGTCACAATTCACTTCTCTAAAATCAAAATATCAAATCATTATGCAGGCTGGTTCCCAAACCCATTGAATACAATGATCCTACTCCCTCTCCAAACTTCGATTTCCCTGTGTTTGAGGCCGAGGAAGAAATGGATGATGAAGAAGTATCTGATGAATTATCTCGTTTACTTGAGCATGAGGAAAAAGCCATTCAGCAGTGTGGAGAGCAGATTGAACTAGTTAACTTGGGTTAGGAAGATGATATGAAGGAATTCAAGATTGGATCTCAACTGTGTCTAGAGGCTAAGAAGGGGTTGATTGATCTTCTTCGATAACATTCAATTATATTTGCTTGGTCCTATCAAGACGTGCCTGGTTTGGATTCTAAGATTATGAAGCATAGATTTCTGTTCAAGCCAGAATGCCCGCCGGTCAAGCAGAAGTTGAGAAGAACTCATCCTGATATGGCAATGAATATCGAAGAGGAAGTGCAAAAACAGATTGATGCTGATTTTCTTGTAACCTCCGAATATCCGCAGTGGGTGGCCAACATTGTTCCTGTTCCAAAGAAGGATGGAAAAGTCCATATCTGTGTTGATTATAGAAATTTGAACAAAGTTAGTCCGAAAGATGATTTTCCTTTGCCACACATTGATATGTTGGTAGACAATACAGCTAAATTCAAAGTCTCTTCATGATTGAACGGATTTTCCGTTTATAATCAAATCAAAATGGAACCCGAAGATATGGAGAAGACCACATTCATTACACCTTGGGGAACATTTTGTTATAGAGTGATGCCTTTCGGTTTAAAGAATGCTGGTACAACATACCAGAGAGCTATGACCACTCTTTTTCATGATATGATGCATAAAGATATTGAAGTCTATGTTGATGATATGATTGCTAAATCAAGTGATGAAGAAGAACATGTTGAGCATTTGTTGAAATTATTCCAGCGTTTGAGGAAGTACAAACTCCGCCTGAATCCCAATAAGTGTACTTTTGGTGTTCATTCTGGTAAGTTGTTGGGATTTATTGTTAGTGAGAAGGGTATGGAAGTCGAACTTGCTTAGGTCAAAGCAATACAAGAGATGCATGTGCCAAAAACTGAGAAGCAAGTCAGAGGTTTTCTTGGACACATGAACTATATCTCAAGATTTATATCGCATATGACTACCTCATGTGCGCCTATATTCAAGCTTCTCTAGAAAGATCAGTCTTGTGATTGGACTGAAGATTGCTAGAAAGATTTTGACAACATCAAATAGTGTCTGCTTGAGCCTTTGTTTCTGTCTCCGCCTGTTGAAGCAAGACCATTGATCATGTATTTGACCATGCTTAACAAAAGTATGGGTTGTGTTCTGGGTCAGTGTAAGACCCCAATTTTGACCCTAAGATCCCTCATGCAATTCCATCATAAGCATAAGCATTGGGATCATACCTTGGCATCCTCACCCCTTTTTCATTGGTTTTGTTTTGGGAGAGATCACCAAGCACCATGTGATTGTATCATACTTGTATTTTATCATTTCACTAACCAAAATACCAAAAATATGTCTTTGCATTTGCCGAACTCTTTTGTAGGTAGGGCATGATCTCATTGATTCATCGAAATCACATTTAGGGTTTGAGACCCTCATGAACAAAGAGCACAACCAAGAATTGATTCAAGAATGGTTATGAACATCATATATGAGTCCCAATTGTAGCGGTGTATTCGTCACTTTATGATTTATTGATTTAACCAAAAGCAAAGCATACAAAGAATCGAGTTTCCACCGCACTTTTATTTATCCAAAGGAATGGCTAAAAAGCGAACAAAAGCCTAAGAAGTTTTACACATAGAAAACTAATGAAAAGATCAGAGATCTGCGTAAGGGGTTAATTACGTAATGGGAAGGTGTTAGGCACCCAAAACGTCCTAGGTATTCCTAGGGAGCCCTTTTCACAACTTGTTGTACGAAATGTTATTTGTTTATGAAATATTTATTGTGCAAACATGATTGAAGGGATGAGAAAAAGAATATACAAGTTATTATTTTTGTGTTTGGATGGATAACCATTGCCTACGTACCTTTACAGGATCAAAACCTCGTAGTTCGGCTAAAAGATTTCCAAAATATGAGTGGGTTCATTTTAAACAAAAGCCCTAAGGTCTTTCATTATCCACGGGAGAAAACTCAACCTATACAACCACAAGTCCACCATGTGAGAATAGCTTCAACTTTCTAGTGAGGGGTTAACCCTATAATAAGCAAAGAAGTCTTACAATTCAATCACTAAGGACAGAAGGTGAGATTAACATCAACCACTAAGATAATTGAGATCTATGGCTAATGTATGAAAACTTATCAAGAATGGACAAAGCCACAAAACAATTGAATGAGTGAAATTAACCAATTAGGATTTATTCACAAAAGATGGTCAAAGTATGATTAGGATTCAATTCACAAGAAGTATTATGAAAATGAGGTTTGAAAAATCAGAGGCTTAAGGCCTAGGTTTCTAGTTGGAAAAGAAATGAAAATGTTTGCACAATAGTTTTCAAGTTTTGGGTTAACATGCCAATGGAGGTTTAAAGAAACAAAAAGGTGGGAGGGTGAGGAAGTAAAACTTCTTAGATGTTCACCTCTTGAGATCATATGTAGATGATTCAAGTGATTCCTTTGGAATAGGCAACAAGGAAAATCACATATAAGCAACATAAATGGATACCGGATGCCAATCAATGGACTTACACCAATCTCCTGAAACAAAACATGGATACTAGATGCCAATCTATAGACTTACACCAATCTCCTAAAACAAAAAGAAACAATGATACCAGATGCCAATCAATGGACTTATACCAGTCTCATAGGAATGATCATAGGAAACAAACTGCCAATAAATGGACTTACAATTGACTCCTCATAAGAAACCACCAATAAATGCAATAAGCAAGAGGAAACAAGTTGCCAATAAATGGTCTTACACTCGACTCCAAGGAAAGGAATGCCAATGAATGGTCTTAGTTCCAAATCCCTCCAGATCATAGGAAAACAACTGCCAATAAATGGACTTAGAATTGAATCCTCAATGGACAAACAAAGTGTCACAAAGATATGAACAATGATTATGAAATGATATACCATTAATGATGATAAATGCACAAAGGCACACATAAGCAAATATGCACAGATGAATTAAGTAAGCAGACAAATAAGTCAATTAGCACACACTATATACAATCAATTAGGCTCAAGCAACGTTAGGCTTTACAGCCAACTGGAATGGGGTAATTTGAGCTCTTAACCCTAACATTGAGAGTTAGGGTGAAGCAAATGAAATGGAGATGAGGGGTGTGCCTCATAGCTCTTATCCCTGGCCTGGGAGAGCTTTAAACAATGGAAAGTGTGGGAGTTCAGAAAGTTGGAACTCTTCTCCACAAATGATTGACTGTACAAGATCTTGGGTTATTATTCACAATGCATCAACACATGGTGTGAGCAAAGTGAATGACACACTGAGTAGCAGGAGATGTATTACACATCTCTTTTATCTGCCAATTGCCTCATAAGAGGACTTTTCCTGCTTAGCACAAAAGATAAACAATCACAAGCATTGCCTCTTAAGAAGGACTTCAGACAGGTGACTACCAATAACAGTAGGTCTTCCAGACTACATGAAGATTAGAGATTATACCTAAGTGGTTAAGCAACCAAGCAAAGCAAAGTTCACAATGAACTTAAAGCAACTTAAGTACCTCTTGAAGAGCAGATTTGGATTTGGCTTGATTCAAGGCCTGTGATAGCTCCAATGTTCCTCTATGATGCTTGTATAGATGATTGAAGGAGAAATTGAAGCTTAATTGCACACGAATCCAGCAAAATTTGAAATCACCATGGATGCTTCCATCTTCGAATATAGCTCAATATGGCACGGATTCTCTTGGTTCCACGTCCAATCTTGCTCAACAACACTTCAGGAGCATGAATCAACCAAGAGAATGTGTTCTTGTTTGAAGAAATTGCAAAAAAGTTTTAGAGAGAAGTTTGGAGAATTTGGATCTAGATCTGAAAAATGAATGCTAATCCCCTGAAAACAGTTAGGTGTTTCTTTATATATGCCTTGCTAATTATTTTGTAATCATGTTTAAACCAAATGCTAAGTGAGATTAACCAAAAAAGGTGTATATGCAAAAATGATTTTTCACCTTATGCATGGAAAGCATGTGTGAAGAGTGCACGAATTTGATTCATTTTCACTTAAAATCCAATTTTAAAACCAATGGTGATTGCAAAAAGTTCAAACCATGCACCAAATTTGAATTTTGAGATTTCCCTCCAAAAAACCAATGGATTAACAAGTGATCATGTGATAATAATTCCTTTAATGTGATGCATGATTTGGAAATTAGAGGTCAAGAGGAGAATATTGCAAAAAGAACCACTCATTTTGGAGCTTTGGTTGAAAAGTTATGGCCATTTGAAGTTCCATGCATAGTTTGCCATGATTTGATCATATCTCCTTAACCACACATGAGAAATCCATGATCTTGGACTTTTTGGAAATGGGAAAGAAATATCTACAACTTTCATTTGAAGCTTTTTTAATGATGTAATTTGAAGTTGAAGTTGGTCCAAAACCTTTCCATTTTTGGAAAGTTTGAATTATAGGTCACTTGCTATTTTTGGAAATTTTTTACTGGACCTCAAATTCTTCAATGTGAGTGTTTGAAATGTCAAATGAGACTTGTTTGAACATGAATGAAGTATTTCTAATCACTTCCCACCTCTAAATCTACAGTTGACCTTGCAGTTGACTTTCTAGGTCTTCAGTTGACCTGACAATGTTCTGACGAGATTCAAGCCTCTACCACTTGGGATTTTGCTTCAAAATGACATCATAACTCATATGAACTCTTGTGAATGATTGTGGGATCCAAATCTCAAGAATGACCACCATCTATTGCTCAATGAATGCCTCTGATGTGCTTGACCTGTTAATGCTTCATCTGCAAGACAAAGGTTAGATGACATATTTTTGTACTTTTGGTTAGTGATAAAAAGAAAAGCAATGACATACAAATGCAAACAATGCTTGGTGATCAAGAATCACTCTCTAAAAGATAACCCACCCAAAGAGAAGAAGGCAAGTTGTCCAATGATCCTTGAGGCAATGAAATGATATGATATGATGCCATGAGGGATCTTAGGGACAAAATTGGGGTCTTACAGATGCCCCTATTTAAGGTCATTCTAGCCGGAGAAATGAAGGTTAAAATCTTCATCTCGACGCGGTAGAATGGGCTTAAATAACAATAATGAGACAAATTTTGGTCCCTAAGAGACCTCATGATGCAAATGTATGCATGCAAAAGAAACAAACTCTGTGGTGAATACTGGTCCACAAAGAAAAGACGATCCATCGGAGTAATACACTCACCAGGAACAGAGACTCTAACAGGACTCTCATTGGGATAAGAAAAAAAGAAAAAAGAATGCGTGAGCAGGACACGACTCTAAATTAGGGGAAACAAGAATTAGACTGGAGACCTCACTGGGGAGCAAAGGACTCAAACTGGAAAAAGAATTCCAAAAGAAGACACATCCATTGGAAAGACTCAAGCTGACTCAAACTATCCACCCGGACTCGAACCGGGAAAAAAGATTCACACAGAACCTCCTTGCCGGGGAAAAATGCATATATTGGGGAAAACGCCAATACAGCAAAAGGGTAAAAATCACAACGGAAACTCCACTGGGGAATGTCTAACAAAGAGACTCTCCTGGAGAAAATCTACAAGATGAGGTGTTACCGGTTACTGGGTAACAAACTCAAAGAGACATGTGATCTAAACATCGGTTACTGGGTGAAAGAACAACAAACTCAGGAAGAATGAATATCTAAGACCGGTATAAGGGTGAGAGATATCAATCAACCAAACATCTGAGAAAGACCTGAAAAAGGTACATCAACTCAGGAAAATCTGACTCCGCAGGGGACCGAGGTCATAATAGGGAGCAGAAAGGAAGGAACACCAGGGATACCGGTTACTGGGTATATAATAGGTGACCGACCAAAGCGTGATTTGGTATATATGCCAAAACACTCATCATCCGAAAGGAGGGCTTGAAAAAGCAAATCGACTTATATGATGGATATTCGAATCCGCAACGGGAAAACGAATCTTACTCAGCTGGAAAAAAACCAAAGGACGCATGAGATACGATATCCATTACCGTCAGAACGTGGATAGTATACTCGCATGAGATATATTATCTATTACCGTCAGAACGTAGACAATATACTCGCATGGAAGGAACACCAGGGGTACCGGTTACTGGGTATATAATAGGTGACCAACCGAAAAGAGAGACAATTGATACCAACATCAACAGGGTAAACGAAAGATAACTCACAGGGGATAAATTGCAAGCATCCGGCAATTATCCAAGAGACAAATCAAATATTCGATTCCACAAAAGGAATAACGAATCCTACTCGATTGGGGAAACACAACAGGCTTCGACTGAAGAGTGCATGAGATATATTATCCATTACCGTCAGAACGTGGATAACATACTCGCATGGAAGATTATCCACAACCGGTTAGTGGGTTAATAAAGGATAAATCAACCGAAAAAGAAAGGCATCGGGATACCAAAACTAGGCATATAAAGATGACCGATCAAAGGGAGCAACAATCATTACCAAGCAAAAGGGTAAATGAAAGATGATTCACTAGGGATGCATTGATAAACATCAATGATCCGGGGAACAAATCACTGGCAAACGATGAAAGGACCCACTGAGGATAAAATTGCTAGCATCCGGCAATTATCCACAAGGAAAAATCTACTGGGGGCACAATTACTAGCATACGGCAATTACCCAGAAGAAAAAAGGGAATATCAACATCGAATACTGGATGAAGACAACCACAAAGAGTAACCATCATCGGTTAGGATGAATCAACAAGGTTAACTCTGCAAAGGGGAGAAATTAGGATTTACAGCTACCGAATACGGGGTAGAAGACCAAAAACTCTGGCTGAGGATAAAGTTGCTAGCATACGGCAATTATCCATAAGAAAGCCCAGACTCCGCTAGGGGACAGCAACATAGGATTTACAACTACCGAATACTGGGTAGAAGACCACAAAATCCACCATCAACTAGAATGAACCACAACGGTTACCTCTGCTAGGGGATAAAAGCAAGATTTATAACTACCGCAATACGTGGTAGAAAACCAGCAATTCTCTGCGTGGGGAATGAAAGAATCACAACTCCGCACGGGAAACAAAATAGGGTTTATAACAAACCACCAACTGCTGAGGAGCAAGAAACAATAATAGGGTTTGCGACTACCGAATACGGGGTAGAAAACCATCGACTCTTGCTGAGGAACAAAGAATGTTCACAAACACCTATTCCACAAAAGGGAAGAAAGGTAAATAGGATTTACAACTACCAGGTGTCGCATTACGCGAAAAACCGGCGGGAAAACGAAACAACAGAGCCGCCACCGTGCGTTATTTATCCCAAAAGAGGGAACGGAAACGCTCGAAGTAAACCTGGAAAAGACATGGTCTCGCGACCAGAGCGAGATGGGATTAGGAGTCGGTTATGCGAAGGGAAGGTATTAGCACCCCTACGCATCCGTCGTACTCGACGGGATCCACGCTCAAAAGAAAGGATAAGGTTGCTAAAAACCGCTCAAACAAACTGCACACACAGGCTGAATAGAGACACAGAAAGACAAAAGAAACTAACTCGGCAGGATATCGCATCCTGGGCCTACGTAGTCTGTCAGGCACAGACATCAGAGTCGACGTAGTTCGGGACAGGGGGAAACGTGCTCGCTAGGATATCACATCCTATGCATACGTATCTTCTCTGACTGGAGAAGAATCAGAGCACTCGTAGCTCGGCTAACGCACGCCAAACAAAACCACACAGGAAACCGACTGCCAATCGCTGGACTTACGTCAGACTCCACACAAACAGGCAAACATGGAAACCGAGTGCCAATCGCTGGACTTACATCGGACTCCGAACCAACAAACACACACAGGAAACCAACTGCCAATCGCTGAACTTATGTCGGACTCCAAACAAAGAAACAAGACCCAGGAAACCAACTGCCAATCGCTGGACTTACGTCAGACTCCAAACATACACACAGGGGTTGAAAAAGAAAAGGGCGCCCGGAGAGATCAGCTCATCTCCTGCCTACGTACCTCATCTGGTATGAGGATCAGGGCGACGTAGTTCCCCTACGCAGGGAAAAAGGACTAGCCTAACCAGATACAAAGGGAGACACAAACTACTAGGGAGAATACGACTCGAGCCTAGAAGTTGTCATGCATACGATCCCTATGTTAAGGTTTCTATCTAACTTGCACGGGGAGCAAGCTATCCTAACACAGCACAAACAATCAAAAGCACAAAAGCAAGCACACACACTATATGCAAACAGATGGGCTCATACAAGGATAGGCTGTAAACACAAGCCAATTGGAATCGGGTGTTATTAGCTCTTAACCCTAACATTGAGAATTAGGGTGAAGCAAATGAAATGGGAAGTGAGGGTAAGACCTCACATCTCTTATCCCTGGCCTGGGAGAGCTTCAGACAAATGAAAGTGTGGGAGTTTAGAAAGTTGGAACTCTTCTCCACATATGACTGACACAACAAAGATCTTGGGTTAATATCCACAATGCATCAACACAAGGTGTGTGAGCAAAATGAATGACACACTGAATAGCAGGAGATGGATTGCACATCTCTTCTATCTGCCAATTTCCTCTTAAGAGGTCTTTACCTGCTTGGCACAAAACTAAACATTCACAAGCATTGCCTCTTAAGGAGGGCTTCAGACAGGTGCCTGCCCACATAACAGGACAGGTCTTCCAGACTACATGAAGTCATAGAGTTATACCTCAATGGTTAAGCAACCAAGCAAAGCAAAAGCAAGTTCAAAAGAACTCAAAGCAACTTAGGTACCTGAAAAAATCTAACCCAATCAGTATACAACTCAAATAGTCAAATAGACAACAGTCAATCACACAATCAGACAGATAAGCAAGCAATGCAACAGTGAGCAAGGCACAAGCTATTAAGCCACTTGGTCTCAAAACCTACAAAACAACTCAAGGTTTGCCAACATCTAGAGCAAACATCAATGCTAAAGTGAGGAAGCATCATCAACTATGGACTTGGATGTGTAAACCTGAAATCAAAGCTCAACTGTGAGTCACAAACCACTAGGTCAAGGCCTAGGGTCAAAGATGGAGAAAAAATTCAAAACAGAACATGATATTTAACATGAATAAATTTCATTCAATCAAGAACACAATCCAAAAGGTCCCATATCAATATCATTAATCAAAAGCATTTCATGAACCAAGCATGGCAAGGTATGCACATTGTGACTACATTGTGACATCAGAAGAAACAAATGCACATTAAATCAAAAATCATTCAAATAATCTTGGCAAAATTCATGAGTAAACAGGACATACAACATGATCATCACACAAAAAATTAGAGGCATTGGACATCATTAGGCATGGAAATCACATTGCATAAGTCAAGGCAAGCACAACAAGCACATGTGTGACACAAATTGTCACACCAAATTAGCATAGGCATAAAACAGAGATGGATTATGGTAAAAACCTTAAACCAAAGCCAAAACAACACTCAACATGTCTAGAAATAGTGTGCAAAATTTCACATTCATTGGATAAGGAACAAGCATTTCACAATCAAATGAAGTTCAAAGCAATTTTAAGGCTCAAATGTGACCATCCGGAAGGAAAAATCTCAATTAAATCAGAAATGATCCCAAAAATTTCAACAAAAATCATGAGCAATCACAACATCCATAATATGCATCATACAAAAAATCAAGGCAATTGGATATCATTTGACATGGCAAACGCATCAATCAAGTTGAACATCACAAGGTGTGACACAAATTGTCACAACTACCTTAGCATGATCATAAAACAGCAATGGTAAATGATAAAAATACCAAATCAACACCAAAATGTCAAGCAAAGAGTCTAGTTATAGCATGCAAAATTTCATGAGCATTGGATCAACAACCAGCATTTCACAAATGATATGGCAAAGCAAGGTCAAGGATGCATACATGTTCAAGTTTCCTAGCACAAAAAATTAATCAGCCAAGCACAATTTTCATTTTAATAATCAAAAAATACTAGACCAAAAATGCAACACAATGCAAAAAATCTCACAATTTTTGGATTGATTTTCAATTTGATATGAATTTACGAAGTTGAGAAAAATGGAAATGAAACATGAAGCCAAGACATGAAATGATGAAGAAATGATGAAAAACATAAGGCAAATGGCAAAATGTGAAATTCTAGTTATCAGACTTTGGATGTCACACTGGTTGTTATGACATCCAATTCTGCACAGACAGGGATTATGCAGAACTTAACAGTAAGTGCAGTAAATAACACAAGTAATTGTTCACCCAGTTCAGTCCAACATGACCTACATCTGGGGGCTACCAAGCCAGGGAGGAAATCCACTATTAGTAGTATCAATTCAAAGCTAAACTCACCCGTTTACAACTTATCACTTAATCCCTACCCAATGCAATTTCAATCTTAACCTAAGATCAGAGTTCCTACTCACTCCCCCTCAATCACCTCAGTGATATTAAAAACACTTTGAAGTCACACTTCAAAAACAACTCTTGGTTATGCTTCACAGCTTAAACCAAGATACACAGCACTCACGCTTAAAAGCTTCGAGTGACACAACACTTACAACTCAATGAACACCCTATGCCAAAACAATCATCTACTTGATAATGACTTGGCTTACAAGATACGTCTAATTCTAGACTCACAAAAATACAGCAGTGAAGTAAGATGGACACACTAAATCTTCACGCCTCAAAATCCCTGAAACTGAATGGAGGAATGCCTTCCTTTTTATATTGCAGCACCTGGGCTTTTGCACCTGTATTTTCCTGAATTTTAGGTCACATAAGTTCCCACAAATTCAATATTTAGGTTGCTAACAAATAGGCTATTTGTTAGGTTCATCGAATGTAGCTTGGTTGTTGATTTCCTGGATTTTCTCTAAGCTGTTGACTTCCTAAAGAATAGCCTGAGAAAGCTGTAACAGAAAACTGAACAACCTACAATTTAGCATATGCTGTCAGGAATGAATGTCACGACATTCAGCTTGACATCAAGGTCCATATGCTGAGTCTGTTTTTCCAGAAAACAGACTGTACAAATCTGCTGACCTGTACATGATCAAAATGACCATACTACAGTACCAGCTTACATTAGTAAATGTCAAAGTGTCCAACTTAACATTTACACAGTTGGCCTTAAGTTAGTTCTGTTATTCTCTTGAATAACAAACTAAGTAAAATGCTGAAGTATAGCAGAACACCACTCTGCCCAATCTTCAGTAGCTGCTGTCAATGATGAATCTCACAACATCCAGTTTGACATTCAGTCAGTAGGCCTTATGCCAGGTCTGGTTCTTCCTTGATAACCAGAATGCAAGTGAATACTAAGTTCTAACAGAACTCCTGATGTTCTATTCCTTAGTATCTGTTGACAGGTATGAATGTCACAACGTCCAGTTTGACATTCAATAAATCCTGTGTTAGCTAGTCCTGCAGTAACTACAAAGTAGTCACATATGCATGTCATGACATCAGTCAAGACATTAGTGTTTTACCATATAATGCAGCCAATTAAACACCTACAAACTCCCCCTTTGGCAAATTTTTGGCTAAAACACTTTGATCCCCATAACAGAGTTCATAGCAGCGGAAACACTCACCTAGCAGGAAATAATACTAGCTAAAAACACTCAGAGTGGCAGCACACTCACACACATGGAAGTTAAATAAAAACTTCACTTAGCAGCACACACATATTAGAAGTTGCACCTAAACTTCAATATCTGCTGCAGGGGGGGAATCTTCAGATCTGTCATGAGAGTCTGTTGTAGAGACTTACTCTGTTTGTCAGGGATGGATGGTTATTACTCCCCCTTTTTGTCACAAATGTTGCCAAAGCCAACAACATTATCAAAGCACAATGACAGAGTCCCAGACTTGGTTTTACTTCACAGTTTCAACCAAGTTAACATCCACTTGATCTTGCTTCACAGCTTCGATCAAGTGATCACCCACTTTTGCTTAACAGTAGGTACCACCATATCAGATGCCATGATTTTGTTTCTGACATCCAGAACCACTCCTGCATGAACAACATCCTTGAACTCCTGCAGGTACAGTGACCTTCTCTCTGTAGGGTGTCTCCTTACCTTCTTGTATCCACCCTTGTTGCAAGCAGCATAGCTATGATCTGTTGACCAATCATAGCCTAGTACAAATTGTTCAATAGGCAGAGGTATCAACCAATTTATCCCAAACATCAGTGGTTGCTATAAGGTCTCAGAGAGACATATTCCCAGTTTGCTCCTTAAGTTTTCAAACTGAGTAGCATCCAGAGCCTTTGTAAATATGTCAGCCAGTTGAAGATCCGTGGCTACATGTTCCAAAGTGATCACCTTGTCTTCCACCAGATCTCTGATGAAGTGGTGCCTAATGTCAATATGTTTGGTCCTGCTGTGTTGGATGGGATTCTTGGAGATGTTGATGGCACTGAGATTATCACAGAACAATGTCATGACATTTTGAGTGACGTTGTACTCAGTGAGCATTTGTTTCATCCACACCAATTGGGAGCAGCTGCTTCCAGCAGCTATGTATTCAGCCTCTGCAGTGGACAGAGAGACACAGTTCTGCTTCTTGCTGAACCATGATATGAGGTTTTCTCCTAAGAAGAAACATCCACCTGATGTGCTTTTTCTGTCATCAGCACTTCCAGCCTTGGGCTCTGCTTGGTATCTGGCACACACTCCAACTGCATAAGAGATATCAGGTCTACTAGCAGTTAGATACAGCAGACTACCTATCATGCTCCTGTACAGGCATTGATCCACACTAGGCCCTCCATCATCTTTGGTTAACTTCAGATGAGTAGGAGCTGGAGTCCTCTTGTGCCTGGCATGGTCCATACCAAACTTCTTAACTATGTTCTTGGCATACTTGCTTTGGGAGAGAAACATAGAGTCCTCCATTTGGTTTACTTGCATTCCAAGGAAATAGGTCAGTTCTCCCACTAGACTCATTTCAAACTCAGACTGCATCTGGTGAACAAATTTGTTAACCATTTGTTCTGACATTCCACCAAAGACTATATCATCAACATAGATTTGAGCTATCATGATTTTGCCTTCATCATCCTTCACAAACAAGGTTTTATCTATGCCCCCCTTTCTGTATCCATTTGAGGTTAGAAATTCGGTTAACCTTTCATACCAAGCTCTGGGTGCTTGCTTCAACCCATACAAAGCTTTCTTCAACTTGTATACATGCTCAGGTTGGTTAGGATCACAGAACCCTTTGGGTTGTTCCACATAGACTTCTTCGTTCAGGTAGCCATTCAAGAATGCACTCTTCACATCCATTTGGAATAGCTTAAACTTTAGGATGCATGCTACCCCCAACAGCAATCTGATGGACTCAAGTCTAGCCACAGGAGCAAATGTCTCATCAAAGTCTACTCCTTCAACTTGAGTGTATCCTTGAGCTACTAGTCTTGCTTTATTTCTAGTAATTACTCCTTTCTCATCAGATTTGTTTTTGTAGATCCACTTGGTACCAATGATGTTGGACCCTTCAGGTCTTGGAACCAGCTCCCATACTTCATGCCTTGTGAACTGCTCGAGTTCCTCTTGCATGGCAATGATCCAGTATTCATCAGTCAGGGCTTCTTTCACATTCTTTGGTTCAACCTTGGAAACAAAGCAGGAATTTGAGTTTATTCCTCTTGACCTGGTGGTTACACCACTGGTGGGATCCCCTATGATAAGATCCTTAGGGTGGTCTTTCTGAATTCTGATAGATGGCACTTTGGTGGTTGCCTCTACTTCACAATCAGGAGGAGGTTCCTGTACTCCTTCAGGCTTGACTGGACTGTCAATTTGACTGTCGAGGAATGTTTCAACATCCTCCATGACATCGGTTCCTTCCTCTTTATCATCCACAATGACATTTATGGACTCCATCAGGACATTGGTCCTGTAGTTGAACACTCTATAGGCTCTGCTGTTAGTGGAGTATCCCAGAAATACGCCTTCATCACTTTTGGGATCTAGCTTCCTTCTCTGTTCACGATCTGTGAGGATGTAGCATTTACTTCCAAAAATATGAAAGTACTTCACAGTGGGTTTTCTACCCTTCCATATTTCATACAGAGTGGAGGAGGTTCCTTTTCTCAAGGTGACTCTGTTGTGAACATAGCATGCGGTATTCATTGCTTCAGCCCAAAAGTGCATAGGGAGCTTCTTTGCATGAATCATTGCTCTGGCAGATTCTTGAATAGTTCTATTTTTTCTTTCAACTATTCCATTCTGCTGAGGAGTTATAGGTGAGGAGAACTCATGGCTTATTCCTTCAGACGAGCAGAACTCATCAAACTTGGAGTTCTTGAATTCAGTACCATGATCACTTCTAATCCGGACCACACAACTGTCCTTTTCCCTTTGAAGTCTTATGCACAGATCTTTGAAGACATCAAATGCATCTGACTTCTCTCTGATGAAGCTTATCCACGTGTATCTGGAATGGTCATCAACCACCACGTAGGCATACTTCTTCCCACCAAGACTTTCAACCTGCATAGGTCCCATTAGGTCCATGTGCAGCAGCTCCAGAACTCTGGAGGTTGTGGAATGTCCCAGCTTTGGGTGTGACATCTTGGTTTGCTTGCCCACTTGGCATTCTCCACAGACTCTTCCTTCATCAATCAGAAGCTTTGGCATTCCTCTGACTGCTTCCTTGGATATGATCTTCTTCATTCCCCGTAAGTGGAGATGTCCAAGTCTTCTATGCCACAGCTTTACCTCCTGTTCTTCCTTGGTTGAGGAACATGTTGTGGAAAAGTTAGAGAGATCAGGTTCCCACAGGTAGCAGTTGTCTTTGGACCTGGTTCCTCTCATAACTTCCTGATTGTCACCACTTGTCACGATCCACAGCTCCTTAGTGAACTGAACATGAAACCCTTGATCACAAAGCTGACTTATGCTGATGAGGTTTGCAGTTAGTCCTCTTACTAACAGCACATTGTTCAGTTTTGGCACTCCAGAACAGTCCAGTGTGCCCACACCTCTTATTTTTCCTTTGGCCCCATCACCAAAAGTCACATAGCTGGTGGTGTGAGGTTGAATGTCTACCAGTAGATTTT
The DNA here is from genome assembly GCF_024323335.1 of Lathyrus oleraceus. Classification (NCBI taxonomy): domain Eukaryota; kingdom Viridiplantae; phylum Streptophyta; class Magnoliopsida; order Fabales; family Fabaceae; genus Lathyrus; species Lathyrus oleraceus. The sequence goes on along the minus strand of NC_066580.1, from coordinate 353,487,139 downwards.
CCATACCAGTCATATGTCTTGAACATCCACTGTCAAAGTACCAGTCTTCTCTAGAAGAGGCCCTTAGGGCAGTGTGAGCTATCCTAGCATACCATTGTTGCTTCTTAATGGGAACACATCGCTTACGTGTGTTATGCTTAGGTCTGACATGTGAGGCTCTGTTAGGGAAGCCATGAATCCAGTAGCAGAAGGCTTTTATATGTCCGAGCCTGCCACAGTGGTGACACCTCCAATTCAGGTATATTCTCTTCTGATGATCATTCATCCTAGCTCCTCGATGTTGAGACATTGGCTTTGACATCGACTTGAACTTCTGAACTCTAGCCTTTGGGCGTTTGTGTTCAGCTCTTTTTCCAAATCCTAGCCCAGATTTGGTTCCAGACTGCTGACCCACCTTTAGAATTTCTTCCAAGGTGTCAGTTCCCTTATTCATCATTCTGATGGATTTGGTCATCTGGTTCAGCTTGGAGGTCAGCAGGGCTATCTCATCTTTTAGCCCCTCTATGGCAGACAGTTGTTTCTGTCTCTCATCTTCCAGTTCCTTGATGAGTTTCTTCTGTTTTTCTCCTTGTGCACGCACTTCTGCATTGGTGGTACACAGCTTCTTATATGCTGCAGCAAGTTCATCAATTGTCAGCTCATCTGCACTTGTGTCATCTTCAGAGACACACACACTGGTTTGTGCAGTGACATGTTTGGCAGATTCTCCTTCAGACTCACTTTCAGAATCTCCTTCAGACCATGTGATAGCTAGCCCCTTACTTTGCAATTTGAGGTAAGTAGGGCATTCAGCTCTGACGTGTCCATACCCTTCACAGCCATGACACTGGATTCCCTTCCCATGGTTGAACTTCTCCTCAGAAGTTGATCTTTTCTTAATGTCAGACGGGATGTTCTTGACATTAGGTCTGCCTCTTTGATCAATCTTCTTCATGAACTTGTTGAATTTCCTCCCAAGCATGGCTAGGGCTTCTGATATACTTTCATCACCTCCTGTATATCCTTCTTCTGACTCCTCTTCAGCATTTGTTATAAAGGCTATGCTTTTCTTCTTCTCAGCATACTCACCTAAGCCCATTTCAAAGGTTTGGAGAGAACCAATGAGCTCATCTACCTTCATATTGCTGATGTCCTGAGCCTCCTCTATGGCAGTGACCTTCATAGCAAACCTCTTAGGTAAGGACCTGAGAATCTTTCTTACAAGTTTCTCTTCAGTCATTTTCTCACCTAGTCCACCAGAGGTGTTTGCAATTTCAAGAATATTCATGTGAAAGTCATGAATAGTCTCTTCCTCCTTCATCTTCAGATTTTCAAACTTGGTTGTCAGCATCTGAAGTTTGGACATCTTCACCTTGGAAGTACCTTCATGAGTTACCTTGAGGGTATCCCAAACTTCCTTAGCTAGCTCACAGTGGTGAACTAGTCTGAAGATGTTCTTGCTGATTCCATTGAACAAAGCATTCAAGGCCTTGGAATTTCCAAGAGCTAGTGCCTCTTGCTCCTTGTCCCACTCTTCTTCAGGAATCTGCACACTGACTCCATCTTCACCTGTCCTCATTGGATGTTCCCATCCTTTGTTGACAGCTCTCCAGACTTTGCTGTCTAGAGACCTTAAGAAGGCTATCATACGAGGCTTCCAGTCATCATAATTAGAGCCATCCAACATGGGTGGTCTATTTGAGTGTCCTAAATCCTTGTCCATGGTACTAGAAAGTAACTTCCCTAGATCTCACCCAGAACTTCACAGGCAGGGTGCCTGCTCTGATACCAATTGAAATTCTAGTTATCAGACTTTGGATGTCACACTGGTTGTTATGACATCCAATTCTGCACAGACAGGGATTATGCAGAACTTAACAGTAAGTGCAGTAAATAACACAAGTAATTGTTCACCCAGTTCAGTCCAACATGACCTACATCTGGGGGCTACCAAGCCAGGGAGGAAATCCACTATTAGTAGTATCAATTCAAAGCTAAACTCACCCGTTTACAACTTATCACTTAATCCCTACCCAATGCAATTTCAATCTTAACCTAAGATCAGAGTTCCTACTCACTCCCCCTCAATCACCTCAGTGATATTAAAAACACTTTGAAGTCACACTTCAAAAACAACTCTTGGTTATGCTTCACAGCTTAAACCAAGATACACAGCACTCACGCTTAAAAGCTTCGAGTGACACAACACTTACAACTCAATGAACACCCTATGCCAAAACAATCATCTACTTGATAATGACTTGGCTTACAAGATACGTCTAATTCTAGACTCACAAAAATACAGCATTGAAGTAAGATGGACACACTAAATCTTCACGCCTCAAAATCCCTGAAACTGAATGGAGGAATGCCTTCCTTTTTATATTGCAGCACCTGGGCTTTTGCACCTGTATTTTCCTGAATTTTAGGTCACATAAGTTCCCACAAATTCAATATTTAGGTTGCTAACAAATAGGCTATTTGTTAGGTTCATCGAATGTAGCTTGGTTGTTGATTTCCTGGATTTTCTCTAAGCTGTTGACTTCCTAAAGAATAGCCTGAGAAAGCTGTAACAGAAAACTGAACAACCTACAATTTAGCATATGCTGTCACGAATGAATGTCACGACATTCAGCTTGACATCAAGGTCCATATGCTGAGTCTGTTTTTCCAGAAAACAGACTGTACAAATCTGCTGACCTGTACATGATCAAAATGACCATACTACAGTACCAGCTTACATTAGTAAATGTCAAAGTGTCCAACTTAACATTTACACAGTTGGCCTTAAGTTAGTTCTGTTATTCTCTTGAATAACAAACTAAGTAAAATGCTGAAGTATAGCAGAACACCACTCTGCCCAATCTTCAGTAGCTGCTGTCAATGATGAATGTCACAACATCCAGTTTGACATTCAGTCAGTAGGCCTTATGCCAGGTCTGGTTCTTCCTTGATAACCAGACTGCAAGTGAATACTAAGTTCTAACAGAACTCCTGATGTTCTATTCCTTAGTATCTGTTGACAGGTATGAATGTCACAACGTCCAGTTTGACATTCAATAAATCCTGTGTTAGCTAGTCCTGCAGTAACTACAAAGTAGTCACATATGCATGTCATGACATCAGTCAAGACATTAGTGTTTTACCATATAATGCAGCCAATTAAACACCTACAAAATGCGCTCAGCCGGATTCGAGCTTGGTACACATTCAAACTACACAGCGCGCAAAACACAAAACACTGGCGTTTTGACCAAACCCTAAGTGCGCGCCACACAAAGGTTCAAAAAATCCGCAGGTAACGCCTATGCGTTCCGCAGGTAAGGCTATGCGTTTTGAAGCAAATTCGATAAGTAAATCCACAACAAAACTGGAAAATGTATGAACATGAAGAACACGATGAACATCTTCATCCAGATTTCCAGAATTTTTCCAAACCTTCCAAAAATCCACAAAAATTATACCAAACAACTTGTCATGCATCACACATCAAAGATCAATAATCATTTCATGGAGAAACATCATCAAATGCATGGATCGAAGAAAATAAAAAACAACATCCAAACTTGAATCACATGGATCTTTGCGTACAATGCATCATTTCAACTCATTCAAAGCTCAGATTCATCACCAATCTACGAACTACACAATAGGTACAACAATTTTGAGAATTAAAGAGGTCGAAAATGTAACCTCTTGATGAGCAGCAGCTGGATTCACGCGTCTCAAGGCTTGGTAATGCTTCAATCCTCTTCCAACGTGCTTAGGGAGGTAAATGATGATGAATTGGAAGCTCAACAATAAACGAAACAAGCTAAATCCTCAACTGCCATGGAAGCTTCAAGATATGAACATGAACTCGAATGCAATGAATTCCTCTGTTTCCACGTCCAAAGATGCTCAATAATAGCTCAGGATGATGAATGAATCAAGGAAAAGTGATTGTGTTTGCAGAATTTTGAAGAAAAAAGTGAGAGAGAATTTTGAGAATTTTTGAAAACCTAGATCTAGAATTGGTAATTGTGATGAAACAGTTAGGATTAAGGTTATATAGTCCATGCTAAACATGTTTAGGAAAGGATTAGGGCAAATGCTAACGAGATTAGGGGCTTTGTGGTGTTTATGCAAAAAATCAAATTTATGCTCCATGCACCCTCATGCACGTGAACAGTGCATGTTCTTGGTTCAAAATGACTTAAAAACCTTCCATGCACATGTTGGAAATGATTTGGTATGCTCATGTTACACCAAAATGAATTTATGAAAATTTCCACCAAAATCTTCATGATTGAACAAAAGCCATGCAAATGAGATTTCATGCCCAATGATGCCATGCTTGGAAAATACATGTTACAAGGATCAATGTGCAAAAAGAGCCACTCAAATTGGACTTTTGGTTTGAAAGTTATGCTCATTTGAAGTTCAAACCACACTTTGCCATGTTTGATCATATCTCCTTAACCACACATGAGAAATCCATGATCTTGGACTTTTTCGAAATGGGAGAGAAAGATCTTCAACTTTCATGTTGGAAAAAAGTTCATTTAAAGCTTTCTTGATGATGTAATCTTGAGTTGAAAACCTTTCCATTTTTGGCAAATTCAAATTACAGATCACCTGCTATTTTTGGAAAGTTTTGATCTGACTTCAAATTCTTCAATGTTGATGTTTGAAATGTCAAATGAGACTTGTATGAACATGATTGAGGCATCTCTAACCATCTCTCACCTCCAAATCCATAGTTGAACTGACAGTTGACTTCTGTTGACTTTTTAGGGTTTCAGTTGATTTGCACATTGACTTATGAGCTTTGAGCCTTCCATTCTTGGCCAAATCACTTCAAAATGATCCTTAGATCATATGAACTCATTGTACCAACCCTAGGGCTTTGATTCCATGAAAAATGCACTTGTTGCCTTGCACAACTGAATCTCCTGATGCCAGTCTTGCCTGATGACTTGATGGACTATGCAATGAACAATGCAATGTTAATGACCTAAGATGAAAAACGTATATACAAATGGGAGGTGCAAATTTGAGGTGCTACATCTGCCCCTATTCAATCAACTGGGGACCTGAACGGATGAGAGCAACGACTGTCAGACTTCAGGGTAAACAGGGATTGAATACCAAAGAACCGTAGAAATTTGCACTCCGCAGGGGATGATACAAGATATTTGCAACAGCAACCAGACAAGACGTTTACCGACGACTCCTGGGGATTTTGATTTTTATCAAAAGAAAGGTACAGCCAAACGTCAATGGACGAATGGGAAAAACTCAACGTTTATCGACACCAACGGAGAGGTGACCAGACATCAACGGATGAATGGGAAGACTCGACCAGACGTCAATGGACGAAAGGGAGAAACTTGACGTTTATCGACACCAACAGAGAGGTGACCAGACATTAACGAATGACTGGGAAAGACTCGACCAGACGTCAACGGACGAACGGGAGAAGCTCGACGTTTATCGACACCAACGGAGAGGTGAACACTTCACTGGGGAAGGAAAACAAATACTTGCAACCGGAAACCAGATAGGACGTTTACCGACGACTCTACTGGGAATCTCTGGCTGGGGAATTACCAGACATTGACCGATGACTGGGATATGACTCAATGTTTACCGACATCGAAAGATGATGTTTACCGACATCAAAGAAAAGACGACCAGACATTTACCGATGACTGGGAAGAGACTCGATGTTTACCGACATCGAAAGATGATGTTTACCGACACCAACAAAAAGACGACCAGACATTTACCGATGACTGGGACTAAAATATGCAACCAGACGTCAACGGACGACTAGGCAAAAACTCAACGTTTATCGACACAAACGGAGAGGTGAACTTTCTGGGGAAAAGCTAATCACAAACAAGCGTCAACGGACGATTGGGAAAAACTCATCATTTATCGACACCAACGGAGAGGTGAACAGACATCAACGGATGACCTGTGGGGAGGATACAACTAGACGCCAACGGACGAATAGGAAAAACTCAACGTTTATCGATACCAACGGAGAGGTGACTCCTTCACTGGGGAAGAAGAAAGATGTTACGAACATCGAAAGATGATGTTTACCGACATCAACAAAGAAGACCAGACATTTACCGATGAATGGGATGGGACTCGATGTTTACCGACACCGAAAGAATGGTGTTTACCGACACCGAAGAAAGAACACACGCGGGTGCTGACATGACACTTACCGGTATCCCAGGACATCTGCATATGTCAGGGCAAGGCTAAACACTTGCTGGTGATCTCACTGGGGAGAATCAAGCTTTCCTTTCGCGGACAGGTGAGGAAATAAACCTCTCTGGGGAATATCAATCCTGAATGCTGTCAGGAGAACTGTAGCAAACGTGTCGTACAAATGTTGAACAAAGATCCGCCTCTGCCGGGGATATGGTCCAATTAGGTTAACACATGAATGCATATGTTTGAATTTTTCTATGGCGTAATGCTCCATATTGAATGGAAATGCTACGCGATTTGAGGATGCAATGATTACTACATGCAAGATGCAAATGATGAACTCCTGTCGGTGAGCAAACTGAACAAATACTCCAACTCTGGGGGGATACTCTGTCTGAGGAATACTCTGCGGGGAGTAACACTGACTTCTCACTCATGCTGGAGAATAGCATTGCTGCTGGGGAAAGGATCCCAATCCACTCGGGGACTCTGCTAGGGAAACAACCAATAGCGACTTACTGGGGACGACCCATCCACAGGTAGAATAAACTCTGTTGGTGATAATTTCAACGAACCTGATCCACTCGGGGAACCTGCTGGCGAAAACCATCAACACAAACCCTCTGCTAGGGGGATCCGCTGGGGAACAAACATTACACGCCCTGAATGGGGGAAGGCATTCACCACTCTGCTGAGGAAAAGCATAACTTTGTTGGGGAAATAATATACCAGACCACGCTGGGGATAGACATCCACAACCCTGCCGGGTACAAACGTTCACGACCACGCTGGGGATAACAGTACTTCAAACCAGACTGTTGGGGAACAGAAACTCCACTGACACCTTCGCTGGGGATACAACATCCTTCCAACTTGGTGGGGACTAACATTCTTCAAACTCAGTGGGGATAATCAATCTTCAGACTCAGCTGGGAACTTGATATCTTTCAGACTAGCTGGGGATACAACCCACTTCCAAATCTGCTGGGGAATCATCCTTAATCCGACCGGGGAATTCCTGATCTTGACATATATGCTGGAGAGACAAGTCTCGAACTTGCTTCATCTGCTGGGGAACATCCCCATTCTCTCACACTGCTGAGGAATCAACTGTGGCTTAACTGCTTTAGCCAGGAATCAAAGGTAACAACATGCAAAACAGCCTGACAAACATGCCCCAGGGGTTGCATGGACAAGATACGCTCAAGTGTCCTTAACATTCAAAATGATTTTCAAATGTTTTATCTTTCTGCACATTATTGTCTAGCCTTCATGTTTTTATATGCAATGTTTATCAAAAATTCGGACGTTTTTGCAAACAAAACAGTAAAATAAAAACAAGAGAGCAATTTATCTGAATAACGACTTTTATTGATTGAAAATGGGCCTGAAAAGGAAAATACATCGGGAAGCAATTCCTAGAAAGAGGTAATTGCGAACAAAAGGAAAAATCTATCCTAATGGCAATGTGAACACGGCATCCACTATTTCCCAATTCTGTTATAACTCACAGATCATCAGTTTTCTCCCAAATTCCTTGCTTTCTGAGAAGAATGACTAGATCGATCACATCTTTCGAGATGGCAGACGATGAAGCGCGATAAAGTACAGATAACTCAGACTATAGTCTTCGCTTTAATCCCTCTTTTGGCTGGATCGCCCTTTCAGGTTTTCAATCCACCGGGATACCCATTTTTGCCTAAGCCGCCCTTGCAGGTTTTCGACTTATCGGGTGTACAGTTTTTCCTTTTATCCCTAACTTTTTCCCGAACCTTTTCGTTTTTTCTTGGTTCGCCGGGATGCCCTTTTTTGCCTGGACCATTTTATTCTTTTTGTCCAGCGGGTCAATTTATGCGAAGTATTTTTTGACTACATCTGAGTTAACAGGGGACGGGAAATCTTCACCATCCATAGTTGTAAGCATCAAGGCTCCACCGGAGAAAACCTTCTTCACAACATATGGACCTTCATAATTAGGAGTCCACTTGCCCCTGTTATCTGTACCGGGAGGAAGGATCCTCTTCAAAACCAGATCGCCGGTTTGATAGCTCCGAGGACACACTTTCTGATCAAAGGCTCTCTTCATCCTTCTCTGATACAACTGCCCATGGCACACAGCTGCTAGCCGTCTCTCTTCGATAAGGCTCAACTCATTAAACCTTGTTCGAATCCACTCGGCCTCGTCAAGCTTGACAGTCAACAAGACTCTCAGAGAAGGGATCTCCACCTCAACTGGTAGGACTGCTTCCATACCATACACAAGGGAGTACGGGGTAGCCCCGATCGATGTACGTACTGAGGTACGGTACCCATGCAAAGCGAAAGGCAGCATCTCATGCCAATCCTTGTATGTCAAGACCACCTTCTGCACAATCTTCTTGATATTCTTGTTTGCCGCCTCTACAACACCATTCATCTTCGGCCTGTAAGGAGAAGAATTGTGATGTTCAATCTTGAAATCTCTACAAAGTTCTTTCATCATCTTGTTGTTGAGATTCGAACCATTATCACTAATGATCCTCTCAGGAACCCCATAACGACAGATGATTTCCTTCTTGATAAACCGAGCAACCACTTGCTTAGTCACATTAGCATAGGAAGCTGCTTCCACCCACTTGGTGAAGTAATCAATCGCAACCAAGATGAAGCGATGTCCGTTTGAAGCAGTGGGCTCAATCTTCCCAATCATATCAATCCCCCACATCGCAAACGGCCAAGGCGAATTCATGACATTCAGAGGGCTTGGTGGTACATGCACCTTATCAGCATAAATTTGACACTTATGGCACTTCCGAGCGTATTTGAAACAATCGGATTCCATAGTCATCCAGTAATAACCAGCTCTCAACAATTTCTTAGACATTGCATGACCACCAGCATGGGTACCAAAAGATCCTTCATGCACTTCTTGCATCAACATGTCTGCTTCGTGTCTATCCACGCATCTGAGCAGAACCATGTCAAAGTTCCTCTTGTACAACACATCATCCTGATTCAAATAAAAGCTTCCAGCCAGCCTTCTCAGGGTCTTCTTGTCATTCTTCGACGCACCTCCAGGATACTCCTGGCTCTTGAGGAAGTTCTTGATATCATAATACAACGGCTTCTCATCAACAACAGACTCGGCTGCAAACACATACGCAGGCCTCTCGAGTCGATTTACCGCAACATGTGGCACATGATTCCACCAATGAACTTTGATCATAGAAGACAAAGCAGCCAAGGCATCAGCCATCTGATTCTCATCTCGGGGGACATGATACAACTTCACCTTCTTGATAAACGTCAGTATTCTTCTAGTGTAATCTCTGTAAGGAATCAAATGCGGCTGATTGGTATTCCAATCTCCATTGACCTGGTTAATCACTAGAGCGGAATCTCCATAGATGTCAAAAGTTTTGATCCTCAAATCAATGGATTCTTCTATCCCCATGATACAAGCCTCATACTCAGCCTCATTGTTGGTGACGTCAAAAGTCAGCCTGGCAGAAAAAGGTATATGAGCACCTTTAGGATTAATAAGCACTGCCCCAACACCATTTCCATTCACATTCACAGCCCCATCAAACATCAGTGTCCACTTGTCATCAGGATCCGGTCCTTCCTCGACAAGAGGCTCTTCACAGTCTTTCATCTTAAGATACATGATGTCTTCATCAGGGAATTCAAACATCATCGGCTGATAATCATCAATTGGTTGCTCGGCGAGGTAGTCTGACAGAATACTACCTTTGATGGCCTTCTGCAACGTGTACTGGATATCATATTCTGTTAAGATCATCTGCCAACGGGTAACACGTCCAGTGAGAGCCGGCTTCTCAAAGATGTACTTCACTGGATCCATCTTAGAAATCAACAAGGTAGTATGGTTCAACATATACTGCCTCAGTCGGCAAGCAGCCCAGGCCAGAGCACAGCAAGTTTTCTCAAGCTGTGAATATTTGATTTCACAGTCGGTAAAATTTTTGCTAAGGTAGTATATGGCATGCTCTTTTCGACCAGACTCGTCATGCTGTCCCAATACACACCCCATCGAGTTCTCAGTCACTGATAGGTACATTATCAGAGGTCTCCCCGGAACTGGAGGTATAAGGATTGGAGGTTTCTGTAAATATTCTTTTATCTTGTCAAAAGCTTTCTGACAGTCATCATTCCACCTGATTGCTTGATTCTTTCTTAGCAATTTGAATATTGGTTCACACGTGGCAGTTAGGTGAGATATAAACCTTGCAATGTAGTTCAATCTCCCTAAAAACCCACGAACCTGCTTTTCTGTTTTCGGTTCAGGCATTTCTTGAATAGCTTTGACTTTTGCTGGATCAACCTCAATCCCTTTCTCACTGACAATGAAGCCCAACAGCTTCCCGGATCTCACCCCAAATGTACACTTGTTTGCGTTCAGCCTCAATTTGAATTTTCTCAGCCGATCAAACAACTTCTGCAAATTGACCAGGTGCTCCTCTTCTGTCTGCGACTTCACAATCATATCATCCACGTATACTTCAATCTCTTTGTGCATCATGTCATGAAAGAGAGTCGTCATAGCCCTCTGATAGGTAGCACCGACATTCTTCAGCCCAAATGGCATCACCTTATAGCAAAACATGCCCCAAGGTGTAATGAATGTCGTCTTTTCCATGTCCTTTGGCGCCATCTTAATCTGATTATACCCAGAAAAACCATCCATGAAAGAGAAAACCGAGGATTGAGCCGTATTATCAACCAATACATCAATGTGAGGTAATGGGAAATCATCTTTCGGACTCGCTCTGTTCAAATCCCGGTAATCGACACACATTCTAACTTTGCCGTCCTTCTTCGGCACGGGAACAATGTTGGCCACCCACGGGGGATAAGTAGTCACTGACAAGAAACCCGCATCGAACTGCATCTGAATCTCTTCCTTGATTTTAACAGCCATATCAGGACTGGTTCTCCGAAGCTTCTGCTTGACTGAAAGACACTCTTCCCTGAGAGGTAGTCTATGCACCACAGTATCGGTATCCAACCCAGGCATATCTTGATACGACCAGGCGAATATCTCCACATATTCTCTCAGCATCTCAATCAACCTTCTCTTGACATCTTCCTTCAAAGCAGCTCCGATCTTAATATCTCTTCTGGCGTCCTCAGTACCAAGGTTAATGACTTCCAACTCTTCCTGATGAGGTTGGATGACCCTCTCCTCTTGCTTCAACAATCTGACCAATTCTTTGGGGAGTTCACAGTCTTCCTCACTCTCCTCTTCAGCTTGGTAAATGGGATTATTGAAATCATACTGAGCCATAATAGAACTATTCATAGTGGATTCCGTGAGATCACTTCTACATGTTTAATGCTTTGTTTTAGAAAAAAGAGTTCAAGAAAGTCACAAAAACAAAAACATTGCCATTTTTATTTTTTGAAAAATGAAAACAAAAATAGAAAGACAGGGATCACAAAATTGTTTGCAAAACATCCTTTATTAATGATATCATTGAAAAAACATGATGAGGCCCTACAATGAACCATTACGCCTTGGGCAGAACGTAGGGTTTTGTGCAAAATGAAAAAACAAAAGAAAATTACTCTGTTTGAAAAGTAACTTGGACCACATCTTCTGCCGTCCAATTGTTGATCGACTCCCCTGGTGCACACGGGCGAACCCAGTTGTCTAGATCACAATCACTGTCACCATCTTCACTACTGGCCGCAAAGACGTCACCGTGATTCATCAGCCCAGCGCTGGTAAAGGTACTCGGACCTGTCTGCACACCCTGCTCTGCTTGCAGAGGTTGATAACCAATTCCAAATTTATCCTCTTTGATAGGCAAATCCACCATCTTGCCCCAGCCTTCTGCTTTACCAGAGTTGGCAACCTCCATAGCCTGTTTGTACGATGCAATTGAGGCACTTGGCTTCTTCTGCTCAGCAAAAGCCACCCTCCCAAGAGCAACAATCTCAAATGCCTGGCATAAGGTTTCATGGATCTCACCATCCACCTCCACATACTTGAAAGAGGATAGATGACTCACCAAAATATCTTCTTCACGACATACAATCACAATCTGACCGTTCCAGACATACTTCAACTTCTGGTGGAGAGTTGACGAAACTGCCCCAGCTGCGTGAATCCAAGGATGCTCCAATAAGCAACTATATGCTGGCTGGATGTCCATCACATAGAAGATAATATCAAAAACCTCCGGACCGATCTTCACTGGCAATGTGACTTCACCGAAAACAGACCGTTTGGATCCATCAAATGCACGCACAATCAGGTCACTCGGAGTGAGGATAACCCCTTCCACATCAATCTTGCCTAGAATCTTCTTAGGCAACACATTCAGCGACGAGCCAGTGTCTACCAGCACATGGGATAACACTGCACCCTTGCACTCCATGGTGATATGCAAGGCCTTGTTATGGTTACGTCCTTCAGGCGTCAAGTCCAAATCGGTGAACCCCTAACCATGCCTGGTGCTCACATTGGCAATCACACCCTCCAACTGGTTGACAGAAATCTCCTGAGGCACGTAAGCCAGATTTAGCATCTTCAACAAGGCATTACGGTGTGCCTCAGAGCACAGGAGCAATGAGAGGATAGAAATTTTGGACGGAGTCTGATTCAACTGATCTACAATCTTGTAGTCACTCTTCTTGATTATTTTCATGAACTCCTCCACGTCTTTCTCAAACGAGCCCTCAGGCGCCTCCTTCTGAGTTGGTTCTTCATCCACCACATCCTGTTTACCCTTGGCCTTGGCGAGAGCCTCGGCGTTATTGTCTCTCAAAGGTTGTGGAGCAAACAAACGACCACTTTTGGTAAAACCTCCTGGCCCCCCAACATTGTCCACAACTGGACTTGCAATCACAGGAGTTCTACCAGTCACACCGATTGTCACAGGAGACTGATTCACTGGTCTAACCTGATTCTCAGCCCTTCAATTGCTGCGGTATGCATTGTCGTATTTCCACGGCACAACCCTACTATCAACAGCCCTTCTTCCCGAAGCAACAATAGTAGTTGGAGTACTGACGATTACAGGAGCGGAAATGGTAACAGGAGTACCACTAGCTGTAGGCGCACTAACAATCCTCTGGCCACGTCCCTCGGACGACTTGAAGTAAATGGTGACGGTTGACACCACCCCACGATCTTTTATATCCCGTGCAAACTGTAGACATCCCTCATCAATCAGATTCTGAATACCAGCCCTCAACTGTATACACCCATTTTCTGACTCTGCACAGTCTACACAGCCTTCACAACAGCCCGGGAATACGCCCCCTTTCAACAGACGGTCCTTTACAACCAGCAATGAGGTCTGAACATCCTCAACACTGACCACCAAATCTTCAGCTTCTCCCCCTTCATCATTGTTCACTCTGTGCGCACCATGCTGCGACATAGGGTTGTTTACAACATTCGGCACAGGAGCAAAATTGATAGTTTTAGCGTCAATTAGATCCTGGACCTTATGATGAAAAGCCCTACAGTTCTCAATGTGGTGCCCCGGTGCACCAGAGTGGAAATCACAACGGACATTGGCCTCATACCCAGGTGGTATTTTTTTCAACGGAGCCATGGTACGCAACTCCATGAATCCCAATCTGAGCAACTCAAGTAGCAACTCAGCATAGGTCATCGGCAATGGGTCAAAACGTCGATCAGGCATCCTCTGTCTCGGCTGATAAGGACGTTGTTGTTGTTGTTGTGGTGGTGGTTGTTGAACCCTCTGTTGTTGTTGTTGACGAGGTTGAGGTGCTGGAATAGTCACAGCAGCAACCTGGCAATACTGATTTCTGTTTGTACTCCTTCAGTGTTGCACAACATTGGCTTCACCCTCTCTCCGGCGAGGTGCCCCAGCAAATGGTTTCTTGGAAGATGAGGTCCCAACATCTTGAATCATCCCAGCTTTGATTAAACTTTCTGTCCTCTCTCCGCAAATCACTACATCTCAAAAACTACCGAATGGGCAACTTCCCATCCGGTCCATGAACACACCTTGTAAAGTACCGATGAACATGTCAGTCAACTCCCTCTCCAGCATAAGGGGTTTTACTCTTGCAGCCAATTCACGCCACCTCTGGGCGTACTCCTTGAAGCTTTCACCAGATTTTTGACAAAGACTTTGCAACTGAGTCCGGCTCGGCGCCATGTCCATATTATGTTTATACTGCCTCAAAAAGGCCTCACCCAAATCTTTCCAGCATCGGATAAAATCTCTCTTCAGTTCCATGTACCAATCCAAGGAAGCTCCAGATAAGCTATCCTGGAAGAAGTACATCCACATTTTCTCGTCGTCGGTGTAAGCAGAGATCTTCCTGTAATAAGCCTGCACGTGGGTGCGAGGACAAGAAGTACCATTGTATTTATCGAACGAGGGCGCTTTGAATATATAAGGGATTCTCAACCCTTCCCCCAAACCCATGTTTGTCACATCAAAACCCAAAGAGTTCTGACACTCCATGGCCCGGATCTTCTAAGCAAGGGCATCCACCTTCCGATCCCTCTCTTTAACTCTTCCAACATCGTCATCTTCACTGAGCAGAGTGAACATGTCCTCCTGTCTGTCAACCAACGGAGCAGGATGGCGAATCGGAGCCCGGGTAGCTCTGGCATTAACACCCCTACGCATCCGTCGTACTCGACGGGATCCACACTCAAAAGAAAGGATAAGGTTGCTAAAAACCGCTCAAACAAACTGTACACACAGGCTGAAAGGAGACACAGAAAGACAAAAGAAACTAACTCGGCAGGATATCGCATCCTGGGCCTACGTAGTCTGTCAGGCACAGACATCAGAGTCGACGTAGTTCGGGACAGGGTGAAACATGCTCGCTAGGATATCGCATCCTATGCATACGTATCTTCTCTGACTGGAGAAGAATCAGAGCACTCGTAGCTCGGCTAACGCATGCCAAACAAAACCACACAGGAAACCGACTGCCAATCGCTGGACTTACGTCAGACTCCACACAAACAGGCAAACATGGAAACCGAGTGCCAATCGCTGGACTTACATCGGACTCCGAACCAACAAACACACACAGGAAACCAACTCCCAATCGCTGGACTTATGTCGGACTCCAAACAAAGAAACAAGACCCAGGAAACCAACTGCCAATCGCTGGACTTACGTCAGACTCCAAACATACACACAGGGGTTGAAAAAGAAAAGGGCGCCCGGAGAGATCAGCTCATCTCCTGCCTACGTACCTCATCTGGTATGAGGATCAGGGCGACGTAGTTCCCCTACGCAGGGAAAAAGGACTAGCCTAACCAGATACAAAGGGAGACACAAACTACTAGGGAGACTACGACTCGAGCCTAGAAGTTGTCATGCATACGATCCCTATGTTAACGTTTCTATCTAACTTGCACGGGGAGCAAGCTATCCTAACACAGCACAAACAATCAAAAGCACAAAAGCAAGCACACACACTATATGCAAACAGATGGGCTCATACAAGGTTAGGCTGTAAACACAAGCCAACTGGAATCGGGTGTTATTAGCTCTTAACCCTAACATTGAGAATTAGGATGAAGCAGATGAAATGGGAAGTGAGGGTAAGACCTCACAACTCTTATCCCTGGCCTGGGAGAGCTTCAGACAAATGAAAGTGTGGGAGTTCAGAAAGTTGGAACTCTTCTCCACATATGACTGACACAACAAAGATCTTGGGTTAATATCCACAATGCATCAACACAAGGTGTGTGAGCAAAATGAATGACACACTGAATAGCAGGAGATGGATTGCACATCTCTTCTATCTGCCAATTGCCTCTTAAGAGGTCTTTACCTGCTTGGCACAAAATTAAACATTCACAAGCATTGCCTCTTAAGGAGGGCTTCAGACAGGTGCCTGCCCACATAACAGGACAGGTCTTCCAGACTACATGAAGTCAGAGAGTTATACCTCAATGGTTAAGCAACCAAGCAAAGCAAAAGCAAGTTCAAAAGAACTCAAAGCAACTTAGGTACCTGAAAAAATCTAACCCAATCAGTATACAATTCAAATAGTCAAACAGACAACAGTCAATCACACAATCAGACAGATAAGCAAGCAATGCAACAGTGAGCAAGGCACAAGCTATTAAGCTACTTGGTCTCAAAACCTACAAAGCAACTCAAGGTTAGCCAACATCTAGAGCAAACATCAATGCTCAAGTGAGGAAGCATTATCAACTATGGACTTGGATGTGTAAACCTGAAATCAAAGCTCAACTGTGAGTCACAAACCACTAGGTCAAGGCCTAGGGTCAAAGATGGAGAAAAAATTCAAAACAGAACATGAAATTTAACATGAATCAATTTCATTCAATCAAGAACACAATCCAAAAGGTCCCATATCAATATCATTAATCAAAAGCATTTCATGAACCAAGCATGGCAAGGTATGCACATTGTGACTACATTGTGACATCAGAAGAAACAAATGCACATTAAAACAAAAATGATTCAAATAATATTGGCAAAATTCATGAGTAAACAGGACATACAACATGATCATCACACAAAAAATTAGAGGCATGGGACATCATTAGGCATGGCAATCACATTGCATAAGTCAAGGCAAGCACAACAAGCACATGTGTGACACAAATTGTCACACCAACTTAGCATAGGCATAAAATAGAGATGGATTATGGTAAAAACCTTAAACCAGAGCCAAAACAACACTCAACATGTCTAGAAATAGTGTGCAAAATTTCACATTCATTGGATAAGGAACAAGCATTTCACAATCAAATGAAGTTCAAAGCAATTGGATATAATTTCAACAAAAATCGTGAGCAATCACAACATCCAAAATATGCATCATACAAAAAATCAAGGCAATTGGATATAATTTGACATGGCAAACTCATCAATCAAGTTGAACATCACAAGGTGTGACACAAATTGTCAGACCTACCTTAGCATGATCATAAAACAGCAATGGTAAATGATAAAAACACCAAATCAACAGCAAAATGTCAAGTAAAGAGTCTAGTTATAGCATGCAAAATTTCATGAGCATTGGATCAACAACCAGCATTTCACAAATGATATGGCAAAGCAAGGTCAAGGATGCATACATGTTCAAGTCTCCTAGCACAAAAAATTAATCAGCCAAGCACAATTTTCATTTTAATAATCAAAAAATACTACACCAAAAATGCAACACAATGCAAAAAATCTCATAATTTTTGGATTGATTTTCAATTTGATATGAATTTATGAAGTTGAGAAAAATGGAAATGAAACATGAAGCCAAGACATGAAATGATGAAGAAATGATGAAAAACATAAGGCAAATGGCAAAATGCGCTCAGCCGGATTCGAGCTTGGTACACATTCAAACTACACAGCGCGCCAAACACAAAACGTTGGTGTTTTGACCAAACCCTAAGCGTGCGCCACACAAAGGTTCAAAAAATCCGCAGGTAACGCCTATGCGTTCCGCAGGTAAGGCTATGCGTTTCGCAACAAATTCCATAAGTAAATCCACTGCAAAACTGGAAAATGTATGAACATGAAGAACACGATGAACATCTTCATCCAGATTTCCAGAATTTTTCCAAACCTTCCAGAAATCCACAAAAATTATACCAAACGACTTGTCATGCATCACACATCAAAGATCAATAATCATTTCATGGAGAAACATCATCAAATGCATGGATCGAAGAAAATAAAAAACAACATCCAAACTTGAATCACATGGATCTTTGCGTACAATGCATCATTTCAACTCATTCAAAGCTCAGATTCATCACCAATCTACGAACTACACAATAGGTACAACAATTTTGAGAATTAAAGAGGTCGAAAATGTAACCTCTTGATGAGCAGCAGCTGGATTCACGCGTCTCAAGGCTTGGCAATGCTTCAATCTTCTTCTAACGTGCTTAGGGAGGTAAATGATGATGAATTGGAAGCTCAACAATAAACGAAACAAGCTAAATCCTCAACTGCCATGGAAGCTTCAAGATATGAACATGAACTCGAATGCAATGAATTCCTCTATTTCCACGTCCAAAGATGCTCAATAATAGCTCAGGATGATGAATGAATCAAGAAAAAGTGATTGTGTTTGCAGAATTTTGAAGAAAAAAGTGAGAGAGAATTTTGAGAATTTTTGAAAACCTAGATCTAGAATTGGTAATTGTGATGAAACAGTTAGGATTAAGGTTATATAGTCCATGCTAAACATGTTTAGGAAAGGATTAGAGCAAATGCTAATGAGATTAGGGGCTTTGTGGTGTTTATGCAAAAAATCAAATTTATGCTCCATGCACCCTCATGCACGTGAACAGTGCATGTTCTTGGTTCAAAATGACTTAAAAACCTTCCATGCACATGTTGGAAATGATTTGGTATGCTCATGTTACACCAAAATGAATTTATGAAAATTTCCACCAAAATCTCCATGATTGAACCAAAGCCATGCAAATGAGATCTCATGCCAAATGATGCCATGCTTGGAAAATACATGTTACAAGGATCAATGTGCAAAAAAAGCCACTCAAATTGGACTTTTGGTTTGAAAGTTATGCTCATTTGAAGTTCAAACCACACTTTGCCATGTTTGATCATATCTCCTTAACCACACATGAGAAATCCATGATCTTGGACTTTTTGGAAATGGGAGAGAAAGATATTCAACTTTCATGTTGGACAAAATTTCATTTGAAGCTTTCTTGATGATGTAATCTTGAGTTGAAAACCTTTCCATTTTTGGCAAATTCAAATTACAGGTCACCTGCTATTTTTGGAAATGTTTTGATCTGACTTCAAATTCTTCAATGTTGATGTTTGAAATGTCAAATAAGACTTGTATGAACATGATTGAGGCATCTCTAACCATCTCCCATCTCCAAATCCATAGGTGAACTGACAGTTGACTTCTGTTGACTTTTTAGGGTTTCAGATGATTTGCACATTGACTAATGAGCTTTGAGCCTTCAATTCTTGGCCAAATCACTTCAAAATGATCCTTAGATCATATGAACTCATTGTACCAACCCTAGGGCTTTGATTCCATGAAAAATGCACTTGTTGCCTTGCACAACTGAATCTCCTGATGCCAGTCTTGCCTGATGACTTGATGGACTATGCAATGAACAATGCAATGTTAATGACCTAAGATGAAAAATGTATATACAAATGGGAGGTGCAAATGTGAGGTGCTACACCAGGTACTGGGTAGAAAACCAACAACTCTCCTGAGGAATAAAAGGTATATAACCACAAATTCCGCCAAGAAGAAAAGGGAACATAGGACTTACAACTACCGGTTACTGGGTATAGGCCCCAAACTCCACTGGGGATAAAAAGAATTATTGCCGGTTACTGGGCAATTCATTCATTTATTCCACAGGGAAGCACAAGAGACAGTTGAAAAAAATGCCAATTCAGGATCAAACCAAAAAGGCAAACTGAATCAAGTCTCATCCTAATGAGGATATAACTCAATAGGAAAATCCATCCCAATATATGTGTTGGTAGGAAACGGAAGAAACCGTCATCCACGAGGATATATCTCAGTGGGGAATCGCAGAAGGAACGACAGACACTTTCTGCTTATGGGGCTGACTCTATATTGAGAGATTAGACACCCGACATCTGCTTGGAGAGATCTATTAGAGAGATCTATATCACCATTAGCAGGAGACAACAAACAAAAGATATATGGAAAAAATGCAATCATGAATATCTGAATGTTGAAAGTATGCATGAATATGCGTAATTTATGTTTGATGAATGCTGACAAAACAGACATATCTAACACAAACAGGCCCAGGAACCAAACGCCCGGTACTACACTTCTAGAGGAAAAAACCAAAGAAATCCAAATGGAGAGCCAATCTGCTGGAGATCTTATATGCTAAAAATCAAAGATCTGCCGGAAAGCAAAGGCTCAGAGATATCAAAGAAATCACAAAATCTCTGAATGATGGATCAACAGTCGACCCAACTGGGGAACAAAAGTTCACAACAGGCAGGAACTGCCACAAAAGCAAATCTGTTGGGGAAAAGGAGAAATCCCGAGATTTCTGCAGGGGGATCCTCAGTATCAACTGGGAAACAAGAGTTTACTGCACAGGCAAGAACTGCTGAAGAAAACAGAACACACAAGTAGAATCTAGCCACACAAGCAATTCTACTGGGAATACTGTCAGCCACTCTATTGGGGATAAACCCACTGAGGGAAAATAGATCACACAAGCAGATTCTGCTACAAGCCACTCTACTGGGGATCAGAAGCATCAGGAAATCACCCAAATCTATGGATGATAGATCACCAACCGACCCCACTGGGGAAACAGAGATTTTCAATAGGCAGAAACTGCCATAAAGACAACTCTGTCGAGGATACCAACTCCGTTGGAGATACTGCAGGGAAATCACAAAACTTCTGCAGGAAACATCTTAGACACAATCCACCGTACCACAAATCTACTGGCGAATCATCTGAGGATGAGGAGGAGAGCTGGGGATCAACCACCAAATGCTGAACCTCCCAAGAGGAAACTACCAAGCTGCTGAGAAGGAAATAATCACTGCTCTGCTGAAGGGATAGGAGGTAAAAACCTCAACAAACGCTCTGATGGGGAAAGATAGCATAAATGAAGTACATCATGCCAGCACTCCGTTGGCGACTATACTGAGGAAACAGCCGAAGTACCGGGATATCAACCCACCAACTACCGAAGCTTCCAAAAGGAAAACACCCATGCTGGGGGGAGAAAATATTTTTGGAGAGGATTGTGGAGTTCTCAACAAATACTCTGGTTGAGGAACCAAAATCTCAACAGAAGCTCTGCTTGGGGAACAACCCCAAGCAACAATCTGGATAAAGAGGATACAACCAAGCCAGGAATATGAACACGTGTCTTACCCTGTAGGAAATCATGCCACCCTTGGGAGAGCACTGAGAAATTCTTGAGTATCCTTTCATCATTGTGAATGTTCACTTTGTTTAAAACAACAATTTGAAAAACTTATTTGTTTAAAACAATGACATTTTATCAATTAAAACATGCAAAACATTTGTTGAATTGAAACAAATAAGAGTGCAAATGATTGGATAAAAGCTCAAATTTATTTGATGGAATGGTAGTCTGCAAATGGCAAGACTCCATAGATCTGTACAAATTTGAAATCAGTGATATATATTGGAAGGGGGCTACATTGAACATAATGATCCTTTCTCTACCAATTTGAATTTCGATGTATTCGAAGCTTCAGTCGACGACGAATCGAAAATCTCTGACGAAAAGACAGCTGCGGAACAGAAAGTCTTGTCAAGATGCAGTTACTTGCCGAATCCCTAATTTTTGCCTAGATTGCCCCAGGGTGAGGTACTCAATCTAGCGGGATGCAAATATTCTTTTTTCAAAGTCTCTAACTTTTGCCTGGATCGCCCTTCCGGGTTCTCCACCGAGACGCTCATTTTTGCCTAAGTCGCCCTTTCGGGTTTTCAACTTAGCGAGCTATTCTGTTTTTATTTGTATACTTTTTATTTTTTTTATTTTTTTTTAGGCAAAGTATTTCTTGACTGCATCTGAATTCACAGGACGAGTGAAATCCTCCCCATACATTGTTGTAAGCATCAAAGCTCCGCCTGAAAAGGCTCTCTTAACAACATATGGACCTTCATAGTTTGGAGTCCACTTGCCCCTGGAATCGGGCGCAAAGACAAGACTTTTTTGAGCACGAGGTCACCTTCTCGGAACACACGAGACTTGACCTTCTTATCGAATGCTTTCTTCATTCTTTGCTGATATAACTGACCATGGCACATGGCAGTTAATCGCTTCTCTTCAATCAAATTCAACTGGTCATAACGACTCTGAATCCATTCAGCATCAGTCAACTTGGCTTCCATCAAGACTCTCATTGATGGGATCTCCACCTCTACTGGGAGAACAGCCTCCATGCCGTAAACAAGAGAAAAAGGGGTTGCCCCCTGTTGAAGTGCGGACAGATGTACGATATCCATGCAAAGCGAATGGCAGCATCTCATGCCAATCTTTGTATGTAACTGTCATCTTCTGGATAATTTTCTTGATATTCTTATTATCAGCTTCAACAACCCCATTCATCTTAGGTCTGTAGGGAGAGGAGTTATGGTGTGCAATCTTGAACTCAACGCACAATTCATCCATCATCTTATTATTCAGATTAGATCCATTATCAGTAATGATCTTATCTGGCACACCATATCGGCATAATAGCTGATTCTTGATAAACTTCACGACCACCTGCCTGGTCACATTCGCATATGATGCGGCTTCAACCCATTTGGTGAAGTAATCAATTGCTACGAGAATAAACCTGTGTCCGTTGGACGCTTTCGGTTCAATCATGCCGATCATGTCGATTCCCCACATAGAGAAAGGCCATGGTGATGAAATCACATTCAAAAGTGTCGGAGGAATATGAATCTTATCTGCATAAATCTGACACTTGTGGCATTTCTTAACATATTTGCAACAGTCAGACTCCATTGTCAGCCAATATTAGCCTGCTCTCAACATCTTTCTTGCCATAGCATGTCCATTGGAATGAGTACCAAATGAACCCTCATGGACCTCAGTCATCAACAGGTCTGCTTCGTGTCTATCCACGCATCTGAGCAAAACCATGTCAAAATTTCTCTTGTACAGCACTTCACCACTGAGGTAGAAACTGCCTGACAACCTTCTCAAGGTTTTCCTATCTTTCACAGATGCCCCAGGCGGGTAGACCTGGTTCTGGAGGAAATTCTTGATATCAAAATACCAAGGCTTGTCATCATTCACTTCTTCAACTGCAAACACGTGAGCTGGTCTATCCAAGCGCATCACGGTGATGTTGGGAACTTCATTCCAATATTTTACCACAATCATCGAAGCAAGCGTAGCAAGCGCATCTGCTATCCGATTATCTTCCCGAGGAATATGATGAAAGTCAACTTCTGTAAAGAACGTTGAAATCCTCCTCGCATAATCTCTGTACGGAATGAGACTTGGCTGATTCGTCTCCCATTCACCCTTGATCTGATCGACAACTAGGGCCGATTCACCATACACATCGAGATGCTTGATCCTTAAGTCAATACATTCTTCTAAACCCATAATGCAGGCCTCATACTCAGCCATATTATTCGTGCATTTGAAAGTTAGCCTTGCTGTAAAAGGAATATGCGTGCCATGAGGAGTAATGATTACTGCCCCAATTCCATTTCCATACTGATTCACAACGCCATCAAACACCATCGTCCATCTGGAACCAGGTTCTGGACCTTCATCAAGTGTAGGCTCATCGCAATCTTTCATTTTCAAATACAGAATCTCCTCATTTGGGAAGTCGTACTGAACAGACTGATGATCTTCAATCGGCTGGTGCGCTAAATGGTCAGCCAAGATACTACCTTTGATAGCTCTCTGAGCTCGATACTCGATATCATACTCAGATAACAACATCTGCCAACGGGCAATCCTCCCGGTTAAAGCAGGCTTCTCGAAAATATACTTGATTGGATCCATTCGAGATATCAACCAAGTTGTATGATTTATCATGTACTGGCGCAAAGGCTTAGCAGCCCAAGCCAAAGCGCAGCACGTCTTCTCAAGCATAGAGTATCGAGACTCACAATCAGTAAACTTCTTACTGAGGTAGTATATAGCAGATTCTTTCTTCCCTGATTTGTCTTGTTGACCGAGTACACAACCCATCGAGTCTTCAAGAACAGTTAAATACATGATCAGAGGTCTTCCTTCTACAGGCGGAGACAAGATCGGAGGTTCAGACAGATATTCTTTGATACTGTCGAAAGCTTTCTGGCAATCCTCGGTCCAATCATGAGACTGATCTTTCCGGAGGAGCTTGAATATCGGCGCACATGTGGCAGTCATGTGGGATATAAATCTGGAAATATAGTTCAAGCGGCCAAGAAAACCTCGAACTTGCTTCTCAGTTTTGGGTGCAGGCATCTCTTGTATTGCTTTGACCTTTGCAGGATCAACCTCAATACCTCTCTCGCTGACAACAAAACCCAACAACTTGTCGGAACGGACTCCAAATGTACATTTGTTCGGATTCAGACGAAGCCTAAATTTCCTCAAACGCTGAAAAAGCTTCAACAAATGCTCAACATGTTCAACTTCCGTTCGGGACTTAGCAATCATATCATCAACATAGACTTCTATCTCCTTGTGCATCATATCATGAAACAAGGTAGTCATAGCACGTTGATACGTGGCTCCGGCGTTCTTCAAACCGAAGGGCATCACTCGATAACAGAATGTTCCCCAAGGTGTGATGAATGTTGTCTTCTCCATATCTTCGGGTGCCATCTTGATTTGGTTATAACCGGAAAATCCGTCCATAAACGAAAAGACTTTGAATTTAGCATTATTGTCTACCAACATATCAATGTGTGGTAGAGGAAAATCATCTTTCGGACTAGCTTTATTCAAATCTCTGTAATCAACACACATACGGACTTTTCCGTCTTTCTTAGGCACAGGCACAATATTGGCCACCCATAGAGGATATGTGGAAGTCACCATAAACCCCGCATCAATTTGCTTCTGAACCTCCTCTTTGATCTTCACTGCTATATCTGGATGAGTTCTTCTGAGCTTCTGCTTCACAGGCACGCACTCAGGCTTCAAAGGCAGGAAATGTTGCACAATATCTGTATCTAGACCCGACATGTCTTCATACGACCAAGCAAAGATATCAGAATATTCTCGTAGCAGACTGATCAACCCCTTCTTGACAGACTCTTCAAGAAGTGCCCCAATCTTCACCATACGAACACAATCTTCAGACCCCAAGTTGATTGTTTCCAGATCTTCGAGATGCGGCTGAATGATCTTCTTCTCGTGCTCAAGGAGACGGGTAATCTCATCAGGAATCCCTTCAACATCATCTTCCTCTGCTTCAAATACAGGGAATTCAAAATTGGGAGATGGCGTTGGATCATTATGTTCAATGGGTTTTAGAATCAACCTGCATAATGATTTTGGATAATAAAAAACTTTAGAATTTAAACAAGCAAATCATTATGCAGATGAAAAGGTTGCTTTTATTCTTGTTTTTAGGGTTTTTTGTGATCACCGATTTCATGCAAAAGCAAAAAGTGAAAACAAATGGAAAAACAAATGTTTAACAATGCATTAATTGAATGAAATATCATTGTATAAATGTTGCCAACAATGTCATCACTTCTCCTTTTGGCATGGGAGAAGGGTTTTGAACAAAGTGAACAAATTACACTGACTTATGAATGACCGTAGGAACATCCACAGTGACCCAATTATGGCAGATACCATCAGGGATAACAAAGTTGCTCAAATCTTCTGCATCCTCTTCCAGAATAGCAGCAGCTTCTTCAGCTCGATCAGCATGGATGAAACCTCCACTCTTGAATAGCCCTTGCTTGTTAAATGCCCCAGAAGAATAGCCAATGCCAACTCGAGATTTATTGTCTTCAAGCTCAATCATCTTCTCTAAACCAGCAACTGCACCACATTCAATGGCCAGTTTCGCATCACGATAGGAAGCAAATGAAGGAGACTTCTTCTCAATTGGCTCAGCAATAGACAAAGCTTGGAAAGGCGTTCCAACTTCATCCTCAGCATCAATATATGAGAAAGAAGACAAGTGGCTAACCAGGAGAGCCTTTTCTCCCCCTACCACGTTCAGTTTCTTATTCTTAACGAATTTCAGCTTCTGGTGTAGGGTGGATGTCACGGCGCCATCCTCGTGAATCCATGGTCTACCAAGGAGACAACTATAAGATGGGTGGATATCCATAACCTGGAAGGTAACTTGGAAATCACTTGGTCCAATCTTGATTGGGAGATCAACTTCCCCAATCATGGTCTTACGCGACCCATCAAAAGCTTTCACAACAACACCACTCTGCCTCATAGGAGGCCCCTGATATGACAATCTCGAAAGAGTGGCCTTTGGCAATATATTCAGAGATGACCCAGTGTCCACCAACACGTTGGACATGGCGTCAGTCTTGCAGTTCATAGAAATATGTAAAGCCATGTTGTGGTCTCTTCCCTCCTCAGGGAGATCAGCGTCACAGAAACTCAAAGTGTTGCAAGCAGTGATGTTTGCAACTATACTGTCAAACTGTTCAATAGTGACGTCATGATCAACATATGCCAGGTCCAATACTTTCTACAGAGCTTCCCTATAGGGTTCTGAATTCAGAAGCAAAGATAGCACGGAGATCTTGGACGGTGTTTGTAGAAGCTGGTCTACAACGTTGTACTCACTCTTCTTGATGAGCTTCAGCATCTCATCACATTCTTCATTCACAATGCCACTCGGGCCAACAGAAGAAGTAGGAGTCTTTTGTACAGAGGAGGGTTTGGCAACAGGTGCCGGATTCGGAACATTCACCGTAGTCCTAACCGAACGCTCAGTAGAATCAGAAACAACATGAGGCTTCGGGGGTGCAGAGAACACACGACCACTACGGGTCAACCCGCTCACATCAGCAATATTTACCACAGAGGTTGAAGGCAACGACACTTCTTTCCCATCTTCCACTGCAACAGGATTATAGCGGGTGGGAATAACTCTATCTGAAGAATAAGGCACAGGACCTGCAGGTTTGATGACCAGAGAAGGAGAGACCTTCGGCTTGCTACCATCATAACGGATGACAACAGGCTCAGGAATTTTGAACACAGGAGAAATCACATTTACTTCTGGCTCATCTTCATCAATATTTCTGTTTTGAAGAATCTCAATGGTACCCTCATCCAACAGCTCTTGAAGCTCTCTGCGCACTTGGCGGCAACCCCATCTATTAACAGAGCAGATACGGCATCTGTCATGGTCATGCTCCATATGACTGTAATTACACAGCAAACGATGCAACTCGACCAATGACTGTCGAATATGGCTCACATATTTGACTTTATATTTGACAGGGCAACCTTGGACCATGTTAACCGACTTCCCATGCTCGGGCAATGGGTTCTTCGTAACATTATGGCCTGAGGCCTCAAAGCTCAGAATGCCGCATCTCACAAGGTCTTGAACCTTAGTCTTCAATGGATAACAGTTTTCTATATTGTGACCGGGAGCACCGGAATGATAAACACAATGCTGGTCGGGCTTGTACCACCATTGCGGGTTAGCAGGTGCAGCTGGAGGATCCCTCGAGGTAATCAGTTTCCGCTCTAATAAAGAGGGATATAGCTCAGCATATGACATAGGAATAGGATCGAAAGTGATCTTCTTCCTATCATAATTCAAATTAGCCTGATTACTGTTGCCACGAGGCTGGTAAGCCTGTTGCTATGGACGATGTTGCTATTGATACTGAGGTTGTTGCTGATTATGCTGATTGTTGTCTCTGAAGACAGGTGCTATGTGAGCCACCTGATGCTGGCCGCTGGCATGACGTATAGGCTTCCTCTTGGCAGAGGGTCTTCTAGGTTTAGCATGCGATTGCACAGCATGTGCCTCCCCATCTTTCTTCTTAAACGCCCCATATCGTTTAGAAGAGCCTTCATCCTTAGTCAAACGTCCTTCCCGGACTCCTTCCTCCAAACGCATCCCCATGTTCACTATCTCGGTGAAATCAGAGGGAGCACTCGCAACCATCCGCTATTAATAAAATGAACTAAGAGTCTTCAAAAAGATCTTAGTCATCTCCTTCTCTTCTAGCGGAGGAGTAATCTGAGCTGCCAGCTCTCGCCACCTCTGGGCGTACTCTTTAAATGTCTCTTTGTCCTTCTGGGACATAGCTCTGAGTTGATCACGGTCAAGAGACATATCAACATTATACTTATATTCTTGACGAAGGCTTCGCCAAGATCATTGAAGGAACGGATGTTTGCACTATCAAGGCTCATATACCAATGAAGAGCTGCACCAGACAAACTATCCTGAAAATAATGAATCAGCAGTTGATCATTATCAGTCTGAGTAGACATTTTCCTGGCATACATGACCAGGTGGCTGAGCGGGCAGGTGTTCCCCTTATACTTCTCAAAGTCTGGGACCTTGAATTTGACGGGTATCTTAACACCGGGAACCAAGCACAGTTCAGCAGCAGACTTGCCGAACAAATCTTTCCCTCAAAGGGTCTTCAATTCCTTGCGGAGTTCAAGAAATTGGTCGTTCATAGCATCCATCTTCTCATTAACATCTGGGCCCTCAGACGGCTCAGAATGATAGATGGTGTCGTCTACCCTGGGAGTGGTATGCACGACAGGAGGAGGCATTGCCAGGACCGGGCTAGATGCCGGCATGGAAGCAAAAGTAGGAGCTGGAATATCAGGCATGAAACCTGGAGGCATACCCCACGGAAATCCGGCTGGCACGGCTGGCACGAAGTGGGCACTGGCAGCTGGCACAGTTGAAGAAACCACTTCAGATATAACAGTCCTCTGGGGAGGAGTTGCAGGAGGTGGAGAAGGTTGATTCTGGGCAGCCAAGAATTGCTCCATCAGAGCACTCAGTCTAGCGACATCTTCCTTCAGCTCACGGTTCTCTTGTTCTAACTGATCCATCACTCTTGCAGAATTGGCTCGGGTGTAGTACCGATGAGTCAGCTTGTCTTCAAAATAAATGAAGAGCACAGAGTTAGGCCACAGACAAGAAGACCAGAACAATACCTGCTTATGCAAGATGATGCATGCAATGCTCGTGCATATGCTTTATTTTTGTTTCAAGGAACTTTTAGGGTTCTATTTGCAATTTTTTGAAATTTAAAGCATTTAATAGCATATGGAAAATATCTCATCAAATATATTCAAGACAAAGAAGTACAGCATTGTTGATTATTACAAGGGAAAAGGAAAATAAACATCCTATGGATCCCTAGAAGCTCGAGATGCTGGAAGACGAGATACACAAAGCCTCTTGATCTCTCTCTCATATGCTGCTTCCATATCCGCTTTCTCTATAGCAAGTCGATCATACTTACTCTTCTAGAATTTGGAAGACTGAGGAAGCAGAGAAGTCCAGGTATCATTCGGATCATCTATCACCTGATGCTCGAGGAATTCGATCAGAGCGTCCTTCTCTTTGATTTGCTGAAGCAACTCTTCTCTTTCACGGATCCAGGCACGTGAAAGGTCTTCTTCCCTCAACTCCTCTACGCCTTGGTTAGGGAGGGTTGAAGGCCCAGCCACAACCAACTGCGTAGGTCTCGTATAATCATATGGCATAAGATATTCAGAAGCTCTCTGTCTGACCCAAGAAGTATAAGGCTCCAAAGCAATGCAGTTCTTCGGACCCAACTCATTTCTACCCTTCTTGTGAATCTTGTGCCAAGCGCGGACCATCCTGGCTTTCAGACCTTGGGGATCTTTACCCTCCTGAAAGAATACACCTTCTAACAAAATGTTATGAGGTTTATCCTTTAGGGGGAACCCAAGCTGAAGACGTGCTAAGATAGGATTGTAGCTGATTCCACCACATGTACCAAGAAGAGGCACATTAGGGAATTCACCATAATAATCAATGATCTGAACAGTATCATACACGCGATCATACCAAGAGACATCGTCATTAGTGAGAGACATAAGTCTCGTAGACCACCGTAGACATCCCTTGTTCTCCTTGAAAGCGACCGTCTGTGGTAAGTGAGAAATAAACCACTTATACAACAGAAGCAAACAACACACAATAACTCCTCCACCCTTTGCATTCCTCAGATGCAAAGAGACATAGGCATCACCCAACAGAGTCGGAACGGGATTAAGAACTGAAAAGATCCTAATGGCGTTCACATCCACAAATTTGTCGATGTTGGGGAACAATACCAAACCATAGATGAGCAGCATAAATAAAGCCTCAAAGGCATCCTCACTCATGGCCTTCCCATAAACGGTAGCTTGAGCAATGAGGAAATCAGAAGGAAGACCCTGAATTCCACCTTTGGTGGTCATATGCGCTTCAATAAGGGATTCATCTATGTGCAACAAGTCTGCGATCTATCGAGAAGTCGGAATACTCTCTAAGCCACTGAAGGGCACCTGATCCAGAATAGGAATACCCACAAGATGAGCATACTCCTCGAGCGTAGGTAACAACTGAAAGTCTGGAAAAGAGAAGCAGTGATACAGAGGATCATAGAACTGCGCCAAAGTACTCATCAACCCTTCATCAACCTGAGTAGTCAACAGAGACAGAAGCTTCCCATAACGAGCTTTGAAACCCAAGGGATCTAATACATAAGATGTCAGATTCCTTAACTCTTTCACATCGGGCTGTCTAAAGCTGTACTTCTTTGTATGCCTTTTTGGTCTTTCCATGTCTGAAAATTTTGCAAATAAACCCTTTAAGTTCCTTGAAATTTTCTAATTTTTCTGATGACATGAATGCAGATGAATGCATGAATGTATGAATGCAGCAATCACACTCAAGGATCAAGCAAAACACACCAGACAAAGGTCATGGGAAGCTCATTGTATCCTTAATATCAATCATCCATTTTGGTGGATTATGGTTTTCACCTTATCGACACCCAAGTTCCATTGATATTAACAACACATGAACCGGCTCAATCATCCTTAATATCAATCATCCATTTTGGTGGATTATGGTTTACACCTTATCGACACCCAAGTTCCATTGATATTAAGGATGTCTGAATGACTCAACCATGAATCACGGGTTTGCTGAGATTCACGAGCATGGAGTCTCGGTTAAGAACCACCCAAAGGGAGTGTACTAGGGTTTAAACCTGCCGAACATGTTCTACAAGAGGTTCCCATAGTCATCATCCCATCTTTCGAATATTATCGGAGGAACGAATACTCGTATTCCAAAAATATTCTCAAGAGAGACTCTTATGAGTGTAGTATCGCGTAACAATCGCATCAGATCTTACATCTGAACGACCTCCGCACTACGTTCTAAAAATAGGCCAAGATGGGCTTTGTAAACTAAGGTCCTTGGCTTCTAAGGCACATGATTGAAAGAATAATGCCTAACCACAAATAACTTGTGTGACATTATTAATCCAACATGACCTCCACCAAGTGAATGGACTCGCAAGTCAACTTGCTAAGGAATACTCCACACAAGTCGACAAGACTATGCCATTCTCCTATCCTAAGGTGCACTCAAGTTCGGGTATAGAACTCATCTCACAGAGATCACCAAGCAAACAACAAGTGTATATCAAGCAATTCAATCATTACAATCAATACAGTAATCCCAAATTGTACAAAAATATGTCACATAACAAATAAACAATATCACACAACAAGGGTGAAAAGTAGGCAATACCACTTTGGGTTTGTTTCCCCAGCAGAGTCGCCACTTTTCTGTAGCGGTGTATTCGTCACTTTATGATTTATTTATTAAACCAAAAGCAAAGCATACAAAGAATCGAGTCGCCACCGCACTTTTATTTATCCAAAGGAATGGCTAAAAAGCGAACAAAAGCCTAAGAAGTTTTACACATAGAAAACTAATGAAAAGATTAGAGATCTGGGTAAGGGGTTAATTACGCAATGGGAAGGTGTTAGGCACCCAAAACGTCCTAGGTATTCCTAGGGAGCCCTTTTCACAACTTGTTGTACGAAATGTTATTTGTTTATGAAATATTTATTGTGCAAACATGATTAAAGGGATGAGAAAAAGAATATACAAGTTATTATTTTTGTGTTTGGATGGATAACCATTGCCTACGTACCTTTACAGGATCAAAACCTCATAGTTCGGCTAAAAGATTTCCAAAATATTAGTGGGTTCATTTTAAACAAAAGCCCTAAGGTCTTTCATTATCCACGGGAGAAAACTCAACCTATACAACCACAAGTCCACCATGTGAGAATAGCTTTAACTTGCTAGTGAGGGGTTAACCCTATAATAAGCAAAGAAGTCTTACAATTCAATCACTAAGGACAGAAGGTGAGATTAACATCAACCACTAAGATAATTGAGATCTATGGCTAATGTATGAAAACTTATCAAGAATGGACAAAGCCACAAAACAATTGAATGAGTGAAATTAACCAATTAGGATTTATTCACAAAAGATGGTCAAAGTATGATTAGGATTCAATTCACAAGAAGTATTATGAAAATGAGGTTTGAAAAATCAGAGGCTTAAGGCCTAGGTTTCTAGTTGGAAAAGAAATGAAAACGTTTGCACAATAGTTTTCAAGTTTTGGGTTAACATGCCAATGGAGGTTTAAAGAAACAAAAAGGTGGGAGGGTGAGGAAGTAAAACTTCTTAGATGTTCACCTCTTGAGATCATATGTAGATGATTCAAGTGATTCCTTTGGAATAGGCAACAAGGCAAATCACATATAAGCAACATAAATGGATACCGGATGCCAATCAATGGACTTACACCAATCTCCTAAAACAAAACATGGATACCAGATGCCAATCTATGGACTTACACCAATCTCCTAAAACAAAAAGAAACAATGATACCAGATGCCAATCAATGGACTTATACCAGTCTCACAGGAATGATCATAGGAAACAAACTGCCAATAAATGGACTTACAATTGACTCCTCACAAGAAACCACCAACAAATGCAATAAGCAAGAGGAAACAAGTTGCCAATAAATGGTCTTACACTCGACTCCAAGGAAAGGAATGCCAATGAATGGTCTTAGTTCCAAATCCCTCCAGATCATAGGAAAACAACTGCCAATAAATGGACTTACAATTGAATCCTCAATGGACAAACAAAGTGTCACAAAGATATGAACAATGATTATGAAATGATATACCATTAATGATGATAAATGCACAAAGGCACACATAAGAAAATATGCACAGATAAATTAAGTAAGCAGACAAACAAGTCGATTAGCATACACTATATACAATCAATTAGGCTCAAGCAAGGTTAGGCTTTACAGCCAACTGGAATGGGGTAATTTGAGCTCTTAACCCTAACATTGAGAGTTAGGGTGAAGCAGATGAAATGGAGATGAGGGGTGTGCCTCATAGCTCTTATCCCTGGCCTGGGAGAGCTTTAAACAATGGAAAGTGTGGGAGTTCAGAAAGTTGGAACTCTTCTCCACAAATGATTGACTGTACAAGATCTTGGGTTATTATTCACAATGCATCAACACATGGTGTGAGCAAAGTGAATGACACGCTGAGTAGCAGGAGATGGATTACACATCTCTTTTATCTGCCAATTGCCTCATAAGAGGACTTTTCCTGCTTGGCACAAAAGATAAACAATCACAAGCATTGCCTCTTAAGGAGGACTTCAGACAGGTGCCTACCAATAAAAATAGGTCTTCCAGACTACATGAAGATTAAAGATTATACCTAAGTGGTTAAGCAACCAAGCAAAGCAAAGTTCACAATGAACTTAAAGCAACTTAAGTACCTCTTGAAGAGCAGATTTGGATTTGGCTTGATTCAAGGCCTGTGATAGCTCCAATGTT
This sequence comes from Lathyrus oleraceus, assembly GCF_024323335.1. Classification (NCBI taxonomy): domain Eukaryota; kingdom Viridiplantae; phylum Streptophyta; class Magnoliopsida; order Fabales; family Fabaceae; genus Lathyrus; species Lathyrus oleraceus. Next base: position 353,453,574 of record NC_066580.1, on the reverse strand, counting down.
CCTCTATGATGCTTGTATAGATGATTGAAGGAGAAATTGAAGCTTAATTGCACACGAATCCAACAAAATTTGAAATCACCATGGATGCTTCCATCTTCGAATATAGCTCAATATGGCACGGATTCTCTTTGTTCCACGTCCAATCTTGCTCAACAACACTTCAGGAGCATGAATCAACCAAGAGAATGTTTTCTTGTTTGAAGAAATTGCAAAAAAGTTTTAGAGAAAAGTTTGGAGAATTTGGATCTAGATCTGAAAAATGAATGTTAATCCCCTGAAAACAGTTAGGTTTTTCTTTATATATGCCTTGCTAATTATTCTGTAATCATGTTTAAACCAAATGCTAAGTGAGATTAACCAAATGAGGTGTATATGCAAAAATAGTTTTTCACCTTATGCATGGAAAGCATGTGTGAACAGTGCACGAATTTGATTCATTTTCACTTAAAATCCAATTTTAAAACCAATGGTGATTGCAAAAAGTTCAAACCATGCACCAAATTTGAATTTTGGGATTTCCCTCCAAAAAACCAATGGATTAACAAGTGATCATGTGATAATAATTCATGTAATGTGATGCATGATTTGGAAATTAGAGGTCAAGAGGAGAATATTGCAAAAAGAACCACTCATTTTGGAGCTTTGGTTGAAAAGTTATGGCCATTTGAAGTTCCATGCATAGTTTGCCATGATTTGATTATATCTCCTTAACCACACATGCGAAATCCATGATCTTGGACTTTTTGGAAATGGGAGAGAAAGATCTACAGCTTTTATGTTCAACAAAATTTCATTTGAAGCTTTTTTGATGATGTAATTTGAAGTTGAAGTTGGTCCAAAACCTTTCCATTTTTGGAAAGTTTGAATTATAGGTCACTTGCTATTTTTGGAAATTTTTGACTGGACCTCAAATTCTTCAATGTGAGTGTTTGAAATGTCAAATGAGACTTGTTTGAACATGAATGAAGTATTTCTAATCACTTCCCACCTCCAAATCCACAGTTGACTTTGCAGTTGACTTTCTAGGTCTTCAGTTGACCTGACAATGTTCTGACGAGATTCAAGCCTCTACCACTTGGGATTTTGCTTCAAAATGACATCATAACTCATATGAACTCTTGTGAATGATTGTGGGATCCAAATCTCAAGAATGACCACCATCTATTGCTCAATGAATGCCTTTGATGTGCTTGACCTGTTAATGCTTCATCTGCAAGACAAAGGTTAGATGACATATTTTTGTACTTTTGGTTAGTGATAAAAAGAAAAGCAATGACATACAAATGCAAACAATGCTTGGTGATCAAGAATCACTCTCTAAAAGATAACCCACCCAAAGGGAAGAAGGCAAGTTGTCCAATGATCCTTGAGGCAATGAAATGATATGATATGATGCCATGATGGATCTTAGGGACAAAATTGGGGTCTTACACCAATGTTCTCTACATGTTATATTGATCAAGTTTTCTTCATGAGTTTGAGGGTGATTTGCCTTGGAAACCCTAGTTTGACTAGGTATCTTGAGTAACTTCTCCAACAAGATATCTCACCAATTGATCAAATATCTCAAGGGGAACTTCAAATTTCATCATATTATTCATATATGATCTACCATGAGCCAAGAAAGTCAAGAGAATTGGAAATTAGCAAGTTGGTTGATGGTGGTTGGCCAGATGAATTAATCTAATCAAAACTTGGTCTCCCTAGACCCTATCTCCTACACTTTTCACTATAGAAAATGATTCCAAGAGAAAAGTTACTCTAAATTACATTATAAACAACTTTCATGTTGGGGACTAGAGCTAATTTTGCTTGGAAAATCATTTTCTATGTTGAAACATTATAGGTCATTTTGTCTAAACCCTAATTTGAAAGTCAACTTCCCAAGGCCATCACTTGCTCAATTTTTACGAGATGAAAGATTTCCAAGTTGAAAAATCAAATTAAATGTGTCTAATTAAACTTTTATGTTTGGAGTGGGAGCTAATTCAACTTTTTTGAGCATGTGATATGAAACTACATTATAGGTCACTTTTGACCTATACCATTGATCAAGTGATTTTTCCGAACTTCAAAAATGCATAACTCTATCATTTCAAATCCAAATGACATGAAATTAGTTACAAATTTTAAGGTTTTTGATAGAGATACAACTTTTATGAAGACACTTTTCTTATTTGAAGTTCCCATAAAAAGTTAAGCAAGGTGGAATTTTGAGACATATGGCTTGACACTTAGAAAAATTTTGATATGTCAAATTTTTCCAAACTGCCAACTTAAATTTATCCAAGTTCCAAACTCCAAATGAAAAAGTGTTCAACATAAAAGTTGTTCCTCTTGATCTCACCTGTCCAAAGAGCTTGAATTCATTCATTTTGGATGAGAAATGCATAGGTTGCGCATGGCTTAAACAGTCTGATATCATTTGGCATGGATCCAACTTCAAGGAACAATGCACATGTGCCTTGCAATCTAAGCTAACTTCAACACATCTGATCCTTCATTTTGGATCTTCAGCTATCATTTCATGGGCCTATGCGCGCCCATGCATCATTCCATCATTATTTACCAATTTTAGAAAGTGGAGAAAGTGTGCAAATATCACAGGGATTCATCTATAAATAGAGGCCCTTATGATCAGAATTAACACACATATTGCACCAGCTTTGATCCCCCTCCTCAAACCCTTCACTCTCATAGGATAAACCTGATAAATTCATTTGAATTTGAGCTTGAATCTCCACTGTTTTGGAATTCAATTCTCCAGGAATCCATAGCTTCTAAACCTTTCCATTCTCTTCCTGCAAGTGATTGAAGTGAGTCAAAGTGCAAGCAAGCTCAAGATCCATCAAGTTCAGACCTCTATTGAAGGTAATTTGCAGAAATTTTAAACTCTTAGATTCTCTTAGATTCTTGCTCAATTCCATTGATTCTTGAGTTGTCTGAAGTCCTACCAATGTAGGCAAGAAGATTGAGTTGCTTTGAGGTCAAATCGAAGCAACTCAGATCATGTACCTCATTTTTCAATTCCACACATCTCTTAATATATTTGGAATTTGAGGAATTGGATGTTAGATTCAAGCCCAACGCCATTTTCTCTTTAAGATCATGCCCCTATTTCTTTTTTTGGTGATGGTTCATCTTGACCAGTCCGGTGAGTACCACGAGAGAAGATAACCGGAGCTCTGGCTCCGGTAATGATCTGGACAATCTCAGAACGATAGGATCCATCCTCCACGTTTTAATCTTGATCGTCCCTTTTTAATACCATTTCTGGCACACGGTTGACTAAGACATACATGGAACACGCGTTTTGGATCATCAGATCTGCGACCGCAATTAATGAGGGAGATCTGATGGTCCACGGTATTTAGCATTTTCTGAATTTTATTTTAATTACATTTTCTTCAATAATTCATATTAGATTCAATATTGATCCAAAAAATATGGGACATTCACCAAAAAATTTCAAATATTTTTCTCTTTCATATTCTGAATTAAAATTATTTTTTGGGTCATTATTAATATTTTTCAAGAATTAATTGATTTTGCATTCGTTTTTAATTGTTTAAAAATATTTTTAAATGTCCAAAAATTATGAAATTTTTTCTCCAAGGTCCTTTGACCTTGTTTGGCCTATGATAAATCTCATGGCCATTTCTTTGGTGTTTTGATGAGATTTTAGGAATTGGACAAAACCTATTTGAATTTAATGCATTATTTTACTATTTTTAATTGAATAAATGCCATTTTAATTGTGTTGACCATTTATATTGACTTAATTGAGTTTGCTTATTTGTTGTTGGGCCTTGGTCAAGGTTAATTGACTTTGTTAAGTTAAGATCATTGAATTTAGGGGATTGATGGAATGTACATTCCATCTCCTAAAATGAATGAATGATATTAATTTGGTAAAAGTTCTCCTTTGACCAATTTTTGATCTCATTCATCCCCTTCCCACTTCATCTCATTCCCCTTCTTCATTCATTTCCATTTAGCCTCTGACATCTCAAAGTTCTAATGCTAGTTGATTAAAGATTAACATGAGTATGGATGAGATTAGGCCACACCTTTTGCATATTTTTTGTGTGTGGTATGTTTAATGAGCATAGTTCATAATATTATGTCTCCAACATGCATTAACACAAAAAGTCTATTGCCCGACCTCAGATAGTTGTGGCTTCTACATAAGTCCAATTACGATTGCTTAACCTAGCGCTAAATTTGTGACACAAAAGACATAAGCATTCTAGTTAGTGAGATTGTAAGTCTCCCCTCTTCCATGGTATTGTGTGGAAACTTGGCTTTCTTTCCTTCCTTTGGAAGATGTTTTGGTTCAAGGATCCATGCTTGTGGCAAGTTGGTTGAGTGTTCTCCAAAGAATGTCTTGAAATCAAAAGCAAAACAAGACTAACTTCTAACTTACTAACCATTAACTTTTAATTTCAAGCCTTTACTTTTAATGCAATTTACTTTTAGCACTCTATTATCATTTGCCATTATACATATCATTCTAATTATTCATATTAATGTAATTTTCACTTTTTCCATTTGGACCATATTGTGTGATACAATTTGTTTGGTGTTACTTTGTTTGCTTGTTTGGTCTTTGACCATTAATGTACATAATAATAACAAAAACCCTAAAAAACTTTTGAGTGGACTGTTGGTTTGATCTTGCCCAACTGGACTTAGAACTTAGGCAGCATTCCTTTGCTAATGGACTTGGCCAACGCCAATTTGTTGAAGAACCAAGTGCTTGCAATTTGAAATTCATCTGATATATCATTCAAGACCTCTCTAAATTCATATGCAACATTGATAATTTTGAAGCTGTTATTTTGAACATTTGACTTGTGGAATTCATCTATTGCATGGGCTATTTTGAAGAAAATCATGAAGTGGATAAGTTTGGATGAGGCCATCTTTATTTGATGCCTTTGCTCTTCAAGATAATATAATTGTGCATTTGTATGTTGTTTGATTCTAAAAAGTCCAAGGGAATTCTGGGTTTATATTGACATACCTTTCTATTGGATTGCTACCCATTTGGTTAGATCTTTTCAACTCTAAACTTTTGAATTTTGTGCATAGGGTAATCTCTTCATCTTCTCCCCATTTCTTTAATTTCAAAACCTCTCCCTCCATTTTCAAAATCTTCTTTGTGTGAACTACTTTTGTCCTAAACTTTGACCACTTTCAAAAAATAGATAGAAACTTTGGCCTTATGCCATTGCATTTTCAAAAAACTTTTGTCTTAAATAAAATTTGAAAATAAACTTAACTATACTTAACTTAAAATTTCAAAAAAGGCAAAAAGAACTAACTCATTCAAATCATTTTTAGGCCTTTGTGCCTTTCAAACTTAAATTTTGTTAAAACCAACACACTCATTTTGAAATTTATAGCACGAACTACGAGGTTTTGATCCCTCATTTTTGTGTTGGTACGTAGGCACAAGCCCGAAGGTTTTGTCAAACACAAAAATATAATTAATAAATTCTTTTCTCATCCCCCCATTCTATTTCTTTGAGAACATCACTTTATACCAAGTACATATGCACACAAAAAGGGCTCCCTAGGAGTACCTAGGACACTTTGGGTGCCAAAACCTTCCCTCTGTGTAACCAACCCCCTTACCTATGATCTCTTACTATTTGGGTTTTGTTCGTACTTTTTCCCTTTTCCCTTGGAAACAATAAAAACGCGGTGGCGACTCTTGTTAATTGATCTCTAGCTTGTCAATAGCTTTATGATCATGAACTTCCCACTATAAAAATTAAGTGGCGACTCTGCTGGGGAGTAGTCACCAGTGGGTTTAGCCTACTTTTTGTGTTAATATATTTGTATATATGTGATGTTTGTATATATGTATGTGTGATGTAATCTGCTTGTTGTGCTTGGTGATCTCTGAGTGGTGAGATAAGTTCTAACCCAAACTTGAGTGCAACTAAGATAGGAGGATGGTATAGTCATGTTCGACTTGTATGGAGTAGTCCTTAACAAGTTGGCTTGAGATCCATCTGCTCAGTGGAAACTCCTTTGGATTTGGAAATGTCACACAAGTACTTGTGGTTAGACATTACTATTTCTAATTGGGTCCGAGAAGCTGGGGACCTTAGAACATTTAACCCATCTTGGCCTATTTAGGACGTAGTGCGGAGACTGTTCAAGTGTAGACATGATAATAGTTGTTACGCGATACTACACTCAGACGAGTTTTTCTTGAGAATATTATGGGTCGATGAGTCAGTCATCTTAACTTGTAGTATCTGATAGATGGAATTATGACTCTAGGAACTTTTTAGAACATGATCTACAGGTTTTTATCCTTAGTTCACTTCTTTGGGATGGTTCTTACCCAAAGTTCATGCTCGTGACTTGCAACAAACCCTTGATTCTTGGTTGATCCAATCAAGTCTTGTCAATATCAATGGAACTTGGGTGTTGATAAGGTGCAAACCATAATCCACCAAAATGGATGATTGATCTTGACAATGACTTGATTCATCCCTTGACCTTTGTTTGCCTTGTGTGTGATCCCTTATTTGTGATTGTTGCATTCATGCATTCATGCGCATCATAACATTCATCATACGAAATTTTCAAGGAACTAAGGTATCATTTGAAAATATTTCCAGACCATGGATTATGGACGAAGGAACACTAAGAAGTACAGTTTCAGATGTCCTGACTTGAAAGAGTTAAGGAAGCTAGCATCTTTTGTATTAGATCCCTTGGACTTGAAACAACGACATGGGAAGCTTCTGTCCATTTTGTCTGCTGTTGTGGTTGAAGGACTCTTGAGTGTATTGGTGCAGTTCTATGATCCTCTCTACCATTGTTTCACTTTCCCAGATTTTAAGTTGGTGCCTACCTTGGAGGAGTATTATCATCTTTTGGGGATACCTGTTTCTAGTAGAGTGCCTTTTAGTGGATTGGAAGAGATTCCCCGATCTAGTATGATTGTTGAAGCTCTTCAATTGAAGAAGTCTGAGATAGAGGCTCATTGGGTGAAGAAAGGAGGGTTATTTGGGTTGCCATCTGTTTTCCTCATCAAGGAAGCTACCACTTTTGTTCAAGCTGGTAGTGTGGACGCTTTTGAAGCTATCTTTGTGTTGCTCATCTATGGATTAACTTTGTTCCCTAACATTGACGGTTTTGTTGATGTTAATGCCATTAGACTTATTTTGATTAGGAATCCTGTGCCTACTTTGTTGGGTGATATGTATTTCTCTTTGCATCTAAGGAATGCTAAAGGTGGTGGAACAATTGTCTGTTGCACTACTCTTCTGTACAAGTGGTTTATTTTGCACTTGCCTCAGGCGCCTGCTTTTGTGGAGAACAAACAATGTCTAAGGTGGTCCTAGAGACTTATGTCTCTCACTAATGATGACATAGTTTGGTATGACCCATCCTTAAGCAGCTTGGAGATTATTGACAGTTGTGGTGAATTCTCTGTGTTTGAAGCTGAGGAAGAGATTCATGATGAAGAAGTATATGATTAATTATCTCGTTTACTTGAGCATGAGGAGAAAGACATTCAGCCGTTTAAAGAGCAAATTGAATTAGTCAACTTAGGTTCCGAAGATGACGTGAAGGAAGTCAAGATTGGGTCTCAGCTATGTCCATAAGCTAAGAAGGGGATGATTGATCTTCTTCGAGAATACTCTTATGTGTTTGCTTGGTCTTATCAAGACATGCATGGGTTAGATTCTGAGATTGTGAAGCATAATTTGTTGAAGCCAGAATGTCTGCCAGTCAAGCATAAGTTAAGAAGGACTCATCCTGATATGGCAGTAAAGATTAAAGAGGAAGTGAAAAAGCTTATTAATGTTGGTTTTCTTGTAACCTCTGAGTATCCACAGTGGATGGCCAACATTGTTCCTATTCCAAAGAAAGATGCAAAAGTCCGCATGTGTGTTGATTATTGAGATTTAAACAAAGCTAGTCGGAAAGATGATTTTCCTCTGCCAAACATTGATATGTTGGTAGACAATACAGCTAAAGTCAAAGTCTTTTCGTTTATGGATGGATTTTCTGTTATAATTTAATCAAAATGGCACCTGAAGATATGGAGAAGACCACATTCATTACACCCGGGGGAACATTCTGTTATAGAGTGATGCCTTTCGGTTTAAAGAATGCTAGTGCAACGTACTAGAGAGCTATGACTACTCTTTTTCATGATATGATGCATAAAGAGATTGAAGTCTATGTTGATGATATGATTACCAAATCAAGTAATGAAGAAGAATATGTTTAGCATTTGTTGAAGTTATTCCAGTGTTTAGGGAAGTACAAACTCCGCTTGAATCCCAATAAGTGTAGTTTTGGTGTTCGCCCTGGTAAGTTGTTGGGCTTTATTATCAGTAAGAAGGGTATTGAGGTTGACCTTACCAAGGAAAAGGAAATACAAGAAATTTCTGTGCCCAAGAGTGAGAAGCAAGTCAGAGGCTTTCTTGGTCGCTTGAATTATATCTCAAGATTTATATCGCATATGACTGGCACATGTGCACCTATTTTCAAGCTTCTTCGAAAAGACCAGTCTTATGATTGGACCGAAGATTTCCAGAAAGTTGTTGATCATGTATTAGATTGTGCTTGATGAGAGTATGGGTTATGTTCTAAGTCAGCAAGATGAATCTGGGAAGAAGGAATATGCAATTTACTACCTCAATAATAACTTCACCGATTGTGAGACTCAGTATTCTGTTCTTGAGAAGACATACGGCGCATTGGCTTGGTCTGCTAAGCGTTTGGGCCCGTAAATGTTGAATCATACTACTTGGTTGATATCCAAAATGGATCCAATCAAGTACATTTTTTTGAAGCTTGCTAGAACTGGGAGAATTTCCCATTGCCAGATGTTGTTATATGAGTATGATATTGAATATCGATTTCAGAATGTTATTAAAGGTAGTGTCTTGGCTTACCATCTGGCTCACCAACCTATTGAAGATTATCAGTCAGTGCAGTATGATTTTCTTGACGAAGTTATTTTGTACCATAAGATGAAAGATTATGATGAACCATTTCTTGAAGAAGCGCAGGAACCTGGTTCCCGTTGGGGCATGGTATTTGATGGAGATGTTAATTCATATGGTAATGGCATTGGGGTAGTGATTATCACTCCTCAAGGCACTCATTTTACGTTTACATCTAGATTGATTTTCAAGTGAACAAGTAGTATGGCTAAGTATGAAGCTTGCATTATGGGGCTTGAAGAGGCCATTGATCTCAGAGTAAAATGTCTCGACGTGTATGGAGATTCATCTTTGGATGTGAATTATATCAAAGGTGAATGGAAGACGAATCAACCCGGTTTGATACCATATAGAGACTATGTGAGAAGGATTTCAACTTTCTTTACAAAGGTTGAGTTTCATCACATCCCTCGAGATGAAAACCGGATGGCAGATGCTCTTGCAACATTGGCATCCATGATTATGGTGAAATTTTGGAATGAAGTTCCCAATTCGATTGTGATGCGTCTTGATAGGGAAACTCATGTGTTTGTTGTTAAAGAAGTTAAAGTTGAGAAGCCATGGTATTTTGATATCAAATATTTCCTCCAAAGTCAGATTTACCCATCTAGGGCATCTTTGAAAGATAGGAAGACTTTGAGAAGATTAGCTGACAACTTCTACTTGAATGGTGATGTGCTTTATAAGAGAAATTTCGATATGGTTTTACTCAGATGCATGGATAGACACGAAGTAGACATGTTGATGACTAAAGTCCGTGAAGGTTCCTTTGGTACTCATTCCAATGGACATGCTATGGAAAAGAAGATGTTGAGAGCGGGTTATTATTAGTTGATAATGGAATCTGAATATTGCAAGTTTATGAAGAAATGCCACAAGTGTCAGATTTATGCAGATAAGATTCATGTTCCTCCAATACTATTGAATTTCATTTCCTCTCCATGGCCTTTATCCATGTGGGGAATTGATAAGATTGGTATGATTGAGCCCAAATCTTTGAACGAACAACATTTCATTCTAGTGCCCATTGATTACTTCACCAAGTGGATTGAAGCGACATCATATGCAAAAGTGACCAAGCAAGTTGTTGTGAGGTTTATCAAGAATTGGATTATATGCCGTTATGGTGTGCCAAGTAAGATCATTACCGATAATGGATCAAACTTGAATAATAATATGGTGGAAGCTCGTTGCAAAGACTTCAAGATTGAACATCATAATTCTTCTCCTTACAGACCAAATATGAATGGGGTTGTTGAAGCTGCAAATAAGAAAATCAAGAAGATCATTCAGAAAATGGCTGTAACATATAAATATTGGCATGAGATGCTCTCATTTGCTTTAGATGGGTACCGCACATCCATCCCCGCTTCAACATGGGTAACCCTTTTCTCTCTTGTCTATGGCATGGAAGTTGTTCTCCCACTAGAGGTTAAGATCCCGTCACTATGTGTGCTAATGGAAGCTAAGTTAATAGAAGCTGAATGGTGTGAGCCTAGATATGATTAGTTGAATTTGATTGAAGAGAAAAGATTGACTGCCATGTGTCATGGTCAATTATATCAACAAAGAATGAAGAAGGCATTTGATAAGAAGGTCAGTCCTTGTGTGTTTAGAGAAGGTGACCTCAAGCTCAAGAAAATTTTATCTTCAAACTTGATGCTAGGGGTAAATGGACTCCTAATTATGAAGGCCCATATGTTGTGAAGATAGCCTATTCAAGCGGTGCTTTGATTCTTACTTCTATGGATGGTGAAGAGTTCACTCTTCCTGTGAATGCCGATGCACTAAAGAAATACTTCGCCTAAAAAAGAAAAGAATAGCTCGCTAAGTTGAAAATCAAAAAGGCGTCTTAGGAAAAAATGAGCGTCTCAGTGGATTGAAAACTTGTAAGGACGATCCAGGCAAAAATTAGAGACATAAAACATAAAATTTATCCCGGTAGATTGAATACCCCGTCTTGAGGAAATCTAGGAAAAAATTAGGGATTATGGCAAGTAACTGCATTCGGTTGGTCTTAGTCATGGAGGCAGTTTTGAGCAGGTCGTTTTGTTCTGATTCATTTTTCTCAACTGAAGTCCAGAGCACAATGGATATTGAAGTTATTAGGGAGAGTAGTGATCATTGTATTCAATGTATCCCTTTTCCATGTAAGTTACCATTTTCAGCTTTGTAAAGATTTATGGAGTCTTGTCTTTTAAAGACTACCATTCTATTAAATAAAATTGAGTTATCTAATTGTTTCTACTCTTATTTACTTATGCTAAATAAAATTGAATGTTTATGATGATAATTTTGAAATAAATTAATGAATAAAAATTACTTTTCTTAAAAAATATAAAAATCACTTTAAGAATAACCAATTTCAGTAAGGAATATTAACAGCAATCTGAGAACAGGTAAGTCTTGAAGTGAGAAGCCTTGTTGGTCTTCCCCAAGCAGTTTGGTTTGGTAACTTTGCCCCAACAGTTCGTCATTCATCCCCAATTCGGGTTTTTAATTCACCGAGAGCTCATTTTTGCCTAAGCCGCCCTTTCGGGTTTTCGACTTAGCGAGTTATTCTTTTCTTTTTAGGCGAAGCATTTCTTGACTGCATCGGTGTTCACAAGACTAGTGAACTATTCACCATCCAGAGTTGTAAGAATCACTGCACCTTCTTGAAAAGGCTCTCTTAACAACATGTGGTCCTTCATAATTAGGAGTCTATTTGGCCCTAGAATATGGGTTGAAGGATAAAATCTTCTTGAGCACAAGGTCACCTACTCTAAACACACGAGGTTTGACCTTCTTATCAAAAGCTTTCTTCATTATTTGCTTATATGATTGACCATGGCACATGGCAGTCAACCTCTTCTCTTCAATCAAATTCAGTTGATCATATCTGCTTTGACGCTATTCAAATTCTGTCAACTTGGCTCCCATCAAGACACGCAATGATGGGATCTCAACCTCCACTAGAAGCACAAATTCCATACCATAAACAAGCGAGAAAGGGGTTGCCCCTGTTGAAGTGAGGATGGATGTACGACACCCATGTAGAGAAAATGGGAGCATGTCACGCCAATCTATGTACGTTACAACCATTTTCTGGATGATCTTCTTAATGTTCTTGTTTGCAGCTTCAACATCCCCATTCATCTTAGGTCTGTAGGGAGAAGAATTATGACGTGCAATCTTGAAGTCTTTGCAAAGAGCTTCCACCATATTCTTGTTCATGTTCGATCCATTATCAGTAATGATCTTACTTGGCACACCATACCGGCATATAATTTGATTCTTGATAAACGTCACAACAACTTGCTTGGTCACATTCGCATACGATGCCGCTTCAACCCACTTTGTGAAGTAGTCAATAGCCACCAGAATAAAGCGATGTTCGTTTGAAGCTTTGGGCTCAATCATGCAAATCATATAATTTCCCCACATGGAGAAGGGCAATGGGGAGGAAATGACATTCAACCGGGTCGGAGGAACATGAATCTTATCTGCATAAATTTGACACTTGTGGCATTTCTTCACAAACTTGCAACAGTCAGATTCCATTGTCCGCTAATAGTAACCTGCTCTCAACATCTTCTTATCCATAACATGTCCATTGGAATGAGTACCAAAGGATCCTTCATGGACTTCAATCATCAACATGTCTGCTCCGTGTCTATCCACGCATATGAGCAGAACCATATCGAAGTTTCTCTTGTAAAGCACATCACCATTCAGGTAGAAATTGCCGGTTAATCTTCTCAAGGTCTTCTTACCTTTCAGAGATGCCCCAGGTGGGTAAAACTGACTTTGGAGAAAACACTTGATATCATAATACCAAAGCTTTTCATCCTTGATCTCTTCAACAACAAACACATGAGCTAGCCTATCATGACGCATCACAGTCAAATTAGGAACTTCATTCCAAAACTTCACCATAATCATTGAAGCCAACGTTGCAAGAGCATCTGCCATCCGATTTTCATCTCGAGGGATATGATGAAATTCAACCATAGTAAAGAAAGTTGAAATCCTCCTCGCATAGTCTTTATATGGTATCAAACCGAGTTGATTCGTCTCCCATTCACCTTTGATCTGATTCACAACCAAAGCCGAATCTCCATAGACATCAAAATACTGGATTCTGAGATCAATGGCCTCTTCAAGACCCATAATGCAAGCTTCATAGTCAGCCATATTATTTGTACACTTGAAAGTCAATCTAGATGTAAATGGAAAACGAGTGCCTTGAGGAGTAATAATCACTTCCCCAACTAGATATAAACCTCTAACTTTCTTTTCATTTTTGGGCGCAGGCATTTCTTGTATAGCTTTGACCTTGGCAGGATCAACTTCAATACCCTTCCTACTGACAATAATGCCCAACAACTTACCAGAACGAACACCAAATGTACACTTATTAGGATTCAAGCAGAGTTTGTACTTCCTCAATCGCTAAAATAACTTCAACAAATGCTCAACATGTTCTTCTTCATCACTAGATTTAGCAGTCATATCATCGACATAGACTTCAATCTCTTTATGCATCATATTTTGAAAAAGAGTGGTCATAGCTCTATGGTAGGTTGCACCAGCATTCTTTGAACCGAAAGGCATCACTCAATAACAGAATGTTCCCCAGGGTGTAATGAATGTGGTCTTCTCCATATCCTCGGGTGCCATCTTGATCTGATTATAACCGGAAAGTCCGTCCACAAACGAAAAGACTTTGAATTTAGCTGTATTGTCTACTAACATATCAATGTTTGATAGAGGGAAATCATCTTTTAACTAGATTTGTTCAAATCTCTATAATCAACGCAGATACGGACTTTTCCATCCTTTTTTAGAACAAGCACATTATTGGCCACCCACTGCGGATACTCAATAGTAACAAGGAAACCGACATCGATCTAATTTTGCACTTCTTCTTTGATCTTCACTGCCATATCAGGATGAGTTCTTCTCAACTTCTTCTTGACTGGCGGGCATTCTGGCTTCAACGACAATCTATGCTCCACAATCTCAGAATCCAAACTGGGCATGTCTTGATAGGACCAAGCGAACACATCTGAATACTCTCTAAGAAGACCAATCAACCCCTTCTTACCCTCTGGACACATTTGATACTAAACCTTGACTTCCTCCAGATCATCTTCGGAACCCAAGTTGACTAACACAATATGCTCTTCGAATGGCTGAATGGCTTTTTCCTCGTGCTCAAGGAGACGAGATAATTCATCAGACACTTCTTCATCACTTTCTTCCTCAGCCTCAAACACAGGGAATTCAAAGTTTGAAGATGGTGTAGGATCATTGTATTCAATGCGTTTAGATACCAAACTGCATAATGATTTGATATTTTGATTTTAGAGAAGTGAATTGTGACCATATATTATGCAGATAGACAATTATTATTTATTTATTTATGTTTTTTGTGATTAACATTTTCAGAAAAGGAAAAAGTAAAATAAAGACATCATATGAGAAGGACTTTGAGAAGATTAGCGGTAATTTCTACTTGAATGGTGATGTACTGTACAAGAGAAACTTCGACATGGTTCTACTCAGATGTGTGGATAGACACGAAGCAGACTTGTTGATGACCGAAGTGCATGAAGGTTCCTTTGGTACTCATTCCAATGGACATGCAATGGAGAAGAAGATGTTGCAAGCAGGTTACTATTGGCTGACAATGGAATCTGACTATTGCAAGTTTGTGAAGAAATGCCACAAGTGTCAAATTTATGCTGATAAGATTCATGTTCGTCCGACACTATTGAATGTTATCTCTTCCCCATGGCCCTTATCCATGTGGGGAATTGATATGATTGGGATGATTGAGCCCAAAGCTTCGAATAGACATCGTTTCATTTTGGTGGCAATAGACTACTTCACAAAATGGGTTGAAGCGACATCATATGCAAATGTAACCAAGCAAGTTGTTGTAAGGTTTATCAAGAATCAGATCATATGTCATTATGGTGTGCCAAGTAAGATCATTACTGACAATGGATCGAACTTGAATAACAATATGGTGGAAGCTCTTCGCAAAGACTTCAAGATTGCACATCATAATTCTTCTCCCTACAGACCTAAGATTAATGAGGCTATTGATGCTGTAAATAAGAACATTAAGAAGATTATCCAAAAGATGGTTGTCACGTATAAGAATTGGCATGAGATGCTCCCATTTGCTTTGCATGGGTATCTTACATTCATCCGCACTTCAACATGGGAAACCCCTTTCTCTCTTGTGTATGGTATTGAAGCAGTGCTCCCGTAAATGTTGAGATTCCTTCGTTACGTGTGCTCATGAAAGCCATGTTGACTGAAGCTGAATGGTGTCAGACCAGGTTTGACCAGTTGAATTTGATTGAAGAGAAGAGATTAACTGTCATGTGTCATGGTCAGTTGTATCAATAGAGGATGAAGAAAGCTTTTGATAAGAAGGTCAAACCTCGTGTGTTCAGAGAAGGTGACCTTGTGCTCAAGAAGATCTTGTCGTTCAAGCCAGATTCCAGAGGAATGGACTCCCAATTATGAAGGCCCATATGTTGTTAAGAGAGCCTTTTTAGGCGGTGCATTGATACTTACAACTATGGATGGTGAAGAGTTCACTCGTCCTGTGTATGCAGATGCAGTCAAGAAATACTACGCCTAAAAAATAAAAGAACAACTCGCTAAGTTGAAAACACGAAAGGGCGGTTTGTAAGACCCTAATTTTGATCCTAAGATCCCTCATGGCATCATGTTATTGCACAAGTGCATTGCCTCAAGGATCATAGCTTGTTTGGATCCTTAACCCTTGGGTTGGGACTTGTTTGAGTATTTTGAGATCACCAAGCATGCTTGTATTGTATATTATTGCTTTTAATATTTTGATTACTATCCAAAAGCACAAAAATATGTCACTAACTCTTTTTGTTGTGAAGCTCAAGTGATCATGTGCTCCACAATGCTCCTAGGAGGCTCCTAAGCCCAATGAAATGGCTAGATGAAGATGAGAAAAAGCATGACAATGGTCCAAAAAGATCCTAATCATCATATATGTCTCCCAAGTATCTCAATTTGCCAATTTGATCAAGATAACCTAAAGGGCTTGAAGGTTGTTTCCTAAGGAAACCCTAATTCCACTATGCCTTAACTGTGCCTTGTCCATGAAGCAATCTCAACCTATGATCAAATTTAATCAAGGGAAGTTCTTTCATTCATTATTTTATGCATATGTGAGCCTATGTGAGGCCCCTCAATCATTTATTCATCAAGATTGGAAGTTTGGCCTTGAGAAGTTGACGAGTCAAGTCACCTGACTAAATTGAGAAAACATGTTCTTAGGAACCATATCAACAACTTTAATGTTCATCAAAAATCCATTTAAAGCATGGAAGGTCATCATTCATTTCAAAACATTAAAGGTCATTTTGACTGAAACCCTAATTTTTGGTCAACTTACCAAGGGCATAACTTCCTTAATTTTTATGGTTTTGAGGTGAGACCAAAAGCACAGTAAAACTTGAGATGTTTACATCAAATGTTATGTTGGAAAAAATTTCATAATCCTAAAATAAATACATGTGATAATACAAAACATTATAGGTCACATTGGACCTAAGTCATTGAATTTGAAAAAGTACCTAATTTCAAATGCCCATAACTTTGTCATAGAAAATCCAAATGATGCAAAATTTGAGTCTAAATTTATCACCTCAAAAATATATACAACTTCTATGTTGGAGGTTTATCCATTTGAAGCTTGCATCATCAAAATAGAGGGGTTTGAATAGGCTTGCTTTTGGTGAAATTTTTCAAAGGTGACTTAAACATGTTTTGTACCTAAATTTTCACAGCCAGTTTTCTATAATTTCAAAAGGCCAAATGAATTTTTGCCCAACATGAGTTTTGTTCCTTATTTCAAGGGATTTCCAACCATTACTCACATTACTTTTTTGGACTTACCATTGGTGAGTTTCGAAGAGATCTTCATTTATGTGCATTTTGGTATTTCATGTTATAATTTGGTATGCAAGCTGATTACATTACATGTACACGCCCAAATCCATTCCATATGAACTCAGCAAGCTTTTGTACCCATCATTGGGCCTTCCACATGCCTGTAAAGGCCCATGCATATCCAATTTCAAATGCCATGCACACGAGGGAAGCATGATGCACAACAAATTTCAGCTATAAATAAACACTCCCTTTTATTCATTCATCAACCTTTTGGAGATCTGAAATGCTGCAACGTTGAAACCATAGCCATACCAAAGGAATTTTTTAGAAATTTTTCTCACTTTCGAGCTTGGAATTCAAAATCATTAGTTGATCTTCAAAGCTTAATTCCTTAGCCTTTCATCTCCACTGCATCCCTAGAGCAAAGAGGAACCAAGATCTTGAAGGTTTCGTGGCTTGAAGAGCTTCAATTCAGAGGTATACCTTCAAACTATTTGGATCTAGAACTCTCATTTCAATGTAGTATCCTTGTGTTTGTGTGGTTTTCTGAAGTCCTCACACTTGAGGCAAGCCAATGGTGGTTTCAATTTTCCATTTCGTGCATTTACACTTGGTACACCATGATCTTCCACTTCACATTTCTCTCAATATAGAAAGAGTGCGGCAGATCCATGGATATAGTGTTGATCTCCATCACACGAGCTTCTATTTCATGTCCTTACTTTCCATTTTTGTTAAGTTTTTTTCCCTGCAACTGGTGGCCGGAGGTTGTTGTTCCACCAGAGAAGATGGTGGTTTCCACCACCATCACCACGTGTGTCACTCTTGGCCTTTGGATCATGAGTTCAGGATTTAATCCTGGTCCTTCATTGTGTTTCCTTTATTTAATTCATGTTGCCGCGCATTTGACTCGAACACACGCTGCCCCCTCGCATCTGTGCCATTCAACCTTGCCACATCAATTAATGAGGTGCATCACGCGGCTGTGGTTTTTTTCATTTAATTCATTTTCTTTTATTTTCAGTTAATTCATTTGATTTTCAAAAATTCATAAAAAATTTATTTGAAGTCATAAAAATATGAGACCAATTCCAAAAAATTTCTTGAAAAATCTAGTTTCATATTTTGATTTTTAATTATTTTTGTGACTTAATTTAATATTTTTTTTTGTGAATTATTTGGTTTTTAATAGTTTTAATTCATTTTAAAATACTTTTTGACTTTTGAAAAATCCAAAAATATTTTCATAGCATCTATGGATCATGATAAATCAATGAAAAATAGTATCATCAATTTCTTATTTGATTTGAGATTTATTTGAGATTTTAATCCATTCTGTGCTACTTTGAATTGTTTTTAATTTCTTTCTGATTTCAAAAATTGATGAGAAAATTAGTCAAACCTTGTTTGACCATGTTAGACCTATGAGAATTTAATTGGACTTTTTGAAGTTGATTTGAATTAAATTTGAGGTTTGACCTTATTTGTTTATTTTTTATTTGCATTTTATTTCAATTAAAAAAATACCAAAAAATTATTGTTGACTTGTTGACTTGTAACCTTCATTTCTTTTCTGTTTGGTGTTGATTGATGTTGGTTTGATCCATATTTGATCAATTGGATTTGGTTGATGTATTCTTTTCCCCTCTCTTTCATCTTCATCCCTTTCTTTCCATCAATGGCCAATGAGTTAAGTTCTATTGGTTGGTCTTGCTAAATGACAAGTTTAACCTTCTTTGATCCAAACCAAACTCAACTTGATCCATGATCAAGTGTGTTGTTTTGGGTCCAAGATAGGTTGCTGCTTGGTCAAGCAAATAACCTAAAGACAATACAAGGCCCTTCCCCTTTTGTTTTGGCCTGGCAAGTTTATGGAGCTTGGCTTACTAGTCATGATCTCTAACTTTTGTTCTTTGCCAATATTTTTATAGACCGGCCTCAGATAGGTGTGACTACTACATTAGTCCACTTACGATTGCTTAACATAGCGCTACATTTTCTTATGACAAGCTAACATAACTCCACTAATTACTAACATTAATTTGAGCATTTAATTTCTTGCCATTTATTTTTTATGGCATTTATTTCTTGCTCATTATTCATATTGATTTTCCCTTTGCTCACTTGAGCACATATTTTGTGCTTATGTCATTTTTCTTTTGCTCATTTGAGCTCATTATTGTATATAAATATATTGTTATCTTGTGTTTGCTTTGTGTTTGTTTTATGTGAACCAAATGCAAAAGGAGAAAGGACTTGGAACTAGGACTTACCTATGCTGAAAGGAGTTCAAGAGCAACTAGGCCTCATGCCTTTAGAATGCAAAATTTATTGAAGAGCAACTAGGCTTCATGCATTTAGAATGCTAAACTTCAAAGTTGATCTCAAAGGACTTTTCCTTCAAACTTATTCTTTGTCCATTCCCCTTATTGTGTTTGTGAACTTTTTGATGTTTGCTTCTGTGTGATAGGGATCCTACCTTGAGATTGTGAAAAGAGGACCATTGTCATGAGTAGCCAAGTTAAGAGACAAGTCAAATGGAGATCCTAGGAGCTTGAGTTCAATTGGTTGATTGCTTGTGTGTGTGTGCTAAGTCCAAAGGAAAGGAGCATCTTGAATCATATCTATAATTCCAAGAAAAGGAACTCCAAGGGTTTATCTTTCCCCTCTTATCTTTGTATGCTTTAGGACTAGCCCTTCTCTTCTTCTCCCCACTCTAACCAAGCCAAAAATCTTTTCTTCAAACTTTGACTTTGTTTCAAACTAGAAACCTAGGCCTTATGCCTTTAACTTTTCAAAACCATTTTCATAAATACTCATTTGTGAATAAATCTTAATCCAACTTTGACTTCATTTTTATAAATAAATCTAACTTGTAAATATAACTCACTTCAAGTTGTTTTTGTTGTTCCAGTGGCCACCTTCTTAAAACCTTTTCATAAACATTAGTCATAGGTTTGAGTTATTATAGTGGTTGATGTAAATCTCAGCTCATCCTTAGTGATTGGATTATAAGTCTTCCATACTTATTATAGGGTTAACCCCTCACAAGCATGTTGAAGCCTTCCTCACATGGTGGATTGATGGTTTAGGTTGAGTTTTCTCCCTTTGATAACAAAAGACCTTAAGGCTTTTGGTCAAATCAATTCACCAATCTTTGAGATTTGTACCACGAACTACGAGGTTTTGATACTCCTTTGTGATGGTACGTAGGCAATGGGTTCATCCATTCAAACAACAAAATTTGTAAATATAATCTATTCTCTTCTCATCCCCCCAATCTTTTGTACAAATATTTTTCACAAATACCAACCTACAACTCATATTTGCAAAAAGGGTTCCCTTAGAATACTAAGGATGTTTTGGGTGCGTAAAACCTTCCCATTTCATAACCAAACCCCTTACCCAGATCTCTGACATTTTTATTAGTTTTTGATTTGAAAAAATTTTTACTTGAATAAAAGTGCGGTGCCGACTCGAATTGTATGTTTACTTTTGGTTTAGTCAATAAACCTAAAGGTAACGAAAACCCTGCTACAGAAAAATGGCGACTCTGCTGGGGACACGAACTCTCTATTGGGTTTAGCCTACTTTTTTCTTGCATGTGTTGTATGTTTTTTATTTATTTGTGACATATTTTTGTGAAAATTTTGGATGAATGTATTGTTTGTAATGTATGAATTGCTTGATATATTAATTGCTTGATATATTAATTGCTTGTTTGCTTGGTGGTTTCTTGTGAGATGAGTTCTATACCCAAACTCGAGTGCACTTATGATAGGAGAATGACATAGTCTTGTTGACTTGTGTGGAGTTATTCCTTAACAAGTTAACTTGCAAGCCCATTCACTTGGTGGAGGTCTTGTTGGGATCAATAATATGACATACGTAGTCGTGGTTAGGCATTACTCTTTCCAATATAAACCTTAGAAGCCAAGGACATTAGATACCTAGCCCATCTTGGCCTATTTTAGGACGTAGTGAGAAGGTCGTTCAAGTGTAAGACTTGAGGCGATTGTTACGCGATACTACACCCATAAGAGTCTCTCTTGAGAATATTTTCGGAGGACGAGTAGTCTTTTTATCCGATAATATCCGAAAGATGGGATGATGACTATGGGAACCTTTTTAGAACATGATTGTCAGGTTTAACCATAGTATACTCCCGTTGGGTGGTTCTTAACCGAGACTCCATGCTCGTGACTCTCAACAAACCCTTGATTCGCGGTTGATTTGTTCTTGTATATCCTCAATATCAGTGGAACTTGGGTGTTGATAAGGTGTAAGCCATAATCCACCAAAATGGATGATTGATATTGATGATGACTTAAGCCATCCCGTGACCTTTATATGGTGTGACTTGCTTGATCCTTGAGTTTGATTGTTGCATCCATGCATTCATGCATTCATTCGCATTCATATCATCAACAATAATGATTTTCAAGGAACTTAAGAGGTCTACATGCAAATTTTTAAACATGGATAAGCAAAGAAGGAATACGAAGAAGTACAGTTTCAGACAAGCCGACTTGAAAGAGTTAAGGAGTTTGACATCTTATTTATTAGAGCCTTTGGAGTTCAAAGATCGCCATGGGAATCTTCTGTCTATTCTTTCTATCATGGTGGATAAGGGTCTGATGAGTGTGTTGGAGCAGTTCTATGATCCTCTGTATCGTCGCTTCACTTTTCCGGATTTCCAGCTTTTGCCTATGTTGGAGGAGTATGCTTATCAAGTAGGTATACCTATTTTCGACTAGTTGTCATTCAGTGGCTTGGAGAAGATTCCGTCTTCTCAAGAGATTGCTGATATGCTTCATATGGATGTATATGACATTCTTGCCAATATGACTACCAAAGGTGGAATTCAAGGTCTCCCATCTGATATTCTGGTTGCCAAGGCTACTTTGTTTGGGAAGGCCATGAGTAAGGAAACTTTTGAAGCCATTTTTGTACTCCTCATCTACGGGCTAGTGTTATTCCCCCAACATCGACAACTTTGTGGATGTGAACGCTATTAGGATTTTCTCTTCTCTTAATCCTATTCCGACTCTGTTGGGTGACACTGATTTCTCATTGCATATGAGGAATGCAAAGGGTGGTGGTTCCATTGTGCGTTGTCTGCCTCTGTTGTACAAGTGGTTTATTTCGCACTTGCCTCAGACGCTTGCCTTCAAGGAGAACAAGGGATGTCTACGGTGGTCCACGAGACTTATGTCTCTCACTAATGTTGATATCTCTTGGTATAATCGTGTTTATGATGGCGTTCAAATTATTGATTCTTGTGGTGAGTTCTCCAATGTACCTCTTAAAGGATACATGTGGTGGAATTAACTACAACCCTGCTTTGGCTTGTCGTCAACTTGGGTTCCTCTTAAAGGATAAACCTAACAACATTTTGTTGGAAGGCTTATTCTTTAATAGGGTAAAGATCCCCAAAATTTGAAGGATAGGTGGTTCCGCGCTTGGCGCTTGGTCCAAAGAACTGTATTGCTTTGGAAACTTACACCTCTTGGGTAAGGAAGAGAGCTCTTGAGTACCGCATGCCTTATGAGTATCCGAGACCTACCCCTGTGGTTATGGTTGGGCCTTCAACCCTCCCTAATCAAGGAGTAGAGAAGTTGAGAGACGAAGACCATTCGTGTGCTTGGGTTCGTGAGCGTGAGAAACTTCTTCAGCAGCTCAAAGATAAGGATGCAATGATAGAGTTTCTAGAGCATCAGGTTATTGATGAGCCTGGTGATGTGGTTACTTCTATTCTTCCTCATTGCCAATGCCATCTAATTTTGTTCCAGAGGGTTTTGCTCCCACTCTTGCTTCTATACCGGCATCTAGCCCGGTCCTGTCTGTGCCACCTCCCGTTGTGCACACCTTACCTTGAGTAGAAGACACCATTTATCATTCCGATCCGTCTGAGGGCCCGGACGTATATGAGAAAATGGATGAAATGAAAGACTAATTCCTTGAGTTGCGCAAGGAGTGAAAACTTTGAGGGGTAAGGACCTCTTTGGGAAAAGTGTTGTTGAGTTATGCTTGGTACCCAACGTTAAAATCCCTATTAAATTCAAAGTGCCTGACTTTGAGAAGTACAAGGGAAACACATGTCCACTCAACCATCTTGTGATGTATTCTCGCAAGATGTCAACACAAACAGATAATGATCAACTGCTGATTCACTACTTTCTGGATAGCCTGAACCGTGCTGCGCTCCTGTGGTATATGGGTCTGGAGAGTGCAAGCATCCGAACTTTCAACGATCTAGGCGAGGCCTTTGTAAAGTAGTAAAAATATAATATGGATATGGCTCCAAATAGGGACCAGTTGAGGGCAATGTCCCAGAAAGACAAGGAGACCTTCAAGGAATACGCCCAGAGATGGCGAGAACTGGCAGCTCAGATAGTGCCACCCTTGGAGAAGAAGGAGATGACAAATATCTTTTTGAAGACAATGAGTTCTTTCTATTTCGAGAGCATGATTGCTAGTGCTCCCTCGGACATCACTAAAATGGTGAATATGGGGATGAGACTAGTAGAGGGGGTCCGTGAAGGACTTTTGTCTCATGATGATGGTTCCTCAGCAAAGAAATATGGAGGATTTGATAGAAAGAAGGAGGGGGAGACTCATGCCGTGTCTTCCCATGTTAAAAGAAGGCCCTCTGTGAAGAGGAGAGAAGTTCATCCAACTGTCAACCAACACCAGGTGGCTCATATAGCACCTGCTTTCAGAGAAGTTCAACAACAACCACAACAACAACATCGTCAACAACAACAGGCTTACTAGCCTCACAACAATAACAACACCAACACCAGCAACTACGAGAGGAAGAGGGTGACTTTTGACCCGATTCCGATGACGTACGCTAAACTTTATCCTTCCTTGATCGATAGGAAGCTGATAACTCCTCGTGATCCTCCTGCTGTGCCAGCCAATCCCCAATGGTGGTACAAGCCCGAACTTCACTGTGTATATCATTCCGGTGCTCCCTGACATGACGTGGAGAACTGCTTTCCATTGAAGACCAAGGTGCAAGACCCGGTGAGGAGTGGGATACTATTCTTTGAGGATGTAGAACCAAATGTGAAGAAGAACCCATTGCCCGAGCATGGGAAAGTAGCTGTTAATATGGTTCAGGGGTGCCCTGGAAAATACAAAGTCCTTTATGTGAATGACATAAGGCAATCCTTAGTAGAGATGCATAAGCTGTTGTGTGAACACATCCATCATGAGCATGAGCATGATAGATGCCAGGTGTGCACTATCAATGAAAGAGGATGTCGTTAAGTGAGAAGAGACATCCAAGAGATGCTAGATCAAGGGATGATTGAGATACTTCAGAATCGTAATGAGGATGAAGTTGATGTTATCACTCTTGTGTTTAAAATTCTTGATCCTGTTGTTATCAAATATGATGGCAGCAAGAAGAAAGTATCGCCAGCTCTTGTGATTAAGCCAGCGGGTCCTGTCCCGTATGTATCATATAAAGCGGTCTCATACCATTATAATGCAATCATGCTAGAAGATGGGAAGGAGGTGCCATTACCGTCAATGTCTGTCGTAAGCATTTCTGACGTTAGTGGAGTGACCCGTAGTGGTCGTGTTTTCTCGGCTCAGCCGAAATCCCAAGAAGACATTGTGAAGAGAGTTGCTGTTAATCCTGCCAGTCCCGTGGGGACTTCTTCTTCAAATAATTCTATTCCTGTTGTGAAGGGTGTTAACCCCGTTGTTGTGAAAACCAATAATACTCCTATCCTGGTTGGCCAGTCTGGCATGTTAAGAGAGGATGGTGATGAGATGCTAAGGCTCATAAAGAGGAGTGAATATAATCTTGTGGATCAGTTGCTACAAACTCCATCAAAGATATTTGTCTTATCTTTGTTGATGAATTCAAAACCACATCGTGAAGCATTGCAGAGGGTGTTGGACATGGCATACGTGGATCACGATGTCACAATTGAGCATTTTGATAGCATTGTTGCAAATATAACGGCCTCCAATAATTTGAGCTTTTGTGATGATGATCTTCCCGAGGAGGGAAAATACCATAATTTGGCGTTACATATATCTATGAATTGTAAAGATGATTCCCTGTCCAATGTGTTGGTGGACACAGGGTTATCACTTAATGTATTTCCAAAATCCACTCTTGGCAAACTTTCATATCAGGAGCCTCCCATGAGGCAAAGTGGAGTGGTAGTGAAAGCTTTTGATGGATCGCGTAAAACTGTGATTGGCGAATTAGAACTCCCAATCAAGATCGAACCTAGTGATTTTCAGATCACTTTCCAGGTCATGGATATTCATCCGTCTTATAGCTGTTTGCTTGGCAGACCATGCATTCACGAGGCAGGCGCCGTGACATCCACCCTGCACCAAAAGTTGAAGTTCGTGAAGAACAAGAAGTTGGTGGTGATAGGGGGAGAGAAGGCTCTCTTGGTCAGCCATTTATCTTCCTTCTCCTATATTGATGCTGAGGATGAGGTTGGGACTCAGTTCCAAGCCTTATCTATTGTTGAGCCTTCTAGGAAAGGACTTTCTTCATTTGTCTCCTATAATGATGCGAAGTTGGCCATTGAGCATGGTGGAACTACTGGTTTGGGGAAAATGATCAAGTTGGAAGATAACAAATCCCGAGCTGGTATAGGGTACTCTTCTGGTGTTTCAAACGATCTTGGGATGTTTCAGAGTGGAGGTTTCATCCACACCGTTGAAGATCAGGAAGCTGCTGCCATTGTTGAAGATGATGTAGAGGAAGACCTTGGCAACTTTGTCATACCTGGAGGAATCTGCAATAATTGGGTTGTTGTTGATGTTCTAACAGTTATCCATAAGTCAACGTAATGTGTTCATTCTGTTTAAAAACCCTTCTCCCTTGCCAAAAGGAGAAGTGAAGACATTGTTGGCATAATTTGATCAATACAATGATATTCATTCAATAATCGCATGTTAAATGTTTGTTTTTCAAATTATTTTTCCTTTTTGCTTTTAGCATGAAATTAGTGATCACCATAAAACCCTAAAAAAGGAGAATAAAATCAATTTTTTCATCTGCATAATGATTTGCCTTATTCGAATTCTGAAATCTCTTTTATACTCAAAATCATTATGCAGGTTAATCAAACCCATTCAACATAATGATGCAACACCATCTCCCAACTTTGAGTTCCCTGTATTTGAGCCAGAAGAAGATGATGTTGAAGAGATTCCTGATGAGATTACCCGTCTGCTTGAGCACGAGGAGAAGATCATTCAGCCACATCTTGAGAATCTAGAAACAGTCAACTTGGGGTCTGAAGAATGCATTCGTGAAGTGCAGATTCGGGCACTCCTGGAAGAGTCAGTTAAGAAAGGGTTGATGGAGTTGCTACGAGAATATGTCGATGTCTTTTCTTGGTCATATGAAGACATGCATGGGCTAGATACTGATATCGTGCAACATTTCTTGCCATTGAAGCCTGAGTGTGTGCCTGTGAAGCAGAACCTCAGAAGAACTCATCCTGATATGGCTGTGAAGATTAAAGAGGAAGTTCAGAAGAAAATTGATACGGGGTTTCTGGTGACTTCTACATATCCTCAATGGGTGGCCAATATTGTGCCTGTACCTAAGAAAGATGGAAAAGTCCGAATGTGTGTAGATTACCGTGACTTGAATAAAGCTAGTCCAAAAGATGATTTTCCTCTACCACACATTGATATGTTGGTGGACACTACAGCTAGATTCAATGTCTTTTCATTTATGGACGGATTCTCCGGTTATAATTAGATTAAAATGGCACAGGAGGATATGGAGAAGACAACATTCATCACACCTTGGGGAACATTCTGGTATAGAGTGATGCCCTTCGGTTTGAAGAATGCTGGAGCCACGTATCAACGTGCTATGACTACCTTGTTTCATGACATGATGCACAAGGAAATTGAGGTGTATGTCGATGATATGATTGCAAAGTCGAAAACGGAAGTTGAACATGTAGAACACTTGTTGAAGCTTTAACAGCGTTTGAAGAAGTACAAACTCCATTTGAATCCAAACAAGTGTACATTTGGAGTCCGTTCCGGAAAATTATTGGGCTTTATTGTCAGCGAGAGAGGTATTGAGGTTGATCCTGCCAAGGTCAAAGCGATACAAGAGATGCCTGCGCCCAAAACTGAGAAGCAAGTCCGAGGTTTTTTTGGCCGCTTGAATTACATTTAGAGATTTATATCCCACATGACTGCTACATGTGTGCCTATATTAAAGCTCCATGATTGGACCGAGTTTTGGCAAAAGGACTTTGACAGTATCAAAGAGTATTTGTCCGAGCCTCCAATTCTATTTTTGCCTGTTGAAGGGAGACCATTGATTATTTACTTGAATGTGCTTGATGATTCCATGGGTTGTGTCCTTGGTCAGTAAGATGAATCAGGAAAGAAAGAATATGCAATATACTACTTGAGTAAGAAGTTTACCGACTGTGAGTCTCAGTACTCAATGCTTGAGAAGACATGTTGTGCTTTGGCTTGGGACGCTAAGCGTTTACGCCAGTATATGTTGAATCATACAACTTGGTTGATATCCAAAATGGATCCAATCATGTATATCTTTGAGAAACCTGCTTTAACTGGGAGGATTTTTCGTTGGCAAATGTTGTTGTCTGAGTATGATATTGAGTATCGAGCTCAAAAAGCTATTAAAGGTAGTATCTTGGCTGACCACTTGGCCTATCAACCAATTGAAGATTATCAGTCTGTGCAATATGAATTCCCTGATGAGGAGATTCTGTATTTGAAGATGAAATATTGTGATGAGCCTATGATCGATGAAGGGCCAGAGCCTGGTTCCCGATGGGGTATGGTGTTCGATCGTGCTGTGAATCAGTATGGAAATGGTATTGGGGCAGTAATTATTACTCTTCAAGGCACACATTTTTCTTTTACAGCAAGGCTAACTTTCAAATGCACGAATAATATGGCGGAGTATGAGGCATGTATTATGGGTTTGAAAGAATGTATTGATCTTAGGATCAAACATCTTGATGTTTATGGTGATTCGGCCCTTGTTGTTAATCAGATTAAGGGTGAATGGGAGACGAATCAGCCTGGCCTCATCCCATATAGAGATTATGCGAGGAGGATTTCAACTTTCTTTACTGAAGTTGACTTCCATCATATTCCTCGAGATGAGAATCAGATGGCGGATGCTCTCGCTACGCTTGCTTCAATGATTGCTGTCAATTATTGGAATGAAGTCCCAAATATTACCGTGATGCGCTTGGATAGACCAGCTCACATGTTTGAAATTGAAGAAGTGAAATATAATAAGCTGTGGTATTATGATATCAAGTGTTTTCTCTAAAGTCAAACTTACCCACCTGGGGCATCTATTAAAAACAAGAAGACTTTGAGGATATTATCCGGCAGTTTCTACCTTAATGGTGATGTGCTTTACAAGAGGAATTTCGACATGGTTCTGCTCAGATGCGTGGATAGACACGAAGCAGACCTGTTGATGACTGAATTCCATGAGGGTTCATTTGGTACTCATTTCAATGGACATGCTATGGCGAAAAAGATGTTGAGAGTTGGCTACTATTGGTTGACAATCGAGTCTGACTGCTGCAAATATGTGAAGAAATGCCACATATGTCAGATTTACGCGGACAAGATGCATGTTCCCCCGACACTTCTGAATGTTATTTCCTCACCATGGCCTTTCTCCATGTGGGGAATTGACATGATTGGCATGATTAAACCTAAGGCGTTGAACGGTTGTGAAGTGGGTTGAAGCGGCATCGTATGCAAGTGTGACCAGGCAAGTGGTTGTGAAGTTTATTAAGAACCAACTCATATGCCGTTATGGTGTGCTAGACAATGTCATCACTGATAATGGATCTAACTTGAACAATAAGATGATGAAAGAGCTGCGTAGTGAGTTCAAGATTGCACATCATAATTCTTCTCCCTATAGACCCAAGATGAATGGGGCTGTTGAAGCTGCTAACAAGAACGTCAAGAAGATTATTCAGAAGATGGTTGTTACATATAAAGATTGACATGAGATGCTGCCATTTTCTTTACATGGCTATCGTACGTCCGTCCGCACTTCAACAGGGGCAACCCCTTTCTCCCTTGTATATGGCATGGAGGTTGTGCTCCTTGTAGAGGGTGAGATCCCATCTATGAGAGTCTTGATGGAAGCCAAGTTGATTGAGGCTGAATGGGTTCAGAGTCGTTATGACCAACTGAACTTGATTGAAGAGAAGAGATTAACTGCCATGTGCCATGGTCAGTTGTATGAACAGAGGATGAAGAAAGCCTTTGATAAGAAGGTTAATCCTCGTGTGTTCCGAGAAGGTGACCTCGTGCTCAAGAAAGTCTTGTCTTTCGCGCCCGATTCCACATGAAAGTGAACTCCAAACTATGAAGGTTCATACGTTGTTAAGAGAGCCTTTTCAGGCGCCGCTTTATTGCTTACAACTATGGATGGGGAGGATTTCACTCGTCCTGTGAATTCAGATGCAGTCAAGAAATACTTCGCCTAGAATTAAAAAAAGAATAGCTCGCTAAGTTGAAAACCCGAAAGGGTGGCTTAGGCAAAAATGAGCGTCTCGGTGGATTGAAAACTCAAAAAGGGCGGTCCAGGCAAAAGTTAGAGACATGAAAAAATGAATATATATCCCGTTAGATTGAGTACCTCACCCTGGGGAAATCTAGGAAAAAATTAGGGATTTGGCAAGTAACTGCATCCTGACAAGACTTTGTTCCACAATTGTCATCTATCAAAGATTCTTGCTCAGTTATCATCAACTGAAGCTTCAAATACAGTGGATTCAGAGTTGGTGGAGAAACGGTCATTATGTTCAATGTAGCCCTTTTTCCATGTATACCACCAATTTAAAATTTGTAAAGATCCATGGAGTCTCTCCATTTGCAGACTACCATTCTATTAAATAAATTTGAGCGTTTATCGAATTCTTTGCACTCTTATTTGCTTCTGTTTAACAAATCTTTGCATGTCTTTAATTGATGAATATCATTGTTTTAAACAAATAAAGTTTTCATAATTAAACTGTTTTAAACAAAATGAACATTCACAATGATTAAAGGGATAAGTGGAACGTCCTTAGTGCTTTCCTAAGGATAGTATGATTTCCAAAGGGTAAGACATTTTTTCATATTCTGGCATTCTTATATACTCTTCGCCAGCTTTCAGTGGTCTCCCCATCGAGCGAAGAAAGAATGATACATCATCAGCTTCCCAAAGAGTTTGGTATGAGAGGTTCTCTTTGGTGGCAGTGGATTGATCTATCTTGTTGGATTGCTTTCTTCTAGCAGAATTTGTGGATCTTCATCCAATGCGTTCCCGGATAGTTTGTTTGTGCATACATGCTTATTTCCCCGCGGAGTCTTAGCAATCCGTGATTGGTTGTTTGGTTGATCTGTGGGCGATCCCTTCTGTTTCAGTTCTTGCCTTGATCTTTTAGACACATGTATCCCTCTATATCAGGCACTAGCATTTGTGTTTTATCAATTATATGGTGGTCATCCCTTGTGTGGACTGACCTAAAATCCCTTATAGATTGATAAAAATTGATATGTTGTTCTACTCACGAGGAAGTTTATCTTTCCCCAGCATGAGTAGAAGTCCCCAACGGAGTAAGCATGTGGTCTCCACAAAGCTATCTTTCAGAGAATTATCCTCACAGTAGGAAGTTGCCTAGAGCAATTGGTGAAAGGTTTGTCTCCCTTTTCATCCCTAGCATGTTGCTTCTTGATGAAGGATTCATTTCCATTTCCTCAGCCAGGATAGTTCCCTCGAGAACATTCGTAGCTTGTCCCTAGTAGGGTTGCCTGATCCGAGTTTGGTGATTTTCTTTTAGCATTGAGAGCTGGTGTTGAAGGTGTTTATTTCCTTCCCCAGTGGAGCAAAATGCTATTTTCCCCCTTTACAGAGTTTCCGCTCCAACAGATAGAAGGGAGTGTTTTGATTGATGTGCATCTGGTTGGTGGTTGTGCCCCACATTTTCATATCATTCCTTGACAAGCTTCCCAAGTAGGGTTTCTTCTCCGGCGGATCTTACCATTGTTAACCACCTGTCCGCGAGAGAGTCGATGGAAACTCCCCGACATGTTCTTCTACATTTTCCCTATGACAGGGATGTTTTCCCCGAGAAGACTCCCTCTGTGCAATGTTGTTTCCTGTAGGTGGAAGGTTTGACTTTCCCTATCCTCAGCTATGGTCGACATATTCCCGTGTTTATTCTTCTTCCAGAGATCATCCCCACCAGAGTTGAGTTCTCTGTTTGGTTATCTTCTTTTGCTACTCCTGAATATATTTTCTTTGTATCCTCAGCAAGTGTAGTTTTGGGATAGGGTTTGATATACCTGATGATTTATTTTCATTTTTCTCGGGTTGTTCCCCAAACTGAGATGTTGTGTCGGGTGTCCGTTCTTGATTCTCAGACTTGTTTGTGTTAGATATGTCTGTTTGTCAGCATATATCATACACAAATCATGCATATACATGCATAATCATAGCATTCAGATATTCAGAATTGCATTCTTTGCCATATATCTTTGCTTGTTATCTCCTGCTAGTGGTGAAATGTGCTTCCCCAAGCAGATGTTTGAGTCTGATCTATCCATATAGAGTCATCCCCATAGGCAGAAAATGTCTATCGTTTCTTTTTTCTCCCCCACTGAGTTATGTCCTCGTGGATGATTATTGTTTCAGTTTCCTTCCCAGTTGTGTATTGGGATGGAATTACTCCCCTGAGTTATATCCTCATTGGGTTGAGTCTTGTTTGATTGTGTCTTTCTAGTTTGTTCCTGGATTAACTTTCGTTTCTTGTTATCCCCTGCGGTTCCCTGTGGATTAGTTGTTCAATTGCTTAGTAACCAGCAAATGTTCATCTTTTTCCCCAGCGAATCTTGAGGTTTTCTACCCAATAACCGGTAGACGTAATACCCTTTTTGTTGGTTATCTTTACCAAGTATCCGGTAATGATACTCCTTCATTTTTGGATATACCGCCCAGTAACCGGTGATATATCTCTTGGATAATTGCTTTTGTCATGCAATTTATCCATTGTGAGTCATCTCTCATTTACCCTTGTTCGGTAATGATTGTTCCTCCTTCTGATTGGTCATCATTATATACCTAGTAACCGGTATCCCGGTGTCCTTTCTTTTCAGTCAATTCATCCTTCATTAACCCAGTAACCGGTTGCAGATAATCTTCATGCGAGTATGTTATCTACGTTATGACGGTAATAGATAATATATCTCATGCGCTCTTCAGTTGAAGTCTCTTTCTTCCTCAGTCGAGTAAGATTTGTATTTCCCTCTAAAATCGAATGTCCATCTTGTAAGTCGAGTTTGCTTGTTCAGCCATTCTTTCGGATGATGAGTGTCTTGGATATGTTCCCAATTCATGCCTGGTTGGTCACCTATTATATGCCCAGTAACCGGTATCCCTGGTGTTCCTTCCTTCTGCTCCCTATTATACGTCCGGATTTTTATCCGATCTATCCTTTGTTGATAGTTTTGTTGTATTGGCATATTCCCCAATACATGCATTTTTGCGTCAGCTCGAGTCTTTCCATCGATTTATTTTCGTGGAATCCCTTCGTGTCTCCCAGCATGTTTTCAAGTCGTGACCTGCTCACGCATTTTTACCTTATTTCCCCCTAAAGTCTCTGTCTCTGTCTCCATGTTTCAAACCTATTAATGATTGATCAATAGATCTTTCATGATACTTTGAGGCATTGATAGGTTGCCTCTATTTCAACCATGTTTGGGTCATTTGATACATAGATGAAACCATTTTCTTTACATAAACTTGTTATTCTATTTGCTTATTGTTATTCTACTAACCACTAACTACTAACTACTAACTCCTAACATTTACATTATTTCACTTTACTTCCTTGCAATTTATTTTATTGTTCATTTACATTCACTAACCATTATTATTGTGATATTATCATTCTTTATATTGTGATTTACTTTTATGTCATTACCTTGTAATTTACATTCAATTACTCATTATCATCATCATTGTACAAACTCATCATGCATGTTTATTTACTTGTTATTTATTTTATTGTCATCATACATAAAAAATAACAAAAACATGATAAAGTGATAAAGACCAAAAATATTCACTCCACTCTTGATCAACTTGGACTTAGAGGATTTCATCTTAGGACCTTTGCTTGGAGGCCTTCCTTTACTCTTTGTGATACTTTGTAAACACTTGGATTTTCATCCGTAACTTACATGTATGTTTTAAGAATGGCATCATGGCACCACCTTAGGGGGACATGTTTGTAATACCATTATCCTTTGTTTAGCTTATGCCACTTGTGCACACAAAAGGATTTCTTTTGGGCTACCTTACAATGAGACTCTTTAATTTCTTGTTGGTTACTTTGCATTCATGTTGCATAAGCCAAATTTCATAATCAAAATATAATAAACCCTTGATTCAACGTCAAGTGGCATTTTTATAATCAAATTCAAAACACTTAATAATTACGATTATTATTGTGCACCACGAGCCTTAAGTGGTGGAGAATGAGTGAGAATGGAGAATTCCTACCCTTACTCTGATTATTTTGGACGCAAGACGCTTGGCTTGTTTGTCTAGAATAATCACCTCCGGCCATAGACTTTAGTACAATATAATCACAAACATTCTTTCATAAAACCCTTATTCAAGGTAAAAATAATACAACTCATCAATCTCATTTTTGTGCCTTAGGGCATCATCCTGAAAACCCTTTTCTCAAAGGTAAAATCAACTAACACACAAACATTTTCTACTCCGAACTACGGAGCTCTGATTCCTCATCCCTGAATGAGTGATACATAGGCACAAGGGCCACAATCCTTGGTGAGCACTATAATAACAAAAAAATACCCCCTTATTTTCACACATTCTTTTGAAAAATAAAACAATAATAGATAAATTCCATGTACGTAAAACAACCCAAATGGTTCCCATGGAGTACCACGGACGTAAGGGGTGTTAATACCTTCTCCTTGCGTAACCGACTTCCGAACCCAAATCTCGGTTGCGAGACCGATTCCTTATTCTCTTGTAGTGCTCCCCGTGCGCGTATCTTTTCTGAGGGTTTATCGACTATTTCCCCTCTCCTCTCCGATAGAGGTAAACTAAATAAAATCTGGGGGCGACTCTTCTGGCTTTGCGTCTCTTTGGCATCTCTTTAGTCCCGGTTTCGTTATCGTGAAATCTTGGTAGCGACAGCTGGCGACTCTGCTAGGGACACCAAAATTCCCTAAGCAAGTCTACCCTAGTTTGGGTTGTTTCTCTTTTACGTTCGTGGAGATTTTATCTATTATCTGTTTCTTTCTTTATATGTCGCTTTTGATGCTAACCTGTACATATTTTCTTTGTTTGCCTGTTGGTCCGAAACTTTGGTTCTGTGACGAAGAATTTTTGGAAGCAATAATGATTGCAAAGAAAAACCTTCTATGAAAGACTCTCCACCCGAGTCTGAGAGCTTACTTGAGATAGGAGAGGTTCAGTAGTATTGGTCCACGAGGTGCCTTCCTCGTTAGGGTCGTACGAGAATCTCACTTAGTGGTAGATTCTCTTAAGGGGATTGATGACCGTCGTGCTTTCGACGTAAGCATATTTTCTTTTACTAGAGTAAATGACCCTAAGGCCCATTTTAGAACCTTTAAAACTATGTCTAGCCTAGACCGATGGTCGCGTAGTATATGCCACTGAGGTTCCTTCATCATAAGGATCGATACGAAGATCTCACTTAGAGTAGATGACTTTGATAGAGCAGTCGCCTAGCAAGTAAATTGACATAAGCGGCTGACAGTCAAGGAAGTCCATGACTCTAGGGGCAGTGTCTTACACCCAATTTTCCAAAAGCCTTAGATCATAAAAAGTGAGAACCTTGGTTTATTAAGCAGTCATTATTAACTCCATGCTTCGTCACGATGGTCCAAAACCATTAACCCATGCCTAAAAAACCTGTGGAAATAATAAATCAATCATTCATTCATAAACAAACATCACATTCATGCATAATTTGCATCTCATAAGCAAAACCTTATACCACCTTCTGTTTCTACCCCACTAGCTGATTTCCCGACGTACTCTTACAACTAGAAGCATGTCTCAAGCCACTGTGGTAGAACTCCAACAAGGCCAAGCTACATTGAAAGAAGAGATCAGCCAACTAAAGACTCAGATGAGCTTGGTTATGGAAATCTTGCAAACACTATTGAAAAAGGAAGGAAATCCTACACCAACCTCCAGGATGGAAATGGTCTCCCCTATGCCTCTGTCCGGATACATCTTACATCATGAGTTGCCTCAGGGATATCGTCCCCAACCCGAACTGCTGAGGTTTCTTAATCAACAGCCAGTGTTCGTTCCTCAGTTAGCTATGGGGAACCAAATGCAGAATCATAATTGGTACTCAAGTCGGAGGCAAAACTCTTATGCTAAAAGAGGCCAGGAAAAATCAAAGAGGTCGGAAAAACAGTTTGACCTGATTCCCATGTCGTATGGTCGAATTCTCCCTCTTTTGCTCAAGAGATCATTGGTGAAGTTAAGGGTACTAGGACCTCCTCCAACACACCTTCCCTTGAACTACGACACGAATGCTAGGTGTGAGTTCCACTCGGGAGCACCCGGACACTCGATCGAGAGTTGTAAGGCCTTCAAATACAAGGTCCAGGAACTGATTGATTCAAAGGTTATTACGTTCACACCGAACGACCTGGATATACTGAGCAACCTCATGTTGTCACATGAAGGCACATCTGCAATGCTACAACTAGTGCCAATGGATGAGGAACAAGAAGTTAAATAAGAGCATCCTTGGGGACTATCATACATAAGTTTCTACAAGCATGATGACACCGGTGTACGGTTGAAACAAGGCTAGTCACGCCAACAATTATGTTATCATTCATTTGTTTTCATGTGTACCTTTCTTGCTTGTCGTTGTAATATTCACTCTTAAAAAGTTGTTTTTGCAATAATGAAATGAATATGCAGTTTTTAAGTTAATCCAATCCTGTTCACTCTTATCTTACTTTTGTTTAAAAACGAAACATAGAAGGAGAATGATGAATATAAGGTACAATAGCTCATAGCTTATATGCTTTTGAATAAACACCTTACTGATGATGTAAGGCATTGCTTCAAATCCCCAAACACTGGAGGTATAAGGATGATAATCCCTAGTCAACCCCTTTGAGCCTAGAAGTAGGAGCTTTCTTCCAAGCAGAGAAACCTTCACATCTTAAAACCGGGGCAGGGTAGTCTTTAGTTAATTTGACCATGCATTCAATTCCTAAAATACAAAGTAGGGAGTGTCCCATTTGAGAATCAACCATATTCTAGGAAGTGTCTTGTCTAAAGGACAACCACATCATTTCCCTCGCGAGAGGTTGAAATCACAAATCCAGTGGTTGTCCCTCGCCAACAAAAAAAAGTGAGACAACCCCAAATCCTTTCAAACCAAATAAACAAATGTCACATGATTTGTTCCACAAAAAAAAACACCAAAAAAAGAGAGAGAAAAAGCCCGCTAAGTTGAAACTTAAAAACAAGTGACTTATGCAAAAATTAGGCTATCCCGATGGACTTTAAGCAAAAAAAAATCAGTCCAGGAAAAATTAAGGAAGTCGAAAAACAAAAAAAAAGCAGAAGAGGAATCGAAAAGAAAAATCCTCAGCAAGAACAAAGTCTTGTGACTGCAAACATAAAAACAAAGAGGTAAGTGACTGTCACTCCCAAAACCTTGTGGGTTCTCTTACTACCACTCCCATCATTCTAAGAGACGAACTTCTGTGTCAAAATAGTTGAACATAGGACTAAAGGGTATCAAGAAGAATGGGCGGGCTAAATAAATTTTTGAGCCACAAATCCTTTGTTTCTTAAACCGTGAACCATCCCACGTTACAACCTTCAAAAGACCTAATTAAAGCAAGGTCCATTTCGAAAGCATATTGCATTAGAGCTTGGGTTGAAACTGACTCCTATTTGTTTTGCTAAGTATCAGTATGACTTTTGTAACTAGTGATCCATTCACTATATGTCATATTTTTAGTGGACATACTTGGATTTATAAAACTACGATAAACATAACGTTAGCATAAATATTTTTCATTGTGAATGAGCATTGACATCAAGAGTGTTTTCACAATGAACATGACTTGAGAAGTTTTGGTCACCCAAAAGAGGAAAATTTCCTAAGGACTCCGATGAGCAAAGGCCATTCTCTTAGATTGATCTCACCAGGGGGAAAGGCATCTGATAACTCCATTGAGCAAGCCACTTCAAGATTCAGTCAGTCTGGGACAACCACGTCGAGATTAGGCAAATCTCTCCAAAGGCAGTTGGCCAGGGGAATTCCCTCAAAGATCAACCAGTCAGGGGAAAAATCCATTCAAGGTTTCATACTAGGGTAGTCAATGTAGATACCTAACAGATTGGGGCAAGACTAGCCACTAAGAAGAAGCATTTCCTTATATTTTGGATTCTCTTGCTCAGATCAAGTATGGGGCATTAGAATATCCAGACCAAGTTCACTACGTCATCCCAGTTGAAAGAAAATGTCGGGAAGTCATGGTAAACACATCATCCCATAAATTGTCAACAATGAGCCTTGAAGCCAAGCAAAAATATTTCCCAGTTCCAACCATTCTTGACCCACCTCAAGGACATTTGTTGAACTATCCAAAACAATTGCATCAATCATTACACACCAACCATGTCGCTTCACTCATACATATCATGCATCATGAATAACATGAAGCCCTTCCCCAACAAGAATAATGAAGCCAAGCCTCAGTTGATACCTTCCAAAATTAAAGCCTACTTGGCAAACCCAAAAATCTAATCATCATCAGATCCAGCTTGATCCCGTCCAAACCAAAACCATAAAGCCCAATTATTATTGGCACCTCCCAAAACAAATCTCTATCATTAACCCTAAAACCCAATCGTTATTGGCATCTCCAAAACCGAAATCCCACTCCATATTAGCCATCACTAGAAATAAAAGCCCAATTCGATGGAATCTTCATAAACTCAAATCCAATCAACATTGGTACCCAGAAAGTCTCACCTCCCAAAAGGGAGATCAATCCAAAGACAATCAATATTCATATTGCATTACCACATGCATTGCATACAATAAACACACATGACCTTCTTTCAAAATAAGGAAGTTGCATATCGAAAAGCTCTCTCACAAAAATGAGAAATTCTCATTAACATGCACCATATGCATACATAACATAATAAATCCTTCCCATCAACCCTTTGATGAGGACATAACCTTCCTTAATATTTTCCATCAACCCTTTGACGATGACAAACTTTTTTCCATCAGCCCTCTGATGATGACATTTTACAACAGTTTCTTTCCGTCAACCCTTTGACGATGACAAATTACGTTTCCATCAACCCTTTCACTATGACAAACTTTTTTCCATCAGCCCTATAATGACGACATTTTACGACAATTTTTTTCCTTCAACCCTTTGACAATGACAAATTACCTTTCCGTTAATCCTTTGACGATGACAAACTTTTTTCCATCAGCCCTCTGATGATTACATTTTACAACAGTTTCTTTCCGTCAACCCTTTGACGATGACAAATTACCTTTACGTCAACCCTTTGACGAAGACAAACCTTTTTCCATCATCCCTTTGATGACGACATTTTACAACAGTTTCTTTCTGTCAACCCTTTGATGATGAAAAATTACCTTTCCGTCAACCCTTTGACGATGACAAACTTGTTTCCATCAACCCTCTGATGATGACATTTTACAACAGTTTCTTTCCGTCAACCCTTTGACGATGACAAATCACGTTTCCGTCAACCCTTTGACGATGACATTTTTTTCCATCAGCCCTCTGATGAAGACATTTTACAACAGTTTCTTTCCGTCAACCCTTTGACGATGACAAATTACCTTTCCGTCAACCCTTTGACGATGACAAACTTTTTTCCATCAGCCCTCTGATGACGATATTTTACAACAGTTTCTTTCCGTCAACCCTTTGAAGATGACAATTTACCTTTCCGTCAACCCTTTGACGATGATAATCTTTTTTCCATCAGCCCTCTAATGACGACATTTTACAACAGTTTCCTTCCGTCAACCCTTTGATGATGCCACTTCATAGTGAAGTCTCTTTCCGCCAACCCTTTGATGATGATATTACCTATACAAATTACTTTCCACAAACCCTTTGGTGATAACATTCCTTAGTTCTTTCCGTCAATCCTTTGACGATGAGAAAGTCTTTTCCGTCAACCCTTTGACGATGACAAATTACCTTTCCGTCAACCCTTTGACGATGACATTTACCTTTCCATCAACCCTCTAATGATGATCCTTCCCACCAACTCTTTGGTGACACCATCCTTTACTTCTTTCCGTCAACCCTTTGACGATGACAAATTATTTTTCGTCAACCCTTGACGATGACAAATTACCTTTCCGTCAACCCTTTGACAATGACATTTACCTTTCCATCAGCCCTCTGATGATGATCCTTCCCACCAACCCTTTGGTGACGCTATCCTTTACTTCTTTCCGTCAACCCTTTGAAGATGACATATTCTTTTCCGTCAACCCTTTGACGATGACAAATTACATTTCTGTCAACCCTTTGACGATGACATTTACCTTTCCATCAGCCCTCTGATGATGATCCTTCCCACTAACCCTTTGGTGATGCCATCCTTCACTTCTTTCCATCAACCCTTTGACAATGACATAGTCTTTTCCATCAGCCCTTTGATGATGACACCCTTTTCCATCAATCCTTTGACGAGGACACCCTTTTCCATCAACCCTTTGATTATGATATTCACCAACAATCTCTCATTGAAAACAAAAATAAATCCCTAAAAAATCCAAATACCCAGTTGCAGTCCCACATGCATTGCATGCATCACTTCATGCATAATTTTTCCCTCCGAAATGGAAAGTTCCACTAAATCCCAACCATACTTGGCACAATCCATATACCACGCATTTACATAACCCCAGTAGCCCCAGGAATGCATGTTTAGCGTAAGTTGGATTCAAGCCTTTCTCGAAAGTGCAAGGATCCCCGTGAGCAACCCCAACAGGTTTCCCTAAAGTATCTCTTTTTTATTTGCCTTTTGCAAATATTGTTGACCCTTTGTGAGCACCTCTCCTTTTGCAAGACCCCTCTGCTTTTTGCAAGGGATAACCCTGTTTTGCCTTTTTGCAAACCTCCTTGTTGCCTTTTGCCCGAGAGGGTTTACCTTTATCAACTTTGCATGTTAAGCAAAAATGAGAGATTGGACGATTGACCTATTCTCTTATCGTTTGTCTTAAAACACCTGATGTAGGTTTGGCAAGTCCCGAGTGGTAGCCATATTTCAAAAAATTCATCCCCGCTGTTATGCCTGAGGGATATAATGAGTTTTTCATGCCTACCGTAAATTTTACTCTACCTTGTGTATGATAACCACCATATCTATTCACCTGCCCTTTGCAAGTACCCATGTGCCTTTTGCACACTTTCAAAATCAAACCTTCCCAGCCGTTGCTAGGGATTGACACTTTCAAAATTCAAACCTTCCCAGTCGTTGCTAGGGATTGACACTTTTCAAATTCAAACCTTCCTAGACGTTGCTTGGGATTTACATTTTCAAAATCAAACCTTCCTATTCGTTGTTAGGGATTGACACTTTCAAAATTCAAGCCTTCCCAACCGTTGCTAGGGATTGACATTTTCAAAATCAAACCTTCTCTGCCGTTGCTTGGGATTTACATTTTCAAAATCAAACCTTCCCAGCCATTGCTAGGGATTGACACTTTAAAAATTCAAAATCTACCCAACCGTTGTTAGGGATTTACACCTTCAGATTTCAAGTATTCCAGCTATTGCTAGGAAGTGTCACTTAACTAAAACCTCCCCAGTCGTTGCTAGGGGTCTACCTATTTAGATTTCAGGTATTACAGCCATTGCTAAGAAGTGTCACTGAACTAAAACCTCCCCAGTCGTAGCTAGGGGTCCACACCTTTAGATTTCATGTATTCCAGCAATTGCTAGGAAGCGTCACTAAACTAAAACCTCCCCAGTCGTTGTTAGGGGTCTACATCTTTAGATTTAAGGTATTCCAGTCATTGCTAGGAAGCCTCACTGAACTAAAACCTCTCCAGTCGTTGCTAGGGGTCTACACCTTTAGATTTCAGGTATTCCAGCTATTGCTAGGAAGCGTCACTGAACTAAAACCTCCCCAGTCATTGCTAGGGGTCTACATCTTTAGATTTCAGGTATTCCAGCCATTGCTAGGATGCGTCACTAAACTAAAACCTCCCCAATCATTGCTAGGGGTCTACATCTTTAGATTTCAAGTATTCCAACCATTGCTAGGAAGTATCACTGAACTGAAACCTCCCTAGTCATTGCTAGGGATCTGCATCTTTAGATTTCAGGTATTCCAGTAGTTGCTACGAAGCGTCACTGAACTAAAACCTCCATAGTCGTTGCTAGGGATCAACATCTTTGGATTTCAGGTATTCCAGCCATTGCTAGGAAGCGTCATTGAATTAAAACCTCCCCAGTCATTGTTGGGGATCTACACCTTTAGATTTTAGGTATTCCATTTGGTTCTAGGATGCGTCACTGAACTAAAATCTTCTCAGCCGTTGTTAGGGATTTTCACTATCTTTTACATAAGAAACGTATCCCCAACAAAGTCATATTCCCTCTCATCTTTCTTCTTGACCTTTTATCATGAAGCTTTTCTCTTTGTTTTCCATTTGAAGAGATACTTATGTTACACACCATAACATGCATTGCATATCATACACATCATGATATAACAATCATACAACTGACTCATGCCCTCCCCACATAATACCATAGACTATCCTCAACAAATGATTTCATATCAAATTTATTTTCCATCCCATGAACAACCTACACAAATACCCATCACTTCATATCACATTCATTCATTCCCACTAGGGAGAATTTTTGGATAATTTTTGTATTTAATCCTCTCTTACCTTGGATGTGTGAAAGTCGTTTCTATCTAAACATTCAGGTTCGAGAAGATTAAATAGGGGCAGTTGTGATACCCCAAAATTCATCCTACCCCGATATAACTTTCATCTGATCCATGGCCCTACTGCACATGCATGCTTTCATTATTTCATTGTAATAATTTCATTGAACTTTTATAACCAAATACATATTACACGGACTCAAGGCATGGTGTTTACACCCGGTAAAAACTGGGGTTATCCGGTTAAAGTTCTGAAAAAAAATAAAATTTGGACTGAGTATTCGATTACCCTAATCATGGTAATCGATTACCCAGACAAAATATTGATTTTTTGGCCATTTTGGACTGTGTAATCGATTACCCTAATCATGGTAATCGATTACACAGAAAAAAAATTGATTTTTTTGGCCATTTTGGACTGTGTAATCGATTACCCTAATCATGGTAATCGATTACACCTGCGCAGACAACAGTAGTAACTCTGTTTTTTACCTAAAGTAATTTTCTTTCACCCCTTTCAACCCCTTTGCTTCCTCTATAAATAGAGCACTATCCCCACTTATATTCAAGCTTGAAAGCCACAAAACCTCTGCCCAACTCACATTCAAGCTCCCCCTTTTCAACCTAAACCCTAACTCACTGAAACCCTCTTTTCTTCTTTGAACCACCCAACCACCATTTAAAAATCCACAATCTCCACACAACAAAAACAGTAGCAAACTTGTTACCTTCACTTACATAATCATTCACCACCACCACATAAACATACAACTTCCTTCCCTTCCATTTTTCTACCATAACAACCATAACCACCCTCTTCCAAGCTTTTTGCTTCATTCTCAAACCCAAACACAACAATAACCTAGTTTTGATCCCACAATCTTGGTAATATTTTGGACTCAAACTCCTGACATTTTTTTTTGGTTTTGTTTTTGTGTTTGAAAATGGGTTTTCACTCTTGGGTTGTGTTTTGAGAGATATTTGAGTCAACTTTGAGACAAGTGGGTTTTGTTGGGTTTACACCCTTTTGGAGATTTCTTGCTCTTGCTACTTTTATCCACCATCTTTAATCGAACTTCGTATTTTGTTTCATTAGCTATTTATTGTTGACTTGTTTTCACATTTATTTGGTTGATGAGATCTATTTTATCATGGTCATGGTTGTTTAGAGTTGATAAAACCTTCAATGTTTCAAACCTATTAATGATTGATCAATAGATCCTTCATGATACTTTGAGGCGTTGATAGGTTGCCTCTATTTCAACCATGTTTGGGTCATTTGATACATAGATGAAACCATTTTCTTTACATTAACTTGGTATTTTATTTGCTTATTGTTATTCTACTAACCACTAACTACTAACTACTAACTCCTAACATTTACATTATTGCACTTTACATCCTTGCAATTTATTTTATTGTTCATTTACATTCACTAACCATTATTATTGTGATATCATCATTCTTTATCTTGTGATTTACTTTTATGTCATTACCTTGTAATTTACATTCAAGTACTCATTATCATCGTCATTGTACAAACTCATCATGCATGTTTATTTACTTGTTATTTATTTTATTGTCATCATACATAAAAAATAACAAAAACATGATAAAATGATAAAGACCAAAAATATTCACTCCACTCTTGATCAACTTGGACTTAGAGGATTTCATCTTAGGACCTTTGCTTGGAGGCCTTCCTTTACTCTTTGTGATACTTTGTAAACACTTGGATTTTCATCCGTAACTTACATGCATGTTTTAAGAATGGCATCACGACACCACCTTAGGGGGACATGTTTGTAAGACCATTATCCTTTGTTTAGCTTAGGTCACTTTTGCACACAAAAGGCTTTGTCTTGGGCTACCTTACAATGAGACTCTTTAATTTCTTGTTGGTTACTTTGCATTCATGTTGCATAAGCCAAATTTCATAATCACAATAAAACAAACCCTTGATTCAACGTCAAGTGGCATTTTTATAATCAAATTCAAAACACTTAGTAATTACGATTATTATTGTGCACCACGAGCCTTAAGTGGTGGAGAATGAGTGAGAATGGAGCATTCCTACCCTTAATCTGATTATTTTGGACGCAAGACGCTTGACTTGTTTGTCTAGAATAATCACCTCCGCCCATAGACTTTAATACAATATAATCACAAACATTCTTTCATAAAACCCTTATTCAAGGTAAAAACAATACAACTCATCAATCTTATTTTTGTGCCTTAGGGCATCATCCTGAAAACCCTTTTCTCAAAGGTAAAATCAACCAACACAAAAACATTTTCTACTCCGAACTACGGAGCTCTGATTCCTCATCCCCAAATGAGTGATACGTAGGCACAAGGGCTACAATCCTTGGCGAGCGCTATAATAACAAAAAACACCCCTTCTTTTCACATATTCTTTTGAAAAATAAAACAATAACAGATAAATCCCATGTACGTAAAACAACCCAAATGGTACCCATGGAGTACCATGGACGTAAGGGGTGTTAATACCTTCTCAT
This sequence comes from Lathyrus oleraceus, assembly GCF_024323335.1. NCBI lineage: Eukaryota > Viridiplantae > Streptophyta > Magnoliopsida > Fabales > Fabaceae > Lathyrus > Lathyrus oleraceus. The sequence continues at coordinate 353,409,094 of NC_066580.1, read as the reverse complement.
TGCATAACCGACTTCCGAACCCAAATCTTTGTTGTGAGACCGATTCCTTATTCTCTTTTAGTGCTCCCCGTGCACGTCTCCTTTCCGAGGGTTTTATCGACTATTTCCCCTCCCCTCTCCGATAGAGGTAAACTAAATAAAATTCGGTGGCGACTCTTCTGACTTTGCCTCTCTTTGGCATCTCTTTGTCCCAGTTTCGTTATCGTGAAATCTCGGTAGCGACAACTCTATCATTACAAACCCAAAGGACATGAAATTTGTGACCATTTTGAAGGTCTTTTAAAGAACTACAACTTTGATGAAGACACTTTTCTCATTTGAAGCTCAGATAAAAAGTTAAGCAAGGTGGAATATTGAGATATATGGCTTGACACTTAGAAAAATTTTCAACATGTTGAAATTTCCAAACTTCCACCTCAAAATTCATCATGATACCAACTTCAAATGGAAAAGTGTTAAACATGAAATTTGTTCCTCTTGATCTCACCTTTCCAAAAAGTCCAAGTTCATCCATTTTGGATAAGAATTGAATAGGTGCGCATAGCTTGAACATTGCATCATAATTTGGCACAGACCAAACTTCAAGTTTCCATGTACACTTGCCTTGCAATCCAAGTTGATTTCAGACTCTCTCACACTGATTTGTGGACCTAAAGCAATGATCTCATGGGCCTATACACGGCCATGCAACCATACATCATCCATTGCCATTTTTGGAAAGTCATTTGGTAGGTGCAAATATCACATGATCCAACTATAAACAGAGCTCCATATGCTCAAAATTCAAGACACATTTGCGCCATCTATGATCCTAGACCCCTAACACTTTCTTTTGAGAGGATAATCCTGAGAATTTCATCTTGAAATTGAGTTTGAATCTCACTGTTTTGAGATTCAAAACTCCAGGGATCCAAGACCTTTTGTGCATTTCATTCTACTTCTGCAAGCATTCTGAGTGAGATCAAGCATGGGCCAAGGCAAGAACAGTTGAATCTAGACCTGCATTGAAGGTATTTTCCAGAAAATTTCATCTCTTCGATTCTCTCTCAATCTTGTTCAATTCTCTTGATTATTTGGTTGTCTGAAGTCCTACCAATGTAGGCAAGAAGATTGAGTTGCTTAGAGGTCAAATCGAAGCAACTAAGTTGACATACCTCAAATTCAACTCCTCATACCTTTCTATACGTGAGGAGTTAGTTAAAATTGAGGTCAGATTCGTGCTCTACGCCATTTTTTCTTTCAGATCATGTCCTCCTTTTTCATTTTCTTGATGATATGAGTGAACCAATCCGGCCAGGGTCACCGGAGAAGATGACCAGCCTTTGGACGCCGGTGATGTGTTGGCACGGTTCAGAGCCATTGATCCCTTTTAAATTGTTTTAATCTCGTGCGTTTTATTTAATTACCATGCCAGTGCCGTGTTGACTCAAGTCTACCATGGAACGCGCGCTAGTGGCCACTTGATCTGCCACCTCATTTAATGAGGGAGATCAAGTGGTCCACGTTTTTTCTGATTATTTGAATTTCATTTTAATTGCTTTATTTTAATTAATTCATGTTAATTTTAATATTGATCCAAAAAATATGAGATTTCCACCAAAAATTTCAAATAATTTCCTCTTTCATATTCTGAATTAAAATTATTTTTTGGATCATTATTAATATTTTTCATGATTTAATTGATTTTGCATTTATTTTTAATTTTTTAAAAATACTTTTAAGTCTTTAAAAATTCTGAAATTTTTTCTCCAAGGTCCTTTGACCTATGATAAATCTCATGGCCATTTATTTGGTGTTTTGATGAGGTTTTAGAAATTTGACAAACCATATTTAATTTAAATGTATTATTTTAGTTTTTTTTAATTTGAATAAATGACAAATAATTTTGTTAACCTATTGTGATGACTTGTTTGTGTGTGACTCTTGTTGTTGGGCCTTGGTCAAGGTTGGTTTGACTTTGTCAAATTAATATCATTGGATTTAGGGGATTGATGGAATGTAAATTCCATTTCCCAAAATGAATGGATGATATTAATTTTGTAAAAGTCATCCTTTGACCAATTTGAGTTTTCATCTATTCCCCTCCCTCTTCATCTCATTCCCCTTATTTATGCATTCATCTCATTTGGCCTATGATATCTTAAAGTCCTAAAACTAGTTGATTGAAAAATTAACATGAGTATGGATGAGATTAGGCCACACCTTTGGCATATTCTTTTTGTGTGTGGTATGTTTCATGAACATAGTCCATAATACTATGTCTCTAACATGCATTAATACCAAAATTCTATTGCCCGACCTCAAAAAGTTTTGACTTCTACATAAGTCCAATTACGATTGCTTAACATAGCGCTAAATTTGTGACATAAAAGGCATAGAATTCTAGTTAGTGAGATTGTAAGTCTCCCCTCTTTCATGGTATTGTATGGAAACTTGGCCTTTTTTCCTTCCTTTGGAAGATGTCTTGGTTCAAGGATCCATGCTTGTGATAAGTGGGTTGAGTGTTCTCCAAAGAATGTCTAAGAATGAAAAGCAAAAGCAAAACAATACTAACTCCTAACCTATTAACAACTAACTTTTAATTTCAAGCCATTTACTTTAATGTCATTTAATTCTAGCTTTTATACATTTACTATTGTTCATATCATTCTAATTGTTTATGTTAATGCAATTTTCACTTTGCCCACTTGGACCATATTGTGTGATATATTTTGTTTGTGTATATTTTGCTTGTTTGTGTGGACTTTGACCATTAATGTACACAATAACAACAAAAGTCCTAAAAAACTTTTGTGTGTACTGTTTGCTTGATCTTGGACAAATGGACTTAGAACTTAGACAACATTCTTATGCTAAAGGACTTGGCCAATGCCAACTTTCTGAGAAACCAAGTGCTTGAAATTTGAAACTTCATCGGATACATCATTCAAGATCCCTCTGAGTTCATCTGCAACATGATCATTGTGAAGCTGTTATTTTGAACCTGTGACTTGTGAAATTCATCTGTTACATGGGCTATCTTGAAGAAGATCATGGAATGGATAAGCTTGGATGTGGATATCTTTATTTGATGCCTTTGCTCTTCAAGATAATATAATTGTGCATTTGTGTGTTGCTTGATTCTAAAAGTCCAAGGGAATTCTGGGTTTCTATTGACATTCTTGTATATTGGATTGCTACTCATTTGGTCAAATCTTTTCAACTCTTAACTCTTAATTTTGAACATAGGATTAGTCTCTTCATCTTCTCCCTATTTCTTTAATTTCAAAATATCTCCCTCCCTTTTCCAAATTTTCTTTGATTAAACTTATTTTGTTCTAAAATCTGACCACTTTGCAAAAAAGATAGAAACTTTGGCCTTATGCCATTGTATTTTCAAACTTCTTTTCTTAAATCAAACTTGTAAATAAACTTAACTATACTTGACTTAAACTTTCAAAAAGCCAAAAAGAACTAACTCATTCAAACCATTTTTAGGCCTTTGTGTCTTTCAAACTTAATTTTTGTGAAAAACAATGCATCCACTTTGAAATTTGTATCACGAACTACGAGGTTTTGATCCCTCATTTTTATGTTGATACGTAGGCACAAGACAAAAGGTCTTGCCAAACACAAAAATATAATTAATGAATTCTTGTTTCATCCCCCCATTCTATTTATTTGTAAACATTATTTTTATACCAAAAAAATATGCACACAAAAAGGGCTTCTTAGGAGTACCTAGGACACTTTGGGTGCTAACACCTTTCCTCACTGTAACCAACCCCCTACCTGTAATCTCTTACATTTTATTATTTTTGATTTGAAAACTTCTTACTTTTGGGTTTTGTTCGTACTTTTTCCTTTTTCCCGTGGAAAAAATAAAAGCGCGGTGGCGATTCTTGTCATTTGATCTCTAGCTTATCCATAGCTTGATGATCATGAATTTACCACTACAGAAATTAGGTGGCGACTCTGCTGGGAAGTAGTCTCTAGTGGGTTTAGCCTACTTTTTGTGTGTATATAATTGTATATATGTGATGTTTGTATATATGTATGTGTGATATAATCTGCTTGTTGTGCTAGGTGATCTCTGAGTGGTGAGATAAGTTCTAACCCGAACTTGAGTGCAATTAAGATAGGAGGATGGTATAGTCATGTTCGACTTGTGTGGAGTAGTCCTTAACAAGTTGGCTTGAGATTCATCTGCTCAGTGGAAACTCCTTTGGATTTGGAAATGTCACACAAGTATTTGTGGTTAGGCATTACTATCTCTAATTTGGGTCTGAGAGTGAATCTTAATTCAACTTTAACTTCCTTTTGTAAATAAATCTAACTTGTAAATACAACTCACTTCAAGTTGTTTTTGTGGTTTCAATTACCACCTTTGTTAAAACTTTTCATAAACATTAGCCATAAGTTTGAGTTATCATAGTGGTTGATGTAAACCTCACCTTATCCTTAGTGATTGGACTATAAATCTTCCATACTTATTATAGGGTTAACCCCTCACTAGTATGTTGAAGCCCTCATCACATGGTGGATTGTTGGTTTAGGTTGAGTTTTCTCCCTTTGATAACAAAAGACCTTAAGGATTTTGATCAAATCAATTCCCAATCTTTGAGATTTTTACCCTAAACTACGAGGTTTTGATCCTACCTTTGTGATGGTACGTAGGCAATGGGTTCATCAATTCAAACAACAAAACTTATAAGTATAATGTATATTCTCTTCTCATCCCCCCAATCTTTGCACATATTTTCACAAATACCAACCTTCAACACATTTTGCAAAAAGGGCTCCCTTAGAGTACTATTGTGTTTGTCCCCTGCAGGGTTGTCTCCCATTTGATATGGTGTTGACCTAAAATTCCCCATAGAGTTTGTGGCAGTTTCCTCAGCAGATCTTCTCCTTGTGCTTTACCCAGTCAGGATTGAGCCTTCAAGGCGTTCATTTGATTTCTCTGCAGCAGTTGTTTCCCTCTTGTGAGGATTGGCCAGGGGTTGTATCGAGGATTAAGACCAGTGATATTTGTATGACTTGCGATCGTTTATTCAACATAATCATCATATATACATATACATATACATATACATATTCACTCATATAATTTCATTATTGCATTGTTGCACTTTACGATTCATTGTTCATTTTGATCCTCTGCTATGGTGGTACACTTTTTCCCCATGCAAATTTGGTTTGTCTGCCCTCTTTCAATTATAGAGTGCCAGCCTCTTAAGCAAAAAGACTTTAACCTTTCTCTTTCCCCACTGAGTTATTTCCTCGTGGATGGTGTAGCGAGAAATTCATGATCATCAAGCTATTGACAAGCTAGAGATCAATTAACAAGAGTCTCCACCGCGCTTTTATTGTTTCCAAGGGAAAAGGGAAAGAGTACGAACAAAACCCAAAAGGTAAGAAGTTTTCAAATAAAAACTAATAAAAATCAGAGATAACAGGTAAGGGGGTTGGTTACACAGAGGGAAGGTGTTAGCACCCAAAATGTCCTAGGTACTCCTAAGGAGCCATTTTTATGTGCATATGTATTTTGTACAAAGTGATGTTTACAAACAAATAGAATGGGGGGATGAGAAAATAATTCATTAATTATATTTTTTTTCTGTTTGACAAGACCTTCGGTCTTGTGCCTACGTACCAACATATGAATGAAGGATCAAAACGTCGTAGTTTGTGCTATAAATTTCAAAACAAGTGTGTTGGTTTTAACAAATTTTAAGTTTGAAAGGCATAAAGGCCAAAAATTGTTTGAGTGAGTTAGTTCTTTTTGGCTTTTTTGAAAGTTTAAGTCAAGTAGAGTTAAGTTCATTTACAAGTTTGGTTTAAGAAAATAAGTTTGAAAAATGCAATGGCATGAGGCCAAAGTTTCTTCCTTTAGCAAAAGTGGTCTAAGTTTAGAACAAAAGTAGTTCACACAAAGAAGGTTTTGAAAATGGGGGGAGAGATTTTGAAATTAAAGAAATGAGGGGAAGATGAAGAGACTACCCTTATGCACAAATATTTAAAAGTTTAAAGTTGAAAAGATCTGACCAAATGGGAGCAATCTAATAGACAAATATGTCAATAGAAACCCAGAATTCCCTTGGACTTTTAGAATCAAGCAACACACAAATGCACAATTATATCAATCCTGAAGAGCAAAGGCATCAAATAAAGATGGCCTCATCCAAGCTTATCCACTTCATGATCTTCTTCAAAATAACTTATGTAGCAGATGAATTCCACAAGTTACAACTTCAACATAACAGCTTAACAATGACCAATGTTGCAGATGAACTGGAGAGATCTTGAATGATGTATCAGATGAATTTCAAATTGCAAATACTTGGTTCTTCAACAAATTGGCATTGTCCAACTCCATTAGAAAAGGAATGTTACCTAAATTCTAAGTCCAATTGGGCAAGACCAAACAAGCAAACAAAGTATACACAAACAAAATAATATCACACAATATGGTCCAAATAGACAAAGTGAAAATTACATTAAGATAAACAACTAGAATGATATGTATAATGACAAATAATATAAAATGCTAAAATTAAATTGCATTAAAGTAAAAACTTGAAGTTAAAAGTTAATGGTTAGTAAGTTAGTAGTTAGTTTTGTTTTGCTTTTAATTTCAAGACATTCTTTGGAGAACACTCAACCCACTTGCCACAAGCATGGATCCTTGAACCAAAACATCTTCCAATGGAAGGAAAGAAGGCAAAGTTTCCACACAATACCATGGAAGAGAGGAGACTTACAATCTCACTAACTAGAATACTTATGCCTTTTGTATCACAAATTTAGCGCTATGTTAAGCAATCATAATTGGACTTATGTAGAAGTCACAACTATTTTAGGTCGGGTAATAGACTTTTGGTGTTAATGCATGTTGGAGACATAGTATTATGAACTATGCTCATTAAACATACCACACACAAAAAATATACAAAAGGTGTGGCCTAATCTCATCCATACTCATGTTAATCTTTCAATAAACAAGCATTAGGACTTTGAGATATCATTGGCCAATTGGAAATGAATGAATGAAGAAGGGGAATTAGATGAAGAGGGAAATGGATGAATGAGATCACAAATTGGTCAAAGGAGGACTTTTACCAAATTAATATCATCCATTCATTTTTGGAGATGGAATGTACATTCCATCAATCCCCTAAACCAAGGCCCAACAACAATAGTCAAACACAAACAAGTCATCACAATTGGTCAACAAAATTATTTGGCATTTATTCCAATTAAAAATACTAAAATAAGGCATTTAATTTAAATATGGTTTGTCAAATTCCCAAAACCTCATCAAAACACCCAATAAATGGCCATGAGATTTATCATAGGTCAAACAAGGTCAAAGGACCTTTGAGAAAATTTTTCAGAATTTTAAAATACTTAGAAGTATTTTTAAAAAATTAAAAACAAATGAAAAATCAATTAAATCATGAAATATATTAATAATGATCCAAAAAACAATTTTAATTCAGAATATGAAAGAGGGAATTTTTTGAATTTTTTCGGTGAAACTCTCATATATTTTGGATCAATATTAAAATTAATATGAATTAATGAAAATAAAAGGAATAAAAAAAATAAGAAAATAACCAAAAAATGTGAGCCACTTGATCTCCCTCATTAATTGAGGTGGCAGATCAAGTGGCCACCAGCGCGTGTTCCATCATGGTCTTGAGTCAATGTGCCATAGGAAATAAGTGGACCATCAGATCTCCCTCATTAATTGAGGTGGAAGATCTGATGATCCAAAACGCGTGTTCCACCAATGTCCTAGTCAAGCGCATGGCAAATGAAGTAATCAACATCAACGCTCTAAATTATAACATGGGACTTGGATCAAGTGGTTCAGAGGTGAGACACCTCATCGCCGGAGCCAGAGCTCCGGTCATCTTCCCCGGTGAGCTCCACCGGTCTGGATAAGATGAACCATCACCAAAATAATAAACAGGGACATGATGTTAAATAAAAAACATCACTGAGCATGAATATCACCTCCAATTCATCCAATTCCAAATATATTAAGAGATATGTGGAATTGAAAAATGAGGTTCATGATCTGAGTTGCTTCGTTTTGGGCTCAAAGCAACTCAATCTTCTTGCCTACATTGGTAGGACTTCAGACAACTCAAGAATCAATGGAATTGCGTAACAATTTAAGAGAATCAAAGAGTTTAAAATTTCTGCAAATTACCTTCAATGGAGGTCTGAGCTTGCTAGATCTTGATTTGAATTATACTTGGCTTCACTTCACTTGCTTGCAGGAGAGGAATGGAAAGGTTTAGAAGCAATGGACTCCTGGAGAATTGAATTCCAAAACAGTGAAGGGATTTCAATAGAGATTCAAAGTTGGCGCAATGTGTGTGTGATTTCTCAGCAAATGCAGCTGTATATATAGCCAAATCCATGTGATATTTGCACACTTTTTTCACTTTCCAATTTTGGTAAATGATGATAGCATGGGGCATGGGCGCGCATAGCCCCATGAAATGATAGATGATAGTCCAAATTTGAAGTTAAGATGCTTTGAAGATGGATTGGATTGCAAGGCAAATGTGCATTGTTGTTTGAAGATTGATCCATACGTAATGATATCATCCTGTTTAAGCCATGCACAACCTATGCATTTCAAGTCCAAAATGAATAAATTTAAGCTCTTTGGAAAGGTGAGATCAAGAGGAACAAGTTTAATGTTGAACACTTTTTCATTTAGAGGTTGGAACTTGGAGATATTTGAGGTGGAAGTTTGGAAAAAATTTGACATATCAAAATTTTTCTAAGTGTCAAGCCATATGTCTCAATATTCCACCTTGCTTAATTTCCTATGGGAGCTTCAAATGAGAAACGTGTCTTCGTAGAAGTTGTATCTCTCTCAAAGACCTTCAAAATGGTCATCAATTTCATGTCATTTGGATTTGAAATGATAGAGTTATGCATTTTTGAAGTTTGGAAAAATCACTTGATTAATGGTATAGGTCAAAAGTGTCCTATAATGTAGCCTCATATCACATGTTCAAAGAAGTTGAATTAGCTCCCACTCGAAACATCAAAGTTGATGTAAACACATTGAATTTTATGGTGCAACTTGGAAATCTTTCTTCTCAGAATAATTGAGAAAGTTATGGCCTTGGGAAGTTGACTTTCAAATTAGGGTTTAGACAAAATGACCTATAATGTTACAACATAGAAAATGACTTTCCAAGCAAAAGTAGCTCTAGGTCTCAACATGAAAGTTGTTTATAATGTAATTTAGAGTATGTTTTCTCTTGGAATAATTTTCATATGGTGAAAATTGTAGGAGATAGGGTCTAGGGAGACCCAGTTTTGGTCAGATGAATCCATCTGGCCAACCACCATCAACCAACTTGCTAACTTCCAATTATCTTGACTTTCTTTGATCATGGTAGATCATATATGCATAAGATGATGAAATTTGATGTATCCCTTGAGAAATTTGATCAATTAGTGAGATAGCTTGTTGGAGAAGTTATTCAAGATACCTAGTCAAACTAGGGTTTCCAAGGCAAATCACCCTCAAACTCTTGAAGCAAACTTGATCAATATAATATGTAGAGAACAATGGGACTCATATATGACGCTCATAACCATTCTTGGATCAATTATTGGTTGTGCTCTTTGTTCATGAGGGTCTCAAACCCTAGATGTGATCTTGATGAATCAATGAGATCATGCCATACCTAAAAAAGAGTTAGGCAAATACAAAGGCATATTTTTGTTATTTTGGTTAGTGAAATGATAAAATACAAGTATAATATAATCACAAAGTGCTTGGTGATCTCTCCCAAAACAAACCCAATGAAAGAGGGGTAAGGAGGATGCCAAGGTATGGTCCTAATGCTAATGCTCATTATGAAATTGCATGAGGGATCTTAGGGTCAAAATTGGGGTCTTACAGCTTCCCCTATTTAAGGACATTCTAACTGAGGAGGCAAAGGTTAAAATCTTAATACTCGACTCAGTAGAATGGGCTTAAATAACAACATAGAGAAACAAATTTTGGTCCCTAAGAAACCTCACGATGCATATGATATGAATGCAAAAGTTAATGCTCTATGGGGAGATATTTCCACAAAGGAAAAGAAATCAGAGAGACCGAAACTCCGTAGGAGGATAAAGCATTCCATAAGGAAAACTCATTGGGGAGACAGAGACTCCGAGGGGATAAAAGGAGTTATGCGTAGACCAGGCTAGGACTTAAAACTACTAGGTGATTCGAGGAAATCCATATAACAATGGAAAAACTCAGCCGGGGAAACAAAAGCAACACCTGCAGGGAATACAAAGAAGTCAAGATAAAACTGAAATACTCGACTCGTGCAGGGGAACAATGATTTCACTAAGGAAATGCACTCATCTCAACTTGGGAGAAATAAAATTTCAACACAGGAGGAGCATAAATCTATTATCTATTACCTGCTACTGGGTAAGGAGATAATAAAGATCTGATTGAGAGAACATCCGTCATCGGTTACGATGAACATATCAAAGATGACTCGCTGAGGAAAAGCCTGAAGGGAATATTCAATACCGGTTACTGGGTAAGAATAGCCTTGCTGGGAAAAACTATAGAAAAATAGGATTTACAGCTACCAGTTACTGGGAAGAAGACCAAAGGTGAGAGTATCTGTCATCGGTTAGGATGAACATATCAAGGATAAACTCGACAGGGAAGAAAATCTGTCATCGATTAGGATGAACATATCAAGAATAGACTTGCCTGGGGCTGTCAAGGAGGATACCTGTCATCGGTTAGGATGAACATATCAAGGATATACCAACTGAACAACAACAAAAGGGGAATTACATCTATCGAAAACTGGATAGAAAAACATCGAAGAGAAAAATCCATCATCGGTTAGGATGAACATATCGAGGATTCACTCTGCGAGGGGACAAAGTAGGGTTTACAACTATCGGTTACTGGGTAGAAGACCAATCAAAGAGAAAACCCGTCACCGGTTAAAGTGAACATATCAAGGATAAACTCTAAAACAGGGAATAAAAGTAGGGATTACATATATTAGTTACTGGATAGAATACCATAGAAGAGAAAATCCATCACCGGTTAAAATGAACATATCGAGGATTAACTCTCTAAGGAACCAAAATACGAATTACAACTACCTTTTTACTGGGTATAATACCAAAGAAGAGAATATCCGTCACTGATTAAAGTGAACATATCAAGGATAGACTCCACGGGGGAAGAAAAGATATCCGTCAGCGGTTAGGATGAACATATCAAGGATATACTTTTCGAGGAAAAGATCCACTAGGGATTCTGCATAGGAGAAAAAGGGTACTTTTGTCGGTTATTGGGCAAAAAGTAACAAACTACCAACCAAGAAGAATATTACCAGTTACTTGGTAAAAGACTCTTATGGGACCAAGATATCTATCAAGGTAAGAGCTAGAAAGAAAACGGTCAATCAAGACTCAACCCAATGACGACATAACTCAAGGGGAGTAATTCCACCTAGAAAATTTGCTGGAGAGGAAACTAAAATAACAATCATCCACGAGGAAACAAACTCAGTGGGGAAACAGAGAAAGGTTAAAGTCTTTTCTGCTTAGGGGTTGACACTCTACAACTGGAAGAGGGCAGACACCAGATTTGGTATGGGGATAAAGTACCGTCGTAACAAAGAATGAAAATCTAAAGCAAATCAAGTATGAAGATGCAGGATATGCAAACCATGAATTTATATAAATGTATATGTGTATGTATATATGGTGACTATGCTGACAAAACGATCATGAAGGCTACAGAGGTGTCGCAAAGAAATTGAGCCACCGGTACAATCCTCGGCCAATCCATAAATCATGGAGACAAACTGCTGGAGAACAGAGAGATCAACATCCCAAAGGCTCAACCCTGGCTGGGGAAGGAGATCTGTTGAGGATAAAACATCCAATATGTAGGGATTTTTAGGTCAACACCATAAAAATGGGAGACAACCCTACTGGGGAAGAAATCAAAAGCTGCTCAAGAACTAGGAGGAAACTCTGACTGGGAGCAAAGATAGAATGATTGTTAGGGACACCAAAGCGATCTACTTGGGAAAGATAAAGTATCTCTGATGACGATCCACCTACTGAGGAAGAACGAACTCCATTGGGGAGGGTCAAAACTCTGTTGGAGACAAGGACACACCGCAACCAACTCAGCTGGGGACAAAAAACGAAGCTCCACCGAGGATCGAATATTCTACCGAGGAACTGAATCAACATAATCGTCTAGGGAGACCCAAAGGGTTAACTGCTTGGGGAACCTCAGATGCTTCGCACTTAAGAACTTGCTTCTTACTTAAATGTTGTTGATATTCTTTTTACTTGATTTGGAAAAGTTCTTGCTTATATATTCTAGAAACTTGATTTTGATTTAAAAATTCAATTTTAAAATGATCATAATAAAATTTAAAACTATTGGCTGAAGTAAATAAGAGTATAAACAAATGGATAAAAGCTCAACTTTATTTATAGGAATGGTAGTCTGAAAAATACAAGACTCCATAGATTTTACAAAGTTGAAAATGGTAATTTATATGGAAAAGGGGTACATTTAATACAAATGATCCTTAATTCTTCTACAAAATCTTGATATCCATTGTGCTTTTGACCGCTGCTGGACATGAATCGATGCCGACCCTTGTGCTCAAACAAATCTTCAGAATCACTGAAGATCAGCAGAATGCAGTTACTTGCCATAATCCCTAATTTTTGCATAAGTTGCCCCAAGGTGGGGTACTCAACTTATCGGGAAATTTCTTTTTCTATTTTATGTCTCTAATTTTTGCCTGGATCGTCCTTTCGGGTTTTCAACCCATCAAGACGCTCGTTTTTGCCTAAGCCTCCCTTCCTGGTTTTCAACTTAGTGAGTTGTTCTTTTCTTTTTAGGCGAAGTATTTCTTGATTGCATCTGCGTTCACAGGACGAGTGAACTCTTCACCATCCATAGTTGTAAGAATCAATGCACCGCCTGAAAAGGCTCTCTTGACAACATATGAGCCTTCATAATTTGGAGTCCATTTTCCTCTGGAATCTGGCTTGAACGATAAAATATTCTTGAGCACAAGGTCACCTTCTATGAACACTCGAGGTTTGACCTTCTTATCAAAAGCTTTCTTCATTCTCTGCTGATATATCTAACCATGACACATGGAAGTCAATCTCATCTCTTCAATTAAATTCAACTCATCAAACCTGGTCTGACACCATTCAGCCTCAGTCGACTTGGCTTCCATGAGCACACGCAATTAAGAATCTCAACCTCTATTGGGAGCACTACTTCCATACCATAAACAAAAGAGAAAGGGGTTGCCCCTGTTGAAGTGCAGACGGATGTACGATACCCATGCAAAGCAAATGGGAGCATCTCATGCCAATCTTTGTACGTAGCAGTCATCTTCTGGATAATCTTCTTGATATTCTTGTTCGCAGCTTCAACAACTCCATTCATCTTGGGTCTGTCGGGAGAAGAATTATGATGTGCAATCTTGAAGTATTTGCAAAGAGCTTCCACCATATTATTATTCAAGTTCGATCCATTATCAATAATGATCTTACATGGCACACCATAACGGCATATAATTTGATTCTTGATAAACCTTAAAACAACTTGCTTGGTTACATTTTGTGAAGTAGTCAATTGCCACCAAAATGAAACGATTTCCATTCGAAGCTTTGGGCTCAATCATCCCAATCATATCAATTCCCCACATGGAGAAGGGCCACGGGGAAGAGATAACATTCAAAAGTGTTAGAGGAACATGAATCTTATCAGCATAAATTTGACACTTGTGGCATTTCTTCACAAACTTGCAATAGTTAGATTCCATTGTCAGCCAATAGTAACCTGCTCGCAACATCTTCTTCGCCATTGCATGCCCATTGGAATGAGTACCAAAGGAACCTTCATGCACTTCGGTCATCAACAAGTCTGCTTCGTGTCTATCCACGCATCTGAGCAAAACTATGTCGTAGTTTCTCTTGTACAGTACATCACCATTCAAGTAGAAATTACCGGCTAATCTTCTCAAAGTCTTCTTATCTTTCAAAGATGCCCCGAGCGGGTAAATCTGACTTTGGAGGAAACATTTGATGTCGTAATACCACGGATTTTCATCTTTGATCTCTACAACAGCAAACACGTGAGCTGGCCTATCAAGACGCATCACGGATAAATTAGGAAGTTCATTTCAATACTTTACTACAATCATTGATGCTAACGTTGCAAGAGCATCTGCCATCTGTAACACCCTTCTAAAATACCCCAAATATTTAATTAAAACAACATATATAAATCAGAGTAAGTATGCAATTAAGGGTGTCACACAAACACTTCACACCATTCACCATAATATTTAGTCATGCTCATTATTTAACTCAAAACATAAAGCAGTGCACAATACACAGCGGATAGAGATCAAATCGATCATTTAAAACATGTCACACATTACATGTAAAATTATTCAACAAGGTAAAACATCTCGTCCCGATGTTACATCTATCAGAGCATGACCCACTAAGGAGACTACACTAGACTCCAAGCACTAGCTTCTACTCAATCACTGCTCGTTACCTGAAAATTAGTTGTAAGGGTGAGTTCCTCAATCGATATAATAAGCATTATAAAATATCATGCAACGTTAAGTAATTTCACACATTTCATCACCCTAATCATAACACACATTCAGTAACGGCACATCAACTCGAACCATCATACTCAACACCAACATAAAGCACACGTATAACCTCAATTACATTAAATACTCATACAACGAACCAACAAAAATGCAACTCTAATGAGACTCGACTCGTCATGCATGTGGTACCATTCGGAGTAAAACTCCCAACTTAAAATTTGCCAATTTAACGAGGCATAAAGGCTTAAGCCTTCAACTTTCAACTTTTGCCAATCCAGGCCAACGTGGTGTGAGCAAGGCTCCGACTTAATGCATATGACTTTTACATGACATACACGACTTTAAAATTCCGACAACATGATAATAATAGCAACACAGCAATGTGTTCAACATAATCAACTTATAATCAACTTCGACATAAACTAAGTATTATATAATTCCATTCCAAAACGTACACAAGATTCAATTATCAATTTTTTTCTTTTCCCACAGTGTTAACCGGTTAACGCCCTGGGTTAACCGGTTAACGCAGACAGAACAACAATATTTTCACAACTCACAACAGTGTTAACCGGTTAACGCCCTGGGTTAACCGGTTAACGCAAGCAAAACAGCAATACTTCATAATTCCTAACAGTGTTAACCGGTTAACACCCTGGGTTAACCGGTTAACGCAAGACAGAAAGCTGTTCCTGCGCTAACACGAAGCAGAATGCAGAATTCTCCGCATTTTCCGCCGTTGGAGGACTTCCGGACCTCCGATTCCAATTCCGTAAAAAGCGATACGTTCGGGGAATCACGACTCACACAATTACCGATTCAATTACAGCTTAAACACAGTTTCTTCATCACAAATTTTCAGCACTCATCATCCCAATTAGGGTCAATTCAACGGTTTATCACTACCCATTACATGTTAATCTATAATACCCATTAAACGACGATAAACCCCCCTTACCTGAATTAATCCGGCGAATCTTTAAGCTTCAAGCGTTTCTCTTCTCCAACCTTCTTCCTCTTGCTCTGCTCTTTGCCCTTTTCCTCTTTTCAGCCGCTTCTCTGCTTTTCACGTAAAACCCTCTTTACCAAAAAATGGAACTCTTTTTCCTTATTTCCAACTTATATATTTTCCAATAATAATAATAATAATAATCCAATAATTCCAATTATTTTAATTAAATTAATAAATATAATATTAACTTAAATTAAATAATTATCTTATTTTTATCGGGGTGTTACAACTCTCCCCCACTAAAAGAGTTTTCGTCCTCGAAAACATACCTCAAGCGAATAGCTCCGGATAAGACTCCTTCATCTGACTCTCAAGTTCCCATGTCATGCTTTCGCCCGCAGCTCCCGACCAAACGACTTTAATCAACACAATCTCTTTTCCTCGAAGAGTCTTTATTTCACGATCTTCAACTCGTACAGGCTTTGTCTCCATTGTTAAATTATCCCGCACTTGCACATCATCCATACTAACCACATGAGACGGATCTGAGACATACTTCCGAAGCTGCGACACATGGAATACATCATGCAAATTCGAAAGATTAGGTGGTAATGCCATCCGATAAGCAACTTTTCCAACCCGTTCTAAGATTTGATACGGACCAATGAAGCGAGGAGTGAGATTTTTAGACTTCAAAGCCCTCCCAACACCGGTCACAGGCGTGACTCTCAAAAACACATGGTCACCAGCTTGAAATTCTAATTCCTTCTTCCGCTTGTCATGGTAACTCTTCTGCCTACTCTGAGAAGCTTTCATCTTCTCTCGGATAAACTTCACTTTCTCGGTAGTTTCTCGAACTAACTCTGGTCCAAGTACTACACCCTCACCAGATTCGTGCCAACACAACGGAGTTCTACATCTACGACCATACAATGCTTCAAAAGGCGCCATTCCGATACTAGAATGGTAAATATTATTATATGTGAACTCGATCAATGGAAGATAAGTATCCCACGAACCTCCTTGTTCAAGAACACAAGCTCTCAGTAAATCCTCCAATGACTGAATAGTTCTCTCTGTTTGGCCATCAGTTTGAGGATGATATGCCGAACTCAATCTCAACTTAGAGCCCAACGAATCTTGCAGACTTTTCCAAAATCCCGATGTAAACCTCGGATCTCTGTCCGACAAAATACACAGAGGAACACCATGCAACTTTACAATTACTCGGATGTAAATCTCTGCCAACTTCGCAATTGGGTAAGTGATGTTAATAGGTATGAAGTGAGCCGACTTCGTGAGCCTATCAACGATCACCCAAATCGAATCATGCCCTCTTAAAGTAGCAGGCAACCCCGTTACAAAGTCCATAGAAATGCTATCCCATTTCCACTCTGGAACTTCCAACGGTTGCATCAACCCAGCAGGCTTCTGATGCTCAATCTTCGACTTCTGACAAGTTAAGCACGCATACACAAAACGAGCCACATCTTCTTTCATTCCGGGCCACCAAAATATTTTCTTCAAATCCTGATACATTTTAGTAGCTCCTGGATGAATACTCAAACTGCTTCTATGACCCTCTTCTAGAATGCTTCTTTTCAAAATCGCGTCATCAGGAATACAAATTCTTTCCCCTAATTTTAGCACACCTCTCGCATCAATCTTAAAGTCACCCTTCTCTGATTGACCACAACGATTAAGGATATCTACTAATTTCACATCCAATTTCTGTGCCTCTCGGATACTATCCATAAAATCATTATTAATCTTTAGCATTCCTAGCATTACACTCTACGGTGTTACTTCGCAAACCAAACTCATATCACGAAATTGCTCAATTAATTCCAACTCCTTAATCATCATTGCTGACACATGCAAGGTCTTTCTACTTAAAGCATCGGCCACAACATTTGCTTTTCCTGGATGATAATTCAACCCGAAATCATAATCCTTAAGCAATTCTAGCCACCTACGTTGTCTCATGTTCAGCTCTTTCTGATCAAAAAGATACTTTAAACTTTTATGATCGCTGAAAACTTCAAATCTGGAACCATAAAGGTAATGCCTCCAGATTTTTAGCACAAACACTACAGCAGCAAGTTCAAGATCATGCGTAGGATAGTTCTTTTCATGAATTCTTAACTGTCGCGACGCATAAGCAATTACTTTATTATTTTGCATGAGCACACCTCCCAAGCCCATCAATGAAGCATCACAGTAGATTATAAACGGTTCCTCCGGATTTGGCAAAGTCAAAACCGGCGCCGACGTCAATCCCCTTTTTAATTCATTAAAACCCTCTTCGCACTGAACATCCCACACGAAAGCTTTACCCTTACAAGTTAATTTAGTCAACGGAAGTGCTAACTTAGAAAATCCTTCAATAAACCTTCTATAATATCCAGCTAACCCCAAAAAGCTTCTAATCTTGGTAACCGACTTAGGAGTCTCCCATTGCAATACAGCTTCTACCTTGGAAGGGTCTACAACAATACCTTTTCCTGAAATTACATGGCCGAGAAAACTGACTTCTCTTAACCAAAATTCACACTTGGACAGCTTCGCATACAATTTCTTATCTTTCAAAACATCCAACACTAATCTCAAATGTTCCTTGTGCTCTTCTTCGGACTTAGAGTAAATCAAAATATCATCAATAAATACTACCACAAAATGATCCAGATAAGTAAGGAAAATACGATTCATGTATTCCATAAATACTCCCGGCACATTAGTCACACCGAAAGGCATCACAGAATACTCATAATGTCCATACCGAGTTCTGAACGCTGTCTTCTGGATGTCTTCATCTTTCACTTTGATCTGATGATAGCCCGATCTCAAATCAATTTTACTGAACACACAAGCACCCACTAATTGATCCATCAAATCATCTATTCTCGGTAGTGGATACTTATTCTTGATCGTTACTTTATTCAATTGTCTATAATCGATACAAAGCCTCATACTACCATCTTTCTTCTTTACTAGCAACACTGGAGCTCCCCACGGTGACACACTTGGTCTTATAAACTTCTTCTCAAGTATGTCTTCCAATTGCTTCTTTAATTCACACAATTCAGATGCCGACATTCTATACGGTGCCATCGAAACAGGCCTAGTACCAGGCACCAAATCAATAGTAAATTTAACTTCCCTCTCTGGCGGCACACTAGGAATTTCATCAGGAAAAACTTCAGGGAATTCTTTCACCACTAACAGTTCCTCTATCTTAGTTTTACTCTCAACCGACAACGTCGCCATCAAAGAAAACATCTGAGCTCCCTCTTTCATCAATTTTCGCAATTCTCTGAAAGGTAATAAGTCAACTCCTTCCTCTTCAGGAGTGGAAAACCTCACCGACTTATGATGACAATTTATATGATCATAATTATACTCCAACCAGTTCATACCAAGAATTACATCCATCCCACCCAACGGCAAACATACTAAATCAACATAGAAATCTTTATCGAAGATCGACAAAGGACAATTTAAACACACCAAGGAAGTAGTTGTTGATCCCTTAGATGGGGTCTCAACAATCAATTCATTAAAAATGCGTATCTTCTGATACCCAACAGCCTTCTTAATTTCAGAGCGCAGTCCGTTCTCAAACTTGATGCACTTTGAAAATTCAGCACCAACACTAGTGTAATGAGGATAAAATTTGGACAACTCCACAAATTTTGCAGCATAATCAGTGACAGACAAGTTTCCTTGCTTCAGCTCAAGGAACTCAATTTCTTTCTTACCACGGACATCCTCCGGATAATACTTTCTCATGAATTCCCTACGGAATACATCCCAAGTAATGACTTCACCTGCCACGGTCAACCTCTCGTGAGTCTCTAGCCACCAGTCATCAGCTTCGACTGCTAGCATGTGAGTACCATACCGAACCTTCTGAGCTGGAGTGCAATCCATAACACGGAAGATTCTCTCGATCTCTTTCAACCATCCCAAGGCTGCATCTGGATCATGCTTCCCTTTAAACACTGGCGGACTCTCTCTTTGAAAAGTCGCCAAGCTACGTGATCCAGCATCTCCACCAGCATTTGGCAAGTTCTACACAGCTTGTGCCATCGCTTGCATTGCGGCAGCCATTGCAGCGTCATTCCTTCCAGCCATTTCAACTTATCACCACAACACAACTTAAAAGTTAGATTAGTAACAATACACAATTGTTAGACAGTAACGACACGACAACTGGCCGGACAGACCGACCTGCTCTGATACCACTAATGTAACACCCTTCTAAAATACCCCAAATATTTAATTAAAACAACATATATAAATCAGAGTAAGTATGCAATTAAGGGTGTCACACAAACACTTCACACCATTCACCATAATATTTAGTCATGCTCATTATTTAACTCAAAACATAAAGCAGTGCACAATACGCAGCGGATAGAGATCGAATCGATCATTTAAAACATGTCACACATTACATGTAAAATTATTCAACAAGGTAAAACATCCCGTCCCGATGTTACATCTATCAGAGCATGACCCACTAAGGAGACTACACTAGACTCCAAGCACTAGCTTCTACTCAATCACTGCTCGTTACCTGAAAATTAGTTGTAAGGGTGAGTTCCTCAATCGATATAATAAGCATTCTAAAATATCATGCAACGTTAAGTAATTTCACACATTTCATCACCCTAATCATAACACACATTCAGTAACGGCACATCAACTCGAACCATCATACTCAACACCAACATAAAGCACACGTATAACCTCAATTACATTAAATACTCATACAACGAACCAACAAAAATGCAACTCTAATGAGACTCGACTCGTCATGCATGTGGTACCATTCGGAGTAAAACTCCCAACTTAAAATTTGCCAATTTAACGAGGCATCAAGGCTTAAGCCTTCAACTTTCAACTTTTGCCAATCCAGGCCAACGTGGTGTGAGCAAAGCTCCGACTTAATGCATATGACTTTTACATGACATACACGACTTTAAAATTCCGACAACATGATAATAATAGCAACACAGCAATGTGTTCAACATAATCAACTTATAATCAACTTCGACATAAACTAAGTATTATATAATTCCATTCCAAAACGTACACAAGATTCAATTATCAATTTTTTTCTTTTCCCACAGTGTTAACCGGTTAACGCCCTGGGTTAACCGGTTAACGCAGACAGAAAAACAATATTTTCACAACTCACAACAGTGTTAACCGGTTAACGCCCTGGGTTAACCGGTTAACGCAAGCAAAACAGCAATACTTCATAATTCCTAACAGTGTTAACCGGTTAACACCCTGGGTTAACCGGTTAACGCAAGACAGAAAGTTGTTCCTGCGCTAACACGAAGCAGAATGCAGAATTCTCCGCATTTTCCGCCGTTGGAGGACTTCCGGACCTCCGATTCCAATTCCGTAAAAAGCGATACGTTCGGGGAATCACGACTCACACAATTACCGATTCAATTACAGCTTAAACACAGTTTCTTCATCACAAATTTTCAGCACTCATCATCCCAATTAGGGTCAATTCAACGGTTTATCACTACCCATTACATGTTAATCTATAATTCCCATTAAACGACGATAAACCCCCCTTACCTGAATTAATCCGGCGAATCTTTAAGCTTCAAGCTTTTCTCTTCTCCAACCTTCTTCCTCTTGCTCTGCTCTTTGCCCTTTTCCTCTTTTCAGCCGCTTCTCTGCTTTTCACGTAAAACCCTCTTTACCAAAAAATGGAACTCTTTTTCCTTATTTCCAACTTATATATTTTCCAATAATTATTATTCCAATAATAATAATAATAATAATCCAATAATTCCAATTATTTTAATTAAATTAATAAATATAATATTAACTTAAATTAAATAATTATCTTATTTTTATCGGGGTGTTACACCATCCGGTTCTCATCTCGAGGGATATGATGAAACTCAACCTTTGTAAAGAAAGTTGAAATCCTCCTCGCATAATCTCTATATGGTATCAAACCGGGTTGATTTGTCTCCCATTCTCCTTTGATTTGATTCACGACCAAAGCCGAATCACCGAAGACAGCCAAATTCTTGATTTTGAGATTCATGGCCTCTTCAAGCCCCATAATGCAAGCTTTATATTCTGCCATGTTGTTTGTACACTTGAAAGTCAATCTAACTGTAAATGGTAGATGTGTGCCTTGAGGAGTAATAATCACTGCCCCAATTCCATTTCCATATTGTTTAACAGCTCCATCAAATACCATGCCCCAACGGGAACCAGGTTCTGGCCCTTCTTCAAGCAATGGTTCATCACAATCTTTCATTTTCAAGTAAAAATCTCTTCATCAGGTAAATCATATTGTATTGATTCGTAATCTTCAATTGGATGGTGAGCTAAATGATTAGCCAAGATACTATCTTTGATCGCTTTCTGAGATCGGTATTCGATATCATACTCTGATAACAACATCTGCCAAGGGGAACTTCTCCTAGTTAAAATAGGCTTCTCAGATATATACTTGATTGGATCCATTTTGGATATCAACCAAGTGGTATGATTCAACATATATTGACGCAGACGCTTAGCAGCCCAAGCCAATGCGCAACAAATTTTCTCGAGCATTGAATACCGAGTCTCACAGTCGGTGAATTTCTTACTGAGGTAGTAAATTGAAAATTCTTTCTTCCCAGTCTCATCTTGCCGACCAAGAACACAACCCATACTATCTTCGAGCATAGTCATATGGGAAATGAATCTGGAAATATAATTTAAGCGGCCGAGAAAACCTCTTACTTGCTTCTCAGTTTTGGGCGCAGGCATCTCTTGTAATGCTTTGACCTTGGTAGGATCAACTTCAATAGCCTTCTCGCTGACAATAAAGCCTAATAACTTACCAGAACGAACACCAAAAGTACATTTATTGGGATTCAAGTGGAGTTTATACTTCCTCAAATGCTGGAATAGCTTTATCAAATGCTCAACATGTTCGTCTTCATCAATTGACTTAGCAATCATGTCATCGACATAAACTTCAATCTCTTTATGCATCATATCATGGAAAAGATTAGTCATTGCTCTCTGGTAAGTTGCACCAGCATTCTTTAGACATTATGGCATCAGTCTATAACAGAATGTTCCCTAGGGTGTAATGAATGTGGTATGCTCCATATCCTCGGGTGCCATCTTAATCTGATTATATCCGGAAAATCCATCCATAAACGAAAAGACTTTGAATTTAGCAGTATTATCTACCAACATATCAATGTGTGGCAGAGGGAAATCATCTTTTGGACTGGCTTCATTCAAATCTCTATAATCCACTCACATGCGGACTTTTCTATCTTTCTTCGGCACAGGCACAATATTGGCCACCCATTGCGGATACTCAACAGTCACAAGGAAACCAACATCAATTTGCTCTTCAAATGGCTGAATAATCATTTCATCTTGCTCAAGAAGATGAGACAATTCCTCACTCACTTCTACATCACTTTCCTCTTCGGCTTCAAACACAGGGAATTCAAAATTTGGCGAAGGAGAAGGATCATTGTATTCAATGGGGTTAGGAACCAACCTGCATAATGATTTGATATTATGCAGATGGACAATTATATTGTTTATTTATGTTTTTTGTGATTACCATTTTTAGAATAAGGCAAAAAGTAAAAATAAACATCAGAGATGTGGATGAATAGAATTAATTTTATTAATGAACAATTTAAAATGCCCAAACAATGTTCACTTCTCCCTTAGGCATAGGAGAAGTCTTTTAAAATATAAAAGCAATTACTTAGATCGATGCAAAATAAAAGGAATATCAACAGCAGTCCAATTGTTGCATGTTTGTCCATGCGTCACAAATTTGGTGCAGTCTTCCTCTTCATTGTTCTCTAGCACGACAGCTAAGTGTTATTCATTCCCATGAATGAACCCTCCGCTACGGAAGCTGAGTTGCATCTCTTCAGATCTAACGGTTGATGAGCCTTTCTGGAACCCTAAACGAGTTCTTCCCTTGTTGTCGGCGACCTCTACCACGCGCCCCTACTAATCAACAGGACCTTCCTCAACAACTCTATGCACATCTTTTAGAGATGACATAGGTGCCCCAACTCTCTTCTTAGCAGCAATAGTTAAGGCTTGGAATGGAGTTCCAACCTCATCCTCAGCTTCCACATACGAGAAAGATGACAGATGGCTAACCAACAATGCTTTCTCACCTCCCACAATCACCGACTTCCCATTCTTGACAAATTCGAGCTTCTGATGCAGAGTGGAAGTAACAGCCTCTGCCTCATGAATCCATGGCCTTCCTAACAAACAGCTGTAGGCCAGGTGAATATCCATTACCTAGAAAGTAAACTGAAAATCACTCAGACCTATCTTGACTAGAAGGTCCACTTTTCGAATGGCTGTCTTGCGCGAGCCATCGAAGGCTTTGACGATTACTCCACTGTACCTCATAGGAGCTCCTTGATAAGATAACTTTGACAATGTTGACTTTGGAAGCACATTGAGTGACGACACTGTGTCAACTAGCACGTTTGGCAAAGCATCTTCCTTACAATTCATAGAAATATGCAAAGCCAGATTGTGATTTCTTCCCTCCTCAGGGAGTTCTTCATCGCAAAATCTCAAATTATTGCATGAAGTGATGTTAGCCACAATCTGATCAAATTGATCCACAGTAACACCTTGCCCCCCGTATGCCGGTTCAAGAACTCTCTGGAGTGCTTCTCTATGCGCTTTAGAATTCAAAAGCAGAGACATCACATAATTTTTTTAGGGGGTCTGGAGCAACTGTTCAACCATGTTAAATTCACTCCTCTCAATCAGTCGGAGTACCTCATCATCATCACCATTGGCTTTCAAATTGCTCGATTCACCAGACTTATCCTCTGAACTGCCCACGGGATCTACCATAGGCACCTCTGCCTTCTTACCAACAACCAACTCTTCTTTATTTTCCGGGAACACTGGTCCAAAAACTCTACCACTACGGGTCACCTTCGTAATATCTGCAATGCTCACTACTGAGTTGGTCGTAGGCAACAAGGCCTCTTGACCATTCTCCATCATCGTAGCATTGTATTGATACGATACAGCCTTATCAGATGCATACGGGACTGGACCCTCTAACTGAATTACCAATGGAGAAACTAATCTATTGTTGACATTCTTGTTACTATTGCTATCGTATTGAATCACCAACCGCTTGAGTTGTTTGAAAACGGGCACAATGACATTAGCATCGTCATCTACATGACGGGATTGAACAATCTGAAGCATACCTTCATCCATCAGACGATGGATGTCCCTTTTCACTACAACACCCCCCTTGGGTTCACACTACAAATATCACAACCATCGTGATCATGTTCATAGTCACTCACCAAACAGATATCTTTATGCATTTGCACCAAAGATCTTCGGATAAACCGGACATCGAAAACTTTGAATTCACCTGGACAGCCGTCCACCATGTTCACTGAAGAATTCCCATGAGCGAGAAAAGGATTAGCTTTTACATTAGGCGCGCGATCTTCAAAAGACACCATGCCACTCTTCATAAGCTTTGCACCTCATATTTCAGCGGATAACAATTCTCAATATTGTGCCCAGGTGCACCTTGGTGAAAAGCATAACGAAGTTCGGGTTTATACCACCAAGGAAGTGGTTTTGGGATCTACGGTGGATTCCTCGGTTGAATTAAATTTTTGAGGACTAGTGATGGGTATAATTATGCATATGGCATAGGAATCGGGACAAAAGAGATCGTCTTCTCGAAATTCTGTTGCTGGTGATGATTGTTGTTGGAATTGTTGTTGTTGTAGGTGTTTGTTCTTTGTTACAGTTGTTGTTGTTGACGTTGATTTTGATACTGATGTTGTTGTTGTTGAATTGGTGTTGTTTGCTGATATGAAAATACTGGAATGACGGAAGATACTTGATGATGATGATGTTGACGGGGTGGTGGATTTCGTCTTATTTGAGGCCTCATCTGCCTCCCACTAGAAATTGCGTTTGTTTCACTATCCTTCCTCTTACTGAAACTACTCATATACTTCTTGCTTGTCGACGCCTCATCGTTTGACAATCGTCATTCACGGACCCCTTCTTCAAGTCTCATCCCCATATTTACAATTTCGGTAAAATCAATGCGGGAACTGCCAATCATTCGTTCATAATAAAATGAACTCAGGGTTTTCAGAAAGATTTTTGTCATCTCCTTCTCCAAAGGAGGAGTGATCTGGGCAGCCAACTCCCTCCAATGTTGGGCATACTCCTTGAATGTCTCCTTATCTTTCTGAGACATGGACCTCAACTGGTCCCTATCTGGCACCATATCCACGTTGTATTTGTACTGTTTCACAAAAGCCTCACCTAGGTCATTGAAAGTGCGGATGCTTACACTATCTAACCTCATATATCAACAGAGTGCAGCACCTGGTAGGCTATCCTGGAAATAGTGAATCAACAATTGGTCATTATCTGTCTGGGTTGACATCTTGCGGGCATACATGATAAGATGACTGAGTGGACGAGAGTTCCCTTTGTACTTCTCAAAGTCAATCACTTTGAATTTCATTTGGATTTTCATATTGGGTACCAAGCACAGTTCAGCGGCACTCTTCCCAAACAGATCTTTGCCCCTCAGCGTTTTCAATTCCTTGTGCAGCTCAAGAAATTGGTCCTTCATCTCGTCCATCTTCTCATAAACATTTGGGCCTTCAGATGGCTCAGAATGATAGATGGTGTCCTCTACACGCGGCAAAGTGTGCAAAACTGGAGGTGGGACAGACATGACTGGGCTAGATGCCGGCATGGAAGCAAATGTGAGAGTGAAACCTTCTGGCACAAAATTGGGTGGCATTCCCCACGAGAATCAAGCAGGCAGGTTCAGAGCAACGTGGGCGGTGGCAGCAGGCACAGTAGAGGTAACTACTTTAGAAATGACAGTCCTCGCGGGAGGAGTTACGGGTGTTGGAGAAGCTTGGCTTTGAGCAGCAAGAACTGACTTCGTCATGGGAGTCAGCCGAGCAATCTCCTCTTTCAAATCTCGGTTCTCTTGCTCATGGTGTTCCGTGATCTTTGAATGATTAGATCTGGTGTTGTACCGGTGAGTCAGCTTGGCTAAAGCACAGAAGAACACCAATCAGACACCTGGAAAAAACCTGCTTATGCAAATTATGCATGAAATGCAATGCTTGACTATTTTTATTTCCAGGAACTTACTATATCATTTTTAAATATACAATATTTAAAATTGCAACAATTTGAGATGACCAAAAATCTATTTTTATTTATATAAATTGGAAGGATTACACTGAGTACAATTTCAGAAACCAAAGTAAAAGATATAAGAGAAAATGAGACTAGTCATCCTAAGGATTCCTAACAACAGCGTCAGAAGATCTGGCTGAAGGCGCATACTTCCTTCGAATGCGACGAATCTCGGTCTCAAAAGAAGCCTTCATCTGAGTCTTCTTCAGGACAAGCTGGTTAACAATCTTCTTCCAAGCAACGGAAGGCTGAGGCATGCTAGAAGATGAAACCTTCGGCTCTCTCTGTCTCTTCGTTACTCGGTCTTCAAGTAGCTCAATCAGTGCATCTTTGTCCTTAGACTCCAACTGTAACTCTTCATGCTTCTTGCTCAAATCATGGAAACGCTCTTCCCACATATCCTTCTATTACTTCATTTTGGCGAGCACGTCTTCTAACTCCTCTACATCTTGGTTAGGGAGAGTTAATGGCTCTACCACAACCATAGACATAGGTCTTTCACAAGGGTAAGGCATCTTCAACTCCATAGCTCTCTTCTTCACCCAAAGAGTGTAAGCTTCCAAAGCTACACAATTGCACGGACCAAGCTCGAATCTTCCTTTCCTATGCACATTTTGCTAAGCATGCACAATCTTCTGCTTCGAATGTTGGGGATCTTTACCCTCTTGATAGAAAATACCTTCTAACAAAGTGTTATTAGGTTTGTCTCTCAAGGGGAACCCAGGTTGGCGACGAGCCAAAGCAGGGTTATAGTTAATTCCTCCTTCTGTACCAATGAGAGGCACATTAGAGAATTCACCACAACTATCAATAATCTCCAAACTGCTTAAGGCGGGATCATACCAAACTATATCATCATTAGTGAGAGACATAAGTCTCTGAGACCAACTTAGACATTGTTTGTTCTCCACAAAAGCATACGTCTGAGGCAAGTGAGAAATAAACCACTTGTACAGAAGAGGAATGCAATAGACAATAGTTCCACCACCTTTAGAATTCCTTACATGCAAAGAGAAATACATATCCCCCAACAAAGTAGGTACATGATTCCCAATCAAGAAAAGTCTAATGGCGTTAACATCAACAAAACCATCAATGTTAGGGAACAAAGCTAATCCATAGATGAGCAACACAAAGATAGCTTCAAAAGCGGCCACATTACCAGCTTGAGCAAAAGTGGTAGCTTCCTTGATGAGGAAAACAGATGGCAATCCAAATAACCCTCCTTTCTTCACCCATTGAGCCTCTATCTCAATCTTCTTTTAGGGAAGAGCTTCAGCAATAATACTAGATCAGAGAATCTCCTTCAATCCACTAAAAGGCACTCTACTAGAAACAGGTATCCCCAAACAATGAGAATACTCCTCCAAGGTAGGCACAAGCTGAAAATCTGTGAAAGTGAAAGAACAATAGAGATGATCATAGAACTGCACCAACACACTCAAGAGTCCTTCAACTACATCAGCAGACAAAATAGATAGAAGCTTCCCATGACGTTGTTTGAAGTCCAAGGGATCTAATAAAAAAGATCCTAGCTTCCTTGACTCTTTCAAATTTGGACATATGAAATTGTACTTCTTAGTGTTCCTTCGTCAATAATCCATGGTCTGAAAATATTTGCAAATGATACCTTAGTTCCTTGAAATTTTGTGTGATGAATGCTATGATGCGCATGAAATGCATGAATGCAACAATCACAAGTAAGGGATCACACACAAGACAAACAAAGGTCAAGGGATGAATCAAGTCATTGTTAAGATCAATCATCCATTTTGGTGGATTATGGTTTACACCTTATCAACACCCAAGTTCCATTGATATTGACAAGACTTGATTGGATCAACCAAGAATCAAAGGTTTGTTGCATGTCACGAGCATTGAGTCTGGGTAAGAACCATCCCAAAGGAGTGAACTAAGGATAAAAACGTGTAGATCATGTTCTAAAAAGTTCCCAAAGTCTTAATTCCATCTATCGGATATTACAGGTTTAGACGACTGACTCATCGACACATAATATTCTCAAGAGAAACTCGTTTGAGTGTAGTATCGCGTAAGAACTGTTGTCAAGTCTACACTTGAACAGTTTCCGCACTACGTCCTAAATAGGCCAAGATGGGTTAGGTGTTCTAAGGTCCTCAGCTTCGCATACCCAATTAGAAATAGTAATTCCTAACCACAAATACTTGTGTGACATTTCCAAATCCAAAGGAGTCTCCTTTGAGAAGATGGATCTCAAGGCAACTTGTTAAGGACTACTCGACACAAGTCGAACATGACTGTACCATCCTCCTGTCTTAATTGCACTCAAGTCCGGGTTAGAACTTATCTTACCACTCAAAGATCATCAAGCACAACAAGTAGATTATATCACACATACATATATACAAACATCACATATATACAAATATATTCACACAAAAAGTAGGCTAAACCCACTGGAGACTACTCCCCAGCATACTCACCACATAATTTCTGTAGCGGGAAATTCATGATCATCAAGCTATTGACAAGCTAGAGATCAATTAACAAGAGTCGCCACTGCACTTTTATTGTTTCCAAGGGAAAAGGGAAAAAGTACGAACAAAACCCAAAAGGTAAGAAGTTTTCAAATAAAAACTAATAAAAATCAGAGATCACAAGTAAGGGAGTTGGTTACACATAGGGAAGGTGTTAGAACCCAAAGTGTCCTAGGTACTCCTAGGGAGCCCTTTTTGTGTGCATATGTATTTTGTACAAAGTCATGTTTACAAACAAATAGAATGGGGGGATGAGAAAATTATTCATTAATTATACTTTTTTTTGTGTTTGACAAGACCTTCGGTCTTGTGCCTACGTACCAACATATGAACGAGGGATCAAAACCTTGTAGTTCGTGCTATAAATTTCAAAATGAATGTGTTGGTTTTAACAAAATTTAAGTTTGAAAGGCACAAAGGCCAAAAATGGTTTGAGTGAGTTAGTTCTTTTTGGCTTTTTTTAAAGTTTAAGTCAAGTATAGTTAAGTTCATTTACAAGTTTGGTTTACGAAAATAAGTTTGAAAAATGCAATGGCATAAGGCCAAAGTTTCTACCTTTTGCAAAAGCGTCTAAGTTTAGAACAAAAGTAGTTCACACAAAGAAGGTTTTGAAAATGGATGGAGATATTTTGAAGTTAAAGAAATGGGGAGAAGATGAAGAGACTACCCTTAAAATTTAAAAGTTTAAAGTTGAAAAGATCTGACCAAATGGGAGCAATCCAAAAGACAAGCATGTCAATAGAAACCCAGAATTCACTTGGACTTTTAGAATCAAGCAATACACAAATGCTCAATTCTACTGATTATTGTGTTGGCTGAAGTCCTACCAATGTAGGCAAGGTGTTTGAGTTGTTTTGAGGCTGAATCGAAGCAACTCAGATCATGAACCTCATTTTTCAATTCCACATATCGCTCAATATAGTTGGAATTGGAAGAAATGGAGGTGATATTCGTTCTCAGTGATGTTTTCTCTTTAAAGTCATGTCCCTGTTTGAAATTTTGGTGATAGTTGATGATGACCAGTCCGGCGAAGCTTGCTGGAGAAGGCAATCGAAGATGAGTTGTCTTCGGTCTAAACTGGGTGATCCAACTCCTGTGTTCTAATCTTAGTCGTGCATTGTGATTACCATGTTTGCAGCGCAGTTGACTCATGTGTTGCTGGAACGTGCGTTGTGGATTATCAGATCTGCCACCTCAATTAATGAGGGAGATCAGATGGTCCACGTATTTTAGCATTTTCTAATTTTTCTTTTTATTCCATTTTATTCAATAATCCATAATAAATTTAATATTGATCCAAAAAATATGGGACTTTCACCAAAACTTTTCAAATATTTTTCTCTTTCATATTCTGAATTAAAAATATATTTTAGATCATTATTAATTTTTTTCTTGAATTAAGTGATTTTTCATTTGTTTTTATTTGTTTAAAAATATTTTAAAGTGTCCAAAAATTATGGAATTTTGTATCCAAGGTCCTTTTACCTTGTTTGACATATGATAAATCACATGGCCACTTATTAGGTGTTTTGATGTGATTTTAGGATTTGGATAAAACATATTTGAATTTAATGCATTATTTTAATATTTTTAATTGAATAAATTCCATTTTAATTGTGTTCACCATTTGGATTGACTTATTTGAGTTTCTCATTTGTTGTTGGGCCTTGGTCAAGGTTGATTGAACTTTGTCAAGTTAATATTATTGGATTTAGGGGATTGATGGAATGTACATTCCATCTCCCAAAATGAATGAATAATATTAATTTGGTAAAAGTCCTCCTTTAACCAATTTGTGATTTCATTCATCCATTTCCCTCTTCATCTAATTCCCCTTCTTCATCCATTCATTTTAATTTGGCCAATGACATCTCAAAGTCCTAATGCTAGTTGATTGAAAGATTAACATGAGTATGGATGAGATTAGGCCACACCTTTGCATATTTTTTGTGTGTGGTATGTTTAATGAGCATAGTTCTTAATACTATGTCTCCAACATGCATTAACACCAAAAGTTTATTGCCCGGCCTCAAATAGTTGTGACTTCTACGTAAGTCCAATTAGGATTACTTAACATAGCGCTAAATTTGTGACACAAAAGGCATAAGCATTCTAGTTAGTGAGATTGTAAGTCTCCCCTCTTCCATGGTATTGTGTGGAAACTTGGCCTTCTTTCCTTCCTTTGGAAGATGTTTTGGTTCAAGGATTCATGCTTGTGTCAAGTGGGTTGAGTGTTCTCCAAAGAATGTCTTGAAATCAAAAATAAAAATAAAAATAACTATTAACTTACTAACCATTGACTTTTACTTTCAAGCTTTTACATTTAATGCAATTTACTTTTATTGTTCTATTATCATTTGTCTTATCATTCTAATTCTTTATGTTTATGCAATTTTCCCTTTGTCCATTTGGTCCATATTATGTGATATACTTTGTTGCTTTGTTTTTTTGATTGGTCTTTGACCATTAATGCATATAATAATAACAAAAACGTTCAAAGACTTTTGAGTGGACTATTGTTTTGATCTCCCCAATTGGACTTAAAATTTAGGCAACACTCCTTTGCTAATGGACTTGGTGTTGGAGAATTGCCATCCAAGGCGCAGCGAAATTTAAAAATTTCTCCATTTAGTGATCCTTACGAATGGGCATGATTAGTGATAGAATCGTTACCTCTTGTGGCGATTCAAACCTTTGGTGCAGATCTCTGATAATGATCAAAACCTTTGATACAGATCCACGGGGCGATCACGAACGTTGAACGATGACAACGTCTCTACTCAGTCCACACGAACGGATTCCTTCAATCGCAGTGCTAGCTATTATGAATGAAGGCTTTGAGTGAGAGAGAGAGATACGAAATTCCAACTCTTCAGTTGTGTTTTCTGTCTCAGTGAGTTATTGTGCTTCTACCCAAGAGGTTCTATTTATAGAACCACTTGTGTGGGCTTCAAGCCAAAAAGCCTTCTTAAGTGCATTTTGGCCCATATCTCATAATATGCCAAAATCACTTAAGTATTTGGTACATTACCATATTTCGTATTCTACTTAAGTACACTGTACCTTACGATGTTCCTTAATTATTCTATCTCTCATCAATCCGTCCTTTGTGTGTGACCCTATAGGTTTTCGCGACGTTGGCAATTATATTAAATCACGCATTTAACATAATAAACAGTGAGCGGTATCTAGCAACACATCACTGCTACCCAAGTCACGAAAATGTCATGTGATCTGACAAAACCTCCTGTGATAATGATTATGTGTATAATTACGCCTTTGCCCTTATGTCTATATTGAACAGAAGGTATAGACCGTGTCACCCTTGTCCAGTTCAATATTGGGCCCATAGACATTTATCCTGTTACGCAGGATTGGCAAATTCCATCTAGGACACTCATGTCCCTCAGCATGCTTCGTGGAGTACCCATCAATTGTCTTTATGGTTATCCAGTTACGGACAACGTTGGATTAGCAATAAAGCACTCGACTCTACATCTAGGATCCATAGTGGTTTCAGGTCGAAGAGTGGTATACACTATTATCACCATGAGTATAACTTATGACACCTTGCATAACTTTCTATATAGTATTCTCACAGTGGGTCAATTCGGTATAAATATTACTCCTAATATTCATACCTATGTTTAAGACTTGATAACTCTTTATCCATGATCCGTGAGATGTGATCATCAGTCTACAAACATAATAGTCTTAATGCTTTAATGTTATCCCACTTAACATTAAAGCTCGACTACGGATACTTTAAGAATAATGCCCTTATGTTTAATGTGTTCTCATGATTAAGTCACACTTAATACATTAAACGGACTATCTATTCTAGGGAATTTATTAATCAACCATAATAAAGAAAATGCCTTTTATTATTAATAAATAATTCGATACAAGTATCAATAGTATTGGCCTCTAGGGCTTACACCAACAATCTCCCACTAGCACTAGAGCCAATCAGACATACCCCGTATGCCCATTGATCTAGTATGGCCATCATGCTTCTGCTGCGCAAAAGGCTTTGTCAGTGGGTCAACTATATTGTCAAGTGTAGGTACTTTACATATTTTCACATCTCCTCTATCTATTATCTCTCGAATGAGATGATAACGCCTAAGTATGTGTTTGGATCGTTGGTGAGATCTAGGCTCCTTAGCTTGTGCGATAGCACCATTGTTATCACAATAGAGACCAATGGGATCCACAACGCTAGGGACTATGCCAAGTTCACTAATGAACTTCCTGATCCAAACAGCTTCCTTTGCTGCACTTGAGGCAGCAATATACTCGGCCTCGGTTGTAGAATCAGCAACTGTATCTTGCTTCGAACTTTTCCAGCTCACAGCGCCACCGTTCAAGCAAAACACATAACCAGATTGCGATCTAAAGTCATCCTTATCTGTCTGGAAGCTAGCATCAGTGTAACCAATTACACCCAACTCTTCCTGACCTCCATATATCAAGAATGATTCCTTAGTCCTTCTCAAGTACTTAAGGATATTCTTAACAGCTACCCAATGGGCATCACCAGGATCAGATTGGTACCTACTCGTTGCACTTAAAGCATACGAGACATCTGGTCGAGTACATAACATGGCATACATGATAGATCCTATTGCAGATGCATATGGAATCTTAATCATGTGTTCCCTTTCTTCCTTAGTTGAAGGGGATTGTGTTTTTGATAGACACAGGCCATGTTGCATAGGTATGAATCCTTTCTTGGAATCATGTATATTAAAGCGTCTCAGCACTTTGTCTATGTATGTACTCTGACTTAGGCCAAGCAGTTTTTGTGATCTATCTCTATAGATTCTGATTCCTAATATATAGGCTGCTTCACCTAGGTCCTTCATAGAAAAGCATTTCCCCAACAAGGTCTTTACTTGTTGCAGGGTAGGGACATCGTTTCCAATGAGTAATATGTCATCTACATATAACACCAGGAACACGATCATGCTCCCACTAACCTTCTTGTAGACACAAGGCTCATCTTCGTTCTTGATGAATCCATATTGTTTTACCGTTTCATCAAAACGAAGATTCCAGCTTCTGGAAGCTTGCTTCAATCCATAGATCGATCTTTGTAGCTTACATATCTTATGGGCTTCTTCTGGTATGTCAAATCCTTCAGGTTGTGTCATGTACACATCCTCAAGAAGATTCCCATTAAGGAAAGCAGTCTTGACATCCATCTGCCATATTTCATAATCATGATATGCAGCGACAGCAAGTAAAATCCGAACAGATTTAAGCATTGCAACTGGTGAAAAGGTTTCATCATAGTCAACACCATGAATTTGTTTATATCCTTTTGCAACCAGTCTTGCCTTATAGGTATGTACCTTACCATCCATGTCTGTCTTCTTTTTGAAGACCCACTTGCATCCTATAGGATTAACTCCTACAGGAGGCTCTATCAAGTTCTAAACTTGGTTCATGTACATGGAATCTATTTCGGATTTCATGGCCTCTAGCCACTTCTCAGACTCGGGACCAGTTATGGCCTCTTGGTAGGTCACAGGCTCATCTTGATCCATGAGTAATACATCGCCTTGGTCTGTTATGAGATATCCATATCTCTCAGGTAGGTGATGTATCCTGCCTGACCTACGCTGGTCTTGTTCTACTTAAGCAGGTTGCTCTTCCACAACCATTTGTGTTTCCTGCTCTAATTCCTCTATAGGTGTATCGATGCTTTGTGATTCTTGAATTTCTTCAATCTCTACTTTCCTCCCACTATTTCCTTTGGAAATAAAATCCTTTTCTAGGAAAACTCCAGTTCGAGCGACAAACACTTTTCCCTCAGAAGGATTATAGAAGTAATATCCTCTTGTTTCATTAGGATACCCCACAAATAAGCATTGGTCAGATTTGGGCTCAAGCTTAGTTGAAATTTGTCGTTTCACATAAACTTCCCAACCCCAAATCTTCATGTAAGACATATGTGGTCTCTTACCACTCCATATCTCATATGGTGTCTTATCAACCTTTTTGGATGGAACACGGTTAAGTGTGTAAGCTGCGGTCAACAATGCATGTCCCCAAAAGGAGTTTGGAAGATCGGCTTGACTCATCATGGATCGGACCATGTCCAACAGGGTTCGATTTCTTCTCTCAGACACACCATTCCATTGGGGTGTTCCAGGAGGAGTGAGTTGGGATAGGATCCCACACTCTTTCAGATGGTCATCAAACTCTAGGCTTAAATATTCACCACCTCGATCTGATCGAAGAGCTTTAATATTCTTACCTAGTTGGTTTTGTACTTCATTCTTGAATTCTTTGAACTTTTCAAAGGACTCTGATTTGTGTTTCATTAAATACACATAACCATATCTACTGAAATCATCAGTGAATGTGATGAAGTACTGAAAACCTCCTCTGGCTGATATGTTCAGTGGACCACATACATCAGTATGTATGAGGGCCAAAAGATCATTAGCTCTTTCACCTTTTCCTGTGAATGGAGACTTTGTCATCTTTCCAATTAAACAAGATCTGCATGTCTCATATGATTCATAATCAAAAGAGTCCAACAGTCCATCTTTATGGAGTTTGGAAATGCGTTTCTCATTTATGTGGCCTAATCGACAATGCCAAAGGTAAGTTGGATTTAACTCATTAGGTTTCATCCTTTTAGTATTAATGTTATAAATATGCATTTCAAGATCAATGACATATAGTCCATTGTTCATTTGTGCAGTTGCATATAATATATCATTCAAATAAATTGAACAACAATTGTTCTTTATTATAAATGACAAACCGAACTTGTCCAAACAAGAAACAAAAATAATATTCCTCCTAATTGCTGGTACATAATAACAGTTCTCTAACTGAATTATTAAACCACTAGGTAAAGTCAATTCATAAGTTCCTACGGCTAAGGCAGCAACCTTTGCTCCATTACCAACTCGTAGGTCGACTTCACCTTTTGCCAATTTTCTACTCCTTTTTAGTTCTTGCACATTTGTACAAATGTGAGAACCACATCCAGTATCTAATACCCATGATGCAGAAGTAGATAAATTAATTTCAATAACAAAAATACCTGAAGTTGGAGTCTCTACTCCATTCTTCCTATCTTCCAGGTACTTTGGGCAGTTCCTCTTCCAGTGTGCGGTCTTACCGCAATGGAAGCAGGTGCCTTCCTTTTCTATGCTTCCACTAGGCTTCAAAGCAACACTAGTGGGTTTGGGTTTGGCAACTTCCTTGCCTTTCCCTTTATCATGTTTGAGGACAATCCTCATGTCTCGGTACCAATCCAGAAAATTTGTCCCAGACAATTTTTCCTTGTCAAGGTTTGATCGCAATATGTTGTTAGAGGTGTTTGTTGTCATGGTAATATACACAAGGATTAATGAAAATATAAGTATCATTGACATATTTAATTAGGCCTTTAATTAAACATGCTCCCACTATTTTATTCAAAACAAATGACCCTCATCATTTGATTCGGAAAATCCCGTTGGAAGATTTTCTAGTGGGTCGAGATCCATATTTCACTTCGTTCTAAGTCCGCGTAGGCGGATTACACAAAACTAGGTTATTTTAGGTAGGAACTCCTTCCAATTGTATCTCATACAACTCTCGAAAATTTCAGTTGGGTGAATAACTCCTTATTCTAATCCATCATATGGATTATTCCTAACTCTTGCTTCTAAACATATATATAATCTTATTATAATTTGTTTAGTTAAGTTTAACCCATTGTTTTAACAATTGGATATTACAATTATCCCACCGCACTTACTAATATATAGATCATGCACCTCACGTAGGCGAAACCTACATTATCCATTACTAGTCTTGATGAGTGTTAAAACTTGGAAAGCATAAAACTTGGAAAGCATAAACTTAATTTTTTTGATCTCACCGGCTTGTTTATCATATAAACCGTCTCTCACATGCATCAACATACATTCACATGCATCAACATACATACAAACAAAACGAAACAGTTATGGCCCCTAGCGCAATTGTTCTCCTAAGCTAATGAGAGAACCTAAGCTAACCTACAACGATCTAAGCTTCTCCAAGCAAGATCTTCAAGGTTGTCCTCCTTTGGCACTGACTTCTTTGCTTTCTTCATATCATTACATTACATAAAAGAAACTCGTTTTACATACGAGGGAGTGAGATGAGAAAAGAAGTTACATTTGAGAGATTAAGAGAGAGGCACGACACGCAGGTCGTATTTTAAAATCCAAAGCAGAATAAAGGAAAACTAAGGCTATAACCGATCACCACAAGACAATAATAAACACTTTATTATTATTATTAATTCGTTTAATTAATTAAAATCAAATTAAATTTCAACGACCGATCACATTACACAGAGTTAGCCAGGGGTCCGCTGCCCGGACAGCGGGAACGGGTGTTGCGCTGCCCGGTCAGCGGACAGGGGTCAATGGGGCAGCGCCCCTTGCGGGGTCGAAGGGGCAGTGCCCCTGCTCGAAAATTTTAATGAACAATTCATTTAAAATTGACGTCGTTTTTCGTATCAACACTTGATACTTCAAAGCACTTTTTCTAGCCGAACGGGTGAATTTTTCCTTGCGTTAACCGGTTAACACTGTTTGAAAACTTTTAGAAAATTCTTTTCTGCCTTGCGTTAACCGGTTAACCATATGCATTAACCGGTTAACACTGTTGAAAAATTTCTTGGAAAACTGTTTTCCGCCTTGCGTTAACCGGTTAACCAAATACGTTAATCGGTTGACACTGTTCGAAAATTAAAAAAATTTATTTAGTATTGCATTAACCGGTTAACCATACGCGTTAACCGGTTAACACTGTTCGGAAAAGTGTTTAGAACGCACAACTCTTGTGCAGTCAAACCCCAATCGCATAACTCTCTGACAATACAACCCTTGTACCGTCACTAACCCTGATGCACCAATTTCAGACCGTCAAACACATCTCGATTGTTAATTCAGTATGATTGATCAACACGTCATTGCTTCACCATACTAATGTCGGATCAAGAAGCAAACGACCATTGATCGCTCAAAGGAAAACAATCATTGAGGGTTTGAATGAACGAAACGAGAACACTATATCATATATAATGTATTTTGCATCAGGATTACATATATCACATATATGTAACTTGATCGATCTCAATTTAACCTTTGATTCATTCTATCTTTAACCATATTATTACAGAACAAAAACAGATATCAGATTCATGGTTTCGTAAGTGGCTCTGATACCACTGAAGGAGAATTGCCATCCAAGGCGCAGTGATCCTTAGTGATCCTTACGAATGGGCATGATCAGTGATAGAATCGTTACCTCTTGTGGCGATTCAAACCTTTGATGCAGATCTCTGATAATGATCAAAACCTTTGATACAGATCCACGGGGCGATCATGAACGTTGAACAATGACAACGTCTCTACTCAGTCCACGCGAACGGATTCCTTCAATCGCAGTGCTAGCTGTTATGAATGAAGGCTTTGAGTGAGAGAGAGATACGAAATTCTAACTCTTCAGTTGTGTTATCTGTCTCAGTGAGTTACTGTGGAGTGACAATGCTTCTACCCAAGGGGTTCTATTTATAGAACCACTTGTGTGGGCTTCAAGCCAAAAAGCCCAATTAAGTGCATTTTGGCCCATATCTCATAATATGCCAAAATCACTTAAGTATTTGGTACCTTACCATATTTCATATTCTACTTAAGTACACCGTACCTTACGATGTTCCTTAATTATTCTATCTCTCATTAATCCGTCCTTTGTGTGTGACCCTATAGGTTTTCGCGGCGTTGACAATTATATTAAATCACGCATTTAACATAATAAACAGTGAGCGGTATCTAGCAACACATCACTGCTACCCAAGTCACGAAAATGTCATGTGATTTGACAAAACCTCCTGTGATAATAATTGTGTATAATTACCCCTTTGCCCTTATGTCTATATTGAACAGAAGGTATAGACCGTGTCACCCTTGTCCAGTTCAATATTGGGCCCATAGACATTTATCCTGTTACGCAGGATTGGAAAATTCCATCTAGGACACTCATGTCCCTCAGCATGTTTCGTGGAGTACCCATCAACTGTCTTTATGGTTATCCAGTTACGGACAACGTTGGATCAGCAATAAAGCACTCGACTCTACATCTAGGATCCATAGTGGTTTCAGGTCGAAGAGAGGTATACACTATTATCACCATGAGAATAAGTTATGACACTTTGCATAACTTTCTATATAGTATTCTCATAGCGGGTCAATCCGGTATAAATATTACTCCTAATATTCATACCTATGTTTAAGACTTGATAACTCTTTATCCATGATCCATGAGATGTGATCATCAGTCTACAAACATAATAGTCTTAATTCTTTAATGTTATCCCACTTCACATTAAAGCTCGACTACGGATACTTTAAGAACAGTGCCCTTATGTTTAATGTGTTCTCATGATTAAGTCACACTTAATACATTAAACGGACTATCTATTCTAGGGACTTTATTAATCAACCATAATAAAGAAAGTGCCTTTTATTATTACTAAATAATTCGATACAAGTTGTAAGACCCCAATTTTGTCCCTAAGATCCCTCATGGCATCATATCATATCATATCATTGCCTCAAGGATCATTGTGCATCTTTGCCTTCCTTCCTTGTGGGTGGGTTATCTTTTGAGTGTGGTTCTTGATCACCAAGCATGTCTTGCATTTGTATATCATTGCTTTTCATTTGTTTACTAACCAAAAGTACAAAAATATGTCATCTAACCTTGTTACTTGCAGATGAAGCAACATTAGGTCAAGACAGTCAAAGGCATTCATTGAGCCATAGATGGTGGCCATTCTTGAAGAATTTGGGCACCATGATCATTTATCAAGAGTTCATATGAGTTGTGATATCATTTGGAATCAAGATCTCAAGTGGTAGAGGCTTGAAATTCATCAGAGCATAGCTAGGTCAGCTGAAACCCTAGAAAAGTCAACACAAGTCAACTGTGCATAAAATCAGGGATTTGATGGTGGGAGATGGTTAGAAAGGTCTCATTCATGTCCATACAAGTCTCATTTGACATGTCAAACATCAACATTGAAGAATTTGAGGTCAGATGAAAAGTTTCCAAAAATAGTAAGTGACCTGTAATTTCAAACTGCCAAAAATGGAAAGGTCTTCTCCTCAACTTTACATCATCAAGCAAGCTTCAAATCAAATTTTGTCCAACATGAGAGTTGAATATCTTGCTCTCACCTTTCCAAAAAGTCCAAGAACATCCATTTCACATGTGTGGTTGGAAAGTTATGATCAAATCATTGTCAAGGAAATTTGAACTTCAAGAAGGCATAACTTTTGCACCAAAAGGCCAATTCATGTGGTTCTTTTTGGAGCAATTTTCTCTTGATCTCTATTATCATAATCATGCATCACATTTCATCAAATCTCATCACAAAAAAAGTGCATTTTTCACTTAATTTCATTTTGAATTTTGGTGGGAAAATATCCATTTGAAAAATATGCATTATTTTCACTTCAAACCAATTACACTTGCCTCTAAACAGGTTTTGAATGCATTTTCAATCACAAATTCGCATTGTTCCATTGCCCACATATGCATAAGGGTGATTTTGGCAATTTGCATAAACCATTCCATTTCACTAATTACTTACATTATGGCTAATTAGGATTAACAAGCTTCATTAGCAGAGGGTATATAACCTTAATTCTAACAGAATTCATCATCAACAACTTCATAATTTCAGATCCAAAATTTTTCATCTCAAATTCTCTCAACTTTTTTCTTCATTTTTCTTCATTTCTTTTGCTTGCTTTTCGATCTATTCATCATTTACCAGCATTGTGAAGATCTGTTGAAGCAAGATTGTGAAGAATTCTTGAAGAATTGTGACTGTTGAAGCTTGAGCATTCCCATGGCAGTTGGAGATTTCATCGAAATCAAGCATTGTTGAGCTACTTTATTGCATCTATTCACCTCTCCAAGCAACATAGAGCAATTGTTTCATGCTTCCAGGACCTGAATTGCACAGATCAATTTCTGCATCTTCATAGAGGTTAGAATTCGATTGCTCTAATTCTTGAAATAAGCATGTGCATCTTGTAGATCTTGGAATGTAGGTCACACTGAGCTTTGGATCTTTGAAAACCATGCAGTATTGATGTAGTTATGTTGATTTGAGTTTTGGCATATGAAACTTTCTTTGATCGATTCTTTGAACATGAGTAGAATTAGATGAAATTGATGTTGGATTATTGATGTGTGTTGCGAGATGAATCCAATGATATATGTTTCATGAATTTCTGTGCAAGTTGGATCATGATGATGATGAACATGATGAACACGCGATGAATGTCTAGGTTTTGCATTTCCAGATTTCATTTGATCTTTGCCTGGCCTTGT
The DNA here is from genome assembly GCF_024323335.1 of Lathyrus oleraceus. NCBI lineage: Eukaryota > Viridiplantae > Streptophyta > Magnoliopsida > Fabales > Fabaceae > Lathyrus > Lathyrus oleraceus. The sequence continues at coordinate 353,367,287 of NC_066580.1, read as the reverse complement.
TGCATGCGTTTTGTTGTTTTTCGTCCATGTACTGGTCCATTTGTTGGCTTCTCATTGGCCAGGGTTTCAATTAAATGAAACGCGGCATTTTGGCTTGGCGCTCATTTCAAATGCACGCGCGGTTCGAATCCGGACCAAGGACATTTGCCTTATTTGGCTTTTGCATTTTTCCATCACATGCTATCCATGTTCATGCTCCTTGTTTCATCATTTTTTAATTTTTCACTTCATTAAAAAATTCATAACTCTCACAATAATAATCCAATTCACATGAGATTTTTTGTGCCATGTTCCTTGTAGTGTCTACTTTTTTATGGATATTTTTCCATAATTTGTGCTTGGTTGAATTTTGAAATTGCCTAGGGTTTGTTCTTGCATGTCATTCATTGCACATTGCTTGCCATTTCTTTTATGAAATCATGATGCTTGATCCAATGGAGCTGAAATTTTACATGCATAATCTAGACACCTTGATGAGTATTTTGGCAATGAGTTTGCTATTTTTGCATTTCTCGTTTGTGAGATATGATGTGATTAATGGAGGTGTGACAATGTGTGTCACACCATTTCTTGTCCAATTTGTTGATTTTATTTACCATGCCATTTAAATGCCAAATGATCTGAATTTTGGCATGAAGCTTCTTCAGGATGTTAAGTTTGCTCAAATTTTTTTTATAGAATTTTTAGGTTCATTTCCAATTTGTTTGGTATTTTTCTTTGCTGGTTGGTCATATTTGAACCTTTGTTGAGTGTTGAACTTCCATGATTTGTGAAATTCTTATGCCTTATCATATGGACTTGAAATTTTACACATGTTTTCTAGACACATTGAAGTTCATTTTGGTTTTGGTTTGGATCATTTATCATTTGTCATCACTGTTTTATGCTTGTGTGAACTTGATGTACCATTGGTGGTCTTGTTTGAGCTTGTTTATGCTTACCTTAACTTGATGATTTTAATTGGCATGCTTATACTTGTCCAAATGCCATAATTTTTGGTGTGTTGATCATTTGATGTGTCCTGTTTAGACATGATTTTTCTTGGAATTTATTGAGCCATTTTTTATTTGATTTGCCTTGGTTCATTCTGTTTACCTCATTGAGCTTTCAACTTGCATACATTGACATGATTTGTTTATGAAATGAAATTGGTTGATGCTTTTGATATGAGACCACTTGGATGATGTTCTTATTTGATAAATCTTGATTCTTACCAATTTTCATGTTCTGTTTTGGTCTATTTCTCCTTCTTTGACCCTAGGCTTTGTCCTAGTGGTTTGCTTCTCATGTTTGAGCTTGTTTTCAGGTTAAGAAGCATATGGCTTTGAGGAGATTAATTCACATGGCTTGAGTTGGTTTGTTTGATTGTTATGGACTAACCTTGACTTGTTTTGTAGGATGCTCTTAGCTCATTTGAGTTGAGCTTGTGCCTTGCACAATGTAGTCTTGATTGTTGATTGTGTTTTGTCTGTTGACTGTTGGTTTATCTGTTTGACTTTTGTGACTTGTATACTGATTTGTTTGATGTTTTCAGGTACATTAGTTGCTTAAGTTCATTTTGAACTTGCTTTTGCTTGGTTGCTTAACCAATTAGGTATACTTTCTCTTCTTCATGTAGTCTGGAAGACCTGGCCTGTTACTTGGCCAGGCACCTGTCTGAAGTCCTCCTTAAGAGGCAATGTTTGTGATTGTTTATCTTTGTCCCCAAGCAGGAAAAGTCCTTTGATAAGGCAATTGGTAGATAAAAGAGATGTGTAGTCCATCTCCTACTATTCTGTGTGTCATCCCTTTGCTCACATTACATGTTGTAGCATTGTGGATCTTAACCCAAGATCTATAGAGTCATTAACTTGTGGAGAGAGTTCCAACTTTCTGAACTCCCACACCTTCTATCATTTGAAGCTCTCCCTGACCAGGGATAAGAGCCATGAGGCACACCCCTCATATCCTTTCATCTGCTTCACCTTAACTCTTAATGTTAAGGTTAAGAGCACACTTACCCCATTCCAGTTGACTTTAAAGTCTAACCCTTGCTTGAGCCTAATTGCTTGTATATAGTGTGTGCTAACTGAATCATTGATTGCTTATTGGTTCATCTGTACATGTTTTCTTATTTGCCTTTGTGCATTTATCATCATTAATTGTCCATTATTGCATGATCATCATTTCATATTTTTGTGACATCTTTGGTTGCCCATTGAGGAATCAACAGTAAGACCATTCATTGGCCATTGTTCCTATGATTTGGAAGGGATTGAGTATAAGACCATTTCATTTGCCATTCATGTCCTCTTTGCTTAGTGATTTTGCTTGATTGTTGTATGTGAGGATGCAATTGTAAGTCCATGTTGTTGGCATTTGTATTCCTATGATCATCCTGTGGAGGTTAGAGTAAGCCCGGATAGATTGGCATCTGACATCCATGTTTTGTTTTGTTTTAGGAGATTGGAATAAGTCCATTTATTGGCATCTGATATCCCTGTTTTGTTTTGCTTTAGGAGATTAGAATAAGTCCATTTATTGGCATCTGATATCCTTGTTTGTTTTAGGAGACTGGTGTAAATCCATTGAGTGGTATCCGGTATCCACCTTTGTTTGTGAGATTGGTGTAAGTCCAGCAATTGGCATCCGGTATCATTTGTTTTGCTTGTTTGTTATTGCTCATTGTCTATTCCTAAGGACACACTTGAATCATCTTCTATATGATTTCAAGAGGTGAACCTTTCTGAGAAGTTTTACACTCCATTATCCATTTACCGTCCTTGTCCTAAACCTTTTCACATGTTGTTTTCAAACTTGAAATAATTGTTGTGCAAACATCTTCATGTCTTTTCAAATTAGAAACCTGGACCTTAAGTCCTTGATTTTCCAAGCTTCACTTTTGATAATACTTCTTTCTGAATTGTACCTTAATCATACTTTGACCATATTTTGTGAATATTCATAATCAATTAACTTCACCCATTCAATTGTTTTGTGGCTTTGTCCATTCTTGTTAAGTTTTTCACACATTAGCCATAGGTTTCAATTACCATAGTGGTTGATGTAAATCTTACCTTATCCTTAGTGAGTTGATTGTAAGTCTTCCATACTTATTATAGGGTTAACCCCTCACTAGTATGTTGAAGCCGTCCTCGCATGGTGGATTGTTGATTCAGGTTGAGTTTTCTCCCATTGGTAATGAAAAGCCTTAGTGCTTGTGTTTTAAAATGAATTCACTAATCTTTGGAAATCTTTTAGCCGAACTACGGCGTTTTGATCCTTACCTTTCATGGATGGTACGTAGGCAACGGGTTCATCCGTTCAAACACAAAAACAATAAAAATTGTATATTCTTTTCTCATCATCCCATTCATGTTTGCACAATAATATTTTCAAAACAATAACATTTTTATACAACAAGTGTGAAAAGGGCTCCCTAGGAGTACCTAGGACGTTTTGGGTGCCTAACACCTTCCCATTGCGTAATTTACCCCTTACCCAGATTCTCTGATCTTTTCATTAGTTTTCTATGTGTAAAACTTCTTAGGCTTTTGTTCGCTTTTTAGCCATTCCTTAGGATAAATAAAAGTGCGGTGGCGACTCGATTCCTTGTATGCTTTGCTTATGGTTTAATCAATAAATCATATAGCAACGAATACACCGCTACAGAAACTGGCGACTCTGCTGGGGAGAAATTAGACCTTCCCATGTTGTATTGCCTACTTTTCACCCTTGTTGTATGATATATTGTTTATGTGTTATTTGACGTATTTTTGTACAATTTGGGATAACTGTATTGATTGTAATGTTTGAATTGCTTGATATACAATTGCTGTTTGCTTTGGTGATCTCTGTGAGATGAGTTCTATACCCAAACTCGAGTGCACCTTAGGATAGGAGAATGGCATAGTCTTGTTGACTGGTGTGGAGTATTCCTTAGCCAGTTGACTTGCGAGTCCATTCACTTGGTGGAGGTCATGTTGGATTAATAATGTCACACAAGTTATTTGTGGTTAGGCATTATTCTTTCAATCATGTGCCTTAGAAGCCAAGGACCTTAGTTTACCAAGCCCATATTGGCCTATTTTTAGGACGTAGTGCGGAGGTCGATCAGATGTCAGATCTGATGCGATTGTTACGCGATACTACACTCATAAGAGTCTCTCTTGAGAATATTGTTGGAATACGAGTATTCGTTCCTCCGATAATATCCGAAAGATGGGACGATATTATGGGAACCTCTGGTAGAACATGTCTGGCAGGTTTAAACCCTAGTACACTCCCTTTGGGTGGTTCTTAACCGAGACTCCATGCTCGTGACTCTCAGCAAACCCGTGATTCATGGTTGAGTCGTTCAGACAACCTTAATATCAATGGAACTTGGGTGTCGATAAGGTGTAAAACCTAAATCCACCAAAACGGATGGTTGATATTAAGGATGTTAGAGTCGGTTCATGTACCGTTAATATCAATGGAACTTGGGTGTTGATAAGGTGCAAACCTAAATCCACCAAAATGGATGATTGATATTAGGGATACAATGAGCATTCCCATGACCTTTGTTTGGTGTGACTTGCTTGATCCTTGAGTGTGATTGTTGCATTCATGCATTCATGCATTCATGCATTCATGCATTCATCTGCATTCATGTCATAAAAAAAAATAAAAGATTCAAGGAACTTAAAGGGTTTATTTGCAAAATTTTCAGACATGGAAAGACCAAAAAGGCATACAAAGAAGTACAACTTTAGACAACCTGATGTGAAAGAGTTAAGGAATCTGACATCTTATGTATTAGATCCCTTGGGTTTCAAAGCTCGTTATGGGAAGCTTCTGCCTCTGTTGACTACTCAGGTTGATGAGGGTTTGATGAGTACTCTGGCTCAGTTTTATGATCCTCTGTATCACTGCTTCTCATTCCCGAACTTCTAGTTGCTGCCTACCTTGGAGGAGTATTCTCATCTTATTGGGATCCTGATTCTGGATCAGGTGCCGTTCAGTGGCTTAGAGAGTATTCCGACTGCTCGAGAGATTGCAGATTTGTTGCACATAGATGAAGATTTGATTAAAGCTAATCTGACTACCAAAGGTGGAATTCAGGGTCTTCCTTCTGATTTCCTCATTGCTCAAGCTACCATTTATGGGAAGGCCATGAGTGAGGATGCCTTTGAGGCTTTATTCGTGCTGCTCATCTATGGATTGGTATTATTTCCCAACTTCGACAAATTTGTAGACATGAACGCCATTAGGATCTTTTCAGTTCTTAATCCCGTTCCTACTCTGTTGGGTGATGCCTATGTCTCTTTGCACCTGAGGAATGCAAAGGGTGGAGGAGTTATTGTGTGCTGTCTGCCGTTGCTGTACAAGTGGTTTATTTCGCACCTCCCGCAGACTCTTGCCTTCAAGGAGAACAAGGGATGTCTACGGTGGTCTCAGAGACTCATGTCTCTCACTAATGATGATATCTCTTGGTATGATCGCGTGTATGATACTGTGTAGATTATTGACTATTGTGGTGAATTCCCTAATGTGCCTCTTCGTGATACATGTGGTGGGATCAGCTATAATCCTATTCTAGCACGACGTCAGCTTGGGTTCCCCCTAAAGGATAAACCCCATAACATTCTGTTAGAAGGTGTATTCTTTCAGGAGGGTAAAGATCCCCAAGGCCTGAAAGCCAGATTTGTCCAAGCTTGGCGCAATATTCACAAGAAAGGTAGGAATGAGCTGGGTCCAAAGAATTGCATTGCTTTGGAGCCATATACCTCTTGGGTCAACCAGAGAGCTGCCGAGTACCTTATGCCATACGATCATCCGAGACCTACACCGTTGGATGTGGCTGGGCCTTCAACCCTCCCTGACCAACGTGTAGAGGAGTTGAGAGAAGAAGACCTTTCACATGCTTGGATCCGTGAAAGAGAAGAGTTGCTTCAGCAAATCAAGGAGAAGGACGCTCTGATTGAGTTTCTCGAGCATCAGGTGATCGACGATCCGGATGATACTTGGACTTCTCTACTTCCTCAGTCTTCCAAATTCTGGAAGAGGAAGTATGATCGACTTGCAAAGGAGAAAGCAGACATGGAAGCCGCCTATGAGAGAGAGATCAAGAAGCTGTGTGCATCTCGTCTTCCAGCGTCCCGAACTTCTATGGATCCATAGGATGTTATTTTCCTTTTCTCTTTGTAATGATCAAAAATGCTGTACTTCTTTGTCTCGAATATATATTTGATGAGATATTTTCCATATGAAATTAAAATGCTTTAAATACTCAAAATTGCAAGTAAATGCCCTAAGGGTTCCTTGAAAATAAACAAAGCATCTGCACAAGCATTACATGCATCATTTTGCATAAACAGGTACCTTGTTCTTGGTCTTCTTGTCGGTGGCCTAACTCTGTGTTCTTCATTTATTTTGAAGATAAGCTGACTCACCGGTACTATACAAGAGCTAATTCTGCAAGAGTTATGGATCAGTTGGAATAAGAGAACCGTGAATTGAACGAAGAGGTCGCTCGTCTGAGTGCGCTGATGGAGCAGTTTCTGTCTGCTCAGAATCAACCTTCTCCACCTCCTGCAACTCCTCCCCAGAGGACTGTTATTTCAGAGGTTGTCACTCCGACTGTGCCAGCCGCCAGTGCTCACTTTGTGCCCAATGCCATGCCAGCCGGGTTTCCTTGGGGTATGCCTCCGGGTTTCATGCCTGATATTCCTGCCCCAACTTTTGCTCATATGCCGGCGTCTAGCCCGGTCCCTGTTGTTGCTCCTCCTGTCGTGCATACCATGCCGAGGGTAGACGACACCATCTATCATTCTGAGCCGTCTGAGGGCCCATATGTCAATGAGAAGATGGAGGCTATGAATGATCAATTCCTTGAGCTGAGAAAGGAATTGAAGACTCTCAGAGGGAAAGATCGGTTTGGCAAGTCTGCTGCTGAGCTTTGCCTTGTTCCCGGTGTTAAAATTCCGATCAAATTTAAAGTGCCTGACTTTGAAAAATATAAAGGGAACACCTGCCCTCTCGCTCATCTGGTCATGTACGCCACAAAGATGTCTACTCAAACAGATAATGATCAGCTTCTGATCCATTATTTTCAAGATAGTTTGTCCGGTGCGGCTCTTCGTTGGTATATGAGCCTTGATAGCGCAAACATCTGATCCTTCAACGATCTTGGCGAAGCCTTCGTCAAGCAGTACAAATACAATGTTAATATGGCGCCTGACCGTGATCAACTCAGGGCCATGTCCCAGAAGGATAAAGAGACATTCAAGGAGTACGCCCAGAGGTGGCGAGAGTTGGCTGCTCAAATCACTCCTCCGCTAGAAGAGAAAGAAATGACTAAGATCTTTTTGAAGACTCTTAGTTCTTTTTATTATGAGCGGATGGTTGCGAGTGCTCCCTCTAATTTCACCGAGATGGTGAACATGGGGATGCGACTGGAGGAAGGTGTCCGTGAGGGACGTTTGGCAAAAGATGAGAGCTCCTCTTCTAAACGGTATGGGGCGTTTAAGAAGAAGGATGGGGACGCACATGTTGTGCAATCCCATGCTAAATCCAGAAGACCCTCTGTTCAGAGGAAGCCAGCACGGGGTAACAATAATCAGCACCAGGTGGCTCACATAGCACTTGTCTTTCCAGACAACTCTCAGTATCAGCTGCCTCAACAGCATCAGCATCATCAGCAACCTCAGTATCAGCAGCAACACCGTCCACAGCAACAGGCTTACCAGCCTCATGGCAGTACTACCAACCAGGCTAATTTGAGTTATGATGGGAAGAAGATCAGCTTCGATCCGATTCCTATGTCATACGCTGAGCTATATCCTTCCTTGTTGGAAAGGAAGCTGGTTACTCCCAGGGATCCTCCTGCTGTGCCCGTCAATCTTCAGTGGTGGTACAAACCAGACCAACACTATGTGTATCATTCATGTGCTCCGGGTCATAACATAGAAAACTGCTTTCCGTTGAAGACCAAGGTGCAAGACTTGATGAGATGTGGCATTCTGAGTTTTGAGGACTCAGGCCTGAATGTTACAAAGAACCCATTGCCCGCGCATGGGAAGTATGTGAATATGGTCCAGGGGTGTCCTGGGAAGTACAAAGTCAAATATGTCAGTCATATTAGACAGTCATTGGTCGAATTACATCGTCTGCTGTGTCAGTACAGCCATATGGAGCATGACCATGACAGGTGCGGCATCTGTTCGGTTAATCGTTTGGGGTGTCGCCAAGTGCGAAGAGAGCTTCAAGAGTTGCTAGATAAGGGTACCATTGAGATTCTGCAGAATCGAAACGTTGATGAGGATGAACCAGAGGTCAATGTTATATCTCCTGTGTTCAAGCTGCCTGAGCCTGTTGTTATTCGCTATGATAGCAGCAAGCCGAAGGTCTCTCCTTCTCTAACAATCAAGCCTGCAGGCCCTGTGCCTTATTCTTCTGACAGAGTTGTGCCGTTCAGGTATAATCCCGTTGCTGTAGAAGATGGGAAAGAAGTGTCGTTGCCTTCAACCTCCGTCACCAATATTGCCAATGTGAGCGAATTGACCCGGAGTGGTCGTGTGTTTTCTGCACCCTCTAGCCTCAAGCTAGAGCTGTTGCTTCTGATTCTGTTGAGCGTCCTGTTGGGACGGCTGTGAATGTTCAGAACCCGGCACTTACTGCTGCCAAACCCTCCTCTGTACAAAAGACTCCTGCTTCTTCTGTTGGCCCGAGTGGCATTGTGAACGAAGAATGTGATGAGATGCTGAGGCTCATCAAAAAGAGTGAGTACAATGTTGTAGACCAGCTTCTACAAACGCCATCCAAAATCTCCGTTTTATCTCTGCTGCTGAATTCAGAACCCCATAGGGAGGCTCTGCAGAAAGTTTTGGATCTGGCATATGTTGATCATGATGTCACTGTTGAACAGTTTGATAGTATAGTTGCAAACATTACTACTTGCAACACCTTGAGTTTCTGTGACGCTGATCTCCCTGAGGAGGGAAGAGACCACAACATGGCTTTACACATCTCTATGAATTGCAAGTCTGATGCCATGTCCAACGTGCTGGTGGACACTGGATCATCTTTGAATGTATTGCCAAAGACTACACTCTCTCGATTGTCATATCAAGGTCCTCCCATGAGACAGAGTGGTGTTGTTGTGAAAGCTTTTGATGGGTCGCTTAAGACCGTGATTGGGGAAGTTGATCTCCCAATCAAGATTGGACCAAGTGATTTCCAGGTTACCTTCCAGGTAATGGATATCCACCTATCTTATAGCTGTCTCCTTGGTAGACCATGGATTCACGAGGCTGGCGCCGTGACGTCCACCCTACACCAGAAGCTGAAATTCGTGAAGAACAAGAAACTGGTTGTGGTAGGGGGAGAAAGGGCTCTCCTGGTTAGCCACTTGTCTTCTTTCTCATATATTGATGCTGAGGATGAAGTTGGAACTCCTTTCCAAGCTTTATCTATTGATGAACCAATTGAGAAGAAGTCTCCTTCATTTGCTTCCTACAAAGATGCGAAACTGGCCATTGAATGTGGTGCAGTTGCTGGATTAGGGAAGATGATTGAGCTTGAAGACAATAGATCCCGGGCTGGCATTGGCTACTGTTCTGGGGCATTCAATGAGCAAGGTTTGTTCAAGAGTGGAGGATTCATCCATGCTTATCAACCTGAAGAAGCTGCTGCTATCTTGGAAGAGGATGTAGAAGATTTGAACAATTTCATCATACCTGATGGTGTCTGCCACAATTGGGTCGCTGTAGATGTTCCTACAGTCATCCATAGATCAGAGTAATTGTTCACTTTGTTTAAAACCCTTCTCCCATGCCAAAAGGAGAAGTGATGACATTGTTGGCAACATTTAATACAATGATGTTTTCATTCAATTAATGCATTGTTGAACATTTGTTTTTCCATTTGTTTTCACTTTTCGCTTTTGCATGAAATCAGTGATCACAAAAAACCCATAAAAACAAAAATAAAAATAGCATTTTTCATCTGCATAATGATTTGCTTGTTTAAATTCTAAAGTTTTTCATTAACCAAAATCATTATGCAGGTTGATTCTAAAACCCATTGAACATAATGATCCAACGCCATCTCCCAATTTTGAATTCCCTGTATTTGAGGCAGAGGAAGATGATGTTGAAGGGATTCCTGATGAGATCACCCGTCTCCTTGAGCACGAGAAGAAGATCATTCAGCCGCACCTTGAAGATCTGGAAACAGTCAACTTGGGGTCTGAGGATTGTGTTCGTATGGTGAAAATTGGGGCACTTCTTGAAGAGTCTGTCAAGAAGAGATTGATTGAGTTGCTACGAGAATATTCAGATATCTTCGCTTGGTCATATGAAGACATGCCGGGTCTAGATACAAATATTGTGCAACATTTCCTGCCTTTGAAGCCTGAGTGCGTGCCTGTGAAGCAGAAGCTCAGAAGAACTCATCCAGATATGGCAGTGAAGATCAAAGAGGAAGTTCAGAAACAAATTGATGCGGGGTTTCTGGTGACTTCTACATATCCTCAATGGGTGGCCAATATTGTGCCTGTTCCTAAGAAGGACGGAAAAGTCCGTATGTGTGTTGATTACAGAGATTTGAATAAAGCTAGTCCGAAAGATGATTTTCCTCTACCACACATTGATATGTTGGTAGACAATACAGCTAAATTCAAAGTCTTTTCGTTTATGGACGGATTTTCCGGATATAATCAAATCAAGATGGCACCCGAAGATATGGAGAAGACAACATTCATCACACTTTGGGGAACATTCTGTTATCGAGTGATGCCCTTCGGTTTGAAGAACGCCGGAGCCACGTATCAACGAGCTATGACTACCTTGTTTCATGATATGATACACAAGGAGATAGAGGTCTATGTTGATGATATGATTGCTAAGTCCCGAACGGAAGTTGAACATATTGAGCATTTGTTGAAGCTTTTTCAGCGTCTGAGGAAGTTTAGACTTCGTCTGAATCCTAACAAATGTACATTTGGAGTCCGTTCCGGCAAGTTGTTGGGTTTTGTTGTCAGCGAAAGAGGTATTGAGGTTGATCCTGCAAAGGTCAAAGCAATACAAGAGATGCCTGCACCCAAAACTGAGAAGCAAGTCCGAGGTTTTCTTGGCCGCTTGAACTATATTTCCAGATTTATATCCCACATGACTGCCACATGTGCGCCGATATTCAAGCTCCTCCAGAAAGATCAGTCTCATGATTGGACCGAGGATTTCCAGAAAGCTTTCGACAGTATCAAAGAGTATTTGTCCGAACCTCCGATCTTGTCTCCGCCTGTGGAAGGAAGACCTCTGATTATGTATCTGACTGTTCTTGAAGACTCGATGGGTTGTGTACTCGGTCAACAAGATGAATCAGGGAAGAAAGAATCTGCTATATACTACCTCAGTAAGAAGTTTACTGATTGTGAGTCTCGGTACTCTATGCTTGAGAAGACGTGCTGTGCTTTGGCTTGGGCTGCTAAGCGTTTGCGCCAGTACATGATAAATCATACAACTTGGTTGATATCCAGAATGGATCCGATTAAGTATATCTTCGAGAAGCCTGCTTTAACTGGGAGGATTGCCCGTTGGCAGATGTTGTTGTCTGAGTATGATATCGAGTATCGAGCTCAGAAAGCTATCAAAGGTAGTATCTTGGCTGACCATATAGCGCACCAGCCGATCGAAGATCATCAGTCTGTTCAGTATGACTTCCCTGATGAGGAGATTCTGTATTTGAAAATTAAAGATTGTGATGAGCCTACACTTGATGAAGGTCCGGAACCTGGTTCCAGATGGACGATGGTGTTTGATGGCGCTGTAAATCAGTATGGAAATGGAATTGGGGCAGTAATCATTACTCCTCATGGCACACATATTCCGCTTACAGCAAGGCTAACTTTCAAATGCACGAATAATATGGCAGAGTATGAGGCCTGTATTATGGGATTAGAAGAATGCATTGATTTGAGAATCAAGCATCTTGATGTTTATGGTGATTCGGCCCTCGTTGTTAATCAGATCAAGGGTGAATGGGAGACGAATCAGCCTGGTCTCATTCCATACAGAGATTATGCAAGAAGGATTTCAACTTTCTTTACAGAAGTTGATTTTCATCATATTCCTCGAGAGGATAATCGGATGGCAGATGCTCTTGCTACGCTTGCTTCGATGATTGTGGTGAAGTATTGGAATGAAGTACCCAATATTGCCGTGATGCGCTTGGATAGACCAGCTCACGTATTTGCAGTAGAAGAAGTGAATGACGACAAGCCTTGGTATTTTGATATCAAGAATTTCCTCCAGAACCAGGTCTACCCGCCTGGGGCATCTGTGAAAGATAGGAAAACTTTGAGAAGGTTGTCAGGCAGTTTCTACCTCAGTGGTGAAGTGCTATATAAGAGAAATTTTGACATGGTTTTGCTCAGATGCGTGGATAGACACAAAGCAAACCTGTTGATGACTGAGGTCCATGAGGGTTCATTTGGTACTCATTCCAATGGACATGCCATGGCTAGAAAGATGTTGAGAGCAGGCTACTATTGGCTGACAATGGAGTCTGACTGCTGCAAATATGTGAAGAAATGCCACAAATGTCAGATTTACGCGGATAAGATTCATATTCCTCCGACACTTCTGAATGTGATTTCATCACCATGGCCTTTCTCTATGTGGGGAATCGACATGATCGGCATGATTGAACCGAAAGCGTCCAATGGACACAGGTTTATCCTCGTAGCAATTGATTACTTCACCAAATTGGTTGAAGCCACTTCGTATGCGAATGTGACCAGGCAGGTGGTTGTGAAGTTTATCAAGAACCAGCTGATTTGCCGTTATGGTGTGCCAGATAAGATCATTACTGATAATGGATCTAATCTAAATAATAAGATGATGGATGAGTTGTACGCTGAATTCATGATTGCACACCATAATTCCTCTCCCTACAGACCCAAGATGAATGGGGCTGTTGAAGCTGCTAATAAGAATATCAAGAAGATTATCCAGAAGATGACCGTCACGTACAAAGATTGGGATGAGATGCTGCCATTTGCTTTGCATGGATATCGTACATCTGTCCGCACTTCAACAGGGGCAACCCCTTTCTCTCTTGTTTACGGCATGGAGGCTGTTCTCCCAGTAGAGGTGGAGATCCCATCAATGAGAGTCTTGATGGAAGCCAAGTTGACTGATGCTGAATGGATTCAGAGTCGTTATGACCAGCTGAATTTGATTGAAGAGAAGCGATTGACTGCCATGTGCCATGGTCAGTTATATCAGCAGAGAATGAAGAAAGCATTCGATAAGAAGGTCAAGCCTCGTGTGTTCCGAGAAGGAGACCTCGTGCTCAAGAAAGTTTTGTCTTTCGCGCCCGATTCCAGGGGCAAGTGGACTCCAAACTACGAGGGTCCATATGTTGTTAAGAGAGCCTTTTCAGGCGGTGCTTTGATGCTTACAACAATGGATGGGGAGGATTTCACTCGTCCTGTGAATTCAGATGCAGTTAAGAAATACTTTGCCTAAAAAAAGTATATGCAAATGAAAAACAGAATAGCTCGCTAAGTTGAAAACCCGAAAGGGCGGCTTAGGCAAAAATGAGCGTCTCGGTGGAAAACCCGCAAGGGTAATCCAGGCAAAAATTAGAGACATGAAAAAAGAGTATTTGCATCCCGCTAGATTGAGTACCTCACCCTGGGGCAATCTAGGCAAAAATTAGGGACTTTGGCAAGTAACTGCATCCTGACAAGACTTCCTGTTCCGCAACTGTCTGTTCGTCAGAGATTCTCGATTCATCGTCAACTGAAGCTTCGAATGCATCAAGATTCAAATTGGTAGAGAAAGAATCATTATGTTCAATGTAGCCCTCTTCCAATATATATCACTGATTTCAAATTTGTACAGATCTATGGAGTCTTGCCATTTGCAGGCTACCATTCCATCAAATCAATTTGAGCTTTTATCCAATTATTCGCACTCCTATTTGTTTTAATTCAACAAATGTTTTGCATGTTTTAATTGATAAAATCTCATTCTTTTAAACAAATAAATTTTTCCCAAATTGTTGTTTTAAACAAAGTGAATATTCACAATGATGAAAGGATACTTAAGAATTTCTCAGTGCTCTCCCAAGGGTGGCATGATTTCCAACAGGTAAGACAGTTGTTCACATTCCTGGTTTGGTTGTATCCTCTTTCTCCAGATCTTTGTTGGGGTTGTTCCTCAAGCAGAGCTGTTGGTGGGGTTGCTCCCCAAGTAGACGTTGTTGAAGGTCCAGTTTTGCTTCTCCAACAGCAGTCTCTCCCTAGCATGGATGTTTTCTTTGGAAGATTCCGTTGATGGGTTGACATCTCCGTACTTTATCTGTCTCCTCAGCGCGATCGTTAGCGAAGTTGTTGTTACTCTTCCCAGTGCAGTTGCCAGTGGCGTTGTTGTTTTATCTCCATCAGAGTGCTTATTCCCTTCAGGAAAGCAGGATTTATTTTCCTACTTAGCGGTTGTTGGTTTTCTGTGGAGGACTCAGTGGTTGATTGGGTTGATATCCCAGTATTTCATCCATTTTCCCTCAGCCTAGTCTGCAGAATGGTTGTTGTGGCAGTTTTTGCCTATTGAACGCTCCTTCAATCCCCAGTAGGGACGGTTGGTAGTTCTAGCATCCCGAGATTGGATCGATTTCCGGGTTGCTTTTGATCCCCAGTAGAGTGGCTTATATTGCAGACTCTACTGATGTGATCCGTCGGACGTGTGTTCTCCCCAAGTAGAGTGGCTTGTTGCAGAATCTACTTGTGTGATCTACATTCTCCCTCAGTGGGTTGTTCTCCGGAGTTGTGTGGAGTGCTTTCGCAACAGTTCTTACTTGTGCAGTGAGTTCTTTTCGTTTCTCAGTTGATACTGGGATCCCCTACAGATATCTCAGGGTTTCTCTTGTTCCCCAACAGATTGCTCTTGGTGGCGGTTTTGCCTGTTGTGACTTTCTGTGCCCTGGTTGGGTTGTTTGTTGATCCATCACTCGGAGATTTGGTGTTTCCTGATATCTCTGATCCTTTACCCCGCAGATCTTTGCTTTTTAGCGTATGAATCTCCGGCAGATGGGCTTTCCAGTTGGTTTTCCCCCTGGAAGTATAGTACCGGGCGTTCGATTCCTGGACCTGTTTGTGTTAGATATGTCTGTTTTGTCAGCATTCATCAAACATAAATCACGCATATTCATGCATATTCATCAACATTCAGATATTCATGTTGCATTTTTGCCACGTATCTTCTGTTTGTTATTCTCCTGCTCTGGGTGATATAGATCTCTTAATAGATCTTCCCAAGCAGATGTCGGGTGTTTAAATCTCTCCATATAGAGTCAGCCCCATAAGCAGAAAGTGTCTGTCTTTCCTTCTGCAATTCCCCACTAAGATATATCCTCGTGGATGACAGTTTCTTCATTTCCTCCCAACACATATATTGGGATGGATGTTCCTATTGAGTTATATCCTCATAGGACGAGTCTTGATTCAGTCTGTCTATTCAGTTTGATCCTGAATTGGCGTTTGTCAGCTGTTTCTTGTGCTTCCCTGTGGAATAAATGAATGAATTGCCCAGTAACCGGCAATAATTCTTTTTATCCCCAGCGAAGTTTGTGGGCCTCTACCCAGTAACCGGTAGTTGTAAGTCCTATGTTCTTGCTTTTTGGCGGAATTTATGGTTATATACCTTTTATTCCTCGGCAAGAGTTTTGGTTTTCTACCCAGTAGTCGGTAGTCGTAAATCCTATTTTCTTACTCTCCAGCAGAGTTTGTGGTTTGTTATAAACCCTATTTTTGTTTCCCGTGCGGATTTGTGATTCTTTCCATCCCCACGTGGAGTTTTGGTTTTCTACCCAGTATTCGGTAGATGTAAACCCTAATTTTTTTCCCCACCAGAGTATGGCCACTACCCCGTATTCGGTAGTTGTGAGTCCTATCTCTTTTCCCCTAGTAGAGGTAACCTTTGTGGTTCGTTCTGGTTGCTGGTGGATTTTGTGCTGTTGTGGTTTTATCCCAATAGAGTTGGAGTCTCCCTGTGGAATAAGTTGAATAATTGCTCGGTATTTGGCATTCATTCACCCTATCCCCAGTTGAGTCTGTGGTCTTCTACCCCGCATTCGGTAGTTGTAAATCCCACATTGTGGTTTTTTCTCCCCAACGGAGTTTGTGCCTTGTGGTACAGGTGGATAATTGCCGGTTGCTAGCAATTTTATCCCAGCTGAGTCTTTGGTTTTCTACCCGGTAGTCGGTAGTGTTAAACCTCTTGTCTCCTCAGCCAGAGTTTTTGGTATTCTACCCCGTATTCGGTAGTTGTAAACCCTAATTTCTCCCCTTTGCAGAGTTAACCTTGTTGTTCATCATAACGGATGATGGTTGCTCTTTGTGGTTATCTTCATTCGTTGTTCGATGTTGATATTCCCCTTGCTTCTGGACAATTGCCGGTTGCTAGCAATTGTATCCCCAACAGTCTTTTGGATCATTGCCGTATGCTTGCAATGTTATCCCCTTTGAAGTCGCAAGTGGGTCTTTTCACCGTTTGCTAGTGATTTGTTCCCCGGATCATTGATTGTTTATCAATGCATCCCCAGCTAGTCCTTGTGGATAATTTCTGGATGGTTGCAATTTATCCTCAGCAGATCGCCTTTCATTTACCCGTTTGCTTGGTAATGACTGTTGCTCTCTTTGATTGGTCATCTTTTTATACCTGGTTGGTATTCCGATGTCATTCTTTTCAGTCGATTTATCCTTTGTTAACCAAGTAACCGGTTATGGATAATCTTCCATGCGAGTGTGTTATCCACGTTCTGACGGTAATGGATAATATATCTCATGCACTCTTCAGTCGAAGCCTTTCGTGTTTCTCAGTCGAGTAAGATTCGTTTTCCTTTGCGGAATCGAATATTCTTTGTTGGATAATTGTCGGATGCTCGCAATTTATCCCTTTGAGTTGTCTTTCGTTTACCCGTATGCTTGGTATCGATTGTCTCTCTTTTTGGTTAGTCACCTATTATATGCCCTAACCGGTATCTCTGGTGTCTTTTCCTTTCGAGTATATTATTCACGTTCTGACGGTAATGAATAATATGTCTCATGCGCTCTTTGGTTGGAGTCCTTTGTTGATCTTCCCCATTTGAGTAAGATTCGTATTCTTTGTAGAATCGAATATCCATCCTTTAACCAGTTTGTGTTTTGGATGATGAGTGTTTTGGCAATAAAAACCAATCCACGTTTTCGGTAGATCACCTATTATATACCCAGTAACCGGTATCCCTGGTGTTTCTTACCATGCGAGTATACTATCTATGTTCTGACGGTAATAGATAATATATCTCATGCGAGTATTCTATCCACGTTCTGACGGTAATCGATATTATATCTCATGCGCTCTTTGGGTTTGTGTCCCCAGTTGAGTAAGATTCGTCTTCCCGTTGTGGATTCGAATGTCCATCCTGTAAGTCGATTTGCTTTTTTTAAGCACTCCTTTCGGATGATGAGTGTTTTGGCAGTAAAAACCAATTCACGCCTTGGGTCGGTCACCTATTATATACCTCGGTATCCCTGGTGTTCCCTCCTTTCTGCTCCCTATTATGACCTTGGTCCCTTGTGGAGTCAGATTTTCCTGAGTTGATGTACCTTTTTCAGGTCTTTCTCAGATGTTTGGTTGATTGATATCTCTCACCCTTATACCGGTCTTGGATATTCATTCTTCCTGAGTTTGTTACCCTTATACCGGTAACACCTCATTCTTTTTGCTTTTCCCCAGGAGAGTCTCTTTGTTAGACACTTCTTCAGTGGAGTTTCTTGTGGTGATTTTACCCTTTGCTGTATTGGCGTTTTCCCCAATATGTGCAATTTTCCCCGGCAGGGAGGTTCTTTGCGAATCTTTTCCTGGTCCGAGTCTGGATTTTTATCCGAAGTATCCTTTGTGGATAGTTTGAGTCAGCTTGTGTCTTTCCAAGGGAGGTGTTTTCCTTTGGAATTCTTCTTTTCCCCAATGAGGTCTCTAGTCCAGTCATGTTTTGTTCATGCTGTGTCAGTTTTGTTTTCCCCAAATTCAAAGTCATGTCCTGCTCACGCATTCTTTTTTTCTTTTATCCCCAATAAGAGTCCCCGCGAGAGTTTTGTTAATGTCTCTGTTCCTAGTGAGTGTATTACTCCGATGGATCGTCTTTTCTTCTGTGTAACCATATCCCCATAGAGTTTGTGTCTTTTGCATGCATACATTTGCATCATGAGGTCTCTTAGGGACCAAAATTTGTCTCATTACTGTTATTTAAGCCCATTCTACCGCGTCGAGATGAAGATTTCTAAACTTCACTTCTCCGGCTAGAATGACCTTAAATAGGGGCATCTGTAAGACCCCAATTTTGTCCCTAAGATCCCTCATGGCATCATATCATATCATATCATTGCCTCAAGGATCATTGTGCATCTTTGCCTTCCTTCCTTGTGGGTGGGTTATCTTTTGAGTGTGGTTCTTGATCACCAAGCATGTCTTGCATTTGTATATCATTGCTTTTCATTTGTTTACTAACCAAAAGTACAAAAATATGTCATCTAACCTTGTTACTTGCAGATGAAGCAACATTAGGTCAAGACAGTCAAAGGCATTCATTGAGCCATAGATGGTGGCCATTCTTGAAGAATTTGGGCACCATGATCATTTATCAAGAGTTCATATGAGTTGTGATATCATTTGGAATCAAGATCTCAAGTGGTAGAGGCTTGAAATTCATCAGAGCATAGTTAGGTCAGCTGAAACCCTAGAAAAGTCAACACAAGTCAACTGTGCATAAAATCAGGGATTTGATGGTGGGAGATGGTTAGAAAGGTCTCATTCATGTCCATACAAGTCTCATTTGACATGTCAAACATCAACATTGAAGAATTTGAGGTCAGATGAAAAGTTTCCAAAAATAGTAAGTGACCTATAATTTCAAACTGCCAAAAATGGAAAGGTCTTCTCCTCAACTTTACATCATCAAGCAAGCTTCAAATCAAATTTTGTCCAACATGAGAGTTGAATATCTTGCTCTCACCATTCCAAAAAGTCTAAGAACATCCATTTCTCATGTGTGGTTGGAAAGTTATGATCAAATCATTGTCAAGGAAATTTGAACTTCAAGAAGGCAAAACTTTTGCACCAAAAGGCCAATTCATGTGGTTCTTTTTGGAGCAATTTTCTCTTGATCTCTATTATCATAATCATGCATCATATTTCATCAAATCTCATCACAAAAAAAGTGCATTTTTCACTTGATTTCATTTTGAATTTTGGTGGGAAAATATCCATTTGAAAAATATGCATTATTTTCACTTCAAACCAATTACACTTGCCTCTAAACAGGTTTTGAATGCATTTTCAATCACAAATTCGCACTGTTCCATTGCCCACATATGCATAAGGGTGATTTTGGCAATTTGCATAAACCATTCCATTTCACTAATTACTTACATTATGGCTAATTAGGATTAACAAGCTTCATTAGCAGAGGGTATATAACCTTAATTCTAACAGAATTCATCAACAACAACTTCATAATTTCAGATCCAAAATTTTTCATCTCAAATTCTCTCAACTTTTTTCTTCATTTTTCTTCATTTCTTTTGCTTGCTTTTCGATCTATTCATCATTTACCAGCATTGTGAAGATCTGTTGAAGCAAGATTGTGAAGAATTCTTGAAGAATTGTGACTGTTGAAGCTTGAGCATTCCCATGGCAGTTGGAGATTTCATCGAAATCAAGCATTGCTGAGCTACTTTATTGCATCCATTCACCTCTCCAAGCAACATAGAGCAACTGTTTCATGCTTCCAGGACCTGAATTGCACAGATCAACTTCTGCATCTTCATAGAGGTTAGAATTCGATTGCTCTAATTCTTGAAATAAGAATGTGCATCTTGTAGATCTTGGAATGTAGGTCACACTGAGCTTTGGATCTTTGAAAACCATGCAGTATTGATGTAGTTATGTTGATTTAAGTTTTGGCATATGAAACTTTCTTTGATCGATTCTTTGAACATGAGTAGAATTAGATGAAATTGATGCTGGATTATTGATGTGTGTTGCGAGATGAATCCAATGATATATGTTTCATGAATTTCTGTGCAAGTTGGATCATGATGATGATGAACATGATGAACACGCGATGAATGTCTAGGTTTTGCATTTCCAGATTTCATTTGATCTTTGCCTGGCCTTGTTGCATGCGTTTTGTTGTTTTTCGTCCATGTACTGGTCCATTTGTTGGCTTCTCATTGGCCAGCGTTTCAATTAAATGAAACGCGGCGTTTTGGCTTGGCGCTCATTTTAAATGCACGCGCGGTTCGAATCCGGACCAAGGACATTTGCATTATTTGGCTTTTGCATTTTTCCATCATATGCTATCCATGTTCATGCTCCTTGTTTCATCATTTTTTAATTTTTCACTTCATTAAAAAATTCATAACTCTCACAATAATAATCCAATTCACATGAGATTTTTTGTGCCATGTTCCTTGTAATGTCTACTGTTTTTTGGATATTTTTCCAGAATTTGTGCTCGGTTGAATTTTGAAATTGCCTAGGGTTTTTTCTTGCATGTCATTCATTGCACATTGCTTGCCATTTCTTTTATGAAATCATGATGCTTGATCCAATGGAGCTGAAATTTTACATGCATAATCTAGACACCTTGATGAGTATTTTTGCATTGAGTTTGCTATTTTTGCATTTCTGGTTTGTGAGATATGATGTGATTAATGGAGGTGTGACAATGTGTGTCACACCATTTCTTGTCCAATTTGTTGATTTTATTTACCATGCCATTTAAATGCCAAATGATTTGAATTTTTGCATGAAGCTTCTTCTGGATGTTAGGTTTGCTCATGATTTTTTTATAGAATTTTTAGGTTCATTTCAAATTTGTTTGATATTTTTCTTTGCTGGTTGGTCATATTTGAACCTTTGTTGAGTGTTGAACTTCCATGATTTGTGAAATTCTTATGCCTTATCATATGGACTTGAAATTTTACACATGTTTTCTAGACACAATGAAGTTAATTTTGGCTTTGGTTTGGATCATTTATCATTTGTCATCACTGTTTTATGCTTGTCTGAACTTGATGTACCATTAGTGGTCTTGTTTGAGCTTGTTTATGCTTACCTTGACTTTATGATTTTAATTGGCATGCTTATACTTGTCCAAATTCCATAATTTTTGGTGTGTTGATCATTTGATGTGTCCTGTTTAGACATGATTTTTCTTGGAATTTATTGAGGCATTTTTGATTTGATTTGCCTTGGTTCATTCTGTTTACCTCATTGAGCTTTCAACTTGCATACATTGACATGATTTGTTTATGAAATGAAATTGGTTGATGCTTTTGATATGAGACCACTTGGATGATGTTCTTATTTGATAAATCTTTATTCTTACCAATTTTCATGTTCTGTTTTGGTCTATTTCTCCTTCTTTGACCCTAGGCTTTGTCATAGTGGTTTGCTTCTCATGTTTGAGCTTGTTTTCAGGTTAAGAAGCATATGGCTTTAAGGAGATTAATTCACATGGCTTGAGTTGGTTTGTTTGATTGTTATGGACTAACCTTGACTTGTTTTGTAGGATGCTCTTAGCTCATTTGAGTTGAGCTTGTGCCTTGCACAATGTAGTCTTGATTGTTGATTGTGTTTTGTCTGTTGACTGTTGGTTTATCTGTTTGACTTTTGTGATTTGTATACTGATTTGTTTGATGTTTTCAGGTACATTAGTTGCTTAAGTTCATTTTGAACTTGCTTTTGCTTGGTTGCTTAACCAATTAGGTATACTTTCTCTTCTTCATGTAGTCTGGAAGACCTGGCCTGTTACTTGGCCAGGCACCTGTCTGAAGTCCTCCTTAAGAGGCAATGTTTGTGATTGTTTATCTTTGTTCCCAAGCAGGAAAAGTCCTTTGATAAGGCAATTGGTAGATAAAAGAGATGTGTAGTCCATCTCCTACTATTCTGTGTGTCATCCCTTTGCTCACATTACATGTTGTAGCATTGTGGATCTTAACCCAAGATCTATAGAGTCATTAACTTGTGGAGAGAGTTCCAACTTTCTGAACTCCCACACCTTCTATCATTTGAAGCTCTCCCTGACCAGGGATAAGAGACATGAGGCACACCCCTCATATCCTTTCATCTGCTTCACCTTAACTCTCAATGTTAAGGTTAAGAGCACACTTACCCCATTCCTGTTGACTTTAAAGTCTAACCCTTGCTTGAGCCTAATTGCTTGTATATAGTGTGTGCTAACTGAATCATTGATTGCTTATTGGTTCATCTATACATGTTTGCTTATTTGCCTTTGTGCATTTATCATCATTAATTGTCCATTATTGCATGATCATCATTTCATATCTTTGTGACATCTTTGGTTGCCCATTGAGGAATCAACAGTAAGACCATTCATTGGCCATTGTTCCTATGATTTGGAAGGGATTGAGTATAAGACCATTTCATTGGCCACTCATGTCCTCTTTGATTAGTGCTTTTGCTTGATTGTTGTATGTGAGGATGCAATTGTAAGTCCATGTTGTTGGCATTTGTATTCCTATGATCATCCTGTGGAGGTTAGAGTAAGCCCAGATAGATTGGCATCTGACATCCATGTTTTGTTTTGTTTTAGGAGATTGGAATAAGTCCATTTATTGGCATCTGATATCCTTGTTTTGTTTTGCTTTAGGAGATTAGAATAAGTCCATTTATTGGCATCTGATATCCTTGTTTGTTTTAGGAGACTGGTGTAAATCCATTGAGTGGTATCCGGTATCCACCTTTGTTTGTGAGATTGGTGTAAGTCCAGCAATTGGCATCCGGTATCATTTGTTTTGCTTGTTTGTTATTGCTCATTGTCTATTCCTAAGGACACACTTGAATCATCTTCTATATGATTTCAAGAGGTGAACCTTTCTGAGAAGTTTTACACTCCATTATCTATTTACCCTCCTTGTCCTAAACCTTTTCACATGTTGTTTTCAAACTTGAAATAATTGTTGTGCAAACATCTTCATGTCTTTTCAAATTAGAAACCTGGACCTTAAGTCCTTGATTTTCCAAACTTCACTTTTGATAATACTTCTTTCTGAATTGTACCTTAATCATACTTTGACCATATTTTGTGAATATTCATAATCAATTAACTTCACCCATTCAATTGTTTTCTGGCTTTGTCCATTCTTGTTAAGTTTTTCACACATTAGCCATAGGTTTCAATTACCATAGTGGTTGATGTAAATCTTACCTTATCCTTAGTGAGTTGATTGTAAGTCTTCCATACTTATTATAGGGTTAACCCCTCACTAGTATGTTGAAGCCGTCCTCGCATGGTGGATTGTTGATTCAGGTTGAGTTTTCTCCCATTGGTAATGAAAAGCCTTAGTGCTTGTGTTTTAAAATGAATTCACTAATCTTTGGAAATCTTTTAGCCGAACTACGGCGTTTTGATCCTTACCTTTCATGGAAGGTACGTAGGCAACGGATTCATCCGTTCAAACACAAAAACAATAAAAATTGTATATTCTTTTCTCATCATCCCATTCATGTTTGCACAATAATATTTTCAAAACAAATAACATTTTTATACAACAAGTGTGAAAAGGGCTCCCTAGGAGTACCTAGGACGTTTTGGGTGCCTAACACCTTCCCATTGCGTAATTTACCCCTTATCCAGATTCTCTGATCTTTTCATTAGTTTTCTATGTGTAAAACTTCTTAGGCTTTTGTTCGCTTTTTAGCCATTCCTTAGGATAAATAAAAGTGCGGTGGCGACTCGATTCCTTGTATGCTTTGCTTATGGTTTAATCAATAAATCATATAGCGACGAATACACCGCTACACAAGTACCAAAAGTATTGGCCTCTAGGGCTTACACCAACACGCTGATCATGTATTTGACTGTGCTTGAAGACATTATGGGTTGTGTACTAGGTCAGCAATAGTTGTTTCCCTCCTGTGAAGATTGGCTAGGGATATTATTGATGATTCAAACCAGCAACATTTTATATCCTTTGTGATTGTTTTGTCAGCATAATTATCATATATACATATACATATACACTCATCTAGCTTCCATTATTGCATTATTGCATTTTGTGATTTTAATCCTCTACTATGATGGTACTTTATCCCCATGCAGCTTTGGTGTGTCTGTCCTCCTTCAACTGTAGAGTGGCGACCCCCTAAGGAGAATGAATTTAACATTTCTCCCTTCCCCACTGAGTTATTTCCTCGTGGATGAATATCATTTCAGTTTCCTCCCCAGTTGATTACCTAGATGGAACCATTCCTGTTGAGTTATATCCTCACTGGGTAGAGTCCTTAATTGACGGTTTCTTTCTAGATCTTACCTAGATAGATGTCCTTGGTCCCATAAGAGTCTATTACCCAGTAACTGGTAATATTCTTCTTAATTTGCAGTTTGTTACCTCTTGCCCAATACCCAGCAAAAGTAACCCCTTTTTACCCAGTGAATTCATTTTCACGTTTCCCCATGAAGTATATCCTTGATATGTTCATCCTAACCGATGACGGATATTTTCTTCCCTTGCTTTGAGTCTATCATTGATATGTTCATCTTAACCGGTGACGAATATTCTCTTGTGGTATTCTACCCAGTAAAAAGGTAGTTGTAATCCCTATTTGTTCCCCAGAGAGTTAATCCTTGATATGTTCGTCCTAACCTATGACGGGTTTCCTTCTCTTCGCGGTCTTCTACCCAGTAACCGATAGTTGTAAATCCTGCTTTTTCTCTCCTCTGTAGAGTTTATTCCTGATGTGTTCATCTTAACCGGTGACGGATATTCTCTTTGTGGTTATCTATCCAATAACTGATAGATATAATTCCTATTCTTCCCCTTGGAGTCTATCCTTGATATGTTCATCCTAACTGGTGACGAATATTCTCTTTCTGGTATTCTATCCAGCATTTGATAAATGTAATTCCTACTTCGTTCAGGAATTTTATCCTTGATATGTTCATCTTAACCGATGACGGGTATCCTCCTTGTCATCCCCAGTCAACTTTATCCTTGATATCTTCATCTTAATCGATGACATATTTTCCTTCCTTTGAATCTATCCTTAATATGTTCACTTTAACCAGTGACGGATATTCTCTCCTTTTGGTCTTCTACCCAGTAACTGGTAGTTGTAAATCCTATTTTGGTGTTTCCCATAAGTTTATTCTTACCCAGTAACCGGTAATGAATACACCTCCTGGCAGACCGCAGCGAGTCATCCTAGATATGTTTACCCTAACCAGTAATGGATGTCCTCCCTGTCAAATTTTATTATCCCCGTAACCAGTAACTGGTAGTGGACACAATATTTCTTCTCCTCTTGTGCTTAAGATATTTTCTTCCCTAGTCGAGTTTGAGTGTGTATTTCCTTAGTGAAATCGTCGTTCCTGCTTGGTTCGAGTATTTCATTTTTATTCTGATCTACATGTTTCCCCCTACAGATGTTCCTTTTGTCCCCAGGCTGAGTCTTTCCATTGATTTATTTTCATGGAATTCCTCGTGTCCCCCTCCCCCCCCTCTAGCAGTTTTTTTACTCGTAGCCTGCCCTACGTATAACCCTTTTATCCCCAGAGTCTTTGTCTCCCCAATGAGTTTTCCTTACGGAATGCATTACGCTCCTGCGGACTTTTAGTCTCTCCAGATTAGTTTCCTTTGTGGCAATATTCCACACAGAGATTTTACTTTAACATTCATATCATATGCATCATGAGGTCTCTTAGGGACTAAAATTTGTTTCTATATCTTTTTGTTTAAGCCCATTCTACTGAGTCGATACGAAGATTTTAACCTTCACCTCCTCAACTAGAACATCCTTAATTAGGGGCAGCTGTATGACCCTGATTTTGACCCTAAGATCCCTCAGGCTGTCTCATGACATGCATTAGCATTGGGATCACACCTTGACATCCTCTTTACCCCTCTTCATTGAATTTGCATTGGGAGAGATCACCAAGCACCATTTGATTGTATAATACTTTGTATTTTATCATTTTTACTAACCAAAATACCAAAAATATGTCTTTGCATTTGTCTAACTCTTTTGTAGGTAGGGCACATGCTCACCTTTGATCTATAAAGCTCATATATAAGTTTTAAGACCCTCATTATTAAGAGCTCAATCAATAATGGTCTACAATGGCTCTAATCATCATATATGTATCCCCATGATCTCCACATGTTACTTTGATCAAGAATTCATCAAGAGTTTGGAATTGGTTTGCCTTGGAAACCCTAGATCATCTGGGTGTCTTGTGTAACTTTTGCAAAAGGCTTCTTCAACAATGGATCACATATTTCATTGTGTACTTAAAAGTTCATCATATTATGCATATATGATCTCCCATAAGCCCCAAAAGTCAAGAGAATTGCAAGCTAGCAAGTTGGTTTATGGTGTTTGACCAGAGGAGTTCATTTAATCAAATCTGGGGTTCCCTAGACCCTATCTCCTACAATTTGTGTCATATGAAAATTATTCCAAGAGAAATGTTACTCTAAATGACATTCCAAACAACTTCATGTTTAGGTCTAGAGCTATTTTTGCTTGGAAAGTCATTTTTTATGATGAAAGATTATAGGTCATTTTGTCTAAACCCTAATTTGGAGGTCAACTTCCCAAGACCATAACCTGCTCAATTTTCATGAGATGAAAGATTTCCAAGCTGCACAATCAAATTCAAAATGTCTACTTCAACTTTGATGTTTGGAGGAATAGATAATTAAACTTTTATGAGCATGTGATATGAGGATACATAATAGGTCATTTTGGACTAATGCCATTCAACAAGTGATTTTCCTCAACTTCAAAAATGCATAACTCCTTCATATTAAATTCAAATGAGGTCAAACTTATTCCCATTTTGAAGGACTTTGATAGTTATACAACTTTTTTGAAGGAACGTTTCTCATTTGAAGCTCACATACAAAGTTAGCCAAGGTGGAATAAGTGAACATATGGCTTAACACTTGATCTAACCTTTTGAAAAATTCACCAGGATACAAGCTTCAAATGAAAAAGTGTTAAACATGAAAGTTGTTCCTCTTGATCTAACCTTTCGAAAAAGTCCAATTTCATCCATTTTAGAAAAGATTTGTTTTGGATGCGCAAGGCTTGAACATTTCATCATCATTTGGCAAGATTGAACTTCAAACTTCCATGCACATTTGCCTAGCATTCCAACATGACCTCAACCTTACTTGTACTCAATTATGGATCAGATGAAGTAATTTTATGGGTTTGTGCACACCCATGCACCCATGTTAAAGTGTGCAAATATCAATTGAATTGGATATAAATAGAGACCTCTAGGCTCAGAAAAAGGACCCTGCGCGCCAGCTTTGATTCCAAACCTTCAAACCCTTCCATTTGAGAGGACAACCTTGATAATTTCCATTGGAAATCGAGTTTGAATCTCACTGTTATGAGATTCAAATCTCCAAGGATCCAGAGCCTTTTAATCATTCTATTCTACTCTTGCAAGAATCCAAAGTCAGATCAAGCACAAGCAAAAGCAAGAACAATCGAATTCATACCTGCATTAAAGGTATTTTCCAAAAAATTTAATCTCTTCGATTCTCACTCAATTATCCATAATTCTGTTGGATCTTTGGTTTTCTGAAGTCATACCAATGTAGGCAACAAGATTGAGTTGCTTTGAGGTCAAATCGAAGCAACTCAGATTGTGCACCTCAAATTTCAACTCCTTATATCCATGGTGGATTGCGCGCTTGTGACCACTTGATCTGTCACCTCAATTAATGAGGGAGATCAAGTGGTCCACATTTTTTCTCTTTTTCTGATTTTGATTTTATTAGTTTTATTTTCATTAATTCATATTAATTTTAATAATGATCCAAAAAATATGAGAGTTTCACCAAATATTTTTAAATAAATTCCTCTTTCATTTTATGAATTAAAATTATTTTTTGGATCATTATTAATATTTTTCATGATTTGATTCATTTTGTGAACATTTTTAATTGTTTAAAAACAGTTTTAAGTTTCCAAAAATGATGAAATTTTTTCTCCAAGGTCCTTTGACCTTGTTTGACCTATGATAAATCTCATGGACATTTCTTTGGTGTTTTGATGAGGTTTTGGGAATTTGACAAAACATAATTTAATTTAATGAATATTTTAGTTGATTTTAATTATTTAAATGCCAAATAAATTGTGTTGAGCTTCTAATATTGACTTGTTGGGTTTGACTTGTGTTATTGGGCCTTGGTCAAGGTTGATTTGACTTTGTTGAGTTAAGATCATTGAATTTAGGGGATGGATGAAATGTACATTTCATCTTCCAAAATGAAGGAATGATCTTAATTTGGTTTGAGTCCTCCTTTGACCAATTTGTGTTGACTCTATTTCCCCCTCTTTTCCATCTCATATCCTTTCTCTATAGAGTCATGTCATGGACCTATGACATCTTTAGATCCTAAGGCTAGTTGATTGCAAAATCAACATGATTGTGGATGAGATTAGGTCCACACTTTTGCATATTCTTTTTGTGTGTGGTATTTTTTAGGAGCATAGTCCAATATAATTTCTATTGCCCCACCTTAAATAGTTGTGACTTCTACATAAGTTCAATTACGGTTGCTTAACATAACGCTAAATTTGTGACATAAAAGGCATAACATTCTAGTAAATTAGATTGTAAGTCTCTCCTCTTTCATGGTATTGTGTGGAAACTTAGCCTTTTTTCCTTCCTTTGGAAGATGTCTTGGTTCAAGGATCCATGCTTGTGAATTATGGGGTGAGTGTTCTCCAAAGAATGACTTAAACAAAACAAAAGGAAAAGCAATACTAACTTCTAATCAACTAACAAATAACATTTAATTTAAAGACATTTACTTTTATGCACTTTAATTTCAAGTCTTATTCATTTGCAATTATTCATACCATCCAATTTGTTTACTTTAATGCCATTTTCACTATGCTCACTTGAGCCATACTTTGTGAATATATTGTATTTGTATATACTTGCTTGTGTTTGTGGTCTTTTGACCTTATTGTACATAATAAGAACAAAAACCCTAAAAAACATTTTGTGTGGACTGTTGGATTTGATCTGAGACATTGGACTTAGAATTAGGCAACACTCCCTATGCAAAGGACTTGGCCAATGACAACTTCCATGTGTAGTACCTCAAATTTGCCCTCCTCATTCATGCATTCATTTTTAGGTCATTTAACATTTCATATTGCATTTCATCATGTCAATCACAATTAGCTCCAAGAGTTTTTCTTCCAAGAAGCTTGGATATCATCCAAGTCACTTTGTGGGTTCTATCTGAATGATCAGTCAACACAAGGGAATTGTGCATCAACTAGGGTTTTTCTCAACACTCAAGGAAGTTTGTATTCATCTGGGTATCAAAGTCAAAGTAGGGTTCCTCAAGGATTGAGATGCAATCTTGGTTTGAAGGTCTTATGGATGTTGTGTAGAGCTCATGGGAGCTAGGGTTTCATTTTCAGAAGTTTTCATCAAAGGATCAAGCTTAATGGGCTCAGTATAGTTCAAAATTCAACTGCGAAGTCAAAAGTCAATTCTTGGTCAACTGAGGGTCAAATGGCTAGGGGATAACTTGAGATACTTCCAACATGTTCAAATGGGGTCTATTCATCGTTCAAGACATTAATCTTGAAGGAACAAAGGTCTGTTCCTGAACTGTAATGCTCGCTAGGCGAGCAGAATGGTTCGCCTTGCGAACCCCAAAATAAGCCACCAGAGTCACCTGCGCCCAGAAGAAACTTCCTGAACTGTCATGCTCGCTAGGCGAGCAATCCTTCGCTAGGCGAAGCCCACGCTTCCTCCTTCGCTCCAGCAAGCCTTGATGATGTTGCTACCGGAATTGCTCGCTACCTGTTCGCTGGATGCTCGCCTAGCGAGTAACTGCTATCTATGCTTTTATCCAAGTCTGGGAGTGTTCGCTGGAACCTCGCTGAATGCTCGCCTAGCGAGCCCTTCACTACCTCACTCGCCTAGCGAGCTTGCTGATGTACCAAGCAAATTATCAAAAGCAAGGGCGGTTTTGAACCTTTTCTCAGGCATGATAGTTGTAGATCTTTGTCTCCCCTTTCCAAAAAGTCTTATTTCAAGGCCATATGATGAATGGTTGAAGAGTTGTGATTCTTGAATGGTGAAGTGTGCATGAAGGTTTCAAAAAGGCATAACTTGAGGTTGCCAAGTCCAATTTGTGTGGCTCTTTTTGCTATGGTTTTGTTTTGAGAAGTGCTTCAAATGGCATGCAAAATGACCTATATTTTGCATGATTCACCAATGGTGCAAGTTATTTTTCAAGTGTTCTTTCATGAAAAGTCAAAAGGACTCATAATGACATCATAGAATGTTCTCATATGCCAATCATTGGGAGTTTATTCAACATTGTTTTTTGGGCCAAATCCACCTTGGGATTTGAGCCAATGCATTCCCACATGTGTGGAAGTCATACATGCACAAAAATAACAAAAAAATGATGGACTTGAATTGCCTTCATTTTGAGCCCACCACGCCACAAAAATAAGAATATAAACTCTAAAAATTCATTTGAGCAAAACCCTAATTCGTGCAGCCTCGATACACACTGAAAAACTCACTTTCAAAAAATCATCTCATACTTTATTCTCATCAAATCTCTCCATACATCCATGGAAAATGAAAACCAGTAGCATATTCTTGATCTACACACTCTAAGGATCATAAACCACCCTTCATTTGAGCCATTCCAAACAGTTTCTAAACAGAGCTTTAATGGAGGACGCTTCTTGAATCTCAAGATCTGGACCGTTTCAAGCACAATAAACGGTAGCAAACATTCATAGAAGTTCAAGGGAGGTATTCTGGAGTTTATCTCGTCACCATACAGATGTTTCGGAAGGCGCCGTTTCCGCTTGAGAGACCTCTGGGTTTCTTGTTTCTTTAGTTGCTGTTACTTCGGATCTTTATCCGTGTGGTAGATCTCTTGATCTCTTTTACACCTTTCAGCATTTTACTGTTTCTTAGCTGGAAGACCTCGATAGGAGGCAATTTTTTTGTGTGTTTACTTTTGTGCCCAAAGACCTCCAAGAGGAGGCACCAGTGCTAAAGACCTCCATGAAGAGGCAATTGACGGATAAAAGGGATTAGTAGTCAATCCCCCGTTATTCAGTGTGTCGTTCTTTATGCTCGCACTACGTGTCGATGCTTCAGAACAAACGCCCAAGATCTTTTGTTCGGTCAGTCAGTGGAGAGGGTTCCATCTTTCTGAACCCCCACGCTTTGTCATGAGCTAACCCTGTCCAGGGTTAAGAGCTATGAGGTCTTATCCTCATTACCCTTTTGATCCGCTCACCCTGACGTTCAATGTCAGTGGTTAAGAGCCTATTCGATCACCTTTTCATGGCTTGTTTGTCGAGGTTGATATGAACCCTATTGACTAAAGCCCTACCCATGTATGTTTGAGCCCCCCTCGTTGGTGTTTATTTTATGCTAAATGTTTTGTCTGGTGTGATCGTCTCCCCATAGGATTGCTAGGCTTCGTATAGTCTCTCGTCTGCATGTCAATTTAGGTAGCACGGTTCCTTCGTCTAGGACTTCCTTTTTTGCATGAGCATTCCTAAAACACAAACAAACTCTTTGATTTTCTTTTCTTAAGAACACGTTAACTCCTTCTACTACAGGTGAGTAAGTCTCCAAAGGTCGAGCATCCAGTAGATTTCTTAGT
The DNA here is from genome assembly GCF_024323335.1 of Lathyrus oleraceus. Classification (NCBI taxonomy): domain Eukaryota; kingdom Viridiplantae; phylum Streptophyta; class Magnoliopsida; order Fabales; family Fabaceae; genus Lathyrus; species Lathyrus oleraceus. Next base: position 353,335,570 of record NC_066580.1, on the reverse strand, counting down.
AATGTCGTTCATCTAAAAAACACAAAACAAACAAAAATAGGTCAGCCGAGCTACGGTGCTCTGATTCTCAATCCTTCTTGAGATACGTATGTAGCAGGGTAGGGCCTGTGCGAGCAATAACTCTTTCTTTTCCCTACTTTGATTTTCTCTCTTTCGCATCGCATATAGGACTTTTTATACACACACTTTAGACATAAATAGCAAACGTGGATCCTGTGGAGTACCACAGACGTGAAAAAGTACGATAACCTTCCCTTCACGTAACCGGCCCCCTTACTCAGTTTTCTTTGGTTCGAGACTTTGTTTTATCCGTTCCCTCTTGGTTATGCAGTACTGCCTTTCCCTCCTATTGGGATAAAAGTACATAGCTGGCGACTCTACTCTTCTTCCGCGCCACTCCTTTTTCGCGTTTGTACTTGGATTCGGGAAATCCGGGGAGCGACAGCTGGCGACTCTGCTGGGGATTTATTTTCCCTAGTGGGCCTTTCCTAGCGTTTTTCTGTTTATTGTCTATTGTGTGTTATTTATTTATTGTTTTGCATACTTATCTGCTTGCATTGCATCCTATGTGCGCTTTACTGTTTCATGCATACTGTGCTGGCTGTGTATCTGTTTTGCTGTTGGGTGGGAGTCACAAGAGGTAAAAGGCCCAATACACAGGCTATGAGTGAACTTTAGGACACCTAGGAATAGAGTGATTCATGGGAAGCGGGTGGTATGGCGCCACTTCACGGAACATGGTATCACGAGCAATTCAGATTCTGATGGGGTATTATCGTTGCATACACCTAGTGTGCATATGATAATATTCTTGAAAGGATTGTTTATCCTGCATTTCTCTTGACTTTACGCTGGCCTAGATTACACCCGTGAGTGGGGCGGGAATGAATCATTTACAGGTACTGATGGTGACTTGTTCTGATGGTGACTTGTTCTGTTGGTAACCGTGTCCTGTTGGTGACCATTGGTTCTGATGTATGGGTTCTAAGTTGATGACTGTGTTCTATGGTTCCCGGTTCCGAATTCATGTTGAAGTTCTGATCCTGCGCCTTGTGATACACAGCCAACCAGTCATTGTTTCATCATTTTGCATCATAGCATGTTTATTTTCAAAAAAATAATGCATAAAAAAAAAGTTAACCCACATATGCATATCATTTTTTAGGTTTATTCAGGAGTCTGTGCAGACCGAGAGAAGGGTGCCATTCCAGAGTTGAAGAGGAAGGCATCTTATGACCGACCGTAATCAGAAAGTTTTTGATGATCAGTATGGGGATATCTTGGCATTGTTGAAGATGGTGGTTGATCCGGTACCTCTGCAGACTCTCTTACAGTTTTATGATCCGGAGCTTCGTTGATTTACTTTCCAGGACTACCAGCTAGCTCCCACTCTTGAAGATTATTCCATCCTTATGAATGTCTGAATCAAAAATCGAGTACCTTTCCTGGATGTGCCAAAGGAGGTAGATTTCAAAGTTGTCGCTAAGGCTCTTTATTTGAGCATCAAGGAAGTGAGCGATAATTGGAAACCAAGCGGTGATGTTGCGGGCTTATCCTTGAAGTTCTTGGTAAGGATGGCTAAGGAAGAAGCAAAGAAAGGAAATTGGGTAGCTTTCAACGCTCAGTTGGCTGTCATGATTTATGGAGTTGTTCTGTTCCCTAGCATGCCTAGTTTCGTGGACCTGGCAGCAATCACTATTTTCATTGGAGGAAACCCGGTGCCTACCTTGTTAGCTGACACATATTATGTGATACATAGCAGGCATGGTAAGTATGGAGCTATCAGGTGTTGTCTCCCGTTGCTACTCAAGTGGTTCTTGTCTTTTCTACCAACCAATGGACCGTTTGTGGATACTCAGAATACTCACAAATGGACTCAAAGGATCATGTCGCTCACATCTTATGATATCAAGTGGCAAGCTTATAGGATTAATGTGCGCAACGTCATTATGAGTTGTGGAGAGTTTCGCAATGTTCCACTCATAGGAACTAGGGGTTGCATCAACTACAACCCGGTTCTTTCTCTCCTTCAGTTGGGTTTTGTCATGAATGAAAGGCCGCAAGATGTCGAGATAGCTGAAAATGTGTACTTTGAGAAACGGAGCGATCCAACAAGATTGGAGCAAGTGGGAAAAGCTTGGGAGAATATTGGTATAAAAGATTGATCTGTTTTAGGGAGGAAGTTTGCAATTGCTATGCCTGCTTACACTGAGTGGGTCAAGGAAAGAGTTGGAACTTTGTTGCTACCATATGACCGGATGGAACCATTACAGGAGCAACTGCCTTTGATCCTTTCTGAGAGTGTGCCTGCTGAGTATTACAAACAAGCCTTAATGGAGAATCTCCAGTTGAAAGAAAATGAACAAGAGATCCAAATGGAGCTTTACAAAGCAAAGGCTGATAGGCAGAATTTGTCTCATAAACTCAAAGGAGTGCAAGGTGAAAGTGCTAGTAGATCAAGAAACAAAAAGAGGTCCTATGATGAGATAGAAACAATGTTGGATGAAGAACACCATGAACGCTTGAGATTACAAAAAGCGGAAACCAATTACAAAAAGAAGATACGAGACTTGAAAAGACAGCTTAAGGACAAAGATACTCAGTTGAAGAAAGAGGTAGATCTGAGGCATGCAGCAGAGAGCCAACTCAGAGGAAGTGACATCCGTGCATCTCATTTCCGAGAGGAAGTTGTTGAACTCAGGGTGCAACTGAAAGAGAAGCTCACCCCTCTACCTGAGTGTTCAGAGTGTGACCGATTGATGGATCAGTGCCAATATTTGAAGACTCTCATTCCTGAAGGACGACTTCCCTAGTTTGTCTTATTGTTTATTTTGAGAATCACCTCCAGGATTGTTGGATGGGATTCCTTGATCTACACTGATGAACTAAATCTTTGCTTGAACTATGTTTGTATGAACCTTATTCCTTATGTCTATAGATGAGATTATTGATGTTTCACTTTTGCTTGCCGTCCAGTGTTTGTTGCTTCTTTGTTGTTTATGTTCCGCTTACGAGTGCAGGTTTCCATTTTTCAAAGGTGGACGAGACTCTTGAATACCTGAGAAATGATAAAACATAGCATACGCATCATACACATATCATTCTTGCATCATTACAGGTGTTCTTGAAGAGGATTTCTCATTCTTGTTCCCGTTTCAGACAGGATTGCTGAGTATCATCTGCACCGTTATGCAACAAGGCAGAATCGACAGAAGATCATGGATCAATTTCAAGCAGATCTAGCAGAGATGAGGACCAACATGGCCCAGTTCATGAGTATGATGCAAGGGGTAGTCCAAGGGCAAGAGGAACTCCGAGCCTTGGTCCAGAGACAAGAAACTGTGATTCCCCCTGTCGGTCAGAATCCGCCAGATGGAACCCCCGTCAATGACACCGCTGCTGCTACCAGCCCTGTCAACAACTATGCTACTGGGGACGAATTGCGTGGTATTAGAATCAATGGACAACCCATCATTGCAGAGGCTGCTAATGCTCGAGCGGCACGTGCTCCAGTTCACCATCCTTCTCATTTGGTTGACAAGCAAGAATATATGTTCACTATTCTCAGTGATGATGATGAATTTGGAAAAGCGGAAGAGAGAGATAGAAAGGTTGACGCCTTTGCTGAGAAGATTCGCGCCAAGGAGTTCCAGAATTCTTTGGGCTTTGGTGTTACTAACATGGGTTTAGTTGATGGGTTGAGGATCCCGTACAAGGTCAAAGCGCCATCTTTCGACAAGTACAATGGCACTTCTTGTCCCCGAACTCATGTGCAAGCTTACTACCGGAAGATATCCGCTTATACTGATGATGAAAAAATGTGGATGTACTTTTTCCAAGACAGCTTGTCTGGAGCCTCTTTAGATTGGTACATGGACTTGAAAAAAGAATCTGTCAGAAGCTGGAGAGAGTTAGGTGAAGCTTTTTTGAGGCAGTACAAGCATAACATGGACATGGCTCCGAGCAGAACCCAGTTGCAGAGTTTGATTCAAAAGACCGGTGAGAGTTTCAAGGAATACACCCAGAGGTGGCGTGAACTAGCTACGAGAGTACAACCTCCGATGTTGGAGAGAGAATTGACTGATATGTTCATTGGAACCCTGTAAGGTGTATTCATGGATCGTATGGGAAGTTGCCCATTTGGTAGTTTTTTGGATGTTGTGATTTACGGAGAAAGAACTGAAAGTCTTATCAAAGTGGGAAAAATCCAAGACCCTTGTTCTTCATGTTCTTCAAGTGCTAAGAAACCATTTTCAGGGGCACCCAGAAGGAGAGAGGGTGAGACAAATGCTATATATAATCAGAGGAATGGAAACAGAGGATAACAATACCGTTAAGTTGCTGTTGTGACTATTCCAACAACCCAACCTCAACAACCGCAAAGAGGACAACCGCAACAACAACAGCAACGCCAATTCCAACCAAGACAGAGAATGCAAGACCGTCATTTTGATCCGTTGCCAATGACTTATGCTGAGTTACTCCCTGAACTGCTCAAGTTAAAGTTTGTTAAACTTTGCACTATGGCTCCATTAACAAGGATTCCCGCTGGTTATGATGCTAATGTCCGTTGTGATTTTCATTCTGGTGCGCCAGGGCACCACATCGAGAATTGTCGGGCTTTTCACCATAAAGTCCAAGATTTGATTGATGCCAAGACGATTAACTTTGCTCGTACTCCGAATATGGTGAATAATCCTATGCCTCAGTATGGAGGGCCCAGAGTAAATAGTGTGGACGATGGGGAAAATTTGAACTTGGTAGTCGATATTAATGATGTTCAGACTTCGTTGTTTGTAGTGAAGGAACGTCTGCTTAGAGGGGGAGTATTCCCGGGATGTGACAAGAATTGTTCAGATTGTGGTAATCATGAAAACGGCTGTGTGAAATTGAAAGAAGGTATCCAGGAATTGATGAATGAAGGTTGTTTACAGTTTGATCGAGTAGTGAAAGACCGTGAAGAGGTATCGACTGTTACCATTTACTTTACACCGTTAGAAGGTCCTGTACGTGCTCCAGAAACTATTAGTGCGCCTGTGACTATTGGTACTCTTGTGACCGTAGTTGCGCCCGTGACCATATCTGCTTCGGTGACTGTTGGTGTTCCCGTGATTATTAATGCTCCAGTAACTATCAGTACTCCTACCACCATTGCTGCTTCTAGTGGAAGACTTGTTGAGAATAGTAGAGCAATTCCGTGGCAATATGACAATGCTTTTTGCAGAAATAGAAGACCAGAGAATCAGACCAGATCAGTAAATCATACTCCAGTGACGATTGGTTCGTCAAATAAGACTCCAGTAACAGTTGGTTCAGTTATGGGTAATGTGGGAGGACCCGGAGGATTTACGAGAAGTGGTCGTCTATTTGCACCACAAGTTCCGAAGGATAACAATGCTGAGGCTCTTGCTAGAACAAAAGGAAAATGAGTTGTAGTTGAAGAAGAACCAGCGCAAAAGGAAGTGCCCGAGAGTTCTTTTGAGGAGGACGTGGAGGAATTTATGAGAATTATCAAGAAAAGTGATTACAAGATCGTGGATCAGTTGAACCAGACACCGTAAAAAATCTCTATTCTCTCTCTATTGATGTGTTCCGAGGCACATCGTAACGCCCTGTTGAAAATGTTGAATATGGCTTATGTGCCTCAAGAGATTTCTGTTAACCAGCTTGAAGGTGTTATTGTAAATGTTAACATGAGACATGGTTTGGGATTCACGGATCTAGACTTGACACTTGAGGGTCGCAATCACGATAGAGCACTGCATATCACGATGGAATGCAAAGGCGCGGTTTTGTCGCATGTTTTGGTTGATACCGGTTCTTCTTTGAATGTGCTACCCAAAAAGGCTCTGAGTAAGCTTGATGCCGAAGGGGTTGTTCTCAAACCAAGTGATTTTGTTGTCCATGCTTTTGATGGATCTAAGCGATCGGTTTTTGGTGAAGTCACGTTGCCTGTGAAGATCGGCCCGGAAGTGTTTAACATTGTCTTCTATGTGATGGATATTCAACCAGCATATAGTTGTTTGTTGGGGCGTCCCAGGATACATGGAGCCGGAGCAGTTTCTTCAACTCTCCACCAAAAGCTAAAATATGTGTGGAATGGTCAAGATGTGACTGTGTGTGGTGAAGAGGACATCTTTGTGAGCCATTTATCCTCCTTCAAATATGTGGAGATGGATGGCAAAATTCATGAAACTCTATGTCAAGCTTTTGAGACTGTCAGTATTGAGAAGGTGGCTTTTGTTGAACAGAAGAAACCAGGTACCTCGATCGCGTCCTATAAACAAGCTCTGGAGGTTATTCATTCAGGTAACGCGGAAGGCTGGGGCAAGGTGATTGATGTGCCCGTAAAAGAAGACATGTTTGGCATTGGTTATCAGCCTTTTCAATCATCAGAGCAGAGTGTCCAGAATCAGAAAGGGCCGTGTACTTTCACTAGTGCTGGATTGATGAATCAGAGGGATGTCTTTGCAACAGACAATGAAGATGGTGACAGTGATTGTGATATGGATAATTGGGTGCGCCTGTGTGCTCCAGGGGAGAAGATCAACAACTGGACTGTTGAAGAAATAGTACAAGTTACTCTTCAGACAGAGTAATTTTCTTTTGTTTTTTCATTTTGCATGAAAAGCCCTACGCTTTGCCCAAGGCATAGTCGTTCATTGTAGGGCCACATCATGTTTTGAATTTTCAATGATTATCATCATTAAAGGATGTTTTACAATCAAATTTGTGTTCACTGTCTTTTTATTTTTATTACTTTCATTTTCAAAAACAATAAAAATGGCAATGTTTTTTTGTGACTTCCTTGAACTCTTTTCTAAAATAAAGCATGAAACACCGTTCGTGCAGAATTGATCTTGCGGATTCCATTAAAAACAATTCTGTTATGGCTCAGTATGACTTCGATAATCCCATTTACCAAGCCGAAGAGGAGAGTGAAGAAGATTGTGAACTCCCCAGAGAATTGGCCAGACTATTGAAACAGGAGGAAAGGGTCATTCAACCTCATCAGGAAGAGTTGGAAGTCATTAACCATGGTACTGAGGACGCAAAGAAAGAGATAAAGATAGGGGCTGCTTTAGAGGAAAAGGCCAAGAGAGGGCTGATTGAAATGCTGCAAGAATATGTGGACGTATTCGCATGGTCGTATCAAGATATGCCTGGTTTGGATACAGATATTGTGGTGCACAGGCTACCTCTCAGAGAAGATTGTCCTTCGGTAAAGCAGAAGCTTCGCAGAACTAGTCCTGATATGGCTGTCAAGATCAAAGAGGAGGTTCAGAAACAGTTGGATGCATGTTTTCTAGCAGTTACCAATTATCCCCCTTGGGTGGCCAACATCGTACCCGTGCCGAAGAAGGATGGTAAAGTCAGGATGTGTGTCGATTACCGAGATTTAAACAGAGCCAGTCCGAAGGATGACTTCCCATTACCTCACATTGATGTATTGGTCGATAACACTGCTCAGTCCTCGGTTTTCTCTTTCATGGATGGATTTTCTGGCTATAATCAGATCAAGATGGCGCCAGAAGACATGGAGAAGACGACATTCATTACACCTTGGGGCACGTTCTGTTATAAGGTAATGCCATTTGGGTTGAAGAACGCCGGTGCTACATACCAAAGAGCTATGACGACTCTCTTTCATGACATGATGCACAAAGAAATTGAAGTGTACGTGGATGATATGATTGCGAAGTCTCAGACAGAAGAGGAACACTTGGTAAACTTGCAAAAGTTGTTTGAAAGATAGAGAAAGTTCAAACTGAGGCTGAATCCAAACAAGTGTACATTTGGAGTGAGATCTGGAAAGCTGTTAGGTTTCATTGTCAGTGAGAATGGGATTGAGGTTGAACCAGCGAAAGTAAAAGCTATTCAAGAAATGCCTGAACTGTGACGGTGTATTCGTCGCTATATGATATATCGATTAAATCATAAGCTAAGAGATACATTGAAATTTTCGAGTCGCCACCGCACTTTTATTTATCCAAAGGACTGGCTAAAAAGCGAACAAAAGCCTAAGAAGTTTTACACGTAGAAAACTAATAAAAAGATCAGAGAGTCTGGGTAAGGGGTAAATTACGCAATGGGAAGGTGTTAGGCACCCACTACGTCCTAGGTACTCCTAGGGAGCCCTTTTCACACTTGTTGTACTAAATTGTTATTTGTTATGACATAAACATTGTGCAAACATGATTGGGATGATGAGAAAAGAATATACAATTTATTATTGGTTTATTGGGTTATTGGGTTATTTATTTTTGTGTTATTGGGTTCGAACGGATGAACCCGTTGCCTACGTACCTTCCATCAAAGGTAAGGATCAGAACGCCGTAGTTCGGCTAAAAGATTTCCAAAAGTTGGTGGATTCAGTTTTAAACACAAGCACTGAGGCTTTTCATTATCAATGGGAGAACACTCGACCAAAAAACAACATCCACCATGCGAGGATAGCTTCGACGTACTAGAGGGGTTAGCCCTGTTTGAAGTACGGAAGTCTTATAGTCGACTCACTAAGGATAGGCAAGATTTACATCAACCACAAAGATAATTGAAACCTATGGCTAATGTGAAAAGATTAACAATGGACAGAGCCAAAACAAGTGAATGAGTGAAGTTAATTGATTGTGATTATGAAAATGAAGTCAAAGTATGATTAAGATTGATTCAGAGAAGTATTATGAAATGGAGTTTGAAAAAAAGTCAAGGACTTGGGGTCCAGGTTTTTAGTTTGAAAACATGAAGATGTTTGCACAATATCTATGTCAAGTTTGAAATCAAAGTGTGAAAAGGTTTAGGACATAATGGGTGATGAATGGATGAGGATGGATAGTAAAACTCCTTAGAAGGTTCACTTCTTGAGATCATATGGGAGATGATTCAAGTGTGTCCTTTGGAATAGCAATTAATAATAACAAGCAAAGCAAAAGAAAAGCGGATATCGGATGCCAATCAATGGTCTTATACCAATCTCCTAAAACAAAACGGGATATCAGAAGCCACTCAATGGTCTTACACTAATCTCCATAGGCAAAGAAATAAAAAGCGGATACCGGATACCAATAGATGGATTTACACCAGTCTCCTAAAACAGAAATGGATATCAGATGCCACTCAATGGACTTACACTAATCTCCTCAGAAGAAAACAAGAATGAAATGTGGAAATCAACTGCCAATCTATCTGGACTTAGGTTAACTCCACAAATATGCTCATAGGAATACCAATGCCACGTTACAGGGACTTACAATGGATCCTCACATACAAGAACAAAAGCAACAATATAATCACAGGAATGCAAATGCCAACTTACAGGGACTTATAATTGCAACCTCTCACACAAACAGATGAACAAACTATGATCACCGGAAAGCAGATGCCAACTTACAGGGACTTATAACTGCAACCTCACATACAAACAAACAATGACAGAAGATAGGAGTGACCAATGAGGTCTTACACTCTATCCTTCCATATCCTAGGAGCAAATGCCAAAGCAATGGACTTACAATTGTCCTCAATGGGCAAACAACAATGATAGCATCACAAAAACAAATGAGATGAACATGCACTAATGGCAATTGATGATGATGATAAATGCATAGCATACAGGCAAACAAGTGCACATGAAGCAATCAATCAAGCAATGAATATCAAACAGCACACTCTATAGCCAAGCAGTGGGGGCTCACACAAGAGGGTTTGACTTTGAAAGTCCACTGTAATAGGTGAAGGTCGCTCTTAACCTGGCCATTGAGGGGCTCAGGTGAAGCAGATGAAAAGGAGATGAGGGGTGTGCCTCATTGCTTCTATCTCAAATTAGAGAGAGCATCAAAGAAAGTGTGGGAGTTCAGAAAGTAGGAACTCTCTCCACATATTATTGACTCGATTGATCTTGGGTATTTATCTCAATGCTTCAACCATGTAATGGGAGCAAAGAGAGGACACACTGAATAGTGGGGGATAGATTGCTTATCCCTACCTTCCACCAATTGCCTTACTTGAAGGACTTTTCCTGCTTAGGACAAATTTAAACAAACACAGGCATTGCCTCTTAAGGAGGACTTCAGACAGTTTGCCCGGTCAAATAACAGACCGGGTCTCCAGACTACATGAAGAAGAAGTAATTATACCTCAAAGCAAATGCTAAATAGCAAAGCAAGCAATCAAGTTCAAAGAACTTAGGCAACTAAAGTACCTGAAAAAGTCAAACCAATTAGTAAACAGCTCAACAGTCAAAATCAAAAGGAAATGAACCAATAGTCAACCACAGAGGGACCAATTGTGCAAAGCACAAAGACTCAAGCATATGAGTCACCTACAAAACAAAGGTTAGCACATCATATAATTCAACTCAAACAAATATTTGAATGATCCTCAAGGCATTGGTGCTTAACCTGAAACAGATGAACTCAACATAAGCTTAGAAGACCACTAGGACTAGCCTAGGGTCAAAGATGAAAGAAAAAGTCAAGGCAGCAAGGGAAAGTCAACCCAAACCAAGTTTAAACATTCAAGAAGCATTTTCAATTGGATTCATAATTGTATCATGCATCATGGTCATTTCATGTGCAAAAGGATGCAAAGCATGGCAAGAGAAGCATGCAAAAGTCAACAGCAAAGACTTCATTCAAAAGTCAACTCAAACAATCTCAAAAATTATGAAATAAATCACACTCAATCCTAACATCTAACATGGTATACATGTAAAATTTCATGGCATTTGGATGAGAGGAAGGCAGTCAAGTAAAATCATGAAGTCAAACCAAATTCAAGTAAGCATGGTGAAAGTCAACAAGCATGGGTCAACTTCAAAAAATCATATCAATTTGAAAACAGAAGAGAAATGAATGGGATTAACACCAATGCAAAGCTTGAGATGTCTAGTTATCACATATGAAATTTCATGATCATACAATAAGATTTGAGAATTTCACAAAAGATTTGGCAAGGCATAGCACAAAAAGTCAACAAATGACCAAATATGGAAGAAAATTCTCAATCAAATGGAAAACAGCAAGATTAATTCCAAGAAAATTCATACACAAACTAGACATGTGATAGATCATTCATGCAAAATTTGGGGTCAATTGGATAAGAGGAAGCATGTGAACAAAAATTGGGAAAATGCATGATCATGGTATAGCACCAAATGCAACACATAACTTCAGAAAATCATAACTCCCAATCCACAAATGATAAATGCACAAACTTTATATGGAAATGAAGGTCAATGTGTCTAGTTTCACCACAAAAAATTTCAAAGGGCATTGGATGCAACATGAGAATTTTACAAAGAGAATGGCACAAGGTATCATTTATGCACACATGTTGGGAAAACAAATATAATTTAAAATCCAGAACATGGAAAATTAATTAAAATTCACCATAAAATGGAGGACACATTCATGAGTATGAGGAAAAAATTTCACAATTTTTGGAGTTGAAATGAATAAAAAATAAATTGTTGAAGTTTGATGAAATAATGGAATGAACATGAACAAGATGGCATGGCAAGAGGTCAAACAAGGGTCAACGGATGGCAAAGTGGTAAATAGTGAAGTCACTAATTAAAACTACAGCGTTTTGATGAGGGAAACGAAATGTTCCTATTGGCTCTCAGCCAATGGAACAGTGCACGCAGGTGAAAAGCAAACAACATCAACCAATTGCAATTCAAGTTCTGGGAATTTACACACAACATTAGGGTTTAACAGCCAGGCAATCATTCAACTTCATGGTATCGATCCAAAACAAAACAAACAACAGCAATGGCTCATCATTCAGCTTGATCAATCAACCAAAACAACAACAAATGAACAGCAACATGTATCATAACCATTATGCAACAGTCAAACACTCACGGCCAAATACAGCTAACACAAAAACATGTAGATTTTATGAGCAAGTTCAAAACAGCAGCAGCATATTCATCATTGTCATGTACTCATCATAACAGCATCAAGCAGACAGCAATGGTAATGATCATTTATCATTTTAGCAAACCTAGCTAACAGCAAACAACATAATCATGGGAGTTTCTAGTCATGGTTCATGGTTCAAATAACAGCAGCATTGGTATTTGTAATCAACAGCAACACAAAAAATCGACCAGCCATTATAACAGCATCACAACATTGAACAACCACCACCAAACACGACAAACACAATGCAATGGATTTCTAACAGCAACCAACAACAGCATGGCATTCATGGCAAGGTTCTCGCAGCAAGCAGTCCACAGCATACAACACCATCATGTGGACTTTCTAGGCATGGTTATAAGGTTCAGCATACAAACATCATCATCATGTTTCATCATACACAACAGCAAGCAACCAACAGGATATAGCACAAAACATATGGTTTTTTGGGTTCAAGCATAACAGCAGCAGGGCATGCTTCATGATATTTCCAACATCAACACCAAAACTCGATCAGCAAACAACAGCATTCAACATGGTTCATGTAAATTTTCTAAGCATGTTCATAATGTTTTAAACTGCAGCAAGGTATATTTAGCATGGCAGCTCATGTGTTCATCAGCAATATATCAAACAAAGCAACAGCACACGCCAGCATATAAACAGCATGGCCTTCTAACTCATGAGTCAAACATCAGCATTAACAAAAAACAACTTCGAATGAAGTGCATCAACATCATGGCAATGGCTTTGGTGATATCATGTAGCAAAAATAACCAACACACACACATGCAAAATTCTGGCAAATTCATCATAACAGCAGCAGGGCATTTGCAGCATCAATTTCATCATCATGTAACCAAATGAAATAAACAAACAGCATTCAACACAAACAAACATAACATGAATCAAGGTGGATTTCTGGACATGTTCCTAGAGTTTCAAACAAGCAGCAACATGGTTTCAGCATCATGTGTTCATCATGTATCAACATTGAGGTCATCAACATTATCATCAATTGAGATTCCAACAAATAAACAACTAACAACAGCATGGCTAACATGTTCAGCTCATAGAAACAAGCTTCAAGCAACATCCCACAATAACATGGCATTGCAACAACTACCAACATCTAAACTCAACCAACAACAAAACACAATCACTCATGAGAAAAACTGGGCAGGGTTAAGTTTGGCATGAACAGCATACAATCACAATCCTCATGCAACTTGGATTTTCGAAATGTGCAGAAATAGAAATTGAACACCCTAATAGCTTCATTCAAGCATGGTGATGACTAAACCAAGCAACATTTTCAGTATAAAACACCATGGAATGGGATTCGAACTAAAAATCATGTGTACATAAAACTTAAATCACAGATTTCTTATGAATCAATCAACCAAATCGTGTAAGACAAAGTGCATGAACTTCAGCAAGCTAAGACCTACATTAATCATGTGATAGTTTGGCAAAGTGAAGGATTCGAAAAAATACCAATGATGAAGCAAGCTGATGATGCAGTGTTGTTTTGGATCCTTTAGCTCGAAACAGGTACTCTCTTGGCCTTGGAATGGTAGATGGTGAAGCTATTTAAGCTCAAGCATGCTTGGACACGAGCAGATTACAAATTGCCATGACTGGTCCTTCGAAAAACAGAGCTAGAAAATGGCAATCCAGTTGTGATTTGGTGGTTGGAACAAGCTCAATGTTGGTGATGGATGATGGAACAACCAAAGGCAGCTTGAGGGTTTTGGAATTTTTGTGCAGAAAATGTGCTTTTGCCAAAATGCAAGAGAGAGTGAGGGTGTATTTCTGGTCCGTGGCTGCTGCAAAACTAGGGTAAAAATGTGACAGAAGAAAGCTTATAAGGGTCTGTTTAGCATTTGTTAATCAAGTGGTAAGCTAGTTTAGTGTAAATGCCTTCATTTGCAAAGTTGCTAATTGTGGACAAAGTGGAAAACGGGAGGTGCAATGCTGCTCAGATGGGCCTGCAACAGGCCGCAAGAAGGACAACATGTTTGCTGTTTTGGTTGTACAAGTGAAATGCTGTACTGGTTTTGCTTTATGAAGCTTCTTGCCAATTTTCAAGTTTTAGCATTTGGTCCAAAAATGATGGCATAAGGGTGAAATGAACATGGTTTAGGAATTGGAACAAGTCACAAATATGATTTAGAACATTTCCCAATTGGCAAAATCAAGAAAAAGTCAAAGAAACAAAAGTCAAAGTTTGGTCAAACTTTGAATTTAAATGCAAAAGGTCCAAAAATGCCATTTTGAATGGTAAGGTTTTAGGTCATGAAATTTATATTTTTGGAAAGAGGATGAAAAATGTGGTTTGTAGGAAAAAACCCCACCAAATTTGGCCTTATGGTTTGAGAGTTATGGCTTGTTGAAGTTCAAAAATTGGTGAAAATGATTTGATCATATCTTGACAACCACACATGGGATTTGAGAGTTCTTGGACTTTTTGAAAATGGGAGAACAAGATCTTCAACTTTCATGTTGGGCAAAAATTCATTTGAAGCTTGCATCATGATGTAAGTTTAAGATCAAGAAGTTTCCATTTTTGGCAGTTGAAATTACAGGTCCACTTTCTATTTCTGGAAAATTTCTGATTTGACTTGATTTTCTTCCATGATGAGGTTTGACATGATAGATGAGGCTTATACAAGCATGAATGAACTCCTTCAGATCAATTCTATCCATCAAATCCCTGATTAAATCCACAGTTGACCAAGTTTGACTGTCTGTTGACTTTTCTAGGGTTTTGAATGATTGAGCCTCTTCTGATGATTTCCAAACCCTAATTCCTTGAGAACTTGATTTCAAATGATGTCTCAAGATGTATGAACTTTTGATTACTGATCATGGTGCCCAAATTCTGCAAGAATGGCCACCATCCATTGCTTTGACTAATCAATGGCTGACTTTGACCTAATTGCTGATGATTGCTTTAACTGCAAGCAAAAAGGTTAGACTGACAATATTTTTGTACTTTTGGATGATAAACATATGAAAAGCAATAATATACAAATGCAAAGTATGCTTGGTGATCAAGAAACAACCCACAAAGCAATCTACCCACTAAGAGGAAAGCAAAGGCATGCATTGATCCTTGAGGTTATGTCATGAATGATATGGGCCATGAGGGATCTTAGGGCCCAAAATTGGGGTCTTACAGATGCCCCTATTTAAGGTCATTCTAGCCGGAGAAGTGAAGTTTAGAAATCTTCATCTCGACGCGGTAGAATGGGCTTAAATAACAGTAATGAGACAAATTTTGGTCCCTAAGAGGCCTCATGATGCAAATATGCATGCAAAAGACACAAATTCCGTGGGGAATATGATTCACACAGAAGAAAGACGATCCATCGGAGTAATACACTCACCAGGAACAGAGACTCTAATAAGACTCTATGGGGATAATAAAAGAAAAAGAAATGTGTGGACAATACACGACTCCAAACTGGGGAAAAACAAAACTGACATAACGTGAACAAGACACAACTCTGATTAGGAAATACAGAAAAACAAACTGGAGAACTCACTGGGAGGTGAAGGACTCACACTTGGGAAAAGAATTCCAAAGGAAAATAAATCCATTGGAGAGACACAAGCTGACTCCTGAGGAGAAGCAAAAGAAAACTCCACTGGGGAAGTAACAAAGCAAATGAGATGTTACCAGGCATACGGGTAACAAACTCAGGAAGGAACACCAAGGATACCGGTTACTGGGTATATAATAGGTGACCGACCAAAGCGTGAATTGGTGTGTGTTCCAAAACACTCATCATCCTGAAGTGAGCGAAAGCAAACTTGTTTATAGGATGGATATTTGATTCTGTAAAGAATGCAAATCTTACTCTGAGGGGAAAGCAACAAAGGATTGACCCAAGAGTGAACGAGACATACTATTCATTACCGGCAGACCGTGAATAATATACTCAAAAGGAAAATTATCCTGAACCGGTTACTGGGTTGTTTAAGGATAAAATCCGAAATCGTGAATTGGTTTGTGTTCCAAGACACTCATCATCCGAAAGAAAGCGAAAGCAAACTTGTTTAAAGGATGGACAAAAAAAACGTGAATTGGTGTGTGTTCCAAAACACTCATCACCCGAAAGAAAGCTAGAACAGCAGACTTGTTTAAAGGATGGCTGAAAAAGCGTGAATTGGTGTGTGTTCCAAGACACTCATCATCCGAAAGAAAGCTAGAACAGCAGACTTGTTTAAAGGATGGTCAAAAAAGCGTGAATTGGTGTGTGTTCCAAAACACTCATCATCCGAAAGAAAGCTAGAACAGCAGACTTGTTTAAAGGATGGTCAAAAAACGTGAATTGGTGTGTGTTCCAAGACACTCATTATCCGAAAGAAAGCTAGAACAGCAGACTTGTTTAAAGGATGGTCAAAAAACGTGAATTGGTGTGTGTTCCAAAACACTCATCATCCGAAAGAAAGCTAGAACAGCAGACTTGTTTAAAGGATGGACAAAAAAGCGTGAATTGGTGTGTGTTCCAAAACACTCATCATCCTGAACGCAAACTGGTTAAAGGATGGGCAAAAAAGCGTGAATTGGTGTGTGTTCCAAGACACTCATCATCCGAAAGAAAGCTAGAACAGCAGACTTGTTTAAAGGATGGGCAAAAAAGCGTGAATTGGTGTGTGTTCCAAAACACTCATCATCCGAAAGAAAGCTAGAACAGCAGACTTGTTTAAAGGATGGTCAAAAAACGTGAATTGGTGTGTGTTCCAAAACACTCATCATCCGAAAGAAAGCTAGAACAGCAGACTTGTTTAAAGGATGGTCAAAAAACGTGAATTGGTGTGTGTTCCAAAACACTCATCATCCGAAAGAAAGCTAGAACAGCAGACTTGTTTAAAGGATGGTCAAAAAACGTGAATTGGTGTGTGTTCCAAGACACTCATCACCCTAAAGAAAGCTAGAACAGCAGACTTGTTTAAAGGATGGTCAAAAAACGTGAATTGGTGTGTGTTCCAAGACACTCATCACCCTAAACACAAATTGGTTAAAGGATGGACATTCGATTCTACAAAGAATGCGAATCTTGCTCAGCTGGGGAAAATCAACAAAGGATTCCAACTAAAGAGCGCATGAGACATATTATTCATTACCGGCAGACCGTGAATAATATACTCGCATAAAAGATTATCCTGAACCGGTTACTGGGTTGTTAAGGATAAAAAACCGAAAAGAAAGGCATCGGGATACCAGAATAGGTATATAATGATGACCAATCAAAAGGAGCAACAGACATTACCAACAAAAGGGTAAATGAAAGGCGAACTGCTGAGGATAAATTGCAAGCATCCAGCAATTATCGACAGAAGACTAGCTGGGGATGCATTGGTATACAACCAATGATCCGGGGAACAAATCACTAGCATACGGTGAAAAGACCCACTGGGGATAAAATTGCTAGCATACGGCAATTATCCACAAAAGACTTGCTAGGGACATAAGTGCTGATCTGAGCAACTTATCCAAGCAACGGAAAATCATCATCAAATATTGAATGAAGATAACCACAAAAATTAGGGTTTACATCTACCGAATACGGGGTAGAAGACCAACAACTCCGCGTGGGGATAGAACAAATCACAAATCCGCACGGGAACCCAAAATAGGGTTATAACAAACCACAAACTGCTGGAGAGCAGGAAAAATATAAGGGTTTACAACTACCGGGATACGGGTAGAAAACCAAAACTCTGGCTGGAGAATAAAAGGTGTATAACCACAAATTCTGTTAAGAAAGCCAGGAAAGATAGGACTTACAACTACCGGTTATGAGGGTAGAGGCCCAAAAACATTCCGCTGGGGAACAACCCACTGGGAAACACAAGATATCTGACAAATAGTCAATTCGGGAACGATCCGAAAAAACAGACTGAATCAAGACACGTCCTAATGAGGATATAACTCAAATAGGAAAATCCATCCCAATATATGTGTTGGGGAGGAAACGGAAGAAACCGTCATCCACGAGGATATATCTCAGTGGGGAACTGCAGAAGGAAAGACAACATTTTCTGCTTATGGGGGTTGACTCTATATGGAGAGATTTTAAACACCCGACATCTGCTTGGGGAGATCTGTAATGAGATCTATATCACCATAGCAGGAGACACGACAAACAAAAGATATATGGCGAAAAATGCAACATGAATATCTGAATGTTTTATGAATATGCATGAATATGCGTGATTTATGTTTGATGAATGCTGACAAAACAGACAGTTCTAACACAAACAGGTTCAGGAACAAAACGTCCGGTATTATACTTCCAGGGGAAAAAACCAACTGGAAAGCCAATCTGCGGAGATCTACATGCTGAAGAGCAAAGATCTGCAGGTACTGCTGAAGAAGCAGAGAATCAGAGATATCAGGAAACAACCCAATCAGGGCACAGAAAGTCGCAACGGGCGAAACGGCCACCAAGACAAGTCTGTAAGGGAACAAGAGAAAACCCAAAGATATCTGCAGGGGATCCCAGTGTCGACTGAGAAACAAAGGTGCATAAGCACGAACTGCTGTTGAAGCAAATCCACACAATTCCACTGGGGAATAACCCACTGAGGGAGAATGATATCATCCAAATAGAGTGTAACTGCATAAGCAACTCTACTGGGGAAAGCTGTCGACTACTCTCTTGGGAACAAACCATTGAGGGAGGACAGATCAAACAAGTAGATTCTGGAACGAACCACTCCACTTGGGGAGAATATACACAGCAAACTGATCACAACAAGTAGATTCCGCAATATAAGCCACTCTACTGGGGATCACGAACAGTCAGGAAATTAATCCGTTCACTGGAGGCTAGAGCCATCATCCGACCATACTGGGATTGAAGGAGTATTCAACAGGCAAAAACCGCCACAACAAACAGTCTGCAGACTAAGCTGAGGAAAAGATGGTTGCAATACGGGGATATCAACCCAAACAAACATCGAGTAGGAAAATAAATCCTGCTTTGCTGGAGAGAATAACTCTGATGGAGAGACAACAACAAATCCGCAGACGACTTCGCCGGGGAGAAGGTAAAGTACCGGGTATCACTGACTTATCGAATCTTCACAAAGAAAGCGATCGTGCTGAGGAAACAGACAAATCCTGCTGGCACACTGCATGGGGAAAAGCGGTAACAACTCCACTTGCAACCCTGGTGGGGATGTTAATAACAGTTCTTCTCGCGACTCCGGGGGGAGTATCAATCAATCAGTTATACTCATGACTGCGCTGAGGAGACAAATAAAGTCTGGGGCATACGACCCACTGGAGAAAGTGACGGGGCACCAAGATGACAAACCATCAACCGCCGAAACTTCTTAAGAAAACACCCATGCTAGGGGAACTGCTGCTGGAGAAAACGAAGTCTTCAACAACACTCTGCTTGCGACTGTACTGGGGAACAACCCCAACAACAACTTTGTCCGAGGAACAACCTCAACAAAGATCTGGAGAAAGAAGATACAACCAAACCAGGAATATGAACCAATGTCTTACCTGTTGGGAATCATGCCACCCTCGGGAGAGCACTGAGATATTCTTGAGTATCCTTTCAATCTTGTGAATGTTCACTTTGTCTAAAACGACAATTTTGAAAAATTGATTTGTTTAAAACAATGACATTTTATCAATTTAAAACAATGCAAAACATTTGTTGAATTGAAACAAATAAGAGTGCAAATAATTGGATAAAAAGCTCAAATTGATTTGATAGAATGGTAGTCTGCAAATGGCAAAACTCCATAGATCTGTACAAATTTGAAATCAGTGATTTATATTGGAAGAGGGCTACATCGAACATAATGATCCTTTCTCTACCAATTTGAATCTCGATGTATCCGAAGCTTCAGTTGACGACGAGTCGAGAATCTTCTGACGAAATGACGACTGATGAACCAGAAAGTCTTGTCAGGATGCAGTTACTTGCCAAAATCCCTAATTTTTGCCTAGATTGCCCCAGAGTGAGGTACTCAATCTAGCGGGATGCAAATATATATCTTTTTTCAAGTCTCTAATTTTTGCCTGGATTACCCTTGCGGGTTCTCCACCGAGACGCTCATTTTTGCCTAAGCCGCCCTTTCGGGTTTTCAACTTAGCGAGCTATTCTGTTTTTTTCATTTGTTTTTTTTCATTTGCATATACTTTTTTTTTTTAGGCAAAGTATCTCTTGACTGCATCTGAATTCACAGGACGAGTGAAATCCTCCCCATCCATTGTTGTAAGCATCAAAGCACCGCCTGAAAAGGCTCTCTTAACAACATATGGACCCTCGTAGTTTGGAGTCCACTTGCCCCTGGAATCGGGCGCGAAAGACAAAACTTTCTTGAGCACAAGGTCACCTTCTCGGAACACACGAGGCTTGACCTTCTTGTCGAATGCTTTTTCATTCTCTGCTGATATAACTGACCATGGCACATGGCAGTTAAACGCTTCTCTTCGATCAAATTCAACTGGTCATAACGACTCTGAATCCATTCAGCATCAGTCAACTAGGGACTTTGAGGGTATAATTTTCTTTTTTCCCTTGGAAAAATTTTGAAAAAATTTTCCTGGTTTTTTGATTTCTTCTTCTTTTTTCACCCTCTTTTTTTTTTTTTTTTTTTTTTTTTTTTTTTTTTTGTTTTTTTTTTTTTTTTGTAATCCCCAGTTTGACTGTTTTGCTGATTCTCATGATACAGCTGAATGAGCTTCTTTGTGCTCAAGAAGGCGGGTAATCTCGTCAGGAATCCCCTTCAACATCATCCTCCTCTGCCTCAGATACAAGGACTTCAAGATTGGGAGATGGCGTTGGATCATTATGTTTAATGGGTTTAGAAATCCCTGCATAATGATTCTGGATAATGAAAAGCATTTGTATTTAAACAAGCAAATCATTTATGCAGATGAAAAAGCTGTTTTTGTTTTTCATGGTTTTTTGTGATCACTGATTTCATGCAAAAAGCAAAAAGTGAAAACAAAATGGAAAAACAAATGTTTGACAATGCATTAATTGAATGAAAACATCATTGTATTAAATGCTGCCAACAATGTCATCACTTCTCCTTTTGGCATGGGAGAAGGGTTTTAAACAAAGTGAACAAATCATGCTGATTTATGAATGACCGTAGGAACATCCACAGCGACCCAATTGTGGCAAGACACCACCAGGTATGATAAAATTGTTCAGGTCCTCTGCATCTTCTAAGATAACCGCAGCCTCTTCTTCAGGTTGATCGGCATGGATGAATCCTCCACTTGCGAACAAACCTTGCTCATTAAGTGCCCCAGAACAGTGGCCAATGCCAGCCCGGGATTGGTCAACCAGGAATAAATCCATCAACAGGAATAAATCCATCAACAGCACTAAGGCTGGCAAAATCCTCTCTGAATTCACAACTCTCTTGCTCAGGATGATCCATAAATCTGGCAGAGTCGGCTCTGGTATAATACCGGCAAAGTGCGTCTTCAAAATGAATGAAGGTCGCAGGGTCAGACCACAGGACGGGAGACCGGAACAAAACACCTTCTTATGCAAATGATGCATGAAGTGTTTATGCATATGCTTGTTTTTTTTTTTTTATACTTCAAAGGAACCCGAGGGTTTTATTTGCAAACTTTGAAATTTTAAGCATTTTGATCTTACATGAAAATATCCCATCAGATATATCAGGTGAAAAAATTTTCCCGGTTTTTTCATGTTTTGAAAATTTTTGCAAATAAACTCCTTTGAGTTCCTTGAAAATTTTCTTTTTTTTCTGATGATATGAATGCGGATGAATGCGTGAATGTATGAATGCAACAAACACACTCAAGGATCAAGCAAGGCACACCAAACAAAGGTCGTGGGAAAGCTCTATGTATCCCTAATATCAATCATCCATTTTGGTGGATTTAGGTTTTCACCTTATCGACACCCAAGTTCCATTGATATTAACGGTACATGAACCGGCTCTAACATTCTTAATATCAACCAGCCGCTTTGGTGGATCTTTAGGTTTTACACCTGATCCGGGATCCATTGATATTAACAATGTTTGAACGACTCAACCACGAATCACGGGTTTGTTGAGAGTCACGAGCATGGAGTCTCGGTTAAGAACCACCCAAAGGGAGTGTACTAGGGTTTAAACCTGCCAGACATGTTCTATCAGAGGTTCCCATAATCATCGTTCCATCTTTCGAATATTATCGGAGGAACGAATACTCGTATTCCAAGAATATTCTCAAGAGAAACTCTTACGAGTGTAGTATCGCGTAACAATCGCATCAGAACTGACATCTGAACGACCTCCGCACTACGGTCCTAAAAATAGGCCAAGATGGGTTTGGTAAACTAAGGTCCTTGGCTTCTGCGGAACATGATTGAAAGAATAATGCCTAACCACAAATAACTTGTGTGACATTATTAGTTCAACATGACCTCCACCAAGTGAATGGACTCGCAAGTCAACTGGCTAAGGACTACTCCACACCAGTCGACAAGACTATGCCATTCTCCTATCCTAGAGAGCACTCGAGTTCGGGTATAGAACTCATCTCACAGATCACCAAAGAAAACAGCAAATGTATATCAAGCAATTCACACATTACAATCAATACATTCATCCCAAATTGTACAAAAATATGTCAAATGACAAATAAATAATATAGCACAACAAGGGTGAAAAGTAGGCAATACCACCAGGGATTCTGAGTATTCCCCAGCAGAGTCGCCACTTTTCTGTGACGGTGTATTCGTCGCTATATGATATATCGATTAAATCATAAGCTAAGAGATACATTGAAATTTTCGAGTCGCCACCGCACTTTTATTTATCCAAAGGACTGGCTAAAAAGCGAACAAAAGCCTAAGAAGTTTTACACGTAGAAAACTAATAAAAAGATCAGAGAGTCTGGGTAAGGGGTAAATTACGCAATGGGAAGGTGTTAGGCACCCACTACGTCCTAGGTACTCCTAGGGAGCCCTTTTCACACTTGTTGTACTAAATTGTTATTTGTTATGACATAAACATTGTGCAAACATGATTGGGATGATGAGAAAAGAATATACAATTTATTATTGGTTTATTGGGTTATTGGGTTATTTATTTTTGTGTTATTGGGTTCGAACGGATGAACCCGTTGCCTACGTACCTTCCATCAAAGGTAAGGATCAGAACGCCGTAGTTCGGCTAAAAGATTTCCAAAAGTTGGTGGATTCAGTTTTAAACACAAGCACTGAGGCTTTTCATTATCAATGGGAGAACACTCGACCAAAAAACAACATCCACCATGCGAGGATAGCTTCGACGTACTAGAGGGGTTAGCCCTGTTTGAAGTACGGAAGTCTTATAGTCGACTCACTAAGGATAGGCAAGATTTACATCAACCACAAAGATAATTGAAACCTATGGCTAATGTGAAAAGATTAACAATGGACAGAGCCAAAACAAGTGAATGAGTGAAGTTAATTGATTGTGATTATGAAAATGAAGTCAAAGTATGATTAAGATTGATTCAGAGAAGTATTATGA
This sequence comes from Lathyrus oleraceus, assembly GCF_024323335.1. Taxonomy (NCBI): domain Eukaryota; kingdom Viridiplantae; phylum Streptophyta; class Magnoliopsida; order Fabales; family Fabaceae; genus Lathyrus; species Lathyrus oleraceus. Next base: position 353,312,117 of record NC_066580.1, on the reverse strand, counting down.
AATGGAGTTTGAAAAAAAGTCAAGGACTTGGGGTCCAGGTTTTTAGTTTGAAAACATGAAGATGTTTGCACAATATCTATGTCAAGTTTGAAATCAAAGTGTGAAAAGGTTTAGGACATAATGGGTGATGAATGGATGAGGATGGATAGTAAAACTCCTTAGAAGGTTCACTTCTTGAGATCATATGGGAGATGATTCAAGTGTGTCCTTTGGAATAGCAATTAATAATAACAAGCAAAGCAAAAGAAAAGCGGATATCGGATGCCAATCAATGGTCTTATACCAATCTCCTAAAACAAAACGGGATATCAGAAGCCACTCAATGGTCGTACACTAATCTCCATAGGCAAAGAAATAAAAAGCGGATACCGGATACCAATAGATGGATTTACACCAGTCTCCTAAAACAGAAATGGATATCAGATGCCACTCAATGGACTTACACTAATCTCCTCAGAAGAAAACAAGAATGAAATGTGGAAATCAACTGCCAATCTATCTGGACTTAGGTTAACTCCACAAATATGCTCATAGGAATACCAATGCCACGTTACAGGGACTTACAATGGATCCTCACATACAAGAACAAAAGCAACAATATAATCACAGGAATGCAAATGCCAACTTACAGGGACTTATAATTGCAACCTCTCACACAAACAGATGAACAAACTATGATCACCGGAAAGCAGATGCCAACTTACAGGGACTTATAACTGCAACCTCACATACAAACAAACAATGACAGAAGATAGGAGTGACCAATGAGGTCTTACACTCTATCCTTCCATATCCTAGGAGCAAATGCCAAAGCAATGGACTTACAATTGTCCTCAATGGGCAAACAACAATGATAGCATCACAAAAACAAATGAGATGAACATGCACTAATGGCAATTGATGATGATGATAAATGCATAGCATACAGGCAAACAAGTGCACATGAAGCAATCAATCAAGCAATGAATATCAAACAGCACACTCTATAGCCAAGCAGTGGGGGCTCACACAAGAGGGTTTGACTTTGAAAGTCCACTGTAATAGGTGAAGGTCGCTCTTAACCTGGCCATTGAGGGGCTCAGGTGAAGCAGATGAAAAGGAGATGAGGGGTGTGCCTCATTGCTTCTATCTCAAATTAGAGAGAGCATCAAAGAAAGTGTGGGAGTTCAGAAAGTAGGAACTCTCTCCACATATTATTGACTCGATTGATCTTGGGTATTTATCTCAATGCTTCAACCATGTAATGGGAGCAAAGAGAGGACACACTGAATAGTGGGGGATAGATTGCTTATCCCTACCTTCCACCAATTGCCTTACTTGAAGGACTTTTCCTGCTTAGGACAAATTTAAACAAACACAGGCATTGCCTCTTAAGGAGGACTTCAGACAGTTTGCCCGGTCAAATAACAGACCGGGTCTCCAGACTACATGAAGAAGAAGTAATTATACCTCAAAGCAAATGCTAAATAGCAAAGCAAGCAATCAAGTTCAAAGAACTTAGGCAACTAAAGTACCTGAAAAAGTCAAACCAATTAGTAAACAGCTCAACAGTCAAAATCAAAAGGAAATGAACCAATAGTCAACCACAGAGGGACCAATTGTGCAAAGCACAAAGACTCAAGCATATGAGTCACCTAAAAAACAAAGGTTAGCACATCATATAATTCAACTCAAACAAATATTTGAATGATCCTCAAGGCATTGGTGCTTAACCTGAAACAGATGAACTCAACATAAGCTTAGAAGACCACTAGGACTAGCCTAGGGTCAAAGATGAAAGAAAAAGTCAAGGCAGCAAGGGAAAGTCAACCCAAACCAAGTTTAAACATTCAAGAAGCATTTTCAATTGGATTCATAATTGTATCATGCATCATGGTCATTTCATGTGCAAAAGGATGCAAAGCATGGCAAGAGAAGCATGCAAAAGTCAACAGCAAAGACTTCATTCAAAAGTCAACTCAAACAATCTCAAAAATTATGAAATAAATCACACTCAATCCTAACATCTAACATGGTATACATGTAAAATTTCATGGCATTTGGATGAGAGGAAGGCAGTCAAGTAAAATCATGAAGTCAAACCAAATTCAAGTAAGCATGGTGAAAGTCAACAAGCATGGGTCAACTTCAAAAAATCATATCAATTTGAAAACAGAAGAGAAATGAATGGGATTAACACCAATGCAAAGCTTGAGATGTCTAGTTATCACATATGAAATTTCATGATCATACAATAAGATTTGAGAATTTCACAAAAGATTTGGCAAGGCATAGCACAAAAAGTCAACAAATGACCAAATATGGAAGAAAATTCTCAATCAAATGGAAAACAGCAAGATTAATTCCAAGAAAATTCATACACAAACTAGACATGTGATAGATCATTCATGCAAAATTTGGGGTCAATTGGATAAGAGGAAGCATGTGAACAAAAATTGGGAAAATGCATGATCATGGTATAGCACCAAATGCAACACATAACTTCAGAAAATCATAACTCCCAATCCACAAATGATAAATGCACAAACTTTATATGGAAATGAAGGTCAATGTGTCTAGTTTCACCACAAAAAATTTCAAAGGGCATTGGATGCAACATGAGAATTTTACAAAGAGAATGGCACAAGGTATCATTTATGCACACATGTTGGGAAAACAAATATAATTTAAAATCCAGAACATGGAAAATTAATTAAAATTCACCATAAAATGGAGGACACATTCATGAGTATGAGGAAAAAATTTCACAATTTTTGGAGTTGAAATGAATAAAAAATAAATTGTTGAAGTTTGATGAAATAATGGAATGAACATGAACAAGATGGCATGGCAAGAGGTCAAACAAGGGTCAACGGATGGCAAAGTGGTAAATAGTGAAGTCACTAATTAAAACTACAGCGTTTTGATGAGGGAAACGAAATGTTCCTATTGGCTCTCAGCCAATGGAACAGTGCACGCAGGTGAAAAGCAAACAACATCAACCAATTGCAATTCAAGTTCTGGGAATTTACACACAGCATTAGGGTTTAACAGCCAGGCAATCATTCAACTTCATGGTATCGATCCAAAACAAAACAAACAACAGCAATGGCTCATCATTCAGCTTGATCAATCAACCAAAACAACAACAAATGAACAACAACATGTATCATAACCATTATGCAACAGTCAAACACTCACGGCCAAATACAGCTAACACAAAAACATGTAGATTTTATGAGCAAGTTCAAAACAGCAGCAGCATATTCATCATTGTCATGTACTCATCATAACAGCATCAAGCAGACAGCAATGGTAATGATCATTTATCATTTTAGCAAACCTAGCTAACAGCAAACAACATAATCATGGGAGTTTCTAGTCATGGTTCATGGTTCAAATAACAGCAGCATTGGTATTTGTAATCAACAGCAACACAAAAAATCGACCAGCCATTATAACAGCATCACAACATTGAACAACCACCACCAAACACGACAAACACAATGCAATGGATTTCTAACAGCAACCAACAACAGCATGGCATTCATGGCAAGGTTCTCGCAGCAAGCAGTCCACAGCATACAACACCATCATGTGGACTTTCTAGGCATGGTTATAAGGTTCAGCATACAAACATCATCATCATGTTTCATCATACACAACAGCAAGCAACCAACAGGATATAGCACAAAACATATGGTTTTTTGGGTTCAAGCATAACAGCAGCAGGGCATGCTTCATGATATTTCCAACATCAACACCAAAACTCGATCAGCAAACAACAGCATTCAACATGGTTCATGTAAATTTTCTAAGCATGTTCATAATGTTTTAAACTGCAGCAAGGTATATTTAGCATGGCAGCTCATGTGTTCATCAGCAATATATCAAACAAAGCAACAGCACACGCCAGCATATAAACAGCATGGCCTTCTAACTCATGAGTCAAACATCAGCATTAACAAAAAACAACTTCGAATGAAGTGCATCAACATCATGGCAATGGCTTTGGTGATATCATGTAGCAAAAATAACCAACACACACACATGCAAAATTCTGGCAAATTCATCATAACAGCAGCAGGGCATTTGCAGCATCAATTTCATCATCATGTAACCAAATGAAATAAACAAACAGCATTCAACACAAACAAACATAACATGAATCAAGGTGGATTTCTGGACATGTTCCTAGAGTTTCAAACAAGCAGCAACATGGTTTCAGCATCATGTGTTCATCATGTAATCAACATTGAGGTCATCAACATTATCATCAATTGAGATTCCAACAAATAAACAACTAACAACAGCATGGCTAACATGTTCAGCTCATAGAAACAAGCTTCAAGCAACATCCCACAATAACATGGCATTGCAACAACTACCAACATCTAAACTCAACCAACAACAAAACACAATCACTCATGAGAAAAACTGGGCAGGGTTAAGTTTGGCATGAACAGCATACAATCACAATCCTCATGCAACTTGGATTTTCGAAATGTGCAGAAATAGAAATTGAACACCCTAATAGCTTCATTCAAGCATGGTGATGACTAAACCAAGCAACATTTTCAGTATAAAACACCATGGAATGGGATTCGAACTAAAAATCATGTGTACATAAAACTTAAATCACAGATTTCTTATGAATCAATCAACCAAATCGTGTAAGACAAAATGCATGAACTTCAGCAAGCTAAGACCTACATTAATCATGTGATAGTTTGGCAAAGTGAAGGATTCGAAAAAATACCAATGATGAAGCAAGCTGATGATGCAGTGTTGTTTTGGATCCTTTAGCTCGAAACAGGTACTCTCTTGGCCTTGGAATGGTAGATGGTGAAGCTATTTAAGCTCAAGCATGCTTGGACACGAGCAGATTACAAATTGCCATGACTGGTCCTTCGAAAAACAGAGCTAGAAAATGGCAATCCAGTTGTGATTTGGTGGTTGGAACAAGCTCAATGTTGGTGATGGATGATGGAACAACCAAAGGCAGCTTGAGGGTTTTGGAATTTTTGTGCAGAAAATGTGCTTTTGCCAAAATGCAAGAGAGAGTGAGGGTGTATTTCTGGTCCGTGGCTGCTGCAAAACTAGGGTAAAAATGTGACAGAAGAAAGCTTATAAGGGTCTGTTTAGCATTTGTTAATCAAGTGGTAAGCTAGTTTAGTGTAAATGCCTTCATTTGCAAAGTTGCTAATTGTGGACAAAGTGGAAAACGGGAGGTGCAATGCTGCTCAGATGGGCCTGCAACAGGCCGCAAGAAGGACAACATGTTTGCTGTTTTGGTTGTACAAGTGAAATGCTGTACTGGTTTTGCTTTATGAAGCTTCTTGCCAATTTTCAAGTTTTAGCATTTGGTCCAAAAATGATGGCATAAGGGTGAAATGAACATGGTTTAGGAATTGGAACAAGTCACAAATATGATTTAGAACATTTCCCAATTGGCAAAATCAAGAAAAAGTCAAAGAAACAAAAAGTCAAAGTTTGGTCAAACTTTGAATTTAAATGCAAAAGGTCCAAAAATGCCATTTTGAATGGTAAGGTTTTAGGTCATGAAATTTATATTTTTGGAAAAAGGATGAAAAATGTGGTTTGTAGGAAAAAACCCCACCAAATTTGGCCTTATGGTTTGAGAGTTATGGCTTGTTGAAGTTCAAAAATTGGTGAAAATGATTTGATCATATCTTGACAACCACACATGGGATTTGAGAGTTCTTGGACTTTTTGAAAATGGGAGAACAAGATCTTCAACTTTCATGTTGGGCAAAAATTCATTTGAAGCTTGCATCATGATGTAAGTTTAAGATCAAGAAGTTTCCATTTTTGGCAGTTGAAATTACAGGTCCACTTTCTATTTCTGGAAAATTTCTGATTTGACTTGATTTTCTTCCATGATGAGGTTTGACATGATAGATGAGGCTTATACAAGCATGAATGAACTCCTTCAGATCAATTCTATCCATCAAATCCCTGATTAAATCCACAGTTGACCAAGTTTGACTGTCTGTTGACTTTTCTAGGGTTTTGAATGATTGAGCCTCTTCTGATGATTTCCAAACCCTAATTCCTTGAGAACTTGATTTCAAATGATGTCTCAAGATGTATGAACTTTTGATTACTGATCATGGTGCCCAAATTCTGCAAGAATGGCCACCATCCATTGCTTTGACTAATCAATGGCTGACTTTGACCTAATTGCTGATGATTGCTTTAACTGCAAGCAAAAAGGTTAGACTGACAATATTTTTGTACTTTTGGATGATAAACATATGAAAAGCAATAATATACAAATGCAAAGTATGCTTGGTGATCAAGAAACAACCCACAAAGCAATCTACCCACTAAGAGGAAAGCAAAGGCATGCATTGATCCTTGAGGTTATGTCATGAATGATATGGGCCATGAGGGATCTTAGGGCCCAAAATTGGGGTCTTACATGAACCAAGAACAGAAAAGCAGGTTCATGGGTTTTTAGGGAGGCTGAACTACATTGCACGGTTCATATCTCACCTAACAGCTACGTGCGAACCAATATTTAAATTGCTAAGAAAAGATCAAGCAATCAGGTGGAACAATGATTGTCAAAAAGCTTTTGATAAGATAAAAGAATATTTGCAGAAACCTCCAATTCTTATACCTCCAGTTCCTGGGAGGCCTCTGATAATGTAACTTTCAGTAACAGAGAATTCGATGGGGTGTGTATTGGGACAGCATGACGAGTCTGGTCGAAAAGAGCATGCAATATACTACCTTAGCAAAAAGTTTACCGACTGTGAAACAAGATATTCGCTGCTCGAGAAAACTTGCTGCGCTTTGGCATGGGCTGCTCGCCGACTAAGACAGTATATGTTGACCCATACTACCTTGTTGATTTCTAAGATGGACCCAGTAAAGTATATCTTTGAAAAGCCGGCTCTTACCGGACGAGTGCCTCGTTGGCAGATGATTTTGACAGAGTATGATATCCAGTACACGTCGCAAAAGGCCATCAAGGGTAATATTCTGTCTGATTACCTTACCGAGCAACCAATTGATGACTATCAGCTGATGATGTTTGAATTCCCCGATGAAAATATCATGTACTTAAAGATGAAAGATTGTGAAGACCCTCTTTTCGAGGAAGGACCGGATCCCGATGACAAGTGGACACTGATGTTTGACGGGGCAGTAAATGTGAATGGAAATGGTGTTGGGGCAGTACTCATTAATCCTAAAGGTGCACACATACCTTTTTCCGCCAGATTGACTTTTGAAGTAACCAACAACGAAGCTGAGTATGAGGCCTGTATCATGGGGATTGAGGAAGCCATCGAGCTAAGGATCAAAACTATGGACATTTATGGAGATTCTGCTCTAGTGATTAACCAAGTCGAGGGAGACTGGAATACTCATCAGCCGCATTTGATTCCTTATAGAGATTACACCAGAAGGATCCTGACTTTCTTCAAGACCGTAAAGTTGTATCATGTACCCCAAGATGAAAATCAAAAGGCTGATGCCTTAGCCACATTGTCTTCCATGATTAAAGTTCATTGGCAGAATCATGTACCACACGTTGTTGTGAATCGACTCGAGAGGCTTGCGTATGTGTTTGCAGCCGAGTCTGTTATTGATGAGAAGCCGTGGTTTTATGATATTAAGAATTTCCTGAAAAACCAAGAGTATCCTGAAGGAGCGTCAAAGAATGACAAGAAGACACTGAGAAGGCTAGCTGGAAGCTTTTACTTGAACAAGGATGATGTGTTGTACAAGAGGAACTTTGACATGGTTCTGCTCAAATGTGTGGTTAGACACGAAGCAGACATGTTAATGCAGGAAGTACACGCGGGATCTTTCGGTACCCATGCTGGTGGTCATGCAATGGCCAAGAAGTTGTTAAGAGCCGGTTATTACTGGATAACCATGGAATCTGATTGTTTCAAATACGCTCGGAAGTGCCACAAATGTCAGATCTATGCAGATAAAGTGCATGTACCACCAAACCCTCTGAATATTATGAATTCTCCTTGGCCATTCGCGATGTGGGGCATCGATATGACTGGAAAGATTGAACCTACTACTTCTAATGGACATCGCTTCATCCTAGTCGTGATTGATTACTTTACCAAGTGGGTGGAAGCAGCTTCTTATGCAAATGTTACCAGACAAGTGGTTGCTCGATTCATTAAGAAAGAAATTATCTATCGTTATGGGAATCCTGAGAGAATCATAACTAATAATGGTTTAAATCTCAATAACAAGATGATGAAAGAGCTTTGCAAAGATTTTAAGATCGAACACCACAATTCTTCTCCTTACAGACCAAAGATGAATGGTGTTGTAGAGGCGGCAAACAAGAACATTAAGAAGATTGTGCAAAAGATGGTTGTGACGTACCTCAGTGCGTACGTCAATCGGGGCAACTCCGTTTTCACTTGTGTATGGCATGGAGGCAGTCTTGCCACTAGAAGTTGAAATCCCTTCTTTGAGAGTGATGATGGATGTAAAACTTGACGAGGCTGAGTGGGTTCAAGCTAGGTTTGATGAGTTAAATTTAATTGAGGAAAAGCGATTAGCAGCTGTGTGCCATGGACAACTATATTAGAGAAGGATGAAGAAGGCCTTTGATCAGAAAGTGCATCCTCGAAGCTATCAGATAGGTGACTTGGTTTTGAAGAGGATCCTTCCTCCCGGTACAGATAACAGGGGCAAGTGGACTCCGAATTATGAAGGTCCATATGTTGTTAAAAAGGTCTTTTCTGGTGGAGCCTTGATGCTTACAACTATGGATGGTGAAGATTTTCCGTCTCCTGTGAATTCAGATGTAGTCAAAAAATAATTCCCATAAACTGACCCGCAGGACCAAAAAAAAAAGTCCAGGCAAAAAAAGGGCATTCCGGCGAACCAAGAGAAAAAAGAAAGAAAAGGTTCGGGCAAAAGTTAGGGATAAAGAATAAAAATAATATGTACACCCGGTAAGTCGAAAACCTGCAAAGGCGGCTTGGGCAAAAATGGGTATCCCGGTGGATTGAAAGCCTGAAAAGGCGGTCTAGGCAAAAGAGGGATTAAACCGAAGACTACAGTCTGAGTTATCTGTACTTCATCGCGTTTTAGTGTCTACCATCTTGAAGGATATGATCGGTCCAATCACTCTTCTCAGAAAGCAAATAATTTGGGGAAATTGAAGATCTATGAGTCATAACAAAATTGGGAAATAGTGGAATGCCGTGTTCACATTGCCAATAGGATAGTTTATTTTCTCTTTTGGCGCAATTACCTCTTTCTAGGAATTGCTTCCTGATGTATTTTCCTTTATAGGCCATTTTCAATCAATAAAAGTCGTTATTCAGTCAAATTGCTCTCTTGTTTTTTTTTTCTTTCTATTGTTTTATTTGCAAAAAACGTCTGAATTTTTGATAAACATTGCATCTAAAAACATGAAGGCTAGAATTTGACGTGCGGAAAGATAAAACATCTGAAAATCATTTTGAATGTTGAGTACACTTGAGTATATTTTGTCCATACGATCCCCTGGGGCATGTATGTCTTGCCGTTTTGCAGGTTACTATCTTTGATTGATGGCTAAAGCAGTTGAGCCAAAGTTTGCTCGAAGGAAGACCCTGTTGTTTCAACATTGTTCAGTCGTGTAAGAAGTTGGGTCGTCTAAGTCGAGTTCAGAATTTGTTTCCCCAGCATGGTCGAGAGGTTGGTGTTTTCCAAACAAGTGACTCCCCAGTTGAGTTGGTTTCTCTACCGTTCCGAGAATGCCAGATCAGCAAGTATCCTCAGCAGAAGTTGTATGTCCCCACAGAGTTGGAAGATTGAATTAGAAATTGTGTGCTCAGTAAAGTGATCATTTGCTTTCCACGCAGGAGTTTTCCTCCCTTTGCATCTTGCATGTAGTAATCATCATTTGCATTCGCATTCTAAAATCGCGTAGCATTTCCATTCAGTATGGAGCACTACGCCATGGAAAACTCAAACATATGCATACATGTATCAAACCAGATTGGATCATATCTCTGGAAGAGACGGATTATTTTCAACATCAGTGTAGCACATTTGCAGCAGTTGCTCTTGGCAACATTCAGAATCGATAATCCCAGTGAGATTTATTTTCTCACCAGTCCGTGAAAGGAAAGCTTGATTCTCTTCCGATTTAGTCACCAGTAAGTGTCTGCCTCATTTTCACATATGTAAATATCATCCTTGCGATACCGGTAAGTTTCGTGTTGATCCCCGTAAATGTCTGTGCTTTTCTTTGATGTCGTCGAACATCATCTTTCGTTGTCGGTAAACATCGAATTCCAATCGTTGGCCATCAATAAATGGCATGTCTCTCATGGTGTCTATAAAAAACCGTTCTGTCAACACCCGTTTGTGTCCTTTCCTTTTTTGGTGTCGGTAAACATCATTGTTCGATGTCGGTACACATCAGTCGCTTGTTAACCATCGGTAAATGGTTTTGTCGTTTAAATAACTGTGTGTTTTCACTATCCGTAAATATCGAGTATTTATTTTCCCCATCGGTAAATGGTTTCGTTTCATAAATGTATTCTTTCCTTGGTGTCTGTAAACATCTTTATTCGATGTCGCTGAACATCGAGTCCCTTCCTAGTCATCGGTAAATGTCTGGTCTTGTTTCACTAGTAAACATCATTGTTCGATGTTGGTAAATATCGAGTTCCTTCCCAGTCATCGGTAAATGTCTGGTTTTGTTTCACTTGTAAACGTCATTGTTCCATGTCGGTAAACATCGAGTTCCTTCCCAGTCATCGGTAAATGTCTGGTCGTGTAGCGCTTTCCTTGATATCGGTAAATATCAAATCTTGTTTTGAAGCCTCCATCGGTAAATGGCCTCGCTTTCCATGATATCGGTCAATATCAAATTTGTTTTGAAGCCGCCATCGGTAAATGGCCTCGCTTTCTTTGATATCGGTAAATATCAATTTTGTTTTGAAGCCGCCATCGATAAATGGCCTCGCTTTCCTTGATATCGGTAAATATCAATTTTGTTTTGAAGCCGCCATCGGTAAATGGCCCCGCTTTCCTTGATTCGTCACCTGCAAAGTGCAAATTCTCCAGTTCTTTTGGTATTCAATCCCTATTTACCTTGAAAGTCTGATAGCCGCTGCTTTCATCCGTTCAGGTTCATAGTTGATTGAATAGGGGCAGCTGTAGTACCTCAAATTTCCCCTCCTCATTCATGCATTAATTTTTAGGTCATTTAACATTTCATATTGCATTTCATCATGTCAATCAGAATTAGCTCTAAGAGTTTGTCTTCCAAGAAGCTTGGATATCATCCAAGTCACTTTGTGGGTTCTATCTGAATGATCAGTCAACACAAGGGAATTGTGCATCAACTAGGGTTTTTCTCAACACTCAAGGAAGTTTGTATTCATCTGGGTATCAAAGTCAAAGTTGGGTTCCTCAAGGATTGAGATGCAATCTTGGTTTGAAGGTCTTATGGATGTTGTGTAGAGCTCATGGGAGCTAGGGTTTTATTTTCAGAAGTTTTCTTCAAAGGATCAAGCTTAATGGGCTCAGTACAGTTCAAAATTCAACTGCAAAGTCAAAAGTCAACTGTTGGTCAAATGAGGGTTAAATGGCTAGGGGACAACTTGAGATACTTTCAACATGTTCAAATGGGGTCTATTCATCGTTCAAGACGTTAATCTTGAAGGAACAAAGGTCTGTTCCTGAACTCATGCTCGCTATGCGAGCAGAATGATTCGCCTAGCAAACCCCAAAATAAGCCACCAGAGTCACCTGCGCCCAGAAGAAACTTCCTGAACTGTTATGCTCTCTAGGCGAGCAATCCTTCGCTAGGCGAAGCCCACGCTTCCTCCTTCGCTCCAGCAAGCCTTGATGATGTTGCTACTGGAATTGCTCGTTACCTGTTCGCTGGATGCTCGCCTAGCGAGTAACTGCTAGCTATGCTTTGATCCAAGTCTGGAAGTGTTCGTTGGAACCTCGCTGAATGCTCGCCTAGCGAGCCCTTCGCTACCTCACTCGCCTAGCGAGCTTGCTGATGTACCAAGCAAATTATCAAAAGCAAGGGCGGTTTTGAACCTTTTCTCAGGCATGACAGTTGTAGATCTTTGTCTCCCCTTTCCAAAAAGTCCTATTTCAAGGCCATATGATGAATGGTTGAAGAGTTTTGGTTCTTGAATGGTGAAGTGTGCATGAAGGTTTCAAAAAGGCATAACTTGAGGTTGACGATTCCAATTGGTGTGGCTCTTTTTTCTATGGTTTTGTTTTAAGAAGTACTTCAAAATGGTATGCAAAATGACCTATATTTTGCATGATTCATCAATGGTGCAAGTTATTTTTCAAGCGTTCTTTCATGAAAAGTCAAAAGGACTCATAATGACATCATAGAATGTTCTCATGTGCCAATCATTGGGAGTTTATTCAACATTGTTTTTTGGGGAAAATCCACCTTGGGATTTGAGCCCATTCATTCCCACATGTGTGGAAGTCATACATGCACAAAAATAACAAAAAAATAATGGACTTGAATTGCCTTCATTTTGAGCCCACCAAGCCACAAAAATAAGAGTATAAACTCTAAAAATTCATTTGAACAAAACCCTAATTCGTGCAGCCTCGATACACACTGAAAAACTCACTTTCAAAAAATCATCTCATACTTTATTCTCATCAAATCTCTCCATACATCCATGGAAAATGAAAACCAGTAGCATATTCTTGATCTACACACTCTAAGGATCATAAATCACCCTTCATTTGAGCCATTCCAAACAATTTCTAAACAGAGCTTTAATGGAGGACGCTTCTTGAATCTCAAGATTTGGACCGTTTCAAGCACAATAAACGGTAGCAAACATTCATAGAAGATCAAGGGAGGTATTCTGGAGTTTATCTCGTCACCATACTGAAGTTTCGGAAGGCGCCGTTTCCGCTTGAGAGACCTCTGGGTTTCTTGTTTCTTTAGTTGTTGTTACTTCGGATCTTTATCCGTGTGGTAGATCTCTTGATCCCTTTTACACCTTTCAGCATTTTACCGTTTTCTTAGCTGGAAGACCTCGATAGGAGGCAATGTTTTTGTGTGTTTACTTTTGTGCCCAAAGACCTCCAAGAGGAGGCACCAGTGCTAAAGACCTCCATGAAGAGGCAATTGACGGATAAAAGGGATTAGTAGTCAATCCCCCGTTATTCAGTGTGTCGTTCTTTATGCTCGCACTACGTGTCGATGCTTCAGAACAAAAGCCCAAGATCTTTTGTCCGATCAGTCAGTGGAGAGGGTTCCATATTTCTGAACCCCCACGCTTTCTCATGAGCTCACCCTGTCCAGGGTTAAGAGCTATGAGGTCTTATCCTCATTACCCTTTTGATCCGCTCACCCTGACGTTCAATGTCAGTGGTTAAGAGCCCATTCGATCACCTTTCCATGGCTAGTTTGTCGAGGTTGATATGACCCCTCTTGACTAAAGCCCTAACCATGTATGTTTGATCCCCCCTCATTGGTGTGTTTATTTTATGCTATATGTTTTGTGTGGTGTGATCGTCTCACCATAGGATTGCTAGGCTTCGTATAGTCTCTCGTCTGCATGTCAATTTAGGTAGCACGGTTCCTTTGTCTAGGACTTCCTTTTTTGCATGAGCATTCCTAAAACACAAACAAACTCTTTGATTTTCTTTTCTTAAGAACACGTTAACTCCTTCTACTACAGGTGAGTAAGTCTCCAAAGGTCGAGCATCTGGTAGGTTGCGTATTAATGTCGTTCATCTAAAAAACACAAAACAAATAAAAATAGGTCAGCCGAGCTACGGTGCTCTGATTCTCAATCCTTCCTGAGATACGTATGCAACGAGGTAGGGCCTGTGCGAGCAATAACTCTTTCTTTTCCCTACTTTGATTTTCTCTCTTTCGCATCGCATATAGGACTTTTTATACACACACTTTAGACATAAATAGCAAACGTGGATCCTGTGGAGTACCACAGACGTGAAGGGGTGCGATAACCTTCCCTTCACGTAACCGGCCCCCTTACTCAGTTTTCTTTGGTTCGAGACTTTGTTTTATCCGTTCCCTCTTGGTTATGCAGTACTGCCTTTCCCTCCTCTTGGGATAAAAGTACATAGCTGGCGACTCTACTCTTCTTCCGCGCCACTCTTTTTTCGCGTTTGTACTTGGATTCGGGAAATCCGGGGAGCGACACCATAAAACCAAGTGCTTGTGAAGTAAACATTCATTTCCTACAAATATTGAAGATCCATTTGAGTTCATCTTCAACATGATCATATTGAAGTTGTTATTTTGAATTTGTGCCCAATGCCTATCTTTTGAGTTCATCCGATACATGGGAATTTATGAAGAAGATCATAGATTTTTTTAAGCTTGGATGTGGCTATGTTTATTTGATGCCTTTCCCTTCATCTTGCTATTTGTGTATTTACATTGCTTGATTCTAAAGTCCAAGGAAAATTTGGGTTTGTATATGACATTCTTGTCTATTGGATTACAACTCATTGGTCAGATCTTTTAAACTCTTAACTTTGAAATTGGTACTTAGGATTAGTCTCTTCATCTCCTCTCAATTTCTTTAATTTCAAAATTTTGTCCCTCTTTTAAAAATCTTCTTTGTTTGTGTACTCAAAACTTTGACCATATTGCAAATTAGAAACTTTGGCCTTATGCCATTGCATTTTCAAACTCTTTTTCTTAAACAAACTTGTAAATGAACTTAACTACACTTGGCTTAAAATCTCAAAAGCCAAAAAGAACTAACACTCATCCAAACCTTTTTAGGCCTCTTGTTTCTTTGTTAAACTTCAAATTTTATTAAAAGCAATTCACTCTCTTTGAAATTGATACCACGAACAACGAGGTTTTGATCCCTCATTTTATGTTGGTACGTAGATACAAGTCTGAAGGTCTTGTCAAACACAAAAATATACTTAATGAATTCTTTTCTCATCCCTCCACTCTATTTATTACAAACATCATTTGTATAAAAGCACATATGCACACAAAAAAGGGCTCCCTAGGAGTACCTAGGACACTTTGGGTGCTAACATCTTCCATATGTGAATCCAACCCCCTTATCTCTAATCTCTTACATTTTATTAGTTTTAATTTGAAAACTTCTTATCTTTGGGTTTTGTTCGTACTTTTCCCTTTTCCCTCGGAAATAATAAAAGCGCGGTGGCGACTCTGGTTTTATTGACGTTAAGTTTATCCATAGCTTAATGGTCATGAATTTACCGCTACAGTGATATCCTTTCCCCATGCAGATTTTGGTGTGTCTATCCTCCCTCAATTGTAGAGCGCCATCCCCTTAACCAGAAATAATTTAACCTTTCTCATTTTCCTCACTGAGTCACTTCCTGGTGGATGATTATTATTTTAGTTTCCTCCCTAGTTGATTATCTGGATGGAACCACTGCCCCTGAGTTATATCCTCACCGGGTCGAGCCTTGTTTGACCGTCTCTTTCTAGCTCTTACCTAGATAGATGCTTTTAGTCCCTTGAGAGTCTATTACTCTTACCCAATAATATTCTTCTTGATTTTTGAGTACCTTACTCTTACCCAATACCCAGTAACAGTAATCTACTTCCTCTTAGTTTCCCCAGTGGATTCGTTTTATGTTTCCCTAGGTAGTTTATCCTTGATATGTCCATCTTAAACGATGACAAATATTATTCCCATTTGAGTCTATCCTTGATATGTTCATCTTAGCCGATGATGGATATTCTTTTTTTTGGTTTTGTACCTAGTAAAAAGGTAGTTGTAATCCTTATTGCTTTCCCATAGAGTTAATCATTGATATGTTCATCTCAATCGATGACGAGTTTCCTCCTCTTTGCGATCTTCTACTCAGTAACCGGTAGTTGTAAATCCTGCTTTCCCCTGCTGAGTCTATCCTGGATATGTTCATCCTAACCGGTGACAGATATTCTCTTTTTGGTATTCTATCCAGTAACTGATAGATATAATTCCTATTTTCTCCTTGGCAGTATATCCTTGATATGTTTAACTTAACCGATGACGGATATTCTTCCCTTTGAGTTTATCCTTGGTATGTTCACTTTAACCAGTGACGGATATTCTCTTTCTTCAGTCTTCTACCCAGTAACCAGTAGTTGTAAATCCTATTTGATATTTTCCCCAGCAGGTTATTTCTTACCTAGTAATCGGTGATGAGTACACCTCATGTTTCCCTCAGCATGTTGTTTCTTACCCAATAACCGGTAATGAGTACACTTCTTGCCTCTTTGACAGATTACATTATCTTCCTAACCAGTAACCAGTAATAGGTAATGTATTTCTAGTCTTCCTGTGTTCAAGTTCATTCTTCCTCAGTTGAGTTTAGTGCATATTTCCCCAGTGAAATCGCCAATTTCCTACTTGGTTCGAGTATTTCCATTTGGTTCTAATTTACCTTTTTCCCCTGCAGATTTTCCTTTTATCCCCGTCTGAGTCCTTCAATTGATTTATTTTCATGGAATCCTGTTGTGTCTCTAGCAGTTTTAAGTCGTAGCCTGGCCTACGCACAACTTTTTATTCCCAGAGTATTTGCCTCCCCACTAAGTTTTCCTTATGGAATGCATTATGGTCCTGTGGACTTTCAGTCCCTCCGGATTCTTTTCCTTTGTGGCAACATCTTCCCCACATAGATTATTTTTAACATTTTCATATCATATGCATCATGAGGTCTCTTAGGGACCAAAATTTTATTATACATGTTGTTATTTAAGCCCATTCTAATGAGTAGATACGAAGATTTTAACCTTCACCTCCCTAGTTAGAAATTCCTTAAACAGGGGCAGCTGTAAGACCCCAATTTTGCCCCTAAGATCCCTCATGCTATCTTATCATCTGCATTGGTATTGGGGTCACACCTTGGTATACTCCTTACCCCTTATCCATTAGTTTTGCATTGGAAGAGATCACCAAGAACACTTTGATTGTATCATACTTTGTTTTTCATTATTTACTAACCAAAATACCAAAAATATGTCAACGTATAGTTTGTTTCTTTTGTAGGTAGTATTTGTGCTCACCTATGCTCTATCAAGCTAGGGTTTGATACCCTCAATGCAAGGAGACTAATCAATAAATGGTTCACATTGGCTCTAAACATCATATATGGATCCCCATGATCTTCACATGTTATTTTGATTAAGAAATCATCAAGAGTTTGGAGTTTGTTTGCCTTGGAAACCCTAATTCATCCTGGTATCTTGTGTGACTTATTCAGCAAGTTTCTTCAACAATTTCTCAAATATTTCAAGGGATACTTCATATTACCACGTATTACACATATATGATCCTTCATGAGTCCGAAAAATCAAGATAATGTCAAGCTAGCAAGATGGTTCACGGTGGTTGATCAGACAAGGTCAACTAGTTAAAACTGGGGTTTCATAGACCCTATATCCTACAATTTTTCTCATATGAAAATGATTCCAAGAGAAACGTTACTCAAAATGACATTCCAAACAACTTTCATGTTGAAGTCAAGATCTAGTTTTGCTTGGAAAGTCATTTTTTATGGTGAAAGATTATAGGTCATTTTGTCTGAACCCTAGTTTGGAGGTCAACTTCCCAAGACCATAACTTTCTTAATTCTTCTGAGATGAAAGCCATTCAAATTCAATGATCCAACTCAAGATGTATACTTAGACTTTCATGTTTGGAAGAAGTTCAAATTCAACTTGAAAATGCATGTGCCAAGAAGAAACATTATAGGTCATTTTGGGCCACTACCATTGGACAAGTGATTTTCCTAAACTTCTAAAATGCATAACTCCTTCATGCCAAATCCAAATGAGGTCAACTTTGTGACCAATTTGAAGAGGTTTGAAACTTTTCTCATCTGAAGTCCATAGAAAAAGTTATTCAAGGTGGAAGAAGTAAACATTTGACTTGGGACTTATTCAAGGATTGAAAGAGAAATATTTTGATGAAGGAACTTTTCCCAAACTTCCACCTAAAATTTCATCATGATAAAAGCTTCAAATGAAAAAGTGTTCAACATGAAAGTTGTTTCCTTTGATCTCACCTTTCCAAAAAGTCCATGATCATCTCATTTAGCCAAAGGATGAAGGACTTGCGCATGGGTGCAATATGAAGAACCATTTGGATGATTTCCACTTCCGGATTTCATACACGATTGCATGGTCACATAACTTGGTTTCAGCATGATTCTTGCTCATTCTTGGACCTGAACACATCACTTGATGGGCCTATCACACGCCCATTCAAGCATGCAAAGGGAATTACTCATTTTTGCCAAATTTGGGAGTTTGTGGAAATGAATATCCTTGGCTATAAATAAGACCCTAATTTATCATAATTAAGGACCTCAAGCCTAAGCTTTAAACCTGCAATCCCAAACCCTCACCATTGAAGGATAATCTTGAAGGTTTTCTTTGAAAATTGAGTTTCAAATCTCCATTTGTTTTGAGATTGAAACTCCAAGAGTCCAGACCTTTTCTTGATCCTAATCACTTCCAGCAAGCATCTGAAGCAAGGCCAAGCATAATTGGAATCAAGATCGAGCATGTTTAAAGCTCCATTGAAGGTGAACTTTCAGAAACTTCATCTCTTCGATTCTCCCTCAATTCTTCACCATTCTTTCTGATTTTTGGTTGTCTGAAGTCCTATCAATATAGGTAAGAAGATTGAGTTGCTTTGAGGTCAAATAGAAGCAACTCAGTTCATGATCCTCAAAATTCAAATCCCTGTATCTTTTTATATACTTGGAATTGGAAAAAATTGAGGCCAAATTCGGGCTCCTAAGCATTTTTCCTTCAAATTAGTGTATTCATTTTCCATTTTTCATGAGGTTTTGGTTGGACCAGTCTGGTGGCCCTCACTTGAGAAGATGACTGGAGCTAGGGCTCCGGTGGTGTGTTGGTTTGACCTGGACCATCTGATCTGAGTCCAACGTTTTAATCTAAGTCATTCTTCCTGATTACCACGCGTGTACACACGTTGACTGCAGAACATGATGGAAACGCGTGCTTGGCCATCAAATCTTCCACCTCAATTAATGAGGGAGATCTGATGGCCCTTGTTTTTTTAATTTTCTTTTTATTTTCTGATTTTTCATTTAATCCATTTATTTTGATTAATTCATGGTAATTTCATTTTTAATCCAAAAAATATGGGACTTTCACCAAAGATCCTTAAATATTTTCCTCTTTGATTTTCTGAATTAAAACTATTTTTTGGATGAATTTTGATATTTTTCGTGAATTAATTGTTGTTGTGCATATTTTTAATTGTTTAAAAATACTTCTGACTTTTCAAAAATTATGAAATTTTTTGTCTAAGGTCCTTTGAACTTGTTTGACCTAGGATAAATTTCTTGGCCATTTATTTGGTGTTTTGAAGAGGTTTTAGGTTTTGACCAAACTAAATATCATTTTATGCATTTTTTATTTGATTTTTAATTGATTAATTGTGTAGAAATTATGTTGAGCCATTTTTATTGACTTTTGAAGTTTTACTTTGTGTTTGGGCCTTGGTCAATATTGATTTGACTTTTGTTGGAGTAAAATCATTGGCTTTAGGGGATTCATGAAATGTACATTTCATCTCCTATAATGAATGAATGATTTAATTTAATAAAATTCCTCCCATGACCAGTTTGTGTTTATCTCATCTCCCCTCCCTCTTCATCTTCAATCCCATTCTCTCCCATCCTTCTCATTGACCAATGAAGTTTCAATATCCTAAGTATAATTGGTTCATCAATAACTTTGTGATAGATGAACCAATACAAGTATGAATGAGATATGTCCACCCTTTGATCTTTTTCTTTTTGTGTGTGGTATATTTTAGAAGTATGGTTCATTATACTGTATCTCTAACATGCATTAACACCAAAATTCCTATTGCCCAACCTCAGATAGTTGTGACTTCTACATAAGTCCAATTATGATTGCTTAACATAAAGATAAATCTTGACCCTAAAGGCATAACATTCTAGTAAGTGAGATTGTAAGTCTCTCCCCTTTCATGGTATTGTGTGAAAATTTGACCTTTTTTCCTTCCTTTGGAAGATGTCTTGGTTCAAGGATCCATGTTTGTGAATAGAGGGTTGAGTGTTCTCCAAAGAATGACTTAATCAATTAAAAAGCAAAACTCCACTAACATCTAATCAACTAATATTTGACTAACTTTTGTTAATATTGCTTTTATTTTCAAGTCATTTACTTTATGCAATTTAAATTCAAGACATTTATCATTCCATTTGTCATTTACATATCATTTAACTTGTTTATGTTTATGTCATTTTCACATTGCTCACTCGAGCCATATATTGTGTTTGTATATACTTGTTTGTGTATTTTGTTTGTGTTTGTGGTCTTAGGACCTTAAAATACTTAGTAAATAAAAAAAAACCTAAAAAAAGTTTGTGTGGACTGTTTGTTTGATATGAGATTTTGGACTTAAATTAGGAAACATTCCATATACAAAAGGACTTGGCCAATGCCAACATTTCTGAGACCAAGTTATTGTGGTTTGAGCTTTCATCTGATGCAAGTATTGGGATCCTCATGAATTCATCTGCTACATGGTCTTGATGCAAGTGTGACTTTGAACCTGTGTCTAATGCCTTATTCTGAGCTAATCAAGGAGTATGTCATCTGATACATGAGAAGACAAAGAAGATTGTTAGCTGTGAAGTTTCTTGCTTGGATGTGGATATCTTTATTTGATGCCCTGCTCTCCATATTGCTAATTGCTTGTTGATATTGCTTGATTCAAATTCCAAAGGGAAAGTGGGTTTTTTATATGACATTCTTGTCTGTTGGATTGCATCCCATTGGTTAGATCTTTTCAACTCTTAACTTTTAATTTTATGCTTAGGATTAGTCTCTTCATCTTCTACCACTTCTTAAATTTCAAAATCTCCCTTCCCCCCCTTTTCAAAAACTTTCTTTTCTTGTTATTTCTAAACTTAGACTTTATTGCAAATTAGAAACTTTGGTCTTATGACATTGCATTTTTAAACTCTTTTCTTAAATCAAACTTGTAAATGAACTTAACGATATTGCTTTAAAATTTCAAAGGACAAAAAGAACTAACACTCATTCAAACTTTTGGCCCCTTTGTGCCTCTTTTAAACTTAAATTTTGATTAAAACCAATCCACTCATTTTAAAATTGATACCACGAACTACGAGGTTTTGATCCCTCACTATTATGTTGGTATGTAGGCACAAGTCCGAAGGTCTTGTCAAACACAAAAATATAATTAATGAATTCTTTTCTCATCCCCACACTCTATTTATTGCAAACATCTTTTATACCAAAAACACATACACACATAAAAAAGGGCTCCCTAGGAGTACCTAGGACAATTTGGGTGCTAACACCTTCCCTCTGTGTTACCACCCCCCTTACCTATAATCTCTGGCATTTTATTAGTTTTGATTTGAAAACTTCTTATCTTTGGGTTTTGTTCGTACTTTTCCCCTTTCCATTAGAAAGAATAAAATCATGATGGTGATTCTGGTTTTATTGATGTTAAGTTTATCCATAACTTAATGGTCAAGAATTTACCGCTATAGTTGGCTCTGGAGGAAGTACTTCGGCTGCTAGGTAGTTGAAAAAGTCAGTGTACCACGACACACAAGTTTTAGTAATTATGGCCTCCACAACCTCATTAGTTTATGCGTCTTTATAGGGTAAAAGGTATTCAGTTGTGTTACTTTTAATTTGAGCTACAAGTCGATCATATGGGAAATCATCGTCAATTGGTTGTGGCTCGATTTTCATATTCTCAAGTCTAGACAGGTGGTCGGCAACAACGTTCTCAGTTCCCTTCTTGTCTTTGATCTTAAGTCGAATTATTGCAAGAGAAGAATCCATCTTAAGAGTCTTGGTTTGGCGTCTTTTTTATTCAATAGATACATGATTGCGGCGTGATTAGTATAGATAATTATTTTATCTCCTACTATGTAGGAACAAAATTTATCTAACGCGAAAACAACAGCTAGGAGCTCATTTTCAACCATGGCGTAGTTCATTTGTGCTTGGTACAAGGTTCTACTTGCATAATAGATCGCATGAAGCTTTTTATCAGTTCTATGACCTAAAATTATGCCTACAGCATAATCACTCGCGTCACACATTATCTCAAAAGGTCTACTCCAATCAGGTGGTTGCATGATGGGCGCAGTTACTAGGGCATTTTTCAATAATTCGAACGCCTCCAGACATTTTTCGTCAAAGACGAATTCCATGTCTTTCATTAATAAGTTGGTTAATGGTTTTGTTATTTTAGAGATATCTTTAATAAACCAGCGGTAAAAACCGGCGTGTCCTAAAAAGATTTGGATATCTCTAATAGTTGTAGGGGGTTAAAGGTTTTCTATAACCTCTATTTTCTCTTTGTCGACTTCAATCCCCTTATCGGACACTATGTGTCAAAGCACTATCTCTTGTCTAAACATGAAATGGCATTTCTTCCAATTTAGCATGAGATTAACCTTCACACATCTATCAATTACCATTTCTAGGTTTTTTAGACAACCTTCAAAATCTGCCCACAAACCGAAAAATCATCCATAAATACCTCCATGATGGTCGTATATATAGTCTGTGAAAATTGACATCATGCACCTTTGAAATGTTGTGGGGGAATTGCAAAGTCCAAACGACATTCTTCTATAGGAAAACGTACCATAAGGACATGTGAAAGTTGTCTTTTCTTGGTCATCAGGAGGGATGGGAATCTGAAAGAATCTCCAAGTCGAATTATTGCAAGAGAAGAATCCAACATTGGATCGATAAAAGGTAAGGGGAAGTGATCCTTGCTAGTGGCTTTATTTAATTTTCTATAATCAATGCACATCCTCCATCTAGTTACTACACGTTTAGCTACTGTCTCGCCCTTTTTGTTATCGACAATCATAACACCACCTTTCTTGGTTACCACATTGTTGGTGTAAGCCCTAGAGGCCAATACTTTTGGTACTTGTATCGAATTATTTATTAATAATAAAAGGCTTTTTCTTTATTATGTTTGTTTAATAAAGTACCTAGAATAGCTAGTTTGTTTAATGTATCAAGTGTGAATTAATCATGAGATCTCATTAAATTTAAGGACACTATTCTTAAAGTATCCGTAGTCGAGCTTTGTTGTGAAGTGGGATAACATTAAAGCATTAAGACTATTTTGTATATAGACTGATGATCACATCTCATGGATCACGGATAAGGAGTTATCAAGTCTGAAACATAAGTATGAATATTGAGAGTAATATTTATACTGGATTGACCCGCTATGAGAATACTATATAGAATGTTATGCTAAGTGTCATAAGTTATTCTCATGGTGATAATGGTGTATACTACCCTTTGACCTGAAACCACTATGTACCCTAGATGTAGAGTCGAGTGCCTTATTGCTGATCAACCATTATCCGTAATTGGATGACCATAAATGTCTACGGGCCCAATATTGAACTGGACAAGGATGACACGATATATGCCTTGTGTTAAATATAGACATAATGGCAAAAGTGTAATTGTACACATAAGTATTATCACAACAGGATTTGTCAGATCACATGACATTTTCGTGTCTTGGGTAACAGTGATGTGTTGCTAGATACCGCTCACTGTTTATTATGTTAAATACTTGATTTAATATAATTGCCAATACCGCGAAAACCTATAGGATCACACACAAAAGGACAGATTGATGAGAGATAGAGTAACTAAGGAACACCGTAAGGTACGGTGCACTTAAGTGAATTATAGAACATCGTAAGGTACGGTGTACTTAAGTAGAATACAAAATATGGTAAGGTACCACACGCTTAAGTGATTTTGGCATATTATAAGATATGGGCCATATACACTTAAGTGGGTTTTTTAGCTTGCAGCGCACACATGTGGTTCTATAAATAGAACCCTTGTGCAGAAGCATTTGTGTAGTTGTAATTTCTTTTCTCTATCTCTCTCACACACTCAAAGCTTTCATTCGTAGCAGCTAGCACTGAGATTGAAGGAATCCATTCGTGTGGACTGAGTAGAGGCATTGTCACCGTTCAACGTTCGTGATCGCTCCGTAGATCTGCATCAATGTTTTCAATCGCCACAAGAGGTAACGATTCTATCACTAATCATGCCAATTCATAAGGATCACTAAAGGAGATTTTTTTAAAATTCCGCTACGTTTTGGATCGCTCTTCTCCTTCAATGTATTGGGCTGACCCATTTACTATCAGATATGGGATATATAATACCTGCCTCTAATAACTTCAACACTTATTTTCTTACAACATATCTCATAATCGGGTTTAGTCGCCTCTGGTGTTCTCTAGAGGCTTTCGAGTCTTATATTAGCATAATGCGATGCATGGATATAAAGGGACTAATTCCTTTTAAGTTTTATATGTTGTAGCCTAAGGCATTAGGGTATTTCCTTAGGACACGTAATAGTTTTTCAGTTTCTATTTGTCCTAAATAGGCATTGACTATAATTGGTTGCTTAAGCTTTGTGCCCATGATTCATATCTCAGTTTTTTTGGTAGTGTTTTAAGTTCTATAGATGGTTTCTTCGGGCATGGCATGGGATATGAAGTTAATGCTTGACATTCCCTTAAACTGTCATCTATGAATGGTTCTTTCCATTGGTCATCCTCAAGAATGGGTGGTGATGGGACTTTTAGGATTTCAGTATTCTCGGATGGTTCCATTTTTAATTCTTTTATACACTCATCAATGATGTCCATAAAAAACACATGTTGTCTATGGAAGGTGCTTGCAAAAATTGCGTTAAAATGAATTCAATCTTCTCCTCTCCCACTTTGAAAGTCATTATTCCTTGTAGTGTGATCGGTCGCCGAAATTTTATTTGGTTTTAATTACTTAACAGAATTTAAATTAATAATAATAATGTGTTTATTATTATTGTCTTGTGGTGATCGGTTATGGCCTTAGTTTTCCTTTATTTTGTTTTGGGATTTTAAAATAAGACTTGTGTGTCGTGCCTCTCTTTTAATCTCTTAATGTAACTTCTTTTCTCATCTCACTCCCTCGTATGTAAAACAAGTTTCTTTTATATAATGTCATGTTATGAAGAAAGAAATGAATACAATATCAAAGGAGGACAACCTTGAAGATCTTTCTTGGAGAAGCTTAGATCGTTATTAGGTTAGCTTAGGTTCTCTCATTGGCTTGGAAGAACAATTGTGCTAGGGGCCATAACTATTTCATTATGTATATTGATGCATGTGAATGTATGTTGATGCATGTGAGAGACGACTTATATGATAAATAGGCCGGTGAGATCAGAATAATTGCAAATTCCCTCAAATTAAATATTAAGTTTATGTTTTCCATGTTTTAGCACTCATCAAGACTAGTATCGAATAATGTATGTTTCGCCTGCGTGAGGTGCATATTCTATATTAATAAGGTGTGATGGGATAATTGTAATATCCAATTGCTACAACAATGGGTCAAACTTAAGTAAACAAATTATAATAAGATTATATATATTTAGAAGAAAAAGTTGGAAATGATCCGTGTGATGGATTGGAATAAGGAGTTATTCACCCAACTAAAATATTCGAGAGTTGTATTAGATATAATTGGAAGGAGTTCCTACCTAAATAACCTAGTTTTGTGTAATCCGCCTACGCGGACTTAACAAAAGTGAAATGTGGATCTCGACCCACTAGAAAATCCTCCAACGGGATTTTCCGAATAAAATGGTGAGGGTCATTTGTTTTGAGTAAAATAGTTGGAGCATATTTAATTAAAGGCCTAATTAAATATGTTATTGATACTTATATTTTCATTATTTTCAAGTAGATTACCACGACTATAAACACTTCTAACAACATTTTACGATCAATCCTTGACAAGGAAATATTGTCTCGGACAAATTTTCTGGATTGGCACTGAAATCTGAGGATTAACCTCAAACATGATAGAAAGTTGTATGTCTTGGAGAAACCTGTTCCTGAAGAGGAACCTCCTAGTTCTGCACCTAAGGCATAAACAGATGCTTATAAGAAGCTTGTCGATGATGCCAATGAAACCGATTGCCTCATGCTAGTTACCATGAACTCAGAGTTGCAAAAGCAACATGAGAACATGGCAGCGTTCGATATGATCGAACACGTGAAGATGCTCTATCAAGAGAAAGAAAGGCATGAAAGGTTTGAAGTTTCAAAAGCCCTTTTTCAAGGCAAGTTAGCCGAGGGAGCCCCTGTAGGTCCCCATGTGCTCAAGATGATTGGGTATACGGAGAACCTTGAGAGGTTGGGTTTTCCCCTCGGAAACCAACTTGCGGTTGATTTGATCTTGCAATCGTTGCTAGATAGATTCAGTCAATTAGTCCTTAATTTCAATATGAATGATATGGATAAATCTATTCCTGAACTGCTGAGCAAAATCTTAAGTCAAAAGGGAAATCCATTCTAATGATCGGAAATGGAAAGAGACAGAATAAAAGACCCACTAAGCAGGGTGATAAAGGGAAAGGCAGTGAAATTGCCAAACCAAAACCCATTGCTCGTGCTTTGAAGCCTAGTGGAGACATAGCAAAGGAAGGCACCTGCTTCCATTGCGGTAAGACCGGACACTAGAAGAGAAACTTCCCAAAGTACCTGGAAGATAAGAAGAATGGAGTAGAGACTTCAACTTCAGGTATTTTGGTTATTGAAATTAATTTATCTACTTCTGCATCACGGGTATTAGATACTGGATGCGGTTCTCACATTTGTACCAATGTGCAGGGGTTAAAAAGGAGTAGAGATTTGGGAAAAGGTGAAGTTGACCTACGAGTTGGCAATGGAGAAAAGGTTGTTGCTTTAGCCGTAGGAACTTATGTATTCACTTAACCTAGTGGTTTAATAATTCAGTTAGAGAACTGTTATTATGTACCTGCAATTAGCAGGAATATTATTTTTGTTTCTTGATTGGACAAGTTTGGTTTTTCATTTATAATAAAGAACAATGGTTGCTCCATTTATTTGAATGATATATTCTATGCTACTGCACAAATGAACAACGGATTATATGTCCTTGATCTTGAAATGCCTATTTATAACATTAATACTAAAAGGATAAAACCTAATGAGTTAAATCCAACTTACCTTTGGCAGTGTCGATTAGGCCACATAAATGAGAAATGCATTTCAAACTCCATAAAGATGGACTCTTGCACTCTTTTGATTATGAATCATATGAGACATGCAGATCTTGTTTAATTGGAAAGATGACAAAGTCTCCATTCACTGGAAAAAGGGGAAAGAGCTAATGATATTTTGGCCCTTACACATACTGATGTATGTGGACCACTGAACATACTAGCCAAAGGAGGTTTTTAGTACTTCATCACATTTACTGATGATTTCAGTAGATATGGTTATGTGTATTTAATGAAACACAAATCAGAGTCCTTTGAAAAGTTCAAGGAATTCTAGAATGAAGTACAAAACCAACTAGGTAAGAATATTAAAACTCTTCGATCAGATCGAGGTGGTGAGTATTTAAGCCTAGAGTTTGATAACCATCTGAAAGATTGTGGGATCCTATCCCAGCTTACTCCTCCTGAAACACCCCAATGGAACAGTGTATATGGGAGAAGAAATCGAACCTTGTTAGACATGGTCCGGTCCATGATGAGTCATGCCGATCTTCCAAACTCCTTTTGGGGACATGCACTATTGATAGTAGCTTACACACTTAACCGTGTTCCATCCAAAAAGGTTAAGAAGACACCATATGAGATATGAAGTGGTAAGAAACCACATGTGTCTTACATGAAGATTTGGGGTTGCGTAGTTTATGTGAAACGACAAATTTCAACTAAGCTTGAGCCCAAATCTGACAAATGCTTATTTGTGGGGTATCCTAAAGAAACAAGAGGGTATTACTTCTATAATCCTTCTGAGGGCAAAGTGTTTGTTGCTCGAACTGGATTTTCCTAGAAAAGGATTTTATATCCAAAGGAATCAGTGAGAGGAAAGTAGAGCTTGAAGAAATTCAAGAATCACAAAGCATTGACACACCTATGGAGGAATTAGAGCCGGAAACACAAGTAGTTGTGGAAGTGAAACTTGCTCAAGTAGAACAAGACCAACATAGGTCAAGCAAGATACGTCACCTACCTGAGAGATATGAATATCTCATAACTGATTAAGGTGATGTATTACTCATAGATCAAGATGAGCCTGTGACCTACCAAGAGGCCATAACTGGTCCCGAGTCTGAGAAGTGGCTAGAAGCCATGAAATCTGAAATGGATTCCATGTAGATAAACCAGGTTTGGACCTTGGTAGAGCCTCTTGTAGGAGTTAACCCTATAGGATGCAACTGGGTCTCTGGAACATATCCATAAGATTATGATCACTCTCTCTTCCAAACATTTTCAGAATATTGAAAGATTACAAAGCAATCATTCGACATGACATAGAAGTCGACATTTAGTAAGTGTTAAGGACTTAGGATATTTTTAAGTCTAGGAACTATGTGATGTGGAGTTGTGTAGGCCTTCGACAAGGGCATTTAAAATGTTCAGAAATGGTTATCAAGTTACTTATCACCAAATTAGTTTGGTTTTCAGTAGTTTCTCTTTGAACACGCATGCAAGCAAGTTAGAGCAAAGTAGCCCACGTAGTAGAACATGCTGTCGCAACCTGCGAAAAAACACCCGGCGAAAAGAAAAACAGAAGAGTCGCCACCGTGCGTTATTTATCCCAAAGGAGGGAAAGGAAACGCTTGAAGTAAACCTGGAAAAAGGAAAAGGAAAAGACAAGGTCCCACAACCAAATCTTGGGTTCGGGAGTCGATTATGCGAAGGGAAGGTATTAGCACCCCTACGCATCCGTAGTACTCTACGGGATCCACTTTTGTTGTTCTTGTCTAAAGGGTGTGGGTTTATCTAATGTACTATTTACTAAAAGAGGGGTCAAAAGAAAATGACTCGCACGAATGTCGCATCCACTGCATATGTATCTCATCTGAATATGAGAATCAGAGTCTTCGTAGCTCGGCTACCTAAGGGTTAGGGATGAGTGTGCTCGCTAAGACATTGCGTCTTATGCCTACGTATCTCATTTGGAATGAGAATCAGAGCAAGCCATAGTTCGGCTAACTACGGGTTAAGTTTTGGAATGAACGACGTTACTACGCAATCTACCGGATCCTCGACCTTTGGAGACTTACTCGCCTGTAGTAGAAGGAGTAAACGTGTTCTTAGGAGAAGAAAAATAAATGAGTTTGTTTGTGTTTTAGGAACGCTCATGCAAAAGGGGTAATGAGGATAAGACCTCATAGCTCTTAACCCTGGACAGGGTGATCTCGTGACAAAAAGTGTGGGTTCAGAAAGGTGGAACCCTCTCCATTGACTGACCGGACAAAAGATCTGGGGTTTTTGTTCTGAAGCATCGACACGTAGTGTGATCTTAAAGAACGACGCACTGAATAACGGGGGATTGACTATTGATCCCTTTTATCCGTCAATTGCCTCTTCATGGAGGTCTTTAGGCAAAAAGTAGTAAAATGCGGGAAAGATAAAGGGGGTTAAGAGATCTACCACACGGATAAAGATCTACCACAACAAATAAAGAGATAAGAAACCCAGAGATCTCTCAAGCTAGCACCATCAAAGAAAGCGAGTCAGTACAGGTAATCGGAATAAACCTCCAGGTGGTATCCCACAAATAAAGTGGAACACCAGGCAAGCCATCTCTGCAAGAGTCATATGAGCCCTCACAAAACAAAACTCAACAAACAGGTTAGAGAAACAAGATAGGGTAATCAAGAGTTGCCCCCAAATCAAAATGTAACCACATGAATCATGCCATTAAAATTCACAAAAAGCTCACAAAAAGCAACCAAGGGTAGGAGGCCTAAACCTCTTGTCAAACAAATGCATTAAAAGGGTATCAAATATTTCAGGTTGAAAGTATAAAGTAGTGGAAATAGGGCATACCTGATTGGGGAGGATCGATTGAAATTCAATGGCACGGTTGGGTTTGCAAAGCACTCTTAGGGTTTATATGAGAGGGAATTAGTTCTTTGCAGATGAGTTCCCTTCAGTCTCTGGAGGTTGCTCTGAACTCTGTTAGCTCTTCTCTCACTATCTTTTTCCTAGGGTTTTTTGGGAGATGGAAGTCTAGAATTTATAACCTGATTTTTGTGAACCTGTGGGCTCAAATGAGAGAGGCCCAAGTCCAAAAATTTTCTGTTATATTTTATTTATTTATTTATTTATTTATTTATTTATTTTTTTGAAAACAAGTGGGCTTCGCCTAGCGAGCATGACAGTTTAAGAAATTCCTCTGAGCGTAGGTGATTCTGATGGCTTTTCTTGGGACTCGCTAGGCGACCCATTCTGCTCGCCTAGCGAGCATGACAACTCATGAACAAACTTTTGCTCCTTCAATATTAACGTTTTGACTGACGAATAGACCCCATTTGAACCTGTTGGAAGTAACTCAAGTCTTTCCCTTGTGTTGACTGATCATCTAAATAGAACCCACAAAGTGTCCTGGATGATGTTCAAGCTTCTTGGAGCTAATCCCGATTGACATGATGAAATGCAATGTATCTAATTCTGATTGATAATGATGAAATGCAATGTGAAATGTTAAATGACATAAAAAAGGAATGCATGAATGAGGAGGGCAAATTTTGGGGTGTTACAGCTGCCCCTATTCAATCATCAGTTAACCCGAGTTGGATGCAAGCGAACAACTTATCAGACAAACAGGGTAAGCTGTGATTGAATACCAAAGACAAGCCGAAAATTTGCGCTCTGAGAACACCACAAAAATGCTGAAATACACCGCGCTGCTTTTTCTTCCGATCCTCTGGCTGAATCTGAATCAGTCTTCTAACTTAATCTGGAGTTTCGATCCTCTAGCTGAATCTATACTCAACTTAGTCCTCTGGTTAGATATTAATCTTGATCCTCGTGCTGGATACGATTTCGATCCTCGGGCTGGATACGATTTTGATCCTCGGGCTGGATACGGTTTTGATCCTCGGGCTGGATACGGTTTTGATCCTCGGGTTGGATACGATCTTGATCCTCGGGCTGGATACGATCTTGATCCTCGGGCTGGATATGATCTTGATCCTCGGGCTTGATACGATCTTGATCCTCGGGCTGGATCTACTTCGATCTTCTGGCTAGATCTTCTTTGCTTCGATTCTCTGGCTGAATCTCTTTGATTCTCTGGCTGAATCTGCTCGTTTCGATTCTCTGGCTGAATCTATTCTCGTTGATTCTCTGGTTGAATCTCTTTGATTCTTTGGCTGAATCTATTTCGATCTTCTGGCTAGATCTACTTTGTTTCGATTCTCTGGTTGAATCTATTTTCTGTCTTCGGGCCAGACCTGACTTCGATCTTCTGGCTAGATCTACTTCGATCTTCTGGCTAGATCTAGATTGTTTCGATTCTCTGGCTGAATCTATTCTCGGTCTTCGGGCTAGACCTGACTTCGATCTTCTGGCTAGATCTACTTTGATCTTCTGGCTAGATCTACTTTGTTTTGATGATAAATTCCCATCATCAGGATCTCGCATCTGAGGCATGCGCTGGTTGATCCGCTTTTTGGGCTTCGTACATATTCTTCAGGCTAGAACATGTTGTAACGACTCTTCAATTAGACTTTGTTTTTTAAATTGCGATCCGCGGGTTGGATCCTCTTGTAGGTTAATTTTCTGTTGAGCTGTCAATCTACCCCTCTAGCTGGCTTGCTGGGGAAATAACGCTTGTAGGCGATTCTCTGGTTGAATCTTCAAATTGAACCTTAGGCTGGCTCTTTGGAAAATGATTCTCAGGCTGAATCTTCAAAATGACCCTCATGCTGGATCACACACACTTGATCCTCTGGCCGAATCTCATGACTTTGGTTGTAAAGTAATTCTTCGGTCCGCTTTGAAGAACCTGTTTATATGCTTATGCATATGCTTGATATGCATGCAAATGCAAATGTTATGCATGGTGCAAAAAAGAAATCTGCTTGGGGAAGCAAACTTCGGTAGGGAACGAATCGGTATATCAATCCTTGAATGCTCTGTGGGGAATGATCCGTCTGCCGGGACCGGGGAGCCGCCGAAAATAAATCGGCTTCTTCTTCTTTTTGAAAAGTTGACCTTGCTCTAGGGGAGTATCAACTATGGGAACTTTGTTTGGCGAGGCTCTGTGAGGAGAGTCTGCGGGGAAAGCA
This sequence comes from Lathyrus oleraceus, assembly GCF_024323335.1. Taxonomy (NCBI): domain Eukaryota; kingdom Viridiplantae; phylum Streptophyta; class Magnoliopsida; order Fabales; family Fabaceae; genus Lathyrus; species Lathyrus oleraceus. The sequence continues at coordinate 353,279,956 of NC_066580.1, read as the reverse complement.
CTTCCTGGGGAAATGTCGTAGGAATCGACCCTTGCTGGGGATATGAACTTGCTAATCGTCCTCAGGCTGAGGATCAAAACATATCTGTTAAAAATAATCTGATGGGGAATGAGATGAACACTGGGAGCACCACCCTCTTGTTTGTTAGGTATGCAACTACTCCGCTGTTTCTGGGAATACAAGGTGCAACTCTACTGGGGGACATGCTCTGCTGAGGAGAGACTTTGTCAACCGCTTGGGGATGAGGATTCATGACTTGGCATCCGGTTCCTGTGACCTGCAAACACACACGTATGTCCCGGGGGAATTGCTCGGTTTGAATTCACCGTCCGGGATTAAGCACATTCAAAGCAATTTTAAGTGTTTTCCTGTGCAAATCATCTACAAAAGTCGCCATTATGTTCAGATGCAATATGTTTCATCAAGAATTCAGACATCTTCTGCAAACAAACTGATAAATGAAAAATAAAGCGGCTCTTTAACTGAATTATTCGGCTTTTATTGGTTGAAAAATTTGTGCCAGGAATAGGCGAGTACATCGGGAAGCTGATCCCTGAAAAGAGGCGATCGCTATAAATTGAACAAAAGAAAACTATCCTAATGGAAATGTGGATACGGGGTCCCACTGAGTTTCGACTCTGTTATGGCTCGTATGACCTCAAGACGCTCTGCTCATCTTGCCTTCTGAAGTGGATGATTAGTCGATCTTTCACCTTCGGAGATTGCCGGATTGAATGAAACGGTGATATAACACAGATGAAATTAGATTGCAGTCATTCGCTTATTCCCTAACTTTTGCCTGGATCGCCCTTTTGGGTTTTCAATCCACCGGGATACCCATTTTTGCCTGAGCCGCCCTTTCGGGTTTTCGACTCACCGGGTGTACATTTTTTTTTATATCCCTAATTTTTGCCCGAACCTTCTTTATTCTTTTTTTGGTTGTCGGGATGCCCTTTTTTGCCTAGACTCTCTTTTTTTTGTCCAGCGGGTCAATTATGCGAAGTATTTTTTAACTGCGTCTGAGTTGACAGGGGATGGGAAGTCTTCGCCATCCATGGTTGTTAGCATCAAAGCTCCGCCAGAGAAAACCCTTTTAACCACGTATAAACCCTCATAGTTCGATGTCCATTTGCCCCTGTGATCTGTGTTGGGAGGAAGAATTATTTTGAGTACCAATTCACCAACTTGATACTCCCGACATAGGCGAGTATATCAAGTCGGGATACATCAATTCTGGGTACGTAGTTCCCACATAGCACCTTAATCATCGAAGACAAGGTAGCCAAAGCATCAGCAAATTGGTTTTCTTCACGAGGAATGTAATGCAGCTTCACTGTCGTAAAGAAAGTCAACAATCTTTTCGTGTAGTCTCTGTAAGGAACCAAATGAGGCTGATGTGTATACCATTTCCCGTTGGTTTGATTGATGACCAAAGCTGAATCTCCGTATACATCTAGGGTTTTAATCCGTAGGTTGATGGCTTCCTCAAGTCCTAGGATACAAGCTTCGTATTCGGCTTCATTATTGGTGCAGGGAAAGGTTATTCTGCCACAAAATGGCATATGAACCCACTCCGGCGTGATCAACACTGTACCAACTCCGTGACCATTAACGTTGACCGCCCCATCAAACATCATAATCCATTTGAATTCAGGGTCAGGCCCCTCCTCCGGGAGTGGTTCCTCGCAATCTTTCGATTTGAGAAACATGATGTCCTCATCAGGAAAGTCGAACCTCATAGGTTGGTAATCATCAATCGATTGCTCTGCAAGATAGTCTTACAAGACACTTCCTTTGATGGCTTTTTGTGAAGTGTATTGGATGCATACTCTGTCAGTATCATTTGCCACCTAGCAACCTTTCCGGTAAGCGCCAGCTTTTAAAAAATATACTTGACTGGACCCATCTTTGATATCAATAAAGTCGTGTGAGTCAACATATACTGTCTTAGTCGGCGAGCAGCCCATGCCAAAGCGCAACAAGTTTTCTCGAGCAGTGAGTATCTTTGTTCACAGTCGGTAAACTTTTTGCTAAGGTAGTATATTGCATGCTCTTTTCGACCTGACTCGTCATGCTGACCGAGCACACAACCCATTGACCTTTCTAACACAGTCAAGTACATGATCCTTTATCTTTCCCGCATTTTACCGCTTTCTTTGATTTTCATCGCCATGTCAGGATGAGTTCGACGTAACTTCTGCTTCACCGGCGGCATATCTTCATTCAACGGTAACCTGTGCACAACGATGTCTGTATCCAAACCTGGCATATCTTGATAGGACCAAGCAAAGATGTCGACGTGCTCACGAAGCATACTGATCAACTATTCTTTCACCTCGGCCTGTAGACTGGCCCCGATCTTGATCTCTTTCTTGTCATCTTCAGTGCCAATGTTGACGGTCTCAATCACCTCCTGATAAGGTGTAATAGCTCGGTCCTCCTGTTTCAACAACCTGGCTAACTCTTCAGGCAATTCACAATCTTCCTCAACCCCTTCTTCGGCTTGATAGATAGGATTGTCGAAGTCATACTTGGCCATAGCAGTGTCGTTAGCAGTGAGATCCGGGTGGTCATCTCTGCAAGATGGAGTATCATGCGAGATTTTTTTTTTGGAAAGGAAAGAAAACGAAAAAAAGAAACATTGCCATTTTTTATTGTTTTTCTGTAAAAGTAAAAAATAACTGAAAGAAAGAGAACACAAAATTGTTTGCAAAAGCTGTCCTTTATTGATGATGAAAATAATTGCGAAATGCGACTAAATGGATGGCCCTGCAGATGAGTCATTACACCTTGGGAAAAGTGTAAGACTTTATTATGCATGTAATGAAAGGAAAACAATAAAAATTACTCTTTCAGTAGAGTAACCTGAACGACTTTTTTGGACGACCAATTATTGAGCTTTTCTCCCGAGACACACGGGCGAATCCAACTATCGAAAGTCACAGTCGCTGTCAGCCTTGTCTTCATCTGCAGCATTGACGATGTGGGGAGAAACCAAACCCCCGCTAGAGAAAGTACCGGCTTCATTCTTCTGAGACCCCGGAGCATACCACAATCCAAACTTGTCTTCTTTGATGATTGGCTCCACAAATTTGCCCCAACCTTGGGCATTAACAGCTTTAAGCACTTCAACAGCTTGCTTGTATGAAGAGATAGAAGTCCCGACCTTCTCGGACTTAGGTGAAAAGACAACTTCGGGCGTGACCTCACTGATGTTTATGGCTTCGAAGCCCTGACGCAGCATCTCATGCATCTCGCCATCCATCTCTACATACTTAAATGTAGACAGGTGGCTAACAAAAATATCCTCTTCACCACAGACAGTGACGACCTGACCCTCTAGTTCATATTTGAGCTTCTAGTGGAGAGTGGAAGTAACAGCACCGACAGCATGAATCCAGGGCCGGCCTAGCAGACAGCTATAGGCAGGCTGGATATCCATCACACAAAAGGTTCTCTTGAACACCTACGGTCCAATCTTAACTGGAAACTCAACTTCGCCAAAGACAGATCTCTTAGAGCCATCAAAAGCTCTCACAACTAAATTACTTGGCCTCAGGATGATGGCATCGCAATCCAACTTCATTAAGGCTTTCTTTGGAAGAACATTCAGAGAAGAGCCTGTATCAACCAAAACATGGGAAAGCACCACCCCTTTGCATTCCATTGTGATATTCAAGGCTTTGTTGTGATTCCTGCCCTCAGATGTCAGGTCATAGTCGGTGAAACCTAGCCCATGGCTAGCGTTTACATTTGAAACTATCGACTCCAGCTGGTGTCGCATACGCGAAAAATAACCGGCGGGAAAAGACACAGAGCCGCCACCGTGCGTTATCTATCCCAAAGGAGGGAAAGGAAACACTCGAAGTAAACCTAGAAAGGAAAAGGAATGGTCTTACGACCAGAGATGCAGGGATCGGGAGTCGGTTATGCGAAGGGAAGGTATTAGCACCCCTACGCGTCCATTATACTCGACAGGATCCACGCTCAAAAGAATAGAATAAGGTTGCTAATAAACTGCTCAAAACATTGCACAAGCTGGAATGAAACACCGGGGGAAGACGGAAGAAAGGGACTCGGCAGGATGTCGCATCCTGGGCCTACGTAGTTTGTCAGACACAAACATCAGAGTCGACGTAGTTCGAGGAAATGGGAAACGTGCTCGCTAGGATATCGCATCCTATGCATACGTATCTTCTCTAACCAGAGGATGAATCAGAGCACTCGTAGCTCGACTAACGCACGCTGAAAAAAAACACTAAAACAAGACGCTGAGACGTCAAACGAATCACTCAACAGGAAACGGAATGCCAATCAATGGGCTTGCATCCAACTCCAAACAAACAAACGCAAACAGGAAACCGAATGCCAATCGCTGGACTTACATCAGACTCCAGACAAAGAAACACAACAGGAAACCGAATGCCAATCGCTGGACTTACATCAGACTCCAAACACACACACAACACCGGGAAACCGAATTCCAATCGCTGGACATACATCAGACTCCAGACAACCGCACACGAACAGAAGAAGGGTCTCGATTGCAACTAGGGCAAGAGAAAAGGGAGGTCTCAATCGCAACGAGGGCGAGAGAAAAGGAAGGATCAAAGTTAGTTGTTAGTCAAACTCGACAAGACATCGCATCTCGTGCCTACGTATCTCATCTGAACATGAGAATCAGAGTTGCCGTAGTTAGGCTAAACTATTTCTATTTGTTTTGTGTTTTTTAAGTGAACAACGTTACTACGCAATCTACCGGATGCTCGACCTTTGGAGACTTACTCACCTGAAGTAGAAGGAGTTAACGTGTCCTTAAGGGAAGATAATGTTTGCTTGTGTTTTAGGAAAGCTCACGCAAGAAAGGAAGTCCTAGACGAAGGAACCGTGCTACCTTAATTGACATGCAAACGAGACTATGCGAAGTCTAGCAATCCTATGTGTAGCACCTCAAATTTGCACCTCCCATTTGTACATTCATTTCATTTTTTAGGTCATTAAGATTGCATTAGCATTGCATAGCATGTTACATCTCATCAGTCAAGACTGGTCAGAAGATTCAACTGTGCAAGAGAGCAAGAGTATTTGCCATGAGATGAAAGTCCTATGGTGGTTTCAATGAGCTTACATGACCCAAGAATCATTTTGAAGCAACTTGGCCAAGTGTTGAAGGCTCAGAGTCCACAGTGCATGTCCAAGTCATCTAAGGCCCATAAAAGTCAACTACAAAGTCAACTGTGGATTTGGAGGTGGGAAGTGATCAGAGATACTTCATTCATGTTCAAACAAGTCTCATTTGACATTTCAAACACTCACATTGAAGAATTTGAAGTCAAGTCAAGAATTTCCCAAAATAGAAAGTGACCCATAATTTGAAATTTCCAAAAATGGAAAGGTTTTGGACCAACTTCAACTCAATTTTACATCATCAAGAAAGCTTAAAATGAAATTTTGTCCAACATGAAAGTTGAATATCTTTCTCTCCCATTTCCAAAAAGTCCAAGATCATTAATTTCTAATGTGTGGTTGAGGAGATATGATCCAATCATGGCAAAGTGTGTTTAAAAATTCAAATGGCCATAACTTTTGAACCAAGGCTCCAAATTTGGTGGTTCTTTTTGCATTTTGTTCCTCATGACATGCACTTTCCAAATATCTCATTACATGGCATGAATTTCATTTGCATGATCATATGCTCATTCATGAAGTTTTTTGAAGGAAAATTCATAAAATCAATTTGGTTGATCATTTGCATGAAATACCAATTCCAAAGTGTGCATGGGCCTTTTTTAAGTGGATTTGGGTCAGCATAATGCACTGTTCACGCATGCATTTCATGCATGAGGTGAAAACACAATTTGTGCACACACCTTGTAACTTGCTTATCTCATTTAGTTTTGGCTTAAGCATGTTTTCAGAATGATTAACAAGCCATATATAATGATAATCACAACTGCATTTGCCATTAACAACAGTTTTCAGATCTAGATCTTGAAATCAATCAAATTTTTCTCTCACCAAGAACTTCCAATTTCTTCATACAAAGACCATTTCTCTTGTTGGAATCATGATCATGAAGTGTTTCTGAGCAAGATTGGACGTGGATTTGGAGGAATTCGTGCCAGTTTTGACCATACATGAAGCTTGAAGCATTAATGGAAATTTCAAATTCTACCGGATTCGTGCTTGTTTGAGCTTCAATCTCTCCATCAATCATCTCAACAATCATTGTAGAAGAGCTTTGGACCATTGCTGAGCCTTGTAGCACGAGTTTCCACTTGCTGTTCTTCAAGAGGTCAAGTTTTGATCTCACTAATTCTTAAATTCATTGTTATATTTGTGTATATCTTGTGTTGGTGATGATTCTGAGCAAAAAATCAATTGAAATGGTGCATTATTGAGCTAGTTATGGTTGATTCAAGTTTTGTGCATAAACTTTCTTTTGCTCGATTCTATTTGTTTGTGTTGATTCATGCTTAGCCAATACTCGATCTATTATCTCCATTGAAAGTGCTACATGTTGATGTAATTACTTTGAATTTCTGGAAAAAAATTCTGGAAATTTGTTGAAGCTTGCACACTGTTCATCTTCTTCCTCACGAAGAAGATGAAGATCATCCTTAGGCCACGGTTTTCCAGTTAGCAACGGTTTCTAGTTTATTTGCCATGCTGTACTAGGGCTTCATCATCATTGGTCCACGCCTTTGCCACATTGCATTTCCATTGGTTTACAGCGCGTTGACTTGGCCAAGCAAGCAATTGACTGCCACCTATTAAATGAAACGGTGCGTTTTAGCACCTGGCGCGCGCCACATTTTGAAAATCAACCGTGTTCGATTCTGGCTTGGCTCCATATTTCAAATGTTCATTTCATTTTATGCATTTCCCTCCACTTTTCCAATGCCATGTCCATTTTGATTTTTATTTTTTTTCAACATAGAAAAGCCATAATAAATTGAAAAATGCATCAATTCATCTCCAATTTTTTGCTAATTGTTCCTTGGTTTGTCTATTTTTTAATGATCATGATTTCCAAAATTGTGCATGGCTGGATTTTATTTGGCTCTAGGTTATGTGATCATGTATCCATTTGTGACCTTGCCTTGCTTATCTTGTTGTGAAATGCTTGTTTTTAGTCCAATGAACTTGAAATTTTGCATGTTGATTCTAGACACATTGATGGACATTTTGGTTTTAGTTTGACATTTTTCCCATGCTCCATTTCTGTTTTATGCTTGTGTTAACATGGTGTGACAATTTGTGTCACACATTTAGTTGTCTAACTTGTACAATGTGATTTCCATGCCAAATGATCTCCAATATTTCTGATTTTTTGTGTGATGGATGTTTGGGATGTCTTGATTGCTCATGAATTTTTCCAGAATTATTTGAAGCATTTCTGTTTTGATTGAGAATTTTCATTCATGATGATCATTTGGATGCCTTGAATTGGTCTTTGACTTATCTTGCACATGAAATGGACTTGCTTATTGATTATGATTTGGTCCTTTTTAGGATTTGTTCTTGAGTGAATAAACATGCTTTGTGTTGAGTTTGAGGTTCTGTTTTGGATTTTTGATCCTCTTTTGACCCTAGGCTTTGACCTAGTGGTTTGGACTTACAACTTGGGTTGTGAATTTCAGGTTCAAGTGTACATTTCCATGATTGGAGTTGCTCCTTCATTTAAGCTTGGTCAAATGCTGTCATTTGCTAACCTTTGTGTGTTTTGTAGGATTTGAGGACAATTCATTTGTGTTTGCCTTATGCCTTGCACCATTGTTGCCTGATTGGATTTGTCTGTCTGTGTGATATTAACTGTTGATTGTTTGTCTAAAAGTTGTACTGATTGGTTTAGTTGTTTTCACAGGTACTTAAGTTGCTTTAAGTTCCTTTGAACTTTGCTTTGCTTGCTTGTGGTTTGCATACCACTGAGGTATAATTCCTTGATCTCCATGTAGTCTGAAAGACCTACTGTTATTGGTAGGCACCTGTCTGAAGCCCTCCTTAAGAGGCAATGCTTGTGGATGTTTAATTTTGTGCCAAGCAGGTTAAGTCCTCTCAAGAGGCAATTGGCTGATAAAAGGGATGTGCAATCCACCCCTTGCTATTCAGTTGTGTCATTCACTTTGCTCACACACCATGTGTTGATGCATCTTGAATAAGAACCCAAGATCTTGTTGATTCAGTCATGTGGAGAAGAGTTCCCTCATTCTAAACTCCCACACTTTCTATTTTGAGTCAAGCTCTCCCAGGCCAGGGATAAGAGCTATGAGGCATAACTTGTAGCGGTGTATTCGTCACTTTATGATTTATTGATTAAATCAAAAGCAAAGCATACAAAGAATCGAGTTGCCAGCGCACTTTTATCTATCCAAAGGAATGGCTAAAAAGCGAACAAAAGCCTAAGAAGTTTTACACATAGAAAACTAATGAAAAGATCAGAGATCTGGGTAAGGGGTTAATTACGCAATGGGAAGGTGTTAGGCACCCAAAACGTCCTAGGTACTCCTAGGGAGCCCTTTTCACAACTTGTTGTATGAAATATCATTTGTTTATGAAATATTTATAGTGCAAACATGATTGAAGGGAAGGGAAAAGAATATACAAGTTATTATTTTTGTGTTTGAACGGATGAACCTGTTGCCTACGTACCTTTCCATGGAAGGTAAGGATCAAAACGCCGTAGTTCGGCTAAAAGATTTCCAAAAGTATGGGTGGATTCATTTTAAACAAAAGCCCTAAGGTCTCTCGTTATCCATGGGAGAAAACTCAACCTATACAACCACAAGTCCACCATGTGAGAAAAGCTTCAACTTGCTAGTGAGGGGTTAACCCTATAATAAGCAAGGGAGTCTTACAATTCAATCACTAAGGACAAAAGGTGAGATTAACATCAACCAACTAGGATAAATCAAACCTATGGCTAATGTATGAAAACTTATCAAGAAAGTGGACTTGAGCCACAAAACAATTGAATGAGTGGAGTTAATCAATTAGAATTTATTCACAAAAGTTGGTCAAAGTGTGATTAGAATTCAATTCAACAGAAGTATTATGAAAATGAAGTTTGAAAAATCAGAGGCTTAAGGCCTAGGTTTCTAATTTGAAAAAACAAATGAAAATGTTTGCACAATAGTTTTTTAAGTTTTGGGTTAACATGCACATGGAGGTTTAAAGAAACAAAAGGTAAGAGGGTGAGGAAGTAAAACTTCTTAGATGTTCACCTCTTGAGATCATATGTAGATGATTCAAGTGATTCCTTTGGAAAAGGCAACAAGCAAATAACAGATGAACAAAGTAAATGGATACAGGATGCCAATCAATGGACTTATTCCAATCTCACAAAACAAAATGGATACCAGATGCCAATCAATGAACTTATACCAATCTCCTAAAACAAAAAGAAACATGGATACCAGATGCCAATAAGTGGACTTATACTAGTCTCACAAAACAAAGAAACAAGGATACCTGATGCCAATCTATGGACTTATACTAGTCTCCTACCATATCGCAGGAAACAACTGCCAATCAATGGAATTATGCTTGTCTCCTCCATGGACAAAACAAAATGTTACAAAGAAATGAACAATGTCTATGAAATGACATACAAGTAATGATGATAAATGCACAAAGGCACACATAAGCAAATATGCACAGATGAATCAAGTAAGCAAACAAATAAGTCAATTAGCACACACTATGCATAATCAATTAAGCTCAAGCAGGGTTAAGCTTTACAGCCAACTGGAATGGGGTATTTGAGCTCTTAACCCTAACATTGAGAGTTATGGTGAAGCAGATGAAATGGAGATGAGGGGTGTGCCTCATAGCTCTTATCCCTGGTCAGGGAGAGCTTTGATCAATGGAAAGTGTGGGAGTTCAGAAAGTAGGAACTCTTCTCCACAAATGATTGACTCTATAAGATCTTGGGTTCTTATTCACAATGCATCAACACATGGTGTGAGAAAGGTGAATGACACACTGAGTAGCAGGAGATGGATTACACATCTCTTTTATCTTCCAATTGCCTCTAAAGAGGACTTTACCTGCTTGGCACAAAATTAAACAATCACAAGCATTGCATCTTAAGGAGGGCTTCAGACAGGTGCCTGCCCATATAACAGGACAGGTCTTCCAGACTACATGAAGATTAGGGATTATACATAAGTAGTTAAGCAACCAAGCAAAGCAAAGTTCAAAATGAACTTAAAGCAACTTAGGTACCTGTGGAAACAACTAAACAAATCAGTACAATGCTCAGACAAACAGACAACAGTCAATAAGCAACAGACAATCCCAATGTACAAAATGTGTAAGTCATAAGGCAAAACTCAAATGAGTTAGCATCAACCTACAAAACACATAAATGTTAGTAATCAAAAGCAAACATCAATATTCACGTGATGAAGCATCATCAACTATGGAACTTGGATGCTTAAACCTGAAATCAAAGCTCACATGTAAGCAACAAACCACTAGGTCAAAGCCTAGGGTCAAAGATGGAGAAAAAATTCAAAACAGGAGCTGAAATTCAACAAAAAGTAACTTCAAACATATATTGACATATCCTAAAAAGGCTCACATCAAAAGCAATCATCAAATGCATTTCATGATCAAGTGAAGTCAAAGGCAATTTCAAAGCTCATATGTGATCATCATGAATGAAAAATTCAAATCAAAACAGAAATGATTCAAATAAATCTGGAAAAATTCATGAACATTCAGGACATCTAACAGGATTAACATACAAAAAATCAGAAACATTGGAAATAATTTCGCATGGAATTCACATTGTGAAAGTTGAACATCAAAAGGTGTGACACAAATTGTCACACCAAGTTAGCACAAGCATAAAATAGAAATGGTAATTGAGAAAAATGTCAAACCAAAACCAAAATGTCAAGCTACGTGTCTAGATTCATCATGCAAAATTTCACATTCATTGGATTAGAGACAAGCATTTCACAATGAGATAAGCAAGGCAAGGTCACAATTAGACATATGAATAATCATCCTAGCACCAAATAAAATCCAGCCATGCACAATTTTGGAAATTATGATGATAAAAAAGACAGAATAAGCAGCATTTTGCAAAAAATTGGGATGAAATTGGATGATTTTTCAATTTTATATGATTTTTCTAAGTTGAGGAAAAAATTAAAAAAATCAAAATGGACATGATATGTGAAACTAGGAGGGAAAACCAAAAAATGATGAAGCATTTGAAATAATACACCAGGCGGAATCGAAGTAGGTTAGCATTTGAATTGAAACGCGCCAAGTCAATGAAACGCGGCGTTTCATTAATACAGGTGGCCAGTCAATGCTTGCGTGGCGCCAGTCAAACAACATGAGCCAATGGATCAGCCAAACAGATGCACGCGTGGACCAATCCTAGCCAAACCCTAAGTCAGCATGTGAAAACGCAGGAAAAACGTTGCCAAAGGCCAGAAACCGTGGCCGAATCATGAACTTCATCTTCTTCATGAGGAAGAAGATGAACAGTAGCCATCTTCATACGATATTCCAGAAAAAAATTCCAGAATTATGAATTGCATACACCAAACTGATCCTCGTGCAACATAGATCATGGATCAAGCAAAAGCTAAGCATAATTCCATGTATTAAGAGAGAATCGAACAAGATAAAGTTCATACATGAAACTTGAATCTATCCTAACTCAGTCAATAATGCATCAAATTTCATGATTCTTTCACCAGATTCATCAGGACAACAAGATCTACAACAATATAGCAATGGATTTCAAAATTAAGAGATGCGAATTATGACCTCTTGAAGTGCAAAGCCTTTGAATTCACACGATCCACAGCTTTGAGGTGTCCAAATCTACTCCAAAATGCTTGAAATGAAGATTGATGAAGCAATTAAAGCTTGCAAGGTGCTCGATCTAGCTCAAAACAGAAATGCCATTTCCAACTTCATGAACTTGAACTGCATTATTCTTGCACGAATTCCACAAAACAACAATTGATCTACACTAAATCCAAGCCCAGGAACAAGAATATGAATTCAAAATGCAATGCTATTTGGAAGAAAATTGAATTATGAATGAGAGAAAAATTTGAAGTGAGAGAGAGTTTTGGATCTAGAAATGTGAAAAATGATTAAATTCCCCCTCCATTCTGTTAGGGTTAGAGTATTTATATGAAGCCCTAATCACTTTGTTAATCCATAATTAATTTGGTTAAGTGGAATAAGGTGCTTTTGCAAATTTTTTGAAAATGCATGGTGCATGTACCATTTACACGTGAACAGTACCAATTGCTTCATCATTTTCACTTAAAATTATTTTTTAAAACCAATGGCAATGGTAGAAAGTCCATACAATGCACCACTTTTGAATTTTGTAATTTCCCTCCAAAAAAAGCATGGATTAACAAGTGATTATGTGATGAGAATTCATGTAATGTGATGCATGATTTGGAAATTAGAGGTCAAGAGGAGAATATTGCAAAAAGAACCACTCATTTTGGAGCTTTGAATCAAAAGATATGGCCATTGAAGTCCCATGCATACTTGGCAATGATTTGATCATATCTCCTTAACCACACATCATATGCTCATGATCTTGGACATTTTGGAAATGGGAGAGAAAGATTTACAACTTTCATGTTCAACAAAATTTCATTTGAAGCTTTCTTGATGATGTAAATTTGAGTTGAAGTTGGTCTAAAACCCTTCCATTTTTGGAAAGTTCAAATTATGGGTCACTTTCTATTTTGGGAAATTTTTGACTGGACCTCAAATTTTTGGGAAATGTCAAATGAGACTTGTTTGAACATGAATGAAGTATTTCTAATCACTTCCCACCTCCAAATCCACAGTTGACTTTGCAGTTGACTTTCTAGGTTTTCAGATGACTTGAAAATGTTCTGATGAAATTCAAGCCTCTACCACTTGGGATTTTGCTTGAAAATGACATCATAACTCATATGAACTCTTGTGAATGATTGTGGGGTCCAAATCTCAAGAATGGCCACCATCTATTGCTCAATGAATGCCTTTGATGTGTTTGACCTGTTATAGCTTCATCTGCAAGTCAAAGGTTAGATGACATATTTTTGTACTTTGGCTAGTGATTAAAAGAAAAGCAATGACATATAAATGCAAGGAATGCTTGGTGATCAAGAATCACTCTCAAGGAGATCCCACCCATAGGGAAGGAAGCAAGGTGTCCAATGATACTTGAGGCAATGCAATGTTATGATATGATGCCATGAGGGATCTTTGGACCAAAATTGGGGTCTTACAGATGCCCCTATTTAAGGTCATTCTAGCCGGAGAAGTGAAGGTTAAAGTCTTCATCTTGACGCGATAGAATGGGCTTAAATAACAATAATGAGACAAATTTTGGTCCCTAAGAGACCTCATGATGCAAATGCATGAATGCAAAAGAAGCAAACTCTGTGGGGAATACGGGTCCACAAAGAAGAAAAGACGACCCATCGGAGTAATACACTCACCAAGAACAGAGACTCTAACAGGACTCTCATGGGGATAAGAAAAGAAATGCGTGAGCAGGACACGACTCTGAATTAGGGAAAAAAATAACTGACACTGCGTGAGCAGGACACGACTGGAGGCCTCACTGGGGAATTAAGGACTTAAACCGGGGAGAAAAGGATTCCAAAGGAAGACACATCCATTGGAAAGACTCAAGCTATCCACAAAGGATACTTCGGATAAAATCCGGGCTCGGACTGGGGAAAAAGATTCACACAGAACCTCCCTTCCGGGGAAAACATGCATATATTGGGGAAAACGCCAATACAGCAAAGGGTAAAATCACAACAGAAACTCCACTGGGGAATGTCTAACAAAGAGACTCTCCTGGAGAAAATCTGCAAGGTGAGGTGTTACCGGTTATTGGGTAACAAACTCAAAGAGACATGTGATTTGAACACCGGTTATTGGGTGAAAGAACAACAAGCTCAGGAAGAATGAATATCTAAGACCGGTATAAAGGTGAGGGATATCAATCAACCAAACATCTGAGAAAGACCTGAAAAAAGGTACATCAACTCAGGAAAATCTGACTCCACAGGGGACCAAAGTCATAATAGGGAGCAGAAAGGAAGGAACACCCGGGATACCGGTTACTGGGTATATAATAGGTGACCAACCAAAGCGTGAATTGGTATATATGCAAAAACACTCATCATCCGAAAGGAGGGCTTGAAAAAGAAAATCGACTTACAGGATGGACATTCGACTCCGCAACAGGAAAACGAATCTTACTCAGCTGGGGAAAAAACTCAAAGAGCGCATGAGTTATAATATCCATTACCGTCAGAACGTGGATAGTATACTCGCATGAGATACATTATCGATTACCGTCAGAACGTAGATAACATACTCGCATGGAAGGAACACCAGGGATACCGGTTACTGGGCATATAATAGGTGACCGACCGAAGCGTGAATTGGTTTATACTGCCAAAACACTCATCATCCTGAAGGAGGCAAAAATGCAAACTTGTCAAAGGATGGATATTTGATTCTACAAAGAATGCGAATCTTGCTCAACTGGGGAAAATCAACAAAGGACTCCAACCAAAGAGCGCATGAGATATATTATTCATTACCGTCAGAACGTGAATAATATACTCGAAAAGGAAGAGACACCAAAGACACCGGTTACTGGGTATATAATAGGCGACCAACCAAAAAAGAGAAACAATCGTTACCAACAACAACAGGGTAGACAAAAGATAACTCGCTGAGGATAAATTGCAAGCATACGACAATTATCCATGAGACATATTGTAGCACCTCAAATTTGCACCTACCTTCTGTACATTCATTTCATATTAGGTCATTAACATAGCATAGGCCACTGCATAACATTGCATTGTCCATTTGCCCAAGTACAAGTTCAACTGACAAATTAGGTCAAACTGGTCAGGAGATCAGTCAGTCAAGCAAGCAAGTGCAATTTCCATTGAGACAAGGCCCTAGGGTTGGTCCAACATATTCACATGACCTAGGGGTCCTTTTGAAGTGATTTGGTCAAGGATTGGGTGCTCAGAAGTCATCAGTCATTGTTCAGTCCACCAGAAACCCTAGAAAGTCAATTATGGTCAACTGTGCCTGATTTTATGGATTTCAAGGTGGGAGATGGTTTGAAAGGGTTCATTCATGTCCATACAAGTCTCATTCAACATTTCAAAGGTCAAGATTGAAGAATTTGAAGTCAGACAAGAAGTTTCCAAAAATGGCAGGTGACCTGTAATTTTCAACTGCCAAAAATAGAAAGTTTTTCTCCTCAAATTTACATCATCATACAAGCTTCAAATGAAATTTTGTCCAATATGAAAGTTGAAGATCTTGCTCTCACCTTTCCAAAAAGTCCAAGAACACTCATTTATCATTTATGGTTGGCAAGTTATGATCAAATCATTCTCAAGATTTTTTGAACTTCAAAGTGAGATAACTTTCAAACCATTTGGCCAAATTGGGTGAGGTTTTTTGCTACAAGTCATATTTGATGTGCTCTATCCAAATCCTTCATCACATTTTACCAAAACTCAACCAATCAAAATGGCATTTTTTTAGTTGACTTGAATTAAAAAGGAAAGGTAAAAAAGTTGACTTTCAAAATAGCCATTTGCTACACTTTCTACCATTTGAACTTGATTAAAAACCACATTTTGGATGTTCTTAAAGCCCATTTTCGCAACTGTAGCTCATGCCCATGCAATTTTGGATTAATTTCACTAGTTAAACAAAAACACTTCATTTTGAGCTAAAGGCAATTAACACTTCCTTAACCAAACTTAGCACATTAATCAGGGTATATATGTTTCATTTTCTGCTGCAAAAAGCCCTAGCCACCACTTCAGAAAACAGATCAAAACTCATTTGCTCTCAAAACATTGATTTTCTTCATTTTGAACATTTGCTGAAAATCTTCAAAGAGCTCGAGCTTGGGTTATTTGTTTCATCACATGTCACCATTTTGGAACCTTTTGCAAGCCTGAGATCACGACTGTAAAGCAAGGAAGGTCACTGTTGTATTGAAGCTCCATCCATGGCAGTTTTTGATTTGAGCGAAACCCAACATTGCTGAGCCAAAGTTCTTTGTCCATTCATCATTTGGAACCACCAGGCGCATCTGTTTCAGCTCCACACAACCAAACAACCACTGTTTCATCATTGCATCTTCAACAAGGTTGGTTTTCGATTCTCTTGTTTGATGAAATTATGCTATGCTTTAGAAAGATCTTGCTATGCTGATTACAATGCAACTTGAATCGTGGCAAATGGTTGATTATTGAGAGAGTTACATTGATTTTGAGTTTGGTTGCTAAATATGTTTTTGCTTATTTCTCTTTTGTTAGCATGAGTTGATGAAAATTAAGGGTAGATTATTGATGAGCATGTTGAGATGATTCGATTGGTGTGTTCATTTCAAGATTCTGGGAAAAAAGTTCATAACGATTGTTGATGATGAACTGTAGCATATGAACCCTAGTTCTTGTTGCCCAGAAATTCGTTTGAATCGTGTTTTGTCGTTTCCTTGCATGAAAATCACTATTCCATTGCCATGAACCAATGAATGCCTGCCACGCTTCTAATTGGAACGCTGCGTTCCATTTAACTGATCAAATATTTACAGAAATGCCACTCCCGTTTTATTATTTCCATTAATCATTTTCTATTTCAATTTTTATTTCATTTGCATGGCCAATCTTAGAAAATTCATAAGTTGATCATTTCTTATCCAATTTTCGTGGGATTTTTTGTGGATTGATCCTCTTGATCTCTAGTTTTTTATGATATTTTTTCCAGATTTTTTGCATGTGTGGATTTTAAAAGGTGCTAGGGTTTGTTCATGTTGACCATTTTGTGTATGCTTTGCCAAATTGATTGTGAAATGGTGATACTTTATCCAATGCTTCCCAAATTTTTTGTGCTCAAACTAGACATGTTCATGGTGATTTTGTTGTAGAGTCTGTAATTTTATCATTGCTGGTTGTGGAGATATGATTTTTTTGAATAGGGGTGTGACAATTTGTGTCACACCATGCATGTCCGACTTCATGATTTTAATTACCTTGCCTATTGAACTCAAAATGGTCTGATTGTTTGCATAAACATACTTGTGCATGTTTAGAATGTGTGTGAATTTTTCTGGAATTTTTGAAAGCATTTCCTATTTGATTGATAATTTCTCCCCTGTTTGACCAAATTGTTGACTTTTGTGACACATGATGCCATATGATTTGTGAAATTCTCATGCTTAATTGGATGGACTTGAAATTTGACATGTGCATTGTAGACATCTTAAAGTTCGTCATGGTTTTAGTCCCATTCATTTCTCATATGTTGTCACTGTTTTATGATTTATTCAAGTTGGTGCATGTTTGGTTGACTTCTTTGAGCTTGCTTGAACTTGCTTTGCCTTTCTGAATTTAATTTCCCTACTTCCTTTGATCCAAATAAGCTAAAATTTGGTATGCCTATCATGTTGTGGATGATGTTTGATCATGATTTATTTGAGGAATTTTTGAATTGTTTATGATTGGATTTGAGTTGAGTCATTCTGTTGACTTCTTTGAGGTTCTATTTGCCATGCTTTGACCTAATTTGCTTGTGAAATGATGATGATGAATGATATGATTGTGAAACCACTTGGGTTTGCTTCTTGTTTGATTTGTCTTGACTTTGGGCACTTGTCCCTTGCTTTTTTAAACTTTTTGTCTCCTTTTGACCCTAGGCTTGTCCTAGTGGTCTTGTTGCTCATGTTTAAACTTGTTGTTTCAGGTTAAGCAGTAATTGCATCAAAGAGATTAATGCAAGTTGATTAAGTTTGATGGTTTATCATGGACTAACTTGTGTGTTTTGTAGGTTGCTTAGCTCACTTGCTTTGAGCTTGTGCTTTGCACATCTGACTGACTGTGTTATCTGTTTGACTCTTATGCTGTTGATTTTAACTTTGTGTCTGGTATACTAATTGTGCTTGACTGATTTCAGGTACATTTAGTTGCTATTAGTTCCTTGTGAACTTTGCTTTGCTTTGCTTGATAAGCAATTTGCATTGAGGTATAATTTCCTTACTCCATGTAGTCTGGAAGACCTGGCCTGTTACTTGGCCAGGCACCTGTCTGAAGTCCTCCTTAAGAGGCAATGTTTGTGACTGTTTACTTTTGTCCTTGCACTTATTCAAAGACCTCCTAAGTGAAGAGGCAATTGGCAGAACCCAAGGGATATGCAATCTATCCCCTGCTATTATGTGTGTCATCTGCTTTGCTCACACCACTGTGTTGATGCATTGCAGATACAAACCCAAGATCTTGCACAGTTGTACAGTTGAGTCAGTTTCATATGTGTAGAAGGGTTCCCCCTTTCTGAACCCACACATTCTTGTCTTAAGCTCTCCCAGGCCAGGGATAAGAGCTGTGAAGTCTCATCTTCACTCACCTTTCATCAGCTTCACCCTAACTCTCAATGTTAGGGTTAAGAGCTAACACTACCCAGTACAGTGGTTTGTTTGTTGAGGTTGATATGACCCCTCGACTAAAACCTAACCTTGTTTGAGCCCATTACTTGCATATAGTGTGTGCTACTTGTGTTTGTGTGTTTGCTTTAGCTTGCTTCCTGTGCAGGTCATGTTTAGGATAGGCTTGCTTCCTGTGCAAGTTAGCTAGAAACCTTAACTTAGGGATGATATTGCATGATAACATCTAGGCTCGAGTCGTAGTCTCCCTAGTTGTGTCTCCCTTTGTTATCTGGTTAGGCTAGTCCTGTGTCCCTCTGTAGGGGAGCTACGTCGCCCTGATCCTCATACCAGATGAGGTACGTAGGCAGGAGATGAGCTGATCTCTCCGGGCACCCTTTTGTTTTGTTTGTGTGAGTTGTTTCTCTTTTTCTGGTTGGAGTCCGACGTAAGTCCAGCGATTGGTAGTTGGTTTCCTGTGTGTGTCTATTGGTTCGGATGCCGATGTAAGTCCAATGATTGGCATTCGGGCTCCCCGTTTGCCTTTGCCCGTGTTTGTTTGTGTGCGTGTTAGCCGAGCTACGAATGCTCTGATTCTCCTTCGTCCAAAGGAGATACGTATGCATAGGGTGCGACATCCTAGCGAGCATGTGTCGTTCCCCCCAGTTCGAACTACTTTGACTCTGATGTCTATGCTTGATAGACTAAGTAGGCCCAGGACGCGATATCCTGCCGAGTCAGTCTTGTTTGTTTTCTTGTGTCTCTTTCAGCCAGTTGTGTGTATGTTTTGAGCAGTGTTTTAGCAACCATTTTCCCTTCCTATTGTGCGTGGATCCCGTCGAGTACGACGGATGCGTAGGGGTGCTAATACCTTCCCTTCGCATAACCGACTCCCGATCCCATTCTCTTTGGTCGCGAGACCATGTTTTTTCCAGGTTTACTCTGAGCGTTTCCTTTCCCTCTTTTGGGATAAATAACGCACGGTGGCGGCTCTGTTGTTCTTGTTTTCCCGCCGGTTTTTCGCGTAATGCGACAGCTGGCGACTCTGCTGGGGAATAGAGAAGTTGACCTGTGCTGGTCCATCTTCCCTAAGCGAGTCTCTCCTAGCGCTCTCTAGGTTAGGGTTTTGGTTGCTTTGTGCTGTTATTTATTGCATTCATTTGTATATATGTGCATTTATCGTTTGCATTTATTGTTTGCGTTAATGTTTGCATTCGTTCATATTCATCTGCTGGTTGTGTTGTGTCTCTCTGTTTGGGGTGGGAGTTACTCGAGGTAAAAGGCCCAATACCCAGGCTATAAGTGAAATCTAGGAAACCTAGGAATAGAGTGATTCATGGGAAGCGGGTGGTATTGCGCCACCTAGCGGAACATTGATGTCACGAGCAGTTCAGACCCTGGTGGGATATTATCGTTGCATACTTCGGGTGTGTACATGATGTATTCTACGAAAGGTTATTTATGCTGCGTTTCTCTCAACTTTACCCTGGCCTAGACAACACCCGTGAGTGGGGAAGGGTTTGATCATTGTTACAGGTACAGTTGCTGATTTGTTGATGACTTGTTGGTGACTCGTGGTACTGATGGTGACTATGAATTATGGACACTTATTTCTGGGACGCCAGAGTTCTGTCCGTGGTGTACCAGCGGGTTCCGTTTATTTCGGATCCCCGGGTTGAATTTGAGAGTACCTGTTCAGAGGATCTGATTGTCATCCGTTCAGTGGATGTTCCTGTGAGGATAGTGATGTAATCTCTGGTTCCGTTTATTTCGGTACTCCCCGAATTGGATTTATGGTGACTTGGTCCCATAGATGTGACTGGTTCAGAGAAATATTGGGTCTTCAAATGACTTGGTGGCATAGTGGCCTGCATTCATGTATTTGCAGCATATCATTTCGCATTCATCTGCATTCAACTCATGTCTGTCCGTACTCAGGGTCCATTATTTTTAATTAAGACTCAGGTTGAGAGACATCCAGATGTCAGAATGTTGTTGATAAAATTTTATCTGTCTCGATGAAACCGGAATCAAAGGACAGAATATTCCTAGTACGGATAGACATTGCATGTGTGAGTCATACTAACCTGTTTGCTGTTTTGTAGGCTTCAGTATTCAACCGGTGCGCATAGCTCGTCTGTTCAGATAACCTGCTGGGGGTCAACAAATCCAAGCTGATGGATCTTCCCAACGCCAACGTCCTTGAACTGAAAGAGATGATGAGGGACTTGTTCAGTGTTGTGCAAGGGCTTGCCTTGGGGCAGAAAGCCATGTCAGAGAGATTGGAAAAGATCGAGAAGTGGCTGATAGTGGAGAAAGTTCAGGGGAAGGCTCCGTCCTCCGAAGTGAACAAACCTTCTGGTAATGTAGTAAAGAAACCCTCCGACAGTGGTCCATTCAAGAAGGAGTTTGAGCCAGTTGGTGTGCCCGCAAAGAAAGAATGTAGTAAAGATCGTTATCACCCTTATGCTGCCACTGTAACCACCCCTGTCAATGATCCACCTGCTCAACAGCAACAACTACCACCTCAACAGAAGGCACCGAAAGCTGAGAGCCAAGTAAAGAGGAAGAAGGAGGATCGTCAGTTTGAGGAGCCACCCGTGACTTATACCCTTTTGTTCAAGAGATTGAGGGATTTAGGGTTAGTTCGACCGAGGATATTGATTCCCATAGAACAGCAGCGGAGGCCTGCAAACTATGATGAGAGTGCCAAGTGCGAGTTTCACTCTGGGGTACCCGGACACAACATTGAGGGTTGTAGAGCTTTCAAGCATATCGTCCAAGATATGGTGGACTCCAAGACTATTAGCTTGGCCCAGATAATGAATGAGGATGTCAACCCCGTACCCAGGCAGGGTCCTGTAAGGGTAAAGATGGTGAAAAAGACCAAGAGAGGAATGGAAGTGGCTGAAGAGAATCAGTTAAAGGTTCCAATGTCTGTGGTCCCAAAATCTCTGATGCAGGATGGAGCTTTCCCTGTTATTGATATTTGTTGTGCGACCGAAGGGTGTGTATTGATGAAAGACACGACCCAGAAGATGAAGGAAGTAGAAATGGACGATGTAAGATGTAAAGCACCCAGTCTGGCAGTTGAAACCGTCCAGGTGGAGAATGCCCTTGTTGCTGAGAAAGAGATGAAGCTGTCCATTTCTTCTTATAAACAAGCTCTGGAAGTAGTGAAGAACAAAGAGGCCCAAGGTTGGGGAAGGATCATTGACATAGTGGTAAAAGCAGACATGTTTGGGGTCGGTTATCAGCCGGATCAAGAGTCGTCTAGACCAAATAGAGGATGTCGCCCACCGTACGCCTTTGTCAGTGCAGGAATGCTGGATCCTGATCATGCTTGTTCAGTGAGTGAAAAGACTGACTGTGACCGCGAGCTCGAGGCATGGATTAAGTCGTGCGTACTAGGCAACTGGAAGGTCTCCAAAAGCATTACTGTCACTCATCCGGAAGTGTAGTATTTCTGGTTTTTAATTTTGTTTGCATGAAAGCCATACGTTTTGCCCGAAACATAATGGTCCATTGTAAGGGCCATCTCATGTGTTTCATTATGCAACATTTTGCATCAGTAATGAATGGATGTTTTTGTAGTTAAAAGCGGTGTTCCCTGTTTTTCATTTAATTTTGCAGTTTTAAAAAAACAAATAAATGGCAATGTTTTTCGTTCTATTTCCTTTTGAATTTGTCTCGGTCCAACCTCAAAAGTGATTATCATCCTGATCTCATCGATAACAATTTGGTTACACCTCTGCATGACTTCGACAATCCGATCTATCATGCCGAAGAAGAAGGCGAAGAAGATTGTGATCTGCTGGGATTAGCCAGGTTGTCGAAACAAGAGGAGAAGGTGATTCAACCGCACGAGGAGCGAGTCAAGATTGTCATCCCAAGTACCGCCGAGGTCAGAAGGGAAAGTGAAAGTTGAGGCCGCTTCAGAGGCAAGTCGAGAACAGAATGGTAGCCCTGTTGGAAGAGCAGGTGGATGCCTGGTTGTATCAAGATACACCAGGGTGGAATACCAATGTTGTGGGAATAACCGGTGCTGAAAGATGAGAATGTGTATGGACTGCTGAGACGTGAGCGGAGCTAGTTCGAGAAATGAATTCCCGATACGTCACAACGAGTATTGTTTGATTATAATGCTCAGTTTACCTTCATGGATGGATTCTTGGCCAAGACCAGATTGAATTGCTGCTAGATGATATGGAGTAAACCATGTCCATCACACAAGGGGCACCTTCTTGCTATAAGGTGATGTCGTTCAGTATCGAGAAGGCCGGTGCCAAGTATCACAGGTCAAGGGTGACTTTGTTTCATGATAGGATTCATCGTGAAAGCAAATGCCATGTTGATGACATGATGACAAAGTCCCAAGCAGAAGAGGGGCATCCGGTGGACTTGATCCAATTGTTTGACAGGTAGAGATAACTCATACTGTTGAGTTCGAATGAGTGCACTTGTGGAGTGCTGTCCAATAAGCTGCCGAGGCTTATTGCGAGCAGATAAGAGGAATCGAGGTCAATCCTGCTGCAAAAAAAAAAATGCAAGAAACGCCTGAACCAAAAACAAACAAAAAAAAAGGGGGAAAGAAATCAAATGGTCAGGTAGAATAATGATTGCCAAGGGGCATTGGAAAGAAAAATAATGAGTAGCAGGAACCTCTGATTCTGAGACATTCCGTGGAAGAAACAATTGTTAATCTGGTACTTGATAGCCCTCAAGGGGTTTATGAGGTGTGTATGGGTCAGCATGATGGGTCTTGTCGAAAAGAGCATGCAATTTACCTAAGCAAAAAGTTTATCGACTGTGAAACAATACACTCACTGCTCGAGAAAACTTGATGTACTTTGGCATAGGCTGCTCGCCGACTGAGACAGTATGCTGGTTCATACCACCTTGTGGATGTCCAAAATGGATCTGATCGAGTATGTGCTTGAGAAGTTAGCATGAGCCAGACAGGTTGCGAGAGGGCAAATGATGTTGACTGAATATGATATTCAGTATACCTCCCAGAAAGCAATCAAGAGGAGGGTATTGTATGGTTATCTCGCCCGGCAACCCATTAAGGATTATCAACCAAGGAAGTCTGAGGTCCCTGATGAGGACATCTCGAGGTACTCAAATCGAAAGATTGAGAGTGACCGATCCCGGAGGAGGGGCCTGACCCTGAATCCGAACGGATTTTGATGTCTGATGGGGAGAGTTTAAAGTGAATGAGCTAGTGCTTCCCCGATAATATTCGAATGCACCAACGATGGTGGTTGAGTACAAATTTGGTATCCTGAGTGTCGTACTTCGGTACGTGCATCTACTGGGGCAGCGCCTTTCTCACTCGAGTTTGGGATGAAGATTGTACTACCATTTGAGACCCAGGTTTCGTCATGGAGTCCCGTTGGACGTAAATTTGAAAAAGGGTGAGTGGATAAGGACTCAGTATGACGCATTGAACCTGATTGAGGAAAAGCGGCTGACAGTTACTTGTCATGGGGCAGTTGTACCCAGTAAATGAAGCGTGTTGTTAACTGAGAAGTGCGACCTCGTGGGTAGCATGGAAGAGATGTGGTTTTGAAAAGGATCCTTCCTCCTCAACGATCGTGGGGCAAATGGATAAACAGTTATAAAGGTCCATTCGTGGTCGAAAAGGTCTCCTCTGACAGAACCTTGTGATTGATGACCACGAATGAGGAAGATTTTCCACTCCCTGTGAATGCGGACGCAGTTAAAAGATACTTCGTGAAAAAAAAGAGAGACCCGCTGGACAAAAAGAATAAAAGAGTCCAGGCAAAAAAGGGCATCCCGGCGAACCAAAAAAAAAAATAATAAGAAAGGTTCGGGCAAAAGTTAGGGATAAGAAAAAGAAAAACTGTACACCCGGCAAGTCGAAAACCCCACAAGGGCGACTTGGGCAAAAAAGGGTATCCCGATGGATCGAAAACCCGAAAGGGCGGTCCAGGCAAAAGAGGGAATGAACGAACAACTGCGTCCGACATGATCGTTTGAGCTTTGGATATGACTTGGATAATCTCCGACAGAGACCGATCGGAAGCGTCTTGTTCAGAAGACAGAAAGTGCGGAAAGTCTTGAGGACATATGAGGTGTAACTGAGTTGGAACCCGATGAGATCATGGTTTCACATTGCCATTAGGATAGGGTTTTTCCTTTGGTACGCAATCACCTTTTTTCAGGGCTTGCTTCCTGTGTGTTGCTCGACTTCGAGCCACCTTTTGTTTCAGTCATTAAAGTGTGCGTTCAGTCAAATAAATTTTGTTTTTGTGTCATTACCGCTTTGATTACGAAAACATCCGTTTATTTTGAGAAGAATATTTGCATTTTGAAACATAGAGGTCCTTTCCGAGGCATGCTTATGAGATTGAAATTTAGAAATCTTATTCGGAAGTTTGAGTGACCTAGGTGTTGAAATATGGGGCACGGCTGGGGCACGCTTTTTATCTGACGATCTTTTGTGCAGATACTGCCAGGTATCTTCATTCACTTGCCGGTGGTAATGTGAACCCTTTTGACAAGAAATCCCTGCAGAACCTGATCAGGGGCAAGGGATAGATGAACGGTGAAAAGACGGTGGAGGATTACGACGACGATCCTGGAAAGTTAATCAAGAAGACTCTTCAAAGTCTGATAATTGGAAAGAATGTAGGAATTCCAGGAGTTCAATCTTCGTGAAGTACGGGCGAGTCGGGAATGCAAGATGATGGAGCAGAAAAGTCCAGATGAGTCTGGGAGATTATTAAAAGTGGAAAGTTGACACTGTAGGTGGATGAAGAATACCAGTGTTCGACGAGTCGACTGGCATCCCATGTCAAACAAGTCGTATCTCCCCCAGTGGGTTGAGTGTGTGATCTCCCCGACAGATCCGAGATCGGTGTCTCCTCAGCAAGCCTGAAGGTTGTCACGTCCCCCAGTGGGAGTGTCAGGGGCAGAATGCTTCTCAGGGTGGAGGACGTTTCCCCAGCCCAAACCAGTTTGAGAGCTGTCAGAGCTATGTTCCCCTGCAGAGATGTCTGTGGATAGTACCTTCTTTCCCCAACAGATCTAAGGATTGCTTATCCCCAGCAGGCCTGTGTTTGCAGATTTCCCCAGTGGGTGTATTCCCAGCGAATATTTCTCCAGTTGAGATTCCCCATTGAGTGCCTGTTAGATGTTTTCCCCAGGAGAGTTTCCCAGCGGAGTTTATCAGTGGACTGTTTGTATGTTCCCCAGCAGTCAGGTTTGTGATACTGTTATCCCCAGCGTGGCTGTGAACGTTCATCCTCAGCAGAGAGGTGTGTTATCCCCAATAGGGTGGATTTCCCTAGCAGAGCTCCTGAGTAGAGATTGGTGTTGTTTTTTCCTCAGCAAATTCCCCGAGTGGAGCGGGTTTCAACGAAATATTTCTCCAGCAGAGTTATCCTACCAGTGGATTGGATGGGTTTCCGTAACAGATTGACATGTGCACTCCCAGCTGGGTTTATCCTACCTGTGGATTGGGTCGTCCCCAGTGGAGTAGCAGTTATTCCCCAAGGCAGAGTTTATTCTACATGAAGTTTGGTTGAGTCTTCCCCAGCGAAGTCGCTTTATCATTCCCCAGTAAGGTTGTCTTGTTACTCCTCAACGAGTATTATCCCCAAAGAGTTGTCTGATTTATCTTCCCCCAGCGGAGTATTGATTGCTTCCCAAGCGGAGTCACCGAGTGGATTGGGTCCTGTGTAGGATATCCCCAGCAACGGTCGTGTTTCTCCAGCATGAGTGAGAAGTCGTTGCTTTCCCCGTAAAGCATTCCCGGATGAGGCTCTCCCTACAGAGTATTCTTCAAGCAGAGTCTCCCCGCAGAGTTGGAGTTTTTGATCAGTTTGGCTCCCCAGCCAGGGTTCATTTGCATTTGGCATATAGTAATCATTGCATCTTCAAAAATGCGTAGCATTTCCATTTTATATGGAGCACTACGCCATAGAAAAATTCAAACATATGCATTCATGTGTTCAAAACCATCAGACCGTATCCCCAGTAGAGGCGGATTTTTGTTCAACCTGTACGGCACGTTTGCTACAGTTGCTCCTGATGGCGTTCAGGATTAATCCCCACAGAGGTTTCTTTCCTCATCCGTTGGTGAAAGGAAAGTTTATTTCTCCCCAGTGAGACCCCCCGCAGGTGTCAAGCCTTGCCCTGTCATCTTGTGGACGTCAGTATCCCGTCAGCACCCGCGTGTGTTGTTTCTTTGGTGTCAGTAAACACCATCTTTCGGTGATTTCCCAGTCATGCGTAAGTGTCTGGTCTTCTGTGGTGTCGGTAAACACCATCTTTCGGTGATTTCCCAGTCATGCGTAAGTGTCTGGTCTTCTTTTGATGTCGGTAAACATCATCTTTCGATGTTCGTAACGTCGTCCCCCCTTCCCTAGTGAAGACTTCTCCTCTCCGTTGGTGTCGATAAACGCCGAGTTTTTCCCGATCATCCGTTGATGATTCGGTTGTGTTCGCTCTCCCCAGTAGCTTCTCCTCTCCGTTGGTGTCGATAAACGTCGAGTTTTTCCCATTCGTCCGTTGACGTCTGGTTGTATGTCTCCCTTTTCCCATTCATCAGTAAATGTCTGGTCGATCTTTTTTTGGTGTCTGTAAACATCATCTTTCGATGTCAGTAAACGTCGAGTCTTCCCATTCATCAGTAAATGTCTGGTCGATCTTTCTTGGTGTCAGTAAACATCATCTTTCGATGTCAGTAAACGTCGAATTTTCTCCCATTCATCCGTTGATGTCTGGTCGAGTCTTCCCATTCATCAGTAAATGTCTGGTTACCTCTCCGTTGGTTTCGATAAACGTCAAGTTTTTCCTGGTCGTCCCCAGTTGGTTACCTCTCCGTTGGTTTCGATAAACGTCGAGTTTTTCCTGGTCGTCCCCAGTTGGTTACCTCTCCGTTGGTCTTGGTAAACGTTGAGTTTTTCCCATGACGTCCGTTGACGTATGGTTGTATCCTTTCCTGGTCGTCCCCAGTTGATTTACCTCTCCGTTGGTCTCGGTAAACGTTGAGTTTTTCCTAGTTGTCCATTGGCATCTAGTTGTGATTTTTGCTCCCAGTCGTCGTGAGTCGATGTCTGGATGTGGTTGTACCTATGAAAAGAAAAAACCAAAAATACCCAGTAATAAATATCAAACCCCAGTGGACGTTTCCATTGGTGGATCCCTGTGTTGTGCAAATTCTACGGTTCTTGGTATTCAATCCCTGTTTATCCTGAAAGTCTGACAGCCGTCGCTAACATAGCATAGGCCATTAACATATTAGGTCATTAACATAGCATAGGCCACTGCATAACATTGCATTGTCCATTTGCCCAAGTACAAGTTCAACTGACAAATTAGGTCAAACTGGTCAGGAGATCAGTCAGTCAAGCAAGCAAGTGCAATTTCCATTGAGACAAGGCCCTAGGGTTGGTCCAACATATTCACATGACCTAGGGGTCCTTTTGAAGTGATTTGGTCAAGGATTGGGTGCTCAGAAGTCATCAGTCATTGTTCAGTCCACCAGAAACCCTAGAAAGTCAATTATGGTCAACTGTGGTCAACTGTGCCTGATTTTATGGATTTCAAGGTGGGAGATGGTTTGAAAGGGTTCATTCATGTCCATACAAGTCTCATTCAACATTTCAAAGGTCAAGATTGAAGAATTTGAAGTTAGACAAGAAGTTTCCAAAAATGGCAGGTGACCTGTAATTTTCAAATGCCAAAAATAGAAAGTTTTTCTCCTCAAATTTACATCATCATACAAGCTTCAAATGAAATTTTGTCCAACATGAAAGTTGAAGATCTTGCTCTCACCTTTCCAAAAAGTCAAAGAACACTCATTTATCATTTATGGTTGGCAAGTTATGATCAAATCATTCTCAAGATTTTTTGAACTTCAAAGTGAGATAACTTTCAAACCATTTGGCCAAATTGGGTGAGGTTTTTTGCTACAAGTCATATTTGATGTGCTCTATCCAAATCCTTCATCACATTTTACCAAAACTCAACCAATCAAAATGGCATTTTTTTAGTTGACTTGAATTAAAAAGGAAAGGTAAAAAAGTTGACTTTCAAAATAGCCATTTGCTACACTTTCTACCATTTGAACTTGATTAAAAACCACATTTTGGATGTTCTTAAAGCCCATTTTCGCAACTGTAGCTCATGCCCATGCAATTTTGGATTAATTTCACTAGTTAAACAAAAACACTTCATTTTGAGCTAAAGGCAATTAACACTTCCTTAACCAAACTTAGCACATTAATCAGGGTATATATGTTTCATTTTCTGCTGCAAAAAGCCCTAGCCACCACTTCAGAAAACAGATCAAAACTCATTTGCTCTCAAAACATTGATTTTCTTCATTTTGAACGTTTGCTGAAAATCTTCAAAGAGCTCGACCTTGGGTTATTTGTTTCATCACATGTCACCATTTTGGAACCTTTTGCAAGCCTGAGATCACGACTGTAAAGCAAGGAAGGTCACTGTTGTATTGAAGCTCCATCCATGGCAGTTTTCGATTTGAGCGAAACCCAACATTGCTGAGCCAAAGTTCTTTGTCCATTCATCATTTGGAACCACCAAGCGCATCTGTTTCAGCTCCACACAACCAAACAACCACTGTTTCATCATTGCATCTTCAACAAGGTTGGTTTTCGATTCTCTTGTTTGATGAAATTATGCTATGCTTTAGAAAGATCTTGCTATGCTGATTACAATGCAACTTGAATCGTGGCAAATGGTTGATTATTGAGAGAGTTACATTGATTTTGAGTTTGGTTGCTAAATATGTTTTTGCTTATTTCTCTTTTGTTAGCATGAGTTGATGAAAATTAAGGGTAGATTATTGATGAGCATGTTGAGATGATTCGATTGGTGTGTTCATTTCAAGATTCTGGGAAAAAAGTTCATAACGATTGTTGATGATGAACTGTAGCATATGAACCCTAGTTCTTGTTGCCCAGAAATTCGTTTGAATCGTGTTTTGTCGTTTCCTTGCATGAAAATCACTATTCCATTGCCATGAACCAATGAATGCCTGCCACGCTTCTAATTGGAACGCTGCGTTCCATTTAACTGATCAAATATTTACAGAAATGCCACTCCCGTTTTATTATTTCCATTAATCATTTTCTATTTCAATTTTTATTTCATTTGCATGGCCAATCTTAGAAAATTCATAAGTTGATCATTTCTTATCCAATTTTCGTGGGATTTTTTGTGGATTGATCCTCTTGATCTCTAGTTTTTTATGATATTTTTTCCAGATTTTTTGCATGTGTGGATTTTAAAAGGTGCTAGGGTTTGTTCATGTTGACCATTTTGTGTATGCTTTGCCAAATTGATTGTGAAATGGTGATACTTTATCCAATGCTTCCCAAATTTTTTGTGCTCAAACTAGACATGTTCATGGTGATTTTGTTGTAGAGTCTGTAATTTTATCATTGCTGGTTGTGGAGATATGATTTTTTGAATAGGGGTGTGACAATTTGTGTCACACCATGCATGTCCGACTTCATGATTTTAATTACCTTGCCTATTGAACTCAAAATGGTCTGATTGTTTGCATAAACATACTTGTGCATGTTTAGAATGTGTGTGAATTTTTCTGGAATTTTTGAAAGCATTTCCTATTTGATTGATAATTTCTCCCCTGTTTGACCAAATTGTTGACTTTTGTGACACATGATGCCATATGATTTGTGAAATTCTCATGCTTAATTGGATGGACTTGAAATTTGACATGTGCATTGTAGACATCTTAAAGTTCGTCATGGTTTTAGTCCCATTCATTTCTCATATGTTGTCACTGTTTTATGATTTATTCAAGTTGGTGCATGTTTGGTTGACTTCTTTGAGCTTGCTTGAACTTGCTTTGCCTTTCTGAATTTAATTTCCCTACTTCCTTTGATCCAAATAAGCTAAAATTTGGTATGCCTATCATGTTGTGGATGATGTTTGATCATGATTTATTTGAGGAATTTTTGAATTGTTTATGATTGGATTTGAGTTGAGTCATTCTGTTGACTTCTTTGAGGTTCTATTTGCCATGCTTTGACCTAATTTGCTTGTGAAATGATGATGATGAATGATATGATTGTGAAACCACTTGGGTTTGCTTCTTGTTTGATTTGTCTTGACTTTGGGCACTTGTCCCTTGCTTTTTTAAACTTTTTGTCTCCTTTTGACCCTAGGCTTGTCCTAGTGGTCTTGTTGCTCATGTTTAAACTTGTTGTTTCAGGTTAAGCAGTAATTGCATCAAAGAGATTAATGCAAGTTGATTAAGTTTGATGGTTTATCATGGACTAACTTGTGTGTTTTGTAGGTTGCTTAGCTCACTTGCTTTGAGCTTGTGCTTTGCACATCTGACTGACTGTGTTATCTGTTTGACTCTTATGCTGTTGATTTTAACTTTGTGTCTGGTATACTAATTGTGCTTGACTGATTTCAGGTACATTTAGTTGCTATTAGTTCCTTGTGAACTTTGCTTTGCTTTGCTTGATAAGCAATTTGCATTGAGGTATAATTTCCTTACTTCATGTAGTCTGGAAGACCTGGCCTGTTACTTGGCCAGGCACCTGTCTGAAGTCCTCCTTAAGAGGCAATGTTTGTGACTGTTTACTTTTGTCCTTGCACTTATTCAAAGACCTCCTAAGTGAAGAGGCAATTGGAAGAACCCAAGGGATATGCAATCTATCCCCTGCTATTCTGTGTGTCATCTGCTTTGCTCACACCACTGTGTTGATGCATTGCAGATACAAACCCAAGATCTTGCACAGTTGTACAGTTGAGTCAGTTTCATATGTGTAGAAGGGTTCCCCCTTTCTGAACCCACACATTCTTGTCTTAAGCTCTCCCAGGCCAGGGATAAGAGCTGTGAAGTCTCATCTTCACTCACCTTTCATCAGCTTCACCCTAACTCTCAATGTTAGGGTTAAGAGCTAACACTACCCAGTTACAGTGGTTTGTTTGTTGAGGTTGATATGACCCCTCGACTAAAACCTAACCTTGTTTGAGCCCATTACTTGCATATAGTGTGTGCTACTTGTGTTTGTGTGTTTGCTTTAGCTTGCTTCCTGTGCAGGTCATGTTTAGGATAGGCTTGCTTCCTGTGCAAGTTAGCTAGAAATCTTAACTTAGGGATGATATTGCATGATAACATCTAGGCTCGAGTCGTAGTCTCCCTAGTTGTGTCTCCCTTTGTTATCTGGTTAGGCTAGTCCTGTGTCCCTCTGTAGGGGAGCTACGTCGCCCTGATCCTCATACCAGATGAGGTATGTAGGCAGGAGATGAGCTGATCTCTCCGGGCGCCCTTTTATTTTGTTTGTGTGAGTTGTTTCTCTTTTTCTGGTTGGAGTCCGACGTAAGTCCAGCGATTGGCAGTTGGTTTCCTGTGTGTGTCTGTTGGTTCGGATGCCGATGTAAGTCCAATGATTGGCATTCGGGCTCCCCGTTTGCCTTTGCCCGTGTTTGTTTGTGTGCGTGTTAGCCGAGCTACGAATGCTCTGATTCTCCTTCGTCCAAAGGAGATACGTATGCATAGGGTGCGACATCCTAGCGAGCATGTGTCGTTCCCCCCAGTTCGAACTACTTTGACTCTGATGTCTATGCTTGATAGACTAAGTAGGCCCAGGACGCGATATCCTGCCGAGTCAGTCTTGTTTGTTTTCTTGTGTCTCTTTCAGCCAGTTGTGTGTATGTTTTGAGCAGTGTTTTAGCAACCATTTTCCCTTCCTATTGTGCGTGGATCCCGTCGAGTACGACGGATGCGTAGGGGTGCTAATACCTTCCCTTTGTAACACCCCAATAAAAATAAATAATTATTTAATTTAAGCTAATATTATATTTATTAACTTAATTAAGTAATTGGAATTATGGGATTACTATTATTATTATTATTGGGATAATAATATAAATTGGAAAATATATAAGTGTGAAATATGGAAAAGGAATCCCATTTTTGGTAAAAAGAGTTTTACGTGAAACAGAGAAGCGGCTGAAAAGTGGAAAGTGGAGAAAAGGCAAAGAGGAAGAGCAAGGGCAAAGGTTGGAGAAGAGAAAAGCTTGGAGCTCAAAGATTTGCCGGATTAATCAGGTAAGGGGGGTTTATCGTCGTTTAATGGGTATTATAGATTAACATGTAATGGGTAGTGATAAACCGTTGATTTGACCCTAATTGGGAATGTGGAATGCTGAGAAATTGTGTTGGATAAGTTGTGTTAAAGTTGTAATTGAATCTGTATTTGAGTGTGTTGTGATTTTCCGAACGTATCGCTTCTTACGGAATTGGAATCGGAGGTCCGGAAGTCCTCCAACGGCGGAAAATGCGGAGAATTCTGCATTCTGCTTCGTGTTAGCGCAGGAACAACTTTCTGTCTTGCGTTAACCGGTTAACCCAGGATGTTAACCGGTTAACACTGTATTGAATTATGAAATATTGCTGTTTGTCTTGCGTTAACCGGTTAACCAAGGGTGTTAACCGGTTAACACTGTTGTAATTTGTGAAAATTGCTGTTCTGTCTGCGTTAACCGGTTAACCCAGGGCGTTAACCGGTTAACACTGTTGTAAATGGCCAGAAAGCGTGTTCTGTCCTGCGTTAACCGGTTAACCCAGGGCGTTAACCGGTTAACACTGTTGGAAATTGGAAAAATTGATATTTTAATGTTGTGAACATAATTGGTGATTGGCCTATTATAGTTAATTGTGACGAGTAATTTTGTGGGGTTTATGTTATGAAGTGTTGATACAAGTATGAAGGAGTGTGAAGTTGGTTCCGTGTACGGACAGTTGTAAAAGATTCTGAGTTGTAGGCTTGGTGAGCCAAAGTTGATTTTAAGTTGATTGTGTTGAAAATATTGTTGTGTTGCTATTGTTATTATGTTGTGGAAATTTAAAGTCGTGTATGTCATGTAAATTCATATGCATTAAGTCGGAGCTTTGCTCACACCACGTTGACCTGGATTGGCAAATTTTAAGTTGAAAGTTGAAGGCTTATGCCTTGATGCCCAATAAAATGGCAATGATTTTAAGTTGGGAGTTTGACTCCGAATGGTACCACATGCATGATGAGTCGAGTCTCATTAGAGTTGCATTTTTTGTTGGTTTGTTGTATGGCGTAAAATATGAATGGATGTATTCCAGTATTATATGTGTGTTGTGTGTTGGGTGTTGTGTTGATGTTGAGTATGATTGAGTTGATATTGCCGTTGCTGAATGTGTAATCTGATTTGGGTGATGAAACGTGTTAAATTACTTAACATTGCATGATATTTTATAATGCTTATTATATCGATTGAGGAACTCACCCTTACAACTATTTTTCAGGTAACGAGCAGTGATTGAGTAGAAGCTAGTGCTTGGAGTCTAGTGTAGTCTCCTTAGTGGGTCATGCTCTGATAAATGTAACATCGGGACGGGATGTTTAATTGTTTTATTGTTGGTTGTTGACCCATTTTACATGTAATATGTTATATGTTTTGATTGGTTGATTTGATTTCTATCCGCTGCGAATTATGCAAAAAATGTTATTTTGATTAAATAAAGAAGCATGACAGTTATTATGGTGTGAAGTGGTTGTGTGACACCCTTAATTGCATCTTTACTCTGATTGATATGTTGTTATTTTAATTATATATATTCAGGGTATTTTAGAAGGGTGTTACATTAGTGGTATCAGAGCAGGTCGGTCTGTCCGGCCAGTTGTCGTGTCGTTACTGTCTAACAATTGTGTATTGTTACTAATCTAACCTTAAGTTGTGTTGTAATGATAAGTTGAAATGGCTGGAAGGAATGACGCTGCAATGGCTGCCACAATGCAAGCGATGGCACAAGCTGTGCAGAACTTGCCAAATGCTGGTGGAGATGCTGGATCACGTAGCTTGGCGACTTTTCAAAGAGAGAATCCGCCGGTGTTTAAAGGGAGGCATGATCCAGATGCAGCCTTAGGATGGTTGAAAGAGATCGAGAGAATCTTCCGTGTTATGGATTGCACTCCAGCTCAGAAGGTTCGGTATGGTACTCACATGCTAGCAGTCGAAAATACCCAGAAGGTGGCTAGAGACTCACGAGAGGTTGACCGTGGCAGGTGAAGTCATTACTTGGGATGTATTCCGTAGGGAATTCATGAGAAAGTATTATCCGGAAGATGTCCGTGGTAAGAAAGAAATTGAGTTCCTTGAACTGAAGCAAGGAAACATGTCTGTCACCGATTATGCTGCAAAATTTGTGGAGCTGTCCAAATTTTATCCTCATTACACTGGTGCTGGTGCCGAATTTTCAAAGTGCATCAAGTTTGAAAACGGACTGCGCTCTGAAATTAAGAAGGCTGTTGGGTATCAGAAGATACGCATTTTTACTAAATTGGTTGATAGCTGCAGGATATTTGAAGAAGACAATAATGCTCATTACAAGATTGTCAGTGACCGCAGGGGCAAGCAACATCAAAACCGTGGCAAGCCGTATGATGCTCTAGTGGGAAAAGGGAAACAAGGAGCTGCTCCGGCTCAGAGAACTAGTAGGGGAGGTGATCCCGCTGGTATAGTTTGTTTCAAATGTGGTCAGGCTGGTCATAAGAGTAATGTATGCACTGCTGAAGTATAGAGGTGTTTTCGCTGTGTAAGACTGGCCATGCAATAGCTGATTGCAAGCACAAGGAAATGATTTGTTTTAATTGTGGCGAAGAGGGGCATATTGGAAGTCAGTGTCAGAAGCCAAAGAAATCTCAAACTGGAAAGGTGTTCGCATTGACCGGAACTCAAACCTCCAGTGAGGACAGACTTATCCGAGGTACATGTTTCATAAATGGTACTCCTTTAATTACTATTATTGATACCGGTGCTACACACTGTTTTATTTCTGCTAACTGTGCTCGAAGACTGGGTTTAAAATTGTCCGCTTTGGATGGTGAATTGATTGTTGAGACCCCAGCTAAGGGATCAATAACTACTTCTTTGGTATGTTTAAAATGTCCTTTGTCGATCTTCGATAAAGATTTCTATGTTGATTTAGTATGTTTGCCGTTGGATGGGATGGATGTAATTCTTGGTATGAACTGGTTAGAGTGTAATTATGTTCATATAAATTGTCATCATAAGTCGGTAAGGTTTTCCACTCCTGAAGAGGAAGGAGTTGACTTATTACCTTTCGAAGAATTGCGAAAATTGATGAAAGAGGGAGCTCAGATGTTTTCTTTGATGGCGACGTTGTCGGTTGAGAGTAA
Organism: Lathyrus oleraceus; assembly: GCF_024323335.1. NCBI lineage: Eukaryota > Viridiplantae > Streptophyta > Magnoliopsida > Fabales > Fabaceae > Lathyrus > Lathyrus oleraceus. Next base: position 353,244,280 of record NC_066580.1, on the reverse strand, counting down.
AGCTAAGATTGAGGAACTGTTAGTGGTGAAAGAATTCCCTGAAGTTTTTCCTGATGAAATTCCTAGTGTGCCACCAGAGAGGGAGGTTAAATTTACTATTGATCTGGTACCTGGTACTAGGCCTGTTTCGATGGCACCGTATAGAATGTCGGCATCTGAATTGTGTGAATTAAAGAAGCAATTGGAAGAATTACTTGAGAAGAAGTTTATAAGACCAAGTGTGTCACCGTGGGGAGCTCCAGTGTTGCTAGTAAAGAAGAAAGATGGTAGTATGAGGCTTTGTATTGATTATAGACAATTGAATAAAGTAACGATCAAGAATAAGTATCCACTACCGAGAATAGATGATTTGATGGATCAATTAGTGGGTGCCTGTGTGTTCAGTAAAATTGATTTGAGATCGGGCTATCATCAGATCAAAGTGAAAGATGAAGACATCCAGAAGACAGCGTTCAGAACTCGGTATGGACATTATGAGTATTCTGTGATGCCTTTCGGTGTGACTAATGCGCCGGGAGTATTTATGGAATACATGAATCGTATTTTCCATACTTATCTGGACCATTTTCTGGTAGTATTTATTGATGATATTTTGATTTACTCTAAGTCTGAAGAAGAGCACAAGGAACATTTGAGATTAGTGTTGGATGTTTTGAAAGATAAGAAATTGTATGCGAAGCTGTCCAAGTGTGAATTTTGGTTAAGAGAAGTCAGTTTTCTCGGCCATGTAATTTCAGGAAAAGGTATTGCTGTAGATCCTTCCAAGGTAGAAGCTGTGTTGCAATGGGAGACTCCTAAGTCGGTTACCGAGATTAGAAGCTTTTTGGGATTAGCTGGATATTATAGAAGGTTTATTGAAGGATTTTCTAAGTTAGCACTTCCGTTGACTAAATTAACTTGTAAGGGTAAATCTTTCGTGTGGGATGTTCAGTGCGAAGAGGGTTTTAATGAATTAAAAAGGAGATTGACGTCGGCGCCGGTTTTGACTTTGCCAAATCCGGAGGAACCGTTTATAATCTACTGTGATGCTTCATTGATGGGTTTAGGAGGTGTGCTCATGCAAAATAATAAAGTAATTGCTTATGCGTCGCGACAGTTAAGAATTCATGAAAAGAACTATCCTACGCATGATCTTGAACTTGCTGCTGTGGTGTTTGTGCTAAAAATCTGGAGGCATTACCTTTATGGTTCCAGATTTGAAGTTTTCAGCGATCATAAAAGTTTAAAGTATCTATTTGATCAGAAAGAGCTGAACATGAGACAACGTAGGTGGTTAGAATTGCTTAAGGATTATGATTTCGGGTTGAATTATCATCCAGGAAAAGCAAATGTTGTGGCCGATGCTTTAAGTAGAAAGACCCTGCATGTGTCAGCAATGATGATTAAGGAGTTGGAATTAATTGAGCAATTTCGTGATATGAGTTTGGTTTGTGAAGTAACACCGCAGAGTGTAATGCTAGGAATGCTAAAGATTAATAATGATTTTATGGATAGTATCCGAGAGGCACAGACATTGGATGTGAAATTAGTAGATATCCTTAATCGTTGTGGTCAATCAGAGAAGAGTGACTTTAAGATTGATGCGAGAGGTGTGTTGAAATTGGGGGAAAGAATTTGTATTCCTGATGATGCGATTTTGAAAAGAAGTATTCTAGAAGAGGGTCATAGAAGCAGTTTGAGTATTCATCCAGGAGCTACTAAAATGTATCAGGATTTAAAGAGAATATTTTGGTGGCCCGGAATGAAAGAAGATGTGGCTCGTTTTGTGTATGTGTGCCTAACTTGTCAGAAGTCAAAGATTGAGCATCAGAAGCCGTCTGGGCTAATGCAACCGTTGGCTATTCCAGAGTGGAAGTGGGATAGTATCAGTATGGATTTTGTTTCTGGTTTACCGAGGACAAGTAAGAGTTTTGAAGCTATTTGGGTGATTGTTGATAGATTGACGAAATCGGCTCATTTCATTCCGATTAGAATGGATTATCCGTTAGAGAGATTAGCTGAGTTGTATATCGAGAAGATTGTAAGTTTGCATGGTATTCCGTCGAGTATTGTTTCGGACAGAGATCCTAGATTTACATCGAAGTTCTGGGAAGGTTTGCAGAGGGCTTTGGGAACTAAGCTGAGATTGAGTTCTGCATACCATCTGCAGACTGATGGTCAGACTGAGAGGACGCTTCAGTCATTAGAGGATCTTTTGAGAGCTTGTGTTTTGGAAAAGGGAGGTACTTGGGATTGTTATTTGCCTTTGATTGAGTTTACCTACAACAATAGTTTTCATTCGAGCATTGGTATGGCGCCGTTTGAAGCTTTGTATGGTAGGAGATGTCAGACACCGTTATGTTGGTATGAGTCCGGTGAGAGTGCTGTGGTTGGACCGGAGATTGTTCAACAAACTACGGAAAAGATTAAGATGATTCAGGAGAAGATGAGAATTGCTCAGAGTCGTCAGAAGAGTTATCACGACAAGAGGAGGAAGTCACTTGAGTTTCAAGAGGGAGACCATGTGTTTCTTCGTGTTACTCCGATAACTGGGGTTGGTCGAGCTTTGAAGTCGAAGAAGTTGACACCTCGATTTATTGGTCCTTATCAGATTTTGGAGAGGATAGGAGAGGTAGCCTATCGTATCGCTTTACCGCCGTCACTTGCGAATTTGCATGAGGTTTTTCATGTGTCTCAGTTGAGGAGGTACATTCCCGATCCGTCGCATGTAGTCCAAGTGGATGATGTACATGTGAGAGATAACCTGACTGTTGAAACATCACCTATGAGGATCGAGGATCGAGAGTTGAAGCAGTTGCGGGGTAAAGAGATTGCCTTGGTGAAGGTAGCTTGGGGAGGACCAGCAGGTGGCAATGTGACTTGGGAACTTGAGAGTCAGATGAAGGAGTCTTATCCTGAGTTATTCGCTTGAGGTATGTTTTCGAGGACGAAAACTCTTTTAGTAGGGGAGAGTTGTAACACCCCAATAAAAATAAATAATTATTTAATTTAAGCTAATATTATATTTATTAACTTAATTAAGTAATTGGAATTATGGGATTACTATTATTATTATTATTGGGATAATAATATAAATTGGAAAATATATAAGTGTGAAATAAGGAAAAGGAATCCCATTTTTGGTAAAAAGAGTTTTACGTGAAACAGAGAAGCGGCTGAAAAGTGGAAAGTGGAGAAAAGGCAAAGAGGAAGAGCAAGGGCAAAGGTTGGAGAAGAGAAAAGCTTGGAGCTCAAAGATTTGCCGGATTAATCAGGTAAGGGGGGTTTATCGTCGTTTAATGGGTATTATAGATTAACATGTAATGGGTAGTGATAAACCGTTGATTTGACCCTAATTGGGAATGTGGAATGCTGAGAAATTGTGTTGGATAAGTTGTGTTAAAGTTGTAATTGAATCTGTATTTGAGTGTGTTGTGATTTTCCGAACGTATCGCTTCTTACGGAATTGGAATCGGAGGTCCGGAAGTCCTCCAACGGCGGAAAATGCGGAGAATTCTGCATTCTGCTTCGTGTTAGCGCAGGAACAGCTTTCTGTCTTGCGTTAACCGGTTAACCCAGGATGTTAACCGGTTAACACTGTATTGAATTATGAAATATTGCTGTTTGTCTTGCGTTAACCGGTTAACCCAGGGTGTTAACCGGTTAACACTGTTGTAATTTGTGAAAATTGCTGTTCTGTCTGCGTTAACCGGTTAACCCAGGGCGTTAACCGGTTAACACTGTTGTAAATGGCCAGAAAGCGTGTTCTGTCCTGCGTTAACCGGTTAACCCAGGGCGTTAACCGGTTAACACTGTTGGAAGTTGGAAAAATTGATATTTTAATGTTGTGAACATAATTGGTGATTGGCCTATTATAGTTAATTGTGACGAGTAATTTTGTGGGGTTTATGTTATGAAGTGTTGATACAAGTATGAAGGAGTGTGAAGTTGGTTCCGTGTACGGACAGTTGTAAAAGATTCTGAGTTGTAGGCTTGGTGAGCCAAAGTTGATTTTAAGTTGATTGTGTTGAAAATATTGTTGTGTTGCTATTGTTATTATGTTGTGGAAATTTAAAGTCGTGTATGTCATGTAAATTCATATGCATTAAGTCGGAGCTTTGCTCACACCACGTTGGCCTGGATTGGCAAATTTTAAGTTGAAAGTTGAAGGCTTATGCCTTGATGCCCAATAAAATGGCAATGATTTTAAGTTGGGAGTTTTACTCCGAATGGTACCACATGCATGATGAGTCGAGTCTCATTAGAGTTGCATTTTTTGTTGGTTTGTTGTATGGCGTAAAATATGAATGGATGTATTCCAGTATTATATGTGTGTTGTGTGTTGGGTGTTGTGTTGATGTTGAGTATGATTGAGTTGATATTGCCGTTGCTGAATGTGTAATCTGATTTGGGTGATGAAACGTGTTAAATTACTTAACATTGCATGATATTTTATAATGCTTATTATATCGATTGAGGAACTCACCCTTACAACTATTTTTCAGGTAACGAGCAGTGATTGAGTAGAAGCTAGTGCTTGGAGTCTAGTGTAGTCTCCTTAGTGGGTCATGCTCTGATAGATGTAACATCGGGACGAGATGTTTAATTGTTTTATTGTTGGTTGTTGACCCATTTTACATGTAATATGTTATATGTTTTGATTGGTTGATTTGATTTCTATCCGCTGTGAATTATGCAAAAAAATGTTATTTTGATTAAATAAAGAAGCATGACAGTTATTATGGTGTGAAGTGGTTGTGTGACACCCTTAATTGCATCTTTACTCTGATTGATATGTTGTTATTTTAATTATATATATTCAGGGTATTTTAGAAGGGTGTTACACCCTTCGCATAACCGACTCCCGATCCCATTCTCTTTGGTCGCGAGACCATGTTTTTTCCAGGTTTACTCTGAGCGTTTCCCTTCCCTCTTTTGGGATAAATAACGCACGGTGGCGGCTCTGTTGTTCTTGTTTTCCCGCCGGTTTTTCGCGTAATGCGACAGCTATCACCGGTTACTGGGAGATATGCTCAAAAAGGAGAACATAGAATAATTGATTCCACGAAGGAACACGAATCTTACTCGACTGGGGAAACACAACAGGTTTCGACTGAAGAGTGCATGAGATATATTATCCATTACCGTCAAAACGTGGATAGTATACTCGCATGGAAGATTATCCACAACCGGTTACTGGGTTAATAAAGGATAAATCGACCGAAAAGAAAGGTATCGTGATACCAAAACCCAGGTATATAAAGATGACCAATCAAAGGGAGAATCAATCATTACCCAGCTGAAGGGTAAATGAAAGAGGACTCACCGGGGATGCATTGATAGACATCAATGATCCGGGGAACAAATCACTGACAAACGGCGAAAGGACCCACCGAGGATAAAAATTGCTAGCATATGGCAATTATCCACAAAAAGACTTGCTGGGAAATATAACTGCTTACTTAGAGCAATTTCCCAAAAGCAAGGAGGGAATATCAACATCGAATACTGGATGAAGATAACCAACAAGAGGGGATTACGTCTACCGAAAACTGGGTAGAAAACCACGGACGAGTAACCGTCATCGGTTAGGATGAACAACAAGGTTAACTCTGCAAAGGGGAGAACAAAGGATTTACAACTACCGAATACTGGGTAGAAGACCAAAGATTTTGGCTGAGGGGACAAGAGGTTTACCACTACCGACTACTGGGTAGAAAACCAAAGACTCAGCTGAGGATAAAATTGCTATCATACGGCAATTATCCACAAGAAAGCACAAACTCCGCCAGGGAAACAACAACAACATAGGATTTACAACTACCGAATACTGGGTAGAAGACCACAAAATCCACCATCAACCAGGATGAACCACAAACGTTACCTCTGCTAGGGGAAAAGAGATTGGACTTATAACTACCGAAAACTGGGTAGAAGCCACAACTCCGATGAGGATAAAAGAATTAGGGTTTACAACTACCGAATACGGGGTAGAAAACCACAAACTCTGCTGGAGAGCAAGAAAAATAGGATTTACGACTACCGAATACCGGGTAGAAAACCATTGACTCTTGTTGAGGAACAAAGAGTTCACAAATACCAATCTCTGGGTAAACAACCACAGAGTCCACAAAGGGGAAAAAAGGTATACAGGATTTACAACTACCGGCTACAGGGTAGAAAACCAAAAAGATAGGACTTATAACTACCGATTACTAGGTAGAAGGCCCAAAAGTTTCCGCTGGGGATAAGATGAACTATTGCCGGTTATTGGGCAATTTATTAATTTATTCCACAGGGAAGCACAAGAGACAGTTGAAAAAAATGCCAATTCAGGATCAATCCAACAAGGCAAACTGAAACAAGACTCATCCTAATGAGGAAATAACTCAATAGGGAAAACCCATCCCAATATATGTGTTGGGAGGAAACGAAAATAACCGTCATCCACGAGGGTATATCTCAGTGGAGAAATGGCAGGAAAGGATAAACATTTTCTGCTTAAGGGGCTGACTCTTTATTGAGAGATTAGACACCCGACATCTGCTTGGGGAGATCTACTAGAGAGATCTATATCACCATTAGCAGGAGACAACAAACAAAAGATATATGGCAAAAATGCAACATGAATATCTGTATGTTTATGATTATGCATGAATATGCATGATTTATGTTTGATGAATGCTGACAAAACAGACATCTCTAATACAAACAGGTCCAGGAATCAAACGCCCGGTACTACACTTCTAGAGGAAAATCCCAGAAATCCAACTGGAAAGCCAATCTGCTGGAGATCTGAATGCTAAAAAGCAAAGATCTGCTGGGAAAAACAGAGATATCAAAGAAATCACAAAATCTCTGAGTGATGGATCATCCTTCAACCCAACTGGGGAAAAAAGTTCACAACAGGCAAAAAACTGCCACAAAGACAAATCTGTTAGGGAAATGGAGAAATCCCGAGATTTCTGCAGGGGAATCACCAGTCTCAGCTGGGAAACAAAAGCTCACTGCACAAGCAAGAATTGCTGAAGAGAACATGACACACAAGTAGAATCTGGCTGCACACAAGCCACTCTACTGGGGATCACAATCATCGGGAAATCACCAAATCTCTGCAGGGGGAAAATCATCACAGATACAACCCGTCGCCACAAATCTACTAGGGTTTATCTGAGGCAGAGGAGGAGAGCTGGGGATCAACCACCAAAACTGATCCTTCCAAAAGGAACCACAACTGCTGAGGAGGAACAAATCATTGCTCTATTGAAGGGAAAAGGGGTATAAACCTCAACAAGCACCCTGATGAGGAGAGGTAGCATAGATGAAGTACATCATACCAACAACTCTACTGGTGACTCCACTGAGGAGAGGACAAAGTATCGGGATATCAACCCACCAACTACCGAATCTTCCAAAAGGAAAGCACCCACGCTGGGGAGAGAATGTTGCAAGAGAGGAAAACTAAAGTTTCCAACAAGCACTCTGATCTGGGAACACAAAATCTCGACAAAAGCTTTGCTTGGGGAACAACCCCAACAACAATCTGGAGAAAGAGGATACATTCATGCTAGGAATATGAACAAAGGTCTTACCCTATTGGAAATCATGCCACCCTTGGGAGAGCACTGAGAAATTCCTAAGCATCCTTTCATCATTGTGAATGTTCACTTTATTTAAAACAATTTTTTGAAAATTTTTGTTTGTTTAAAACAATGACATTTTATCAATTAAATCATGCAAAACATTTGTTGAATTGAAACAAATAAGAGTGCAAATAATTGGATAAAAGCTCAAATTTATTTGATGGAATGGTAGCCTGCAAATGGCAAGACTCCATAGATTTGTACAAATTTGAAATCGGTGATATATATTGGAAGAGGGCTACATTCAACATAATGACCATTTCTCTACCAATTGAATCTGATGTATTCGAAGCTTCAGTCGACAACGAATCAAGGATCTCTGACAAAAACACGGCTGTGGAACAGAAAGTCTTGTCAGGATGCAGTTACTTGCCAAATCCCTAATTTTTGCCTAGATTGCCCCAGGGTGAGGTACTCAATCTAGCGGGATGCAATTCATTTTTTTTCATGTCTCTAACTTTTGCCTGGATCGCCCTTTCGGGTTCTCCACCGAGACGCTCATTTTTTTGCCTAAGCCGCCCCTTCGGGTTTTCAACTTAGCGAGCTATTATGTTTTTCTTTTTAGGCAAAGTATTTTTTGACTGCATCTGAATTCACAGGACGAGTGAAATCATCCCCATCCATTGTTGTAAGCATCAAAGCACCGCCTGAAAAGGCTCTCTTAACAACATATGGACCTTCATAGTTTGGAGTCCACTTGCCCCTGGAATCGGGCGCGAAAGATAAAACTTTCTTGAGCACAAGGTCGCCTTCTCGGAACACACGAGGCTTGACCTTCTTATCGAATGCTTTCTTCATTCTCTGCTTATATAACTGACCATGGCACATGGCAGTCAATCGCTTCTCTTCAATCAAATTCAGTTGGTCATAACAACTCTGAATCCATTCAGCATCAGTCAACTTGGCTTCCATCAAGACTCTCATTGATGGGATCTCCACCTCTACTGGGAGAACAACCTTCATGCCGTAAACAAGAGAGAAAGGGGTTGCCCCTGTTGAAGTGCGGACAGATGTACGATATCCATGCAAAGCAAATGGCAGCATCTCATGCCAATCTTTATACGTAACTGTCATCTTCTGGATAATCTTCTTGATATTCTTAATAGCAGCCTCAACAGCCCCATTCATCATGGGTCTGTAAGGAGAGGAATTATGGTGTGCAATCTTGAACTCAGCGCACTATTCTTCCATCATTTTATTATTCAAATTAGATCCATTATCAGTAATGATCTTATCTGGCACACCATAACGGCAAATAAGCTGATTCTTGATAAACTTCACGACCACCTGCCTGGTCACATTCGCATACGAAGCGGCTTCAACCCATTTGGTGAAGTAATCAATTGCTACGAGAATAAACCTGTGTTCGTTGGACGCTCTCGGTTCAATCATGTCGATCATGTCGATTCCCCACATAGAGAAAGGCCATGGTGATGAAATCACATTCAGAAGTGTCGGAGGAATATGAATCTTATCCGCATAAATCTGACACTTGTGGCATTTCTTCACATATTTGCAGTAGTCAGACTCCATTGTCAGCCAATAGTAGCCTGCTCTCAACATCTTTCTTGCCATGGCATGTCCATTGGAATGAGTACCAAATGAACCCTCATGGACCTCAGTCATCAACAGGTTTGCTTCATGTCTATCCACGTATCTGAGCAAAACCATATCAAAATTTCTCTTGTAAAGCACTTCACCACTGAGGTAGAAACTTCCTGACAACCTTCTCAAAGTTTTCCTATCTTTCACAGATGCCCCAGGAGGGTAGACCTGGTTCTGGAGGAAATTCTTGATATCAAAATACCAAGGCTTGTCATCATTCACTTCTTCAACTGCAAACACGTGAGCTGGACTATCCAAGGGCATCACGGTGATGTTGGGAACTTCATTCCAATACTTGACTACAATCATTGAAGCAAGCGTAGCAAGAGCATCTTGTAGTGGTGTATTTGTCGCTATATGATTTATTGATTAAATCAAAATTAAAGCATACAATGAATCGAGTCGCCACCGCACTTTTATTTATCCAAAGGACTGGCTAAAAAGCGAACAAAAGCCTAAGAAGTTTTACACATAGAAAACTAATGAAAAGATCAGAGAGTCTGGGTAAGGGGTAAATTACGCAATGGGAAGGTGTTAGGCACCCACTACGTCCTAGGTACTCCTAGGGAGCCCTTTTCACACTTGTTGTATAAAATTGTTATTTGTTATGAAATATTTTTTGTGCAAACATGATTGGGATGATGAGAAAAGAATATACAAGTTAATTATTTTTGTGTTCGAACGGATGAACCCGTTGCCTACGTACCTTCCATCAAAGGTAAGGATCAAAACGCCGTAGTTCGGCTAAAAGATTTCCAAAAGTTAGTGGATTCAATTTTAAACACAAGCCCTAAGGTCTTACGTTATCCACGGGAGAAAACTCAACCTTATAAAACAACGAGTCCACCATGTGAGAAAAGCTTCAACTTGCTAGTGAGGGGTTAACCCTATAATAAGCAAGGAAGACTTACAATTCAATCAACTAAGGACAAATAGGTGAGATTAACATCAACCAACTAGGATAAATCAAACCTATGGCTAATGTATGAAAACTTAACAAGAATGGACAAAGCCACAAAACCATTGAATGGGTGGAATTAATTGATTATGATTATTCACAAAAGGAGGGTCAAAGTATGATTAAGATTGATTCAAAAGAAGTATTATGAAATGGAGTTTGAAAAAGTCAAGGACTTAAGGTCCAGGTTTCTAAATTGAAAACATGAAGATGTTTGCACAATATTTATCTCAAGTTTTGAAAGTAATGTGTGAAAAGGTTTAGGACAAAATGGGATGAATGGATGAAGATGGAGTGTAAAACTTCCTAGAAGGTTCACCTCTTGAAATCATATAGCAGATGATTCAAGTGTGTCCTTTGGAACAGGCAATGAGTAATAACAAACAAGCAAAGCAAAAGATGAAAGTCGACAAAAGCGGATACCGGATGCCAATTACTGGACTTATACCAATCTCCTAAAACAAAACTGGATATCAGAGGCCACTCTATGGACTTATACCAATCTCCTCAACAAAGAACATAAAAAGTGGATACCGGATGCCAATCTATCTGGTCTTATACCAATCTCCAACAATAACAAAGCAAACACTTGGATGTCAGATGCCAATCTATCTGGGCTTACTCTAACCTCCAACATGTGATCATAGGAAATCAAATGCCAAATTACACGGACTTACAATTGCATCCTCACATACAACAACAAATGCATCAAGCAAAGAGAAGATGAGTGGCCAATGAAATGGTCTTATACTCACTTCCATATCATAGGAACAATGGCCAATGAATGGTCTTACAATTGTCCTCGATGGGCAAACAACAAAGATATGTCATAAAGACAAATGAAATGATCATGCACTAATGAGCAATTAATGATAATAAATGCACAAAGCATGCAAGCAGACATGTACAAATGTACTAAGTAATCAATCAACCAAAGGCATTCAGCACACTCTATAACCAAACAATGAGGCTCATACAAAGGGTTAGGCATTGAAGCCAACTGGAATAGGGTTAATGGTGCTCTTAACCTTGACATTGAGAGCCAAGGTGAAGCAGATGAAAGGATATGAGGGGTGTGCCTCATGCTCTTATCCCTGGTCAGGGAGAGTTTCAAATGATAGAAGGTGTGGGAGTTCAGAAAGTAGGAACTCTCTCCACAAGTTAGACTCTATAGATCTTGGGCTTTTACTCACTATGCATCAACACATGTGGTGTGAGCAAGGTGAGTGACACACAGAATAGTAGGAGATAGGTTACATATCTCTTGGATTCTACCAATTGCCTATTCAAAGACCTTTTCCTGCTTGGGACAAAAGTAAACAAGCACAAACATCGCCTCTTAAGGAGGACTTCAGACAGTTGCCTGGCCAAGTAACAGGCCAGGTCTTCCAGACTACATGAAGAAAAAGGATTCTACCTCAATGCAAATGCTATCAAGCAAAGCAATGCAAGTTCTCAAAGAACTATTAGCAACTAATGGTACCTGAAATCAATCAAGTAAAATCAGTATACAACTCAAATTCAAAACCAATATAAGATAAGGATCAACACAATCAGTCAAATGTGCAATGCACAAAGCTCAAAGCATATGAGCTAAGCATCCTACAAAACAAACAAGTTAGTTCATGATAAGCAATCAAACTCAATCAACTTGCATTAGTCTCCTTGAAGCATTTGCTTCTTAACCTGAAAAACAAACTCAAACATGAGCAACAAGACCACTAGGACAAGCCTATGGTCAAAAGGAGATAAAAAATCCAAAACAGCAAGTGAAAGACATCCAAAATCAAGTTCAAACAATTAAGGAACAAGCCCAAGTGGTTTCACATTCATATCATTCATCATTATCATTTCACAAACAAATTAGGTCAAAACATGTCATATAGAACCTCAAAGAAGTCAACAGAAAGATTCAACTCAAATCCAATCACAAACATTTCAATAAATCCTCAAATAATTCATGATCAAACATCGTCCATAACATGGTAAGCATACCAAATTTCAGCTCATTTGGATCAAAGGAAGTAGGTCAATGAAAATCAGAAAGTCAAAGCAAGTTCAAGCAAACTCATACAAAGCATCAAAACATGCACCAACTTCAATAAATCATAAAACAGTGACAAAACATGATAAATGAATGGGACCAAAACGATGACAAACATTAAGATGTCTACAATTCACATGTCAAATTTCAAGTCCTTCCAATAATGCATGAGGATTTCACAAATCATATAACATCATATGTCACAAAAAGTCAACAAATGACCAAACAGGGGAGAAAATTCCAATCAAATAGGAAATGCCATCAATAATTCCAGAAAAATTCACATGTATTCTCAACATTCATAAGTATGTTCATGCAAAAATCCAGACCATTTTGAGTTCAATAAGCATGGTAATTAAAATCATGAAGTTGGACATGAATGGTGTGACACAAATTGTCACACCTCTATTCAAAAAATCATATCTCATCAACCAGCAATGATAAATTCACAAACTCTACACCAAAATCACCACGAACATGTCTAGTTTAAGCACAAAAAATTTCAGAGGCATTGGATTATGTATCATCATTTCACAAGCAAATTGGCATGACATACACAAAATGGACAACATGAACAAACCCTAGTACATTTTAAAATCCACACGTGCAAAAAATCTGGAAAAATCACCATAATAAACTAGAGATCGAGAGGATCATTTCACAAAAAATCCCATCAAATTTGGACAAATATTGAAGAACTTATGAATTTTTGAAGATTGGGACACAAAATGAAATAAATATTGAAATAATGAAATGATTTAATGAAATATGTAATACGGCAGTGGCATTATCGTAATATTGGGATCCCTTAAGTGAAACGCTGCGTTTCACTTAAGGATGTGTCGTCCAGGGATTGGTTTCATGGCAATGAAACAGTAAAAAAAACATGCAGACGCGGGTTTTGGATCAAATGCGTTTCCTGGGTTTTCAAAATTAGGGTTCATAGCCACTGTTCATCTTGTTCATCATCGAAAAATCCAGCAAAAGCATTTCGCAACCAAAATCAATAAGCAACATACCAATGCATTCATCTCATCATGTACATTAACAAACCAACAATCATTAACACCAAATCATGCTGAAATGAAGGAATCGAGCAAAACATCATCCACATATGAAACTTCATGTCAACATAACTTTCTTAATACTCAACCATTTTCCACGATTTAAGTTTCATTGTACTCAGCATGGCAAGACCTTTAATAAGCATAGCATGATTTTGAAAATAAAGAGGTTCGAATCTTTACCAAATTTGAAGAGCAGTGATGATTTGTGGTTCTTTGGTCACGATAAGCTGAAACAGATGCTTAGTGATGTTCCAGATGATGAATGGAAGAAGAATTTTAGCTTAACAATGTTGGGTTATGCTCAAATCGAAAACTGCCGTGGAAGAGAGCTCAATGCAACAGTGTGGATTCTTTGCTTACAGTGATGAAAAGATACTTGCTAAAGCTTCCAAAAGGATGGCATGTGATGAAACAATCAACCAAGACTCGAGCTCTTTTGAGATTTTCAGAAAAAAAGTTCAGATGAAGAATTGAGTGTTTTGAGAGAAAATGAAGTTTTGATCTGGTTTGTCAAAGTGTGGCTAGGGTTTTTCCAAATCAGAAATGTCCAATATATACTCTGTTTAACATCCTTAAGTTTGGTTAGTGGAATGGTAATCACAATTTGGTTAAATGAAGTGTTTTGGTATTTTGCTAAAAACCACTCAAGTTGCATGGGGTGCATGTTAATGCACGAAAATGGGCTTTAACACATTCCAAATTTGATTTCTGAACATTGGCAAATGGTAAAAAGTGTAGGAAATGGTTAATTTGAAAGTCCACTTTTTCACCTCCCTCATTTTAAATTCAAGCCACTTGAAAAAGGCCATTTGGATTGGAAGATTTTTGGTAAAATGTGATGAAGGATTTGGATAGAGCACATCAAATATGACTTATAGCAAAAAACCTCACTCAATTTGGCCAAATGGTTTGGAAGTTATCTCACTTTGAAGTTCAAAAATTTTTGAGAATGATTTGATCATAACTTGCCAACCACACATGAGAAATGAGTGTTCTTGGACTTTTTGGAAATGGGAGAACAAGATATTCAACTTTAATGTTGGACAAAAATTCATTTGAAGCTTGTATGATGAAGAAATTTTGAGGAGAAGAACTTTCCATTTTTGGCAAATTCCAATTACAGGTCAACTTACTATTTTTGGAAACTTTTTGTTTGACCTCAAATTCTTCACTGTGGATGTTTGACATGTTATATGAGGCTTATATGGACATGAATGAGACCTCTCAAACCAATTCCCACCCTCAAATCACTAATTAAATGCACAGTTGACCACAATTGACTTCAGTTGACTTTGCTAGGGTTTTGGTTGACTGAACCATGTTCTGATGAATTCCAAGCCCCTACCACTTGATATTTTGATTCATAATGATGTCACAACTCATATGAACTCTTGATGAATGATCATGGTGCCCAAATTCTTCAAGAATGGCCACCATCTATGGCTCAATGACTGTTTTGACTGATTTGACCTAGCTGGCTTCATCTGCAAGTAACATGGTTAGATGACAACATTTTTGTACTTTTGGTTAATAGACAAATAAAAAGCAATGATATACAAATGCAATACATGCTTGGTGATCAAGAACCACACTCACAAGATGACCCACCCACTAGGAGGGAAGCAAAGGTGCACAAAGATCCTTGAGGCAATGATATGGTATGATATGATGCCATGAGGGATCTTAGGGACAAAATTGGGGTCTTACAGATGCCCCTATTTAAGGTCATTCTAGCCGGAGAAGTGAAGTTTAGAAATCTTCATCTCGACGCGGTAGAATGGGCTTAAATAACAGTAATGAGACGAATTTTGGTCCCTAAGAGACCTCATGATGCAAATGTATGTATGCAAAAGACACAAACTCTGTGGGGAATATGATTCACACAGAAGAAAAGACGATCCATCGGAGTAATACACTCACCAGGAACAGAGACTCTTGTTGGGGATAGTAAAAGAGAAAGAATGCGCGAGCAGGTCACGACATCAAGTTGGGAAAAACAAAACTGACACAGCGTGAACAAGACACGACTCTGATTAGGGTAACGGAAATCAGACTGGAGACCTCACTGGGGAGTGAAGGACTCACGCTGGGAAAAAGAAAATCTCAAAGGAAGAACATCCATTGGAGAGACACAAGCTGACTCCTGGGAAGAACAAAAGGAAACTCCACTGGGGAAGCACCAAAGAATTGAGGTGTTACCGGTATAAGGGTAACAAACTCAGGAAGAATGAATATCTAAAACCGATATAAGGGTGAGAGATATCAATCAACCAACGTCTGAGAAAGACCTGAAAAGGTACATAAACTCAGGAAAATCTGACTCCACAGGGGACCAAGGTCATAATAGGGAGCAGAAGGGGAAGGAACACCAGGGATACCGAGGTATATAATAGGTGACCGACCAAAGCGTGAATTGGTATATATGCCAAAACACTCATCATCCGAAAGGAGGGCTTGAAAAAGCGAATCAACTTACAGGATGGACATTCAAATCCACAACGGGAAAACGAATCTTACTCAACTGGGGACACAAACCCAAAGAGTTCATGAGATATAATATCCATTACCGGCAGACCGTGGATAAGAAAACTCGCATGAGATATATTATCTATTACCGTCAGAACGTAGATAATAAACTCGTATGGTAAGAAACACCAGAGATACCGAAGCATATAATAGGTGATCTACCGAAAACGTGGATTGGTATATATGCCAAAACACTCATCATCCGAAACACAAACTGGTTTAAGGATGGATATTCGATTCTACAAAGAGTACGAATCTTGCTCAGCTGGGGAAAATCAACGAAGGATTCCAACTAAAGAGCGCATGAGACATATTATTCATTACCGGCAGACCGTGAATAATATACTCGAAAGGAAAAGACACCAGAGATACCGAAGTATATAATAGGTGACTAACCAAAAAGAGAGACAATCGATACCAAGCATCCGGGTAAACGAAAGATAACTCAAAGGGATAAATTGCAAGCATCCGACAATTATCCAACAATAAAGAATATTCGACTCCGCAACGGGAAGTAACGAAACTTACTCAACTAGGGAAACACAAAAGGCTTCGACTGAAGAGTGCATGAGATATATTATTCATTACCGGCAGACCGTGAATAATATACTCGCATGGAAGATTATCCACAACCGGTTACTGGGTCAATAAAGGATAAATCAACCGAAAAGAAAGGCATCGGGATACCAAACTAGGTATATAATGATGACCAATCAAAGGGAACAACAACATTACCAACACAAGGGTAAATGAAAGAAGACCCGCTGGGGATAAATTGCAAGCATCCGGCAATTATCCAACTGTACCACAAGGCACCAACTCCGCTGGGGAAAAAGAATTAACACCTGGGATTTACAACTACCGAATACGGGGTAGAAGACCACAGACTCAACTGGGGATGGGGCCAGAATCAGCACACAATCCACCAACAACCAGAACGAACCACAAAGGTTACCTCTGTTAGGGGAAAAGAGATAGGACTTACAACTACCAAATACGAGGTAATAGCCATACTCTGGTGGGGATAACCAAGAATTAGGGTTTACATCTACCGAATACCGGGTAGAAGACCAACAACTCTGCGTGGGGATAGAACAAATCACAAATCCGCACGGGAAACCAAAAATAAGGTTTATAACAAACCACAAACTCTGTTGGAGAGTAAGAAACAGGATTTACGACTACCCCCTACTAGGTAGAAAACCAACAATTCTTGCCGAGGAATAAAAGGTATATAACCACCAATTCCGCTGAAAGGGCAAAGAAAAATAGGACTTACAACTACCGGTATAAGGGTAGAGGCCCGAAAACTCCGCTGGGGAACAACCCACTGGGAAGCACAAGACAATTGACAAAATGCCAATTCGGGAATAATCTGAAGAGACAGACTGAGTCAAGACACGTCCTAATGAGGATATAACTCAAAATAGGAAAATCCAACCCAATATATATGTTGGGAGGAAACGGAAGAAACCGTCATCCACGAGGATATATCTCAGTGGGGAACTGCAGAAGGACAGGCAAAAGACACTTTCTGCTTACGGGGCTGACTCTATATGGAGAGATTTAACACCCGACATCTGCTAGGGGAGATCTATTAGGGATCTGCACCACCATAGCAAGGAACAATCAACAAAAGATATATGGCAAAGAAATGCAACATGAATATCTGAATGTTTATGAATATGCATGAATATGCATGAATATGCGTGATTTATGTTTGATGAATGCTGACAAAACAGACAATATCTAACACAAACAGGTCCAGGAATCAAACGCCCGGTATTATACTTCCAAGGAAAAACCAACTGGAGAGTCAATCTGCGGAGATCTACATGCTATAAAGCATAGATCTGCGGGTACTGCTAGGGAAGCAGAGGATCAGAGATATCAGGAAACACCAAATCTCTGAATGATGGATCAGCAAACAACCTAACCAGGGTACAGAAAGTCACAACGGGCAAAACAGCCACCAAGACGAATCTGTTGGGGAACAAGAGAAAATATCGAAGGTCCGCAAGGAATCTCAGCATCAACTGAGAAGCAAAAAGTTCTGCAACTCCAAACAACTCCGGGGAACAACCCGCGGGGAGAATAACATCCAAGTAGAATCTAACTGCATAAGCAAATCTACTGGGGAAAACTGCTGCAGGAGAAAACTGAGTCTTCAACAACACTCTGCTTGCAACTATGATGGGGAACAACCCCATCACAAAATCTGGAGAAAGAAGATACAACCAAACCAGGAATATGAACCAAATGTCTTACCTGTTGGAGATCATGCCACCCTTGGGAAAGCACTGAGATATTCTTGAGTATCCTTTCAACCTTGTGAATATTCACTTTGTTTAAAACAACAAAAAAAATTTTGAAAAATTTTATGTTTAAATACAATGATATTTTATCAATTAAAACATGCAAAACATTTGTTGAATTGAAACAAATAAGAGTGCAAATAATTGGATAAAAGCTCAAATTGATTTGATGGAATGGTAGCCTGCAAATGGCAAGACTCCATAGATCTGTACAAATTTGAAATCAGTGATATATATTGGAAGAAGGCTACAATTAACATAATGATCCTTTCTCTACCAATTTGAATCTCGATGTATTCGAAGCTTCAGTTGACGACGAATCGAGAATCTTCTGACAAAATGACAGCTGTGGAACAGAAAGTCTTGTCAGGATGCAGTTACTTGCCAAATCCCTAATTTTTGCCTAGATTGCCCCAGAGTGAGGTACTCAATCTAGCGGGATGCAAATATTCTTTTTTTTCAAGTCTCTAATTTTTGCCTGGATTACCCTTGCAGGTTCTCCACCGAGACGCTCATTTTTGCCTAAGCCGGCCTTTCGGGTTTTCAACTTAGCGAGCTATTCTATTTTTCATCTTTTGCATATACTTTTTTTTAGGCAAAGTATTTCTTGACTGCATCTGAATTCACAGGACGAGTGAAATCCTCCCCATCCATTGTTATAAGCATCAAAGCACCGCCTGAAAAGGCTCTCTTAACAACATATGGACCCTCATAGTTTGGAGTCCACTTGCCCCTGGAATCGGGCGCGAAAGACAAAACTTTCTTGAGCACGAGGTCACCTTCTCGGAACACACGCGGCTTGACCTTCTTATCGAATGCTTTCTTCATTCTCTGCTGATATAACTGACCATGACACATAGCAGTTAATCGCTTCTCTTCAATCAAATTCAACTGGTCATAACGACTCTGAATCCATTCAGCATCAGTCAACTTGGCTTCCATCAAGACTCTCATTGATGGGATCTCCACCTCTACCGGGAGAACAACTTCCATGCCATAAACAAGAGAGAAAGGGGTTGCCCCTGTTGAAGTGCGTACAGACGTACGATATCCATGCAAAGCAAATGGCAGCATCTCATGCCAATCTTTGTACGTGACAGTCATCTTCTGGATAATCTTCTTGATATTCTTATTAGCAGCTTCAACAGCCCCATTCATCTTAGGTCTGTAGGGAGAGGAATTATGGTGTGCAATCTTGAATTCAGCGTACAACTCATCCATCATCTTATTATTCAGATTAGATCCATTATCAGTAATGATCCTCTCTGGCACACCATAACGGCAAATCAGCTGGTTCTTGAGAAACTTCACAACCACCTGCCTGGTTACATTCGCGTACGAAGCGGCTTCAACCCATTTGGTGAAGTAGTCAATTGCTACGAGAATAAACCGGTGTCCGTTGGACGCTTTCGGCTCAATCATGCCGATCATGTCAATTCCCCACATAGAGAAAGGCCATGGTGATGAAATCACATTCAGAAGTGTCGGAGGAATATGAATCTTATCCGCATAAATTTGACACTTGTGACATTTCTTCACATACTTGCAACAGTCAGACTCCATTGTCAGCCAATAGTAGCCTGCTCTCAACATCTTCTTAGCCATGGCATGTCCATTGGAATGAGTACTAAATGAACCCTCATGGACCTCAGTCATCAACAGGTTTGCTTCGTGTCTATCCACGCATCTGAGCAAAACCATATCAAAATTTCTCTTATACAACACTTCACCACTGAGGTAGAAACTGCCTGACAACCTTCTCAACGTTTTCCTATCTTTCACAGATGCCCCAGGCGGGTAGACCTGGTTCTAGAGGAAATTCTTGATATCAAAATACCAAGGCTTGTCATCTTTCACTTCTTCAATTGCAAATATGTGAGCTGGTCTGTCCAAGCGCATCACAGTAATATTGGGGACATCATTCCACCATCTGACCACAATCATGGAAGCAAGCGTAGCAAGAGCACACAACAACCAAACAAGTTAATAGGGAGTCGGGAACTCGAGCCTATAACTGTCAAGCACACACACAAAAAGAAAGAAAAGTGTGGAAAAACAAAAAGGGTGCCCGGAGAGATCTCGCACGATCTCCTGCCTACGTACCTCATCTGGTATGAGAATCAGGGCGACGTAGTTCCCCTACATAGGGGTTGCCATCTGAACATGGGCTTACAAAAGGAGGACACCAGTTGTGTCAAAGGAGAGTGGGCAATGTGTTCACGTCCTGGCAGTAGGTGTTGCAGCTCGCTGAATCGAGTCTTAGGCAGTTACCTCTTTGCAATAGAACGGACTACATGCCACAAAATCGGAGACGCTCAGAAAGGTCTAGAAGTGGGGAAACTCTGCCCTAGAGTTGTCATGCAATGTGTACTTAAGTGTTAGGATTTACAAATGGGAATATCTACCTAATGTTAGCATGCGAAAGGATATGGGAATCCTACCTATGTTATCATGCAAAGGGTTCTATCTAATGGGTGCTACCTAATCGGAACAAGAATCGACGAATGGAGCAAGGAGAAGTGTTAGGGATAAGGGTAGATGGCGACGCATGAAGCAATCGACTTACAAGGTTGATGGAGATGCATAAAGCAATCGGCTTACAAGGTTGATGGCGATGCATAAAGCAATCGACTTACAAAAGGGTGGATGAATACGTGCTGGTTCTGTTAGGTTTTGAAAAAATGATTACTCGACATTGGATCGAGGTTTTGATCTTGCTTTGAAATGGTTATCGAATGCTCATTTTATTTCTTGTATTAACATATGAATAAAGAATGAAAGAATATTATACATTTCATGGGAGAGGGATACATTTGTTATGAATGGGGGTTGACATGGTAATCAAGCAATATAAATATATGCCTCATACACCATACAAGTAGGCAACAGTTAATCAACAATAAGATATTTAAGCAAGTATATAATCGAATCAAATAATCAAAGAATGAAATAATGAAGCATTAAACAATGTATGAGTGTAAGTGTAAGGGAACCGGCTCATTGTAAGAAAGCCCAAGAGTAAGCTATGTGAGGTTGATGGCGATGCTTAAAAAGCAATCGACTTACAAGGGTGTAAAAAATGGGCTCGATATTAAATCGAGAAAACATGATCTTTATAGTTTAAAAATGGTTTTGAATTAAAATACAACAACTTTACATTATTAACAAAATGAACATATGAGTGTGGGAGAAATCATAATAAAACATAAACATGAGAATTAAAAAAACTGAGAGATTGGAATGCTGAAGAATCAAAATAATACAACATGGGTATCGAACCCAGGACTAAAGGGGAGATGAGCTAAATCCATCTCCACCTGACCACAAGGTGTTTGCTGTTTGGATACCAACGACCGAATACTTAAACAAGGACAAAAAAAGACAATAATGAAAATAAATAAATAAAAATGAGATGGGCCTGGGATGAAAGAGAGACCAACAGTCCCTTGGGCTATCTAAACTTGGGTTACGGAATACCCACCTCCTACTTGGCCCGAGGTGAGGTGGTTTTGGAATTGGGAAACTTCCCTAGCCACGTGGCCGTTAGGGGCTGAAGAAGATAGGAGAACAAGTCTCCATTAATGGCGAGGTGCCAAACAGGTCTGGGAAATAGGGAAGTAAAACGAAGGGGCAACGAATACACCATTACCGTTTCCAAGCCAACAGGAACATCAATGCTACTAACGGTCAAACACTAATAAAGCTCTGGAGGAAGATAAAACGAACGATAACTCGTCTATATCTCTCTAGAGAAATTCGACCAAGATCTTCACCAAGGTGCAAGAACTTTCTTTTTTTCCTCTCAAAAAAGTCATGGCTATGAACAGGCAAATAGAGTTAAACAGAAATCGAATGCCAACACTAACTAGTTGCGACGGAGTCGACGGCGATGCGAAAAGCGATTTTGGATTTCTCCCTCTAGAACGTTTCTGTTTCGGCTATCCCACTTCGACTCGTGAGAATCCTCCAACGGTACTCCGATGAATCCTTTGCGTGCTCCCTGAAGTGAGGTACAGATTCTAGCTTATCTCCTCAATCTCTTTCTTTGATTATGGCTTTTCTCTTATTTTAGGATTAGGGTTTTTTGTTTGCTCTGAAGTTTTTAATTCCGCCTCCCATCTTTTTTGTTGTTGATTCCTCTCCCTCTCTATTTATGTTCTTTGATTAGGGTTTCCAAGGGGGTCTCTGCAAAATCCCTTTTGATGTGCTCAGTCGGGATTGGCTTTACTCAATGCTAAATCAGAACCGGTAAACTGCACTCATGCTTTCTCTTCGTTTTTTTTTGTCTGGATGCCAAATTGGGAACTCTTGAACTTTCAACTGACTTGCCAATTGCTTTGTGTTTTTTATTTACTGCAGTAAAAACGACGAAGACATGAGGAGCTTTGGTTTTCACCTTGTCCCATTCCAAAACCCGTTATATCTTGAGCCAACTAAGTTGGAGGCAGAAGCAGTGATCTTGTATTGCGGTTAATTTCTGATCAGTCAATTGGACTTGATTTTCCCAAAAACTTCAGTGTAATTGCTGTGTGTCCAAAGGGGATGGGCCCATTTGTAAGGAGGTTGTATGTACAAGGCAAGGAGATAAATGGTGCTGGAATTAATTCAAGTTTTGGAGTCCACCAGGATGCGGATGGCAGGGCTACTAATGTTGCTTTGGGGTGGTCTGTTGATAACAGAATATTGGTTCCTGGTGTTGTACCTACAGGTGTGGTTTCAAGGTACTGCAGCAGGTGTGTTGCAGGCATGCTGCAGCAAGCCTAGCAAAGTGCAGGTAAGTTTCTGAATGCCAATACTAGGCTTTGTTTATCATATATGTGTTATGTAATGTTGTATGGTATGAGTTCAGTTGGTGGATACAATATGGGATTGTGTATGTTAGGTCTGATGTATTGCAGGTTACTTCATGATGCAGGAATGAATGCTAGTTCATGTTCATGACAGGCTACAGGATGTTGGTTTTGGATGCCATGTGTTTATGTTTTCAGTTTAACTTTAGGTTGTGTAGAATGCAAGAAGGTCCATTTGTTGCAGACTGATGTTGCTGCAGGTTGTGGGCATTGTTGAAGGTTTGATGTATTATAGGACTGGTTTGTCTTGGTAGGCAAGGAAAAATGCAAAGCAATGTGTGGCAAGGCTGTTGCAGCAGTAGGTTCTTGTAGATTTGCAACAGGGTTCCCAGTATGAACATACTGCATAAACTCCTCCTTAGGATCTATCCAGAGTTGGGTGTGTAGCACTGAGTCATTGTCTTTGGTTGGTTTGAAGTGGTTATGAACTCATCATTTGGCTTTCCCTCGGAGGCAAGTCTCTTAGAGAGTTTTTGTGCATCATCGACGTAAGCTTTCAAAATGGGAACTGGTGGCATCTTATCGGTAAGTTTGAAGTGAAAAAATATACTTGACAGCCAAAATATGTTTACTTCTTTCAATAAGTTTCTGAATAATACCTTGAACTCTATCTGACAAAACAATAATCTGGTACAGGTCAATAAGATCATCACTTGCAGAAGCAGTAGCAGAATAAGCAGCAAGCTCAACCAGAGTCAACTCAGATAGAAAAACATAAATAGCAACAGAATGTAAAAAGGCCAAAGTCCAACTCGGTTCAGAATTCTCATTCATCAGGTTTACCTTCCACTCATTAAACAATCTCTTAGCTTTCTTTCTAAGAGGCATAATCTCTTTCTAACAAGAGTAATTGTTCTGCAGGCCAAAGGAAACAAAAGATTTTCTTGAGCTATGCCTCCTCTCTGCCTCTTCTATATCTGATTCCAAACACTTTAATTGTTCAAACAATTTGGAGGCATCGCTCCGCTTCTGCTCTTTTGATGAGATGAGGAAATGCAATAATAATTCTGACTCAGCACCTTCTTTGTCTATACGTGATGACAATTCCTCACTACATAGCTCCTGTAATTCATTAATCACTTCGGATTGTAGGATTTCCCCCGTTGTTGGACGTGATGATGGTTCAGGATGCAGCAGCCAAAGACAAAAGCCAGCTTCCTTAGGATTTTCTGATAGGAAAGCTGGAGGAAGAATCCTGCGATGAAGATCAGACATTGTTGCAATATGTGCTTTTTCAGAGTCAAAATGAACTAGTAACTTAAAAAGGAGTACACCTAGGCAGTAAATGTTTGATGATGTAATGTAATGCTTATTATATGTAATAAGAATACACAAAATTTAGATTCTTGATGTAACTTGGAACAATTGTAGTAATGGATTATGCAGACTTCTGACAGGAATATGAACAACCCTTGAATGTTATTGCTTGTGTTGTTCAGGTTTGCAATTGATGCTGGTAGAGGTCCTGATATATGATCTTGATTGATTTGTATTCTGCCAAGGTTCGGAAGAAAGCCAAGCTCATCCGGCAGTGAACCTGTTAATAGATTTCCATTTAATAGCAGGAGGACTAGAGATTTGATATTGCCAATTTCCTTTGGAATACTCCCAATTATTTTGTTCCACATGAAGTTCAATCTTTCCATATAAGCTAAGCTGCCAATTTCTGGTGCCAAATTTTCGGACAAGCTCAAATTCATTAGTTGCAATTCTTGAACGTGTAAATAGGCATCAATTAATGTTTCATTGAAACATAAAATTCCTGTCCAGCGAGATGTACATGGGTCTCCGCGTATCCAATTGCTCAAATTTCCATTAGGATCAATCAATCTTTCTTTTATGGCTTTTAATGCTTCAACCTCGGTAGGGTCAGTGATATTATCCTGTGCAGCAATAAGCACCAAATAGAAACAAAACCATAAACTGAAAACAACTTGATGCTCGTGACCTTCTGAAAGAAACATCCTTGAAATATATAGAAACCACAACAACACAATCTTTGAATTAGCACAGTGCTCAATGTACAACATCCGGTCTTTAGCTGTTCCAAATGCTTTCTCTCTGACGATACCAACCTTTCCTAACTTTTCTGCAGTTAATTCCTGGAACCTGGGAACAATTCTTCCACTTGTTGCTATGGCAATCAATTCCAACTCAACACCACCAACCCACCTAACAGCTGGCAAGTTCGTGTGCATCAAGAGATGATTTGCTTCACCATCAAAACCCCTTTTGCAAATAACAAGGGTTGCGTCTACATCCTTGCATTGTTGAACCATGTCATCAAAATATTTCTGCTCCTGCTTCCTTAAAGTCTGAAACTTCTCCACTGTGTCAATATCAATCTTATGCTTGGTTTTTGGCTTTCGTCTGTGCAGGTTAAGCGTGCTAAACAGAAGTGAAAACATAAAAAATTCAGGACCAAAATCGGGGTATGACAGTTGCCCCTATTTAAGCGTCTTCAACTAGAGAATATGAAGCAGGACACTCTTCATATGATCATAGTGGGAGATGGTTAAATACTAAGAAGACCCTGATTTTGATCATGAATTCCTATGAAATAATTAACAATGCCTGTCAGAATTGGCAAAGAAGCAATCCCAAAAGAAGAATCCGTCTGGTACGGTGAAAATCGGCCTGAGTACCGAAACAGAAAGTTGACCTGGATACCAAAATAAATGGTAACACAGGAATACCCATGGCCTGAACGCCGCACTAAGCATCGGAATATGAGAGTATCAATGTTGGTCTGATCACCGGAAATCTGGTCTGAACACCACTTCGGTCTGGATACCGGAAACTTGCCTGAATGCCACAAGTTGCATCGACTTGATCGTCCGAAACTTCTTCGATCTGAAAATCGGGAAAGACTGGCTTGAATGCCACTTCGGTCTGGATACCGGGAAAACTGGCCTGAATGCCGCTTCGGTCTGGATACCGGGAACTGGCCTGAACGCCACTTCGGTCTGGATACCGGGAAAACTAGCCTGAATGCCACTTCGGTCTGGATACCGGAAACTTCTTCGATCTGAAAATCGGGAAAGACTGGCTTGAATGCCACTTCGGTCTGGATACCGGGAAAACTGGCCTGAATGCCACTTCGGTCTGGATACCGGGAACACTGGCCTGAATGCCACTTCGGTCTGGATACCGGGAAAACTGGCCTGAATGCCACTTCGGTCTGGATACCGGGAACTCTAGGAACTGTGCTGAGGATCTTATAATCACGTCAACTTCCACCCTGCTGGGGAAAGACAAACCTTGCTGAGGATGCACTCCATCGAACCCGAACTGCTTGGAGATTACCCTGCTAGGGGAGGCAACCCATTCTTATCTCTACTGGGGATGATTTTCTCCAAACCCGATCCGCTTGGGGACCTCGCTGAGGGAAAACCATCAACACAAACCCTACTGGGAAGGCAGTAACCTTCAGGCTCGCTGAGGAGACACTGATCTCAAATCTGTTAGGGAGGTAACCCTCTCACACCCACTGGGGAAATACAGCTCATTGGACACGGAACACCTGTCAAGTCGCCGAACAGCGGCATCCATCGTCCACCCACAGTGTCGGCTTTCCTCTATTGAGAACACCCAGACTCGCTTAGACTCCTCTGATTCATCCCACGAAGATCGAATTCCTGGGATTCATACAAACTTTCCAGTCCTTGGACTTTGAAGATGATTAATCCTCCAGGGTCGTCGTCACAACTCTGTCACGGGCTTTTTCACCGTTCAACTATCTCTTGCCCCTGATCAGGCTCTGCAGCAGAGATCGTTAGATAAAAGCGTGCCCCAGGTATGCCCCAGGTGTTCCGATATTTCAACGCCTAAGTCACTCAAACTTCCGAATAAGATTCCCAGATTTCAACCTCATAAGCATGCATCGGAAGGGACCTCTATGTTTCAAAATGCAAATATTCTTATCAAAATAAACGGATGTTTTCGTAATCAAAACGGTAATGACACAAAAACAAAATTTATTTGACCGAACACACGCTTTATTGACTGGAATAAAAGATGGCTCACAACCGAGCAACACACAGGAAGCAAACCCTGGAAAGAGGTGATTGCACATAAAAGGAAAAAATCTATCCTAATCGCAACGTGAAACTGTGATCTCATCGGGTTCCAACTCAGTTACACCTCATATGTCCTCAAGACTTTCCGCACTTTCTGTCTTCTGAACAAGATGCTTCCGATTGGTCTCTGTCGGAGATTATCCAAGTCATCATGAGCACAAACGATCATGCTAGACGCAGTTGTTCGTTTCATTCCCTCTTTTGCCTGGACCGCCCTTTCGGGTTTCAGTCCACCGGGATACCCTTTTTTGCCCAAGTCGCCCTTGTGGGGTTTTCGACTTGCCGGGTGTACAGTTCTTTTCATTTATTATCCCTAACTTTTGCCCGAACCTTTTCTCTCTTTTTTTTTTGGTTCGCCGGGATGCCCTTTTTTGCCTGGACTCTTTTATTCTTTTTGTCCAGCGGGTCTCTTTTTCACGAAGTATCTTTTAACTGCGTCCGCATTCACAGGGGATGGAAAATCCTCATCATCCGTGGTCGTCAGCAACAAGGCTCTGTTAGAGAAAACCCTTTTTGACCACGAGCGGACATTCATAATTGTTTATCCACTTGCCCCATGATCGTCTTGAGGAGGAAGGATCCTTTTCAACACCACATCTCTTCCATGCTACCCACGACGTCGCACTTCTCGGTCTACGACACGCTTCATTTACTGGGTACAACTGCCCCATGACAAGTAACTATCAGCCTCTTTTCTCAACCAGTCTCAACACGTTATACCGAGTTCTCATCCACTCGCCCTTTTCTAACTTCTCATCCATCCGGACTCTTTACAATGAAATCTAGCCTCCAGCAGGCAAGTTCACTTCCATCCCATACCGCATGAGGAAGGCGTTGTCCCAGTAGATGCACGTACCAAAGTACGACACTCAGGATACCAACTTCGTACTCAGCCACTATCATTGGTGCGTTCGCATGTTATCGGGGAAGCACTAGTTCACTCTCTTTAAACTCTCCTCATCAGACATCAAAACCAGTTCGGATTCGGGGTCAGGCCCCTCCTCCGGGATCGGTCACTCTCAATCTTTCGATTCGAGTACCTCGAGATGTCCTCATCAGGGACTTCAGACTTCCTTGGTTGACAATCATCAGTGGGCTGTTGGGCGAGATAACCATACAATACCCTCCTCTTGGTTGCTTTCTGGGAGGTATACTGAATATCGTATTCAGTCGACATCACTTGCCCTCTCGCAACCCGTCCGTTCGATGCTAGCTCCTCAAGCACATACTTGATCAGATCCATTTTGGACATCCACAAGGTGGTATGAACCAACATACACTGTCTCAATCGGCGAGCAGCCTATGCCAAAGTACATCAAGTTTTCTCGAGCAGTGAGTGTATTGTTTCACAGTCGATAAACTTTTTGCTTAGGTAAATTGCGTGCTCTTTTCGACAAGACTAGTCATACTGACTCAATACGCACCTCATATACCCCTTAAGGGCTGTCAAGTACCAGATTAACAGTCGTTTCTTCCCCGGAAGGTATCAGAATCAGAGGTTCCTACTACTCTTTTTTTTTTGTCTTTCCATGCCCCTTGGCAGTCCTCATTCCATCTGACCATTTGATTTCTTTCTTTTTCCGTTTGTTTATGGTTCAGGCGTTTCTAGTACTGTTCCCTTTTTTTTTTTTTTTTTTTTTTTTTTTGCAGGATCAACCTTGATTCCTCTTTCGTTCGCAACATGCCTCGGCAGCTTGCTGGACGGCACTCCATAAGTGCGCTAATTCGAACTCAACAGTATGAGTTATCTCTACCTGTCAAACAACTTGATCCATCGGATGCCCCTCTTCTGCTTGGGACTTTGCCATCATGTCATCAACATGGCATTTGCTTTCACGATGAATCATATCATGAAACAAAGTCACCCTAGACTTCTGATACTTGGCACCGGCCTTCTTGATACTGAACGACATCACCTTATAACCAGAAGGTGCCCCTTGTGTGATGGACATGGTTCACGTCATATCATCTGGCGACAGTTCAATCTGGTCTCGGCCAAGAAGCCATCCATGAAGATAAACTGAGCATTATAATCAATCCAATACCTCGTTGTGACGTACCGGGAGTTCATCTTTCAGATTAGCTCAGCTCAGATCTCGACAGTCCACACACATTCTCATCTTTC
The DNA here is from genome assembly GCF_024323335.1 of Lathyrus oleraceus. Taxonomy (NCBI): domain Eukaryota; kingdom Viridiplantae; phylum Streptophyta; class Magnoliopsida; order Fabales; family Fabaceae; genus Lathyrus; species Lathyrus oleraceus. The sequence continues at coordinate 353,215,089 of NC_066580.1, read as the reverse complement.
AGCACCGGTTTCCGCTTCCCTGGAGGACAGTCTTCTCTCCATGGTAACTCGTGCCTCCACAACATTGGTATCTTACCTTGGTGTATCTAGATACAACCAGGCGCACATATACCATCCTGTTCTTGACTTGCCTCTGAAGCGGCCTCAATATTCGCTTTCTGACCTCGGCGGTGCTTGGAGCAACAATTTTGAGCACTCCTCATGCGGTTGAATCATCTTCTCCTCTGGTTTCAACAACCTGGCTAATTCCAGCAGATCACAATCTTCTTCGCCTTCTTCTTCGGCATGATAGATCGGATTGTCGAAGTCATACAGAGGTGTAACCAAATTGTTACCGATGAGATCAGGAAGGTAATCACTTTTGAGGTCGGAACCAAATGAATCAAAAGGAAAGAGAATAAAAACATTGCCATTTTTATTTTAATTTTTTTTTAAACGGTAAAAAATGAAAAACAGGGAACACCACTTTTAATCACAAAAACATCCATTTATTACTGATGCAAAACGTTGCAAAAATGAAACACATGAGATGGCCCTTACCATGGACCAGTACGTTTCGGGCAAAACGTATGGCTTTCATGCGAATGACAATTGAAACACAGAAATACTACACTTCCGGATGAGTGACAGTGATGTTTTTGGAGGCCTTCCAGTTGCCTGGTACGCACGACTTTATCCACAGCTCGAGCTCGCGGTCGCGGTCGATCTCTTCACTCACTGAACAAGCATGATCAGAAACCAGCATTCCTGCACTGACAAAGATGTACGGTGGGCGACGTCCTCTGTTTGGTCTAGACGACTCTTGATCTGGATAACCAATCCCATGTCTGCCTTTACCACTATGTCAATCTTCCTGCCCCAACCTCGGGCCTCTTGGTTCTTCACCACCTCTAGAGCTTGTTTATAAGAAGAAATGGACAGCTTCTTCTCTTTCCCGACAACAAGAGCGCTCTCCACCTGGACGGTTTCGATTGCTTGACTGGGTATTTCAAGTTTTCCAATGTCCATTTCTACTTCTTTCATCTTCTGAGTCGTGTCTCCCATCAATACACACCCCTCTGTGGCAACGGCCGCACAACGATTATCAATAACAGGGGAAACTCCATCCTGCACCAGAGCTTTTGGGACCACAGCCATTGGAACCTTTAGCTGATCTTCCTCAGTCACTCCCATTCCTCTCTTGTCCTTTTTCACCATCTTCATCTTTACAGGACCCTTCCTGGGTACAGGGTTGACATCCCCCTCCATGATCTGTGCCAAACTGATGATCTTGGAGTCTACCATGTCCTAGACAACATGCTTGAAAGCCCTACAACCCTCAACACTGTGCCCGGGTGCCTCAGAATGGAACTCGCACCTGGCATTCTCATCATAGTGTGCAGGCCTCTTCTGTTGTGCTATGGGAATCAAAATCCTTGGCTGGACTAACCCCAAATCCCTCAATCTCCTGAACAGAAGGGTGTAGGTCACAGGTGGCTCCTCAAACTGACGATCCTCCTTCTTTCTCTTCACCTGGCTCCTAGCTCTCGGTGCCTTCTGTTGAGGTGGTGGTTGTTGCGGGCGTACGGGTGAGTTACCAACAAGAGTGGTTACAGCAACAGCATAAGGATGATAACGATCCTTACTGCGTTCTCTCTTTGCTGGCACACCACTTGACTCAACCTCCTTTTTGAGCGGACCACTGTCAGAGAGTTTCTTTGCTATCGAGCCAGAGGGATTTGTTACATCGGATGATGGAGCCCTTCCCTGAACTTTCTCCTTGATCATCCAGCTCTCAATCCTTTCCAATCTCTCAGACATGGCTTTCTGCCCCAAGGCAAGCCCTTGCACAATACTGAACAATCCCCTCATCATCTCTTTCAGTTCAAGGATGTCGGCGTTGGGAAGATCCATCAGCTTGGATTTGTTGAGTCTGACTGTATGTCTGAATGGAAGAGCTATGCGCACCGGTTGACACCTTCAAAACAGCAAATGGGTTAGTATGACTCACGCATGCAATGTCTATCCGTACCAGGAATATTCCTTTGATTTTGGTTTCACAGAGACAGATAATTTTTCAACAATAACATTCTGACATCTGGATATCTCTCAACCAGAATCTTAATCAAAAAGTGGACCCTGAGTACGGATAGACACGAGTGGAATCCAGATGAATGCGATGCAAATGCATGGATGCAGGTCACTGTGCCGTCGAGTCATCTGAAGACCCATTCACTGAACCAGTCACAGTCATCGGGACTAAGTCACCATAAATCCGACTTGGGGAGTTCCGAAATAAACGGAACTAGGGATTACATCAATATCATCACGGGAACATCCACTGAACGGATGACAGTCAGATCCTCTGAACAGGTACTTACAAATTCAACCCGGGGATCCGAAATAAACGGAACCCATTGATAAACCACGGACAGAACTTCGGCGTCCCAGAAATAAATGTCCATAAATTTGGCTGAACCAAAGTCACCATCACAGCACCACTGGCAGAAACCGTATCTGTAGAGATCAAACCCTCCCCTCACTGGTAGGTTCTAAGAACAGAAGTTTGTCAGCTTCAGCCCTTCAGTCGAGAATAATACGTTTACCACTGAAGGTTTGGCATTATTACGGGATAAAAGACCTCTGCTGACTCCCCTCAACAGGATATCCTAAAGCAAGTTCCCAGTCTCGGGGTCCTCGGATTGAGCAGCGAGAATGCGCCCACCAGAGCTAACATAATCACGTCTCGGAGGAGAGGCCTCGACTGAGTTCTCGGGAAACGGTCACCAGAGTCGACGATTTCTAAAGGAATATCTGTCGTTATGGAACACCCATAGGACAAAATATATCCAAGAGAAACCTCGTCTGGGTGTGGTTCTTCACGAACGACTTAACGTAGCAACATGCCACGCAAGCCTCATGAACATCCACTCTAAAACCTATGTGTACACTCAAGCCTGGGTAGTGGGCTTATCTCTCATAGAACAGTCCCAACCCAAAAAACAAACAACCCACAGATACAACAAGCATATGTGCATGAATGCAATAAGGTAAAGCAGGTAAATGCGGAAAGTAAATAACTGTACAAAAGAATAAACATCCAACAAACAAGAAACCTACAAAAGCTAGGAGGGACTCGCTTAGGGAAACTGGGTCCCCAGCAGAGTCGCCAGCTGTCGCAGCCTGAAAAATACAGAGGTGCAAAAAAAAACAACCGGCGAAGAAGAAAAGACAGAAGAGTCGCCACCGTGCGTTATTTATCCCAAAGGAGGGAAAGGAAACGCTCGAAGTAAACCTGGAGAAAGGAAAGGAAAAGACAAGGTCTCGCAACCAAATCTTGGGTTCGGGAGTCGATTATGCGAAGGGAAGGTATTAGCATCCCTACGCATCCGTAGTACTCTACGGGATCCACTCTTGTTGTTTCTTGTCTAAAGGGTGTGTGTTTATCTAATGTACTATTTACTAAAAGGGTCAAGAGAAAAATGACTCGCACAGATATCGCATCCATTGCATACGTATCTCATCTGAATATGGGAATCAGAGTCTTCGTAGCTCGGGTACCTATGGGTTAAAGAGATGTGTGCTCGCTAAGACATCGCGTCTTATGCCTACGTATCTCATCGGGAATTAGAATCAGAGCAAAACGTAGTTCAAACTAACTACGGGAATAAGGGTCTCGATTGCAACTAGGGCAAGAGAAAGGGAATGTCTCGATCGCAACGAGGGCGAGAGAAAGGATCGCAACAAGGGCGAAAGCAAACAAGGATTAGTTGTTAGTCGTTAGTCAAACTCGGCAAGACATCGCGTCTTGTGCCTACGTATCTCATCTGAACATGAGAATCAGAGTTGCCGTAGTTCGGCTACACGCACGCCGAAACAAACAACACAACAAGCAGGCAAACATGGAGCCTGAATGCCAATCACTGGACTTACATCAGCATCCGAACCAAAACACACACAAAAAGGCAAACGTGGAGCCCGAACGCTAATCACTGGACTTACATCGGCATCCGAACCAAAACACACGCACACTGGAACCCGAATCCCACTCGATGGACTTACATCAGCTTCTAAGCACACAACAACCAAACAAGTTAATAGGGAGTCGGGAACTCGAGCCTATAACTGTCAAGCACACACACAAAAAGAAAGAAAAGTGTGGAAAAACAAAAAGGGTGCCCGGAGAGATCTCGCACGATCTCCTGCCTACGTACCTCATCTGGTATGAGAATCAGGGCGACGTAGTTCCCCTACATAGGGGTTGCCATCTGAACATGGGCTTACAAAAGGAGGACACCAGTTGCGTCAAAGGAGAGTGGGCAATGTGTTCACGTCCTGGCAGTAGGTGTTGCAGCTCGCTGAATCGAGTCTTAGGCAGTTACCTCTTTGCAATAGAACGGACTACATGCCACAAGATCGGAGACGCTCGGAAAGGTCTAGAAGTGCGGAAACTCTGCCCTAGAGTTGTCATGCAATGTGTACTTAAGCGTTAGGATTTACAAATGGGAATATCTACCTAATGTTAGCATGCGAAAGGATATGGGAATCCTACCTATGTTATCATGCAAAGGGTTCTATCTAATGGGTGCTACCTAATCGGAACAAGAATCGACGAATGGAGCAAGGAGAAGTGTTAGGGATAAGGGTAGATGACGACGCATGAAGCAATCGACTTACAAGGTTGATGGTGATGCATAAAGCAATCGGCTTACAAGGTTGATGGCGATGCATAAAGCAATCGACTTACAAAAGGGTGGATGAATACGTGCTGGTTCTGTTAGGTTTTGAAAAAATGATTACTCGACATTGGATCGAGGTTTTGATCTTGCTTTGAAATGGTTATCGAATGCTCATTTTATTTCTTGTATTAACAGATGAATAAAGAATGAAAGAATATTATACATTTCATGAGAGAGGGATACATTTGTTATGAATGGGGGTTGACATGGTAATCAAGCAATATAAATATATGCCTCATACACCATACAAGTAGGCAACAGTTAATCAACAATAAGATATTTAAGCAAGTATATAATCGAATCAAATAATCAAAGAATGAAATAATGAAGCATTAAACAATGTATGAGTGTAAGTGTAAGGGAACCGGCTCATTGTAAGAAAGCCCAAGAGTAAGCTATGTGAGGTTGATGGCGATGCTTAAAAAGCAATCGACTTACAAGGGTGTAAAAAATGGGCTCGATATTAAATCGAGAAAAACATGATCTTTATAGTTTAAAAATGGTTTTGAATTAAAATACAACAACTTTACATTATTAACAAAATGAACATATGAGTGTGGGAGAAATCATAATAAAACATAAACATGAGAATTAAAAAAACTAAGAGATTGGAATGCTGAAGAATCAAAATAATACAACATGGGTATCGAACCCATGACTAAAGGGGAGATGAGCTAAATCCATCTCCACCTGACCACAAGGTGTTTGCTGTTTGGATACCAACGACCGAATACTTAAACAAGGACAAAAAAAGACAATAATGAAAATAAATAAATAAAAATGAGATGGGCCTGGGATGAAAGAGAGACCAATAGTCCCTTGGGCTATCTAAACTTGGGTTACGGAATACCCACCTCCTACTTGGCCCGAGTTGAGGTGGTTTTGGAATTGGGAAACTTCCCTAGCCACGTGGCCGTTAGGGGGTGAAGAAGATAGGAGAACAAGTCTCCATTAATGGCGAGGTGCCAAACAGGTCTGGGAAATAGGGAAGTAAAACGAAGGGGCAACGAATACACCATTACCGTTTCCAAGCCAACAGGAACATCAATGCTACTAACGGTCAAACACTAATAAAGCTCTGGAGGAAGATAAAACGAACGATAACTCGTCTATATCTCTCTAGAGAAATTCGACCAAGATCTTCACCAAGGTGCAAGAACTTTCTTTTTTTCCTCTCAAAAAAGTCATGGCTATGAACAGGCAAATAGAGTTAAACAGAAATCGAATGCCAACACTAACCAGTTGCGACGGAGTCGACGGCGATGCGAAAAGCGATTTTGGATTTCTCCCTCTAGAACGTTTCTGTTTCGGCTATCCCACTTCGACTCGTGCGAATCCTCCAACGGTACTCCGATGAATCCTTTGCGTGCTCCCTGAAGTGAGGTACAGATTCTAGCTTATCTCCTCAATCTCTTTCTTTGATTATGGCTTTTCTCTTATTTTAGGATTAGGGTTTTTTGTTTGCTCTTAAATTTTTTAATTCCGCCTCCCATCTTTTTTGTTGTTGATTCCTCTCCCTCTCTATTTATGTTCTTTGATTAGGGTTTCCAAGGGGGTCTCTGCAAAATCCCTTTTGATGTGCTCAGTCGGGATTGGCTTTACTCAATGCTAAATCAGAACCGGTAAACTGCACTCATGCTTTCTCTTCGTTTTTTTTTTGTCTGGATGCCAAATTGGGAACTCTTGAACTTTCAACTGACTTGCCAATTGCTTTGTGTTTTTTTTTACTACAGTAAAAACGACGAAGACATGAGGAGCTTTGGTTTTCACCTTGTCCCATTCCAAAACCCGTTATATCTTGAGCCAACTAAGTTGGAGGCAGAAGCAGTGATCTTGTATTGCTGTTAATTTCTGATCAGTCAATTGGACTTGATTTTCCCAAAAACTTCAATGTAATTGCTGTGTGTCCAAAGGGGATGGGCCCATTTGTAAGGAGGCTGTATGTACAAGGCAAGGAGATAAATGGTGCTGGAATTAATTCAAGTTTTGGAGTCCACCAGGATGCGGATGGCAGGGCTACTAATGTTGCTTTGGGGTGGTCTGTTGATAACAGAATATTGGTTCCTGGTGTTGTACCTACAGGTGTGGTTTCAAGGTACTACAGCAGGTGTGTTGCAGGCATGCTGCAGCAAGCCTAGCAAAGTGCAGGTAAGTTTCTGAATGCCAATACTAGGCTTTGTTTATCATATATGTGTTATGTAATGTTGTATGGTATGAGTTCAGTTGGTGGATACAATATGGGATTGTGTATGTTAGGTCTGATGTATTGCAGGTTACTTCATGGTGCAGGAATGAATGCTAGTTCATGTTCATGACAGGCTACAGGATGTTGGTTTTGGATGCCATGTGTTTATGTTTTCAGTTTAACTTTAGGTTGTGTAGAATGCAAGAAGGTCCATTTGTTGCAGACTGATGTTGCTGCAGGTTGTGGGCATTGTTGAAGGTTTGATGTATTATAGGACTGGTTTGTCTTGGTAGGCAAGGAAAAATGCAAAGCAATGTGTGGCAAGGCTGTTGCAGCAGTAGGTTCTTGTAGATTTGCAACAGGGTTCCCAGTATGAACATACTGCATAAACTCCTCCTTAGGATCTATCCAGAGTTGGGTGTGTAGCACTGAGTCATTGTCTTTGGTTGGTTTGAAGTGGTTATGAACTCATCATTTGGCTTTCCCTCGGAGGCAAGTCTCTTAGAGAGTTTTTGTGCATCATCGACGTAAGCTTTCAAAATGGGAACTGGTGGCATCTTATCGGTAAGTTTGAAGTGAAAAAATATACTTGACAGCCAAAATATGTTTACTTCTTTCAATAAGTTTCTGAATAATACCTTGAACTCTATCTGACAAAACAATAATCTGGTACAGGTCAATAAGATCATCACTTGCAGAAGCAGTAGCAGAATAAGCAGCAAGCTCAACCAGAGTCAACTCAGATAGAAAAACATAAACAGCAACAGAATGTAAAAAGGCCAAAGTCCAACTCGGTTCAGAATTCTCATTCATCAGGTTTACCTTCCACTCATTAAACAATCTCTTAGCTTTCTTTCTAAGAGGCATAATCTCTTTCTGACAAGAGTAATTGTTCTGCAGGCCAGAGGAAACAAAAGATTTTCTTGAGCTATGCCTCCTCTCTGCCTCTTCTATATCTGATTCCAAACACTTTAATTGTTCAAACAATTTGGAGGCATCGCTCCGCTTCTGCTCTTTTGATGAGATGAGGAAATGCAATAATAATTCTGACTCAACACCTTCTTTGTCTATACGTGATGACAATTCCTCACTACATAGCTCCTGTAATTCATTAATCACTTCGGATTGTAGGATTTCCCCCGTTGTTGGACGTGATGATGGTTCAGGATGCAGCAGCCAAAGACAAAAGCCAGCTTCCTTAGGATTTTCTGATAGGAAAGCTGGAGGAAGAATCCTGCGATGAAGATCAGACATTGTTGCAATATGTGCTTTTTCAGAGTCAAAATGAACTAGTAACTTAAAAAGGAGTACACCTAGGCAGTAAATGTTTGATGATGTAATGTAATGCTTATTATATGTAATAAGAATACACAAAATTTAGATTCTTGATGTAACTTGGAACAATTGTAGTAATGGATTATGCAGACTTCTGACAGGAATATGAACAACCCTTGAATGTTATTGCTTGTGTTGTTCAGGTTTGCAATTGATGCTGGTAGAGGTCCTGATATATGATCTTGATTGATTTGTATACTTCCAAGGTTCGGAAGAAAGCCAAGCTCATCCGGCAGTGAACCTGTTAATAGATTTCCATTTAATAGCAGGAGGACTAGAGATTTGATATTGCCAATTTCCTTTGGAATACTCCCAATTATTTTGTTCCACATGAAGTTCAATCTTTCCATATAAGCTAAGCTGCCAATTTCTGGTGCCAAATTTCCGGACAAGCTCAAATTCATTAGTTGCAATTCTTGAACGTGTAAATAGGCATCAATTAATGTTTCATTGAAACATAAAATTCCTGTCCAGCGAGATGTACATGGGTCTCCGCGTATCCAATTGCTCAAATTTCCATTAGGATCAATCAATCTTTCTTTTATGGCTTTTAATGCTTCAACCTCGGTAGGGTCAGTGATATTATCCTGTGCAGCAATAAGCACCAAATAGAAACAAAACCATAAACTGAAAACAACTTGATGCTCGTGACCTTCTGAAAGAAACATCCTTGAAATATATAGAAACCACAACAACACAGTCTTTGAATTAGCACAGTGCTCAATGTACAACATCCGGTCTTTAGCTGTTCCAAATGCTTTCTCTCTGACGATACCAACCTTTCCTAACTTTTCTGCAGTTAATTCCTGGAACCTGGGAACAATTCTTCCACTTGTTGCTATGGCAATCAATTCCAACTCAACACCACCAACCCACCTAACAGCTGGCAAGTTCGTGTGCATCAAGAGATGATTTGCTTCACCATCAAAACCCCTTTTGTAAATAACAAGGGTTGCGTCTACATCCTTGCATTGTTGAACCATGTCATCAAAATATTTCTGCTCCTGCTTCCTTAAAGTCTGAAACTTCTCCACTGTGTCAATATCAATCTTATGCTTGGTTTTTGGCTTTGGTCTGTGCAGGTTAAGCGTGCTAAACAGAAGTGAAAACATAAAAAATTCAGGACCAAAATTGGGGTATGACACCTTGCTGTAAACGGAATGTGTGAACCTTGAGGAGTAATGATCACTGCCCCAATTCCATTTCCATATTGATTAACAGCGCCATCAAACACCATCGTCCATCTGGAACCATGTTTCGGACCTTCATCAAGTGTAGGTTCATCGCAATCTTTCATCTTCAAATACAGAATTTCCTCATCAGGGAAGTCGTACTGAACAGACTGATGATCTTCAATCGCCTGGTGCGCTAAATGGTCAGCCAAGATACTACCTTTGATAGCTTTTTGAGCTCGATACTCAATATCATACTTAGACAACAACATCTGCCAACGGGCAATCCTCCCAGTTAAAGCAGGCTTCTCGAAGATATACTTAATCGGATCCATTCTGGATATCAACCAAGTTGTATGATTTATCATGTACTGGCGCAAACGCTTAGCAGCCCAAGCCAAAGCACAGCACGTCTTCTCAAGCATAGAGTACCGAGACTCACAATCAGTAAACTTCTTACTGAGGTAGTATATAGCAAATTCCTTCTTCCCCGATTCATCTTGTTGACCGAGTACACAACCCATCGAGTCTTCAAGAACTGTCAAATACATAATCAGAGGTCTTCCTTCCACAGGCGGAGACAAGATCGGAGGTTCAGACAGATAATCTTTGATACTATCGAAAGCTTTCTGGCAATCCTCGGTCCAATCATGAGACTGATCTTTCCGAAAGAGCTTGAATATCGACGCACATGTGGCAGTCATGTGGGATATAAATCTGGAAATGTAGTTCAAGCGGCCAAGAAAACCTCGGACTTGCTTCTCAGTTTTGGGTGCAGGCATCTCTTGTATTGCTTTGACCTTTGCAGGATCAACCTCAATACCTCTTTCACTTACCACAAAACCCAACAACTTGCCGGAACGGACTCCAAATGTACATTTGTTCGGATTCAGGCGAAGTTTAAATTTCCTTAAACGCTGAAAAAGCTTCAACAAATGCTCAACATGCTCATCTTCCGTTCGGGACTTAGCAATCATATCATCAACATAGACCTCTATCTCCTTGTGCATCATATCATGAAACAAGGTAGTCATAGCTCGTTGATACGTGGCTCCGGCGTTCTTCAAACCGAAGGGCATCACTCGATAACAGAATGTTCCCCAAGGTGTGATGAATGTTGTCTTCTCCATATCCTCGGGTGCCATCTTGATTTGATTATATCTGGAAAATCCGTCCATAAAGGAAAAGACTTTGAATTTAGCTGTATTGTCTACCAACATGTCGATGTGTGGTAAAGGAAAATCATCTTTCGGACTAGCTTTGTTCAAATCTCTATAATCAACGCACATACGGACTTTTCCGTCCTTCTTAGGAACAGGCACAATATTGGCCACCCATTGAGGATATGTAGAAGTCACCAGAAACCCCGCATCAATTTGCTTCTGAACTTCCTCTTTGATCTTCACTGCCATATCTGGATGAGTTCTTCTGAGCTTCTTCTTCACAGGCACGCACTCAGGCTTCAAAGGCAGAAAATGTTGCACAATATCTGTATCCAAACCCGGCATGTCTTCATAGGACCAAGCAAAGATATCTGAATATTCTCGTAGCAAGCTGATCAAATCTTCCTTGACAGACCCTTCAAGAAGTGCCCCAATCTTCACCAGGCGAACACACTCTTCAGACCCCAAGTTGACTGTTTCCAAGTCTTCGAGATGCGGCTGAATGATCTTCTCTTCGTGCTCAAGGAGACGGGTAATCTCATCAGGAATCCCCTCAACATCATCTTCCTCTGCCTCAAATACAGGGAATTCAAAATTGGGAGATGGCGTTGGATCATTATGTTCAATGGGTTTTAGGATCAACCTGCATAATGATTTTGGTTAATGAAAAACTTCAGAATTTAAACAAGCAAATCATTATGCAGATGAAAAAGATTGCTTTTATTCTTGTTTTTATGGGTTTTTTGTGATCACTGATTTCATGCAAAAAGCAAAAAGTGAAAACAAAGGAAAAACAAATGTTTAACAATGCATTAATTGAATGAAAACATCATTGTATATATGCTTTACCAACAATGTCATCACTTCTCCTTTTGGCATGGGAGAAGGGTTTCAAACAATGTGAACAATTACTCTGATCTATGGATGACCGTAGGAACATCTACAGCGACCCAATTGTGGCAGACACCACCAGGAATAACGAAGTTGTTCACGTCTTCTGCATCCTCTTCCAAGATAGCAGCAGCTTCCTCTTCAGGTTGATCATCATGGATGAATCCTCCACTTGTGAACAAACCTTGCTCATTACATGCCCCAGAACAGTAGCCAATGCCAGCCCGGGATCTATTGTCTTCAAGTTCAATCACCTTCCCTAATCCAGCAACTGCACCACATTCAATGGCCAGCTTTGCATCACGGTAGGAAGTGAATGAAGGAGACTTCTTCTCGATTGGTTCATCAATAGATAAAGCTTGGAACGGCGTTCCAACTTCATCTTCAGCGTCAATGTACGAGAAAGAAGACAGATGGCTAACCAGGAGAGCCTTTTCTCCCCCTACTACAACCAGTTTCTTGTTCTTCACAAATTTCAGCTTCTGGTGTAGGATGGATGTCACGGCACCAGCCTCGTGAATCCATGGTCTGCCTAAGAGACAGGTGTAAGATGGGTGGATATCCATTACCTGGAAGGTAACTTGGAAATCACTTGGTCCGATTTTGATTGGGAGATCAACTTCCCCAATCACTGTCTTACGCGACCCATCGAATGCTTTCACAACAACCCCACTCTGCCTCATAGGAGGACCTTGGTATGACAATCTGGAGAGTGTGCTTTTTGGCAATACATTTAGAGAAGATCCAGTGTCCACCAGCACATTGGACATTGCATCAGATTTGCAATTCATGGAGATATGTAAAGCCATGTTGTGGTCTCTTCCCTCCTCAGGGAGATCAGCGTCACAAAAGCTCAAAGTGTTGCAAGCGGTAATGTTTGCAACAATACTATCAAATTGCTCAATGGTGACGTCGTGATCAACATACGCCAGATCCAAGACTTTCTGCAGAGCCTCCCTATGGGGTTCTGAATTCAACAGCAGAGAAAGAATGGAAATCTTGGATGGTGTTTGTAGAAGCTGGTCTACAATGTTGTACTCACTCTTTCTGATGAGCCTCAGCATCTCATCAGATTCTTCATCGACAATTCCACTCGGGCCAACTGAAGAAACGAGAGTTTTTTGTACAGAGGAGGATGGTTTGGCAACATCACGAGCCTGATTCTGAATATTCACAGCGGTCCCAACCGGACGCTCAGCAGATTCAGAAGCAACATGAGCTTTGGCAGGTGCAGAGAACACACGACCACTTCGGGTCAACCCACTTACATCAGCGACGTTGGTCACGGAAATTGAAGGTAAAGGCACTTCTACCCCATCTTGCACAGCAACAGGGTTGTATCTGAATGGTACGGCCTTATCAGATGAATAGGGCACAGGGCCTGCAGGTTTAATGACCAAAGAAGGGGAAGCCTTCGGCTTGCTGCTATTGTAACGAATAACAACAAGCTCAGGCAACTTGAACACTGGAGATATAACATTAATCTCAGGCTCGTCTTCATCAACATTGCGATTCTGCAGAATCTCAATGGTACCCTCTTTCAACAGCCTTTGGAGTTCTCTTCGTACTTGATCGCAACCCAAGCGATTAACCGAGCAGACGCGGCACTTGTCGTGGTTATGCTCTAAGTAGTTGTACTGACACAGCAAACGATGTAATTCAACCAACGACTGCCTAATGTGGCTTACATATCTGACCTTGTACTTCCCAAGGCATTCCTGAACCATATTAACTGATTTCCCATACGCAGGCAATGGGTTCTTGGTGACATTCGGGCCTGAATCCTCAAAACTCAAGATTCCACATCTCATAATGTCTTGAACCTTAGTCTTGAGTGGGTAGTAATTCTCAATGTTATGACCCGGAGCACCGGAATGGTAAACACAGTGCTGATCTGGTTTATACCACCATTATGGATTTGTAGGAATGGCAGGAGGATCCCTGGGAGAAACCAATTTCCTCTCCAACAAGGAGGGATAAAGCTCTGCATATGACATTGGGATAGGATCGAAGCTGATCTTTTTCCGGTCATAACTCAAGTTGGCTTGATTGGTTGTACTTCCACGAGGCTGGTAAGCTTGTTGCTGTGGACGTTGTTGTTGCTGATACTGAGGCTGTTCATATTGTTGCTGATGCTGATATTGCTGATGTTGCTGAGCATTGTCTTTGAAGACAGGTGCTATATGAGCCACCTGGTGCTGATGACCGGCACGGCGTGCAGGCTTCCTCTGAATAGAGGGTCTTCTATGCTTGGGCTGGGATTGCACAGCATGTGCTTCCCCTTCCTTCCTCTTAAACGCCCCATATCGTTTAGAGGAAGAGCTCTCATCCTTCGCCAATCGTCCTTCACGGACACCTTCTTCAAGACGCATCCCCATGTTCACCATCTCGGTGAAATCAGAGGGAGCGCTTGCTACCATCCTCTCATAGTAGAATGAGCCAAGAGTCTTCAGAAAGATCTTGGTCATTTCTTTCTCCTCCAACGGTGGAGTAATCTGAGCTGCCAGCTCTCGCCACCTCTGGGCGTACTCCTTGAAAGTTTCCTTGTCCTTCTGCGACATGGACCTGAGTTGATCTTGGTCGGGCGCCATATCGACGTTATACTTGTACTGCTTGAAGAAGGCTTCGCCAAGGTCGTTGAAGGATCTGATATTGGCACTGTCTAAGCTCATGTACCATCTGAGCGCTGCACCAGACAGACTGTCTTGGAAATAATGAATCAGAAGCTGATCATTATCAGTCTGGGTAGACATCTTCCTGGCGTACATGACCAGGTGAGCGAGTGGATAGGTGTTCCCTTTATACTTTTCAAAGTCAGGTACTTTGAATTTAATCGGTATCTTCACACCGGGAACAAGGCACAACTCGGCAGCAGACTTGCCGAACAAATCTTTACCTCGAAGAGTCTTCAATTCCTTTCTCAGCTCAAGGAATTGGTCGTTCATGGCGTCCATCTTTTCATAAACGTCCGGGCCCTCAGATGGCTCGGAGTGATAGATGGTGTCGTCTACCCTTGGCATGGTATGCACGACAGGAGGAGCGGCGACAGGGACCGGGCTAGATGTCGGCATATGAGCAAAAGTTGGAGCAGGCCGATCAGGCATAAAACCTGGAGGCATTCCCCAAGGGAACCCGGCTGGCATAGCGTTGGGCACCTGATGAGCACTGACTGGCACAGTCGAAGTGGAGACTTCTGAAATGACCGTCCTCTGGGCAGGCGTTGCAGGCGGTTGAGTAGGTTGATTTTGAGCAGCGAGGAGTTGCTCCATCAAAGCGCCAAGTCTGGCGACCTCTTCTTTCAGTTCTCTGTTCTCTTGTTCTAGCTGCTCCATCACTCTTGCAGAATTGACTCGCGTATAATACCGGTGAGTCAGCTTGTCTTCAAAATAAATGAAGGACACAGAGTTAGGACAAGAAGACCAGAAACAAAGGGTACCTGCTTATGCAAAAATGATGCATGAAATGCTTGTGCAGATGCTTTATTTATTTTCAAGGAACCCTTAGGGTATTATTTGCAATATTTTGAATAGTTAAAGCATTTTAATTTCTCATGGAAAATATTTCATTCAATATATCGAGACAAAGAAGTACATCATTTTTTGGTCATTACAAAGAGAAAAGGGAAATAAACATCCTATGGATCCCTTGAAGCTCGGGATGCTGGAAGTCGAGAAGTACACAACTTCTTGATCTCTCTCTCATAGGCCGCTTCCATGTCTGCTTTCTCCTTTGCAAGTCGATCATACTTCCTCTTCTAGAATTTGGAAGACTGAGGAAGCAGAGAGCTCCAAGTGTCGTTCGGATCGTCGATCACTCGATGCTCGAGGAACTCAATCATAGCGTCCTTCTCCTTGAGCTGCTGAAGCAATTCTTCTCTTTCACGGATCCAAGCTCGTGAAAGGTCTTCTTCTCTCAACTCCTCTACACGTTGGGTAGGGAGGGTTGAAGGCCCAGCCACATCCAACGGTGTAGGTCTCGGATGGTCATAAGGCATCAAGTACACGGCAGCTCTCTGTCTGACCCAAGAGGTGTATGGCTCCAAAGCAATGCAATTCTTTGGACCCAACTCGTTCCTACTCTTCTTGTGAATACTGCGCCAAGCACGGACAAATCTGGCTTTCAGGCCTTGGGGATCTTTACCCTCCTGGAAGAACACACCTTCTAACAAAATGTTATGAGGTTTATCCTTCAGGGGGAACCCAAGCTGACGTCGTGCGAGAATAGGATTGTAGCTGATCCCACCACATGTGCCAAGAAGAGGCACATTAGGGAATTCACCACAATAGTCGATGATCTGGACGGTATCATACACGCGATCATACCAAGTGATATCATCATTAGTGAGAGACATAAGTCTCTGAGACCACCGTAGACATCCCTTGTTCTCCTCGAAAGCAACTGTCTGCGGCAAGTGCGAAATAAACCACTTGTACAGCAAAGGTAGACAGCAAACAATAACTCCTCCACCCTTTGCGTTCCTCAAATGCAAAGAGACATAGGCATCGCCCAACAAAGTCGGAACGGGATTAAGAACTGAGAAGATCCTAATGGCGTTCATGTCTACGAACTTGTCGAAATTGGGAAACAACACCAATCCATAGATGAGCAACACAAACAAAGCCTCAAAGGCATCCTCACTCATGGCCTTCCCATAAAAAGTAGCTTGAGCAATGAGGAACTCGGAAGGAAAACCCTGAATTCCGCCTTTGATAGTCAGATTAGCCCTAATCAAATCTTCATCTATGTGCAACAAATTGGCAATCTCTCGGGCAGTCGGAATACTCTCTAGGCCACTGAACGGCACTTGATCCAGAATCGGAATCCCAATGAGATGAGAATACTCCTCCAAGGTAGGCAGCAACTGGAAATCTGGAAATGAGAAGCCATGATACAGAGGATCATAAAACTGAGCCAGAGTACTCATCAGCCCTTCGTCAACCTGAGTAGTTAGCAGAGGCAGAAGCTTCCCATAGCGAGCTTTGAAACCCAAGGGATCTAATACATAAGATGTCAGATTCCTTAACTCTTTTACATCGGGCTGTCTAAAGCTATACTTCTTTGTATGCCTTTTTGGTCTTTCCATGTCTGAAAATTTTGCAAATAAACCCTTTTTAAGTTCCTTGAAAATTTTCTCTTTTTTTTTTTTTGATGACATGAAGTGCAGATGAATGCATGAATGCATGAATGCAACAATCACACTCAAGGATCAAACAAGTCACACCAAACAAAGGTCATGGGAAAGCTCATTGTATCCCTAATATCAATCATCCATTTTGGTGGATTTAGGTTTTCACCTTATCGACACCCAAGTTCCATTGATATTAACGGTACATGAACCGGCTCGAACATCCTTAATATCAACCATCCATTTTGGGGGATTTAGGTTTTACCCTTGATCAACACCCAGGTTCCATTGATATTAAGGTTATCTGAACGACTCGACCATGAATCACGGGTTTGTTGAGAGTCACGAGCATGGAGTCTCGGTTAAGAACCACCCAAAGGGAGTGTACTAGGGTTTAAACCTGCCAGACATGTTCTACCAGAGGTTCCCATAATCATCGTTCCATCTTTCGAATATTATCGGAGGAACGAATACTCGTATTCCAAAAATATTCTCAAGAGAAACTCTTATGAGTGTAGTATCGCGTAACAATCGCATCAGAACTTACATCTGAACGACCTCCGCACTACGTCCTAAAAAATAGGCCAAGATGGGTTTGGTAAACTACGGTCCTTGGCTTCTGCGGCACATGATTGAAAGAATAATGCCTAACCACAAATAACTTGTGTGACATTATTAATCAAACATGACCTCCACCAAGTGAATGGACTCGCAAGTCAACTGGCTAAGGAATACTCCACACCAGTCAACAAGACTATGCAATTCTCCTATCCTAGAGTGCACTCGAGTTCGGGTGTAGAACTCATTTCACAGATCACCAAAGCAAACAGCAATTGTATATCAAGCAATTCAAACATTACAATCAATACAGTTATCCCAAATTGTACAAAAATATGTTATATAACAAATAACAATATATCACACAACAAGGGTGAAAAGTAGGCAATACCAACAAGGATCTACATATCCCCAGTGGAGTCGCCACTTTTCTGTAGCGGTGTATTCGTCGCTATATGATTTATTGATTAAATCAAAAGCAAAGCATACAATGAATCGAGTCGCCACCGCACTTTTATTTATCCAAAGGACTGGCTAAAAAGCGAACAAAAGCCTAAGAAGTTTTACACATAGAAAACTAATGAAAAGATCAGAGAGTCTGGGTAAGGGGTAAATTACGCAATGGGAAGGTGTTAGGCACCCACTACGTCCTAGGTACTCCTAGGGAGCCCTTTTCACACTTGTTGTATAAAATTGTTATTTGTTATGAAATATTTATTGTGCAAACATGATTGGGATGATGAGAAAAGAATATACAAGTTAATTATTTTTGTGTTCGAACGGATGAACCCGTTGCCTACGTACCTTCCATCAAAGGTAAGGATCAAAATGCCGTAGTTCGGCTAAAAGATTTCCAAAAGTTAGTGGATTCAATTTTAAACACAAGCCCTAAGGTCTTACGTTATCCACGGGAGAAAACTCAACCTTATAAACAACGAGTCCACCATGTGAGAAAAGCTTCAACTTGCTAGTGAGGGGTTAACCCTATAATAAGCAAGGAAGACTTACAATTCAATCAACTAAGGACAAATAGGTGAGATTAACATCAACCAACTAGGATAAATCAAACCTATGGCTAATGTATGAAAACTTAACAAGAATGGACAAAGCCACAAAACCATTGAATGGGTGGAATTAATTGATTATGATTATTCACAAAAGGAGGGTCAAAGTATGATTAAGATTGATTCAAAAGAAGTATTATGAAATGGAGTTTGAAAAAGTCAAGGACTTAAGGTCCAGGTTTCTAAATTGAAAACATGAAGATGTTTGCACAATATTTATCTCAAGTTTTGAAAGTAATGTGTGAAAAGGTTTAGGACAAAATGGGATGAATGGATGAAGATGGAGTGTAAAACTTCCTAGAAGGTTCACCTCTTGAAATCATATAGCAGATGATTCAAGTGTGTCCTTTGGAACAGGCAATGAGTAATAACAAACAAGCAAAGCAAAAGATGAAAGTCGACAAAAGCGGATACCGGATGCCAATTACTGGACTTATACCAATCTCCTAAAACAAAACTGGATATCAGAGGCCACTCTATGGACTTATACCAATCTCCTCAACAAAGAACATAAAAAGTGGATACCGGATGCCAATCTATCTGGTCTTATACCAATCTCCAACAATAACAAAGCAAACACTTGGATGTCAGATGCCAATCTATCTGGGCTTACTCTAACCTCCAACATATGATCATAGGAAAACAAATGCCAAATTACACGGACTTACAATTGCATCCTCACATACAACAACAAATGCATCAAGCAAAGAGAAGATGAGTGGCCAATGAAATGGTCTTATACTCACTTCCATATCATAGGAACAATGGCCAATGAATGGTCTTACAATTGTCCTCGATGGGCAAACAACAAAGATATGTCATAAAGACAAATGAAATGATCATGCACTAATGAGCAATTAATGATAATAAATGCACAAAGCATGCAAGCAGACATGTACAAATGTACTAAGTAATCAATCAACCAAAGGCATTCAGCACACTCTATAACCAAACAATGAGGCCCATACAAAGGGTTAGGCATTGAAGCCAACTGGAATAGGGTTAATGGTGCTCTTAACCTTGACATTGAGAGCCAAGGTGAAGCAGATGAAAGGATATGAGGGGTGTGCCTCATGCTCTTATCCCTGGTCAGGGAGAGTTTCAAATGATAGAAGGTGTGGGAGTTCAGAAAGTAGGAACTCTCTCCACAAGTTAGACTCTATAGATCTTGGGCTTTTACTCACTATGCATCAACACATGCGGTGTGAGCAAGGTGAGTGACACACAGAATAGTAGGAGATAGGTTACATATCTCTTGGATTCTACCAATTGCCTTATTCAAAGGACTTTTCCTGCTTGGGACAAAAGTAAACAAGCACAAACATCGCCTCTTAAGGAGGACTTCAGACAGTTGCCTGGCCAAGTAACAGGCCAGGTCTTCCAGACTACATGAAGAAAACAGATTCTACCTCAATGCAAATGCTATCAAGCAAAGCAATGCAAGTTCTCAAAGAACTATTAGCAACTAATGGTACCTGAAATCAATCAAGTAAAATTAGTATACAACTCAAATTCAAAACCAATATAAGATAAGGATCAACACAATCAGTCAAATGTGCAATGCACAAAGCTCAAAGCATATGAGCTAAGCATCCTACAAAACAAACAAGTTAGTTCATGATAAGCAATCAAACTCAATCAACTTGCATTAGTCTCCTTGAAGCATTTGCTTCTTAACCTGAAAAACAAACTCAAACATGAGCAACAAGACCACTAGGACAAGCCTAGGGTCAAAAGGAGAAAAAAATCCAAAACAGCAAGTGAAAGACATCCAAAATCAAGTTCAAACAATTAAGGAACAAACCCAAGTGGTTTCACATTCATATCATTCATCATTATCATTTCACAAACAAATTAGGTCAAAACATTTCATATAGAACCTCAAAGAAGTCAACAGAAAGATTCAACTCAAATCCAATCACAAACATTTCAATAAATCCTCAAATAACTCATGATTAAACATCATCCATAACATGGTAAGCATACCAAATATCAGCTCATTTGGATCAAAGGAAGTAGGTCAATGAAAATCAGAAAGTCAAAGCAAGTTCAAGCAAACTCATACAAAGCATCAAAACATGCACCAACTTCAATAAATCATAAAACAGTGACAAAACATGATAAATGAATGGGACCAAAACCATGACAAACATTAAGATGTCTACAATTCACATGTCAAATTTCAAGTCCATCCAATAATGCATGAGGATTTCACAAATCATATAACATCATGTGTTACAAAAAGTCAACAAATGACCAAACAGGGGAGAAAATTCCAATCAAATAGGAAATGCCATCAATAATTCCAGAAACATTCACATGTATTCTCAACATCCATCAGTATGTTCATGCAAAAATCCAGACCATTTTGAGTTCAATAAGCATGGTAATTAAAATCATGAATTGGACATGAATGGTGTGACACAAATTGTCACACCTCTATTCAAAAAATCATATCTCATCAACCAGCAATGATAAATTCACAAACTCTACACCAAAATCACCATGAACATATCTAGTTTAAGCACAAAAAATTTCAGAGGCATTGGATTATGTATCATCATTTCACAAGCAAATTGGCATGACATACACAAAATGGACAACATGAACAAACCCTAGCACATTTTAAAATCCACACGTGCAAAAAATCTGGAAAAATCACCATAATAAACTAGAGATCGAGAGGATCATTTCACAAAAAATCCCATCAAATTTGGACAAATATTGAAGAACTTATGAATTTTTGAAGATTGGGACACAAAATGAAATAAATATTGAAATAATGAAATGATTTAATGAAATATGTAATACGGCAGTGGCATTATCGTAATATTGGGATCCCTTAAGTGAAATGCTGCGTTTCACTTAAGGATGTGTCGTCCAGGGATTGGTTTCATGGCAATGAAACAGTAAAAAAAACATGCAGACGTGGGTTTTGGATCAAATGCGTTTCCTGGGTTTTCAAAATTAGGGTTCATAGCCACTGTTCATCTTGTTCATCATCGAAAAATCCAGCAAAAGCATTTCGCAACCAAAATCAATAAGCAACATACCAATGCATTCATCTCATCATGTACATTAACAAACCAACAATCATTAACACCAAATCATGCTGAAATGAAGGAATCGAGCAAAACATCATCCACATATGAAACTTCATGTCAACATAACTTTCTTAATACTCAACCATTTTCCACGATTTAAGTTTCATTGTACTCAGCATGGCAAGACCTTTAATAAGAATAGCATGATTTTGAAAATAAAGAGGTTCGAATCTTTACCAAATTTGAAGAGCAGTGATGATTTGTGGTTCTTTGGTCACGATAAGCTGAAACAGATGCTTAGTGATGTTCCAGATGATGAATGGAAGAAGAATTTTAGCTCAACAATGCTGGGTTATGCTCAAATTGAAAACTGCCATGGAAGAGAGCTCAATGCAACAGTGTGGATTCTTTGCTTACAGTGATGAAAAGATACTTGCTAAAGCTTCCAAAAGGATGGCATGTGATGAAACAATCAACCAAGACTCGAGCTCTTTTGAGATTTTCAGAAAAAAAGTTCAGATGAAGAATTGAGTGTTTTGAGAGAAAATGAAGTTTTGATCTGGTTTGTCAAAGTGTGGCTAGGGTTTTTCCAAATCAGAAATGTCCAATATATACTTTGTTTAACATCCTTAAGTTTGGTTAGTGGAATGGTAATCACAATTTGGTTAAATGAAGTGTTTTGGTATTTTGCTAAAAACCACTCAAGTTGCATGGGGTGCATGTTAATGCATGAAAATGGGCTTTAACACATTCCAAATTTGATTTCTGAACATTGGCAAATGGTAAAAAGTGTAGGAAATGGTTAATTTGAAAGTCCACTTTTTCACCTCCCTCATTTTAAATTCAAGCCACTTGAAAAAGGCCATTTTGATTGGAAGATTTTTGGTAAAATGTGATGAAGGATTTGGATAGAGAACATCAAATATGACTTGTAGCAAAAAACCTCACTCAATTTGGCCAAATGAGTGTTCTTGGACTTTTTGGAAATGGGAGAACAAGATCTTCAACTTTAATGTTGGACAAAAATTCATTTGAAGCTTGTATGATGAAGTAATTTTGAGGAGAAGAACTTTCCATTTTTGGCAAATTCCAATTACAGGTCAACTTACTATTTTTGGAAACTTTTTATTTGACCTCAAATTCTTCACTGTGGATGTTTGAAATGTTATATGAGGCTTATATAGACATGAATGAGACCTCTCAAACCAATTCCCACCCTCAAATCACCGATTAAATGCACAGTTGACCACAGTTGACTTCAGTTGACTTTGCTAGGGTTTTGGTTGACTGAACCATGTTCTGATGAATTCCAAGCCCCTACCACTTGATATTTTGATTCAAAATGATGTCACAACTCATATGAACTCTTGATGAATGATCATGGTGCCCAAATTCTTCAAGAATGGCCACCATCTATGGCTCAATGACTGTTTTGACGGATTTGACCTAGTTGGCTTCATCTGCAAGTAACATGGTTAGATGACAACATTTTTGTACTTTTGGTTAATAGACAAATGAAAAGCAATGATATACAAATTCAATACATTCTTGGTGATCAAGAACCACACTCACAAGATGACCCACCCACTAGGAGGGAAGCAAAGGTGCACAAAGATCCTTGAGGCAATGATATTGTATGATATGATGCCATGAGGGATCTTAGGGACAAAATTGGGGTCTTACACATCTTCCATCCGATTATCCTCTCGTAGGAATATGATTAAAGTCAACTTCTGTAAAGAACGTTGAAATCCTCCTCGCATAATCTCTGTATGGAATGAGACTAGGTTGATTCGTTTCCCACCCACCCTTGATCTGATTGACAACGAGGGCCGAATCACCATACACATCAAGATGTTTGATCCTTAGATCAATGCATTCTTCTAATCCCATGATACAGACTTCGTACTCAGCCATGTTATTCGTGCATTTGAAAGTTAGCCTTGCTGTAAACGGAATATGTGTGCCATGAGGAGTAATGATTACTGCCCCAATTCCATTTCCGTACTGATTTACAGCGCCATCAAACACCATCGTCCATCTAGAACCAGGCTCTGGACCTTCATCAAGTGTAGGCTCATCACAATCTTTCATTTTCAAATACAGAATCTCCTCGTCTGGGAAGTCGTACTGAACAGACTGATGATCTTCAATCAACTGATGTGCCAAATGGTCAGCCAAGATACTACCCTTGATAGCTTTCTGAGCTCGATACTCGATATCATACTTAGATAACAACATCTGCCAACGGGCAATCCTCCCGGTTAAAGCAGGCTTCTCGAAGATATATTTGATTGGATCCATTCTAGATATCAACCAAGTTGTATGATTTATCATGTACTGGCGCAAACGCTTAGCAACCCAAGCCAAAGCACAGCACGTCTTCTCAAGCATAGAGTATCGAGACTCACATTCAGTAAACTTCTTACTGAGGTAGTAGATAGCAGATTCTTTCTTCCCTGGTTCATCTTGTTGACCGAGTACACAACCCATCAAGTCTTCAAGAACAGTCAGATACATGATCAGAGGATTTCCTTCTACAGGCGGAGACAAGATCGGAGGTTCAGACAGATACTCTTTGATACTGTCGAAAGCTTTCTGGAAATCCTCGGTCCAATCATGAGATTGATCTTTCCGGAGGAGCTTGAATATTGGCGCACATGTGGCAGTCATGTGGGATATAAATCTGGAAATATAATTCAAGCGGCCAAGACAACCTCGGACTTGCTTTTCAGTTTTGAGCGCAGGCATCTCTTGTATTGCTTTAACCTTTGCAGGATCAATCTCAATGCCTCTTTCGCTGACTATGAAGCCGAACAACTTGCCAGAACGGACTCCAAATGTACATTTGTTCGGATTCAGACGAAGCCTAAACTTCCTCAATCGCTGAAAAAGCTTCAACAAATGTTCAACATGTTCAACTTCCGTTCTAGACTTAGCAATCATATCATCGACATAGACCTATATCTCTTTGTGCATCATATCATGAAACAAGGTTGTCATAGCACGTTGATACGTGGCTCTGGCATTCTTCAAACCGAAGGGCATCACTCGATAACAGAATGTTCCCCAAGGTGTGATGAATGTTGTCTTCTCCATATCCTCGGGTGCTATCTTGATCTGGTTATATCCGGAAAATCCGTCCATAAACGAAAAGACTTTGAATTTAGTTGTATTGTCTACCAACATATCAATGTGTGGTAGAGGGAAATCATCTTTTGGACTAGCTTTATTCAAATCTCTGTAATCAACACACATACGGACTTTTCCGTCCTTCTTAGGCACAAGCACAATGTTGGCCACCCATTGAGGATATGTGGAAGTCACCAGAAACCCCGCATCAATTTGCTTCTGAACTTCCTCTTTGATCTTCACTGCCATATCTGGATGAGTTCTTCTGAGCTTCTGCTTCACTGGCACACACTCAGGCTTCAAAGGCAGGAAATGTTGCACAATATCTGTGTCTAGACCCAGCATATCTTCGTACGACCAAGCATAGATATCGGAATATTCTCGTAGCAAACTGATCAACCCCTTCTTGACAGACTCTTCAAGAAGTGCCACAATCTTCACCATACGAACACAATCTTCAGACCCCAAGTTCACTGTTTCCAGATCTTCGAGATGCGGCTGAATGATCTTCTTCTCGTGCTCAAGGAGACAGGTAATCTCATCAGGAATCCCTTCAACATCATCTTCCTCTGCTTCAAATACAGGGAATTCAAAATTGGGAGATGGCGTTGGATCATTATGTTCAATGGGTTTTAGAATCAACCTGCATAATGATTTTGGATAATAAAAAACTTTAGAATTTTAAACAAGCAAATCATTATGCAGATGGAAAGATTGCTTTTATTTTTGTTTTTTAGGGTTTTTTGTGATGACCGATTTCATGCAAAAGCAAAAAGTGAAAACAAGTGGAAAAACAAATGTTTAACAATGCATTAATTGAATGAAAATATCATTGTATATATGATGCGAACAATGTCATCACTTCTCCTTTTGGCATAAGAGAAGGGTTTTTTGAACAAAGTGAACAAATTACGCTGACTTATGGATGACCGTAGGAACATCCACAGTGACCCAATTGTGGCAGATACCTCTTCCAGAATAGCAGCAACTTCTTCAGCTTGATCGGCGTGGATGAAACCTCGGCTCTTGAACAGCCCTTTCTTATTGAATGCCCCAGAAGAATAGCCAATGCCCGCCCGGGATTTTTTGTCTTCAAGCTCAATCATCTTCCCCAAACCAGCAACTGCACCACATTCAATGGCCAGTTTCGCATCACGGTAGGAAGTAAATGAAGGAGACTTCTTCTCAATCGGCTCAGCAATAGATAAAGCTTGGAAAGGCGTTCCAACTTCATCTTCAGCATCAATATATGAGAAAGAAGACAAGTGGCTAACCAGGAGAGCCTTTTCTCCCCCTACCACGACCAGTTTCTTATGGTCTACCAAGGAGATAGCTATAAGATGGGTGGATATCCATAACCTGAAAGGTAACTTGGAAATCGCTCGGTCCAATCTTGATTGGGAGATCAACTTCCCCAATCACAGTCTTACGTGACCCATCGAAAGCCTTCACAACAACACCACTTTGCCTCATGGGAGGCCCTTGATATGACAATCTCGAAAGAGTGGTCTTCGGCAATACATTCAAAGATGACCCAGTGTCCACCAGCACATTGGACATGGCGTCGTTCTTGCAATTCATGGATATATGTAAAGCCATGTTGTGGTCTCTTCCCTCCTCAGGGAGATCAGCGTCACAGAAACTCAACGTGTTGCAAGCAGTGATGTTCGCAACAATACTATCAAACTGTTCAATAGTGACGTCGTGATCAACATAAGCTAAGTCCAAAACTTTCTGCAGAGCCTCCCTATGGGGTTCTGAATTCAGAAGTAACGATAGCACGGAGATCTTGGACGGCGTTTGTAGAAGCTGGTCTACAACGTTGTACTCACTCTTCTTGATGAGCCTTAGCATCTCATCACAATCTTCATTCGCAGTGCCACTAGGGCCAACAGAAGAAACATGAGTCTTTTGTACAAAGGAGGGTTTCGCAACAGCAAGTGCCGGATTCGGATGATTAACAGCATTCCCCACCGGATGCACAATAGTGTCAGCAACATTAGCTCTAGCCTGAGGCTTAGGCGCTGAAAACACGCGACCACTACGGGTCAATCCGCTTACGTCCGCAATATTAATAACGGAAGATGAAGGCAAAGGCACTTCTTTCCCATCTTCCACAGCAAAAGGATTATAGCGGAATGGAATAGCTTTATTTGAAGAATAAGGCACAGGGCCTGCGGGCTTGATCACCAAAGAAGGAGAAACCTTCGGCTTGCTACCATCATAACGAATGACAACAGGCTCAGGAATTTTGAACACAGGAGAAATCACATTCACCTCTGGTTCGTCTTCGTCAACATTTCTATTCTGCAGAATCTCAATGGTTCCATCATCTAGCAACTCTTGCAGCTCCCTACGCACTTGGCGACAACCCAGCCGATTAACAGAGCAGATACGACATTTGTCATGGTCATGCTCCATATGACTGTAATTACACAATAGACGATGCAACTCAACCAATGACTGTCGAATATGGCTTACATATTTGACTTTATATTTGCCAGGGCAACCCTGGACCATGTTAACCGACTTCCCATGCTCGGGCAATGGGTTCTTCGTAACATTGGGGCCTGAGTCCTCAAAGCTCAGAATGCCGCATCGCATAAGGTCTTGCACCTTAGTCTTCAATGGATAACAATTTTCCACATTGTGACCCGGAGCATCGGAATGAAAAACACAATGCTGGTCAGGCTTGTAGCACCACTGCGGGTTAGCAGGCACAACCGGAGGCTCTCTAGGAGTAATCAGTTTCCGCTCTATTAAAGAGGGATATAGCTCAGCGTATGACATAGGAATTGGATCAAAAGTGATCTTCTTCCTCTCATAATTCAAATTAGCTTGATTACTGTTGTTGCGAGGCTGGTAAGCCTGTTGCTGTTGATATTGTTGAGGTTGTTGCTGATTATGCTGTTGATTGTCACGGAAGACATGTGCTATGTGAGCCACCTGATGCTGATTGTTGGCATGACGCACAGGCTTCCTCTTGGCAGAGGGTCTTCTTGGTTTAGCATGGGATTGCACAGCATGTGCCTCCCCATATCGCTTGCTTGAAGAGCCTTCATCTTTGGATAGCCGTCCTTCACGGACTCCTTCCTCCAATCGCATCCCCATGTTCACCATCTCGGTGAAATCGGAGGGAGCACTAGCGACCATCCGCTCATAGTAAAATGAACTAAGAGTCTTCAAAAAGATCTTAGTCATCTCCTTCTCTTCCAGCGGAGGAGTAATCTGAGCTGCCAGCTCTCGCCACCTCTGGGCGTATTCCTTAAATGTCTCTTTGTCCTTCTGAGACATGGCTCTGAGTTGATCACGGTCAGGAGCCATATCAACATTATATTTGTATTTCTTGACGAAGGCTTCGCCAAGATCGTTGAAGGAACGGATGTTTGCGCTATCTAGGCTCATATACCAACGAAGAGCTGCACCAGACAAACTATCCTGAAAATAATGAATCAGCAGTTGATCATTATCTGTTTGAGTAGACATTTTCCTGGCATACATAACCAGGTGACTGAGCGGGGCAGGTGTTCCCCTTATACTTCTCAAAGTCAGGGACTTTGAATTTGACGGGTATCTTAACACCGGGAACCAAACACAATTCAGCAGCAGACTTGCCGAACAAATCTTTCACTCTAAGGGTCTTCAATTCCTTACGGAGTTCAAGGAATTGGTCGTTCATAGCATCCATCTTTTCATTAACATCCGGGCCCTCAGACGGCTCAGAGTGATAGATGGTGTCGTCTACCCTATGAGTAGTATGCATGACAGGAGGAGGCATTGCAAGGACCGGGCTAGATGCCGGCATGGAAGCAAAGGTAGGAGCTGGAATATCAGGCATAAAACCAGGAGGCATACCCCATGGAAACCCAACTGGCATGAAATGAGCCCTGGCAGCTGGCACAGTTGACGCAACTACTTCAGATATAACAGTCCTCTGGGGAGGAGTTGCAGGCGGTGGAGACGGTTGATTCTGAGCAGCTAGAAACTGCTCCATCAGGGCACTTAGTCTGGCAACTTCTTCCTTCAGCTCTCGGTTCTCTTGTTCTAACTGATCCATCACTCTTGCAGAATTAGCTCGGGTGTAGTACCGATGAGTCAGCTTGTCTTCAAAATAAATGAAGATCACAGAGTTAGGCCACAGACAAGAGGACCAGAACAACACCTGCTTATGCAAAATGATGCATTCAATGCTTGTGCATATGCTTTGTTTTTATTTCAAGGAACCTTTAGGGTATCATTTGCAAATTTTGAAATTTAAAGCATTTAATCGCATATGGAAAATATCTCATCAAATATATTTGAGCAAAAGAAGTACAACATTGTTGATTATTACAAGGGAAAAGGAAAGTGAACATCCTATGGATCCCTAGAAGCTCGAGATGCTGGAAGACGAGATGCACAAAGCCTCTTGATCTCTCTCTCATATGCTGCTTCCATATCCGCTTTCTCCTTAGCAAGTCGATCATACTTCCTCTTCCAGATTTTGGAAGACTGAGGAAGCAGAGAAGTCCAGGTATCATTCGGATCGTCTATCACCTGATGCTCGAGGAACTCGATCAGAGCGTCCTTCTCCTTAAGTTGTTGAAGCAACTCTTCTCTTTCACGGATCCAGGCACGTGAAAGGTCTTCGTCTCTCAACTCCTCTACGCCTTGGTTAGGGAGGGTTGAAGGCCCAGCCACATCCAACGGTGTAGGTCTCAGATAATCATAAGGCATAAGATACTCAGAATCTCTCTTTCTGACCCAAGAAGTATACGGCTCCAAAGCTATGCAGTTCTTCGGACCCAACTCACTTCTACCCTTCTTGTGAATCTTGCGCCAAGCGCGGACCATCCTGGCTTTCAGGCCTTGGGGATCTTTACCCTCCTGAAAGAACACACCTTCTAACAGAATGTTATGAGGCTTATCCTTTAGGGGGAACCCAAGCTGACAACGTGCTAATATAGGGTTGTAGTTGATCCCACCACATGTACCAAGAAGAGGCACATTAGGGAATTCACCACAATAATCAATGATCTGAACTGTATCATACACGCGATCATACCAAGAGATATCATCATTAATGAGGGACATAAGTCTCGTAGACCACCGTAGACATCCCTTGTTCTCCTTGAAAGCAACCGTCTGCGGTAAGTGAGAAATAAACCACTTATACAACAGAGGCAAACATCACACAATAGCTCCTCCACCCTTTGCATTCCTCAAATGCAAAGAGAAATAGGTATCACCCAATAGAGTAGGAACGGGATTAAGAACAGAAAAGATCCTAATGGCGTTCACATCCACAAATTTGTCGATGTTGGGGAACAATACCAATCCATAGATGAGCAGCATGAATATGGCCTCAAAGGCAACCTCACTCATAGCCTTCCCATAAACGGTAGCTTGAGCGACGAGGAAATCAGAAGGAAGACCCTGAATTCCACCTTTGGTGGTCATATGCGCTTCAATAAGGGATTCATCTATGTGCAACAAGTCTGCAATCTCTCGAGAAGTAGGAATACTCTCCAAGCCACTGAACGGCACCTGATCCAGAATAGGAATACCCACAAGATGAGCATACTCCGCAAGCGTAGGCAACAACTGAAAGTCCGGAAAAGAGAAGCAGTGATACAGAGGATCATAAAACTGTGCCAAAGTACTCATCAACCTGAGTAGTCAACAGAGGCAGAAGCTTCCCATAGCGAGCTTTGAAACCCAAGGGATCTAATACATAAGATGTCAGATTCCTTAACTCTTTCACATCGGGCTGTCGAAAGTTGTACTTCTTTGTATGCCTTTTCGGTCTTTCCATGTCTACAAATTTTGCAAATAAACCCTTTATGTTCCTTGAAAATTTGCTCATTTTTTTCTGATGACATGAATGTAGATGAATGCATGAATGTATGAATGCAACAATCACACTCAAGGATCAAGCAAATCACACCAGACAAAGGTCATGGGAAAGCTAATAGTATCCTTAATATCAATCATCCATCTTGGTGGATTATGGTTTACACCTTATCAACACCCAAGTTCCATTGATATTAACGATACATGAACCGGCTTAATCATCCTTAATATCAATCATCCATTTTGGTGGATTATGGTTTTCACCTTATCAACACCCAAGTTCCATTGATATTAAGGATGTCTGAACGACTCAACCATGAATCACGGGTTTGTTGAGAGTCATGAGCATGGAGTCTCGGTTAAGAACCACCCAAAGGGAGTGTATTAGGGTTTAAACCTGCCGAACATGTTCTACCAGGGGTTCCCATAGTCATCATCCCATCTTTCGAATATTATCGGAGGAACGAATACTCGTATTCTAGAAATATTCTCAAGAGAGACTCTTATGAGTGTAGTATCGCGTAACAATCGCATCAGATCTTACATCTGAACGACTTCCGCACTACGTCCTAAAAATAGGCCAAGATGGGCTTGGTAAACTAAGGTCCTTGGCTTCTAAGGCACATGATTGAAAGAATAATGCCTGACCACAAATAACTTGTGTGACATTATTAATCCAACATGACCTCCACCAAGTGAATGGACTCGCAAGTCAACTTGCTAAGGAATACTCCACACAAGTCGACAAGACTATGCCATTCTCCTATCCTAAGGTGCACTCGAGTTCGGGTATAGAACTCATCTCACAGAGATCACCAAGCAAACAACAATTGTATATCAAGCAATTCAATCATTACAATCAATACAGTAATCCCAAATTGTACAAAAATATGTCATATAACAAATAAACAAATATCATACAACAAGGGTGAAAAGTAGGCAAAACCACCAAGGAGATCTCTCCCCAGCAGAGTCGCCACTTTTCTGTAGCGGTGTATTCGTCACTTTATGATTTATTGATTAAATCAAAAGCAAAGCATACAAAGAATCGAGTCGCCACCACACTTTTATCTATCCAAAGGAATGGCTAAAAAGCGAACAAAAGCCTAAAAAGATTTACACATAGAAAACTAATGAAAAGATCAGAGATCTGGGTAAGGGGTTAATTACGCAATGGGAAGGTGTTAGGCACCCAAAACGTCCTAGGTACTCCTAGGGAGACCTTTTCACAACTTATTGTATGAAATATTATTTGTTTATGAAATATTTATTGTGAAAACATGATTGAAGTGATGGGAAAAGAATGTACAAGTTATTGTTTTTGTGTTTGAACGGATGAACCCGTTGCCAACGTACCTTTCCATGGAAGGTAAGGATCAAAACGCCGTAGTTCGGCTAAAAGATTTCCAAAAGTATGGGTGGATTCATTTTAAACAAAAGCCCTAAGGTCTTTCGTTATCCATGGGAGAAAACTCAACCTATACAACCACAAGTCCACCATGTGAGAAAAGCTTCAACTTGCTAGTGAGGGGTTAACCCTATAATAAGCAAGGGAGTCTTACAATTCAATCACTAAGGACAAAAGGTGAGATTAACATCAACCAACTAGGATAAATCAAACCTATGGCTAATGTATGAAAACTTATCAAGAATGTGGACTTGAGCCACAAAACAATTGAATGAGTGGAGTTAATCAATTAGAATTTATTCACAAAAGATGGTCAAAGTGTGATTAGAATTCAATTCAACAGAAGTATTATGAAAATGAAGTTTGAAAATTCAGAGGCTTAAGGCCTAGGTTTCTAATTTGAAAAAACAAATGAAAATGTTTGCACAATAGTTTTTTAAGTTTTGGGTTAACATGCACATGGAGGTTTAAAGAAACAAAAGGTAGGAGGGTGAGGAAGTAAAACTTCTTAGATGTTCACCTCTTGAGATCATATGTAGATGATTCAAGTGATTCCTTTGGAAAGGGCAACAAGCAAATAACAGATGAACAAAGTAAATGGATATTGGATGCCAATCAATGGACTTATTCCAATCTCACAAAACAAAATGGATACCAGATGCCAATCAATGGACTTATACCAATCTCCTAAAACAAAAAGAAACATGGATACCAGATGCCAATCAATGGACTTATACTAGTCTCACAAAACAAAGAAACAAGGATACCTGATGCCAATCTATGGACTTATACTAGTCTCCTACCATATCACAGGAAACAACTGCCAATCAATGGACTTATGCTTGTCTCCTCCATGGACAAAACAAAATGTTACAAAGAAATGAACAATGTCTATGAAATGACATACAAGTAATGATGATAAATGCACAAAGGCACACATATGCAAATATGCACAGATGAATCAAGTAAGCAAACAAACAAGTCAATTAGCACACACTATGTACAATCAATTAGGCTCAAGCAGGGTTAAGCTTTACAGCCAACTGGAATGGGGTATTTTGAGCTCTTAACCCTAACATTGAGAGTTAGGGTGAAGCAGATGAAATAGAGATGAGGGGTGTGCCTCATAGCTCTTATCCCTGGTCAGGGAGAGCTTTGATCAATGGAAAGTGTGGGAGTTCAGAAAGTAGGAACTCTTCTCCACAAATGATTGACTCTATAAGATCTTGGGTTCTTATTCACAATGCATCAACACATGGTGTGAGCAAGGTGAATAAAACACTGAGTAGCAGGAGATGGATTACACTTCTCTTTTATCTGTCAATTGCCTCTAAAGAGGACTTTACCTGCTTGGCACAAAATTAAACAATCACAAGCATTGCCTCTTAAGGAGGGCTTCAGACAGGTGCCTGCCCACATAACAGGACAGGTCTTCCAGACTACATGAAGATTAGGGATTATACCTAAGTGGTTAAGCAACCAAGCAAAGCAAAGCTTAAAATGAACTTAAAGCAACTTAGGTACCTGTGGAAACAACTAAACAAATCAGTACAATGCTCAGACAAACAGACAACAGTCAATAAGCAACAGACAATCCCAATGTACAAAATGTGTAAGCCATAAGGCAAAACTCAAATGAGTTAGCATCAACCTACAAAACACACAAATGTTAGTAATCAAAAGCAAACATCAATATTCACATGATGAAGCATCATCAACTATGGAACTTGGATGCTTAAACCTGAAATCAAAGCTCACATGTAAGCAACAAACCACTAGGTCAAAGCCTAGGGTCAAAGATGGAGAAAAAATTCAAAACAGGAGCTGAAATTCAACACAAAGTAACTTCAAACATATATTGACATATCCTAAAAAGGCTCACATCAAAAGCAATCATCAAATGCATTTCATGATCAAGTGAAGTCAAAGGCAATTTCAAAGCTCATATGTGATCATCATGAATGAAAAATTCAAATCAAAACAGAAATGATTCAAATAAATCTGGAAAAATTCATGAACATTCAGAACATCTAACAGGATTAACATACAAAAAATCAGAAACATTGGAAATAATTTCGCATGGAATTCACATTGTGAAAGTTGAACATCAAAAGGTGTGACACAAATTGTCACACCAAGTTAGCACAAGCATAAAATAGAAATGGTAATTGATAAAAATGTCAAACCAAAACCAAAATGTCAAGCTACGTGTCTAGATTCATCATGCAAAATTTCACATTCATTGGATTAGAGACAAGCATTTCACAATGAGAGAAGCAAGGTAAGGTCACAATTAGACATATGATTAATCATCCTAGCACCAAATAAAATCCAGCCATGCACAATTTTGGAAATTATGATGATAAAAAACTAAACAGAATAAGGAGCATTTTGCAAAAAATTGGGATGAAATTGGATGATTTTTCAATTTTATATGATTTTTCTAATTTGAGGAAAAAATTAAAAAAATCAAAATGGACATGATATGTGAAACTAGGAGGGAAAACAAGAAAATGATGAAGCATTTGAAATAATACACCAGGCGGAATCGAAGTAGGTTAGCATTTGAATTGAAACGCGCCAAGTCAATGAAACGTGGCGTTTCATTAATACAGGTGGCCAGTCAATGCTTGCGTGGCGCCAGTCAATTAACATGAGCCAATGGATCAGCCAAACAGATGCACGCGTGGACCAATCCTAGCCAAACCCTAAGTCAGCATGTGAAAACGCAGGAAAAACGTTGCCAAAGGCCAGAAACCGTGGCCGAATCATGAACTTCATCTTCTTCATGAGGAAGAAGATGAACAGTAGCCATCTTCATACGATTTTCCAGAAAAAAATTCCAGAATTATGAATTGCATACACCAAACTGATCCTCGTGCAACATAGATCATGGATCAAGCAAAAGCTAAGCATAATTCCATGTATTAAGAAAGAATTGAACAAGATAAAGTTCATACATGAAACTTGAATCTATCCTAACTCAGTCAATAATGCATCAAATTTCATGATTCTTTCACCAGATTCATCAGGACAACAAGATCTACAATAATATAGCAATGGATTTCAAAATTAAGAGACGCGGATTATGACCTCTTGAAGTGCAGAGCCTTTGAATTCACACGATCCACAGCTTTGAGGTGTCCAAATCTACTCCACAATGCTTGAAATGAAGATTGATGAAGCAATTGAAGCTTGCAAGGTGCTGGATCTAGCTCAAAACAGAAATGCCATTTCCAACTTCATGAACTTGAACTGCACTATTCTTGCACGAATTCCACAAAACAGCAATTGATCTACACTAAATCCAAGCTCAGGAACAAGAATATGAAGTCAAAATGCAATGCTATTTGGAAGAAAATTGAATTATGAATGAGAGAAAAATTTGAAGTGAGAGAGAGTTTTGGATCTAGAAATGTGAAAAATGATTAAAATCCCCCTCCATTCTGTTAGGGTTAGAGTATTTATATGAAGCCCTAATCACTTTGTTAATCCATAATTAATTTGGTTAAGTGGAATAAGGTGTTTTTGCAAACTTTTTGAAAATGCATGGTGCATGTACCATTTACACGTGAACAGTACCAATTGCTTCATCATTTTCACTTAAAATCATTTTTTAAAACCAATGGCAATGGTAGAAAGTCCATACAATGCAACACTTTTGAATTTTGTAATTTCCCTCCAAAAAAAGCATGGATTAACAAGTGATTATGTGATGAGAATTCATGTAATATGATGCATGATTTGGAAATTAGAGGTCAAGAGGAGAATATTGCAAAAAGAACCACTCATTTTGGAGCTTTGAATCAAAAGATATGGCCCTTTGAAGTCCCATGCATACTTGGCAATGATTTGATCATATCTCCTTAACCACACATCATATGCTCATGATCTTGGACATTTTGGAATTGGTAGAGAAATATATACAACTTTCATGTTCAACAAAATTTCATTTGAAGCTTTCTTGATGATGTAAATTTGAGTTGAAGTTGGTCCAAAACCCTTCCATTTTTGGAAAGTTCAAATTATGGGTCACTTTCTATTTTGGGAAATTTTTTACTGGACCTCAAATTCTTCAATGTGAGTGTTTGAAATGTCAAATGAGACTTGTTTGAACATGAATGAAGTATTTCTAATCACTTCCCACCTCCAAATCCACAGTTGACTTTGCAGTTGACTTTCTAGGTTTTCAGATGACTTGAAAATGTTCTGATGAAATTTAAGCCTCTACCACTTGGGATTTTGCTTCAAAATGACATCATAACTCATATGAACTCTTGTGAATGATTGTGGGGTCAAAATCTCAAGAATGGCCACCATCTATTGCTCAATGAATGCCTTTGATGTGTTTGACCTGTTATAGCTTCATCTGCAAGTCAAAGGTTAGATGACATATTTTTGTACTTTGGCTAGTGATTAAAAGAAAAGCAATGACATATAAATGCAAGGAATGCTTCGTGATCAAGAATCACTCTCAAGAAGATCCCACCCATAGGGAAGGAAGCAAGGTGTCCAATGATCCTTGAGGCAAT
This sequence comes from Lathyrus oleraceus, assembly GCF_024323335.1. Lineage (NCBI taxonomy): Eukaryota > Viridiplantae > Streptophyta > Magnoliopsida > Fabales > Fabaceae > Lathyrus > Lathyrus oleraceus. The sequence continues at coordinate 353,178,930 of NC_066580.1, read as the reverse complement.
GCAATGTTTTGATATGATGCCATGAGGGATCTTAGGGCCAAAATTGGGGTCTTACATAACCTTCATCTCCCATTTCATCTGCTTCACCCTAACTCTCAATGTTAGGGTTAAGAGCTAAAAACACCCCATTCCAGTTGGCTTGTTTCTACAACCTAGCCTTGTATGAGCAAATTGTTTGCATATAGTGTGTGTGTTTGCTTTATTGTGCTTGTATTTGTTTGATTGTGTTGTGCTAGGCTAGCTTGCTTCCTGTGCAAGTTAGGATAGAGACCTCAACATAGGGATCTTTTATATGATGACTATTAGGCTCGAGTCAATCTCCCTTCTAGTTTGTCATTTCCCAGTGTCTCGTTAGGTTAGAAGTTCTTTCCCTGTTAAGGGGAACTACGTTGCCCTGATCCTCAAACCAGATGAGGTACGTAGGCAGGAGATAAGCAGATCTCTCCGGGCGCCCTTTTTTCTTTTTCAACCCATGTGTATGTGTTTGGAGTCTGACGTAAGTCCAGCGATTGGCAGTTGGTTTCCTGTGTGTGTTTGTTTGTTTGGAGTCTGACATAAGTCCAGCGATTGGCAGTTGGTTTCCTGAGTGTGTATTTGTTGGTTCGGAGTCTGATGTAAGTCCAGCGATTGGCATTCGGTTTCCATGTTTGCCTGTTTGTGTGGAGTCTGACGTAAGTCCAGCGATTGGCAGTCGATTTCCTGTTTGTGTTTGGTTTGGCGTGTGTTAGCCGAGCTACGAGTGCTCTGATTCTTTCTCTGGTTAGAGAAGATACGTATGCATAGGATGTGATGTCCTAGCGAGCACGTTTCCCATTTCCCCGAACTACGTCGACTCTGATGTTTGTGTCTGACAAACTACGTAGGCCCAAGATGCGACATCCTGCCGAGTCATCTTCTTCCGTCTTTCACGCCAGTTTTGTGCAGTTTTTGAGCAGTTTATTAGCAACCTTATTCTATTCTTTCGAGCGTGGATCCCGTCGAGTACGATGGATGTGTAGGGGTGCTAATATCTTCCCTTCGCATATCCTTTCCCTCCTTTGGGATAAATAACGCATGGTGGCGACTTTGTTGTTTCGTTTTCCCGCCGGATTTTCGCGTAATGCGACAGCTGGCGACTCTGCTGGGGAGATTAGAGAAGTTGACCTCTTGCTGGTCCATCTTCCCTAAGCGAGTCACTCCTAGCGCTCTGTAGGATAGGGTTTGGTTGCTTTTACTGCTTTATTTATTGCATTTATGATTATGCTGTGCATTTATGTTTGCATTTATGTTTGCATTTATGTTTGCATGCATCATATTTTCATCTGTGCTGGCTGTGTGTTTGTCTCTCTGTGGGGTGGGAGTTACAAGAGGTAAAAGGCCCAATACCCAGGCTATGAGTGAACTCTAGGACACCTAGGAATAGAGTGATTCTTGGGAAGCGGGTGGTATTGCGCCACTTAGCTGAACATGGTATCACGAGCAGTTCAGATCCTGATGGGGTATTATCGGTGCATACATCTGGTGTGTACATGATGATATTCTATGAAAGGGTTGTTTATCCTGCGTTTCTCTTGACCTTACCCTGGCCTAGATGACACCCATGAGTGGGGAACGGAATGAATCATTACAGGTACAGTTGGTGACTTTTGGTTCCTGTTGGTGACTTGGTTCTACAGAATGGGTTCCAGATGACTTTGGGTCTCAGATGACTTTGTGGTTCCGAATTCAGGCCGAAGCTTTGAACCTGTGCTTCGTAACACACAGCCAACCAGTCATGTTTGCATCATTTGCATCATATCATGTTTATTCTCAAAAAATAATGCAATAAAAAGAAAAGAAGAGAAAAAAAGCTAATCTCCTCATGCATATCATTTCTCAGGTTCATTCAGGAGTCTATTCACTGGGAGAGATGGCATCCGTTCCCGAGTTGAAGAGGAAGACTTGCACCTACAGTTTTCACCGTGAACCGTTGACATCTTTGATAGAGTTGAGCAACTTTGTGACCGGCGGTAATCAGAAGGTGTTTGTTGATCAGTATGGGGATTTGTTGACACTGTTAAAGATGGTGGTTGATCTAGTTCCGTTGCAGACTCTCCTACAGTTCTATGATCCAGAGCTCCGTTGTTTCACTTTCCAGGATTATCAGTTAGCGCCCACTCTTGAAGAGTACTCCATTCTGATGAATGTCCCGATCAGATATCAGGTGCCTTTCTTAGATGTGCCAGAGGAGGTTGATTTCAGAGTTGTTGCCAGAGCTCTCCATTTGAGTATTAAAGAAGTGAGTGACAATTGGAAGTCAAGTGGTGATGTTGTGGGTTTACCTTTGAAGTTCCTGGTGAGGATGGCTAAAGAAGAAGCAAAGAAGGGAAATTGGGAGGCTTTTCATTCCCAGTTAGCTATCATGATCTATGGGATTGTGTTGTTCCCGAATATGCCCAATTTTGTGGACTTTGCTACTGTCACTTTTTTTATTGAAGGAAATCCGGTTCCTACTTTGTTGGCTGACACTTATTATGCTATACACAGTAGGCATGGTAAGGGTGGAGCTATCAGATGTTGTCTCCCATTGCTACTCAGATGGTTCTTGTCTCTTCTGCCAACCAGTGGACCTTTTGTGGATGCTCAGAGCACTCGTAAGTGGACTCAGAGGATTATCTCTCTTACATCCTATGACGTCAAGTGGCAAGCTTACAGGTTGAATGTGCGTAACGTAATCATGAGTTGTGGAGAGTTTCGTAATGTGCCACTTGTGGGGACTAAGGGTTGCATCAATTACAATCCGGTTCTTTCTCTTCAGCAGTTGGGGTTTGTTATGAATGGAAGACCACTAGATGCTGAGATAGCTGAGAGTGTGTATTTTGAGAAGCGGAGTGACCCTGCTAGATTGGAGCAAGTAGGAAGAGCTTGGAAGACCATTGGTGTCAAGGATGGAGCTGTGTTAGGGAAGAAGTTTGCGGTTGCTATGCCTGACTATATTGAGTGGGTCAAGGATAGAGTTGAGACTTTGTTGTTGCCCTATGATAGGATGGAGTTGTTGCAAGAGCAACCACCTTTGATCCTTTCTGAGAGTGTGCCCGCTGAGCACTACAAGCAAGCCTTGATGGAGAATCGTCGGTTGAAAGAGAAGGAACAAGATACCTAGATGGAGCTTTACAAAGCCAAAGCTGACAAGTTGAACTTGGCTCATCAACTCAAAGGCATGCAAGGTGAAGATGCTAGCAGATTGAGGAGCAAGAAGAGGTCTTATGAGGAGATTGAGACCTTGTTGAATGAAGAACACCGTGAGTGCTTGAGGTTGCAGAGAGCTGAAGCTAATCACCAGAAGAAGATACGAGACCTGGAAAAGCAGCTTAGAGACAAAGACATCCAATTGAAGAAGGAGGTAGACTTGAGACATGCATCAGAGAGCCAGCTTGGAGGAGAAGTTGTGGAGCTCAGAAGACAACTGAAGGAGAAGCTCACTCCTCTGCCAGAGTGTTCAGAATGTGACCTGTTGATAGACCAGTGCCAGTACCTGAAGACTCTCATTCCTGGAGGACATCTTTCTTAGTTTGTCTTTTTTGTTTATGTTGAGAATCACCTCCAGGATTGTTGGATGGGATTCATCGTTGTACTCTGATCATTTGAACCTCTGTTGTATGATCCTTATTGCTCAGGTCTATAGACGAGATTGTTGATGTTTCACCTTGTGCTCATTATCCTGTGTAGGTTGTTTGTTTGCTGTTTGTATTGCAGGTTGCCATTTCTTGAAAGATGAATTAGGCTCTCGAATGCCTGAGAAATGAACATATCATGTGCATCATACGCATCATTAACATCATACACATATCATTTTACATCACAGGTGTTCTTGAACGAGACTTCTCACTCTGGTTCCTATTTTAGGCAGGATTGTTGATCAACGTCCGCACCGCTACACTACCAGACTGAATCAACAGAGGAATATGGACCAAGTGCCAGAGTGACCCATGCTCCCGTACGCCATCCTGCTCCGCTGGTTGATAGGCAGGAGGATATGTTTACCTTGCTCAGTGATGAAGACGAGGTTGGAAGAGTGGAAGAGAGGGACAGAAAGGTCGATGCCCTAGCTGAGAAAATCAGAGCCATGGAGTGTCAGAACTCTCTGGGGGGTTTGATGTGACGAATATGGGCTTAGTGGATGGACTGAGGATTCCTTATAAGTTTAAAGCGCCTTCCTTTGACAAATACAACGGTACTTCTTGTCCTCACACCCATGTGCAGGCTTACTACTGGAAGATCTCTACCTATACGGACGATGAGAAGATGTGGATGTATTTTTTCCAGGATAGCTTGTCTGGAGCTTCCTTGGATTGGTATATGGAGTTGAAAAGAGAATCCATCAGAAGTTGGAGAGATCTGGGGGAAGCCTTTTTGAGGCAATAAAAGCACAATATGGACATGGCTCCAAGCCGGACTCAGTTACAGAGCTTATGTCAAAAATCAGGAGAAAGTTTCAAAGAGTACGCCCAGAGATGGCGTGAATTAGCTGCAAGGGTGCAACCTCCTATGCTGGAAAGGGAGTTGACCGATATGTTCATCGGGACCTTACAAGGAGTGTTCATGGACCGGATGGGGAGTTGCCCGTTCGGTAGTTTCTCTGATGTTGTAATTTGTGGAGAGAGAACCGAGAGCCTCATTAAAGCGGGGAGGATTCAGGATGTTGGTTCTTCGTCTTTAAAGAAGCCATTTGTTGGGCCACCTCGAAGAAGAGAGGGTGAAACTAATGCTGTGCACAGTAGGAGAAATATGAATAGAGGGCAATACCGCCAGGTTGTTGCAGTAACCATCCCAGCACCTCAACCACGACAACAACAACAACAAAGGGCACCACAACAACAACAACAACAACAGTAACGTCCATTTCAGCCGAGACAGAGAATGCCGGATCGTCGCTTCGACCCGTTACCTATGACATATGCTGAGTTGCTGCCCGAATTGCTCAGATTAGGGTTTGTTGAGTTGCGTACAATGGCTCCGTTGACAAAGATACCTGCTGGGTATGATGCCAACGTTCGTTGTGACTTTCATTCTGGTGCACCGGGACACCACATTGAAAACTGTCGGGCTTTTCATCATAAGGTCCAGGACTTGATTGACGCCAAAACAATCAATTTTGCTTCTGTTCCGAATGTCGTGAACAACCCTATGCCTCAGCATGGTGCGCATAGGGTGAACAATGTGGAAGATGAAGAAGCTGTGGACTTGGTGGTTGATGTTGATGATATTCAGACACCATTGCTGGTTGTGAAAGAGCGTTTGTCGAATGGAGGAGTATTCCCGGGCTGTGAGAAGTACTGTCCAGACTATGAAGGTTCAGAGAATGGGTGTATGCAGTTGAAGACTGGTATCCAGGGTTTGATTGATGAGGGTTGTTTGCAATTTGCTAGGGCCGTGAAAGATCGTGGAGTGGTGTTAATGCACCAGTGAACTATTAATGCACCATTTATTTCAAACCATCTGAGGGTTCTGGACGTGGCCAGAGAACTGTTAATGCACCAGTGTTCGTTGGTACTCCTGTTACCATCTCTGCTCTAGTAACTGTCAGTGCTCCCACTACTATTGTTGCTTCTGGTAGAAGGGCTGTTGAGAATAGTAGGTATGTGCCGTGGAAGTATGATAATGCTTACCGCAGCAACCAAAGGGCAGAAAGTCAGATCAGGCCAGTTAATCAGTCTCCCGTGACAATTGGTTTGCCGAGTAAAGCTCCTGTGACTGTGAGTCCAGTTGTGGACAATGTAGGAGGACCCGGAGGTTTCACTAGAAGCGGTCGTTTGTTTGCACCGTGTCGCATTACGCGAAAAACCGGCGGGAAAACGAAACAACAGAGCCGCCACCGTGCGTTATTTATCCCAAAAGAGGGAAAGGAAACGCTCGAAGTAAACCTGGAAAAGACATGGTCTCGCGACCAGAGAAAGATGAGATCGGGAGTCGGTTATGCGAAGGGAAGGTATTAGCACCCCTACGCATCCGTCGTACTCGACGGGATCCACGCACAAAAGGAAGGATAAAGGTTGCTAAACGCTGCTCAAACATCACACACTGGCTGAAAGGAGACACTGAGACAACAAAAGAAACTAACTCGGCAGGATATCGCATCCTGGGCCTACGTAGTCTGTCAAGCACAGATATCAGAGTCGACGTAGTTCGGGACAAGGGAAACGTGCTCGCTGGGATGTCGCATCCCATGCATACGTATCTTCTCGGACTAAAGAAGAATCAGAGCACTCGTAGCTCGGCTAACGCACGCCAAACAAAACCACACAGGAAACCGACTGCCAATCGCTGGACTTACGTCAGACTCCACACAAACAGGAAAACCTGGAAACCGAATGCCAATCGCTGGGCTTACATCAGACTCCAACACAACACACACACACACACAGGAAACCAACTGCCAATCGCTGGACTTACGTTAGACTCCAACAAGCAAACAAGACACAGGAAACCGACTGCCAATCGCTGGACTTATGTCAGACTCCAAACACACTCAAAGGGTTGAAAAAGAAAAAAGGGCGCCCGGAGAGATCAGCTCATCTCCTGCCTACGTACCTCATCTGGTATGAGGATCAGGGCGATGTAGTTCCCCTACGCAGGGAAAAAGGACTAGCCTAACCAGATACAAAGGGAGACACAAACTACTAGGGAGACTACGACTCGAGCCTAGAAGTTGTCATGCATACGATCCCTATGTTAAGGTTTCTATCTAACTTGCACAAGGAGCAAGCTATCTTAAACAACACAGGCAAAGCAAACATACACACAATTAGCACACACTATATACAAACAAAATGGGCTCACACAAGGCTAGGCTGTGAAACACAAGCCAACTGGAATCGGGTGTAGTTAGCTCTTAACCCTAACATTGAGAGTTAGGGTGAAGCAGATGAAATGGGAAGTGAGGGTAAGACCTCACAGCTCTTATCCCTGGCCTGGGAGAGCTTCTGACAAATGTAAGTGTGGGAGTTCAGAAAGTTGGAACTCTTCTCCACATATGACTGACACAACAAAGATCTTGGGTTAATATCCATAATGCATCAACACATGGTGTGAGCAAAGTGAATGACACAACTGAATAGCAGGAGATGGATTGCACATCTCTTTTATCTGCCAATTGCCTCATAAGAGGACTTTTCCTGCTTGGCACAAAGATAAACAAACACAAGCATTGCCTCTTAAGGAGGGCTTCAGACAGGTGCCTGCCCAAGTAACAAGACAGGTCTTCCAGACTACATGAAGTCAGAGAGTTATACCTCAAATGGTTAAGCAACCAAGCAAAGCAAAAGCAAGTTCAAAATGAACTTAATCAACTTATGTACCTGAAAAAATCTAACCCAATCAGTATACAAGTCAAACAATCAATCAGACAGTCAATCACACAACCAGACAGATAAGCAAGCAATGCAAGTGTGCAAGGCACAAGCCAATGGGCACAACACAAACAACTTCGCATCAACCTACAAAACAACTCAAGGTTAGTCAACATCAACCAATTAATTCAACTCAAATGAGTGAGCAACTCCAATCATAGCAATGTGCTTCTTAACCTGAAATCAAAGCTCAAACATAAGCAACAAACCACTAGGTCAAGGCCTAGGGTCAAAGAGGGAGAAAAAATTCAAAACAGAACATGAAATTCAACATGAATCAACCTCAATCAATTAAGAGCACCATCCAAAAGGTCCCATATAAATATCATTCACCAAATTCATTTCATGAACCAAATATGGCAAGGTATGCAAGTTGCAACCACATTGTGACATCAGAATGAACAAATGCACATTAATTCAAAAATGATTCAATTAATCTCAACAAAATTCATGAGTAAACAGAACATACAACATGATCATCACACAAAAAATCAAGGCAATTGGGCAACATTAGGCATGGTAATCAAATTGCATAAGTCAAGGTAAGCACAATCAAGCACATGTGTGACACCAAATGTCACACCAACTTAGCACAAGCCTAAAACAGAAATGAATCATGGTAAAAACCTCAAATCAAAGCCAAAACAACCTTCAACATGTCTAGAAATAATGTGCAAAGTTCCACATTCATAGGATGAACACACAACATTTCACAATCAAATGAAATTCAAGACAATTCAAAAGCTCATATATGACCATCCAGAATGAAAAATCTCAATCAAATCAGAAATCAATCCAAAAAATCCACCAAAAATCATGAGCAATCACAACATCCATATCAAGCATCATACAAAAAATCAAGGCATTTGGAATTCATTTGGCATGGCAAATAAATCAAACAAGTTGAACAAGAAAAGGTGTGACACACATTGTTACACCTACATTCACATGATCATAAAACAGAAACCACAAATGGTAAAAATACCAAATCAACACCAAAATGTCAAGCAAAGAGTTTAGTTTCAACATGTAAAATTTCATGAGCATTGGATAAAATCTCAGCATTGCACAAAAGATATGGCAAGGTAAGGTCAAGAATGGACACATGTACACAAACCCTAGGCAAAATAATTTTTCAGCCAAACACAAATTATGGAAAAATAACCAAAAAATAGTAGACATAAAATGTGACATAATGAAAAAATCCTCATATTTTTTGGATCATTTATCAATTATTTATGAATTTTGGAAGTGATAAAGAAAATAAAAAAAAATTATGAAGCATAGTATGAATGATGGAGGGAAAAGAAATAATATGAAGTGCATTTGAATTACATGCTGTGGCACGGAATCGAATGGAGGCAATATTTGAATGAGGGCGCGCTGAGGAATGAAACTCAGCGTTTCATTAATGACGTGTCAAGGCGAGCCAATAGGAACGCACGCATGAAAATTGCATGCACCAATCAGAACCAAGCCATGGAAAAACACATGCAAGCGCGGGCAAAGAGTTTCTAAAGATCAAAACACGTTTCTGGAAATGTTCTTCATCATCTTCAAACGCATTCATCATGAACAGTACACTCTCAAGAACAATTTTCTCAGATTTCAACAATGAGCACATCAATGGATAGATCTTTCATCACACATCACGAATCTAGGCATGGTAAAGGTTAAATCAGCATATACAAGAAGAATCGAGCAAATATATTTTCATGCATGAACCTTTAACTCAACATAACTAACTCAATTTGGCATGGATTTTCATGAAATAAATCTCATATTAACCAGCGTTGAAAGATGAACAACAACATCATAATCATTTTAAGAATTAAGAGATTCGATTTAGGACCTCTTGAAGAAGCAGCTTTGGAATTCAATGGATCCAGACCTTGCAATGCTCAAATGATCTTCTAGGATGCTTGTAGAGTGGAATGGATGAGGAATTGAGACCTAATTGTGCACGATCTCACCACAATATGAATTCACCATTGTTGCATCAAAGCTCCAAGTATGAACAATGCTACACGATTTGCTGTGTATCTAGGTTCAATAATGCTCAATAATGCTTCCAGATGATGAATGAATCAAGAAAAGTGCAATGTGTTTGAAGAATTTCAAAGAAAATTGAGAGAGAAAGTTTGGAGAATTTTTCTAGATCTGAAAATATGGTTGTGTTAATCATGAAAACAGTTAGGATTTGTGTTATATACTCCCTCCTAATCACTCTCCTAATCATGTTTAAGCATTTGGCAAGTGTAATTAGGGAAATGGAGTGCAAATGCAAAATTAGTAATTTCACCTTATGCATGAAATCATGGATTAACAGTACACGGGTATGAACTCAAATCCACTTAAAAAACAATTTTGGAGCTATTGGCAATGATTGAATGCTTAAACAATGCACCAATTTTGAACTTTAAAAATTCCCTCCAAAAATCAAGTGGATTGGCAAATGATTATGTGATGAGAATGCATGGCATGTGATGTATGTTTTGGAAAGTATAGGTCAAAATATGAACATTGCAAAAAGAACCACTCAATTTGGCCTTTTGGTTTGAAAGTTATGCATGTTTGAAGTTCAAGTCACACTTGGCCATGATTGATCCATATCTCTTCAACCACACATGAGAAATCCATGATCTTTGAGTTTTTGGAAATGGGAGAGAAAGATCTTCAACTTTCATGTTGGACAAAATTTCATTTGAAGCTTTCTTGATGATGTAATCTTGAGTAGAAAACCTTTCTATTTTTGGCAAATTCAAATTACAGGTCACTTACTATTTTTGGAAAGTTTTGATCTGACCTCAAATTCTTCAATGTTGATGTTTGAAATGTCAAATGAGACTTGTTCCCACATGAATGAGGCATCTCTAACCATCTCCCACCTTCAAATCCATGGTTGAACTAACAGTTGACTTCTGTTGACTTTCTAGGGTTTCAGATGAATTGCACTTTGACTGATGAGCTTTGAGCCTTCAATGCTTGGCCAAATCACCTCAAAATGATCCTTGAACCATATGAACTCATTGAACCAACCCTAGGGCTTTGATTCCATAGAAGATGCACTTGCTTGCTTGCACAACTGAATCTCCTAACCAGTCTTGACTAATGACTTGATGGACTATGCAATGGACAATGCAATGTTAATGACCTAAACATGAAGATGTATATACAAAATGGGAGGTGGAAATTTGAGGTGCTACACATCGCAGCCGTTGAGAGACAATAATGCTGAGCCTCTCGCCAAAGCAAAGGGTAAGCAGGCTGTGGTTAAAGAAGAACCTGTACAGAAGGAGGCGCGTGAGGGGTCATTTGAGAAGGACGTGGAGGAGTTCATGAAGATTATTAAGAAGAGTGACTACAAGATTGTAGATCAGCTGAATCAAACTCCGTCCAACATTTCTATACTCTCATTGCTATTATGCTCTGAGGCACACCGTAACGCCTTGCTGAAAATGTTGAATCTGGCTTACGTGCCTCAGGAGATCTCTGTCAACCAGTTGGAGGGTGTTATTGCTAATGTGAGCACAAGGCATGGTTTGGGGTTCACAAACTCGGATCTGACGCGTGAAGGTCGCAACCATAACAAAGCCCTGCATATCACCATGGAGTGCAAAGGCGCAGTATTGTCACATGTGTTGGTGGATACTGGCTCGTCTTTGAACGTGTTGCCCAAGAAGATTCTGAGTAAGATAGATGTTGAAGGGGTTGTCCTCACTCCAAGCGATCTCATTGTCTGTGCATTTGATGGATCCAAACGGTTTGTTTTTGGAGAAGTCACGTTGCCGGTGAAGAATGGCCCGGAGGTATTTGATATTATCTTCTATGTGATGGACATCCAGTCAACATATAGTTGTTTATTGGGGCGTCCCTGGATACATGGGGCTGGGGCAGTTTCGTCAACTCTCCATCAAAAGCTGAAGTATGTTTGGAACGGTCAGATTGTCACTGTGTGCGGCGAGGAGGACATTCTGGTGAGTCATTTATCCTCTTTCAAGTATGTGGAAGTGGATGGCGAGATCCATGAAACTCTGTGTCAAGCATTTGAGACCGTTGCTATTGAGAGAGTGGCTTTCGCTGAGCAGAAGAAGCCAGGTGCCTCAATTGCATCCTACAAGCAGGCTATGGAGGTTGTCAACTCGGGCAATACGGAAGGCTGGGGCAAGATGGTGGACCTGCCCGTTAAGGAAGACAAATTCGGGATTGGTTATCAACCTCTACAGGCAGAGCAGGGTGAGCAGAAAGGGCCGAGTACCTTCACCAGCGCTGGGCTGATGAATCATGGAGACGTCTTTGCAGCCAGTAGTGAAGACTATGACATTGATTGTGATCTGAACAACTGGGTTCGACCATGTGCTCCAGGGGAGTCGATCAACAATTGGACAGCCGAAGAAGTGGTCCAAGTTACTCTTCAAACAGAGTAATTTTCTTTTGTTTTTCATTTTGCACAAAACCCTACGTTCTGCCCAAGGCGTAGTGGTTCATTGTAGGGCCTCATCATGTTTTTCAATGATATCATTAATAAAGGACGTTTTGCAAACAATTTTGTGATCCCTGTCTTTCTGTTTTATTTTTCACTTTCAAAACAATAAAAATGGCAATGTTTTTTGTTTTTGTGACTTTCTTGAACTCTTTTTTCTAAAATAAAGCATTAAACATGCAGAATTGATCTTACGGACTCCACTATAAACAGTTATGTTATGGCTCAGTATGATTTCAATAATCCCATCTACCAAGCTGAAGAGGAGAGTGAGGAAGATTGTGAACTCCCTAAAGAACTGGTCAGATTATTGAAGCAGGAGGAAAGGTTCATCCAACCTCATCAGGAGGAGTTGGAAATCATTAACCTGGGTATTGAGGACGCCAGAAGAGAGATCAAGATCGGGGCTGCTTTAAAGGAAGATGTCAAGAGAGGGCTGATTGAGATGCTGAGAGAATATGTGGAGATATTCGCCTGGTCGTATCAAGATATGCCTGGTTTGGATACAGACATTGTGGTGCATAGACTACCTCTCAGAAAAGATTGTCCTTCAATCAAGCAGAAGCTTCGGAGAACTAGTCCCGATATGGCTGTCAAGATCAAGGAAGAGGTTCAGAAGCAGTTGGATGCGGGTTTTCTGTCGGTTATTACTTATCCCCCATGGGTGGCCAACATCGTTCCCGTGCCGAAGAAGGACGGTAAAGTCAGGATGTGTGTCGATTACCGGGATTTAAATAGAGCCAGTCCGAAAGACGACTTCCCATTACCTCACATTGATGTATTGGTTGATAATACTGCTCAATCCTCGGTTTTCTCTTTCATGGAAGGTTTCTCTGGTTATAATCAGATCAAGATGGCGCCAGAGGACATGGAAAAGACGACATTCATTACACCTTGGGGCACGTTCTGCTATAAGGTGATGCCATTTGGGCTGAAGAATGCCGGTGCTACCTATCAGAGGGCTATGACGACTCTCTTTCATGACATGATGCACAAAGAGATTGAAGTGTACATGGATGATATGATTGCGAAGTCGCAGACAGAAGAGGAGCACCTGGTGAACTTGCAGAAATTGTTTAAAAGGCTGAGAAAATTCAAACTGAGGTTGAATCCAAACAAGTGTACATTTGGGGTGAGATCCGGTAAACTGTTGGGTTTCTTTGTCAGTGAGAAAGGGATTGAGGTTGATCCAGTGAAAGTCAAAGCTATTCAAGAAATGCCTGAACCGAAAACTGAAAAGCAGGTTCGTGGGTTTTTAGGGAGATTGAACTACATTGCACGGTTTGTATCTCACCTAACTGCCACGTGTGAACCGATATTCAAATTGCTAAGGAAGAATCAAGCAATCAGGTGGAATGATGACTGTCAGGAAGCTTTTGATAAGATAAAAGAATATTTACAGAAACCTCCAATCCTTATACCTCTAGTTCCTGTGAGGCCTCTGATAATGTACCTGTCAGTGACTGAGAACTCGATGGGGTGTGTATTGGGACAACATGACGAGTCTGGTCGAAAAGAGCATGCCATATACTACCTTAGCAAAAAGTTTACCGACTGTGAAATAAAATATTCTCAGCTCAAAAAAACTTGTTGTGCTTTGGCCTGGGCTGCTCGCCGACTGAGGCAGTATATGTTGAACCATACTACCTTATTGATTTCTAAGATGGATCCAGTAAAATACATCTTTGAGAAGCCGGCTCTCACTGGATGTGTTGCTCGTTGGCAGACGATTCTAACAGAGTATGATATCCAGTACACGTCACAGAAGGCCATCAAAGGTAGTATTCTGTCAGACTACCTTGCCGAGCAACCTATCGATGATTATCAGCCGATGATGTTTGAATTCCCTGATGAAGACATCATGTATCTGAAGATGAAAGATTGTGAAGAGCCTCTTGTCGAGGAAGGACCGGATCCTGATGACAAGTGGACACTGATGTTTGATGGGGCTGTGAATGTGAATGGCAACGGTGTTGGGGCAATGCTTATTAATCCTAAAGGTGCACATATACCTTTCGCTGCCAGATTGACCTTTGACGTAACCAACAACGAGGCTGAGTATGAAGCTTGTATCATGGGGATAGAAGAAGCCATCGATCTGAGGATCAAAACTCTGGACATTTATGGAGATTCCGCTCTAGTGATTAACCAGGTCAATGGAGATTGGAATACCAATCAGCCGCATTTGATTCCTTACAGAGATTACACCAGAAGGATCCTGACTTTCTTCAAGAAGGTGAAGCTGTATCATGTTCCCCGAGATGTAAACCAGATGGCTGACCAGACAAGACGTTTACCGACGACTCCTGGGGATTTTGATTTTTATCAAAAGAAAGGCAAAACCAAACGTCAACGGACGAAAGGGAAAAACTCAACGTTTATCGACAGCAACGGAGAGGTGACCAGACATCAACGGATGAATGGGAAGGACTGACCCGGCGTCAACGGACGAACGAGAGAAGCTCGACGTTTATCGACACCAACGGAGAGGTGACCAGACATTGACGAATGACTGGGAAAGACTCGACCAGACGTCAACAGACGAAAGGGAGAAGCTCGACGTTTATCGACACCAACGGAGAGGTGAACACTTCACTGGGGAAGGAAAACAAACATTGCAATCGGAAACCAAATAGGACTATTACCGACGACTCTACTAGGAATCTCTGGCTGGGGAACTACCATACATTTACCGATGACTGGGGAAAATACTCGACGTTTACCGACATCGAAAGATGATGTTTACCGATGTCGCACCTCAAAAATGAGTGATAATGCGATCCCTCGCGATAGGACGCGGAAAAAAAAAATGTTCGAAACAGAGTCGCCACCGAACTTTATTCATTCCAATGAAGGAATAGGAAAATATCGAGAAAACCTTTAAAGATAAGAATAATGGTCGTCGCAACCATATTCGGGTTCGGGAGTCGATTACGCAAGGGGAAGGTATTAGCACCCCTTACGTCCGTTGTACTCAACGGGAACCTCTTAGTCTGATTTTGCTATTTGACTGTTAATTGACTGTTTATTTGCTTGCTTCGAGAAGTTAGAATCGATGATAGATATGGATGAAGACCTCAGGAGGGGGAAATGGGAGGTTTTTTATTAGTGTGCTCGCGAAGATACAGCAATCTCCTGCCTACGTATCCTTATGGTGCAATAAGGAAATCAGAGCATTCGTAGTTCGGGCAACTACGAATATTTGGGTGTGTTTTGTTTTGATGAACGACTGTGTTAGTCGGCGTTCTAACGGCTAAACGCTGGCGTTGTCTACTCTCGGGGGAGGCTCTAGCACTGGTTTGTTGGGCGCATTAGAAAGGATTGACAGTGTTCTTTTTGGAAGGGTTTTGGTCACGCGGGGGTGACAAGTTGAATTGATGTGTTTGGGTTTGATGGTTGATTGGTTTCGATCGCTCGGGGGCGAGAAATTAGGTTTGACGTGTTTGAGATGTTTTTTGGAGAACGACGAAAGATTGAGCAATGTGGTGTACACCAATCGTCCAATTATTCTTCGAAAGAATTGGACGATTGGTGTACACCACATTGCTCAATCTTTCGTCGTTCTCCAAAAAACATCTCAAACACGTCAAACCTAATTTCTCGCCCCCGAGCGATCGAAACCAATCAACCATCAAACCCAAACACATCAATTCAACTTGTCACCCCCGCGTGACCAAAACCCTTCCAAAAAGAACACTGTCAATCCTTTCTAATGCGCCCAACAAACCAGTGCTAGAGCCTCCCCCGAGAGTAGACAACGCCAGCGTTTAGCCGTTAGAACGCCGACTAACACAGTCGTTCATCAAAACAAAACACACCCAAATATTCGTAGTTGCCCGAACTACGAATGCTCTGATTTCCTTATTGCACCATAAGGATACGTAGGCAGGAGATTGCTGTATCTTCGCGAGCACACTAATAAAAAACCTCCCATTTCCCCCTCCTGAGGTCTTCATCCATATCTATCATCGATTCTAACTTCTCGAAGCATGCAAATAAACAGTCAATTAACAGTCAAATAGCAAAATCAGACTAAGAGGTTCCCGTTGAGTACAACGGACGTAAGGGGTGCTAATACCTTCCCCTTGCGTAATCGACTCCCGAACCCGAATATGGTTGCGACGACCATTATTCTTATCTTTAAAGGTTTTCTCGATATTTTCCTATTCCTTCATTGGAATGAATAAAGTTCGGTGGCGACTCTGTTTCGAACAATTTTTTTTTCCGCGTCCTATCGCGAGGGATCGCATTATCACTCATTTTTGAGGTGCGACAGACTGGCGACTCTGCTGGGGAACCTGCTCCAAGCAAGAGAGAGTCTAGCCTAACTTAGTCTAATTTTGCTATGACTGTTGGAAGATTTTCTTTCTTTCCATGTTTATCTCTCTGTATTTTATATTGCTTATGTTGTATATAATTTGCCTTGATACTTTGATTTGGGATTTGGTGTATGCTGTGAGATAAGCTCCATACCCGAGCTTCGAGAAAAACTTAGAACCTGGAGTTGTGTAGTATTGAACCGAGGGGCGTACGCCTATTGGGACAATACGAAGACTCCACCTAGAGTAGATCTGTTTGGAGTTCCCATCACAATATGGCTAGCCCATCATTGCGTTGGAGGTTCTAGATACGATCCGTGACTCTAGGGACCTCGCCCTAAAACCAAGTTTTGTTTTCATAATCGGTGATTATGTAGTGTTGAGCCGAAGGGTGTACACCCTGTTCGTACAATACGAGAATCCCACTTAGATTAGATCATTTCAGAACTCCCATCACGATGTGGCTAGCCCACCATTGCGAGGAAGTTTTGAACTTGATCCGTGAGTCTAAGTTCCTTCCTTGAAAACATAACTTTAGAACCTACCTTTGGGAATTTCTAGTAATCAGAGAAACCCATGCTTTTTCCTTTCATCTTGACGTACTTAACGTGTGAATAATCTTGAGTCTGTATTCCTCTGCGAAGACATGGCAGAATTTCATGCATTTTGCATATCATCAACATGCATTGCATATCATTCCTCAGAAACAAAAACTTACACCATATTCTACCCTTTGTCCAGTAACGCTGACTACTCGACACCGGTACGAGACACGCCGCAATTACAAGATGACACTTGAACAGTTGGAAGCAAACCAAGTTTCAATGAGGACTGACATTGACTCCATGCAAGCAAAGATGGATCGCTTGCTAGAAACTATGTTGCTCTTAGCCCAAAAAGAGAAGGATGCTGAGACTAACGCTGAAGCCAGGAAAGTTGCTGCCGAGTTTGGATCGCCATCGCTCAGTATTCCTGGAGTGATCGACCTTGATGGTAACCCAAATCAACCTAGAGGAGGACCAATCCCTATTCCTGTTCCCATGGTCAACAAAGAATGAAGGCGATCATTATGCCCTTCTTTACCATTTTGCATTCTTGTAATTTGATCTTGTTTGTTTAAGTACTGTATGCTTAAAACATTGTTATTTTGTATTTGGTCTTATTAATGGGATGATTATGCATGCTTTGAATCAATCTTTCATACTCACTCATCTATCACATTTGCAAATCACAAACACATACTTTTTCACTTCACCTTCTTCATCACACTATTGTTAGTAAATGTTGGAGGGAGGATGACGAAAAACAAAATACTCATAATTTGTTGATTGAATGCTTTCGGATAAAACCCTGCTGATGATGTACAGGCATTGTTTCAAATCCCCAAACACTGGAGAGATAAGGAGTTAATCCCTAGTCAACCACTTCGAGCCTAGAAGTAGGAGTTTCTTTCAGATCTAAAAAACCCTTACGCTTAACCTGGGGCAGGGTAGTGTTCAGTTGATTTGACTACACATTCAAACTACAAGATGAAATATCCCTTACAAGGATCAACAACATGACATCCTTCACGCACATCCTAAAGTGTCGAAGGAACCATACAAATCCAAATTTTATGTCGGTTGTTCTTCAATGACCAGTGACTTGGCAGTCACAAGTTCAAAAAAAAAGGAGTAAAAAAAGCCCGCTAAGTCCAACACCCTAAAAGGAAACTTAGGCAAAAACAGGGGCAATCCCGATGGATTGAAGCTTCAAACAAAGCAGTCCATGCAAAAGTTAGGGATCAAAACAAAAATCGAAAGAGACAATGAAAGTCTCCAACAAAATAAAACAAGATTCAGTGACCACCATACCAAAATCAAAGGGTCACCGACATCAAAAAAAACAACAACAAAATAAGGTGGCTGCCATTCCAAGAGACCTTGAATCACCATCTTTATCCTTACACCCGCAAAAAAAAAAAACGAATGTGTGTGAATTAACTGAACGTAGGATTGGAGATCATCATGAAGAAGGGATGGGTTAAAATAAAGTTTGAGCCTTATATCCTTTTGTTTCAATAACCATGAACCAAGCCACGTTACAACCCTCAAAAGACCTAATTGAAGTAGGGTTTATTCTGAAAGCATATTACAGCAAGGTTGAGTAAACTGACTCCGAAACATTTGCTAAATCTCTTCTCACTACATCATTCACATGCTAGCTAAATCAGCACCACGTTTGGACTCATGATCCACTCGCCACACACTACCACGACACTTCCAAATGAATGATTATTTTTCAAAACTTGCATAACTGTTGCATTAAAATCACCATTTCTTGGATATCAATTCTTAATTGTCAGTCAGTACTTGACATCAAGAAAATTCCAACAAGGGGCAATTCAAGAGGCACTTGATCGTTGGTGCTGACACGAATCAAGACCATCCTATGAATCAGGGGCATGGCATCATTCTGATTAATATTGACCTAAGAAGCAGCCAGTATAAGACAAATCTCCAGGCATCAGTTGATCAAGGAGGAAAAACACTTCAATACTCAGTCCGTCTAGGGCAAGTCCCTCAAAGGCTAATCAGGGGCAGACCATAGCCATATTTGGACATCATAAAACAAACTCAGACCATGTCATGGGATAATCACTCCTAAGGTTTACTTTCAAGGAGAATTCCTTGAAACACCCTACAATCAGGGGCAAGACAAGTTGCAAGGGGCAAAATTCCCTTCATATCTTCAAGACAGTCAAGCAGATTGCGTCATACAGTAGTAACGTCTTGAATTCACAGCCAAATGCCAAAGGTTCATACCAGGGCGACATCATATGTTGACAAGAATCCTTAGGGCACATCAAAAGCACAATCATCATGCGTTGATCACGTCGCTACGCTTCAGTCTCAGGCTGGCCAGACATCTTAGAAGAGGAAATCGAGATCTTCTCAAAAGACAAACACACAACATATCAGCAAGAGATCAAACTTGGGGCACCAAGAGTATCCGCATCTGTTGCATGTTCATCAAATCATCAACTACCGAGTGTCGGAAAGTCAGATCCTTTCATTAATTAATAGCTCAATCCACATTGGACAATTACCAGAAAACCCCAAAGCCCATCTTGCTGGCACCTTCACACAAGCAAATACAACCATCACTGGTTTCCAGAAGATACACTGCCTTTGAGAAGGGGGGCCAATCCCAAACAAGCCAATCATCCTTTGCATTCAGACATACATCACATGCATCACATACATCACCTCATACATAATACATACATATCATTTGTATACATAGCACAAATCAAAATCCAAGGTTTAGTCGTAGGCATCCAGGCCAACCCTCAGTCGAGTCGCTGTCACTTCCTCTGAGTGAGTCCCTACCTTGTATTATTGGGCGTTCCCCATCGAGTTACATCTTTCAACCTTTTGTTGATAAGATATTATCCTCAGCTAAGTCAAACATTGTTTCTCTAAACACTTACCTTGTTTCGCGTTGAGCGTCCCTCAATGAGTCGTTTCCTATAACCTTTTGTTGACAGAAACTACATCTCCCCAGAGAATATTGGTTTTGCAACCTTTTGTTGTCAACACCCCAAGCAAGTCTCATCCAACAATGTTCCAATGCTACTCAGCAGATCAAGTTTACTGAACTTTGACAGTAGCCTTATTTTGCCAATATTGTTCTCACTGTCATCCTTTTGGTGAAAGTCCATGGAGGAATAATACTAGTCATCACCTTGTTTATGATCACCGTTATCCTTTTGGTAATGGTAAATTCTTGACATTTGTGATCTTACTGTCATCCTTTTGGTGTCGAAGATCATTGAAGTTTTAAGCTAACCTTCATCCTTTTGGTGAATGGTGACCTCTGCAATTATTACACCCCACTGTCATCCTTTTGGTGTCAGTAATATTTGAAGTTATTATAACTTATTATCATCCTTTTGGTGGTAACAAGTTTTTGAAGTTATAATTACCTTCATCCTTTTGGTGATGGTGATTGTGGATTCATTATCATCCTTTTGGTGATAACGAGTTCTGTTGTTTGTAGCGCCTTCATCCTTTTGGTGATGGTGACTATTGACTTATTATCATCCTTTTGGTGGTAACTAAGTTTTGTCGTTTGACAATACCTTCATCCTTTTGGTGATGGTGATTGTTGACTTCTTATCATCCTTTTGGTGGTAACAAGTTTGTGTCTTGATCTTACCTTCATCCTTTTGGTGATGGCGATCATTTGTGTTATCAACTTATTATCATCCTTTTGGTGGTAACAATTTTTGTCGTTTTAACAATACCTTCATCCTTTTGGTGATGGTGATTGTTGACTTCTTATCATCCTTTTGGTGATAACAAGTTGGTGTCTTGATCCTACCTTCATCCTTTTGGTGATGGTGATCAATTGTGTGTATGCTTCTTATCATCCTTTTGGTGGTAACAAGTTGTGTCTTTTAACAATACCTTCATCCTTTTGGTGATGGTGGTTATCATCCTTTTGGTGATAACAAGTTTGTGTCTTGATCCTACCTTCATCCTTTTGGTGATGGTGATCAATTGCGTGTGTGCTTATTATCATCCTTTTGGTGGTAACTAAGATTTGTCGTTTGACAATGCCTTCATCCTTTTGGTGATGGTGATTGTTGACTTCTTATCATCCTTTTGGTGATAACAAGTTTGTGTCTTGATCCTACCTTCATCCTTTTGGTGATGGCGATCAATTGTGTGTGTGCTTATTATCATCCTTTTGGTGGTAACTAAGTTTTGTCGTTTGACAATACCTTCATCCTTTTGGTGATGGTGATTGTTGGCTTCTTATCATCCTTTTGGTGATAACAAGTTTGGGTCTTGATCTTACCTTCATCCTTTTGGTGATGGTGATCAATTGCGTGTGTGCTTATTATCATCCTTTTGGTGGTAACTAAGTTTTGTCGTTTGACAATGCCTTCATCCTTTTGGTGATGGTGATTGTTGACTTCTTATCATCCTTTTGGTGATAACAAGTTTGTGTCTTGATCTTACCTTCATCCTTTTGGTGATGGTGATCAATTGCGTGTGTGCTTATTATCATCCTTTTGGTGGTAACTAAGTTTTGTCGTTTGACAATGCCTTCATCCTTTTGGTGATGGTGATTGTTGACTTCTTATCATCCTTTTGGTGATAACAAGTTTGTGTCTTGATCCTACCTTCATCCTTTTGGTGATGGCGATCAATTGTGTGTGTGCTTATTATCATCCTTTTGGTGGTAACTAAGTTTTGTCGTTTGACAATGCCTTCATCCTTTTGGTGATGGTGATTGTTGACTTCTTATCATCCTTTTGGTGATAACAAGTTTGTGTCTTGATCTTACCTTCATCCTTTTGGTGATGGTGATCAATTGCGTGTGTGCTTATTATCATCCTATTGGTGGTAACTAAGTTTTGTCGTTTGACAATGCCTTCATCCTTTTGGTGATGGTGATTGTTGACTTCTTATCATCCTTTTGGTGATAACAAGTTTGTGTCTTGATCCTACCTTCATCCTTTTGGTGATGGCGATCAATTGTGTGTGTGCTTATTATCATCCTTTTGGTGGTAACTAAGTTTTGTCGTTTGACAATACCTTCATCCTTTTGGTGATGGTGATTGTTGACTTCTTATCATCCTTTTGGTGATAACAAGTTTGTGTCTTGATCCTACCTTCATCCTTTTGGTGATGGTGATCAGTTGCGTGTGTGCTTATTATCATCCTTTTGGTGGTAACTAAGTTTTGTCGTTTGACAATACCTTCATCCTTTTGGTGATGGTGATTGTTGACTTCTTATCATCCTTTTGGTGATAACAAGGTTTTGTGTTGATCTTACTATCATCCTTTTGGTGATGGGATCCTTCGAGTTGTGTGACTTATTATCATCCTTTTGGTGGTAACAAGTTTCGTTTTAAGTACCTTCATCCTTTTGGTGATGGTGATTGTTGGCTTCTTATCATCCTTTTGGTGATAACAAGTTTGTCTTGATCCTACCTTCATCCTTTTGGTGATGGTGATCAATTGCGTGTGTGCTTCTTATCATCCTTTTGGTGATAACAAGTTTGTCTTGATCCTACCTTCATCCTTTTGGTGACGGTGATCAATTGTGTGTTGACTTATTATCATCCTTTTGGTGATAACAAGTTTGTTGTGTGACTATACCTTCATCCTTTTGGTGATGGTGATCATTGAAGTTATCTGACTTATTATCATCCTTTTGGTGATAACAAGTTTTGTTGTTGGATCTTACCTTCATCCTTTTGGTGACGGTGATCTTTGAAGTTGATGAGTCAACTATCATCCTTTTGGTGATAAGCTTGATACTATACTCTCAGTAATGGAAACTTTATCAGAATAACCATCATCCTTTTGGTGACGGACACCATCCTTCTGGTGATGAATACCTTTGAAGCTCAGCTTATCCATCATCCTTTTGGTGATGACAATCCTGACAATCATGATGAATTACTATCATCCTTTTGGTGATAGCAAATTCTACTGTCATCCTTTTGGTACCAGGAAACATGTCCCACATTTGTCTTTACATCAGAAATAACCTTTGCAAGACTTGAGTGTTGACTCGAGGGTTGGCATTGAGTTGGCATTCTACCCCTATCGACTTGGTGTTGCTAGAATCCATTGCATCTTCATCTGCATCTCTCCATTGCATTTCAAAGGACAAAATTTGGATCCTTTAGTATTTAATTACCTTCCACCACGAATGTATGATGACAAGTGTCATTCTTACTTTCTAGTTCAAGATAATTAAATAGGGGCAACTGTCGTACCCCAATTTTGTCCGGGCTTATTTTAATTTCTTTTCAAAATTAATTTCAGTTTCATTTTTGCATCATACACATAACATGACACACATTTGCATCATGAATAAATGCCGGAAATATCAGTCAGATTGAACTTATTTGAAGATACAGAAAAATCGGTTGAATCGTCAAAATTTGAAGAAATACTGTATTTTTAATAGGTTTATATTGTCCTGACAAGTTTAGTGTGACGGGTTTAATTTTTTCAAATAAAATTTGTACTCGGTTTTTCTTTATTTTTTGTAATTGGTCAAATGTTTTGTTAATATTTAATTAAAGCAATTAGAATAGTTTTTAAATATTAATTAGTTTTTTCTAAATATTAATTTAAGAATTAGTTAGTTGTTAGTTAATTTTTAAGTTAGTTAGTTTTTTAAAATATTAATTAGTTTTTTATTTATTTAATAATTATGTATATATATATATATATATATATATATATGTTAACATTGGATTCTCTTTTCTTCATAAAACAGAAAAAACAAAAAATAAATAATAAAAACAAAATTCAAAATACTCCAACGTCTCTCATTCTCCTCCACCCACTGTCTGCTCCACTACCATTCCACTACAACTACCTCCTCTCTCTCCCTACTGTACGAAGGAAAAGAAAAAGACAAAAAAAAATTTCACTAAATACACTATTCACTCTCTACTGTTCAAAAAGGCTCTCTCACTCTCAGCTAAAAAAAAACACTCCGTCACACTCTCACAAAACCATTTCCCTCGTCACAAGCTCACACAACTCACAAATCCGTCGTCCTCATCGTCGTCACCTCCGCAAACCCCTCATCACCTTCAAGTCCCACCAACCATCTCTCGTCATCATCTTCACCGCCTCAAACCGCCACCCTTCATCGCTCAAACCGTCCGAATCGCGACCCACCACGAAGCCCTCTTACCTTCGCCTTCCTCCATCCACCCAAAACCGCTTCGAATCACCACCACCATCGAACCTTTACAAAACCCCCAAACCCATTTCGCACTACCATTCCTGTCAAACATTAATTCTTGTTTAAACTGATATGTTGGAAATATGTTGCTGTTGGTAATTTTCTGTTTTTCAGGGAAAAGTTTGAAGCTTTAGAGCCATGGGTCCAACACCGGCGACGATTACGGCTTGCTTCCGTTGACAGCTTCAAAAAGCACAACATCGAAACCGTTTTGCCGACGATGAAGGTTCTTGAGTCAAAAGCGAGGAAGCTTCAAAGGATCGAAAGTGATAGCTCATAACACAAACAGTAAGAGCTCGCACCAACATCATCCCGAGTTCAAACAAACGGCATAACTTTAACACAAAAAATCAAGCACCAAGGCTCCGGTTCAACGTTCGCGGTAATATCTGGAATCTTTTTCTATGGCGTGACATTTTGTTATTATTTCAGCCTTGTTTTTCGTCATGTCCCAGTTCTGTTTGCCTTGTGGATGTTGAATCTATTTTCATGAATTTAATTTGTTCAGTTACATTTCGGTCAGGGAAGTTAAGCAGACATATGAAACTGTGTTGTGATTGTGATTTGTTTTAAAGTTGTTGCCCTTATTGCTTTTGTTTGGTTGTTAATGTAAAGGTTGCAATATTGTTTGTTGAAGTTCTGTTTGGTCTATACCGTTCCGATTTCAATAGAGTCGAGTTGATAAATAAGACTGTCATGAGATTTTAAACTCCAAACTTCCTTTTTACGCCTTGTGATTTTTATATGATGGTTGTAGTTTAAAATTTGTGATATTGTAAATTATTTGATTATCATATGTTATGGTGTTGTGCGTACTGTTTAGATTCCAAGTATGGTTAGGGTCTGTTTTTTTTACAGCATTCTTTTACCAGAAAATCAGTATTCACTGTTTAATATCATTGTTGGCACAACTGGCCCAATTGGGTTCTTATTCCTGTGGTGCATCATATAGCCGCTGATTCATGAGTAAATCACATTTTAAAAGGATGACCGAGAGTTGATTTTTGCTGAGAACGACTTTGATATTGGACTCATTTTTCTTTCGTTAAATATTAGATCAGTAAAGTCCATTTTATCACATGGCCTCCTTGTGTTTTTTTTATTTAAAAATTTAATATGTTTATGTTGTTTTGTTAAGAGAATTATTGGTTATTGAGTTAGGAGATAATAAGTTCAAAGCCCATTTCTCTTTGCCCCCTCCATATCACTTTACACCTCCCATGTGTTATAAATAAAAAACTTGTAAATAATTTGAGTTCTTGTTGATTCGCCATTACATCACATTATTAATGACTAGATTTACTTGTATATTGTTAGTTAGATATTTCAATAGTTATGAAGGTTCTAAAAAATAATAATAAACTTAAATTGATTTATGAAAATTACTTTTATTTTCTATTTTCTTATAATCAATTTAATAAAATTCTATTCATTTGAATCCAATAAATTACAATCATCCCTTTTCACAAATCATTTTTCAAATCAATACAATTTCTAAGAATATTCTTTTCTCTCTCAAACATAAGCATGGGATGAAAAGGAGATAGTAAGCGTACGCTTCACTATTTCTCAAGCACTTGAACAATTGGCGTACGCCATATTGCGTGAGTTCTTGTCATCCGATTACATCCTTAAACACAATTTCAAATCACTTTTCAAAATCAAATATAATTTCAAAAGATTTTTCTCTTTTAAATATAGCTTGGGATGAAAAGGAGATAGGAAGCGTACGCTTCACTATTTCTCAAGCACTTGAACAATTGGCGTACGCCATATTGCGTGAGTTCTTGTCACCCGACTAAACCCTAATAATCATACAATTTCAAATCAATTTTTTCAAATCAATATAATTTCTAAATTCAAATCAATTTTCAAACCATTCAACTTCTAAAAAAGGAATTTTCTCTTAAATATAGCGTGGGATGAAAAGGAGATAGGAGGCGTACGCTTCACTATTTCTCAATTACTCGAATAATTGGCGTACGCCATATTACACGAGTTCTTGTCACCCGATTAAAACCTTATTCAAACCACAACACTTCAAATCATAATATTTCAAAACATTTCTACAAATTCCAAATCCTTTTAAATTCCATATTTCAGATGAAAAGAGGATAGGAGGCATACGCCTCACTGTCTTTCGATTATTCGAATAATTGGCGTACGCCACATTGCTCGAATCTTCGTCATCAAATTAAAACCTTAATCATATACATCCAAACCTCATTTTCTAAATCATCTACAAATCCTACAACCATTTAATTCTAAATTTTAGATGAAAAGAGGATAGGAGGCGTACGCCTTACTATCTTTCGATCATTCGAATAATTGGCGTACGCCACATTGCTCGAATCTTCGTCATCGATCCAAACCTACCAAAATACAAACTATTTTCGCAAGTCACATACAAACATCTAAACATATCTTTTATAATTTAAACCTCGGATGATAAAAGATTGGAGGCGTACGCCTCACAATCTCTCGATTATTTGGATAATTGGCGTACGCCATATTGCACAAATTATCGACTTCCGACTAAAACACGTTAATTAAACTTGGATAAGGGAATAGGTGGCGTACGCCTCGTTATTCCTTGAATAAGCAAGTAGGAGGCGTACGCCTCATTACCGTGCGTATTCAGCATCCACAAACAAACTTTCAAAATAATTCGAACGAAAAAGGAATAGAAGGCGTACGCCTTATTATTCTTCGAAAGAATTGGACGATTGGTGTACACCACATTGCTCAATCTTTCGTCGTTCTCCAAAAAACATCTCAAACACGTCAAACCTAATTTCTCGCCCCCGAGCGATCGAAACCAATCAACCATCAAACCCAAACACATCAATTCAACTTGTCACCCCCGCGTGACCAAAACCCTTCCAAAAAGAACACTGTCAATCCTTTCTAATGCGCCCAACAAACCAGTGCTAGAGCCTCCCCCGAGAGTAGACAACGCCAGCGTTTAGCCGTTAGAACGCCGACTAACACAGTCGTTCATCAAAACAAAACACACCCAAATATTCGTAGTTGCCCGAACTACGAATGCTCTGATTTCCTTATTGCACCATAAGGATACGTAGGCAGGAGATTGCTGTATCTTCGCGAGCACACTAATAAAAAACCTCCCATTTCCCCCTCCTGAGGTCTTCATCCATATCTATCATCGATTCTAACTTCTCGAAGCAAGCAAATAAACAGTCAATTAACAGTCAAATAGCAAAATCAGACTAAGAGGTTCCCGTTGAGTACAACGGACGTAAGGGGTGCTAATACCTTCCCCTTGCGTAATCGACTCCCGAACCCGAATATGGTTGCAACGACCATTATTCTTATCTTTAAAGGTTTTCTCGATATTTTCCTATTCCTTCATTGGAATGAATAAAGTTCGGTGGCGACTCTGTTTCGAACAATTTTTTTTTCCGCGTCCTATCGCGAGGGATCGCATTATCACTCATTTTTGAGGTGCGACAACCGACATCAAACAAAAGGACGACCAGACATTTACCGATGATTGGGGAATAGAATGTGCACCCAGACGTCAACGGACGACTAGGCAAAAACTCAACGTTTATCGACACCAACAGAGAGGTGAATTTACTGGGGAAAAAATTAACACAACCAAACGTCAACGGACGATCGGGAAAAACTCATCGTTTATCGACACCAACGGAGAGGAGACCAGACATCAACGAATGACCTGTGGGGGAAGGATACAACTAGACGTCAACGGACGAATAGGAAAAACTCAACGTTTATCGACACCAACGGAGAGGTGAACATTTGGGGAAAATCTATGTTACGAACATCGGACGATGATGTTTACCGACATTAACAAAGAAGACCAGACATTTACCAATGACTGGGGTAGGACTCGATGTTTACCGACACCGAAAGAATGGTGTTTACCGACACCCAAAGAAAGGACGACCAGACATTTACCGATGACTGGAATGGGACTCGATGTTTACTGACACCGAAAGAATGGTGTTTACTGACACCAAAGAAAGAACACACGCGGGTGCTGACATGACACTTATCGGTATCACAAAGGATGACATCTACATATGTCAGGGCAAGGCTAAACACTTGCTGGGGATCTCACTGGGGAGACTCGAACTTTTCTTTCACTTGCGGGTGAGGAAATAAACCTCTCTGGGGGGATATCAACCCTGAATGCTGTCAGGAGCCACTGTAGCAAACGTGCTGTACAGATGTTGAACGAAGATCCGCCTCTGCCGGGGATATGGTCCAATTAGGTTTGACATATGAATGCATATGTTTGAATTTTTCTATGGCGTAATGCTCCATATCGAATGGAAATGCTACGCATTTTGAGGATGCAATGATCACTACATGCAAGATGCAAAATGATAAACTCCTGCCGGGGAGCAAACCGATCAGATACTCCTGCTCTGTGGGGAGACTCTGCTTGAGGAATTCTCTGCGGGGAGTAGCACCGACTTCTCACTCATGCCGGAGAATAGCACCGCTGCTGGGGAAAGGATCCCAATCCACTCGGGGACTCCGCTTGGGGAATAACCAAAGTAACTTCGCTGGGGAGAGCTACTAATCCGCATGTAGGATAAACTCTGCTGGAGATAAACTTCACCGAACCTGATCCACTCGGGGAACCTGCTGGGGGAAAATCATCAACACAAACCTCTGCTCGGGAGATCTGCTAGGGGAATATACAACTACCCTGATGGGGACAAGAATTCACCACTCTGCTGAGGAAGAGCATAACTCTGGTGGGGAAGGTGATATATCAGACCACGCCGGGGATAGACATCCACAATCCTGCCGAGGACAAACGTTCACGACCACGCTGGGGATGACATTACTTCAAACCAGACTGTTGGGGAATAAAAATCCACTGATACCCCCGCTGGGGATACAACATCCTTCCAACTCAGTGGGGGTAACAAACTTCAGGCTTAGCTGGGAACTTGATATCTTTCAAACTAGCTGGGGGTACAACCCACTGGGGAATAATAATCTCTAGCTCTGCTGGGAAAAAAGAAGGCACCATCCACATATATCTCTACAGGGGAGAATAGCTCTGATAACCTTCAAACCTGCTTGGGGAAACAACCATGGCCTAGCTATGTCGGGGAGACAAGTCTCGAACCTGCTTCATCTGCTGGCGGAACACCCCTATCCTCTCACACTGCTGAGGAAACAAATCGTGGCTTATCTGCTTCAGCCAAGGAATCAACAAGTAACAACCTGCAAAACAACACCACACACATGCCCCAGGGGATTGCATGGACAAGATACGCTCAAGTGTCCTCAACATTCAAAATGATTTTCAAATGTTTTATCTTTCTGCACGTTATTGTTTAGCCTTCATGTTTTTATATGCAATGTTTATCAAAAATTTGGACGTTTTTGCAAACAAAATAGTAAAATAAAAACAAGAGAGCAATTTATCTGAATAACGACTTTTATTAATTGAAAATGGGCCTGAAAAGGGGAATACATCGGGAAGCAATTCCTAGAAAGAAGTAATTGCGCACAAAAGGAAAAAATCTATCCTAATGGCAATGTGAACACGGCATCCACTATTTCCTAATTCTGTTATAACTCACAGATCATCAGCTTTCCTCCCAACTTCCTTGCTTTCTGAGAAGAATGACTGGACCGATCACATCTTTGGAGATGGCAGACGACGAAGCGCGATGAGGTACAGATAACTCAGACTGTAGTCTTCGCTTTAATCCCTCTTTTGCCTGGATCACCCTTTCGGGTTTTCAATCCACTGGGATACCCATTTTTGCCTAAGCCGCCCTTGCGGGTTTTCGACTTACCGGGTGTACAAATTCTTTTCGTTTTTATCCCTAACTTTTGCCCGAACCTTTTTCTTTCTGTTTTTTGGTTCGCCGGGATGCCCTTTTCTGCCTGGACTCTTTTATATATTTTTTTATTATTTTTTTATTTTTTTTCCAGCGGGTCAATTTATGCGAAGTATTTTTTGACTACATCTGAGTTAATAGGGGACGGAAAATCTTCACCATCCATAGTTGTAAGCATCAAGGCTCCACCGGAGAAAACCTTCTTCACAACATATGGACCTTCGTAATTAGGAGTCCACTTCCCCCTGTTATCTGTAACGGGAGGAATGATCCTCTTCAAAACTAGCTCACCAATCTGATAGCTCCGAGGATGCACTTTCTGATCAAAGGCTCTCTTCATCCTTTTCTGATACAACTGCCCATGGCACACAGCTGCTAACCGTCTCTCTTCGATAAGGCTTAACTCATTAAACCTTGTTCGAATCCACTCGACTTTGTCAAGCTTAACATCTAGCAAGACTCTCAGAGAGGGAATATCCACCTCAACTGGTAGGACAACTTCCATACCATACACAAGGGAGTAAGGGGTTGCCCCGGTCGACGTACGTACTGAAGTACGGTACCCATGCAAAGCGAAAGGCAGCATCTCATGCCAATCCTTGTACGTCACGACCATCTTCTGCACAATCTTCTTGATATTCTTGTTTGCCGCCTCTACAGCACCATTCATCTTTGGTCTGTAAGGAGAAGAATTATGATGTTCAATCTTGAAATCTCTACAAAGCTCTTTCATCATTTTCTTATTGAGATTCAAACCATTGTCAGTGATGATTCTCTCAGGAACCCCATAACGACAGATGATTTCCTTCTTGATGAACCGGGCAACCACTTGTTTGGTAACGTTAGCATAGGAAGTTGCTTCCACCCACTTGGTGAAGTAGTCAGTCGCAACCAGGATGAAGCGATGTCCATTAGAAGCAGTCGGCTCGATCTTCCCAATCATATCAATGCCCCACATGGCAAACGGCCAAGGTGAGTTCATGACATTCAGAGGGCTTGGCGGTACATGCACCTTATCAACATAGATTTGACACTTATGGCACTTCCGAGCGTATTTGAAACAATCGGATTCCATAGTCATCCAGTAATAACCGGCTCTCAACAATTTCTTAGACATTGCATGACCACCAGCATGGGTACCAAACGATCCTTCATGCACTTCTTGCATCAACATGTCTACTTCGTGTCTATCCACGCATCTGAGCAGCACCATGTCAAAGTTCCTCTTGTACAGCACGTCATCCTGATTCAAGTAAAAGCTTCCAGCTAGCCTTCTCAGGGTTTTCTTGTCATTCTTCGACGCACCTTCAGGATACTCCTGCCTCTTGAGGAAATTCTTAATATCATAGTACCACGGTTTCTCATCAACAACAGACTCGGCTGCAAACACATACGCAGGCCTCTCGAGTCGATTTACTGCAACATGTAGCACATGATTCCACCAATGAACCTTGATCATAGAAGACAAAGTAGCCAAGGCATCAGCCATCTGATTCTCGTCTCGGGGGACATGATACAATTTCACTTTCTTGAAGAACGTCAGTATTCTTCTGGTGTAATCTCTGTAAGGAATCAAATGCGGCTGGTTAGTATTCCAATCTCCATTGACCTGGTTGATCACTAGAGTGGAATCTCCATAGATGTCAAGAGTTTTGATCCTCAGATCAATGGCTTCTTCTATCCCCATGATACAAGCCTCATACTCAGCCTCATTGTTGGTCACGTCGAAAGTCAATCTGGCAGAAAAAGGTATATGAGCCCCTTTAGGATTGATAAGCACTGCACCAACACCGTTACCATTCACATTCACAGCCCCATCAAACATCATTGTCCACTTGTCATCAGGATCCGGTCCTTCCTCGACAAGAGGGTCTTCACAATCTTTCATCTTAAGATACATGATGTCTTCATCAGGGAATTCAAACATCATCGGCTGATAATCATCAATCGGTTGCTCGGCGAGGTAGTCTGACAGAATACTACCTTTGATGGCCTTCTGCGACGTGTACTGGATATCGTACTCAGTTAAAATCATCTGCCAACGGGCAACACGTCCGGTGAGAGCCGGCTTCTCAAAGATGTACTTCACTGGATCCATCTTAGAAATCAACAAAGTGGTATGGTTCAACATATACTGCCTCAGTCGGCGAGCAGCCCAGGCCAAAGCACAGCAAGTTTTCTCAAGCTGTGAATATTTGATTTCACAGTCGGTAAACTATTTGCTAAGGTAGTATATGGCATGCTCTTTTCGACCAGACTCGTCATGCTGTCCCAATACACACCCCATCGAGTTCTCGGTTACTGACAGGTACATTATCAGAGGTCTCCCAGGAACTGGAGGTATAAGGATTGGAGGTTTCTGTAAATACTCTTTTATCTTGTCAAAAGCTTTTTGACAGTCATCATTCCACCTGATTTCTTGATTCTTTCTTAGCAATTTGAATATTGGTTCACACGTGGTAGTTAGGTGAGATACAAACCTTGCAATGTAGTTCAATCTCCCTAAAAACCCACGAACCTGCTTTTCTGTTTTCGGTTCAGGCATTTCTTGAATAGCTTTGACTTTTGCTGGATCAACCTCAATCCCTTTCTCACTGACAATGAAGCCTAACAGCTTCCCGGATCTCACTACAAACGTACACTTGTTCGGATTCAGCCTCAGTTTGAACTTTCTCAGTCTGTCAAACAACTTCTGCAAATTAACCAGGTGCTCCTCCTCTGTCTGCGACTTCGCAATCGTATCATCCACGTACACTTCAATCTCTTTGTGCATCATGTCATGAAAGAGAGTCGTCATAGCCCTCTGATAGGTAGCACCGACATTCTTCAGCCCAAATGGCATCACCTTATAGCAGAACGTGCCCCAAGGCGTATGAATGTCGTCTTTTCCATGTCCTCTAGCGCCATCTTAATCTGATTATAGCCCGAGAAACCATCCATGAATGAGAAAACCGAGGATTGAGCCGTATTATCCACCAATACATCAATGTGAGGTAATGGGAAGTCATCCTTCGGACTCGCTCTATTCAGATCCCGGTAATCGACACACATCCTGACTTTGCCATCCTTCTTCGGCACGGGAACGATGTTGGCCACCCACGGGGGACAAGTTGTTACTGACAAGAAACCCGCATCGAACTGCTTCTGAACCTCTTCCTTGATCTTAACAGCCATATCAGGACTAGTTCTCCGAAGCTTCTGCTTGACTGAAGGACAATCTTCTCTGAGAGGTAGTCTATGCACCACAATATCGGTATCCAACCCAGGCATATCTTGATACGACCAGGCGAATATCTCCACATACTCTCTCAGCATCTCAATCAACCTTCTCTTGATATCTTGTTTCAAAGCAGCCCCGATCTTAATATCTCTTCTGGCGTCCTCAGTACCAAGATTAACAATCTCCAACTCCTCCTGATGAGGTTGGATGACCCTTTCCTCCTGCTTCAACAATCTGACCAATTCTTTAGGGAGTTCACAGTCTTCCTCACTCTCCTCTTCAGCTTGGTAGATGGGATTATTGAAATCATACTGAGCCATAACAGAACTGTTCATAGTGGATTCCGTGAGATCACTTCTGCATGTTTAATGCTTTATTTTAGAAAAAAGGATTCAAGAAAGTCAAACAAAAACATTGCCATTCTTATTTTTTTGAAAAATGAAAACAAAAATAGAAAGACAGGGATCACAAAATTGTTTGCAAAACGTCCTTTATTAATGATATCATTGTAAAAAACATGATGAGGCCCTACAATGAACCACTACGCCTTGGGCAGAACTAGGGTTTTGTGCAGAATGAAAAAACAAAACAAAATTACTCTGTTCAAAGAGTAACTTGGACCACATTTTCTGCTGTCCAATTGTTGATCAACTCCCCTGGTGCACACGGGCGAACCCAGTTGTCTAGATCATAATCACTGTCTCCATCTTCACTACTGGCCGCAAAGACGTCACCGTGATTCATCAGCCCAGCGCTGGTAAAGGTACTCGGACCTGTCTGCACACCCTGCTCCGCCTGCAAGGGTTGATAACCAATTCCGAACTTATCCTCTTTGATAGGCAAATCCACCATCTTGCCCCAGCCTTCAGCTTTGCCAGAGTTGACAACCTCCACTGCCTGCTTATACGATGCAATTGAGGCACTTGGCTTCTTCTGCTCAGCAAAAGCCACCCTCTCAAGAGCAACAGTCTCGAATGCCTGGCATGCGGTTTCATGGATCTCGCCATCCACCTCTACATACTTGAAAGAGGATAGGTGACTCACCAGAATATCTTCTTCACCACACACGGTAACAATCTGACCGTTCCAGACGTACTTCAACTTCTGGTGGAGAGTCGACGAAACTGCCCCAGCTGCGTGAATCCAAGGACGCCCCAACAAACAACCATACGCGGGCTGGATGTCCATCACATAGAAGACAATGTCAAACACCTCCGGACCGATCTTCACCGGCAAGGTGACTTCACCAAAAACAAACTGTTTGGATCCATCAAATGCACGCACAATCAGGTCACTCGGAGTGAGGATAACCCCTTCCACATCAATCTTGCCCAAAGTCTTCTTAGGCAGCACATTCAGAGAAGAGCCAGTGTCTACCAGCACATGAGACAACATCGCACCCTTACACTCCATGGTGATATGCAAGGCCTTGTTATGGTTACGTCCCTCAGGCGTTAAGTCCAAATCAGTGAACCCCAAACCGTGCCTAGTACTCACATTAACAATCACACCCTCCAGTTGGTTGACAGATATCTGTTGAGGCACGTAAGTTAGATTCAGCATCTTCAACAAGGCGTTACGGTGCGCCTCAGAGCACAGAAGCAATGAGAGGATAGAAATCTTGGACGGAGTCTGATTCAATTGATCTACAATCTTGTAGTCACTCTTCTTAATTATTTTCATGAACTCCTCCACGTCTTTCTCGAACGAACCCTCAGGCGCCTCCTTCTGAGCCGGTTCTTCATCAACCACAGCCTGTTTGCCTTTAGCTTTGGCGAGTGCCTTGGCATTATTGTCCCTCAACGGTTGCGGAGCAAACAGACGTCCACTTCTGGTAAAACCTCCTGGTCCTCCAACATTGTCCACAACTGGACCAACAACCACAGGAGTCCTACTATGCAACCCAATAGTCACAGGAGACTGGTTAACCGGCCTTGTCTGACTCTTAGCCCTCTGATTGCTGCGGTAAGCATTATCATATTTCCACGGCACGACCCTATTATCAACAACCCTTCTACCCGAAGCAACAATTGTGGTTGGATTACTGACGGTTACAGGAGCGGAAATAGTAACAGGAGTACCACTAGTTGTGAGCGCATTACCAGTCCTCTGACCACGTCCCTCGGACGGTTTGAAATAGATAGTGACGGTTGACACCATCCCACGATCTTTAACAGCCCGACTGAATTGTAAACAGCCCTCGTCAATCAGACTCTGTATACCAGCCCTCAACTGTATACACCCATTTGCTGATTCAACACACTCTGCACAGCCCTCACAACAGCCCGGGAATACACCCCCCTTCAACAAACGATCCTTCACCACCAGCAATGAAGTCTGAACATCCTCCACATTGATCACCAAGTCTTCAGCTTCTCCCCCTTCAACATTGTTCACTCTGTGTGCATCATGCGGAGGCATAGGGTTGTTTACAATATTCGGCACAGGAGCAAAATTGATAGTTTTAGCATCAATTAGGTCCTTGACTTTATGATGAAAAGCCCTGCAGTTCTCAATGTGGTGCCCCGGTGCACCAGAGTGGAAATCACTACGCACGTTGGCATCATACCCAGGTGGTATCTTTGTCAACGGTGCCATGGTTCTCAACTCCACGAATCCCAATCTGAACAACTCAGGCAGCAACTCAGCATAGGTCATCGGTAAAGGATCAAAATGTCGATCAGGCATCCTCTGCCTAGGCTGATACGGACGTTGCTGTTGTTGTTGTTGTTGTGGCGGTTGTTGTTGAACCCTCTGTTGTTGCTGTTGTTGACGAGGTTGAGGTGCTGGAATTGTCACAGCAGCAACCTGGCGATACTGATTTCTATTTACATTTCTCCTACCGTGTTGCACAACACTGGTTTCACCCTCTCTCCTGCGAGGTACCCCAGCGAACGGCTTCTTCGAAGACGAGGACCCTGCATCCTGAATTTTCCCAACTTTAATCAAACTCTCTGTCCTTTCTCCGCAGATCACTACGTCTGAAAAACTATCGAATGGGCAACTTCCCATCCGTTCCATGAACACACCCTGCAAAGTACCGATGAAGAGGTCAGTCAACTCCCTCTCCAGCATAGGGGGTTGTACTCGTGCAGCCAATTCACGCCACCTCTGGGCGTACTCCTTGAAGCTCTCTCCAGATTTTTGACAAAGACTCTGCAACTGAGTCCGGCTCGGCGCCATGTCCATATTGTGTTTATACTGCCTCAAGAAGGCCTCACCCAAGTCTCTCCAGCATCGGATAGAATCTCTCTTAAGCTCCATATACCAATCCAAGGAAGCCCCAGATAAGCTATCCTGGAAGAAGTACATCCACATTTTCTCGTCATCGGTATAAGCAGAGATCTTCCTATAATAGGCCTGCACGTGGGTGCGAGGGCAAGAAGTACCATTGTATTTATCGAATGAGGGTGCTTTGAATTTATAGGGAATCCTCAAACCTTCCACTAACCCCATATTAGTCACATCAAACCCAAGGGAGTTCTGACATTCCATAGCTCGGATTTTCTCAGCAAGGGCATCAACTTTACGGTCCCTCTCTTCAACTCTTCCAACAACCTCATCATCTTCACTAAGCAGTGTGAACATATCCTCCTGTCTATCAACAAGCGGAGCAGGATGACGAATCGGAGCCCGGGTAGCTCTGGCATTGACAGTCTCTGCAGCAAGAGGCTGTCCATTGATCCTGATACCCCTCAATTCATCCCCTACAGCGTAGTCATTGACGGGAGCAGCAGTAGCAGCATTCTCATGAACGGGCACACCCACTGGTGAAGCCCGGTTGGACGGCGGAATCACGGTTTCCTATCTCTGGGCTAAGGCACGCAGCTCCTCTTGCCCCTGAATAACCCCTTGCATCATCGTCATAAATTGGGCCATGTTTTCCCTCATCTCAGCCAATTCTGCTTGAACCTGGTCCATATTCCTCTGATGATTCAGTCTGGTTGAGTAGCGATGCGGTCGTTGATCAGCTATCCTGCCTGACACAGGAACCAGAGTGAGAAGTCACGAACAAGAACACCTGTTATGCAAAATGATATGAGTATGATGATAATGATGCATATGATGCACATGATATGCTCATTTCTCAGGCATTCAAAGAGCCCAATTTATCTTCGAAAGATGGCAACCTGCAACAAAAACAACACTGAAGCACAGGAACAACATACACAGAAGTAATGAGTCCAAGGTGAAACCAACAATCTCATCTATAGATAAGAGCAACAGGGATCATACAACAAAGTCAACAAAGATCCAGGTAAATCAAAGTACAATAATGAATCCCATCCAACAAGCCTGGAGGTGATTCTCAACATGAACAACAGAGATACAAGCTAAGACAAATGGCTTCCAGGAATGAGCGTCTTCAAGTAATGACACTGGTCTATCAACAGGTCACACTCTGAGCATTCTGGCAAAGGAGTGAGCTTCTCCTTCAATTGTCTTCTGAGCTCCACAACTTCTCCTCCAAGTTGGCTTTCTGATGCATGTCTCAAGTCAACTTCCTTCTTCAACTGGATATCTTTGTCTCTGAGTTGCTTCTCCAGGTCTCTTATCTTCTTCTGATATCTGGCTTCAGCTCTCTGCAACCTCAATCACTCCCGGTATTCTGCATTCAACAAGGCCTCCATCTCCTCATAAGATCTCTTCTTGCTCTTCAATATAACAACATCTACACCCTGCATGTCTCTGAGTTGATGAGCCAAGTTCAACTTATCAGCTTTGGCTTTGTAGAGCTCCATCTGGGTATCTTGCTCTTTCTCTTTCAACCTACGATTCTCCCTCAAAGCTTGCTTGTACTGCTCAGCAGGTACACTCTCAGCAAGGATCAAAGGTGGTTGCACTTGCAAAGACATCATCCTATCATAGGGCAATAACAAAGTTTCCACTCTCTTCTTGACCCAATCAGTGTAGTCAGGCATAGCAATGGCAAACTTCTTCCCTAAGACAGCTCCATCTTTAACACCAATGGTCTTCCAAGCTCTTCCTACTCTCTCCAACCTAACAGGGTCACTCCGCTTCTCAAAATACACACTCTTAGCTACCTCAGCATCAAGTGGTCTTCTATTCATCACAAACCCCAACTGGCGAAGAGAAAGAACTGGATTGTAATTGATGCAACCCTTAGTTCCTACAAGTGGCACATTCCGGAATTCTCCACAACTCATGATGACATCACGTACATCCATCCGGTAAGATTGCCATCTGATATCATATGAGGTAAGAGACATAACCCTCTGAGTCCACTTATGAGTGCTCTGAGCATCCACAAAAGGTCCACTGACTGGCATGAGAGACAAAAACCATCTGAGCAAGAATGGAAGGCAACATTTGATAGCTCCACCCTTACCATGCCTACTGTGAATAGCATAGTAAGTGTCAGCTAACAAGGTAGGAATCGGGTTTCCTCCAATGAAGATAGTGACTGCAGCATAGTCCACAAAATCGGGCATACTCGGGAACAAGACAATCCCATAGATCATGATGGCCAACTGAGCATGAAAAGCTTCCCAATTCCCCTTCTCTGCTTCTTCTCTAGCCATCCTCAACAGGAACTTCAAAGGCAACCCTACAACATCCCCACTGGACTTCCAATTATCACTGACTTCTTTGATACCCAAATGGAGAGCTCTGGCAACGACTCTGAAATCAACCTCCTTAGGCACATCCAAGAAAGGAACCTGATACCGGATCGGGATATTCAGCAGGATGGAATACTCCTCAAGAGTAGGCGCTAACTGATAGTCCTGAAAGGTGAAACAACGAAGCTCTAGATCATAAAACCGTAGAAGAGTCTGCAACGGCACTGGATCTACTACCGTCTTCAACAGTGTCAGAATATCCCCATACTGATCAACAAACCCCTTCTGATTACCACTGGTCACAAGGTTGCTTAACTCTATTAGGGACGTCAATGGCTCACGGTGAAAACTGTAGGAACAAGTCTTCCGCTTCAACTCTGGGACGGTTGCCATCTCTCACAGTGAATCGAACTCCTGAATGAACCTGAGAAATGATATGCATGCAGAGATTAGCTTTTTTTCTTTTTCTTTCTTCTTTCTTTTTTTTCAATTTTTTATTATTGCATATTTTTTTGAAAATAAACATGCTATGATGCAAATGATGCAGACAAGACTGGCTGTGTATCTCGGAACACAGGATCAAAGCTTCGGCTTGAACTTGGAACCACAAATTCATCTGAAACCCAAAGTCATCTGAGACAACCCAATCTGAACCAAGAGTCACCAACAGGATCACAAGTCACCAACAAGTCACCAACAAGTCACCAATTGTACCTGTAATAATGATCATTCCCTCCCGTCTCACGGGTGTCATCTAGGCCAGGGTAAAGCCGAATGAAACGCAGCATAAATAACCCTTTCATAGAATATCATCATATACACACACGAAGTATGTAACGACAACATCCCATCAGAGTCTGAACTGCTCGTGATATCAATGATCCGCTAAGTGGCGCAATACCACCCGCTTCCCATGAATCACTCTATTCCTATGTATCCTAGATTTCACTCATAGCCTGGGTATTGGGCCTTTTACCTCATGTAACTCCCACCCCAACAGAGAGACAAACACGGCACAGCCAGATGAACAGATGAAAATGATGAATGCAAACATAAATGCAAACATAAGTGCAAACATAAATGCAAACCAAAAAATAAATGAATGCAATAAATGAAACAGCAAAAGAAACCAAACCCTATCCTAGAGAGCGCTAGGATAGACTCGCTTAGGGAAGATGGACCAGCAAGAGGTCAACTTCTCTAGTCCCCAGCAGAGTCGCCAGCTGTCGCATTACGCGAAAAACCGGCGGGAAAACGAAACAACAGAGCCGCCACCGTGCGTTATTTATCCCAAAAGAGGGAAAGGAAACGCTCGAAGTAAACCTGGAAAAGACATGGTCTCGCGACCAGAGAAAGATGAGATCGGGGGTCGGTTATGCGAAGGGAAGGTATTAGCACCCCTACGCATCCGTCGTACTCGACGGGATCCACGCACAAAAGGAAGGATAAAGGTTGCTAAACACTGCTCAAACATCACACACTGGCTCAAAGGAGACACAGAGACAACAAAAGAAACTAACTCGGCAGGATATCCTATCCTGGGCCTACGTAGTCTGTCAAGCACAGACATCACAGTCGACGTAGTTCGGGACAAGGGAAACGTGCTCGCTGGGATGTCGCATCCCATGCATACGTATCTTCTCGGACTAAAGAAGAATCAGAGCACTCGTAGCTCGGCTAACGCACGCCAAACAAAACCACACAGGAAACCGACAGCCAATCGCTGGACTTACGTCAGACTCCAAACAAACAGGCAAACCTGGAAACCGAATGCCAATCGCTGGGCTTACATCAGACTCCAACAAAACACACACACACAGGAAACCAACTGCCAATCGCTGGACTTACGTTAGACTCCAACAAGCAAACAAGACACAGGAAACCGACTGCCAATCGCTGGACTTATGTCAGACTCCAAACACACTTAAAGGGTTGAAAAAGAAAAAAGGGCGCCCAGAGAGATCAGCTCATCTCCTGCATACGTACCTCATCTGGTATGAGGATCAGGGCGACGTAGTTCCCCTACGCAGGGAAAAAGGACTAGCCTAACCAGATACAAAGGGAGATACAAACTACTAGGGAGACTACGACTCGAGCCTAGAAGTTGTCATGCATACGATCCCTATGTTAAGGTTTCTATCTAACTTGCACAAGGAGCAAGATATCTTAAACAGCACAGGCAAAGCAAACATACACACAATTAGCACACACTATATACAAACAAAATGGGCTCACACAAGGCTAGGTTGTGAAACACAAGCCAACTGGAATCGGGTGTAGTTAGCTCTTAACCCTAACATTGAGAGTTAGGGTGAATCAGATGAAATGGGAAGTGAGGGTAAGACCTCACAGCTCTTATCCCTGGCCTGGGTGAGCTTCTGACAAATGTAAGTGTGGCAGTTCAGAAAGTTGGAACTCTTCTCCACATATGACTGACACAACAAAGATCTTGGGTTAATATCCACAATGCATCAACACATGGTGTGAGCAAAGTGAATGACACAACTGAATAGCAGGAGATGGATTGCACATCTCTTTTATCTGCCAATTGCCTCATAAGAGGACTTTTCCTGCTTGGCACAAAGATAAACAAACACAAGCATTGCCTCTTAAGGAGGGCTTCAGACAGGTGCCTGCCCAAGTAACAGGACAGGTCTTCCAGACTACATGAAGTCAGAGAGTTATACCTCAAATGGTTAAGCAACCAAGCAAAGCAAAAGCAAGTTCAAAATGAATTTAAGCAACTTATGTACCTGAAAAAATCTAACCCAATCAGTATACAAGTCAAACAATCAATCAGACAGTCAATCACACAA
The DNA here is from genome assembly GCF_024323335.1 of Lathyrus oleraceus. Lineage (NCBI taxonomy): Eukaryota > Viridiplantae > Streptophyta > Magnoliopsida > Fabales > Fabaceae > Lathyrus > Lathyrus oleraceus. Next base: position 353,137,521 of record NC_066580.1, on the reverse strand, counting down.
CCACGCAGATAAGCAAGCAATGCAAGTGTGCAAGGCACAAGCCAATGGGCACAACACAAACAACTTGGCATCAACCTACAAAACAACTCAAGGTTAGTCAACATCAACCAATTAATTCAACTCAAATGAGTGAGCAACTCCAATCATAGCAATGTGCTTCTTAACCTGAAATCAAAGCTCAAACATAAGCAACAAACCACTAGGTCAAGGCCTAGGATCAAAGAGGGAGAAAAAATTCAAAACAGAACATGAAATTCAAGATGAATCAACCTCAAAAAATTAAGAGCACAATCCAAAAGGTCCCATATCAATATCATTCACCAAATACATTTCATAAACCAAATATGGCAAGGTATGCAAGTTGCAACCACATTGTGACATCAGAATGAATAAATGCACATTAATTCAAAAATGATTCAATTAATCTCAACAAAATTCATGAGTCAACAGAACAAACAACATGATCATCACACAAATAATCAAGGCAATTGGGAAACATTAGGCATGGTAATCAAATTGCATAAGTCAAGGTAAGCACAATCAAGCACATGTGTGACACCAAATGTCACACCAACTTAGCACAAGCCTAAAACAGAAATGAATCATGGTAAAAACCTCAAATCAAAGCCAAAACAACCTTCAACATGTCTAGAAATAATGTGCAAAGTTCCACATTCATAGGATGAACAACAAACATTTCACAATCAAATGAAATTCAAGACAATTCAAAAGCTCATATATGACCATCCAGAATGAAAAATCTCAATCAAATCAGACATCAATCCAAAAAATCCACCAAAAATCATGAGCAATCACAACATCCATATCAAGTATCATACAAAAAATCAAGGCATTTGGAATTCATTTGGCATGGCAAATCAATCAAACAAGTTGGACAAGCAAAGGTGTGACACACATTGTCACACCTACATTCACATGATCATAAAACAAAAACCACAAATGGTAAAAATACCAAATCAACACCAAAATGTCAAGCAAAGAGTTTAGTTTCAACATGTAAAATTTCATGAGCATTGGATAAAATCTCAGCATTGCACAAAAGATATGGCAAGGTAAGGTCAAGAATGGACACATGTACACAAACCCTAGGCAAAATAATTTTTCAGCCAATCACAATTTATGGAAAAAAACCAAAAAATAATAGACATAAAATGTGACATAATGCAAAAATCCTCATATTTTTTGGATCATTTATCAATTATTTATGAATTTTGGAAATGATAACAAAAAAAAAAAATCATGAAGCATAGTATGAATGATGGAGGGAAAAGAAATAATATGAAGTGCATTTGAATTATATGCTGTGGCACGGAATCGAATGGAGGCAATATTTGAATGAGGGCGCGCTGAGGAATGAAACTCAGCGTTTCATTATTGACGTGTCAAGGCGAGCCAATAGGAACGCACGCATGAAAATTGCATGCACCAATCAGAACCAAGCCATGGAAAAACACATGCAAGCGCGGGCAAAGAGTTTCTAAAGATCAAAACACGTTTCTGGAAATGTTCTTCATCATCTTCAAACGCATTCATCATGAACAGTACACTCTCAAGAACAATTTTCTCAGATTTCAACAATGAGCACATCAATGGATAGATCTTTCATCACACATCACGAATCCAGGCATGGTTAAGGTTAAATCAGCATATACAAGAAGAATCGAGCAAATATATTTTCATGCATGAACCTTTAACTCAACATAACTAACTCAATTTGGCATGGATTTTCATGAAATAAAGCTCAGATTAACCAGCGTTGAAAGATGAACAACAACATCATCATCATTTTAAGAATTAAGAGATTCGATTTAGGACCTCTTGAAGAAGCAGCTTTGGAATTCAATGGATCCAGACCTTGCAATGCTCAAATGATCTTCTAGGATGCTTCTAGAGTGGAATGGATGAGGAATTGAGACCTAATTGTGCACGATCTCACCAAAATATGAATTCACCATTGTTGCATCAAAGCTCCAAGTATGAACAATGTTACACGATTTGCTGTGGATCTAGGTTCAATAATGCTCAATAATGCTTCCAGATGATGAATGAATCAAGAAAAGTGCAATGTGTTTGAAGAATTTCAAAGAAAATTGAGAGAGAAAGTTTGGAGAATTTTTCTAGATCTGAAAATATGGTTGTGTTAATCATGAAAACAGTTAGGGTTTATGTTATATACTCCCTCCTAATCACTTTCCTAATCATGTTTAAGCATTTGGCAAGTGTAATTAGGAAAATGGAGTGCAAATGAAAAATTAGCAATTTCACCTTATGCATGAAATCATGGATGAACAGTACACGGGTATGAACTCAAATCCACTTAAAAAACCATTTTGGAGCTATTGGCAATGATAGAATGCTTAAACAATGCACCAATTTTGAACTTTAAAAATTCCCTCCAAAAATCAAGTGGATTGGCAAATGATTATGTGATGAGAATGCATGGCATGTGATGTATGTTTTGGAAAGTATAGGTCAAAATATAAACATTGCAAAAAGAACCACTCAATTTGGCCTTTTGGTTTGAAAGTTATGCATGTTTGAAGTTCAAGTCACACTTGGCCATGATTGATCCATATCTCTTCAACCACACATGAGAAATCCATGATCTTGGACTTTTTGGAAATGGGAGAGAAAGACCTTCAACTTTCATGTTGGACAAAATTTCATTTGAAGCTTTCTTGATGATGTAATCTTGAGTAGAAAACCTTTCTATTTTTGGCAAATTCAAATTACAGGTCACTTACTATTTTTGGAAAGTTTTGAGCTGACCTCAAATTCTTCAATGTTGATGTTTGAAATGTCAAATGAGACTTGTTCCCACATGAATGAGGCATCTCTAACCATATCCCACCTTCAAATCCATGGTTGAACTGACAGTTGACTTTTGTTGACTTTCTAGGGTTTCAGATGAATTGCACTTTGACTGATGAGCTTTGAGCCTTCAATGCTTGGCCAAATCACCTCAAAATGATCCTTGAACCATATGAACTCATTGAACCAACCCTAGGGCTTAGATTCCATAGAAGATGCACTTGCTTGCTTGCACAACTGATTCTCCTAACTAGTCTTGGCTGATGACTTGATGGACTATGCAATGGACAATGCAATGTTAATGACCTAAACATGAAGATGTATATACAAAATGGGAGGTGAAAATTTGAGGTGCTACACATCGCAGCCGTTGAGAGACAATAATGTTGAGCCTCTCGCCAAAGCAAAGGGTAAGCAGGCTGTGGTTGAAGAAGAACCTGTACAGAAGGAGGCGCCTGAGGGGTCATTTGAGAAGGACGTGGAGGAGTTCATGAAGATTATTAAGAAGAGTGACTACAAGATTGTAGATCAGCTGAATCAAACTCCATCCAAGATTTCTATACTCTCATTGCTATTATGCTCTGAGGCACACCGTAACGCCTTGCTGAAAATGTTGAATCTGGCTTACGTGCCTTAGGAGATCTCTATCAACCAGTTGGAGGGTGTTATTGCTAATGTGAGCACAAGGCATGGTTTGGGGTTCACAGACTCGGATCTGACGCCTGAAGGTCGCAACCATAACAAAGCCCTGCATATCACCATGGAGTGCAAAGGCGCAGTATTGTCACATGTGTTGGTGGATACTGGCTCGTCTTTGAACGTGTTGCCTAAGAAGATTCTGAGTAAGATAGATGTTGAACGGGTTGTCCTCACTCCAAGCGATCTCATTGTTCGTGCATTTGATGGATCCAAACGGTTTGTTTTTGGAGAAGTCACATTGCCGATGAAGATTGGCCCGGAGGTATTTGATATTATCTTCTATGTGATGGACATCCAGCCCGCATATAGTTGTTTATTGGGGCGTCCCTGGATACATGGGGCTGGGGCAGTTTCGTCAACTCTCCATCAAAAGCTGAAGTATGTTTGGAACGGTCAGATTGTCACTGTGTGCGGCGAGGAGGACATTCTGGTGAGTCATTTATCCTCTTTCAAGTATGTGGAGGTGGATGGCGAGATCCATGAAACTCTGTGTCAAGCATTTGAGACCGTTGCTATTGAGAGAGTGGCTTTCGCTGAGCAGAAGAAGCCAGGTGCCTCAATTGCATCCTACAAGCAGGCTATGGAGGTTGTCAACTCGGGCAATGCGGAAGGCTGGGGCAAGATGGTGGACCTGCCCGTTAAGGAAGACAAATTCGGGATTGGTTATCAACCTCTATAGGCAGAGCAGGGTGAGCAGAAAGGGCCGAGTACCTTCACCAGCGTTGGGTTGATGAATCATGGAGACGTCTTTGCAGCCAGTAGTGAAGACTATGACATTGATTGTGATCTGAACAACTGGGTTCGACCATGTGCTCCAGGGGAGTCGATCAACAATTGGACAGCCGAAGAAGTGGTCCAAGTTACTCTTCAAACAGAGTAATTTTCTTTTGTTTTTCATTTTGCACAAAACCCTACGTTCTGCCCAAGGCGTAGTGGTTCATTGTAGGGCCTCATCATGTTTTTCAATGATATCATTAATATCCCTGTCTTTCTGTTTTATTTTTCACTTTCAAAACAATAAAAATGGCAATGTTTTTTGTTTTTGTGACTTTCTTGAACTCTTTTTTCTAAAATAAAGCATTAAACATGCAGAATTGATCTTACGGAATCCACTATAAACAGTTATGTTATAGCTCAGTATGATTTCAATAATCCCATCTACCAAGCTGAAGAGGAGAGTGAGGAAGATTGTGAACTCCCTAAAGAACTGGTCAGATTATTGAAGCAGGAGGAAAGGTTCATCCAACCTCATTAGGAGGAGTTGGAAATCATTAACCTGGGTACTGAGGACGCCAGAAGAGAGATCAAGATCGGGGCTGCTTTAAAGGAAGATGTCAAGAGAGGGCTGATTGAAATGCTGAGAGAATATGTGGAGATATTAGCCTGGTCGTATCAAGATATGCCTGGTTTGGATACAGACATTGTGGTGCATAGACTACCTCTCAGAGAAGATTGTCCTTCAGTCAAGCAGAAGCTTCGGAGAACTAGTCCCGATATGGCTGTCAAGATCAAGGAAGAGGTTCAGAAGCAGTTGGATGCGGGTTTTCTGTCGGTTACTACTTATCCCCCGTGGGTGGCCAACATCGTTCCCGTGCCGAAGAAGGACGGTAAAGTCAGGATGTGTGTCGATTACCGGGATTTAAACAGAGCCAGTCCGAAAGACGACTTCCCATTACCTCACATTGATGTATGTGTTGATAATACTGCTCAATCCTCGTGTTTCTCTTTCATGGACGGTTTCTCTGGTTATAATCAGATCAAGATGGCGCCAGAGGACATGGAAAAGACGACATTCATTACACCTTAGGGCACGTTCTGCTATAAGGTGATGCCATTTGGGCTGAAGAATGCCGGTGCTACCTATCAGAGGGCTATGACGACTCTCTTTCATGACATGATGCACAAAGAGATTGAAGTGTACGTGGATGATATGATTGCGAAGTCGCAGACAGAAGAGGAGCACCTGGTGAATTTGCAGAAATTGTTTGAAAGGCTGAGAAAATTCAAACTGAGGTTGAATCCAAACAAGTGTACGTTTAGGGTGAGATCCGGTAAGCTGTTGGGTTTCATTGTCAGTGAGAAAGGGATTGAGGTTGATCCAGCGAAAGTCAAAGCTATTCAAGAAATGCCTGAACCGAAAACTGAAAAGCAGGTTCATGGGTTTTTAGGGAGATTGAACTACATTGCACGGTTTGTATCTCACCTAACTGCCACGTGTGAACCGATATTCAAATTGCTAAGGAAGAATCAAGCAATCAGGTGGAATGATGATTGTCAGAAAGCTTTTGACAAGATAAAAGAATATTTACAGAAACCTCCAATCCTTATACCTCCAGTTCCTGTGAGGCCTCTGATAATGTACTTGTCAGTGACTGAGAACTCGATGGGGTGTGTATTGGGACAGCATGACGAGTCTGGTCGAAAAGAGCATGCCATATACTACCTTAGCAAAAAGTTTACCGACTGTGAAATAAAATATTCTCAGCTCGAGAAAACTTGTTGTGCTTTGGCCTGGGCTGCTCGTCGACTGAGGCAGTATATGTTGAACCATACTACCTTATTGATTTCTAAGATGGATCCAGTAAAATACATCTTTGAGAAGCCGGCTCTCACTGAACGTGTTGCTCGTTGGCAGATGATTCTAACAGAGTATGATATCCAGTACACGTCACAGAAGGCCATCAAAGGTAGTATTCTGTCAGACTACCTTGCCGAGCAACCTATCGATGATTATCAGTCGATGATGTTTGAATTCCCTGATGAAGACATCATGTATCTGAAGATGAAAGATTGTGAAGAGCCTCTTGTCGAGGAAGGACCGGATCCTGATGACAAGTGGACACTGATGTTTGATGGGGCTGTGAATGTGAATGGCAACGGTGTTGGGGCAGTGCTTATTAATCCTAAAGGTGCACATATACCTTTCGCTGCCAGATTGACCTTTGACGTAACCAACAACGAGGCTGAGTATGAAGCTTGTATCATGGGGATAGAAGAAGCCATCGATCTGAGGATCAAAACTCTGGACATTTATGGAGATTCCGCTCTAGTGATTAACCAGGTCAATGGAGATTGGAATACCAATCAGCCGCATTTGATTCCTTACAGAGATTACACCAGAAGGATCCTGACTTTCTTCAAGAAGGTGAAGTTGTATCATGTTCCCCGAGATGAAAAGCAAATGGCTGATGCCTTGGCTACTTTGTCTTCTATGATCAAAGTCCATTGGTAGAATCATGTGCCACATGTTGCGGTGAATCGGCTCGAGAGGCCTGCGTATGTGTTTGCAGCCGAGTCTGTTGTGGATGAGAAATCGTGGTATTATGATATCAAGAATTTCCTCAAGAGTCAGGAGTATCCTGAAGGAGCGTCAAAGAATGATAAGAAGACCCTGAGAAGGCTAGCTGGAAGCTTTTATTTGAATCAGGATGACGTGTTGTACAAGAGGAACTTTGACATGGTTCTGCTCAGATGCGTGGATAGACACGAAGCAGACATGTTGATGCAAGAAGTGCATGAAGGATCGTTTGGTACCCATGCTGGTGGTCATGCAATGTCCAAGAAATTGTTGAGAGCCGGTTATTATTGGATGACTATGGAATCCGATTGTTTCAAATACGCTCGGAAGTGCCATAAATGTCAGATCTATGCTGATAAGGTGCATGTGCCACCAAGCCCTCTGAATGTCATGAATTCGCCTTGGCCGTTCGCGATGTGGGGCATTGATATGATTGGGAAGATTGAGCCTACTGCTTCTAATGGACATCGCTTCATCCTGGTTGCGATTGATTACTTCACCAAATGGGTGGAAGCAGTTTCCTATGCTAATGTCACCAAGCAAGTGGTTGCCCGGTTCATCAAGAAGGAAATCATCTATCGTTATGGGGTTCTTGAGAGAATCATCACTGACAATGGTTCGAATCTCAATAACAAGATGATGAAAGAGCTTTGCAAAGATTTCAAGATTGAACATCACAATTCTTCTCCTGACAGACCGAAGATGAATGGTGATGTAGAGGCGGCAAACAAGAATATTAAGAAGATTGTGCAGAAGATGGTCGTGACGTACAAGGATTGGCATGAGATGCTGCCTTTCGCTTTGCATGGGTACCGTACTTCAGTACGTATGTCGACCGGGGCAACCCCTTACTCCCTTGTGTATGGTATGGAAGCAGTCCTACCTGTCGAAGTGGAGATTCCTTCTCTGAGAGTCCTGTTGGATGTCAAGCTAGATGAAGCTGAGTGGATTCGAACAAGGTTTAATGAGTTGAGCCTTATCGAAGAGAGACGGTTAGCAGCTGTGTGCCATGGGCAGTTGTATCAGAGAAGGATGAAGAAAGCCTTTGATCAGAAAGTGCGTCCTCGAAGCTATCAGACTGGTGATTTAGTTTTGAAGAGGATCCTTCCTCCCGGTACAGATAACAGGGGCAAGTGGACTCCTAATTACGAAGGTCCATATGTTGTTAAAAAGGTTTTCTCTGGTGGAGCCTTGATGCTTACAACTATGGATGGTGAAGATTTTCCGTCCCCCGTTAACTCAGATGTAGTCAAAAAATACTTCGCATAAATTGACCCGCTAGATGAAAAGAATAAAAGAGTCCAGGCAAAAAAGGGCATCCCGGCGAACCAAAAAAAAAAAAAAAGGTTCGGGCAAAAGTTAGGGATAAAAAATGAAAAGATCGTACACCCGGTAAGTCGAAAACCCACAAGGGCGGCTTAGGCAAAAATGGGTATCCCGTTGGATTGAATACCCGAAAGGGCGATCCAGGCAAAAGAGGGATTAAAGCGAAGACTACAGTCTGAGTTATCTGTACTTCATCGCGATTCAGTGTCTACCATCTCGAAGGATATGATCTGTCCAGTCATTCTTCTCCGAAAGCAAGGAATTTGGGGAGAAATTGATGATCTGTGAGTCATAACAGAATTGGGAAATAGTGGATGCCGTGTTCACATTGCCATTAGGATAGTTTATTTTTCCTTTTGTGCACAATTACCTCTTCCTAGGAATTGCTTCTTGATGTATTCGCCTTTTCAGGCCCATTCTCAATTAATAAAAAGTCGTTATTCAGATAAATTGCTCTCTTGTTTTTATTTTACTGTTTTGTTTGCAAAAACGTCCGAATTTTTGATAAAACATTACATATAAAAACATGAAGGCTAGACAATAACGTGCAGAAAGATAAAACATTTGAAAATCATTTTGAATGTTGAGTACATTTGGGTGTATCTTGTCCATACAATCCCCTGGGGCATGTATGTCTTGATGCTTTGCAGGTTGTTACCTTTGAATCTTGGCTGAAGCAGATAAGCCACGGTTTGTTCAAAGACGTTTCAGCACTGTCCGGTAGTGTGAGAAGTTGGGTTGTCTAATTCAGGACTTGTCTCCCCAGTATAGTCAAAATCAGGGATTCCTCAGCAGAGTTGAGGATGTTTCCCCAGTAGGCTTGAAAGTGACTGTTTCCCTAATCAAGTCTGAAAGTTGTTAAGATTGTCTTCCCCAGCAAGTGGGTAGCAGGTTCGAAGGTATCCCCAGCTAGTCTGAAGTCTGTTGGTCCCCACTGAGCCGGAGGGTTGTCGTATCCCCCCAGCGGAGGTATCGGTGAGTAGTTTATTCCTCAGTAGTCGGGTCCGAAGTACTGTAATCCCCATCAGGGTTGTGAATGTTTTCCCCTAGCAGATCTCCCCAACAGAGGTTTGTGTTGATGGTTTTCCCCAGCAAGTTCCCCAAATGGATCAGGGTCGGTGAAAATTATCCGCATCAGAGGTGAGCATTGGTTGTTTCCCCTAGCGGGGTCCCCAAGTGGATTGGAATCAGTGAAAGTTATCCCCGATGGGATTAATCTTTTCTCCAGCAGCAGTGTAATTCCCCAGCCAGAGACTCCCCAGTCGAGTTGGTTTCTTTGTCGTCCCAGAGTATCATATCAGCAAAGCACTCCCGGCAGTGCGTCTCCCCACAGAGTTGGAGAATCTAATCAGAATTGTGTGCTCAGCGAAGCAATCCGTTTGCTCCCCGGCAGGAGTTGGCATCATTTTACATCTTGCATATAGCGATCATGGCATCCTCAAATAGCGTAGCATTTCCATTCAATATGGAGCATTACGCCATAGAAAAATTCAAACATATGCATTCATGTGTTAAACCTGATCAGACCATATCCCCGGCAGAGGCGGATCATTGTTCAACATCTGTACGGCACACTTGCTACAGTTGTTCTTGACAGACAGCATTCAAGGTTGATTCTCCCCAATGGGATCCCCAGCAAGTGTTTAGCCTTGCCTTGACATATGTAGATGTCATCCCTGTGATACCGGTAAGTGTCATGTCAGCACCCGTGTGTGTTCTTTCTTTGGTGTCGGTAAACACCATTGTTTCGATGTCTGTAAACATCGAGTTTTTCTCCCAGTCATCGGTAAATGCCTGGTCTTGCTTTACTTCTGTACGCATCATCTTTCGATGTCGGTAAACATCGAGTTTTTCTCCCAGTCATCTATTAATGTCTGGTCACCTCTCCGTTGGTGTCGATAAACGTTGAGTTTTTCCCATTTCGTTCGTTGACGTATGGTTGTATTTCTCCTTCCCATTCATCCGTTGATGTCTAGTCACCTCTCTGTTGGTGTCGATAAACGTCGAGTTTCTCCCGTTCGTCCGTTGACGTCTGGTCGAGTCTTCCCATTCATCCGTTGATGTCTGGTTACCTCTCTGTTGGTATCGATAAACGTCGAGTTTTTCCCATTCGTCTGTTGACGTCTGGTTGTGGCTTTTTCCATTCATCCGTTGATGTCTGGTCATCCCTTTTTGATGTCGGTAAACATCATCTTTCGATGTCGGTAAACATCGAATCTCACCCCAGTCATCGGTAAATGTCTGGTTGTTTTGTTGATGTCGGTAAGCATCATCTTTCGATGTCGGTAAACATCGAGTTTCTTCCCAGTCATCGGTAAATGTGTGGTTGTGTATCTTTTTCCCAGTCATCGATAAATGTCTGGTCGTGTGTCCTTCCTTTGATAAAAATCAAAGATCCCCAGTAGAGTCGTCGGTAAGCGTCTTGTCTGGTTCTAGTTGCAAATATCTTTTTCCTCCCTAGTTTAGTCGCCATCGGTAAATGGCCTTGCTTTCTATGACATCTGTTTCCCAGTAGCCATCGGTAAATGGTCATGCTGAAGTTGATATCAGTAAATATCAAGTTGTTTCGAAGCCACCATCGGTAAATGGTCCCGCTTCCTTTAGATGTTGCTTCCCAACCGCCATCGGTAAATGGCCTCGCTTTCCTGAAGCATTGCTTTGAAGTCGCCATCGGTAAATGGCCTAGCTTTCCTTTGAATCATCTCCCGCAGAGTGCAAATTTCTACGGTTCTTTGGTATTCAATCCTTGTTTACCTTGAAGGTCTGACAGCCGTTGCTCTCATCCGTTCAGGTTCCCAGTTGATTGAATAGGGGCAGCTGTAGCACCTCAAATTTGCACCTCCCATTTGTACATTCATTTCATTTTTTAGGTCATTAAGATTGCATTAGCATTGCATAGCATGTTACATCTCATCAGTCAAGACTGGTCAGGAGATTCAACTGTGCAAGAGAGCAAGAGTATTTGCCATGAGACGAAAGCCCTATGGTGGTTTCAATGAGCTTACATGACCCAAGAATCATTCTGAAGCAACTTGGCCAAGTGTTGAAGGCTTAGAGTCCACAGTGCATGTCCAAGTCATCTGAGGCCCATAAAAGTCAACTGCAAAGTCAACTAGGGACTTGGAGGTGGGAAGTGATCAGAGATACTTCATTCATGTTCAAACAAGTCTCATTTGACATTTCAAACACTCACATTGAAGAATTTGAAGTCAAGTCAAGAATTTCCCAAAATAGAAAGTGACCCATAATTTGAAATTTCCAAAAATGGAAAGGTTTTGGACCAACTTCAACTCAATTTTACATCATCAAGAAAGCTTCAAATGAAATTGTGTCCAACATGAAAGTTGAAGATCTTTCTCTCCCATTTCCAAAAAGTCTAAGATCATGAATTTCTAATGTGTGGTTCAGGAGATATGATCCAATCATGGCAAAGTGTGTTTAAAAATTCAAATGGCCATAACTTTTGAACCAAGGCTCCAAATTTGGTGGTTCTTTTTGCATTTTGTTCCTCATGACATGCACTTACCAAATATCTCATTACATGGCATGAATTTCATTTGCATGATCATATGCTCATTCATGAAGTTTTTTGAAGGAAAATTGATAAAATCAATTTGGTTGATCATCTGCATGAAATACCAATTCCAAAGTGTGCACGGGCCTTTTTTAAGTGGATTTGGGTCAGCATAATGCATTGTTCACGCATGCATTTCATGCATGAGGTGAAAACACAATTTGTGCACACACCTTGTAACTTGCTAATCTCATTTAGTTTTGGCTTAAGCATGTTTTCAGAATGATTTACAAGGCATATATAATGATAATCACAACTGCATTTGCCATTAACAATAGTTTTCAGATCTAGATCTTTAAATCAATCAAATTTTTCTCTCACCAACAACTTCCAATTTCTTCACACAAAGACCATTTCTCTTGTTGGAATCATGATCATGAAGTGTTTCTGAGCAAGATTGGACGTGGATTTGGAGGAATTCGTGCCAGTTTTGACCATACATGAAGCTTGAAGCATTAATGGAAATTTCAAATTCTACCGGATTCGTGCTTGTTTGAGCTTCAATCTCTCCATCAATCATCTCAACAATCATTGTAGAAGAGCTTTGGACCATTGCTGAGCCTTGTAGCACGAGTTTCCACTTGCTGTTCTTCAAGACGTCAAGTTTCGATCTCACTAATTCTTAAATTCATTGTTATATTTGTGTAGATCTTGTGTTGGTGATGATTCTGAGCAAAAAATCAATTGAAATGGTGCATTATTGAGCTAGTTATGGTTGATTCAAGTTTTGTGCATAAACTTTCTTTTGCTCGATTCTATTTGTTTGTGTTGATTCATGCTTAGCCAATACTCGATCCATTATCTCCATTGAAAGTGCTACATGTTGATGTAATTACTTTGAATTTCTGGAAAAAATTTCTGGAAATTTGTTGAAGCTTGCACACTGTTCATCTTCTTCCTCACGAAGAAGATGAAGATCATCCTTAGGCCACGGTTTTCCAGTTAGCAACGGTTTCTGGTTTATTTCCCATGTTGTACTAGGGCTTCATCATCATTGGTCCACGCCTTTGCCACATTGCATTTCCATTGGTTTACAGCGCGTTGACTTGGCCAAGCAAGCAATTGACTGCCACCTATTAAATGAAACGGTGCGTTTTAGCACCTGGCGCGCGCCACATTTTGAAAATCAACCGTGTTCGATTCTGGCTTGGCTCCATATTTCAAATGTTCATTTCATTTTATGCATTTCCCTCCACTTTTCCAATGCCATGTCCATTTTTATTTTTATTTTTATTTCAACTTAGAAAAGCCATAATAAATTGAAAAATGCATCAATTCATCTCCAATTTTTTGCTAATTGTTCCTTGGTTTGTCTATTTTTTAATGATCATGATTTCCAAAATTGTGCATGGCTGGATTTTATTTGGCTCTAGGTTATGTGATCATGTATCCATTTGTGACCTTGCCTTGCTTATCTTGTTGTGAAATGCTTGTTTTTAGTCTAATGAACTTGAAATTTTGCATGTTGATTCTAGACACATTGATGGACATTTTGGTTTTGGTTTGACATTTTTCCCATGCTCCATTTCTGTTTTATGCTTGTGTTAACATGGTGTGACAATTTATGTCACACATTTGGTTGTCTAACTTGTATAATGTGATTTCCATGCCAAATGATCTCCAATGTTTCTGATTTTTTGTGTGATGGATGTTGTTGATGTCTTGATTGCGCATGAATTTTTCCAGAATTATTTGAATCATTTCTGTTTTGATTGAGAATTTTCATTCATGATGATCATTTGGATGCCTTGAATTGGTCTTTGACTTATCTTGCACATGAAATGAACTTGATTATTGATTATGATTTGGTACTTTTTAGGATTTGTTCTTGAGTGAATAAACATGCTTTGTGTTGAGTTTGAGGTTCTGTTTTAGATTTTTGATCCTCTTTTGACCCTAGGCTTTGACCTAGTGGTTTGGACTTACCATTTGGGTTGTGAATTTCAGGTTCAAGTGTACATTTCCATGATTGGAGTAGCTCCTTCATTTAAGCTTGGTCAATTGCTGTCATTTGCTAACCTTTGTGTGTTTTGTAGGATTTGAGGACAATTCATTTGTGTTTGCCTTATGCCTTGCACCATTGTTGCCTGATTGGATTTGTCTGTCTGTGTGATATTAACTGTTGATTGTTTATCTGAAAGTTGTACTGATTGGTTTAGTTGTTTTCACAGGTACTTAAGTTGCTTTAAGTTCCTTTGAACTTTGCTTTGCTTGCTTGTGGTTTGCATACCGCTGAGGTATAATTCCTTGATCTTCATGTAGTCTGGAAGACCTATTGTTATTGGTAGGCACCTGTCTGAAGCCCCCCTTAAGAGGCAATGCTTGTGGATGTTTAATTTTGTGCCAAGCAGGTTAAGTCCTCTCAAGAGGCAATTGGCAGATAAAAGGGATGTGCAATCCATCCCCTGCTATTCAGTTGTGTCATTCACTTTGCTCACACACCATATGTTGATGCATCTTGAATAAGAACCCAAGATCTTGTTGTGTCAATCATGTGGAGAAGAGTTCCCTCATTCTGAACTCCCACACTTTCTATTTTGAGTCATGCTCTCCCAGGCCAGGGATAAGAGCTATGAGGCATAACCCTCATCTCCCATTTCATCTACTTCACCCTAACTCTCAATGTTAGGGTTAAGAGCTAAAAACACCCCATTCCAGTTGGCTTGTTTCTACAGCCTAGCCTTGTATGAGCCAATTGTTTGCATATAGTGTGTGTGCTTGCTTTATTGTGCTTGTATTTGTTTGATTGTGCTGTTTAGGCTAGCTTGCTTCTTGTGCAAGTTAGGATAGAGACCTCAACATAGGGATCTTTTACATGATGACTACTAGGCTCGAGTTAGTCTCCCTTCTAGTTTGTCATTTCCCAGTCTCTGGTTAGGTTAGAAGTTCTTTCCTTGTTAAGGGGAACTAGGTCGCCCTGATCCTCATACCAGATGAGGTACGTAGGCAGGAGATGACCAGATCTCTCCGGGCGCCCTTTTTTCTTTTTCAACCCCTGTGTGTGTGTTTGGAGTCTGACGTAAGTCCAGCGATTGGAAGTTGGTTTCCTGTGTGTGTTTGTTTGTTTGGAGTCTGACATAAGTCCAGTGATTGGCAGTTGGTTTCCTGTGTGTGTGTTTGTTGGTTCAGAGTCTAATGTAAGTCCAGCGATTGGCATTCGGTTTCCATGTTTGCCTGTTTGTGTGGAGTCTGACGTAAGTCCAGCGATTAGCAGTCGGTTTCCTGTTTGTGTTTGGTTTGGCGTGTGTTAGCCGAGCTACGAGTGCTCTGATTCTTTCTCTGGTTAGAGAAGATACGTATGCATAGGATGCGATGTCCTAGCGAGCACGTTTCCCATTTCCCCGAACTACGTCGACTCTGATGTTTGTGTCTGACAAACTACGTAGGCCCAGGATGCGACATCCTGCCGAGTCATCTTCTTCCGTCTTTCACGCCAGGTTTGTGCAGTTTTTGAGCAGTTTATTAGCAACCTTATTCTATTCTTTCGAGCGTAGATCCCGTCGAGTACGATGGATGTGTAGGGGTGCTAATACCTTCCCTTCGTGAGACCATTCCTTTCCAGGTTTACTTCGAGCGTTTCCTTTCCCTCCTTTGGGATAAATAACGCACGGTGGCGGCTCTGTTTTTTCATTTTCCCGCCGGTTTTTCGCGTAATGCGACACTATGGGGATACAATCACACCACACAAACACGTACAACATGAAGTGAACACACCAACAAGGGGGCTCAAACATCAAGTGTGAGGCTTTAGTCAAGGGGTCATATAAACCTCGACAAACAAGTCGGGCTTTAGTCAATGGGTCATATCAACCTCGATAAACAAGCCAACTGCAGGGTATGAAGGCTCTTAACCACTAACATTGAGAGTTAGGGTGAGCAGATGAAAGGTAATGAGGATTGGACCTCATAGCTCTTAACCCGGGCCTGGGTGAGCTTGAATCAATGAAAACGTGGGGATCCAGAATGAGGGACCCTACTCCACTTGACTGACTCTATATACAAGGATCTTGGGTTAGGTTCAAGAGCCTCAGCACGTAGTGCGAGCATAATGAACGACTCAAACGACTAGCAGGGGACTGACTGCTAGTCCCTTCTATCTGCCAATTGCCTCTTCACATAGGAGGACTTGAAGTACATGGCACAAAAGTAAACAAACACAGTCATTTCCTCTTAAGGAGGACTTCAGCTAAATGCCTGCCAAAAGAAACGACAGGGCTTCCAGACTACATGGAGTTAGAGGATGATTACCTAGGTGGTATGCCAACCACAAGCAAAGCACAACTCAAGCAATAAGCTAAAGCAACTAAAGTACCTGTAAGAAAGTCAAACAAGTCAATATTCACATTCAGACAAACCAAACAGTCAATTAACAATGCTACAACCAATATTCACACAAGGCAAGTCAACAACTCAAGTGAGTTCATCACCAAGGGTCCTACAACACAACCAAGGTTAGTGGACAAAGCAAATTTGCATCTCAAATCATAAGATTGCATCAACCACTAGAGCTAGGCTTGAACCTGAAATACAAAGCTCAAAAGATGAGTACAACCACTAGTACCAAGACTAGGGTCAAAGGCAAAGCAAAAAGTCAGAACAACAACCAATATTCAACATGAAGCACATTTATTCAAGTAAGAACATGTCCTAAAAAGGACCAAGTCTAAAGCATTAAGCAAAGTCATCACATGAGCAAGATATGGCAAAGGCAATTACAAAGCTCACAATTGGACATCAAGAATCAAAATTCCATATTAAAACAGAAATGGATCAAACAATCATGAAAATTTTTATGTGCATACAACATGTCAAACACAATCGTCATGCCAAAAATTGGAATCAACAGAACTCAATTGACCTAGAAATGAAAATGAACAAGTATGACATCAAATTGTGTGACGCACATTGTCACACCATGCATCCATGTGCCTAAAACTGAAATGGAAAATGCTAAAAATGCACAACCAAGCCTCAAAAATCATGCAACATGTTGGGAATCAGCATACCAAATTTCAAAGCAATTGGGCAATGTATGAGCATTCCACAAATCATCTAGCAACACATGTCACATTTGCATACATGTTCAAATAACAATCCATAATTAAAAATCCAGAAATGATAAAATCAAGAAATCACAACCACAAAATAATAGACTTTCAAATGATCATGTGAGAAAAAATTTGGATTTAATTGGGATCATTTTCTATTTGTTATGAATTTTTGAATTTGGATGAAGATAAAATGAATTAATGTGACAACATATGAAGCAATGTTAATTAACATGACAAACTGGCGCTGCATCCTGGAGGAATCGAACTGGCTACCTAAGGTTCACAAGGCGCGCTCAGGAAAAATGAATTGGAATAATGAAACTACACCAAGCCAGGAATCGAACTGCCGCTTGGAACATTACATGCGTTATGCTTTGAACGCAGCGTTTTAGTAAAATAAAGTTAATTAACATGTTCCCGCCTGGATTCGAACCGAGGCCAGTCACGTTCATACAAATGCACAGTGAACCCTAACCAGACGGCGGCGAGACTATTCACCAGCGGTGGTTTCCACCATCTCCTTCGTTGAGACGGTGGCTGTACAGTGCACCTCAACAATTTTTTTTGCAGAAATTGGCATAGCTTATATCAATGAACTCGTCTCTTCAAGCACAACAAGAATCTAACCTCCATTAAACCTAATTCTCATTAACAAATGCAAATCGAAGGAAAGAAAATTGCATGGCAAAACTTTAAATGAACATATTTCATGCAATTCTCAATCGTTTTCAACGAAATTAGCATCAGAATTCTCATTGTTCCAAGATCTACACAACTATGGTAATAAAAACAAGAATTAAGAGGATCGAATTTCTGACCTCTTGAAGAACAGTCAATGGAAACAGTGGATTCAAGGCTTCTCCAGCTCCAAATCTTCTCCTCCAACTCTGATATGAAGCTTTGCACACGAATGGATGCTTGAAATGGCTTGGATCTTGATCAAATTGCACCTTCCATCTTCATGTTCTTGAGCTCAATGTGCTTGAATCTTGGTGAAATTCTTCAATCCAGCACTCAATTCCTACTATATGATGATCCAGGAACAAGATTATGCAATAAAAATCATGTGTTATGTGAAGAATTTTGGAATTTGGATTGAGAGAAAAATTGGAGGGAAAAATGTGATCTAGATCTAGAATGTGTTAGAATGAGCAAAACAGTTACAATTAAGCTTTTGTATGATGTGTTAATTATGCTGTAATCATGATTAGGCATTGGCTAATGAAATTTTAATGAAAAATGAGGTGTTATGCACAATTGGAAAATTCACCCTATGCATGGTGAATGAACGTGAACAGTACCATGTGCCTGCTCAAAATCACTTAAAATCATCTCATGCACATGTTGGAATGGTTAAAAAACTCATATGATCAACCAAATTTGAATTTGGTATTTTCCCTCCAAAATGGGCATGCATGAACAAATGAGTATATGAGATAATTTCATGCAATGCAATGATGTATTTGGAAAATATGAGTCATAAGGAGCATAATGCAAAAAGAGGGACTCAATTTGGAACTTTGAATCAAAAGTTATGGCATTTTGAAGTTCCAAGCATACTTTGCAATCATTCGTTCATAACTTCTCAACCATTCATCAGATGCTCATGATCTTGGATTTTTTGGAAATAGGAGAGAAAGATCTTCAACTTTCATGTTGACTAAAAATTCATTTGAAGCTCCTTTGGTGTTGGAAAGTCAAGTTGAATGTGGTCCAAAAACTTGCCATTTTTGGAAACTTTGAATTACAGGTCACTTTCCATTTTTGGAAACTTTTGATTTGACTTCAAAATCTTCAAGGTAGATGTTTGACATGATGAATAGGCCTCTTTTGGACATGAGTGAAGTGTCTCAAACCATTTCTCCACCTCCTAGCCCTCAGTTGACTGCACAGTTGACTTTCATGGGCCTCAGATGACCTGGACATGTACTGATGACTTTTGAGCCTCTACCACTTGGTCAAGTTGCTTCAAAATGAACCTTGGTTCATATAAGCTCTCTAGAATACTCATGTGGCCTTCAACTCAAGGAGAACCTTGCCTTTTGCACTGATGATTCTCTTGATGCCAATGTGGAATGCAATGATGCAATGCAAGATGCAATGTTAATGCAATCTTAATGTAATGTTAATGACCTAAGAATGAAATGAATGCATGAATGGGGGGTGCAAATTTGAGGTGCTACAGCTGGTTAACAGTTATCTCTGGTGGAACATAGGCCATATTCAGTACTTTCAACAAGGCTGTTATGTGCGCCTCAGGGCACATCAATAATGAGAGAATGGAGATCTTTGAGGGTGTCTGATTTAGCTGGTCGACTACCTTGTAGTCATTTTTCTTGATAATCCTCACAAACTCATCCACTTCCTTCTCGAATGCGGTCTTAGGAGGAACTTCCTCAGTAGTAACCTCTTCGGTGGCTACCTGTTTTCCTTTAGCCTTGGCAGCTGCCCCAGCTTCAGTATTCGTGCGCAATGTTGATGGTGCAAATAGGCGTCCACTGCGAGTGAAGCCACCAACCCCTCCAACATTGTCTACAACAGAGCTACCAATGTCAATGTCTTCCCTGTTAACTTTCTGCCCCTGGCAGTAGATATCAGCCCCATAGTGCCACGGGATAGCACTGTCTTTCTCATACGGAACTGGTCCTGGTACCGTGATGGTGACCGGACTAACCAAAGCCGGTTGAGGGCTGTCAGAGTAAATTATAACTGGTGCTGGACTTTTGATGTTTACCGTTGTTGGTTTTGTACTTTCTGGGAAATAAACTGTTGTCGGAGCGGGTCTCTCGGGAACATATATTTCTTCTGGAGTGAAATAAATCGTCACTGTCGACACATCATTCTTCACTGGACGGGTCTGATCGAACTGAAGACAACCTTCATCTTTCAGTTGCTGAATAGCCCTTCTCAAACTGTCACATCCGTTCTCGGCAGCTCGGCAATTTCTGCATTCTTCCCCACAGCCCGGGAAAATCTGTCCTTTCAAAAGTCGGTCTTTAACCACCGATAGGGAAGTCTTCACTTTAGTCACATCAGAAACCAAATTCAAAGTTTCCCCACTATCAACATCATTAATCCTCTGCCCGCCGTGGGCCGGCATCGGTTTTTGGATAACATTAGACACCGGAGAAAAATTGATAGCTTGGACATCTCTCAAATCTTGTACCTTTAGCTGGAGAGCCTTGCAATTATCTGTAGTATGGCTAGGTGCGTTAGAGTGAAAAGCACATCTGGCGTTGACATCATAACCTCTAGGCAAATTATTGGGATCGATTGGTGGAGCCAGAGTTCTTAACGTAACCAGATTCAGGTCAATCAGCCTGGGGAGTAATACAGAATAAGGCATTGGGATTGGCTCAATGACCTGGTCCGTTTGCCTTGGACGTTGTTGATAGTGTCTCTGCTGGCCCGGGTTACCTCCTTGTTCTTGATTGTTGTACCTGGGTTGCGGATGATACCGCGGTTGCTGTTGCGGTTGAGGAGCAGGTGTAGGAATAGTGACTGCGGCCACTTGATCTTGATAATAATTAGGGCTTCCTCTGCCCCTGCCTCTGCCGGCATACACAACGCTTGTCTCGCCTTCTCTTCTTCGCTGACCGTTACCAGCAAACGTTCTCTTGGAACCTGATGAGCTGGAAGCACTATTGTCTTGAATTCGGCCCATCTTCAACAGACTCTCGATTCTTTCTCCAGCAATTACTATCTCTGCAAAGCTGATTGACGGGTAAGCAGCCAGTCTCTCAATATAATTGCCTTGAAGAGTGTTCATGAACATGTCCGCCATCTCCCTTTCAGACATAGGGGGTTGGACGGACGCAGCAATTTGTCTCCAACGCTGAGCATATTCTCTAAAGGTCTCCTTGGCAGTCTGAGACATTCCTTGCAACAATGTCCGATTCGGAGCCAAGTCCAAGTTGTATTTATATTGCTTGACAAAAGCCTCTGCCAAGTCTTTCCAGCTCTTGATGGTAGTACGAGACAAATGAGAATACCATTCACGAGAAGCTCCGGTTAGACTGTCTTCAAAATAGTACATCCACAGTTTTTCATCTTCAGTGTGAGCTCCCAACCTTCCCAAATAAGATTGGAGATGAGTGCGTGGGCAAGAAGCCCCGTTGTATTTCTCAAAAGTAGGGGGTTTGAACTTGTGAGGGATCCTTACTCCCTAAACCAAACCAAGATTTGTGACATCAAAACCTAAGGAATTTTGAGACTCCGAAGATTTGAGCTTCTCAGCAAGCTCATCCATACGGCGAGTGGTCTCGTGAGCTTCGTCGTGCATAGAGAATTGATCATACTGATAATCTTCAGTAACGGGGCGCCCGTTAATCCGAATTCCTTGATTCACATTGTACCTTCCGCCAATACCATTTCCAACATTCCCCGTGTTGCCAACATTACCCGGGTTTCCATCAGCATTTGCGTTACCCGCGTTACAAGTGTTCACAGGGTTATCAGCGTTCCCAGGGTTTCCAGGGTTACCAGGGTTTCCCTCAGCATTTGGTATCTCTACCTTTGGATCGGGCCTCGGTTGCTCAACCAATTCCCTCAGCTTTTCCTGGCCTTCTGCCATACCAGTCATCAATGTCATGAACTGATCCATCCTTACACGCATATCAGCCAGCTCTTTCTATACCTGGTCCATTGCTAGTTGCTGAAGATTTTCCTTTGTCGGGTACCTGTGGACTCGCTTGGGACCAATAATGCCTGAGACAGGGAACAAACATTAGACACTGCGGTTACACCTGCAAAACAAACAAGGGTTAGTATGCATGGTATGCGATGCACTGCTTCTTCAATTTCAAGGCACCCCCCTTAAAAAGGGAATACCCTGCAAATGAATAAGCATGAGATGTTGGATGCAAATATGCAGATGATGTTATGTAATGCATGACATGGGAATCAGGATTGCTGGATCCGCTTGAACATCTGTCAGGTTGCACTGTCTGGAGAGAAACCCACTGAGTAATATAATACAAGGTCAAAACTCTGCTCCAAAAAACCGGGTTGGTTGGAGGTTAAGTTTTCCTGAATTTAGCCCGCCCCTCACATGTAGGTTCTAAGAACAGAAGTTCGTCAACTTCGGCCCTTCAGTCAAGAATAATACGTTTACCACTGAAGGTTTGGCATTATTACGAGATAAAAGACCTATGCTGACTCCCCTCAACAGGATATCCTAATAGCAAGTTCCCAGCCTCGGGGTCCTCGGATTGAGTAGTGAGAATGCGCCCACCAGAGCTAACATAAACGCGTCTCGGAGGAGAGGCCTCGACTGAGTTCTCGGGAAATGGTCACCAGAGTCAACGATTTCTAGAGGAACATCATGTCGTTATGGAACACCCATAGAACAGAATATATCCAAAAGAAACCTCGTCTGGATGTGGGTCCTCATGAACGACTTAACGTAGCAACACGCCACGCAAGCCTCATGACTTTCCACTCTAAAACTTGTCTGTACACTCAAGCCTGGGTAATGGGCTTATCTCTCATAGAACATCCCATCCCAACAAACAAACAAACAGAGCCAACAGATACAAGCAAGTGCTGAAAAATAAATAACTGTACAAAGAATAAATACCCAATAAACAAGCAACCTACAAAAGCTAGGAGGGACTCGCTTAGGGAAACCGGGTCCCCAACAGAGTCGCCAACTGTCGCAACCTGCGAAAAAACAACCGGCGAAAAGAAAAACAAAAGAGTCGCCACCGTGCGTTATTTATCCCAAAGGAGGGAAAGGAAACGCTCGAAGTAAACCTGGAAAAAGGAAAAGGAAAAGACAAGGTCTCGCAACCAAATCTTGGGTTCGGGAGTCGATTATGCGAAGGGAAGGTATTAGCACCCCTACGCATCCGTAGTACTCTACGGGATCCACTTTTGTTGTTCTTGTCTAAAGGGTGTGGGTTTATCTAATGTACTATTTACTAAAAGAGGGGTCAAAAGAAAATGACTCGCACAGATGTCGCATCCACTGCATACGTATCTCATCTGAATATGAGAATCAGAGTCTTCGTAGCTCGGCTACCTAAGGGTTAGGGATGAGTGTGCTCGCTAAGACATCACGTCTTATGCCTACGTATCTCATCTGGAATGAGAATCAGAGCAAGTCGTAGTTCGGCTAACTACGGGTTAAGTTTTGGGATGAACGACGTTACTACGCAATCTACCGGATGCTCGACCTTTGGAGACTTACTCGCCTGTAGTAGAAGGAGTAAACGTGTTCTTAGGAGAAGAAAAATCAATGAGTTTGTTTGTGTTTTAGGAACGCTCATGCAAAAGGGGTAATGAGGATAAGACCTCATAGCTCTTAACCCTGGACAGGGTGAGCTCATGACAAAAAGTGGGGGTTCAGAAAGGTGGAACCCTCTCCACTGACTGACCGGACAAAAGATCTGGGGTTTTTGTTCTGAAGCATCGACACGTAGTGTGATCTTAAAGAACGACGCACTGAATAACGGGAGATTGACTATTGATCCCTCTTATCCGTCAATTGCCTCTTCATGGAGGTCTTTAGGCAAAAAGTAGTAAAATGCGGGAAAGATAAAGGGGGTTAAGAGATCTACCACACGGATAAAGATCCGAAGCAACAGCAAATAAAGAGATAAGAAACCCAGATCTCTCTCAAGCTAGCACCATCAAAAGAAAACGAGTCAGTACAGGTAATCGGAATAAACCTCCAGGTGGAATCCCACAAATAAAGTGGAACACCAGGCAAGCCATCTCTGCAAGAGTCATATGAGCCCTCACAAAACAAAACTCAACAAACAGGTTAGAGAAACAAGATAGGGTAATCAAGAGTTTCCCCCAAATCAAAATGTAACCACATGAATCATGTCAATAAAATTCACAAAAAGCTCACAAAAAGCAACCAAGGGTAGGAGGCCTAAACCTCTTGTCAAACAAATGCATTAAAAGGGTATCAAAAATTTCAGGATGAAAGTATAAAGTAGTGGAAATAGGGCATACCTGATTGGGGAGGATCGATTGAAATTGAATGGCACGGTTGGGTTTGCAAAGCACTCTTAGGATTTATATGAGAGGGAATTGGATCTTTGCAGATGAGTTCCCTTCAGTCTCTGGAGGTTGCTCTGAACTCTGTTAGCTCTTCTCTCACTATCTTTTTCCCAGGGTTTTTTGGGAGATGGAAGTCTAGAATTTATAACCTGATTTTTGTGGACCTGTGGGCTCAAATGAGAGAGGCCCAAGTCCAAAAATTTTCTGTTATATTTTATTTATTTCATTTTTTATTGTTTTTTTTTTGTTTTTTTTTGTTTTTTTTATTTTTTTCTTTTTTTTCTTTTCGAAAACACATGGGTTTCGCCTAGCAAGCATGACAGTTCAAGAAATTCCTCTGAGCGTAGGTGATTCTGGTGGCTTTTCTTGGGACTCGCTAGGCGATCCATTCTGCTCGCCTAGCGAGCATGACAGCTCATGAACAAACTTTTGCTCCTTGAAGATTAACGTTTTGACTGACGAATAGACCCCATTTGAACCTGTTGGAAGTATCTCAAGTCTTTCCCTTGTGTTGACTGATCATCTATATAGAATCCACAAAGTGTCCTGGATGATGTTCAAGCTTCTTGGAGCGAATCCCGATTGACATGATGAAATGCAATGTATCTAATTCAGATTGATAATGATGAAATGCAATGTGAAATGTTAAATGACCTAAAAAATGAATGCATGAATGAGGAGGGAAAATTTTGGGGTGTTACACATGCATCGAACATGTAACCAACGACTATTGTCGACGTTTATTTTAGCACTAGTATATTTATCAGGCCTATGCCTTGAAATACAAGATCACAAAAATCTCATTCATTCTCTATAAAACTAGAGTACCCGATTCCTCGGGCCAAATAGTTTATGAGAAATGTGAGTCTGTGTCTACTCTTCAGATCCTCTGCAAAACCTTTGTATTTCAAGCATTCACAATTAATGTCATTTACTTCATTTACTTTATTTATTGCTTTTTATCTTTATCAAATTTTTATTCCTTGCATCCAGTTGGGTTATTACCTAAGCGTTTTAAATCCAAATCACACATTTTTCATTGTATATTTTCTTTACACAAATTGTGTTTGAGATTTTTCGAGTTAATCTTGTAGGTGAACTAAACTCATGATTGTTTAATAAAAACACCAGTAAACACTCCCCCGACTTCAGTCATTTCATACAATTCTTGGGGGAAACTGTTATGTGTCGGTCAAAGATCCAGGATCCACTACTCCGTGTCGGCCAAAGACCTGGGATCCACTGCTTCAAGCTGACAAAAGTCCTAATAGAACGGGGCTCATTAACTATTTTACTCTGTCTGACCCAAGGTATAAATAACTTCATAAGGGGTTATAAGATAAACAATCTCTAATCTTCACTTTCACTTCAACTATCTTGAATTAAACTCACCACGACCAGACGTCAACGGACAAATGGGAAGAGAAACCACGACCAGACATCAACAGATGAATGGGAAGAGAAACCACGACCAGACATCAACAGATGAATGGGAAGAGAAACCACGACCAGACATCAACAGATGAATGGGAAGAGAAACCACGACCAGACATCAACGGATGAATGGGAAGAGAAACCACGACCAGACATCAACAGATGAATGGGAAGAGAAACCACGACCAGACGTCAACGGACGAATGGGAAGAGAAACCACGACCAGACATCAACAGATGAATGGGAAGAGAAACCACGACCAGACGTCAACGGACGAATGGGAAGAGAAACCACGACCAGACATCAACAGATGAATGGGAAGACTCGATGTTTACCGACATCGAAAGATGATGTTTACCGACACCAAAAAAGGGCGACCCACACGGGGATCAACACGACACTCACCAGTATCGTAAGGATGGCATCTACATGCGTCAAAACAAGGCAGACGCTTGCCGGGGACTACGCTGGGGAGTCGATCAAGCTTTCCTTTCACGGACGGGTGAGGAAATAAACCTCTCCGGAGATTATCAATTCTTAATGCTATCAAGAGCAACCGCTGCAAATGTGCAATACGGATGTTGAAAATGATCCGCCTCTGCTGGGGATATAATCCAATCTGGTTTAACACATGTATGCATATGTTTGAGTTTTCTATGGCGTAATGCTCCATATTGGTTGGAAATGCTACGCATTTTGAGGATGCAAATGCAAATGATGATTACTATATGCAAGATGCAAAGGGAGGAACTCCTGCTGGGAAAGCGAACGATCACTGTGCTGAGCCCACCAATCCTGATTCGATCTTCCAACTCTGTGGGGAGACGCAACAAATCTGCTGTGGATACTTGCTGATCTGACATTCTCGAAATGGCAGAGAAACCAACTCAACTGGGGAGCCACTTGTTGGGAAAACTCCTACCTCTCGATCATACTGGGGAATGGCACTTGCTGGGGAGAGGATAATCCTTACCGGGCACGACCTCCATCGAACCCGATCCACTTGGGGACTCCGCTGGGGGGAAACAACCAATGCAAACCTCCGCTGGGGAAACAACCACCTTCAGACTTGCTAGGGAAAAACATTCTCAACCCTGCTCGAGATTACAGCGAACTCCAGACCTGGCTGGGGGAACTACAAACTCAAACCTGCTCGGGATTACAACACTTCAGAACTGGTTGGTGAGGAACAAACTACCCACATACCCATCCGCTGGGGAAATAACAATCTTTCGGCTTGCTGGGGAACTAACAGTCCTCAGACTTGCTGGGGAACGACATTCTCGACCCTGCTGGGGATTACAGCAACCTTCAGGCTCGGCCGCTGAGGGATATCGTTCTCGAATTTACTAGGGAGACAAGCCCTGTCTTGCTTTGGATAACCCAACTTCTCACACTACTGGACAGTGCTGAAACACCTTTGAACAACCAGTGGCTTATCTGCTTTAGCTAGTAATCAAAGGTAGTAACCTGCAAAACAGCAAGACATACATGCCCCAGGGGATTGTATAGACAAGATACACCCAAGTGTACTCAACATTCAAAATGATTTTCAAATGTTTTATTTTTCTGCACGTTATTGTCTAGCCTTTATGTTTTTTATATGCAATGTGTATAAAAAATTCGGACGTTTTTGCAAACAAAACAGTAAAATAAAAACAAGAGAGCAATTTAACTGAATAACGACTTTTATTGATTGAAAATGGCCTATAAAGGCAAATACATCAGGAAGCAATTCCTAGGAAGAGGTAATTGCGCCAAAACAGGAAAATAAACTATCCTATTGGCAATGTGAACACGGCATCCACTATTTTCCAACTCTGTTATGACTCACAGATCCTCAATTTTCTCCAAATTCCCTGCTTTCTGAGAAGAATGATTGGACCGGTCACATCCTTCGAGATGGTAGACGTTGAAGCGCGATGAAGTACAGATAACTCAGACTGTAGTCTTCGCTTTAATCCCTCTATTGCCTGGATCGCCTTTTCAGGTTTTCAATCCACCGGGATACCCCTTTTTGCCTAAGCCGCCTTTGCAGGTTTTCGACTTACCAGGTGTACAATCTTTTTATTCTTTATCCCTAATTTTTTCCCGAACCTTTTTCTTTTTTCTTGGTTCGCCGGGATGCCCTTTTTTGCCTGGACTCTTTTATTCTTTTCGTCCAGCGGGTCTCTTTATGCGAAGTATTTTTTGACTACATCTGAGTTCACAAGGGACGGAAAATCTTCACCATCCATAGTTGTCAGCATCAAGGCTCCACCAGAGAAAACCTTTTTAACAACATATGGACCTTTATAATTCGGAGTCCACTTGCCCCTATTATCTGTACCGGGAGGAAGGATCCTCTTCAATACCAAATCACCTGTCTGATAGCTTCGAGGATGCACTCTCTGATCAAAGGCTTTCTTCATCCTTCTCTGATACAGCTGCCCATGGCACACGGCTGCCAATTGCTTCTCTTTAATAAGGCTCAACTCATTAAACCTTGTCCGAATCCATTCAGCTTCGTCTAGCTTGACATCCAGCAGGACTCTCAGAGAAGGAATCTCCACTTCAACAGGTAGGACAACTTCCATACCATACACAAGGGAATAAGGGGTTTCCCCGGTCGACGTACGTACTGAGGTACGGTACCCATGCAAAGCGAAAGGCAACATCACATGCCAATCCTTGTACGTCACGACCATCTTCTGCACAATCTTCTTGATGTTCTTGTTTGCCGCCTCTACAGCACCATTCATCTTTGGTCTGTAAGGAGAAGAATTGTGATGTTTTATCTTAAAATCTCTGCAAAGTTCTTTCATCATCTTGTTATTGAGGTTCGAACCATTATCAGTAATGATTCTCTTAGGCACCCCATAACGACAGATAATCTCTCTCTTAATGAATCGGGCAACCACTTTCTTGGTGACATTGGCATAGGAAGCTGCTTCCACCCATTTGGTGAAGTAATCGATCGCAACCAGGATGAAGCGATGTCCATTAGAAGCAATGGGTTCAATCTTCCCAATCATATCGATGCCCCACATCGCGAATGGCCAAGGAGAATTCATGACATTCAGAGGGCTTGGTGGTACATGCATTTTATCTGCATAGATCTGGCATTTATGGCACTTCCGAGCGTACTTGAAGCAATCAGATTCCATGGTCATCCAAAAATAACCGGCTCTTAACAACTTTTTGGACATTGCATGACCACCAGCATGGGTACCGAAAGACCCCTCGTGTACTTCTGGCATTAACATGTCTGCTTCGTGTCTATCCACGCATCTGAGCAGAACCATGTCAAAGTTCCTTTTGTACAACACATCATCCTGATTCAAATAAAAGCTTCCAGCTAGCCTTCTCAGGGTCTTCTTGTCATTCTTTGACGCTCCTTCAGGATACTCCTGGCTTTTGAGGAAATTCTTAATATCATAGTACCACGACTCCTCATCAACAACAGACTCGTCTGCAAACACATACGCATGCGTCTCGAGTCGATTCACAGCAACGTGTGGCACATGATTATGCCAATGGACTTTAATCATAGAAGATAAAGTAGCCAAGGCATCAGCCATCTGATTTTCATCTCGGGGTACATGATACAACTTCATTGTTTTGAAGAAAGTCAGGATCCTTCTGGTGTAATCTCTGTAAGGAATCAAATGCGGCTGGTGAGTATTCCAGTCTCCATTGACTTGATTAATCACTAGAGCGGAATCTCCATAAATGTCCAGAGTTTTGATCCTTAGATCGATGGCTTCTTCAATCCCCATGATACAAGCCTCGTACTCAGCTTCGTTGTTGGTTACCTCAAAAGTCAACCTGGCAGAAAAAGGTAAGTGTGCACCTTTAGGATTGATGAGTACTGCCCCAACACCATTTCCATTCACATTAACCGCCCCATCAAACATCAGTGTCCACTTGTCATCAGGATCCGGTCCTTCCTCGACAAGAGGCTCTTCACAATCTTTCATCTTTAAGTACATGATGTCTTCATCAGGGAATTCAAACATCATCGGCTGATAATCATCAATCGGTTGCTCGGCAAGGTAATCAGACAGAATACTAACTTTGATGGCCTTTTGTGACGTATACTGGATATCATACTCAGTCAAAATCATCTGCCAACGAGCCACACATCCGGTAAGAGCCGGCTTCTCAAAGATGTACTTTACTGGATCCATCTTAGAAATCAACAAGGTAGTATGGTTCAACATATAATGTCTTAGTCGGCAAGCAGCCCATGCCAAAGCGCAACAAGTTTTCTCGAGCTGCGAATATCTTATTTCACAGTCGGTAAACTTTTTGCTAAGGTAGTATATAGCATGCTCTTTTCGACCAGACTCGTCATGCTGTCCCAATACACACCCCATCGAATTCTCTGTTACTGAAAGGTACATTATCAGAGGCCTCCCAAGAACTGGAGGTATAAGGATTGGAGGTTTCTGCAAATATTCTTTTATTTTATCAAAAGCTTTTTGACAGTCATCATTCCACCTGATTGCTTGATCTTTTCTTAGCAATTTGAAAATCAGTTCACACGTGGAAGTTAGGTGAGATACGAGCCGTGCAATGTAGTTCAATCTCCCTAAAAACCCACGAACCTGCTTTTCCGTTCTTGGTACAGGCATTTCTTAAATAGCTTTTACTTTTGCTGGATCAACCTCAATCCCTTTCTCACTGACAATGAAGCCTAACAACTTACCGGATCTCACCCCAAAGGTACACTTGTTTGGATTTAGCCTCAGTTTGAACTTTCTCAGTCTTTCAAACAACTTCTGCAGGTTTACCAAGTGCTCCTCTTCTGTCTGAGACTTCGCAATCATGTCATCCACGTACACTTCAATTTCTTTGTGCATCATGTCATGAAAGAGAGTCATCATAGCCCTCTGATAGGTAGCACCGGCATTCTTCAGCCCAAATGGCATCACCTTATAACATAATGTGCCTCAAGGTGTAATGAATGTCGTCTTTTCCATGTCTTCTGGCGCCATCTTGATCTGATTATAGCCAGAAAATCCATCCATGAAAGAGAAAACCGAGGATTGAGCAGTGTTATCAACCAATACATCAATGTGAGGTAATGGGAAATCATCTTTCGGAATGGCTCTGTTTAAATCCCGGTAATCGACACACATCCTGACTTTACCATCTTTCTTTGGCACGGGTACAATGTTGGCCACCCAAGGGGGATAGTTGGTAACTGCCAGAAAACCTGCATCCCACTGTTTCTGAACTTCCTCTTTGATTTTGACAGCCATATCAGGACTAGTTCTGCGAAGCTTCTGCTTTACCGAGGGACAATCTTCTTTGAGAGGTAGCTTGTGCACCACAATATCTGTATTCAACCCAGGCATATCTTGATACGACCATGCGAATATCTCCACATAATCTCACAGCATTTCAATCAGCCCTCTCTTGATAGTTTCCTTTAAAGCAGCCCCGATCTTGATCTCTTTCCTGGCGTCCTCAGTACCAAGGTTGACGATTTCCAACTCTTCCTGATGAGGTTGAATGACCATTTCCTCCTGCTTCAATAGTCTGACCAATTTTTTGGGGAGTTCACAGTCTTCTTCGCTCTCCTCTTCGGTTTGGTAAATGGGATTATCGAAATCATACTGAGCCATAACAGAACTGTTTTTAATGGAGTCCGCAAGATCGATTCTGCATGAACGATGTTTAATGCTTTATTTTAGAAAAAAGTTCAAGAAAGTCACAAAAACAAAAAACATTGCCATTTTATTATTTTGAAAATGAAAATAAAAACTGAAAGACAGTGAGCACAAAGTTGTTTGCAAAACGTCCTTTATTAATGATAATCATTGAAAATCAAACATGATGTGGCCCTACAATGAACCACTACGCCCCGGGAAGAACGTAGGGTTTTTGTGCAGAATGAAAAACAAAAGAAAATTACTCTGTCTGAAGAGTAACTTGGACTATTTCTTTGGCTGTCCAATTGTTGACCATCTCCCCTGGATCACATGGGCGCACCCAGTTGTCCAGATCACAATCGCTGTCACCGTCTTCACTGCCGGCTGCAAAGACATCACCATGATTCATCAACCCAACGCTGGTGAAGGTACTCGGCCCTTTCTGAACACCCTGCTCTGCCTGAAGAGGCTGATAACCAATGCCAAATTTGTCTTCCTTGACGGGCATGTCAACCATCTTGCCCCAGCCTTCTGCATTGCCTGAGTTGACAACCTCCAAAGCTTGCTTGTAGGACGCAATTGAGGCACCTGGCTTCTTCTGTTCAACAAAAGCCACCTTCTCAATCTCAATGGTCTCGAAAGCTTGGCACAGAGTTTCATGAATCTCGCCATCCATCTCTACATACTTGAAAGAGGATAAATGACTCACAAGAATGTCCTCCTCGCCACACACAGTCACAACCTGACCGTTCCACACATACTTCAACTTTTGATGGAGAGTTGACGAAACTGCCCCAGCCCCATGTATCCAGGGACGCCCCAATAGGCAACTATATGCTGGTTGAATATCCATCACATAGAAGATAATATCAAACACTTCTAGGCCGATCTTCACGGGCAACGTGACTTCACCGAAAACAGATCGCTTGGATCCATCGAAAGCACGGACCACAAGATCACTTGGGGTGAGGACAACCCCTTCAACGTCAAGCTTAATCAGAGCCTTCTTGGGCAACACGTTCAAGGAAGAACCGGTGTCAACCAACACATGCGACAACACCGCGCCCTTGCACTCCATAGTTATGTGCAGGGCTTTGTTATGATTGCGACCCTCAGGCGTCAAATCCAGATCTGTGAACCCCAAACCATGTCCCGTACTTACATTTGCAATAACACCCTCGAGCTGGTTGACCGAAATCTCTTGAGGCACGTAGCCAAATTCAACATTTTCAGCAAGGCGTTACGGTGTGCCTCAGAACACAACAACAGAGAAAGATTAGGGATTT
Organism: Lathyrus oleraceus; assembly: GCF_024323335.1. NCBI lineage: Eukaryota > Viridiplantae > Streptophyta > Magnoliopsida > Fabales > Fabaceae > Lathyrus > Lathyrus oleraceus. The sequence goes on along the minus strand of NC_066580.1, from coordinate 353,105,371 downwards.
TCGACGGTGTTTGGTTCAGTTGGTCCACAATCTTATAATCACTTTTCTTGATGATTTTCATGAACTCCTCTACATCTTTCTCAGAAGAACCCTCAGGCACCTCCTTCTGCACTGGTCCTTCCTCAACCACAACTTGCTTCCCTTTTGCCTTAGCAAGAGCCTCGGCATTGCTATCCCTCAGAGTCTGTGGTGCAAACAGACGACCTCTCCTTGTGAACCCTCCAGGTCCTCCCACATTGTCCACAGCCGGACCAACAGTTATTGGAGTTCTATTTGGCACACCAATGGTTACTGGAGCCTGATTCACCGGTCTGATCTGATTCTCTGACCTTCTGTTGCTGCGGAAAGCATTATCATACTTCCACGGAACCGCTCTACTATTCTCAACAGGTCTTCCACCAGCAGCAGCAATGGTGGTAGGAGTACCAACAGTTACCAGTGCAGATATGGTTACCGGAGTACCAATAGTTACGGGTACATTAACAGTTCTTGGAGCACGTCCAGGACCCTCGGACGGTTTGAAGTAAATGGTGACAGTTGACACCTCTCCACGATCTTTCACAACCCGACCAAACTGTAGGCAACCCTCATCCATCATACCCTAGATACCTCTTCTCAACTTCATATAACCATTCTCTTGATCTTCACAGTCTGAACAAGTCTCATCACAACCCGGGTGTAGCACCTCAAATTTGCACCTCCCATTTTGTACATACATTTTCATGATTAGGTCATTAACATTACATTGTCCACTGCATAGCATTGCATTGTCCATTGCCCAAGTGCAAGTTCATCAGTCAAGACTGGTCAGGAGATCCAGTCAAGCAAGCAAGCATGTGCAATTCCTATTGAGGCAAAGCCATAGGATTGGTTCAACAAGTTCATATGATCTAGGGATCATTTTGAAGTGGTTTGGCCAAGGATTGGATGATCAAAGCTCAACAGTCAAGCTGAATTTCATCTAAAACCCTAGAAAGTCAACTGTGGTCAACTGAGCCTGAAATCATGGATTTGAAGGTGGGAGATGGTTTGAAAGGCCTCATTAATGTCCATACAAGTCTCATTTGACATGTCAAATATCAACATTGAAGGATTTGAGGTCAGATGAAAAGTTTCCAAAAATAGTAAGTGACCTGTAATCTCAAATTGCCAAAAATGGAGAGGTCTTCTCCTCAAGATTACATGTCCAAGAAAGCTTCAAATGAAATTTTGTCCAACATGAAAGTTGAATATATTGCTCTCACCTTTCCAAAAAGTCCAAGAACATGAATTTCTCATGTATGGTTGGCAAGTTATGATCAAATCATTGTCAATGGATTTTGAACTTCAAACTTGGATAACTTTCACACCGCAAAGCCAAATGAAGTGGGGTTTTTTGCTACATTCTCCTTTTAACATGAGCTATCATAATCATGCATTACCATTCATCAAATCTCATCACAAAAATATTGCATTTTCCATGTGAATTAAATTTGAATTTGGAGGGAAAAAGATGAATTTGAAAAATAAGCATTGCATTCACTTGGTTTCACTTGCATTTGCCTCCAAAACCATTTGGCAAGTGAATTAAGCATGAAAACGTGTACTGTAGCAGCATTTCCAGGCACATGAGGTGGTTTGGCCAATTTGCACATACACTTGCATCTTCATTAATCATTCACATTTGGCTAATTGGGATTAAGAAAATGATTAGTCCACCATATATATTGATAATCCTAACAGAAAATGCAATTAACACATCATTTGAACCAGATCTAGATCAAATTGCAAAGTCTCACAACTTTTTGCTCTCACATTTTCTGCAAAATTCTTCAAAGTCCTTTGCTATTTCTTCATTGATTCATCATCTACAAGTGCTATTGGATCTTCTGCAAGCAAGGAATCTCCATTTTCGAGCAGAATCTTGGACTGTTAAAGCAAGCATCATCAATGGCAAGTGAAGACTTGAGCTACATCAAGCATCCTTGAGCCTCGATCCTTCTTCCATTCATCAACCTGAGCATTGAAGAACTTCTGTTTGAACATCACAAGGCCAGAAAACTCCAAATCCAGTTCTGCAATCTTTGAAGGTTAGGAATCGATCCTCATAATTCTTGTAATTGTGATGTGCATTCTGTAGATCTTTGATCCATGAGTACATTGAGCTTCGTGGTTTTGATTTTCATTAAGTATTGAGAAAGTTCTTGTGATTTTAAGTTTGATAGCCAAAACTTCTTTTGCTCGATCCGTTCATTATAGCAAGAATTAGGTTAAGTTGATGCTGGATTGTTGATGTGCATGGAAAGACGAGTCTAGTGATATATCCATTTTGCATTTCTGTGAAAAAATGTTCATGACCTGGAAATCTTTGATGAACATGATGAATATGTGAAGAACCCTAATATTTCATTTTCCAGATCGTGTTTGATCCGTGTATTCGCCTGTTTGCATGTTTTTTATGTTTCTCGCCCCATGCACGAGTCATAACTTGCCACGTCGTTTAAATGAAACGACGCGTTTCATGTAGTGGGCGCTCGATTCAAATTTTGAGCCGGTTCGATCCTGCTCCAGCGCATTTTCATTTTAGGCTTTGGCATTTTCTTGTACCTTATGCTTCCATGTTCATGTACATTTCTATGTGTTTTTTTATTTTTTCTCCTCATTCAAAAATTAAATAACTCCAAAAATATTTGCCCAAATGAGATGAGATTTTTTCCATTGTGTTCTTCAAGATCTCTACTATTTTTTGGTGATTTTTACAAAAATTGTGCACGCCTGGATTTTTAGTTTGGCTAGGGAATGTTCACATGTGTTCTTTCATGTACCTTGCTTACCATTTTGCTTGTGAAATAATGATGCTTAATCCAATGGAGCTGAAAATTTATATGCTTAATCTAGACACTTCGATTGATCTTTTGGCATTGAGTTTGCTTTTTTTTCATTTCTGGTTTGTGAGATATGATCTGATCAAGATAGGTCTGACAATGTGTGTCACACCATTTCTTGTCCAACTTGTGGAATTTATTTACCATGCCATATGAACTTCAAATGATCTGAATTTTTGCATGATGTTACTTATGGATGTTAAGCTTGAGTGTGAATTTTTGTAGAATTGCTTATTGCATTTCCAATTTGTTTGATAATTTCTCCTCTGTTTGACCATTTGTGGACTTTTTGTGAGTCATGATCTTATATGATTTGTGAAATTCTTGAAGTTTATTCTATGGACCTGAAATTTTGCACATGTATTCTAGACACCTTGAAGTTTGCCATGGCTTTAGTTTGATGCATTTATCTTGTACCAATTCTGTTTTGTGCTTGTGTGAAGTTGATGCATGATTTTGTGCCCTCATTGAGCTTGTATATGCAAGCCTTGCCTTATGGATTTTAATTGACTTGCTTCCACTTATCCAAATGACTTTAATTTTGGCATGATGATCATGTGATGGATGCTGTTTATCCTTGATTTTTCTTGAGATTTATTGAAGTGTTTTTGAGTTGATGTGGATTGATTCATTCTGTTTGGTCATATGAGCTTCAATTTGCATGCTTTGCACTAAATGCTTTATGAAATGAAATTGGTTGATGATATGAACATGAGACCACTTGGATGTTGTTCTTATTTGATTAAGCTTGATTTATGCCAATTTTCATGTTCTGTTTTGGTTTATTGCTCCCTCTTTGACCCTAGGCCTTGTCCTAGTGGTTAGCCTCTCACATTTGAGCTTTGTTTCAGGTCAAAGAGCACAATTGCTTATACTTGATGATGTGCACTCAATTGGAGTTGGTCCATTGCTTGTTTATGACTAACCTTGAGTTTGTTTTGTAGGCTTTGAGACTTGTACTTAGGCCTTGTGGCTTGCACCTTTGTGCATTGCTTTGCTTGATTGTTGTTTGACTGTGTACAGTTAACTGTTGACCATTGTCTGTTTGACTTTTGTTTGAGTTGTGTACTGATTATGTTGGATTGTTTTCAGGTACCTTAGTTGCTATAGTTCCTTTGTGAACTTGCTTTTGCTTTGCTTGATAGCTTGAGCATTGAGGTATAATGTCTCTAACTCCATGTAGTCTGGAAGACCTGGCAATGCTTGTGATTGTTTAATTTTGTCCCCAAGCAGGAAAAGACCTTTGATAAGGCAATTGGCAGATACAAGAGATGTGCAATCCATCTCCTGCTATCATGTTGAGGCATCCCTTTGCTCACACACCTTGTGTTGATGCATTGCGGATATTAACCCAAGATCCTTGTTCAGTTGAGTCAGTCATATGTGTAGAAGGGTTCCCACTTTCTGAACCCATACATTCTTTTCACTACGCCAAATAAGGGAAAAGAGGGTGCTTATTTTGGCCTATAACAGCGCTTTTAAGCGCCCTCTAAAGTGGCGCTGGCATAGGTAAAGACAGCGCTTTGTTTTCCTGGAGAAAGCGCTGTCTAAAGTGGCCCTTTAAGGGCCATATTATAGTGCGCTTTAAGAAAAAAGCGCCCTCTGGAGTGGTCCATAAAGAGACACCTTAGAGGGCGCTTTCAGGAAAAAGCGCCCTCTAAAGTTGTCAATGTAAAGTGTTTAGAGGGCGCTTTCAGGAATAAGCGCCCTCTAAAGTTGTCAATGTAAAGTGTTTAGAGGGCGCTTTCAGGAAAAAGCGCCCTCTAAAGTTGACAATGTAAAGTGTTTAGAGGGCGCTTTCAGGAAAAAGCGCCCTCTAAAGTTGTCAATGTACAGTGTTTAGAGGGCGCTTTCTGGACAAAGCGCCCTCTAAAGTGTTAGTTATTTTAAAAAAAAATTTGTTTGAAAAACAGTGGATATTTAATTGGTAACCTGTTCGCATGCTGCAAAAGTGTAAAATTCATATTGATTTCATCCTTTAATCCAATGTTATACACCATTAATCCATTGATATATACAACATGAATCCATTTATATACAACATTAATCCTCCATATATACAACATTAATATATGATTCTTTGATCAAAAATATACAACAACATATTCATGATTTAGTAAAATTACAACAACAATATACAACATATATACAACAACAGCATACAACAACAACATTCCATACATATATGTACAACAATATACAACCTAGCTATATGATTCTTTGATCAACAATGAATTGACACAATTCATCCTTGATTTCATCCAAATGAGCTCTTGAGTAAGATTTGTATTCCTCAAAGTACTATAATTAAGAGAATAAAACATATTCATGATTTAGTAACAAATTAGATGAAATATCCGATAATATTAAAATAAACCCTAAGTTATTATTCCATACCATTTTTGGGATGTCTATACGATTCAACGCAATGATGTCTCTCATAAATCTCATTACAAAAAATCCGCAATCGACCGAATTATTTTGCTGAGGACACTACACAGAAAAACAAACAATATATATATAGTTAATTTCTTACAAACACTATTATAAGCAAAAAAACAAACACTATTATAAGCAAAAATAAGATACTTAATATATACCTGAACTCTGATCCAGGTAATGTCCTTCCTATTGCGGTATTTCTTTTTCAATCTAAATTTTAGTATTGCCCTAACAAAATAAAAACGTATATTGAGATCAATCTGACAGACATAATTAAATATACAAATACACACGATTATTTAGGGGAATTTCACTTACGCGTCAACCGTCTTCTTCATACTCGGATATTTACTCCAATCACCCGATAAAGAATCGAGATAATACACTATTAGTCTCGAAAGATCCATAGCAACCAACACCCAGTGACCACTGTAAAATAAAACAAAAATTTAGATGAATGAAAATTTTCTACGTAAAAGATATACATAGATTAGAATGAAATTATTAGAAAGAAAATCTAACCCGTTGCAAGAATTAAACGGTAAAAAATACAAACTGGGTGTAGACTTATCGCCGGCCGCCATGAATATATCGACTAGATCATTCTTTACGGATGTTGAATTATTCGTTATTAACGTTGCGTTGATACGGGAAGCAGCAATAAAATTGAAACGGTTACACAATTCAGTTCCCCGCATCAATGTTACATACATATACCTTAAATAGAAACATAATAAACATTAGACTACTCATTGAAATGTGTAAATAAATTGTTCAACTAAGTAAATTATAGATTGATCGGAGTACCATATGTATGTATGAATGACAGTGATGCCCAATTCGGTGTGTTCAAAAAGTTGTTGGAAGTCCTCCTTTCCAATTATTTCGAAATGAGCAGCTCCGAAAACACCTTCATCAAAATTTATAGTACGAATGGCCCCCCCATGCATAATATCGGACTCCTCCACCATTTTCTCAAGACGCATCAAAATTTGAGATTTTGTCCCGGACGTCGTTGGAATATCCTTAGCAGCGCTTTTCAACTCTCGACCGGGAACCTAAAAATTCATATAAAATAAATCATGACTTTTTGTGATGCAACAGAATCGTTGCGTATATAATTCAATGGGTATATATATTTGTACCTCTTTTTGAGATGCAACCGACTCGATGCGTCTTGAAATCCCTTTACCAACTTTATGTGTGGGTCTTGTAGGAGTCTAACATTACCATATAATTGATTAAATATCATAATTGTAGCTGAATTGAAATGTGAATACTAAATATTCATAATCATTTAGAACATATATACCTCGGCATCAGGGAAAATTAGCTCTGACGGCCAACCAACAAAGGATCCGACTGCATCTCGCATCAACGTTGTCTCTAAAACAACGTCAGGTAATGGTAGACGGGCGTCCGTATCGAATACGAGGTCAACCGAAACTTTCATAAATCCCACCGGGAGGGGATTATGGTGAAGTAATTCACCCGAAGTATTGTGCACTTTTCCCTTGCCAACCATGCGATAAGTTGGTGACGATAGATACAGCTGACAAGGTGAAATGCCCTAAACCAATAATAAATGTTATTGTTAACTTGTATATGTGTCAAGTAAAAAAGTGCTATTTTAATTTCATAATAACATATATAATTACCTCGGGAAATTTCGGTTGATGATTGATACTAGCTCGGTCACTAGTATCTTTTGCCTCGGAAGCGCACCTTTCCTCTCTATACCTTGCATTCTCGTTTTGCAGTTGGAGTACTTGTGCCCTTAACTCCGCCAAGGTCTCCATCACCTCTTTGTTGGTAGGATTTTTTGTTTTTGTTTTTTTATAAAATGACGACGGAGTCACACCAAAACCCTTACCCCTCACACGACCGGAATACTCAGGAACATTTAGTACTCGACTAAGTACGCTCCTACAATCCTGGACCTCGGTTGAAGGTACGGTTTGGGATAAAGTCTCCTGAAATATTATTAGAGGAGATTAAAAATGAATTATATGTCTAACAAAATTTTCGATATAATTAAAGAAATAATGTTACATATACTTACACATTCGTCATAAACATTTTGGACCGCTTCAACGACAGCCCCATCCTTCCCAACCCGAGCAGCCTTCCATAATACGTGATCCGGAAGAGATGTTGCGTCACTTTTCTCCTCGGCTAGCTACACATTGAATTAGATTATAAGATCATCAATTATAACATATTGTGACAATGTATAAGCTCATAGTATTTGAATATACTCACAATTCTTTGTTGTAACCGTGCATAACCCATACGCCCTTTTTTGTACGGATACGCGGGTTTTGATGCCCTTTTCCTATTTATGTCGCTTACTTCCTGGATAAAAAAGTTTAAGGCATATTAGAACTTAGTAACTTAACAATTGTATAATAGCATAATTAATAGACATTACATGGAATTTTTCGTTTCTTCGTTTGGCGACAAAGTTATTCCATTCATCGGCTGAAATAATCTCGGCATACTTCATTGGCCGTTCTCCTTCAACAAATTTTCCTTCCTCATACTTGAGAAATTTGTTGCACAAAAAGGATCGAAATCCTCGGAGTCTTTTTCCGGCCAATTGAATACAATATTTTTGCCGGCTTTCATCGATGTGAAAGGATCTCTAAAAAACATACAAATGGAGTGTGTTATTATAAAGTAATATTATAACAATATATGGTTAACAAATAGTCAACAAAAAAACATATAACAATATATGGTAAGTACCTTTATCTCCAACCATATTTTTTCCTTGCCAACCTTCAAGTCCGGACTTCTCCAATTATCACATGTAATCGGAATATGTTGGCGAACAAGGAAACCAATGTAACTTGCCAACATTGAACCGTTAGGCTCAATTAGTTGGTCTTCAGCACTCCAATGTACTTCAAATTTTACACCCTTGTCTCTTGCACGAATGATTGACTTCATAACAGTCAATCCTCGTTTGATTTCTTTTTCAACATTATTACGTGATTCATTCGCGGCATTGGTATCGTCTTGGTTAGCCATTTTATCTGTAATATAGAAATGATTCAATAAGACCCAAGTAAGACAATGATTCAATACGTGAACACATTCATATACCTTCCATTTCTCTCATGTTACAACAATCTAAAGTCTTTTTTTTATCATTATTGAATACAAACTCACACACACCTACTGCATGCAAAAGACCAATGCAAACTTATGGTGTTTGGAACATGAACAAACTTGTATCCATAATCATCAAACTTCCAAAAACAAGCTCAAACACACTTCAAATATATCAGTTTTCAATCAGAAATAAAAAACTCAGTTTGCCCTAAACAACATTAATCAACATAATGCACAAAATGAAAAACTAAGTTTAGAAAATGCCATAATCAAACACATGAAGAAAGTGAACGGTAACGATGGAGAAGAGAAATACCTTAAAGGCGACGGTAACGATGGAGAAGAAAGTGAACAGTGACGGTGGAAGAGGATAACGCAGTGAACGTGAACGGTGAGGGAGGGAGAACGAACGGCGACGATGACGGTGAGGGAGGGAGAACGAACGATGAACGGTGAGGGAGTAATCGCAGTAGAGAGTAATCGCAGTTGAGAGAAAACGAAATAGCTTATAGAGAGGGAAAATAAAGAGACATGCAGTATATGTTATATTTTTAATGTTTACTAAAGGGGACCTTAGAGGGCGCTTTTTTAAAAAAAGCGCCCTCTAAAGGGGGCCTAAGAGGGCGCTTCTGAAAGCGCTCTCTAAGGCTTTCCAAAAGCGCCTTCTAAACTGGAAATGTACATGGACTTAGAGAGCGCTTTTTCAAAAGCGCCCTCTAAGGGTAACCTTAGAGGGCGCTTTCACAAAAGCGCCCTCTATTGTTGTCCCTCCATTTTTTTTTTGGCTTCACTTTAGAGGGCGCTTTGTTACAAAAGCGCCCTCTAAAGGGGGTCTTAGAGAGCGCTTTAAGCGCTCTCTAAGGCTTTCCAAAAGCGCCTTATAAACTGGAAATGTACATTGACATAGAGAGCGCTTTTTTAGAAGCGCCCTCTAAGGTTACCCTTAGAGGGCGCTTTCAATAAAGCTCCATGTATTGTTGTCCTTCTATCTCCTCCTTATTTTTTCGTTTCACCTTAGAGGGCGCTTGTGGAAACAAAGCGCCCTCTAAAGGGGGCCTAAGAGGGCGCTTATGAAAGCGCTCTCTGTAACACCCTTCTAAAACACCCCAAATTTAAATTAAATAACAACATATATCAATCAGAGTAAATATGCCATTTAAGGGTGTCACACAATATTCCACACCATTCAACAATATAACGGTCATGCTCTTTTATTAATTCAAAACATACACATTTGCATAAAACATTACATGTAAAATGGTTCACAACCAACAATAAAACATTTAAAACAAGTTAAAACATCCCATCCCGATGTTACATCTATCAGAGCACGACCCACTAAGGAGACTACACTAGACTCCAAGCATTCACTTCTACTCAACTCATTTCTCGTTACTTGAAAAATAGTTGTAAGGGTGAGTTCCTCAATCGATATAATAAGCATTATAGCATATAATGTCATGTTAAGTAATTTAACACATTAATCACCCTAATCACAACATACTATCAGTAACAGCACATCAGTTTAACATCATACTCAACACCAACATAAAACACAAGTATAATTTCAATTCATACTTCATAACAACACAAACACACGTATAATATTGGAATACATCCATTCATATTATACGCCATACATACATTATGCAATGAGACTCCACACATGCGGTACCGACTATTCGTGAACATATAGTTCAACTTCACCGACCAATCCAGGTACGGCTACCAAGCTCACTAGTCCCACTCGTTTGAGACCTAGTGACTCACATCACTAATTCCTCACTATGGGAATTAGCTACCACCCCAAGGGCCATGCTATGCACGCTAACCCACCTAGCATGCAAACATCAACAACAGTCCAAAATGACTAACATCACTAATTCCTCACCACGGGAATTAGCTACCACCATAAAGGCCACAATATTCATGCTAATCACCTAGCAATGCAACATCCACAACAATTCAAGAATAGACATATGCTCACACTCTAAGCCATAAAACAGTCTATTCACAATTGCATACACAACTGATACATTCACAGCATTATGCATACAATCATACATTCCTCAACACATGTATCAAAACATTATATCATGTCAAATAATTAATCACAGTATTAGCACACTCTACTAATACCTATACTGCTCAAAACAGCGGGATATAATCCCTATTACATCATACGCCAACATAGGCTAACTCTCAGTTATGTACACAACATTAAAAAGCTAATTTTTCCACTCTGCAACAGTGTTAACCGGTTAAAGCCCTGGGTTAACCGGTTAACGCAGGCAAAAACATATTTTCTGGCAAAACGTAACAGTGTTAACCGGTTAACGCCCTGGGTTAACCGGTTAACGCAGGCAAAACAGTACATTTTTACAATTCAACACAGTGTTAACCGGTTAACACCCTGGGTTAACCGGTTAACGCAAGACAGAAGTTGTTCCTGCGCTAACACAAGGCAGAATGCAGAATTCTCCGCATTTTCCGCCGTTGGAGGACTTCCGGACCTCCGATTCCGATTCCATAAAAAGCTCTACGATCGGGAAAACACTACCCATCCAATTACCGATTAAATTTCAGATTTTACACAACTTATTCATCACAATTTTCAGCATTCCAAATCCCAATTAGGGTCAAATCAACGGCTTATCACTACCCATTACATATTATCCCATAATACCCATTAATCGACGATAAACCCCCCTTACCTGAGTTAATTCGGCGAATCTCAAGCTCCAAGCTCTTCTCTTCTCCAATCTTCTTCCTCTGGCTCTGCCTCTTTGTCCTTTTCCTCTTTCACGATGCTTCTCTGTTTCACGTGAAAACCTTTTTCCAAATGAGACTTTTCTCTTATTTCCAACTTATATATATTTTCCAAATAATAATAATAATCCAATAATAATAATAATAAAAATTCCAATTATTTAATTAAATTAATAAATAAATTATTAACTCAATTTAAATAATTATTTTATTATTATCGGGGTGTTACAACTCTCCCCCACTAAAAGAGTTTTCGCCCTCGAAAACATACCTCAAGCGAACAACTCTGGGTAAGACTCCTTCATCTTACTCTCCAGTTCCCAAGTCACATTGCCACCTGCTGGTCCTCCCCAAGCTACCTTCACCAAGGCAATCTCTTTACCCCGCAACTGCTTCAACTCTCGATCCTCGATCCTCATAGGTGATGTTTCAACAGTCAGGTTATCTCTCACCTGTACATCATCTATTTGGACTACATGCGACGGATCATGAATGTACCTCCTCAACTGAGACACATGAAAAACCTCATGCAAATTCGCAAGCGACGGCGGTAAAGCGACACGATAGGCTACCTCCCCTATCCTCTCCAAAATCTGATAAGGACCAATAAATTGAGGTGTCAACTTCTTCGACTTCAAAGCTCGACCAACACCAGTTATCGGAGTAACACGAAGAAACACATGGTCTCCCTCTTGGAACTCAAGTGACTTCCTCCTCTTATCATGATAACTCTTCTGACGACTCTGAGCAATTCTCATCTTCTCCTGAATCATCTTAATCTTTTCTGTAGTCTGTTGAACAATCTCCGGTCCAACCACAGCACTCTCACCGGACTCATACCAACATAACGGTGTCCGACATCTCCTACCATACAAAGCTTCAAACGGTGCCATACCAATGCTCGAATGAAAACTATTGTTGTAGGTAAACTCAATCAAATGCAAATAACAATCCCAAGTACCTCCCTTTTCCAAAACACAAGCTCTCAAAAGATCCTCTAGTGACTGAATCGTCCTCTCAGTCTGACCATCAGTCTGCGGATGATATGCAGAACTCAATCTCAGCTTAGTTCCCAAAGCCTTCTGCAAACCTTCCCAGAACTTCGATGTAAATTTAGGATCTCTGTCCGAAACAATACTCGACGGAATACCATGCAAACTTACAATCTTCTCAATATACAACTCGGCTAATCTCTCTAACGGATAATCCATTCTGATCGGAATGAAATGAGCCGATTTTGTCAACCTGTCAACAATCACCCAAATGGCTTCAAATTTCTTATTTGTCCTCGGCAACCCAGAAACAAAATCCATACTGATACTATCCCACTTCCACTCTGGAATAGCCAACGGTTGCATTAGCCCAGACGGCTTCTGATGCTCAATCTTTGACTTCTGACAAGTCAAACAGGAATAAACAAAACTCGCAATTTCTCTTTTCATTCCCGGCCACCAAAATAACTTCTTCAAATCATGATACATCTTCGTAGCTCCAGGATGAATACTCAAGCCACTACGATGTCCTTCCTCAAGAATACTCTTCTTAAGCTCAGTAACATCCGGAATACACACCCGACTACCAAATTTCAAAATACCATTCTCATCAACTCTGAATTCACCACCTTGGCCTTGATTCACTAAAGTCAACTTATCAACCAAAAGCATATCGGATTTCTGACCCTCTCTGATCTCATCCAGAATACCACTCGTTAACTTCAACATTCCAAATTTAACACTATTGTGAGTACTCTCACACACCAAACTCAAATCTCTAAACTGCTCAATTAAATCCAATTCCCTAACCATTAACATCGACATATGTAATGATTTCCGACTCAAGGCATCTGCCACTATGTTTGCTTTACCCGGATGGTAATTCAAACCAAAGTCATAATCCTTCAGAAATTCTAACCATCTCCTCTGTCTCATATTCAGTTCTTTCTGATCAAACAAATACTTTAAGCTCTTATGGTCACTGAAAACCTCAAATCTTGACCCGTACAAATAATGCCTCCATAACTTCAGAACAAATACCACAGCTGCCAACTCTAAATCGTGCGTCGGATAGTTCCTCTCATGAACCCTCAGTTGTCTCGAAGCATAAGCTATAACCTGCTTATTCTGCATCAACACACCACCCAAACCCAACAATGAAGCATCACAGTAAACCTCAAATGGTTCCGACGAACTCGGTAATATCAGAATAGGAGCAGTAGTTAACCTTCTCTTTAACTCTTGGAAACCTTCTTCACATTTTGAGTCCCAAACAAACGCTTGCCCCTTTCTAGTCAACATCGTCAACGGTAACGCCAACTTGGAAAATCCCTCAATGAACTTCCTATAATAACCTGCAAGTCCAAGAAAACTCCTTATCTCAGGAACTGACTTCGGAGCTTCCCACTTAGATACCGCTTCTATCTTAGAAGGATCAACAGCAACACCACCTCTTGAAATCACATGACCAAGAAAACTAACCTCTTCTAACCAAAATTCACACTTGGACAATTTAGCAAATAACTTCTTTTCTCGTAAAACTCCCAAAACCACTCTCAAATGTTCAGCATGCTCTTCTTCAGATTTCGAATACACCAAAATGTCATCAATAAACACCACAACAAACTTATCTAGGTACGGATGGAAAATCCTATTCATATACTCCATGAATACTCCAGGCGCATTAGTCACCCCAAAAGGCATTACAGAATACTCATAATGTCCATACCTCGTTCTGAAAGCAGTCTTCTGAATATCCTCAGTTTTCACACGTATCTGATGATACCCAGATCTCAAATCTATCTTGCTGAACACACTCGCACCAACCAACTGATCCATCAAATCATCAATCCTCGGCAAAGGATACCGATTCTTGATCGTCACTTTATTCAGTTGCCTGTAGTCTACACACAACCTCATAGTACCTTCTTTCTTCTTAACCAATAACACTGGTGCACCCACGGTGACACACTCGGACGAATAAATTTCTTATCCAACAGATCTTCCAGCTGACTCTTCAATTCAGCTAACTCAACAGCAGACATACGGTACGGAGCCATCGATATCGGTCTAGTACCAGGTACCAAATCAATCGAGAACTCAACTTCACGCTCTGGCGGCAATTCATTCACCTCTTCCGGAAACACATCAGGAAAATCACACACCACGGCTAGATCGCCAATTACCAGTTTATCTTTAGCCTCTAAGGTCGCTAACAGCATAAACACATCTGCCCCATCTGCGACTTCCTCATTCACCTGTCTGGCTGATAGAAACAAACTCTTCCCTTCTTCAACCTCAGGAAATATCACAGTCTTATCAAAACAGTTGATAGAAACTCGGTTAAACACCAACCAGTTCATACTCAAGATAACATCGATCTGCACTAGTGGAAGACACACAAGGTCTATCCCAAAGTCTCTACCAAAAATACTCAAAGGACAATTCAAACAAACTGAAGTAGTAGTCACTGAACCCTTCGCAGGAGTATCAATCACCATACTACCAAGCATCTCAGATATCTCTAACTTAAGTTTCACAGCACAATCCAAAGATATAAAGGAATGAGTCGCACCTGTGTCAATAATAGCTACAAGAGGAAAACCATTTATATAACACGTACCTCTGATCAAACGATCATCTGCAGAAGTCTCAGAACCCGATAAAGCAAAGACCCTGCCTCCTGACTGATTCTCTCTCTTCGGCTTAGGACACTGTGGACTGATATGACCCACCTCTCCACAGTTGAAACAAGTTACAGTCTTCAACCGGCACTCTGCAGCCAAGTGACCACCTTTTCCACACTTAAAACACTTCTTCTCAGCACTGGTACACTCATGGACACGATGTCCAGCCTGACCACATCTGTAACACTTAGCAGGAGCACTAGAGTCTCCCCCACTAGGCCTCTTCATCCCACTCTGACTCTGGAAACCTCTGCCAGCTGCATACGGTTTCCCACGATCATTCTGATTCTTGCCTCTTCTATCAATCCTCTGCTGATAGCTCTCCGCTCTGGCTTTGGAATCCTGTTCAAAAATCCTGCAACAGTCAACCAAGTCAGAAAACACTCTGATCCGCTGGTATCCAATAGCCTGTTTGATCTCGGGACGCAACCCGTTCTCAAACTTCACACATTTCGAAAATTCTCCAGCTGCCTCATTATAGGGAGTGTAATATTTCGACAGCTCTGTGAACTTAGCAGCATACTCAGTAACAGACCTGTTACCCTGTTTCAACTCCAAGAACTCTATCTCTTTCTTTCCTCTAACATCCTCTGGAAAATACTTCCTCAGGAATCTCTCTCTGAACACAGCCCAAGTGATCTCAGCATTTCCAGCAGATTCCAACTCAGTGCGGGTAGCAACCCACCAATCATCAGCTTCCTCTGACAGCATATGCGTACCGAACCTGACCTTCTGGTTATCGGCACACTCAGTCACTCGGAAGATCCTCTCGATCTCCTTCAACCACTTCTGAGCACCATCTGGATCGTATGCTCCCTTGAACATCGGAGGATTGTTCTTCTGGAACTCACTCAGTTGACGAGCAGCTCCCATTCCCACAACATTCGGATTCCCTCCAAGTACTCCAGCTAGCATACCCAGAGCCTCAGCAATCGCAGCATCATCTCTACCTCTTCCAGCCATCTCTATTCTGAAAACCCAACAAGCTAAACAATAAGTACTGATAGGGTTACACAACACCTATCCCGTACAGGGGAAACAGAATAATTACGACTCGACTCGACCGACTATGCTCTGATACCACTAATGTAACACCCTTCTAAAACACCCCAAATTTAAATTAAATAACAACATATATCAATCAGAGTAAATATGCCATTTAAGGGTGTCACACAATATTCCACACCATTCAACAATATAACGGTCATGCTCTTTTATTAATTCAAAACATACACATTTGCATAAAACATTACATGTAAAATGGTTCACAACCAACAATAAAACATTTAAAACAAGTTAAAACATCCCATCCCGATGTTACATCTATCAGAGCACGACCCACTAAGGAGACTACACTAGACTCCAAGCATTCACTTCTACTCAACTCATTTCTCGTTACCTGAAAAATAGTTGTAAGGGTGAGTTCCTCAATCGATATAATAAGCATTATAGCATATAATGTCATGTTAAGTAATTTAACACATTAATCACCCTAATCACAACATACTATCAGTAACAGCACATCAGTTTAACATCATACTCAACACCAACATAAAACACAAGTATAATTTCAATTCATACTTCATAACAACACAAACACACGTATAATATTGGAATACATCCATTCATATTATACGCCATACATACATTATGCAATGAGACTCCACACATGCGGTACCGACTATTCGTGAACATATAGTTCAACTTCACCGACCAATCCAGGTACGGCTACCAAGCTCACTAGTCCCACTCGTTTGAGACCTAGTGACTCACATCACTAATTCCTCACTATGGGAATTAGCTACCACCCCAAGGGCCATGTTATGCACGCTAACCCACCTAGCATGCAAACATCAACAACAGTCCAAAATGACTAACATCACTAATTCCTCACCACGGGAATTAGCTACCACCATAAAGGCCACAATATGCATGCTAATCACCTAGCAATGCAACATCCACAACAATTCAAGAATAGACATATGCTCACACTCTAAGCCATAAAACAGTTTATTCACAATTGCATACACAACTGATACATTCACAGCATTATGCATACAATCATACATTCCTCAACACATGTATCAAAACATTATATCATGTCAAATAATTAATCACACTATTAGCACACTCTACTAATACCTATACTGCTCAAAACAGCGGGATATAATCCCTATTACATCATACGCCAACATAGGCTAACTCTCAGTTATGTACACAACATTAAAAAGCTAATTTTTCCACTCTGCAACAGTGTTAACCGGTTAACGCCCTGGGTTAACCGGTTAACGCAGGCAAAAACATATTTTCTGGCAAAACGTAACAGTGTTAACCGGTTAATGCCCTGGGTTAACCGGTTAACGCAGGCAAAACAGTACATTTTTACAATTCAACACAGTGTTAACTGGTTAACACCCTGGGTTAACCGGTTAACGCAAGACAGAAGCTGTTCCTGCGCTAACACAAGGCAGAATGCAGAATTCTCCGCATTTTCCGCCGTTGGAGGACTTCCGGACCTCCGATTCCGATTCCATAAAAAGCTCTACGATCGGGAAAACACTACCCATCCAATTACCGATTAAATTTCAGATTTTACACAACTTATTCATCACAATTTTCAGCATTCCAAATCCCAATTAGGGTCAAATCAACGGCTTATCACTACCCATTACATATTATCCATAATACCCATTAATCGACGATAAACCCCCCTTACCTGAGTTAATCCGGCGAATCTCAAGCTCCAAGCTCTTCTCTTCTCCAATCTTCTTCCTCTGGCTCTGCCTCTTTGTCCTTTTCCTCTTTCACGATGCTTCTCTGTTTCACGTGAAAACCTTTTTCCAAATGAGACTTTTCTCTTATTTCCAACTTATATATATTTTCCAAATAATAATAATAATCCAATAATAATAATAATAAAAATTCCAATTATTTAATTAAATTAATAAATAAATTATTAACTCAATTTAAATAATTATTTTATTATTATCGGGGTGTTACACTCTCTAAGGCTTTCCAGAAGCGCTTTATAAGCTGGAAATGCACATGGACTTATAACAGCGCTTTATTAAAAGCGCCCTCTAAGGGTAAACTTAGAGGGCGCTTTCTAAAAAGCGCCATGTATTGTTGTCCCTCTATCTCCTCCTTATTTTTTCGCTTCACCTTAGAGGGCGCTTTGTTACAAAAGCGCTCTCTAAAGTGCGCTGTCTATTGCTCCTTATTTTTCGCTTCACTTTAAAGAGCGCTTTTGTAGTAAAGCGCCCTCTAAGGTGCGCTGTCTATTCCAGTTTTTGGCGTAGTGTTTGTCTGAAGCTCTCCCAGGCCAGGGATAAGAGTTGTGAGGCACACCCCTCACTTCCTATTTCATCTGCTTCACCCTAACTCTCAATGTTAGGGTTAAGAGCTAACATCACCTGATTACAGATGGCTTGTGTTGTACAGCCTAACCCTTGTGTGAGCCCACTTTGTGTGTATATAGTGTCTGCTATTTGTGATTGTTTGTTTTGCCTGTGCCGATTAGGATAGCTTGCTCCCTGTGCAAGTTAGATTGCAACCTTAACTCAGGGATGATATGCATGATAATATCTAGGCTCGAGTCGTAGTCTCCCTAGTTGTGTCTCCCTTTGTTATCTGGTTAGGCTAGTCCTTTGTGCCTGCGTAGGGGAACTACGTCGCCCTGATCCTCATACCAGATGAGGTACGTAGGCAGGAGATGAGCTGATCTCTCTGGGCGCCCTTTTGTTTTGTCTCTTGTGTGTGTTAGGAGATGGATGTAAGCCCAGCGATTGGTATTCCGTATCCTCTTGTTGTGTGCTTGGAGTCCGATGTAAGTCCAGCGATTGGCAGTTGGTTTCCAGTGTGTGTTTGTTTGGTTCGGAGTCTGATGTAAGTCCAGCGATTGGCATTCGGTTTCCATGTTTGCTTGTTTGTGTGGAGTTTGACGTAAGTCCAGCGATTGGCGGTCGATTTCCTGTGTGGTTTTGTTTGGCGTGCGTTAGCCGAGCTACGAGTGCTCTGATTCTTCTCTAGTCCGAGAAGATACGTATGCATAGGATGCGACATCCTAGCGAGCACGTTTCCCCTGTCCCGAACTACGTCGACTCTGATGTCTGTGCCTGACAGACTACGTAGGCCCAGGATGCGATATCCTGCCGAGTCAGTTTCGTTTGTTTTCTTGTGTCTCTTTCAGCCAGTGTTTGTGTGTTTGAGCAGCATTTTAGCAACCTTTATCCTTCCTTTTGTGCGTGGTCCCGTCGAGTATGACGGATGCGTAGGGGTGCTAATACCTTCCCTTCGCATAACCGACTCCCGATCTCATTCTCTTTGGTCGCGAGACCATGTCTTTTCCAGGTTTACTTCGAGCGTTTCCTTTCCCTCTTTTGGGATAAATAACGCACGGTGGCGGCTCTATTGTTTTGTTTTCCCGCCGGTTTTTCGCGTAATGCGGCAGCTGGCGACTCTGCTGGGGATGCTAGAGAAGTTGACCTCTTGCTGGTCCATCTTCCCTAAGCGAGTCTCTCCTAGCGCTCTCTAGGTTAGGTTTTGGTTGCTGTTTGCTGTTATTTATTGCATTCATTTATTTATTGTTTGCATTTATGTGTGCATTAATGTTTGCATTCATTCATATTCATCTGTGCTGGCTGTGTTGTGTTTCTCTGTTTGGGGTGGGAGTTACTCGAGGTAAAAGGCCCAATACCCAGGCTATGAGTCAAATCTAGGAAACCTAGGAATAGAGTGATTCATGGGAAGCGGGTGGTATGCGCCACTTAGAGGAACATTGATATCACGAGCAGTTCAGACCCTGGTGGGATATTATCGTTACATACTTCGGGTGTGTATATGATGATATTCTGCGAAAGGTTATTTATGTTGCGTTTCTCTCGACCTTACCCTGGCCTAGATGACACCCGTGAGTGGGGAGGGAATGATCATTATTACAGGTACAGTCGGTGACTTGTTGGTGACTTGTGATCCTGTTGGTGACTTGGCTCCTCAGATTGGGTTCAGATGACAGTTTTTCAGATGACTTTGGGTTTCAGATGAATTGTGGTTCCGAGTTCGAGCCGAAGCTTGGATCCTGTGTTCCGAGATGCACAACCTGCCAGTCTTGTCTGCATCATTTGCATCATAGCATGTTTATTTTCAAAAGAAATGCAATAAAAAAAAAGAAGAAAAAGAAGAAAAAAGAAAAGAAAAAAGCTAACCTCTGCATGCATATCATTTCTCAGGTACATTCCAGAGTTTATTCACTGATAGAGATTGCAACAGTCCCAGAGCCGAAGCGGAAGACTTGTTCCTATAGCTTTCACCGTGAGCCTTTGACGTCTCTGATAGAGTTGAGCAACCTTGTGACCAGCGGTAATCTGAAGGGGTTTGTCGATCAGTATGGGGATATTCTGACACTGTTGAAGATGGTAGTCGATCCGGTGCCGTTGCAGACTCTTCTTCAGTTCTACAACCCAGAGCTTCGCTGCTTCACTTTTCAGGATTATCAGTTGGCGCCTAATCTCGAGGAGTACTCTGTTCTGATGAATGTTCCTATCCAGCATCAGGTGCCTTTCTTGGATGTGCCTAAGGAGGTGGATTTCAGAGTTGTTGTCAGGGCTCTCCATTTGGGTGTCAAGGAAGTCAGTGACAGTTGGAGGTCCAGTGGGGATGTTGATGGTTTGCCTTTGAAGTTTCTGTTGAGGGTAGCTAGAGGAGAAGTAGAGAAGGGGAATTGGGAAGCGTTTCATGCTCAGTTAGCTGTTATGATCTATGGGATTGTTTTGTTCCCGAGTATGCCCAACTTTGTGGACTATGTTGCAGTCATCATCTTCCTTGGAGGAAATCCAGTTCCTACTCTGTTAGCTGACACTTACTATGCTATTCACAGTAGGCATGGTAAGGGTGGAGCTATCAGATGTTGCCTTCCGTTGTTGCTCAGATGGTTCATGTCTCTCCTACCAGTCAGTGGACCTTTCGTAGAGGCTCAGAGCACTCATAGGTGGACTCAGAGGATTATGTCTCTTACTTCGTATGATATCAGATGGCAGTCATACCGGATGGACTTGCGAGATGTTATTATGAGTTGTAGAGAGTTCCGGAACGTGCCACTTGTGGGGACTAAGGGTTGCATCAATTACAACCCGGTTCTTTCTCTTCGCCAGTTGGGGTTTGTTATGAGTGGAAGACCACTTGAAGCTGAGATAGCTGAGAGTGTGTATTTTGAGAAGCGAAGCGACCCTGTTAGGTTGGAGCAGATTGGAAGAGCTTGGAGGTCTATTGGTGTCCAGAATGGATCTGTCCTAGGGAAGAAGTTTGCCATTGCTATGCCTGACTACATTGAGTGGGTCAAGAAGAGAGTGGAAACTTTGATGTTGCCCTATGATAGGATGAATCCGTTGCAAGTGCAACCACCTTTGATTCTTGCTGAGAGTGTACCAGCTGAGCAGTACAAGCAAGCCCTGATGGAGAATCGTCGGTTGAAGGAGAAAGAGCAAGATGCCCAGATGGAGTTGTATCAAGCCAAAGCGGATAGGTTGAACCTGACTCATCAACTCAGAGACATCCAGAGTGTAGATGTTGGTGGAGTAAGGAGCAAGAAGAGATCTTATGAAGAGATGGAGAATTTGCTGGATGCAGAGCACAGAGAGTGTTTGAGATTGCAGAGAGCTGAAGCCAGTTATCTGAAGAAGATCAGAGACTTGGAGAAGCAACTCAGAGACAAAGATATCCAGTTGAAGAAGGAAGTCGACTAGAGACTTGCATCAGAGAACCACCTTGGAGGAGAGGTGTTAGAGCTCAGAAGACAGTTGGAGGAGAAGCTCACTCCCTTGCCAGAATGTTCGGAGTGTGAACTGTTGATAGACCAGTGTCACTACTTGAGGACGCTCATTCCTGGAAGTCATCTGTCTTAGCTTGTATTTCTGATGTTTATGTTGAGAATCACCCCCAGGCTTGTTGGGTGGGATTCATTTGTTGTACTCTTATCCTTTGGATCTTTGTTGAATCTTTGTTGTATGATCCTATTGCTCATTTATGGATGAGGTTGTTGGTTTCACTCTGTACTCATTGCTCTTGTGTATGTTGTTCCTGTGCTTCCTGTGTTGTTCTTGTTGTAGGTTGCCATCTTTTGAAGATGAATCAGGGTCTTTGAATGTCTGAGAAATGAGCATATCATGTGCATCATATGCATTAGCATCATGCTCATAATCATATCATTTTGCATAACAGGTGTTCTTGCGCACGACTTCTCACTCTGGTTCCTGTGTCAGGCAGGATAGCTGATCAGAGACCGCACCGGTATTCAACCAGACTCAATCAACAGAGAAGTATGGATCAGGTTCAGACCGAGTTGGCTGAGATGAGGGCGAACATGGCCCAGTTTATGACAATGATGCAAGGGGTTGCGCAAGGTCAGGAGGAGCTTCGAGCCCTGGTTCAGAGACAAGAGACCGTGATTCAGACGTCCAACCGCGCTTCACCTGTTGGTGCACCTGTTCATGAGAACGTCAATGTTGCTGCTCCCGCTAACGACTATGCCGTGGGGGATGAGTTAAGAGGGATAAGGATTAATGGACAGCCTCTTGCTGCTGAGACTGTCAATGTTAGAGCTACCCGGGCTCCGGTTCGTCATCCAGCTCCTATTGTCGACAGACAAGAGGACATGTTCACGCTGCTGAGTGAAGATGATGAGGTGGTCAGAGTTGAGGATAGGGATCGTAAGGTTGACGCCCTGGCTGAGAAGATCCGTGCGATGGAATGTCAAAACTCCCTCGGATTTGATGTGACTAATATGGGGTTGGTTGAAGGTTTGAAAATCCCATATAAATTCAAAGCACCTTCTTTCGACAAGTATAACGGCACTTCTTGCCCTTGCACCCACGTGCAGGCCTATTATCGGAAAATCTCTGCTTATACCGATGATGAAAAGATGTGGATGTATTTTTTCCAAGATAGTCTATCTGGGGCTTCTTTGGACTGGTACATGGAATTAAAGAGAGATTTGATCCGATGCTGGAGGGACCTGGGTGAGGCCTTCTTGAGGCAATATAAGCACAACATGGATATGGCACCGAGCCGGACTCAGCTGCAGAGTCTTTGCCAGAAGTCTGGTGAGAGCTTCAAGGAGTACGCCCAGAGGTGGCGTGAGCTGGCTGCGAGAGTTCAACCCCCTATGCTGGAAACGGAGTTGAGTGATATGTTCATTGGCACACTTCAGGGTGTTTTTATGGACCGGATGGGGAGCTGCCCATTCAGTAGTTTTTTTGATGTTGTCATTTGTGGAGAGAGGACTGAAAGCCTGATCAAAGCTGGTAAAATTCAGGATGTGGGTTCCTCGTCTTCAAAGAAACCTTTTGCTGGGGCACCTCGTCGGAGAGAGGGTGAAGCCAGTGCTGTGCAACATCACCGAGTTCCGAACAGAAATCAGTACCGTCAGGTTGCTGTAGTGACAATTCCTGCACCTCAACAACGTCAACAACCGCAACAATAGAGAGTTCAACAAAAAATGCCACAACAACAACAACCGCAACAACGTCCGTATCAACCGAGGCAGAGGATGCCTGATAGACGTTTTGATCCCTTGCCGATGACTTACGCTGAGTTACTGCCTGAGTTGCTCAGACTAGGATTCGTAGAATTGAGGACTATGGCGCCGTTGACAAAAATACCACCTGGGTATGATGCCAACGTGCGTTGTGACTTTCATTCTGGTGCGCCCGGACACCACATAGAGAACTGCAGGGCTTTTCACCATAAAGTCCAGGACTTGATTGATGCCAAGACTATCAATTTTGCTCCTGTACCGAATGTTGTAAATAACCTTATGCCTGCGCATGGTGCTCACCGGGTGAACTGTGTTGAAGGGGTTGAAGCCAAGGATTTGGTTGTTAATGTTGATGAAATTCAGACTTCTCTGCCAGTTGTGAAGGGCCGCTTGCTGAATGGGGGTGTTTACCCGGGCTGTGATCAAGATTGTGCTGATTGTGCTGAATCGGATAATGGTTATGAACGGTTAAGGGCCGGTATCCAGGGTATGATGGACGAGGGCTGCCTGCAATTCTGTAGGGCTGATAATAGAGATCGTGGGGCAGTGTCAACTGTCACTATATATTTCAAACCGTCTGAAGGACGTGGGCAAAGGGCTGGTAATGCACCTACAACCAGTGGTAATCCTGTTACCATTTCTGCACCAGTTACTGCCGGTAGTCCAACAACAGTCGTGGCGCCGGTCAGAAGGGCTGTGGACAGTAGGGCCGTTCCGTGGAAATATGACAACGCCTACCGTAGCAACAGAAGAGCTGAGAATCGGGTCAAGCCATCGAATCAAGCGCCCGTGACAATTGGTGTGCCAGTCAGTAAAACTCCTGTGGTTGTGAGTCCCATTGTGGACAATGTCGGTGGACCAGGAGGCTTTACTCGCAGCGGACGTCTGTTTGCTCCCCAACCGTTGAGGGATGCCAATTTTGAGGCATCTGCTAAATCCAAGGGCAAACAAGCCGTGGTTGACGAGGAACCGGCTCAGAAGGATATGCCTGAGGGTTCATTTGAAAAGGACGTGGAGGAATTCATGAAAATTATTAAGAAGAGTGACTACAAGATCGTAGATCAACTCAACCAAACTCCGTCCAAGATATCAATTCTCTCTTTGCTGCTGTGCTCTGAGGCGCATCGCAATGCCCTATTGAAGATGTTGAATATGGCGTGTGTACCTCAAGAGATTTCTGTCAATCAGTTAGAAGGTGTAATTGCCAACTTGAGCACCAGACATGGCTTGGGGTTCACAGACCTTGATTTGACGCCTGAGGGGCGAAACCATAACAAGGCCTTGCATATCACGATGGAGTGCAAAGGGGCTGTTTTGTCGCATGTGCTGGTCGACACTGGCTCTTCGCTGAATGTGCTGCCTAAGCAAATTTTGAAGAAGATATCTGTTGAAGGGGTTGTGCTTACTCCTAGTGACCTGATAGTTCGTGCATTCGACGGATCCAAACATTCTGTGTTTGGTGAAGTTACCTTGCCGGTGAAGATAGGTCCAGAAGTCTTTGACATTATCTTCTACGTTATGGACATTCAGCCCGCGTATAGCTGTCTGTTGGGGCGTCCATGGATTCATGCAGCAGGGGCAGTCTCGTCGACTCTCCATCAGAAGCTCAAGTATGTCTGGAACGGTCAGATTGTGACCGTGTGTGGCGAAGAAGACATTTTGGTGAGTCACCTGTCCTCGTTTAAGTATGTCGAGATGGATGGCGAGATCCACGAAACCTTATGCCAGGAATTCGAGACTGTTGCTCTCGAGAGAGTGGCGTTTGCTGATCAGAGAAAGCCGGGTGCTTCGATTGCTTCGTACAAGCAGGCCAAGAAGGTTGTTGACTCTGGCAAAGCTGAAGGCTGGGGCAAGATGGTGGATTTGCCTGTTAAAGAGGATAAATTTGGTATTGGTTATCAACCTTTGCAAGCGGAGCAGGGTGTACCAGGAGGTCCGAGCACCTTTACCAGCGCTGGGCTGATGAATCACGGTGCCGTCTTCGCAGCTGATGTTGAGGATGGTGACAGTGATTGTGATCTCGACAACTGGGTTCGCCCGCGCGTGCCAGGGGAGATTATCAACAATTGGACAACAGAGGATGTAGTCCAAGTTACTCATCAAACAGAGTAATTAAACATGCAGAAATGAACTCTTTTTGTTCAAAAAAATAAAAATGGCAATGTTTTTATTTTTGTGACTTTATTGAACTCTTTTTCTAAAAAAACAAAGCATTAAACATGCAGAAATGATCTCGCGGCATCTACTATGAGCAGTTCTGTTATGACTCAGTATGATTTCAATAATCCCATCTACCAAGCTGAAGAGGAGAGTGAGGAAGACTGTGAACTCCCGAAAGAATTGGCTAGATTGTTGAAGCAAGAGGAAAGGGTCATCCAACCTCATCAGGAAGACTTGGAGATTGTGAATCTTGGTACTGAGGACGCCAGAAGAGATATCAAGATCGGGGCTGCTTTGAAGACAGAGGTCAAGAACAGGTTAATTGAGATGCTGAGAGAGTATGTGGAGATATTCGCCTGGTCTTATCAAGATATGCTTGGGCTGGATACTGATATTGTGGTGCATAGACTACCTCTCAGAGAAGATTGCCCTTCGGTCAAGCAGAAGCTTCGTAGAACGAGTCCTGATATGGCTGTTAAGATCAAGGAAGAGGTTCAGAAGCAGTTCGATGCGGGTTTCTTGTCAGTGACAACATATCCCCCGTGGGTGGCCAACATCGTTCTTGTGCCGAAGAAGGATGGCAAAGTCAGAATGCGTGTCGATTACCGGGATTTGAATAGAGCGAGTCCGAAAGATGATTTCCCATTACCTCACATTGATGTATTGGTGGATAATACAGCTCAATCCTCGGTATTCTCTTTCATGGATGGTTTCTCTGGCTATAATCAGATTAAGATGGCGCCAGAGGACATGGAAAAGACGACATTCATTACACCTTGGGGCACGTTCTGCTATAAAGTGATGCCATTTGGGCTGAAGAATGTCGGTGCTACCTATCAGAGGGTTATGACGACTCTCTTTCATGACATGATGCACAAAGAGATTGAAGTGTACGTGGATGATATGATTGTGAAGTCTCAGACAGAAGAGGAGCACCTGGTTAATTTGCAGAAGTTGTTTGACAGATTGGTAAAGTTCAAACTGAGGCTGAATCCAAACAAGTACACGTTTGGTGTGAGATCAGGAAAGCTGTTAGGCTTCATTGTCAGTGAGAAAGGGCTTGAGGTTGATCCAGCAAAAGTCAAAGCTATTCAAGAAATGCCTGAACCGAAAACAGAGAAGCAGGTTCGTGGGTTTTTAGGGAGATTGAATTAC
Organism: Lathyrus oleraceus; assembly: GCF_024323335.1. Taxonomy (NCBI): domain Eukaryota; kingdom Viridiplantae; phylum Streptophyta; class Magnoliopsida; order Fabales; family Fabaceae; genus Lathyrus; species Lathyrus oleraceus. The sequence goes on along the minus strand of NC_066580.1, from coordinate 353,078,655 downwards.
ATTGCAAGGTTTGTATCTCACCAGACTGCCACGTGTGAACCAATATTCAAATTGCTTAGAAAGAATCAAGCAATCAGGTGGAATGATGATTGTCAGAAAGCTTTTGACAAGATAAAAGAGTATTTACAGAAACCTCCAATCCTCATTCCTCCAGTTCCTGGGAGACCGCTGATCATGTACCTATCAGTGACCGAGGATTCGATGGGGTGTGTATTGGGACAGCATGACGAGTCTGGTCGAAAAGAGCATGCCATATACTACCTTAGCAAAAGGTTTACCGACTGTGAAATCAAATATTCACAGCTTGAGAAAACTTGTTGTGCTTTGGCCTGGGCTGCTCGCCGACTGAGGCAGTATATGTTGAACCATACTACCTTATTGATTTCCAAGATGGATCCAGTGAAATACATCTTTGAGAAGCCGGCTCTCACCGGACGTGTTGCCCGTTGGCAGATGATCTTAACAGAGTATGATATTCAGTACACGTCGCAGAAGGCCATCAAAGGTAGTATTTTGTCAGACTATCTCGCCGAGCAACCGATTGATGATTATCAGCCGATGATGTTTGAATTCCCTGATGAAGACATCATCTATCTTAAAATGAAAGATTGTGAAGAGCCTCTTGTCGAGGAAGGACCGGATCCTGATGACAAGTGGACATTGATGTTTGATGGGGCTGTGAATGTAAATGGTAACGGTGTTAGTGCAGTGCTTATCAATCCTAAAGGTGCTCATATACCTTTTTCTGCCAGATTGACTTTTGACGTCACCAACAATGAAGTTGAGTATGAGGCTTGTATCATGGGGATAGAAGAAGCCATTGATCTGAGGATCAAAACTCTTGATATATATGGAGATTCTGCTCTAGTGATCAATCAGGTCAATGGAGATTGGAATACTAACCAGCCGCATTTGATTCCGTATAGAGATTATACCAGAAGAATACTGACGTTCTTCAAGAAGGTGAAGTTGTATCACGTCCCCCGGGATGAGAATCAGATGGCTGATGCTTTGGCTACTTTATCTTCCATGATCAAAGTTCATTGGTGGAATCATGTGCCACATGTTGCCGTGAATCGACTCGAGAGGCCTGCGTATGTGTTTGCAGCCGAGTCTGTTGTAATTGATGAGAAGCCGTGGTATTATGATATCAAGAACTTCCTCAAGAGCCAGGAGTATCCTGAAGGTGCGTCGAAGAATGACAAGAAAACCCTGAGAAGGCTAGCTGGAAGCTTTTATTTGAATCAGGATGATGTGCTGTATAAGAGGAACTTTGACATGGTCTTGCTCAGATGCGTGGATAGACACGAAGCAGACATGTTGATGCAGGAAGTGCATGAAGGTTCGTTTGGTACCCATGCTGGTGGTCATGCAATGTCGAAGAAATTGTTGAGAGCCGGTTATTACTGGATGACTATGGAATCCGATTGTTTCAAATACGCTCGGAAGTGCCATAAGTGTCAAATCTATGCTGATAAGGTGCATGTACCACCAAGCCCCCTAAATGTCATGAATTCGCCTTGGCCGTTTGCCATGTGGGGCATTGATATGATCGGGAAGATTGAGCCTACTGCTTCTAATGGACATCGCTTCATCCTGGTTGCGATTGATTACTTCACCAAATGGGTGGAAACAGCTTCCTATGCTAATGTTACCAAACAAGTGGTTGCCCGGTTCATCAAGAGAGAAATCATCTGTCGTTATGGGGTTCCTGAGAGAATCATCACTGATAATGGTTCGAATATCAATAACAAGATGATGAAAGAACTTTGTAAAGATTTCAAGATTGAACATCACAATTCTTCTCCTTACAGGCCAAAGATGAATGGTGCTGTAGAGGCGACAAACAAGAATATTAAGAAGATTGTGCAGAAGATGGTCGTAACGTACAAGGATTGGCATGAGATGCTGCCTTTCGCTTTGCATGGGTACCGTACTTCAGTACGTACGTCGACCGGGGCAACCCCGTACTCCCTTGTGTATGGTATGGAAGCTGTCCTACCAGTTGAAGTGGAGATTCCTTCTCTGAGGGTTTTGTTAGATGTCAAGCTGGACGAGGCCGAGTGGATTCGAACAAGGTTTAATGAGTTGAGCCTTATCGAAGAGAGACGGCTTGCAGCTGTGTGCCATGGGCAGTTGTATCAGAGAAGGATGAAAAGAGCCTTTGACCAGAAAGTGCGTCCTCGGAGCTATCAGACTGGCGATCTAGTTTTGAAGAGGATCCTTCCTCCAGGTACAGATAACAGGGGCAAGTGGACTCCTAATTATGAAGGTCCATACGTTGTGAAGAAGGTTTTCTCCGGTGGAGCCTTGATGCTTACAACTATGGATGGTGAAGATTTTCCGTCCCCTGTTAACTCAGATGTAGTCAAAAAATACTTTGCGTAAATTGACCCGCTGGACAAAAAGAATAAAGGGCATCCCGGCGAACCAAAAAACAGAAAGAAAAGGTTCGGGCAAAAATTAGGGATAAAATGAAAAGAATTTGTACACCCGGTAAGTCGAAAACCCGCAAGGGCGGCTTAGGCAAAAATGGGTATCCCGGTGGATTGAAAACCCGAAAGGGCGATCCAGGCAAAAGATGGATTAAAGCGAAGACTACAGTCTGAGTTATCTGTACTACATCGCGCTTCGTCGTCTGCCATCTTGAAAGATGTGATCGGTCCAGTCATTCTTCTCAGAAAGCAAGGAAGTTGGGAGGAAATAATGGATGCCGTGTTCACATTGCCATTAGGATAGATTTTTCCTTTTGTGCGCAATTACCTCTTTCTAGGAATTGCTTCCCAATGTATTCGCCTTTTCAGGCCCATTTTCCAATCAATAAAAGTCGTTATTCAGATAAATAGCTCTCCTATTTTTATTTTACCGTTTTGTTTGCAAAAACGTCCGAATTTTTGATAAACATTGCATATAAAAACATGAAGGCTAAGCAATAACTTGCAGAAAGATAAAACATTGGAAAATCATTTTGAATGTTGAGGACACTTGAGCGTATCTTGTCCATGTATCCCCTGGGGCATTTTGTTGTGTTGTTTTGCAGGTTGTCATCTGTAGGGATGTTTCCACAGCAGATATTTCCCAAGCAAGTATGGAAGCTGTCAGAGCTATGTTCCCCTGCAGAGGCGCCTTTGGATATTGTCTTCTATCCCCAGCAGGCCTGGAAGTGGGTGTATTCCCCAGCGAATATTTCCCCAGTTGAGATCCCCACTGAGTATGAAGGATGTTGTATCCCTAACGGAGGTGTCAGTTGGAATGGTGTTATTCTCCAGCAGTCAGGTTTGAAGTATTGTTATCCCCAGCATGGTCGTGAGCGCTTATCCCAGCAGGGTTATGGATGTCTCTCCCCAGCACAGAGTCTGGTATATTACTTTCCCCACCAGCGTTTTGCTCTTCCTCAGCAGAGTTGGTGTGTTATCCCCGACAGAGTTATTTTCCCTAGCAGATCTCCCGAGCAGAGATTGGTGTTGGTAATTTTCCTCAACAAGTCCCCGAGTGGAGCGGATTCAAAGAAGTTTATCTCCAACAGAGTTTATCCTACCTGTGGATTGGATGAGTTTTCCGTAGTGGAATGATATCGGCATCCCTCAAGCTGAGTCTATCCTATCTGTGGATTGGATAGGTCGTCCCCAGTAGAGTAGCTTTTGCTTCCCCAAGCAGAGTTTATCCTACTTGTGGATTGACGGTTCTCCCCAGTGAAGTCGCCTGATTATCCCTAGCAAAGTCGATTTGTTACTCCCCCCAGCGAGTTGCCTTGTTTACTTTCCTCGGTGGAGTAGTATTGATGGTTCCTGAGCGCAGTCGCCGTTGGGTAGTCCTCAGCAAGTTGTATTGTTGTTTCCCCAAGCGGAGTCCCCGAGTGGGTTGGGTCCTTTGAAGGATGTCCCCAACGGAGTCTCTCCGTCCCCCAGCAAACAGTGTTATTTCTCCAGCATGAGTGAGAAGTTGGTGCTCTCCCTGCAGAGTATTCCTCAAGAAGAGTCTCCTCACAGAGTTGGAGTATCTGATCAGTTTGGCTCCCCAACAGGAGTTCATCATTTTGCATTTTGCATATAGTGATCATTGCATCTTCAAAATGCGTAGCATTTCCATTCATAATGGAGCATTACGCCATAGAAAAATTCAAACATATGCATTCATGTGTTAACCCAATCAGCATTATCCCCGGCAGAGGTGAATTGTGTTCAGTATCTGTACAACACGTTTGGTACAGTGGCTCCTGACAGCATTCAGGACTGATACCCCAGAGAGGTTTATTTCCTCATCCGTTGGTGAAAGGAAAGCCTGTCTTCTCCCCACTGAGATCCCCAGCAAGTGTTTAGCCTTGCCCCGACATATATAGATGTAATCTTGTGATATTGGTCAATGTCATGTCAGCACCCGCGTGTGTTGTTTCTTTGGTGTCGGTAAACACCATCTTTCGGTGTCGGTAAACATCGAGTCTCACCCCCAGTCATCGGTCAGTGTCTGGTTTTCTTTGGTGTCGGTCAACATCATCTTTCGGTGTACACTTCGAGTCTTTCCCAGTCATTCGTTGATGTCTGGTCTTCTTTTGATGTCGGTAAACATCATCTTTCGATGTTCGTAACATCTTTACCCTCCCCAGAGGTCACCTCTCCGTTGGTCTCGATAAACGTTGAGTTTTTCCTATTCGTCGTGGACGTCTAGTTGAATTATCCCCAATAAGATTCACCTCTCTCCGTGGGTGTCGATAAACGTTGAGTTTTCCCTATGCGTCCGATGACGTATAGTTGCTTGTTCCCCACAGATCATTTGTTAATGGCTGTTGATTCCCCTCAGAGTTACCTCTCCGTTGGTTTCGATAAACGATGAGTTTTTCCCAATCATCCGTTGATGATTGGTTGTGTTCACTTTTCCCCATAAGAGTCACCTCTCCGTTGGTTTCGATAAACGTTGGGTTTTTCTTATTCGCCCGTCGGCGTGTAGTTGCTCTCCACAGAGTCACCTCTCCGTTGGTTTCGATAAACGTTGAGTTTTTCTCATTCGTCCGTTGACGTTTGATGGCATATCCTATTCCCCAGTCATTCGTTAATGTTTGGTTGATTCCCAGCCAGAATCCCCAGTAGAATCGTCGGTGGACGTCCTATTCGGTTTCCGGTTGTTGTATCCCTTCTTGAGTGAAGTCTTCTCCTTCTCCGTTGGTGTCGATAAACGTCGAGCTTCTCCCGTTCGTCCGTTGACGTCTGGTCGAGTCTTCTCCTTCTCTGTTGGTGTCGATAAACGTCGAGCTTCTCCCGTTCGTCCGTTAACGTCTGGTCGAGTCTTCTCCTTCTCCGTTGGTTTCGATAAACGATGAGTTTTCCCATTCATCCGTTGATGTCTGGTCTCCTTCTCCGTTGGTGTCGATAAACGTCGAGCTTCTCCCGTTCGTCTGTTGACGTCTGGTCGAGTCTTCCCATTCATCCGTTGATGTCTGGTCACCTCTCCGTTGGTTTCGGTAAACGTCGAGTTTTTCTTGGTCGTCCCCAGTAGAGTTACCTCTCCTTTGGTTTCGGTAAACGTTGAGTTTTTCCCACTACGTCCGTTGACGTATGGTTGTATCTTTTTCCCAGTCATTCATTAATGATTGGTTACCTCTCTGTTGGTCTTGGTAAACGTCGAGTTTTTCCTAGTTGTCCGTTGGCATCTAGTTGTGATTTCTATTCCCATTCATCGTCCTTCGATGTCTGGATGTGGTTGTACCTTTGATAAAAAAACAAATACCCAGTAATAAGCGGCAGATCCCAGTTGGAGTTACTGTTTGGATCCCCGCATTGTGCAAATTTCTATGGTTCTTCGGTATTCAATCACTGTTTACCCTGAAAGTCTGACAGCCGTTGCTCTCATCCGTTCGGGTTCCCAGTTGATTGAATAGGGGCAGCTGTAGCACCTCAAATTTGCACCTCCCATTTTGTACATACATTTTCATGATTAGGTCATTAACATTACATTGTCCACTGCATAGCATTGCATTGTCCATTGCCCAAGTGCAAGTTCATCAGTCAAGACTGGTCAGGAGATCCAGTCAAGCAAGCAAGCATGTGCAATTCCTATTGAGGCAAAGCCCTAGGATTGGTTCAACAAGTTCATATGATCTAGGGATCATTTTGAAGTGGTTTGGCCAAGGATTGGATGATCAAAGCTCAACAGTCAAGCTGAATTTCATCTGAAACCCTAGAAAGTCAACTGTGGTCAACTGAGCCTGAAATCATGGATTTGAAGGTGGGAGATGGTTTGAAAGGCCTCATTCATGTCCATACAAGTCTCATTTGACATGTCAAAGATCAACATTGTAGGATTTGAGGTCAGATGAAAAGTTTCCAAAAATAGTAAGTGACCTGTAATCTCAAATTGCCAAAAATGGAAAGGTCTTCTCCAATAAAGCTTCAAATAAAATTTTGTCCAACATAAAAGTTGAAGATCTTGCTCTCACCTTAACAAAAACTCCAAGAACATGAATTTCTCATGTATGGTTGGCAAGTTATGATCAAATCATTGTCAATGGATTTTGAACTTTTAACTTGGATAACTTTCACACCGCAAAGCCAAATGAAGTGGGGTTTTTTGCTACATTCTCCTTTTAACATGAGCTATCATAATCATGCATTACCATTCATCAAATCTCATCACAAAAATATTGCATTTTCCATGTGAATTAAATTTGAATTTGGAGGGAAAAAGATGAATTTGAAAAATAAGCATTGCATTTACTTGGTTTCACTTGCATTTGCCTCCAAAACCATTTTGCAAGTGAATTAAGCATGAAAACGTGTACTGTAGCAGCATTTCCATGCACATGAGGTGGTTTGGCCAATTTGCACATACACTTGCATCTTCATTAATCATTCACATTTGGCTAATTGGGATTAAGAAAATGATTAGTCCACCATATATATTGATAATCCTAACAGAAAATGCAATTAACACATCATTTGAACCAGATCTAGATCAAATTGCAAAGTCTCACAACTTTTTGCTCTCACATTTTCTGCAAAATTCTTCAAAGTCCTTTGCTATTTCTTCATTGATTCATCAACTACAAGTGCTATTGGATCTTCTGCAAGCAAGGAATCTCCATTTTCGAGCAGAATCTTGGACTGTTAAAGCAAGCATCATCAATGGCAAGTGAAGATTTGAGCTACATCAAGCATCCTTGAGCCTCGATCCTTCTTCCATTCATCAACCTGAGCATTGAAGAACTTCTGTTTGCACATCACAAGGCCAGAAAACTCCAAATCCAGTTCTGCAATCTTTGAAGGTTAGGAATCGATCCTTATAATTCTTGTAATTGTGATGTGCATTCTGTAGATCTTTGATCCATGAGTACATTGAGCTTCGTGGTTTTGATTTTCATTAAGTATTGAGAAAGTTCTTGTGATTTTAAGTTTGATAGCCAAAACTTCTTATGCTCGATCCGTTCATTATAGCAAAAATTAGGTTAAGTTGATGTTGGATTGTTGATGTGCATGGAAAGACGAGTCTAGTGATATATCCATTTTGCATTTTTGTGAAAAAATGTTCATGACCTGGAAATCTTTGATGAACATGATGAATATGTGAAGAACCCTAATATTTCATTTGCCAGATCGTGTTTGATCCGTGTATTCGCCTGTTTGCATGTTTTTTATGTTTCTCGCCCCATGCACCAGTCATAACTTGCCACGTCGTTTAAATGAAACGACGCGTTTCATGTAGTGGGCGCTCGATTCAAATTTTGAGCCGGTTCGATCCTGCTCCAGCGCATTTTCATTTTAGGCTTTGGCATTTTCTTGTACCTTATGCTTCCATGTTCATGTACATTTCAATGTGTTTTTTTATTTTTTCTCCTCATTCAAAAATTCATAACTCCAAAAATATTTGCCCAAATGAGATGAGATTTTTTCCATTGTGTTCTTCAAAATCTCTACTATTTTTTGGTGATTTTTACAAAAATTGTGCACGACTGGATTTTTAGTTTGGCTAGGGAATGTTCACATGTGTTCTTTCATGTACCTTGCTTACCATTTTGTTTGTGAAATAATGATGCTTAATCCAATGGAGCTGAAAATTTACATGCTTAATCTAGACACTTTGATTGATCTTTTGGCATTGAGTTTGCTATTTTTTCATTTCTGGTTTGTGAGATATGATCTGATCAATATAGGTGTGACAATGTGTGTCACACCATTTCTTGTCCAACTTGTGGAATTTATTTACCATGCCATCTGAGCTTCAAATGATCTGAATTTTTGCATGATGATACTCATGGATGTTAATCTTGAGTGTGAATTTTTGTAGAATTTTTGTTTGCATTTCCAATTTGTTTGATAATTTCTCCTCTGTTTGACCATTTGTGGACTTTTTGTGAGTCATGATCTTATATGATTTGTGAAATTCTTGAAGTTTATTGGATGGACCTGAAATTTTGCACATGTATTCTAGACACCTTGAAGTTTGCCATGGATTTGGTTTGATGCATTTATCTTATACCAATTCTATTTTGTGCTTGTGTGAAGTTGATGCATGATTTTGTGCCCTCATTGAGCTTGTATATGCATGCCTTGCCTTATGGATTTTAATTGACTTGCTTCCACTTATCCAAATGACTTGAATTTTGGTATGATGATCATGTGATGGATGCTGTTTAGACTTGATTTTTCTTGAGATTTATTGTAGTGTTTTTTAGTTGATGTGGATTGATTCATTCTGTTTGGTCATATGAGCTTCAATTTGCATGCTTTGCACTAAATGCTTTATGAAATGAAATTGGTTGATGATATGAACATGAGACCACTTGGATGTTGTTCTTATTTGATTAAGCTTGATTTATGCCAATTTTCATGTTCTGTTTTGGTTTATTGCTCCCTCTTTGACCCTAGGCCTTGTCCTAGTAGTTAGCCTCTCACATTTGAGCTTTGTTTCAGGTCAAAGAGCACAATTGCTTATACTTGATGATGTGCACTCAATTGGAGTTGGTCCATTGCTTGTTTATCACTAACCTTGAGTTTGTTTTGTAGGCTTTGAGAATTGTACTTAGGCCTGGTGGCTTGCACCTTTGTGCATTGCTTTGCTTGATTGTTGTTTGACTGTGTACAGTTAACTATTGACCATTGTCTGTTTGACTTTTGTTTGAGTTGTGTACCGATTATGTTGGATTGTTTTCAGGTACCTTAGTTGCTATAGTTCCTTGATGAACTTGCTTTTGCTTTGCTTGATAGCTTGAGCATTGAGGTATAATGTCTCTAACTCCATGAAGTCTGGAAGACATGGCCTGTTATTTGGTCAGGCACCTGTCTGAAGTCCTCCTTAAGAGGAAATGCTTGTGATTGTTTAATTTTGTCCCCAAGCAGGAAAAGACCTTTGATAAGGCAATTGGCAGATACAAGAGATATGCAATCCATCTCCTGCTATTCAGTTGAGGCATCCCTTTGCTCACACACCTTGTGTTGATGCATTGCGGATATTAACCCAAGATCCTTGTTCAGTTGAGTCAGTCATATGTGTAGAAGGGTTCCCACTTTCTGAACCCACACATTCTTTTGTCTGAAGCTCTCCCAGGCCAGGGATAAGAGTTGTGAGGCACACCCCTCACTTCCTATTTCATCTGCTTCACCATAACTCTCAATGTTAGGGTTAAGAGCTAACATCACCTGATTACAAATGGCTTGTGTAGTACAGCCTAACCCTTGTGTGAGCCCACTTTGTGTGTATATAGTGTGTGCTATTTGTGATTGTTTGCTTTGCCTGTGCCGATTAGGATAGCTTGCTCCTTGTGCAAGTTAGATAGCAACCTTAACTCAGGGATGATATGCATGATAACATCTAGGCTCGAGTCGTAGTCTCCCTAGTTGTGTCTCCCTTTGTTATCTGGTTAGGCTAGTCCTTTGTGCCTGCGTAGGGGAACTACGTCGCCCTGATCCTCATACCAGATGAGGTACGTAGGCAGGAGATGAGCTGATCTCTCCGGGCGCCCTTTTGTTTTGTCTCTTGTGTGTGTTAGGAGATGGATGTAAGCCCAGCGATTGGCATTCCGTATCCTCTTGTTGTGTGCTTGGAGTCCGATGTAAGTCCAGCGATTGGCAGTTGGTTTCCAGTGTGTGTTTGTTTGGTTCGGAATCTGATGTAAGTCCAGCGATTGGCATTCGATTTCCATGTTTGCTTGTTTGTGTGGAGTTTGACGTAAGTCCAGCGATTGGCAGTCGATTTCCTGTGTAGTTTTGTTTGGCGTGGGTTAGCCGAGCTACGAGTGCTCTGATTCTTCTCTAGTCCGAGAAGATACGTATGCATAGGATGCGACATCCTAGCGAGCACGTTTCCCCTGTCCCAAACTACGTCGACTCTGATGTCTGTGCCTGACAGACTACGTAGGCCCAGGATGCGATATCCTGCCGAGTCAGTTTCGTTTGTTTTCTTGTGTCTCTTTCAGCCAGTGTTTGTGTCTTTGAGCAGCATTTTAGCAACCTTTATCCTTCCTTTTGTGCGTGGATCCCGTCGAGTACGACGGATGCGTAGGGGTGCTAATACCTTCCCTTCGCATAACCGACTCCCGATCCCATTCTCTTTGGTCGCGAGACCATGTCTTTTCCAGGTTTACTTCGAGTGTTTCCTTTCCCTCTTTTGGGATAAATAACGCACGGTGGTGGCTCTGTTGTTTTGTTTTCCCGCCGGTTTTTCGCGTAATGCGACACCGGGAACACTCCCCCTTTCAACAGACGTTCTTTCACCACAAGCAGCGAAGTTTGAACATTATCAACATCAACCACCAAATCTACAGCTTCCCCATCTTCCACATTGTTCACCCTAGGCCCGCCATGCTGAGGCATAGGATTATTCACAATATTAGGAACAGGAGCAAAGTTGATTGTCTTGGCATCAATCAAATCCTGGACCTTGTGATGAAAAGCCCGACAGTTCTCAACGTGATGCCCCTGTGCACCGAAATGAAAGTCACAACGGGCATTAGCATCATACCCAGCAAGAATCCTCGTCAACGGAGCCATGGTGCGAAGCTCAACAAATTTCAACCTGAGCAGTTCAGGAAGCAACTCAGCATATGTCATGGGCAACGGGTCAAACTGACGCTCTGACATTCTCTGCCTTGGCTGAAACGGGTGTTGCTGTTGTTGTTGTGGTGGTGGTCCTCGTTGTTGTTGTTGAGGTTGGGTTGTTGGGATAGTTACAGCGGCAACCTGACGATATTGTCCTCTGTTCATATTTCTCCGACTGTGCACAGCATTTGTTTCACCTTCCCTCCTTCTGGGTTCCCCAGAAAATGGCTTCTTCGAACTTGAAGATGAAGAACCAGAATCCTAAATCGTACCTGCTTTGATGAGACTCTCTGTCCTCTCTCCACAGATAACAACATCAGAAAAGCTACCGAACGGGCAACTTCCCATACGGTCCATAATCACACCCTGCAGTGTCCCAATGAACATATCGGTCAGCTCTCTCTCCAACATCGGAGGTTGCACTCTTGCCGCTAATTCACGCCACCTCTGGGCGTACTCTTTGAAGCTTTCACCGGACTTTTGGAACAAGCTCTGTAGTTGGGTTATGCTCGAAGCCATATCCATGTTGTGCTTATATTGTCTCAGAAAGGCTTCACCCAAATCTCTCCAGCTTCTTACAGATTCTCTCTTCAAGTCCATGTATCAGTCCAAAGACGCTCCAGACAAGCTGTCCTAGAAAAAGTATATCCACATCTTCTCATCATCAGTGTATGTGGAGATCTTTCTGTAGTAATCCTTCACATGAGTGCGAGGACAAGAAGTGCCATTGTATTTGTCAAAGGATGGCGCCTTGAATTTATAAGGGATCCTCAGTCCATCAACCAATCCCATATTCGTGACATCAAAGCCCAAAGAGTTCTGACACTCCATGGTGCGGATTTTCTCAGCAAGGGCATCAACTTTTCTATCCCTCTCTTTAGTCCTTCCCACTTCATCGTCATCACTGAGGAGAGTGAACATATCCTCTTGTCTATCAACCAACGGAGCAGGATGGCGAGCTGGAGCACGGGTCCCTCTAGCATTAACAGTCTCTAATGCGATAGGTTGTCCGTTGATTCTGATACCCCTCAATTCATCACCCACAGCATAGTTATGAACAGGGATGGTGGCAGCAACAGTGTCATTAACAGGGACTCCCTCTGGCGAATTACGGTTAACAAGTGGAACCATAGCTTCTTGTCTCTGGGCCAAGGCTCGCAGCTCCTCTTGCCCTTGAACAACCCCTTGCATCATATTCATGAACTGGACCATGTTAGCCCTCATCTCTGCCAATTCAGCCTGAACTTGATCCATGCTTCTCTGTTGATTCAGTCTTGTCGCGTAGTGGTGCGGACGACGATCAGCAATCCTGCCTAAAACAGGAACCAGAATGAGAAGTCTTGTCAAGAACACCTGTAATGCAAGAATGATATGTGTATGATGCGTATGATGCGTATGATGCATATGTTATATTCATTTCTCAGGCATTCAAGAGTCTCGTCCATCTTCTGAAAAATGGCAACCTGTAACATAAACAACAAGGAAGCAACCTACACAGGATGATGAGCACAAGGGAAACATCAACAATCTCATCTATAGACTATGAGGAATAAAGATCATACAACATAGTTCGAGCAAAGATTCAAATCATCAGAATAAAACAAAGAAACCCATCCAACAATCCTGGAGGTGATTCTCAAAGTAAACAACAAGACAAACTAAGAAAGTTGTCCTCCAGGAATGAGAGTCTTCAGGTACTGGCACTGATCAATCAACCGGTCACACTCTGAACACTCAGGTAAAGGAGTGAGCTTCTCCTTCAGTTGCACTCTGAGTCCCACCACTTCTTCTCTGAGATGGTTCTCTGATGCATGCCTTAGGTCTATTTCTTTCTTCAACTGAGCATCTTTGTCCTTAAGATGCCTTTCCAAGTCTCGTATCTTCCTTTGGTAATTGGCTTCCGCTTTTTGCAACCTCAAACGCTCATGGTGTTCTCCATCCAACATTGCTTCTATCTCCTCATAGGACCTCTTCTTGTTTCTCGACTTACTAGCACATTCACCTTGCACTCCTTTGAGTTTGTGAGCCAAATTCAACTTATCAGTTTTGGCTTTGTAAAGCTCCATCTGGATTTCTTGTTCCTTCTCTTTCAACTGGCGGTTCTCCATTAAGGCTCGTTTGTAATACTCAGCAGGCACATTGTCAGAATGTATCAGAGGTGGTTGCTCTTGCAATGTTTCCATCCTATCATAGGGTAACAACAAAGTCTCAACTCTATCCTTGACCCATTCAATGTAGGCAGGCATAGCGATAGCAAACTTCTTTCCCAAAACAGATCCATCCTTGACACCAATACTCTCCCAAGCTTTTCCCACTTGCTCCAATCTAGCTGGGTCACTCCGTTTCTCAAAGTACACACTCTCAGCTATCTCAGCATCTAGTGGCCTTTCATTCATGACAAAACCCAACTGACGGAGAGAAAGAACCGGGTTGTAGTTGATGCAACCCTTAGTTCCTATGAGTGGAACATTACGAAACCTTCCACAACTCATAATGACTTTGCGCACATTCATCCTGTAAGCTTGCCACCTGATATCATAAGATGTGAGTGACATAATCCTCTTAGTCCACTTATGAGTATTCTGAGTATCCACAAAAGGTCCACTGGTTGGTAGAAAGGACAAGAACCACTTGAGTAGCAACGGGAGACAACACCTGATAGCTCCACCCTTACCATGCCTGCTGTGTATAGCATAGTAAGTGTCAGCTAACAAGGTAGGCACCGGGTTTCCTCCAATGAAAATAGAGATCGCTGCAAGGTCCACAAAATTAGGCATACTTGGGAACAAAAAAACTCCATAAATCATGGTAGCCAACTGAGCGTTGAAAGCTTCCCAATTTCCTTTCTTCGCTTCTTCCTTAGCCATTCTTACCAGGTACTTCAATGACAAACCCACAACATCACCACTCAGTTTCCAATTGTCATTCACTTCTTTGATACTCAAATAAAGAGCCTTAGCAACAACCCTGAAATCCACCTCCTTTGGCACATCTAGGAAAGGTACTTGGTATTTGACTCGGACATTCGTAAGGATGGAATACTCTTCAAGAGTGGGAGCTAACTGATAATCCTGAAAAGTGAAACAACGGAGCTCTAGATCATAGAACTGTAAGAGAGTCTGCAGAGGTACCGGATCAACCACCATCTTCAACAATGTCAGAATATCCCCATACTGATCATCAAACACCTTCTGATTACAGCTGGTCACCAGATTACTCAATTCTGCCAAAGATGTCAACGGCTCACGGTAAAAGCTATAGGTGCAAGTCTTCCTCTTCAACTCTGGAATGGCTGCCATCTCTCAATGTGAACAGACTCCTGAATGAACCTGAGAAATGATATGCATGTGCGAGTTAGCTTTTTTCTCTTTTTTTTTGCATTCTTTTTTTGAAAATAAACATGCTATGATGCAAATGATGAAACCCTGACTGGTTGGCTGTGTATCACAAGGCACAGGATCAGAACTTCGGCATGAACACGGAACTGAAAACCACGGGCCAAAGTCATCTGGAACCCATACTTCAGAACCAAATCACCAACAGGACCAAACAGAAGTCACCAACAGGACCCCGTCACCAACAGTCACCAACAGTACCTGTAAATGATTCATTCCCTCCCCACTCACGGGTGTCATCTAGGCCAGGGTAAGGTCAAGAGAAACGCAGGATAAACGATCCTTTCAAGAATATCATCATATGCACACCAGATGTATGCAACGATAATACCCCATTAGAATCTGAACTGCTCGTGATATCATGTTCCGCTAAGTGGTGTCATACCACCCGCTTCCCATGAATCACTCTATTCCTAGGTGTCCTAAAGTTCACTCATAACCTGGGTATTGGGCCTTTTACCTCTTGTAACTCCCACCCAACAGAGCAACCGATACACAGCCAGCACAATGATAATATGACGCATGCAAACATATCTGCAAACGTGCACAATCACAGCACAACAATCATCAATGCAATAAATAAAGCAGTAAAAGCAACCAAAACTATCCTAGAGAGCGCTAGGATTGACTCGCTTAGGGAAGTATTCCCCAGCATAGTCGCCAGCTGTCGCATACGCGAAAAACAACCGGCGGGAAAAGACACAGAGTCGCCACCGTGCGTTATTTATCCCAAAGGAGGGAAAGGAAACGCTCGAAGTAAACCTAGAAAGGAAAAGGAATGGTCTTACGACCAGAGATGCAGGGATCGGGAGTCGGTTATGCGAAGGGAAGGTATTAGCACCCCTACGCATCCATCGTACTCGACGGGATCCACGCTCAAAAGAATAGAATAAGGTTGCTAATAAACTGCTCAAAACACTGCACAAGCTGGAATGAAACACCGGTAGAAGACGGAAGAAAGGGACTCGGCAGGATGTCGCATCCTGGGCCTACGTAGTTTGTCAGACACAAACATCATAGTCGACGTAGTTCGGGGAAATGGGAAACGTGCTCGCTAGGATATCGCATCCTATGCATACGTATCTTCTCTAACCAGAGGAAGAATCAGAGCACTCGTAGCTCGGCTAACGCACGCCGAAACAAAACACTGAAACAAGACGTTGAGACGTCAAACGAATCACACAACAGGAAACGGAATACCAATCAATGGGCTTGCATCCAACTCCAAACAAACAAACGCAAACAGGAAACCGAATGCCAATCGCTGGACTTACATCAGACTCCAGACAAAGAAACACAACAGGAAACCGAATTCCAATCACTGGACTTACATCAGACTCCAAACACACACACAACACCGGGAAACCGAATGCCAATCGCTGGACTTACATCAGACTCCAGACAACCGCACACAAACAGAAGAAGGGTCTCGATTGCAACTAGGGCAAGAGAAAAGGGAGGTCTCAATCGCAATGAGGGCGATAGAAAAGGAAGGATCAAAGTTAGTTATTAGTCAAACTCGACAAGACATCGCATCTCGTGCCTACGTATCTCATCTGAACATGAGAATCATAGTTGCCATAGTTCGGCTAAACTATTTCTATTTGTTTTGTGTTTTTTAAGTGAACAACGTTACTACGCAATCTACCGGATGCTCGACCTTTGGAGACTTACTCACCTGAAGTAGAAGGAGTTAACGTGTCCTTAAGGGAAGATAATGTTTGTTTGTGTTTTAGGAAAGCTCACGCAAGAAAGAAAGTCCTAGACGAAGGAACCGTGCTACCCTAATTGACATGCAAACGAGACTATGCGAAGTCTAGCAATCCTATGGGGATATAATCACACCACACAAACACGTACAACATGAAGTAAACACACCAACAAGGGGGCTCAAACATCAAGTGTGAGGCTTTAGTCAATGGGTCATATCAACCACGACAAACAAGCTGGGCTTTAGTCAAGGGGTCATATCAACCTCGACAAACAAGCCAACTGCAGGGTATGAAGGCTCTTAACCACTAACATTGAGAGTTAGGGTGAGCAGATGAAAGGTAATGAGGATTGGACCTCATAGCTCTTAACCCGGGCCTGGGTGAGCTTGAATCAATGAAAACGTGGGGATCCAGAATGAGGGACCCTACTCCACTTGACTGACTCTATATACAAGGATCTTGGGTTAGGTTCAAGAGCCTCAGCATGTAGTGCGAGCATAATGAACGACTCAAACGATTAGCAGGGGACTGACTTCTAGTCCCTTCTATCTGCCAATTGCCTCTTCACTTAGGAGGACTTGAAGTACATGGCACAAAAGTAAACAAACACACTCATTGCCTCTTAAGGAGGACTTCAGCCAAATGCCTGCCAAAAGAAACGACAGGGCTTCCAGACTACATGGAGTTAGAGGATGATTACCTAGGTGGTATGCCACCCACAAGCAAAGCACAGCTCAAGCAATGAGCTAAAGCAACTAAAGTACCTGTAAGAAAGTCAAACCAGTCAATATTCACATTCAGACAAACCAAACAGTCAATCAACAATGCTACAACCAATATGCACACAAGGCAAGTCAACAACTCAAGTGAGTTCGCCACCAAGGGTCCTACAACACAACCAAGGTTAGTGGAAAAAGCAAATTTGCATCTCAAATCATAAGATTGCATCAACCACTAGAGCTAGGCTTGAACCTGAAATACAAAGCTCAAAAGATGAGTACAACCACTAGTACCAAGACTAGGGTCAAAGGCGAAGCAAAAAGTCAGAACAACAACCAATATTCAACATGAAGCACATTTATTCAAGTAAGAACATGTCCTAAAAAGGACCAAGTCTAAAGCATTAAGCAAAGTCATCACATGAGCAAGATATGGCAAAGGCAATTACAAAGCTCACAATTGGACATCAAGAATCAAAATTCCATATTAAAACAGAAATGAATCAAACAATCATGAAAATTTTATGTGCATACAACATGTCAAACACAATCATCATGCTAAATATTGGAATCAACAGAACTCAATTGACCTAGAAATGAAAATGAACAAGTATGACATCAAATTGTGTGACGCACATTGTCACACCATGCATCCATGTGCCTAAAACAGAAATGGAAAATGCTAAAAATGCACAACCAAGCCTCAAAAATCATGCAACATGTTGGGAATCAGCATACCAAATTTCAAAGCAATTGGGCAATGTATGAGCATTCCACAAATCATCTAGCAACACATGTCACATTTGCATACATGTTCAAATAACAGTCCACAATTAAAAATCCAGAAATGATAAAATCAAGAAATCACAACCACAAAATAATAGACATTCAAATGATCATGTGAGAAAAAATTTGGATTTAATTGGGATCATTTTCTATTTGTTATGAATTTTTGAATTTGGATGAAGATAAAATGAATTAATGTGACAACATATGAAGCAATGTTAATTAACATGACAAACTGGCGCTGCATCCTAGAGGAATCGAACTGGCTACCTAAGGTTCACAAGGCGCGCTCAGGAAAAATGAATTGGAATAATGAAACTACACCAAGCCAGGAATCGAACTTCCGCTTGGAACATTACATGCGCTATGCTTTGAATGCAGCGTTTTAGTAAAATAAAGGAAATTAAAATGTTCCCGCCTGGATTCGAACCGAGGCCAGTCACGTTCATACAAATGCACAGTGAACCCTAACCAGACGGCGGCGAGACTATTCACCAGCGGTGGTTTCCACCGTCTCCTTCGTTGAGACGGTGGCTGTACAGTGCACCTCAACCATTTATTTTGCAGAAATTGGCATAGCTTATATCAATGAACTCGTCTCTTTAAGCACAACAAGAATCTAACCTCCATTAAACCTAATTCTCACTAACAAATGCAAATCGAAGGAAAGAAAATTGCATGGAAAAACTTTAAATGAACATATTTCATGCAATTCTCAACCGTTTTCAACAAAATTAGCATCAGAATTCTCAGTGTTCCAAGATCTACACAACTATGGTAATAAAAACAAGAATTAAGAGGATCGAATTTCTGACCTCTTGAAGAACAGTCAATGGAAACAGTGGATTCAAGGCTTCTCCAGCTCCAAATCTTCTCCTCCAACTTTGATATGAAGCTTTGCACACGAATGGATGCTTGAAATGGCTTGGATCTTGATCAAATTGCACCTTCCATCTTCATGTTCTTGAGCTCAATGTGCTTGAATCTTGGTGAAATTCTTCAATCCAGCACTCAACTACTACTATATGATGATCCAGGAACAAGATTATGCAATAAAAATCATGTGTTATGTGAAGAATTTTTGAATTTGGATTGAGAGAAAAATTGGAGGGAAAAATGTGATCTAGATCTAGAATGTGTTAGAATGAGCAAAACAGTTACAATTAAGCTTTTATATGTTGTGTTAATTATGCTGTAATCATGATTAGGCATTGGCTAATGAAATTTTAATGAAAAATGAGGTGTTATGCACAATTGGTAAATTCACCCTATGCATGGTGAATGAACGTGAACAGTACCATGTGCCTGCTCAAAATCACTTAAAATCATCTCATGCACATGTTGGAATGGTTAAAAAACTCATATGATCAACCAAATTTGAATTTGGTATTTTCCCTCCAAAATGGACATGCATGAACAAATGATTATATGAGATAATTTCATGCAATGCAATGATGTATTTGGAAAATATGAGTCATAAGGAGCATAATACAAAAAGAGGGACTCAATTTGGAACTTTGAATCAAAAGTTATGGCATTTTGAAGTTCCAAGCATACTTTGCAATCATTCGTTCATAACTTCTCAACCATTCATCATATGCTCATGATCTTGGACTTTTTGGAAATGGGAGAGAAAGATCTTCAACTTTCATGTTGACCAAAAATTCATTTGAAGCTCCTTTGGTGTTGGAAAGTCAATTTGAATGTGGTCCAAAAACTTGCCATTTTTGGAAACTTTGAATTACAGGTCACTTTCCATTTTTGGAAACTTTTGATTTGGCTTCAAAATCTTCAAGGTAGATGTTTGACATGATGAATAGGCCTCTTTTGGACATGAATGAAGTGTCTCAAACCATTTCTCCACCTCCTAGCCCTCAGTTGACTGCACAGTTGACTTTCATGGGCCTCAGATGACCTGGACATGTACTGATGACTTTTGAGCCTCTACCACTTGGTCAAGTTGCTTCAAAATGAACCTTGGTTCATATAAGCTCTCTAGAATACTCATGTGGCCTTCAACTCAAGGAGAACCTTGCCTTTTGCACTGATGATTCTCTTGATGCCAATGTGGAATGCAATGATGCAATGCAAGATGCAATGTTAATGTAATGTTAATGACCTAAGAATGAAATGAATGCATGAATGGGGGGTGAAAATTTGAGGTGCTACAGCTGGTTAACAGTTATCTCTGGTGGAACATAGGCCATATTCAGTACTTTCAACAAGGCTGCTCTGTGCGCCTCAGAGCACATAAATAATGAGAGAATGGAGATCTTTGAGGGTGTCTGATTTAGCTGGTCGACTACCTTGTAGTCACTTTTCTTGATAATCCTTATAAACTCATCCACTTCCTTCTCGAATGCGGTCTTAGGAGGAGCTTCCTCAGTAGTAACCTCTTCGGTGGCTACCTGTTTTCCTTTAGCCTTGGCAGCTGCCTCAACTTCAGTATTCGTGCGCAATGTTGATGGTGCAAATAGGCGTCCACTGCGAGTGAAGCCACCAACCCCTCCAACATTGTCTATAGAAGAGCTACCAATGTCAATGTCTTCCCTGTTAACTTTCTGACCCTGGCAGTAGATATCAGCCCCATAGTGCCACGGGATAGCACTGTCTTTCTCATACAGAACAGGTCCTGGTACCGTGATGGTGACCGGACTGACCAAAGTCGGTTGAGGGCTGTCAGAGTAAATTGTAACTAGTGCTGGACTTTCGATGTTTACCGTTGTTAGTTCTGTACTTTCTGGGAAATAAACTGTTGTCGGAGCGGGTCTTTCGGGAACATATATTTCTTTAGGAGTGAAATAAATTGTCACTGTCGACACATCATTCTTCACTGGACGGGTCTGATCGAACTGAAGACAACCTTCATCTATCAGTTGCTGAATATCCCTTCTCAAACTGTCACATCCGTTCTCTGCAGCTCGACAATTTCTGCATTCTTCCCCACAGCCCGGGAAAATCTGTCCTTTCAAAAACCAAATTCAAAAAACCAAATTCACTTTAGTCTTCACTTTAGTCACATCAAAAACCAAATTCAAAGTTTCCCTACTATCAACAGCATTAATCCTCTGGCCGCCGTGGGCCGACAACGGGTTTTGGATAACATTAGGCACCGGAGAAAAATTGATAGCCTGGGCATCTCTCAAATCTTGTACCTTTAGTTGGAGAGCCTTGCAATTATCTGTAGTATGGCCAGGTGTGTTAGAGTGAAAAGCACATCTGGCGTTGACATCATAACCTCCAGGCAAATTATTGGGATCGATTGGTGGAGCCAAAGTTCTTAACGTAACCAGATTCAGGTCAATCAGCCTGGGGAGTAATACAGAATAAGGCATTGGGATTGGCTCAATGACTCGGTCCGTTTGCCTTGGACGTTGTTGATAGTGTCTCTGCTGACCCGGGTTACCTCCTTGTTGTTGATTGTTGTACCTGGGTTACGGATGATATTGCGGTTGTTGTTGCGGTTGAGGAGCAGGTGTAGGAATAGTGACTGCGGCCACTTGATCTTGATAATAATTAGGGTGTCCTCTGCCCCTGCCTCTGCCGGCATACACAACGCTTGTCTCGCCTTCTCTTCTTCGCTGACCGTTACTAGCAAACGGTCTCTTGGAACCTGATGAGCTGGAAGCACTATTGTCTTGAATTCGGCCCATCTTCAACAGACTCTCGATTCTTTCTCCAGCAATTACTATCTCTGCAAAGCTGATTGACGGGCAAGCAACCAGTCTCTCAATATAATTGCCTTGAAGAGTGTTCATGAACATGTCCGCCATCTCCCTTTCAGACATAGGGGGTTGGACGGACGCAGCAATTTGTCTCCAACGCTGAGCATATTCTCTAAAGGTCTCCTTGGCAGTCTGAGACATTCCTTGCAACAAGGTCCGATTCGGAGCCAAGTCCAAGTTGTATTGATATTGCTTGACAAAAGCCTCTGCCAAGTCTTTCCAGCTCTTGATGGTAGTACGAGACAAATGAGAATACCATTCACGAGAAGCTCCAGTTAGACTGTCTTCAAAATAGTAGATCCACAGCTTTTCATCTTCAGTGTGAGCTCCCAACCTTCCCAAATAAGATTGGAGATGAGTTCGTGGGCAAGAAGCCCCGTTGTATTTCTCAAAAGTAGGGGGTTTGAACTTGTGAGGGATCCTTACTCCCTGAACCAGACCAAGATTTGTGACATCAAAACTTAAGGAATTTTGAGACTCCAAAGATTTGAGCTTCTCAGCAAGCTCATCCATACGGCGAGGGGTCTCGTGAGCTTCGTCGTGCACAGAGAATTGATCATACTGATAATCTTCAGTAACGGGGCGCCTGTTAATCTGAATTCCTTGATTCACATTGTACCTTCCGCCAATACCATTTCCAACATTCCCCGTGTTGCCAACATTACTCGGGTTTCCATCAGTATTTGCGTTACCCGCGTTACCAGTGTTCACAGGGTTATCAGCGTTCCCAGGGTTTCCAGGGTTACCAGGGTTTCCCTCAGCATTTGGTATCTCTACCTCTGGATCGGGCCTCGGTTGCTCAACCAATTCCCTCAGCTTTTCCTGGCCTTCTGCCATACCAGTCATCAATGTCATGAACTGATCCATCCTTACACGCATATCAGCCAGCTCTTTCTATACCTGGTCCATTGCTAGTTGCTGACGATTTTCCTTTGTCGGGTACCTGTGGACTCGCTTGGGACCAATAATGCCTGAGACAGGGAACAAACATTAGACACTGCGGTGACACATGCAAAACAAACAAGGGTTAGTATGCATGGTATGCGATGCACTGCTTATTCAATTTCAAGGCACCCCCCTTAAAAAGGGAATACCCTGCAAATGAATAAGCATGAGATGTTGGATGCAAATATGCAGATGATGTTATGCAATGCATGACATGGGAATCAGGATTGCTGGATCCGCTTGAACATCTGTCAGGTTGCACTGTCTGGAGAGAAACCCACTGAGTAATATAATACAAGATCAAAACTCTGCTCCAAAAAACCGGGTTGGTTGGAGGTTAAGGTTTCCTGAATTTTAGCCCGCCCCTCACATGTAGGTTCTAAGAACAGAAGTTCGTCAACTTCGGCCCTTCAGTCAAGAATAATACGTTTACCACTGAAGGTTTGGCATTATTACGAGATAAAAGACCTCTGCTGACTCCCCTCAACAGGATATCCTAATAGCATGTTCCCAGCCTCGGGGTCCTCGGATTGAGCAGCGAGAATGTGCCCACCAGAGCTAACATAAACGCGTCTCGGAGGAGAGGCCTCGACTGAGTTCTCGGGAAATGGTCACCAGAGTCAACGATTTCTAGAGGAACATCATGTCGTTATGGAACACCCATAGGACAGAATATATCCAAAAGAAACCTCGTCTGGATGTGGGTCCTCATGAACGACTTAACGTAGCAACACGCCACGCAAGCCTCATGACTTTCCACTCTAAAACCTGTGTGTACACTCAATTCTGGGTAATGGGCTTATCTCTCATAGAACATCCCATCCCAACAAACAAACCAACAGAGCCAATAGATACAAGCAAGTGCTGAAAAATAAATAACTGTACAAAGAATAAACACCCAATAAACAAGCAACCTACAAAATCTAGGAGGGACTCGCTTAGGGAAACCGGGTCCCCAACAGAGTCGCCAGCTGTCGCAACCTGCGAAAAAACAACCGGCGAAAAGAAAAACAGAAGAGTCGCCACCGTGCATTATTTATCCCAAAGGAGGGAAAGGAAACGCTCGAAGTAAACCTGGAAAAAGGAAAAGGAAAAGACAAGGTCTCGCAACCAAATCTTGGGTTCGGGAGTCGATTATGTGAAGGGAAGGTATTAGCACCCCTACGCATCCGTAGTACTCTACGGGATCCACTTTTGTTGTTCTTGTCTAAAGGGTGTAGGTTTATCTAATGTACTATTTACTAAAAGAGGGGTCAAAAGAAAATGACTCGCACGGATGTCGCATCCACTGCATACGTATCTCATCTGAATATGAGAATCAGAGTCTTCGTAGCTCAGCTACCTAAGGGTTAGGGATGAGTGTGCTCGCTAAGACATCACGTCTTATGCCTACGTATCTCATCTGGAATGAGAATCAGAGCAAGCCGTAGTTCGGCTAACTACGGGTTAAGTTTTGGGATGAACGACGTTACTACGTAATCTACCGGATGCTCGATCTTTGGAGACTTACTAGCCTGTAGTAGAAGGAGTAAACGTGTTCTTAGGAGAAGAAAAATCAATGAGTTTGTTTGTGTTTTAGGAACGCTCATGCAAAAGGGGTAATGAGGATAAGACCTCATAGCTCTTAACCCTTGACAGGGTGAGCTCATGACAAAAAGTGGGGGTTCAGAAAGGTGGAACCCTCTCCACTGACTGACCGGACAAAAGATCTGGGGTTTTTGTTTTGAAGCATCGACACGTAGTGTGATCTTAAAGAACGACGCACTGAATAACGGGAGATTGACTATTGATCCCTTTTATCCGTCAATTGCCTCTTCATGGAGGTCTTTAGGCAAAAAGTAGTAAAATGCGGGAAAGATAAAAGGGGTTAAGAGATCTACCACACCGATAAAGATCCGAAGCAACAACAAATAAAGAGATAAGAAACCCAGAGATCTCTCAAGCTAGCACCATCAAAGAAAACGAGTCAGTACAGGTAATCGAAATAAACCTCCAGGTGGTATCCCACAAATAAAGTGGAACACCAGGCAAGCCATCTCTGCAAGAGTCATATGAGCCCTCACAAAACAAAACTCAACAAACAGGTTAGAGAAACAAGATAGGATAATCAAGAGTTGCCCCCAAATCAAAATGTAACCACATGAATCATGTCATTAAAATTCACAAAAAGCTCACAAAAAGCAACCAAAGGTAGGAGGCCTAAACCTCTTGTCAAACAAATGCATTAAAAGGGTATCAAAAATTTCAGGTTGAAAGTATAAAGTAGTGGAAATAGGGCATACCTGATTGGGGAGGATCGATTGAAATTGAATGGCACGGTTGGGTTTGCAAAGCACTCTTAGGGTTTATATGAGAGGGAATTGGTTCTTTGCAGATGAGTTCCCTTCAGTCTCTAGAGGTTGCTCTGAACTCTTTTAGCTCTTCTCTCACTATCTTTTTCCCAGGGTTTTTTGGGAGATGGAAGTCTAGAATTTATAACCTGATTTTTGTGGACCTGTGGGCTCAAATGAGAGAAGCCCAAGTCCAAAAATTTTCTGTTATATTTCTTTTTCATTTTTTTTTTCTTTTTTATTTTTTTTCCTTTTTTTTTTTTCTTTTTTTTTTCTTTTTTTCGTTTTTTCATTTTTTTTTCTTTTTCGAAAACACGTGGGTTTCGCCTAGAGAGCATGACAGTTCAAGAAATTCCTCTGAGCGTAGGTGATTCTGGTGGCTTTTCTTGGGACTCGCTAGGCGATCCATTCTGCTCGCCTAGCGAGCATGACAGCTCATGAACAAACTTTTGCTCCTTCAAGATTAACGTTTTGACTGACGAATAGACCTCATTTGAACGTGTTGGAAGTAACTCAAATCTTTCCCTTGTGTTGACTGATCATCTAAATAGAACCCACAAAGTGTTCTGGATGATGTTCAAGCTTCTTGGAGCTAATCCCGATTGACATGATGAAATGCAATGTATCTAATTCTGATTGATAATGATGAAATGCAATGTGAAATGTTAAATGACCTAAAAAATGAATGCATGAATGAGGAGGGCAAATTTTGGGGTGTTACACATGCATCGAACATGTAACCAATGACTATTGTCGACGTTTATTTTAGCACTAGTATATATATCAGGCCCATGCCTTGAAATACAAGATCATAAAAATCTCATTCATTCTCTATAAAACTAGAGTACCCAATTCCTCGGGTAAAATAGTTTATGAGAAATGTGAGTCTGTGTCTACTCTTCAGATCCTCTGCAAAACCTTTGTATTTCAAGCATTCACAATTAATGTCATTTACTTCATTTACTTTATTTATTGCTTTTTATCTTTATCAAAATTTTATTCCTTGCATCCAGTTGGGTTATTACCTAAGCGTTTTAAATCCAAATCACACATTTTTCATTGTATATTTTCTTTACACAAATTGTGTTTGAGATTTTTCGAGTTAATCTTGTAGGTGAACTAAACTCATGATTGTTTAATAAAAACACCAGTAAACACTCCCCCGACTACAGTCATGTCATACAATTCTTGGGGGAAACTATTATGTGTCGGTCAAAGACCCAGGATCCACTACTCTGTGTCGGCCAAAGACCTGGGATCCACTCCTTCAAGCTGACAAAAGGCCTAATAGCACGAGGCTCATTAACTATTTTACTCTGTCTGACCCAAGGTATAAATAACTTCATAAGGGGTTATAAGATAAACAATCTCTAATCTTCACTTTCACTTCAACTATCTTGATTTAAACTCACCTGAACGTTAGAGTGCTAACCATGTAGGTACCTCCCCTGGAGTCCACCATTTCAGAGATATCATCACTGATTAACGATATGGCATCAGGATCAGTCTTTTTGGTTCAACAAGCATCATGATTGCAACCTTCGATCCACGATGTCGTATCAGCGCAATACATCGAAAGCTCCGATTCACCGTAGTTTCTGCAATAATCACCATTTATGATTTTACAATGGAACACCTATGAGATTTATTATGTAAGCAAGAACAAAGTCTGGAACCCAAACAAGAGATATAATTTGAGGATAAAAACAAATAATAATGAAAATGATAACGCCCTAAAAAATAATGAGAATAATAAAACCTAATATGCGAGAAATAAAAAAGAGAAAAAATTAAAATATGTGAGAAATTTTTTTAGAGATGAAAGAATGCCGCATATTTTATGTGTTGGTGTGAAAATGCCTTTGGATAAGGAAACAATGTTGTGTTTATGTGTTTTTTCATTATTGTTTTTAGATTTCAGGAGAAAAAGAGAAAGTAGGAATAGTTTGTGTTCATATATGGATTTGAAGTTTTTAGTGTGTTTTAAATATAACAATTCAAACCTAAAAAATAGAAAGAATTTACTTTTTATTTTATTTTATTTTATAAACCACTATTGTATGATTGGTATATTGTATCAAATACAATTTAGTACATTATGTCAAACATACATATTAATATATTTTTTTGATATTTATATTATCATACCAAAAAATACTAAATATGAGTTGAATAGTAAAAAGTGTAAATTAGATAGTCCAGGTTTCAAGTCTAATAAATTGGTTGTAAGGAAATTTTATATAAAGTAATGGCTTTGAATCTAATTCTTGTAAAAAAATTATTTAAACATGTGTTGGTCTCTAATTTAATAGAAATTTACTTAAACAAATATTATAAGAATTATTTCTATACATCAAGTCTTCCATTCTTCTTTGTTTCTTAAATAATATTGAAAAATAATTATAACTAATAGTAAACTTATGCAATATATCTTTAGTAACAAAGACAGTTACAAAAAGGGAAATCCATTCTAATGATCGGAAATGGAAAGAGACAGGATAAAAAACCCACTAAGCAGGGTGATAAAGGGAAAGGCAATGAAATTGCCAAACCAAAACCCACTGCTCGTGCTTTGAAGCCTAGTGGAGACATAGCAAAGGAAGGCACCTGCTTCCATTGCGGTAAGACCGGACACTCGAAGAGAAACTTTCCAAAGTACCTGGAAGATAAGAAGAATGAAGTAGAGACTTCCACTTCAGGTATTTTTGTTATTGAAATTAATTTATCTACTTCTGCATCACGGGTATTAGATACTGGATGTGGTTCTCACATTTGTACCAATTTGCAGGGGTTAAAAAGGAGTAGAGATTTGGCAAAAGGTGAAGTTGACCTACGGGTTGACAATGGAGAAAAGGTTGTTGCTTTAGGCGTAGGAACTTATGTATTGACTTAACCTAGTGGTTTAATAATTCAGTTAGAGAACTGTTATTATGAACCTACATTTAGCAGGAATATTATTTTCGTTTCTTGTTTGGACAAGTTTGGTTTTTCATTTATAATAAAGAACAATTGTTGCTCCATTTATTTCAATGATATATTCTATGTTACTGCACAAATGAACAATGGCTTATATGTCCTTGATCTTGAAATGCCTATTTATAACATTAATACTAAAAGGATAAAACCTAATGAGTTAAATCCAACTTACCTTTGGCAGTGTCGATTAGGCCACATAAATGAGAAACACATTTCCAAACTCCATAAAGAAGGACTCTTAGACTCTTTTGATTATGAATCATATGAAACATGCAGATCTTGTTTAATTGGAAAGATGACAAAGTCTCCATTCACAGGAAAAAGGTGAAAGAGCTAATGATCTTTTGGCCCTCACACATACTGATGTATGTGGACCACAAAACATACTAGCCAAAGGAGGTTTTCAGTACTTCATCACATTTACTGATGATTTCAGTAGATATGGTTATTGTAGCGGGGTATTCGTTACCATTAGAGATATTGACTAAATCCAAGGTAAACCATACAAGTCGAGTAGCCACCGCACTTCTATTTATCCAAAGGAATGGTTAGAAAGCGAACAAAAACCTAAAAGTTTTATCAAATCAAAAACTAGTAAAAATATCAGAGATCTGGGTAGGGGGGTTGGTTATGCAATGGGAAGGTTTTAAGCACACAAAACATCCTAGGTACTCCTAGGGAGCCCTTTTCATAAGTGTTGTTCTAGTCTAAAGGGTGTAGGTATATCTAAAGTACTTTTACTAAAAGGAAGGTTAAAAGAAAATGACTCGCAAGGATGTTGCATCCATTTCCTACGTATCTCATCTGAGTATGAGACTCAGAGTCTTCGTAGCTCGGCTACCTATGCGTTAAAGAGAAGTGTGCTCGGTAAGACATCGCGTCTTATGCCTACAAATCTCATCTGGAATGAGAATCAGAGCAAAACGTAGTTCGGCTAACTAGGGGTTAAGGATTGCCATCTGAACATGGACTTACAAAAGAGGACACCAGGTGTGTCAAAGGAGGGTGGGCAGTGTGTTCAACGTCCTAGCAGTAGGTGTCGCAGCTCGCTGAATCGAGTCTTAGGCAGTTATCTCTTTGCAATAGAACGGACTGACATGCCACAAGATCGGAGACGCACGGAAGGTCTAAAAAGTGGGGAAGCTCTGCCCTAGAGTTGTCATGCAATTTGGACCTATGTGTTAGGATTTACAAAGGGAAACATCTACCTAATGTTAGCATGCAAAGAATAGGGGGATTCTACCTATGTTATCATACAAAGGGTTCTACTTAATGGGTGATACCTAAACAGAACAAGAGTCGACGGATGGAGCGCGGAGAGGAGTTATGGATAAGGATAGATGGCGATGCCGGAGGTAATCGACTTACAGGTAGATGACGATGCCTGAGACAATCGACTTACAAGAGGATGGATGAATGTGTGCTGGTTCTGTTAAGTTTTGAAAATGATTACTCGACGCCGGATCGAGCTTTTGATCTTATTTTGAAATGGTTATCGGATGTTCGTTTTAACTCTTGTATTAACAGGTGACTAAATAAATAAATAAATAAATATTATACACTTTATGGGAGAGGGGTACATTTGTTATGAATGGGGATTGTTCATGGCAAACAAACAATAAGAATATATGCCTCATACATCATACAAGTAGGCAACAGTTATCAATCAGATCGGATAAATAAACAATATATAATCAAACCAAAGAATCAAATAATGGAGCATTTAAATAATGCATGGGAGTATGAACATGTTAAATAATCAAGCAATAGAAATCATGCATGAGAGAAACAAGTAGGAAAGACAACAGATGAATCAAACAGATGAAAATATACACACGAAGGGTCCACTGAATAATTTAATCAGGAAATGAGGTAAGGACCAAATAAAATCTAGGTAAAAGGCCTCTAATACATGGCATATGAGATGAACAAGAGAGGATCAAAAGATCTCTTCAATTGCCATAAGCAATCCCTAAATCAAACATCGATCATAAAGAAGTCAACTGAAAATTCAAGTCAACTTAAAAAATAACAAATAAATAGCAAATTAATCAAGAAAATTATGAAAAATTAAACTAAATGAGGTGGGGTCAGGACATCATCATCCCCCAACAGATTCTAAAAATAACAAAAATTGGTACATAAATTAATTAAAATAAAAACAGAGGTCAAACCAAAAGTCAATTAATGATACTAGGTTAGAAATAAATCAAGAATAAATAGTAAATTAATCAAGAAAATTATGAAAAATTAAAATAAATAAGATGGGGTCAGGACATCATCATCCACCAAAAATATTTTAAAAATAACTAAAATTGGTACGTGAATTATTTAAAATAACACAGAAGTCAAATTAAAAGTCCACCAACCAAACTAGGTCAAAATAAAATGCAAAATAAATTGAAAATGTGAAATAAAATTCCAAGAAAAGGTCAGGTTAACCATAAGTCAGTGGTCAATCTTCATCCCAAAAATCAAATGCTAACAATAATTTTAAATCATAAAAATAAAATCAATAAAAAAAGTATGTTAAAATGGACCAGTTAGAATAAAAAATTAAAATAAAATTTAATATTAAAAAAATACAAAAATAAAAATTATATAAAATTAAATAAAACGTTAAGAAAAGTGAAAATTATTTTTGGGTAATTTTATGGACGAAGAGAATATTTTAAATAAGAAAAAGAAATATTAAAATGGAAGGATTGATGGTGAAGAACATGATAAGCAAGCGCAGATATATCAAAACATGGTCATGGAAGAGATGATTACCTAATGGAAAATAGAAGTGGAATGGAATCTGATATGTGATGAAGCGTTACCTCCTTGCCACGAAATTCCAATGCTCCTTTAGGGTTAGGGTTTCAGCTTCTTAAATAGGGTGGATTAGGTGTTCTCATGGGCTTTTTAATAAGTGATTTATCCATAAGAATAAAAGTGTGAAGTGAGGTATAAAATGTTGTTATTTTGGGCCAAACTTAAGTAAATGGATGTCCAATGCATGGTCAAAAGAGGTAAAAAAAACGTGTCTGGTTTGTGCAGCATGCTTAGAAAATCTGATTGGGCAAGCCAGGCCCAAAATCTGCCTAGAAAATCAAGTCATGTTGCCCACTTTAAATGAATGTATCTCTCAAACCATGGATCCAAATGAGATGATTCCAAAAGTATGTGAAATAGGACATGGCAAGGTACAATTGTTGTGAAGAAAGTATTTTCAAATAATGCCTTGAAGTGCAAGAAAACTGGCCAAGAAGTCTTGACAAGGTTTGAGGATTTTGGACTTCGAAATTTTTCTAAGTGTCCTAAAAAAATGTCTCACTTTGACTAAGCATAACTTTCTCAATTCTAATCCAAATGGAGAAAACTTTATATCTCTAGAAATCTTGGAACAAGAGGAACAACTTTCGTGTTGGAGAAATTTTCGAATGGAGCTTTTATCTTGATGCAAAATGGGCTTAAAGTGAGTGCAACGATCATGAAAACTTGCCCTAAATGGAAAGTCAACCATTTCCAAATTAAGTAACTTTTCCAATTCCTGATTAAATGATGAATTCATGATCCAACCTTGATCAAATTTCACATGTAGGATCCCCTAGGCATGGCTTTTGAGATTCCACTCTCAAAATGTCAGGAGTTGACTTTTCTGGCCCCACAGTTGACTTTTCCTAGACTGTCTGATTCCTGATTCCATTGATCAATTGAAGCACTTTTAGCTCAAATAAAGAGCTGATTTTTTGTATGTAGACCCTTGTGAACATATGGAGGGCCATGGAAAAGTGTTTCACCCAAAGAAACAGAAATAAACTAATTTTATACCAAACCCTAGTTTTAGGGCAAAATGATCAGGAACTTATTGCACTGATTGCCAATGGATCTTTCTGAGATAATTGTGAATCTTCCTAGGCCAAGATGCCTCTCTAATCATGACATGGATGAGCTCCTCTACTTCCAACCAAACATTACCTGTTGCAGGTAGCCATGAAACCCTAATTTCTGATTAAATCCAGATGAACACTCTGATAGCTTTGAATCCTTCACTGATGAACTAAGGACCATAATAAGATACTTGGACCCCCCTGAGACCCTTGAGACTTGTATACTTAGAAAATGAAGTCCAATTCTCAATCTTGCTTTGTGTGGGCTCCTTCTGTTATGGAGTGATCAATCCGAACCTGATTTCCAAGTCACTAATGCAGTATGCAATGGGTATGACCTAGTACGATGCTAATGAAGTGTAAAACATAATCCCATGCTTCCAGGAAAAATGAAGGGTAAATTTTGGGGTATTACAGCTGCCCCTATTCAATCAACTGGAAACCCGAAAGGAAGATAGCAACGGCTTTCGCACTTTCGAGGTATCAAGTGATTGAATACGATAAAAGCCCGAAAATTTATACTGAAGTGAAAAAATGAAGTAACAATGCCTGTCAGAATCGGCGAAGAGGTGGTCTTGAAAAAGAATCCGTCTGGTACGGTGAGAGTCGGTATGAACACCGAAACAAGGAATGTTAGCTTGAATACCAAAATAAATGGTAACACAGAAATAACCATGGCCTGAATGCCGCTCATCAATCTGAATACTGGAAATGACTTTGATATGAGCATCGAACGATACTTGATTATCAAACATCGGTCTGAACACCGGGAAACTGGCCTGAGTGCCACTTCGGTCTGAATACCGGAAAACTGGCCTGAATGCCAAAAGTTGCATCGACCTGAATGTCAAAAACTTCTTCGATCTGAACATCGAAAGATATTAGATTATCAAACATCGGTCTGAACACCAGGAAACTGGCCTGAATGCCACTTCGGTCTGAATACCGGAAAACTGGCCTGAATGCCAAAAGTTACATCGACCTAAATGTCGGAAACCTCTTCGATCTGAACATCGGAAAACTGGCCTGAATGCCACTTCGGTCTGAATACCAGAAACTTGGCATGAATGCCACAAGTTGCGTCGACCTGAACGTCGGAAACTTCTTCGATCTGAACATCGGAAAACTGGCCTGAATGCCACTTCGGTCTGAATACCGGAAACTTTCATGCATGTCAGCATCGGCAGAAATAGGGAAAATGATAATTGAGGCGGCGCGTAGGCCAACGACCCCTGCTGGAATAATAAAGGATAAGTTATGAACAACCTTCAGTCTGAGTACTGGAAACAAATTTTCGGCTTATCACTTGGGATACCGAGAATGTCTTATGCTTCACATGCGTATGTTTGAATTTTTCAATGGTGTAATGCTCCATGAAAATGGAAATGCTACAAGATTTGGGAGGATGCAATGCAATATGATTCTACATGCAGGGATGCGAAATACTAGATTAGAGAGAACGCCAAGCTGAGGCAAGGAATTCTGCTGGGGAAATGATCACAATCTTCTGGACCCTGGCATGGCTGTTAGAGATGCACAACACAAAGAACTCTGTGGGGAAATGACCCGTCACACGGTGTTCTGGCAAATAACAAAATACCGAGGCTCTGACTGGGGAGAGAATGACACTAAAAACATGCTGCTAAGGAAAGCGACAGTGGTCCTAGCAACCATAATTTGCGAGAGAGACGACTCAGTAGGGGAAGCAAACACCGATACGGTACCAAGATTCTGCTTCAAGGAAAGAGACCATGGGTCTAGCGTCGAGATCATCGATCTGGCATCAAACTCTGAGGAGCAGCCGCTCCTGTTGGGAAATACAGTCTGGCACTGTCAACTCCGCTGGGGATATACAGTCTGACACTGTCAACTCTGCTGGTGAATGTATAATCTGAAACAAATGCTTGGGGAAGTACAACAGTGAGAGCCTGCTGGGGATTGAAGAATCCAACGCTCGGACCAGCTCTGCAGGGATAAGATACCAAATTCCAACTGTTGAGAAAAACATCCGCGATCATTTGATGGGGACCTTAAGGAAATGCCCCGAGTGTACCTGTTCTTAATAGACGATCCAAAGCACTTAAAATTTACAACAATTTTCAATGTTTATTAAGCATGTACCTGTAAAGCTCTTATGTTTCATGATGCAATGTTTATCAAAAATTCGGACGTCATTTTTGCAAACAAAACAGTAAAATGAAAATGAACACAAAGATGTACTGAATAACATGATTTTATTGATTGAGTGGCCTCTGAATAGGTATTTACATCAGGAAGCAATCCCTGGAAAGAGGTAATTGCACAACAGATAAAAACAGAAATTAATCTAATGGCAATGTGAAATGGATTTCTATCGAGTTCCAATTCTGCTATGATTCGCTCGTCTTCAAGATCATCCAGATGACCAAATTTCCGAAAAAGGTGATTGGACTGTTTCCTATCCTTCGGAAGTTTCCGATTATCGACACGAGATGATATTCAGAACTACTCAGAACGCAACCATTCGCTTAATCCCTAACTTTTGCCTGGATCGCCCTTTCGGGTTTTCAATCCACCAGGATACCCATTTTTTCCTAAGTTGCCCTTTCAGGATTTCAACTTACCGGGTGTACAATCCTTTCATTTTTTAATCCCGAACCTTTTTCATTTTCTTGGTTCGCCGAGATGCCCATTTTTTTGCCTGGACTATTCTTTTTATCGTCCAGCGGGTCTATTTTATGTGAAGTATTTTTTAACTGCGTCTGAGTTCACAGGGGAAGTGAAGTTTTCACCATCCATAGTTGCAAGCATTAAGGCTCCACCATCAAAAACCTTGGTAACAATATACAGTCCATCATAGTTAGGAGTCCACTTGCCCCTGTGATCTATCTGAGGAGGCAGGATCCTTTTCAACACCAAATCTCCGACTTGGAAGCATCGAGGACGCACTTTATGATCAAAGGCTCTCTTCATCCGACTTTGATACAACTTCCCATGACAAATGGCTGCTATTCGCTTCTCTTTGATAAGACTCAACTCATTGAACCTTGTCCGAACCCATTCAGCTTCGTCTAACTTGACATCCAACAGGACTCTTAGAGAAGGAATATCCACTTCAACAGGTAGGACTGCTTCCATACCATACACAAGGGAGTAAGGGGTTGCCCCGGTCGATGTACGTACTGAAGTATGGTACCCGTGCAAGGCGAAGGGTAGCATCTCATGCCAATCTCTGTACGTAACGATCATCTTCTGCACAATCTTCTTTATGTTCTTATTTGCTGCCTCAACAGCACCATTTATCATAGGACGATAAGGGGAAGAGTTGTGATGTTGAATGTTGAAGTTCTTGCACAACTCTTTCATCATTTTGTTATTGAGATTAGAACCATTATTAGAAACGATTCTTTCGGGAATCCCATAACGACAAATGATTTCTTTCTTGATGAATCGGGAAATCACATGTCTGGTGACCTTCGCAAATGACGCTGCTTCGACCCACTTGGTGAAATAGTCGATGGCAACAAGGATGAAGCGATGCCCATTGGAAGCAGTCGGCTCAATCTTTCCAATCATATCAATGCCTCACATAGCAAACGGCCACGGCGAAGACATCACATTCAAAGGATTTGGCGGCACATGTACCTTATCAGCATAAATCTGGCATTTATGACACTTCCGAGCATATTTGAAACAATCAGATTCCATGGTCATCCAGTAATAACCCTCTCTCAACAATTTCTTGGCCATTGCATGTCCGCCGACATGAGTACCGAAGGAGCCTTCATGAACTTCCTGCATTAACATGTCTGCTTTGTGTCTATCCACGCATCTGAGCAAAACCATGTCGAAGTTCCTCTTATACATCACATCGTCTTTGTTCAAGAAGAAACTGCCTGCCAATCTTCTCAAAGTCTTTCTATCATTGTTGGATGCCCCTGCAGGGTACTCTTGATTCTTCAGAAAGCACTTGATGTCGTGGTACCAGGGCTTGTCATCAACTACCACTTCAGCAGCAAACACATATGAGGCCCTGTCAAGGCGCATAACATCAATCCTGGGAACATGGTTCCACCAAATCACCTTGTTCATGAAGGATAGAGTAGCAAGAGCATCTGCCATCTGGTTCTCATCACGAGGTATATGATATAGGTTTACTGTTGTGAAGAAAGTCGACAGTCTTCTCGTGTAATCTCTGTAGGGGACCAGATTAGGCTGGAGAGTATTCCAATCACCATTCAGTTGATTGATCACTAAAGCTGAATCTCCGAAGATGTCCAGAGTCTTGATTCTCAAATCAATGGCTTGCTCAATACCCAAGATACATGCCTCATACTCAGCTTCATTATTGGTGCATTCAAAAGTCAGACGAGCAGTGAAAGGCATGTGGGCACCTTTTGGAGTGGTAATGACAGCACCAATTCCACTTCCTTTGGCATTGACGGCCCCATCAAACATTAAATTCCACTTTTCATCTGGATCAGGTCCCTCCTCCATAATTGGCTCTTCACAGTCTTTCATCTTGAGGAACATGATGTCTTCATCCGGAAAATCAAACTTCATCGGCTCATAATCATCAATCGGTTGTTGAGCAAGATAGTCTGACAAAATACTCCCTTTGATGGCTTTCTAGGATGTATACTGGATGTCGTACTTTGTCAGTACCATTTGCAAATGAGCAACCCTTCCGGTGAGATCTGGCTTCTCAAATATATACTTGACTGGATCCATTTTGGAGATCAGTAAGGTTGTGTGAGTCAGCATGTATTGTCTCAATCGCTTAGCATCCCATGCAAGTGCACAACATGTCTTTTCAAGCATTGAGTACCTCGACTCGCAATCTCTGAATTTTTTACTCAGGTAGTAGATGGCATGCTCTTTCCTACCTGTCTCGTCGTGTTGACCGAGAACACAACCCATGGAATTATCAAGTACTGTCAAATACATAATCAGCGGTCTCCCTGGGACTAGAGGCATAAGGATTGGAGGATTCTGCAAATACTCTTTTATTTTCTCGAAAGCCCTTTGGCAATCATCATTCCACCTGATAGCCTGATCTTTTCTCAACAATTTGAATACTGGCTCACACGTGGATGTTAGGTGAGAGATGAACCTTGCAACGTAGTTCAACCTCCGTAAGAAACCACGAACTTGTTTTTCTGTTCTTGGCTCAGGCATTTCTTATATCGCTTTCACTTTGGCCGGATCCACCTCAATCCCTTTTTCACTAACAATAAAACCCATCAGTTTTCCAGATCTCACCCCGAACGTACACTTGTTCGGATTAAGCCTCAACTTGAATTTCCTCAAACGCTCAAACAGTTTCTGCAAATTCACCAGATGTTCTTCTTCCGTCTGAGATTTGGCAATCATATCATCAACATAAACCTCGATTTCATGATGAATCATATCATGGAAAAGAGTTACCATAGCTCGTTGATATGTTGCCCTAGCATTTTTCAGACCAAATGACATCACCTTGTAGCAGAAGGTGCCCCATGGGGTTATGAAAGTTGTCTTCTGCATGTCTTCTGGTGCCATC
Source organism: Lathyrus oleraceus (assembly GCF_024323335.1). Classification (NCBI taxonomy): domain Eukaryota; kingdom Viridiplantae; phylum Streptophyta; class Magnoliopsida; order Fabales; family Fabaceae; genus Lathyrus; species Lathyrus oleraceus. Next base: position 353,041,647 of record NC_066580.1, on the reverse strand, counting down.
TTAATTTGATTATAGCCAGAAAAGCCATCCATGAAGGAGAATACCGAGAACTGAGCGGTATTATCCACCAAAACAGCAATGTGAGGTAATGGGAAATCATCTTTACGAGTAGCTCTGTTTAGATCCCGGTAGTCAACACATATTCATACCTTTCCATCCTTCTTAGGTACTGGAACGATATTTGCAACCCATGGCAGATAATTTGTAACTGCTAGGAACCCTGTGTCCAACTGTTTTTTCACTTCTTCCTTTATCTTGACAGCCATCTCTGGTCTTGTTCTTCTGAGCTTCTGCTTAACCGGAGGACAATCCTCTTTGAGAGGCAAACGGTGTACCACAATGTCTGTGTCAAGCCCTGGCATGTCCTGATAAGACCAAGCGAAGATGTCAACATACTCTTGCAGCAATTCAATCAGCCCTATTTTCACATTATCTTCCAAAGCAACCCCTATCTTGATCTCTCTCTTGACGTCCTCGGGGCCAAGATTAATCACTTCAATAGATTCTTGATGCGGTTGAATGATCCTTTCCTCCTGTTTTAACAACCTGGCAAGTTCTTCAGGGAGTTCACAGTCTTCATCACCCTCTTCTTCAGCTTGAAAGATTGGATTTTCAAAGTCGAAGTGCGCCATAGCAGAACTGTTATCAATAGGATCCGGTGACGTGCACTTGCATGAGTGATGGCATGTGCTTATGATTGTGAACAAGAAGTTGTAGCACCTCAAATTTGAACCTATCATTGTACATACCATCTCATATTATGTCATAGCATATCATGGTCCATTGCATAGCATTACATTGCCCCCAGTTGCCTCAAGAGCAAGCAAGCAAGAAATTAGGTCAAACTGATCAGGAGATCAGTCAACCAAGCAAGCAAGGGTATTTCTCAAGGAGCCAAGGCCCTAGGGTTGGTCCATCATGTTCACATGACTTGGGGGGTCCATTTGAAGTGTTTAAGTCAAGGGTTGGATGTTCAGAAGTCATCAGTTCATGCACAATCAGTCAAAAACCCTAGAAAGTCAAACTTGGTCAACTGTGGTTGATTTTATGGTTTTGATGGATGGATTTGGTTTGAGAGAGCTTATTCATGTCCCAATAGGCCTCATATATCATGGCAAACAATATCATTGAAGAATTTGAAGCCAATCAGAAAATTTCCAAAAATAGAAACTGGACCTGTAATTTTAACTGCCAAAAATGGAAACTTCTTGATCCCAAACTTACATCATGATGCAAGCTCCAAATGAATTTTTGCCCAACATGAAAGTTGAAGATCTTGTTCTCCCATTTTCAAAAAGTCCAAGAACTCTCAAATCCCATGTATGGTTGTCAAGATATGATCAAATCATTTTCACAAAATCTTGAACTTCAAAAGGCCATATCTCTCAAACCATTTGGCCAATTTTGGTGGGGTTTTTTCCTATAAACCACATTTCATCTCCTCTTTCCAAAAATATAAATTTCATGAGCCAAAACATTGCTAATCAAAATGGCACTTTTGGACCTAGCATGCTTAATTTTCAAGTGAGGTGCATTTTTGAAGTTTTGATTTAAGTGATTTCCATCCAATTGGCCATTTGGAATTGGTTCATAACATCATTTTTGACTTGCCAAGGGCCCAAACTCGGCCAGATTACATACCTCCATATCCATTTGATCAAAATTAGCAATTGTGCAATTGGCTTCATTTAACATAAACCTGATTAGCACATGATTACCAATGCTTAAACAGACCATATATATGATATTTTCTGTCATTTGAGCAACCCTAGCAGCTGCCAAAACACTCAGAAATCCACTCTCTCTCAAATTTCATTCCTTGGCCATTTCCAAAATTCTTCAGAATCCTTCAAAGAGCATGAGCTTGGGATGTCTATTTCATCATATGCCACCATTTTGGAACCCTTTGAAGACGTGATAACCCAGCTGTAAAGTCATTTCGTGGCACTGTTCCATCAAGCTCTTCCATGGCAGCTCATGATTAAGGGAAAATGGAGCACCATTGAACCGAGATTCTTCATCCATTCTTCAACCTGGACTATATGGAGCTTCTGTTTTCAGCTTTTGTAGCTCAAAGACCGCAAATCCAGCTCTGCCATAAATTAAAGGTCAGTTTTCCATAATCGAAATTCATGAAATTATGGTAGGTTTCTTGTAGATCTTTGAGCGTAGTTTGCAATGAACTTTGAACCATGGATTTTCATCGAGTATTAAAGGAGATATTAGGATTTGAAGTTTTATGTTCAAATGTGTTTTGGGTCGATCCGAATTATTTAGCATGATTTAAGATTAATGGAGGTTGGTTTAGGTTTGGGCATGTTTAGATGAACATTTTGATATATTGGTTGTCGGTTTTGGTGAAATTTTTGTGCTGCTGGAAATTACAGTGATGAACATATGAGTACTGGGAATTTGTTCTGCAACGTGAAATCTGGAAATTCTCTTTTGCCAATGCCGTTAGATCTTTAGGTTTCCATGCGTACGCTGTACATGTGTTTTTTTTAAGAACATTCTAATTGGTTCAGCAAATTACCGTGCCGGCCTGCCATTGGTCCAGAGGTGCATTGACCGGAGCGCTGACCCCACCCCCTTTAAATGAAACGCTGAGTTTCATACTCAGCGAAGGGCACAGTGGTCTTTTGCTCTTTCATTTTTTAATTTCCAATAATCATTATTTAATTCATTTTATTAATTCAATGTTTATTACATTTTGGTTCACCAACTTACAAAAATCACAATTCACTCATTTTAATTCCAAAATTCATGAAATTTTTTCCATTGTGTTCTGCTTGATGTCTACTTTTTTATCATAATTTTTTCTGAATTTTTGGTTGGTCGAATTTTGAATGGCATTAAGGTTTTGCTCATATATGCATATTTTGTCCATCTTGCCAATTCAATTGTGAAATTGTGATGATGCATTCATTTGATCTGAAAATTTTTGTGGTTATTCTACACTCACTCATGCTTATTTTGGTGTAAATATCATGATTTTATCATATGTGGTTTGTGTGATATGAATTTTTGAAGTAGGGTGTGACAACTTGTGTCACACCATGGATGTGTAAATTCATGAATTTTGTTGACATGCTTCCTGGCCTCCAATTGACCCCAAATTTTGCATGAACCTTCTCTTATGTGTCTAGTTGACTTGTGATTTTTCCTGGATTTAATCATGCCATTTCCTATTTGTTTGAGGTTTTTCTTCCCTGCCTAGTCAAATGTTGACTTTGTGTGACACACCTTGCCATTTCATTTGGGAAATTCTCATACCTTATTGTATGATCATGAAATTTTACATGTGCATACTAGACATCTTGAGCTTTGCATTGGTGTTGATCCCATTCATTTATCATCTGTTTTCATTTAGTTATGATTTTTTGAAGTTGACACATGTTTGTTTGACCTCTTTGTGCATACTTGAATGGGTTTTGACTTTCTGATTTTAATTGACCATCTTCCCATGATCCAATTGAGCTGAAATTTTATATGCATGTCATGCTAGGTGTTAGGATTGAGTATGAATTATTTGATGATTTTTGAAAATGTTTGAGTTGACTTTTGATGCAAGTCATTCTGTTGACTTCTTTGAGCTTCTGTTTGCATTGCTTTGACTTCTTTTGCTCATGAATTGATGATGATGCATGATATGAATATGAACCCAATTGGAATTGCTTCTTGATTGATTGAATTTGATTTTGATTGAATATGGTTTGCTGTTTTGACTTTTTTCATTCTCTTTTGACCCTAGGCTTGCCCTAGTGGTCCTGGTACTCACTTTTGAGCTTATGTTTTCAGGTTGAACACCAAATGACCAATGAGATCAATTTCTTTTGATTGAGCTTGCTTAAATGTCATTGAGCTAACCTTTGTTTTGTAGGTGGCTTGACTCATATGATTTGAGTCTTGTGCTTGGCACAGTTGATTATCTGTTTTGACTGTTGTTTCCCAATTCCTTTTGCCTTGACTTGTGAACTGTGTACTGATTAGTTTGACTATTTCAGGTACCCTTAGTTGCTTAAGTTCTTTGAACTTGCTTTGCTTTGCTATTTAGCAACTTGCTTGAGGTATAATTCCTTTTTCTTCATGTAGTCTGGAAGACCTGGCCTGTTACTTGGCCAGGCAACTGTCTGAAGTCCTCCTTAAGAGGCAATGTTTGTGTATGTTTAATTTGTCCTTGTACAGAGTCAAAGACCTCCTAAGTGAAGAGGCAATTGGCAGAACCAAGGGATAAGCAACCTATCCCCTGCTATTCTGTGTGTCTTCTGCCTTGCTCACACCACTGTGTTGATGCATTGCAGATACAAACCCAAGATCTTGTACAATTGTACAGTTGAGTCAGTATCAAATGTGTAGAAGGGTTCCCACCTTCTGAACCCGCACATTCTTGTCTTAAGCTCTCCCAGGCCAGGGATAGAAGCTGTGAAGTCTCATCTTCACTCACCTTTCATCTGCTTCACCTTAGCCCCTCAATGGCAAGGTTAAGAGCACCATCACCCATTTCCAGAGGTTTGTTTGTTGAGGTTGATATGACCCCTCGACTAAAACCTAACCCATGTTTGAGCCCCCTTGTTGGTGTGTTTATTTTATGCTGTACATGTTTGTGTGGTGTGATTGTATCCCCTAGGTTTGTTAGACTCCGCGTAGTCTCGTTTGCATGTCAATTAAGGTAGCACGGTTCCTTCGTATAGGACTTCCTTTCTTGCTCTTGCCTTGTTAAAACACAAACAAACATCATCCCCTCTTAAGGATACGGTAACTCCTTCTACTACAGATGAGTAAGTCTCCAAAGGTCGAGCATCAGGTAGATTGTGCAGTGACGTTGTCCACTTAAAAAACACAAACCAACAGTAATAGTTTAGCCGAACTACGGCAACTCTGATTCTCATGTTCAGATGAGATACGTAGGCACGAGATGCGATGTCTTGTCGAGTTTGACTAACAACTAACACTAACTCTTTTCTCTCACCCCTGTGTGATTGAGATCTCTCCTTTCTCTCGCCCTCATTGCGATCGAGACCTCCCCTTTCTCTTGCCCCAGTTGCAATCGAGACCCTTGCTTCCTGTGCAAGTCTTGCTTAGGATAGGTTGGCCCTTGTGCCATTTAGCTAGAAACCTTAACTTAGGGTTGACTTTGCATGACAACATCTAGGCTCGAGTCGTAGTCTCCCTAGTGTTGTGTCTCCCTCTGTTATCTGGTTAGGCTAGATCCTTGTCCCTGCGTAGGGGAACTACATCGCCCTGATCTTCACACCAGATGAAGTATGTAGGCAGGAGATTGAGCTGATCTCTCCGGGCGCCTTTTATTTTCTTTTGTGTGTGTTGTTTGACAGTTATAGGCTCGAGTCCCCGACTCCCTATTAACTTGTTGTGTTGTTGTGTGCTTGGAAGCTGATGTAAGTCCATCGAGTGGCATTCGGGTTCCAGTGTGGGTTTGTTTGGTTCGGATGCTGATGTAAGCCCAGCGATTGGCATTCAGGCTCCACGTTTGCCTTTGTCTGTTTGTTTGTGTGCGTGTCCGCCGAGCTACGAATGCTCTGATTCTTCTCTCGTCCGAGAAGATACGTATGCATAGGATGCGATATCCTAGCGAGCATGTGTCGTCTCCCCAGTCCGAACTACTTCGACTCTGATGTCTATGCCTGATAGACTAAGTAGGCCCAGGATGCGACATCCTGCCGAGTCAGTTTCAGTCAGTCTCTTGCGTTTCTTTCAGCCAGTGTGTGTGAGTATTTGAGCAGTGTTTAGCAACCATTTTCCCTTCCTATTGTGCGTGGATCCCGTCGAGTACGACGGATGCGTAGGGGTGCTAATACCTTCCCTTCGCATAACCGACTCCCGAACCCATTCTCTTTGGTCGCGAGACCATGTTCTTTCCTAGGTTTACTCTGAGCGTTTCCTTTCCCTCTTTTTGGGATAAATAACGCACGGTGGCGGCTCTGTTGTTGTTTTCTTTTCCCGCCGGATTTTCGCGTGATGCGACAGCTGGCGACTCTGCTGGGGAAATAGAGAAGTTGACCTATGCTGGTCCATCTTCCCTGAGCGAGTCTCTCCTAGCGCTCTCTAGGATTAGGGTTTTGGTTGCTTTGTGCTGTGTGTATTTATTGCTTTCATTATTTGTTCATTTCATTTACTGATTGCATTGATTGTGTGCATTAATGTTTGCATTCATATTCATTATTCATTCTGCCTGGCTGGTTGTCTGTTTTTCTTTGTGGGGTGGGTGTCAGTCGAGGTAAAAGGTCCAATACCCAGACCATGAGTGAAATCTAGGATGATTAGGAATAGAGTGATTCATGGGAAGCGGGTGGTATTGCGCCACTTAGCGGAACATTGATATCACGAGCAGTTCAGACCCTGGTAGGGTATCGTCGTTACATACTTCGGGTGTGTATATGATGGTATTCTGCGAAAGGTTATTTATGTTGCGTTTCTCTCAGCCTTTACCCTGGCCTAGACTACACCCGTGAGTGGGGAAGGGTTAATCATTACAGGTACCGTTGGTGACTCGGTTCTGTTGGTGACTTTGTTCAGACAGTGTGTTCAGTTGACCTTGGATCTTTTAAGTTGGATTTGGGTTCTGATTTTGATTGAAGCTTCGACCTAGTGATCAGAGATTGCACAACCAGCCAGTCCAGTCTGCATCATGTGCATCATAGCATATTTATTTTTCAAAAGAAACGCAATGAAAAAATTTGAAAAAATCAAAAAAAAAATCAAATCAAAAAAAAAAGAGAGAAAAAACTAATCTCTGCATGCATATCATTTCTCAGGTACATTCCAGAGCTTGTCTACTGATAGAGATGGCAACAGTCTCAGAGCCGAAGCGGAAGACCTGTTCCTACAGATTTCATCGAGAGCCGCTGACTTCACTGATTGAGTTGGGTAGCTTTGTGACAGACGATCGTCTGAAGAGTTTTGTTGGACAGTACGGAGATATTCTGACAGTGCTGAAGACAGTAGTGGATCCGGTGCCTCTGCAGACACTTCTTCAGTTCTATGATCCAGAGCTCAGATGCTTCACATTCCAAGATTATCAGCTAGCACCTACTCTCGAAGAGTACTCTATTCTGATGAACGTCCCGGTTCAGCATCAGACACCCTTTTTGGACGTCCCAAAAGAGGTTGACTTCAAATTGATTGCCAGAGCTCTCCGGATGAGTGTTAAAGAAGTTGGTGAGAATTGGAAGCCCTGCGGGGAAGTAGTGGGTCTGCCATTGAAGTTTCTGCTGAGAGTAGCCAGAGATGAAGCGGAAAAAGGAAATTGGGAAGTTTTTCACGCACAGCTTGCCGCCATGACATATGGAATCGTCCTATTTCCCAGTATGCCAAATTTTGTAGACCATACTGCCATCAGTATATTCATCAGAGGGAATCCAGTACCTACCTTGCTAGCCGATACTTACTATGCCATCCACAGTAGGCATGGTAAAGGAGGAGCCATCAGGTGCTGCCTACCTCTCCTGTTCAAATGGTTCATGTCTCTTCTGCCAGCCAGTGGACCATTTGTAGATACCCAGAGCACTCTTAAGTGGACTCAGAGGGTCATGTCACTCACTTCCTACGACATCAGATGGCAGTCGTACCGGATGGACGTGAAGGATGTTATCATGAGTTGTGGTGAATTCCGGAACGTGCCACTCGTGGGAACCCAGTTCTCTCCCTCCGCCAGCTAGGGTTTGTTATGAGTAGAAGACCGCTCGAAGCTGAGATAGTTGAGAGTGTGTATTTTGAGAAGAAAGATGACCCTGCTAGGTTAGAGCAGATTGGAAGAGCCTAGAGATCTGTTGGAGTGAAGGATGGATCTATCTTAGGGAAGAAGTTTGCCATTGCAATGCCCGATTACACTGATTGGGTAAAGAAGAGAGTGGAAACTTTGCTGCTACCCTACGATAGGATGGAGCCGTTGCAGGTGCAACCACCTTTGGTTCTTGCTAATAGTGTGCCTGCTGAGCACTATAAGCAAGCCCTGATGGAGAGTCGCCGTCTGAGAGAGAAAGAGCAAGACACTCAGATGGAGCTGTACAAAGCTAAGGCTGATAAGCTGCACTTGGCCCATCAAATCAGGGAAGTGCAAGGAGAGGATGCTAGCAGAGCAAGGAGTAAGAAGAGATCATATGATGAGGTGGAATCCATGTTAGATGCAGAGCATAGGGAGTGCTTGAGGCTACAGAGAGTAGAAGTCAATTATCAGAAGAAGATCAGAGACTTGGAGAAGCAACTCAAAGACAAAGACACTCAGTTGAAGAAAGAGATGGAGTTGAGACAGAAATCAGAGGATTATCTTGGAGGAGAAGTCTTGGAGCTTAGAAGACAACTGAAAGAGAAGATTACCCCTCTACCAGAATGTTCAGAATGCACACTGTTGATAGACCAGTGCCGTTACCTGAAGACCCTCATTCCGGAAGACCGTCTGTCTTAGATTATATCTTTGTTTATATTTGTTGAGAATCACCTCCAGGCCTGTTGGATGGGATTCATTTGTTTGTACTCCGTCTTTGGATCTTTTTGTTGGGAATCACCTCCAGGCTTGTTGGATGGGATTCATTTCTGTGTACTCTGTTTATTCGAATATTTTTGTTGACCTGGTTGTATTGACCTTTTTACCCTTATGTAAATAAGGTTGTCAGCATTTCCCTGTTGTTCTCATTTTTCCTTGTATCTGTTTGTTATCTTGTTGCTGCAGGTTGCCATCTTTTCAGGATGGGTCAGGCTCTTTGAATGCCTGAGAAATGAGCATATCATGTGCATCATACACATCATTAACATCATACTCATATCATTTGCATAGCAGGTGTTCTGGTGCCGTCATCTCACTTTGGTTCCTGTGTTGAGACAGGATTGCTGATCGTCGTCCGCACCGTTACTCAACCAGATTCAATCATCAGAGGATTATGGACCCGGTTCAAGCAGAACTGGCCGAGATGAGGGCAAACATGGCCCAGTTCATAACAACGATGCAAGGAGTTGTTCAGGGGCAAGAGGAGTTGCGTGCCTTAGCCCAGAGGCTGGAAGCCGTGATTCCACCAGTCCACCGTGCTCCACCAGTGGATGTACCCGTTCATGAGAATGCTGCTGTCGCTATTCTCGTCAATGATTATGCCGTGGGTGATGAATTGAAGGGGATCAGAATCAGTGAACAGCCTCTTGCTGCAGAGGCTGTTAATGTCAGAGCAACCCGCGCTCCGGTTCGCCATCCTGGCTCTTCGAGTTCTTCCGGTTCTAAGAAGCCATCCTCTGGGGCACCCAAAAGGGGAGAAAGTGAAACAAATGCTGTGCACCGTCGGAGGAGTGCAAACGGAGGACAGTATCGTCAGGCTGCTGCTGTGACTATTCCAGCAACTCAACCTCAACAGCAACAGAGAAGACCAACTCAGCAGCATCAGCGTCAACAACATCGTCCTCAGCAGCAGGCTTCCCAGCCTCACGATGGTAATCAAGCTGGTACAAGTAATGAGAGGAAGAAGATCATTTTTGATCCAATCCCCATGTCCTACGCCGAACTGTATCCCACTCTGTTAGAGCGGAACTTGATTACTCCCAGAGACCCGCCGCCCATACCCGTCAACCCTCGGTGGTGGTATAGGCCTGAACAGCATTGTGTGTATCATTCGGGTTCTCCTGGTCATGATGTAGATAGCTGCTTTCAGCTGAAGATGAAGGTTCAAGACCTTGTGAGGTCAGGTATTCTGATTTTGGAAGACTTAGGTCCCAATGCTAATCAAGCTTGAAGATAACAAGTCCCGGGCTGGCGCCGACTTTTTCTTCAGAAGGGTTGTTCAGAAAGCAGAAGCTGCTAATGCAAGAGATATTGACAGTTGTCATCCCTGGTGGGATCTATCACAATTGGGTCACTGTGGGCGTTCCTACAGCTGTTCATAAGTCTTTGTAATAATCACTTTGTTTAAAAACCCTTCTCCCATGCCAAAAGGAGAAGTGATGACATTGTTGGCAACATTTTGTGCAATGATATTTTCATTTAAATAAATTCATGTTAAAACATTTGTTTTTCCATTTGTTTTCCCTTTTCGCTTTTTTTGCATGAAATTGGTGATCACAAAAAACCTTAAAAACAAGAATAAAAGCAATCTTTTCATCTGCATAACGATTGTCTTGTTTGATTTTCAAAAAGCTTTTCATATCAAAATCATTATGCAGGTTGTTTCTCAAACCCATCGAACATAGTGATCGGACGTCATCTCCCAATTTTGAATTCCCTGTATTCAAAGCGGACGAAGATGATGTTGAAGGGATTCCTGACAGTATTTCCCGACTTCTTGAGCAAGAGAAGCTTCCGGTTCTAAGAAGCCATCCTCTGGGGCACCCAAAAGGGGAGAAAGTGAAACAAATGTTGTGCACCGTCGGAGGAGTGCAAACGGAGGACAGTATCGTCAGGCTGCTGCTGTGACTATTCCAGCAACTCAACCTCAACAGCAACAGAGAAGACCAACTCAGCAGCATCAGCGTCAACAACATCGTCCTCAGCAGCAGGCTTCCCAGCCTCACGATGGTAATCAAGCTGGTACAAGTAATGAGAGGAAGAAGATCATTTTTGATCCAATCCCCATGTCCTACGCCGAACTGTATCCCACTCTGTTAGAGCGGAACTTGATTACTCCCAGAGACCCGCCGCCCATACCCGTCAACCCTCGGTGGTGGTATAGGCCTGAACAGCATTGTGTGTATCATTCGGGTGCTCCTGGTCATGATGTAGATAGCTGCTTTCAGCTGAAGATGAAGGTTCAAGACCTTGTGAGGTCAGGTATTCTGATTTTGGAAGACTTAGGTCCCAATGCTAATCAAGCTTGAAGATAACAAGTCCCGGGCTGGCGCCGACTTTTTCTTCAGAAGGGTTATTCAGAAAGCAGAAGCTGCTAATGCAAGAGATATTGACAGTTGTCATCCCTGGTGGGATCTATCACAATTGGGTCACTGTGGGCGTTCCTACAGCTGTTCATAAGTCTTTGTAATAATCACTTTGTTTAAAAACCCTTCTCCCATGCCAAAAGGAGAAGTGATGACATTGTTGGCAACATTTTGTGCAATGATATTTTCATTCAAATAAATTCATGTTAAAACATTTGTTTTTCCATTTGTTTTCCCTTTTCGCTTTTTTTGCATGAAATTGGTGATCACAAAAAACCTTAAAAACAAGAATAAAAGCAATCTTTTCATCTGCATAACGATTGTCTTGTTTGATTTTCAAAAAGCTTTTCATATCAAAATCATTATGCAGGTTGTTTCTCAAACCCATCGAACATAGTGATCGGACGTCATCTCCCAATTTTGAATTCCCTGTATTCAAAGCGGACGAAGATGATGTTGAAGGGATTCCTGACAGTATTTCCCGACTTCTTGAGCAAGAGAAGCTTCCGGTTCTAAGAAGCCATCCTCTGGGGCACCCAAAAGGGGAGAAAGTGAAACAAATGCTGTGCACCGTCGGAGGAGTGCAAACGGAGGACAGTATCGTCAGGCTGCTGCTGTGACTATTCCAGCAACTCAACCTCAACAGCAACAGAGAAGACCAGCTCAGCAGCATCAGCGTCAACAACATCGTCCTCAGCAGCAGGCTTCCCAGCCTCACGATGGTAATCAAGCTGGTACAAGTAATGAGAGGAAGAAGATCATTTTTGATCCAATCCCCATGTCCTACGCCGAACTGTATCCCACTCTGTTAGAGCGGAACTTGATTACTCCCAGAGACCCGCCGCCCATACCCGTCAACCCTCGGTGGTGGTATAGGCCTGAACAACATTGTGTGTATCATTCGGGTGCTCCTGGTCATGATGTAGATAGCTGCTTTCAGCTGAAGATGAAGGTTCAAGACCTTGTGAGGTCAGGTATTCTGATTTTGGAAGACTTAGGTCCCAATGCTAATCAAGCTTGAAGATAACAAGTCCCGGGCTGGCGCCGACTTTTTCTTCAGAAGGGTTGTTCAGAAAGCAGAAGCTGCTAATGCAAGAGATATTGACAGTTGTCATCCCTGGTGGGATCTATCACAATTGGGTCACTGTGGGTGTTCCTACAGCTGTTCATAAGTCTTTGTAATAATCACTTTGTTTAAAAACCCTTCTCCCATGCCAAAAGGAGAAGTGATGACATTGTTGGCAACATTTTGTGCAATGATATTTTCATTCAAATAAATTCATGTTAAAACATTTGTTTTTCCATTTGTTTTCCCTTTTCGCTTTTTTTGCATGAAATTGGTGATCACAAAAAACCTTAAAAACAAGAATAAAAGCAATCTTTTCATCTGCATAACGATTGTCTTGTTTGATTTTCAAAAAGCTTTTCATATCAAAATCATTATGCAGGTTGTTTCTCAAACCCATCGAACATAGTGATCGGACGTCATCTCCCAATTTTGAATTCCCTGTATTCAAAGCGGACGAAGATGATGTTGAAGGGATTCCTGACAGTATTTCCCGACTTCTTGAGCAAGAGAAGCTTCCGGTTCTAAGAAGCCATCCTCTGGGGCACCCAAAAGGGGAGAAAGTGAAACAAATGCTGTGCACCGTCGGAGGAGTGCAAACGGAGGACAGTATCGTCAGGCTGCTGCTGTGACTATTCCAGCAACTCAACCTCAACAGCAACAGAGAAGACCAGCTCAGCAGCATCAGCGTCAACAACATCGTCCTCAGCAGCAGGCTTCCCAGCCTCACGATGGTAATCAAGCTGGTACAAGTAATGAGAGGAAGAAGATCATTTTTGATCCAATCCCCATGTCCTACGCCGAACTGTATCCCACTCTGTTAGAGCGGAACTTGATTACTCCCAGAGACCCGCCGCCCATACCCGTCAACCCTCGGTGGTGGTATAGGCCTGAACAGCATTGTGTGTATCATTCGGGTGCTCCTGGTCATGATGTAGATAGCTGCTTTCAGCTGAAGATGAAGGTTCAAGACCTTGTGAGGTCAGGTATTCTGATTTTGGAAGACTTAGGTCCCAATGCTAATCAAGCTTGAAGATAACAAGTCCCGGGCTGGCGCCGACTTTTTCTTCAGAAGGGTTGTTCAGAAAGCAGAAGCTGCTAATGCAAGAGATATTGACAGTTGTCATCCCTGGTGGGATCTATCACAATTGGGTCACTGTGGGCGTTCCTACAGCTGTTCATAAGTCTTTGTAATAATCACTTTGTTTAAAAACCCTTCTCCCATGCCAAAAGGAGAAGTGATGACATTGTTGGCAACATTTTGTGCAATGATATTTTCATTCAAATAAATTCATGTTAAAACATTTGTTTTTCCATTTGTTTTCCCTTTTCGCTTTTTTTGCATGAAATTGGTGATCACAAAAAACCTTAAAATCAAGAATAAAAGCAATCTTTTCATCTGCATAACGATTGTCTTGTTTGATTTTCAAAAAGCTTTTCATATCAAAATCATTATGCAGGTTGTTTCTCAAACCCATCGAACATAGTGATCGGACGTCATCTCCCAATTTTGAATTCCCTGTATTCAAAGCGGACGAAGATGATGTTGAAGGGATTCCTGACAGTATTTCCCGACTTCTTGAGCAAGAGAAGCTTCCGGTTCTAAGAAGCCATCCTCTGGGGCACCCAAAAGGGGAGAAAGTGAAACAAATGTTGTGCACCGTCGGAGGAGTGCAAACGGAGGACAGTATCGTCAGGCTGCTGCTGTGACTATTCCAGCAACTCAACCTCAACAGCAACAGAGAAGACCAGCTCAGCAGCATCAGCGTCAACAACATCGTCCTCAGCAGCAGGCTTCCCAGCCTCACGATGGTAATCAAGCTGGTACAAGTAATGAGAGGAAGAAGATCATTTTTGATCCAATCCCCATGTCCTAAGCCGAACTGTATCCCACTCTGTTAGAGCGGAACTTGATTACTCCCAGAGACCCGCCGCCCATACCCGTCAACCCTCGGTGGTGGTATAGGCCTGAACAGCATTGTGTGTATCATTCGGGTGCTCCTGGTCATGATGTAGATAGCTGCTTTCAGCTGAAGATGAAGGTTCAAGACCTTGTGAGGTCAGGTATTCTGATTTTGGAAGACTTAGGTCCCAATGCTAATCAAGCTTGAAGATAACAAGTCCCGGGCTGGCGCCGACTTTTTCTTCAGAAGGGTTGTTCAGAAAGCAGAAGCTGCTAATGCAAGAGATATTGACAGTTGTCATCCCTGGTGGGATCTATCACAATTGGGTCACTGTGGGCGTTCCTACAGCTGTTCATAAGTCTTTGTAATAATCACTTTGTTTAAAAACCCTTCTCCCATGCCAAAAGGAGAAGTGATGACATTGTTGGCAACATTTTGTGCAATGATATTTTCATTCAAATAAATTCATGTTAAAACATTTGTTTTTCGCTTTTTTTGCATGAAATTGGTGATCACAAAAAACCTTAAAAACAAGAATAAAAGCAATCTTTTCATCTGCATAACGATTGTCTTGTTTGATTTTCAAAAAGCTTTTCATATCAAAATCATTATGCAGGTTGTTTCTCAAACCCATCGAACATAGTGATCGGACGTCATCTCCCAATTTTGAATTCCCTGTATTCAAAGCGGACGAAGATGATGTTGAAGGGATTCCTGACAGTATTTCCCGACTTCTTGAGCAAGAGAAGCTTCCGGTTCTAAGAAGCCATCCTCTGGGGCACCCAAAAGGGGAGAAAGTGAAACAAATGCTGTGCACCGTCGGAGGAGTGCAAACGGAGGACAGTATCGTCAGGCTGCTGCTGTGACTATTCCAGCAACTCAACCTCAACAGCAACAGAGAAGACCAGCTCAGCAGCATCAGCGTCAACAACATCGTCCTCAGCAGCAGGCTTCCCAGCCTCACGATGGTAATCAAGCTGGTACAAGTAATGAGAGGAAGAAGATCATTTTTGATCCAATCCCCATGTCCTACGCCGAACTGTATCCCACTCTGTTAGAGCGGAACTTGATTACTCCCAGAGACCCGCCGCCCATACCCGTCAACCCTCGGTGGTGGTATAGGCCTGAACAACATTGTGTGTATCATTCGGGTGCTCCTGGTCATGATGTAGATAGCTGCTTTCAGCTGAAGATGAAGGTTCAAGACCTTGTGAGGTCAGGTATTCTGATTTTGGAAGACTTAGGTCCCAATGCTAATCAAGCTTGAAGATAACAAGTCCCGGGCTGGCGCCGACTTTTTCTTCAGAAGGGTTGTTCAGAAAGCAGAAGCTGCTAATGCAAGAGATATTGACAGTTGTCATCCCTGGTGGGATCTATCACAATTGGGTCACTGTGGGCGTTCCTACAGCTGTTCATAAGTCTTTGTAATAATCACTTTGTTTAAAAACCCTTCTCCCATGCCAAAAGGAGAAGTGATGACATTGTTGGCAACATTTTGTGCAATGATATTTTCATTCAAATAAATTCATGTTAAAACATTTGTTTTTCGCTTTTTTTGCATGAAATTGGTGATCACAAAAAACCTTAAAAACAAGAATAAAAGCAATCTTTTCATCTGCATAACGATTGTCTTGTTTGATTTTCAAAAAGCTTTTCATATCAAAATCATTATGCAGGTTGTTTCTCAAACCCATCGAACATAGTGATCGGACGTCATCTCCCAATTTTGAATTCCCTGTATTCAAAGCGGACGAAGATGATGTTGAAGGGATTCCTGACAGTATTTCCCGACTTCTTGAGCAAGAGAAGAAGATCACTCAGCTGCATCTCGAGAATCAGCAGAACAGCCAACTGGGGCATTAATAAATAAAAAAAAAAGGGAGAAAGAGGAGGGTGCAAAACCAAAAACAAGAAATCAATCAAAATCAAAAGAAATCAAAAGAAATCAAAAGAAAGAAAAAGAAAGAAAGAAACAAAAAAATAGCACCCTCGAAGTCCCAAGTTGGCTGATGCTGAATTCGATCGAAAACAAAGAGATCAACTGCCATGTGTCATGGTCAGGCATGTCAGCAGAGAGTGAAAAAGCATTCGATAAGAAGGTCAAGCCTCGTGTGTTCCGAGAAGGTGACCTTGTGCTCAAGAAAGTCTTGTCTTTCGTGCCCGATTCCAGGGGCAAGTGGACTCCAAGCTAAGAACGTCCATACGTTTTCAAGAAAGCCTCTTCAGGCAGTGTTCTGACACTTACAACAATGGATGGAAGTTCACTCGTCCTGGGAACTCTGATGTAGTCAAGAAATACTTCGCCTAAAAGAAAAAAAAAAAAAAAAAGAAAGCAAAACGGCTCGCTAAGTCGAACACCCCAAAGGGCGACTTAGGCAAAAAGGAGCGTCTCGGTGGATTGAAAACCCGAAAGGGCGATCCAGGCAAAAGTTAGAGACATTGAAAAAAAAAGAATTTGCATCCCGCTAGGTTGAACACCTCACACTGGGGCAATCTAGGCAAAAATTAGGGATTTGGCAAGTAACTGCATCTTGACAAGACTGTGCTCTATAACTGTCATCCGTCAGGGATTCTCGATTCGTCGTCGACTGAAGCTCCGAATACATCGAAAATTTGGAATGGTAGAGGAAAGGTCATTATGTTCAATGTAGCCCTCTCCAATATATATCACCGGTTTCAAACTTGTACATATCTATGGAGTCTCGCCCTTTGCAGACTACCATTCCATCACATCTATTTGAGCTTTTATCCCATTATTTGCACTCTTATTTGTTTTCAACTCAACAAATGTTTTGCATGTTTTTAATTGATAAAGTATCATTGTTTTCAAAATAAACAAAAATTTTCAAAAAATTGTTCTTAAACAAAGTGAACATTCACGATGATGGAAGGATACTTAGGAGACCCGCAGTGCTCTCCCGAGGGTGGTATGATTACCAACAGGTAAGACAATTGTTCGTATCTCGAGCATGATTGTATCTTTGTCCTACAGAACCTCGTATGGTCTCTCCTCAGTGAAGTTGCCCGACGCAGTGTTGTTTGAAGTTGTTTATCTTCATGTTCAGGCAGTACAACATTCTTCCTACAAATCCCTGTTAGCCCTATTGTGGGGCATCTCCAGTAGAGGATTGTTCGAGCCCTACCGTGGGGCATCCTCAGCAAGTTTGCTGTTTCGGACATTATTGTGGGGCAACTCCCCTAGCAGAGTGTTTACTGAAGACTTTAACTTTCCTCTCTCCAGCAGAGTAGTCTTCCTCTCCCAGCATGAGCGCTTTTCTGCAAAGATTCGGTATTGCGTGGATTGACATCCCAGTACTCCATCATGTCCTCAGATAGATCCCTCAGCGGATTTGTTTGCACGAGGAGCTTTGTCAATGGCCTTTGTATTTCTCATCAGAGATCTGGTTGCTTCTCGGTATCTCTGATTTTCATCACGAGTTGTTGTGGCGCGTACGCCTGTATGTTGAACTCTGTTCTCCGGTTGCGACCGACGATTCCTCCAGAAGCCTCCGGTGGCCTTCCTCCCCTGCAGGATAAGTGTTCCCTGATATCCCAGTCCCCAGTGGATTTTCTTTGCTCTCTGGCGGCTTTGGTTTTCTCTCCGGACGGTTGATTCCCGGACCTGCGTGTTGAGCATGTCTGTTTGTCAGCATTCATCATACATATTAGGTAGAATGCATACATGCATAATCATAGCATTTGGATACTCATGTTGCAGCTGTTGCCGTGTATCCGTTGATGGTTGTCTCCTGCTATTTGTTGATACAGAATCTCTCCAGTAGATTTTCCTCTAGCAGATATGGGTGTGTCTGATCTCTCCATGTAGAGCCAACCCCTTAAGCAGAAAGTGTCTATCCTTTCCTGCCATTTCCCCACTGAGATACATCCTCGTGGATGACGGTTGCTTCCGTTCCCTCCCTACACGGGATGGGTTGTCCCTATTGAGTTCTTTCCTCATTAGGATGAGTCTTGTTTCAGTCTGCCTTTTTGGATCGATCCTAAATTGGCTTCCTGTTGGCTGTCTCCCGTGCTTCCCTGGGGCATAAATGAATAGTCGCTCACTAACCGGCACTCATTCATCTTATCCTCAGCGGAATTTGTTGGCTTCTACCTACAAACCGGTAGCTGTAAGTCCTATCTTTGTGGTTTTCTACCCACAAGCTGGTAGTTGTAAAATCCCACTTTCATCCCCTTGTTGGAGTTAACCCTTTGTGCTCATCCCGATGATGACTGGTTACTTTTCCGTGGTTTTCTGCCTACAAACCGGTAGATGTAATCCCCTCTTTGTGGTATTAATGGTCTTGTCCCCTTTGGATACTTGCCTTGATCAAGCAGTATTGTCCCCATTGGGTCTTTCACTTCCTTTTGGATACTTGCTCCGAGTAAGCAACTTCATCCTCTTTTAATTGGTCATCTTTTGCATACCTAGTCTGGTACCCAGATGCCTTTCTTTTCGGTCGATTATTCATTTAACAACCTACAACCCGGTTATGGATAATCTTCCATGCGAGGTTATTATCTACGTTTTGACGGCTATAGATAATATATCTCATGCACTCTTTGGTCAATCTTTTGATTGTTATCACCAGCAGAGTAAGATTCGTATTCCTTGTGGAATCGAATGTCCATCCTTTAACAAGACTGCTTTTCTAGCCCTCTTCAGGATGTTGAGTGTTTTGGCACACAAACCAATTCACGCTTTGGCACTCAAGCCATTGTTTTTCCGGTATTCAGACCGAAGAAGTTTCCGACGATCAGGTCGATGTACTTATGTTTTTTCCGGTATTCAGACGGAAGAAGTTTCCGACGATCAGGTCGATGTACTTATGTTTTTTCCGGTATTCAGACCGAAGAAGTTTCCGACGATCAGGTCGATGTACTTATGTTTTTTCCGGTATTCAGACCGAAGAAGTTTCCGACGATCAGGTCGATGTACTTATGTTTTTTCCGGTTTTCAGACCGAAGGAGTTTCCGACGATCAGGTCGATGTACTCATGGCACTCAGGCCATTTTTCCGGTATTCAAGACCGAAGTGGCGTTCAGGCCAATTTCCGATTTTCAAATCGAAGAAGTATTCCTCCTCTCCGTTGGTGTCGATAAACGTGAGTCTCCCCTTCGTCCTATGACGTCTGGTTGAGCTTTCCTCCTCTCCGTTGGTGTCGATAAACGTGAGTATCCCCTTCGTCCTATGACGTCTGGTTGAGCTTTCCTCCTCTCCGTTGGTGTCGATAAACGTGAGTCTCCCTTTCGTCCTATGACGTCTGGTTGAGTTTTCCTCCTCTCCGTTGGTGTCGATAAACGTGAGTCTCCCTTTCGTCCTATGACGTCTGGTTGAGTTTTCCTCCTCTCCGTTGGTGTCGATAAACGTGAGTCTCCCTTTCGTCCTATGACGTCTGGTTGAGTTTTCCTCCTCTCCGTTGGTGTCGATAAACGTGAGTCTCCCTTTCGTCCTATGACGTCTGGCTGAGTTTTCCTCCTCTCCGTTGGTGTCGATAAACGTGAGTCTCCCTTTCGTCCTATGACGTCTGGCTGAGTTTTCCTCCTCTCCGTTGGTGTCGATAAACGTGAGTCTCCCTTTCGTCCTATGACGTCTGGCTGAGTTATCCTCCTCTCCGTTGGTGTCGATAAACGTGAGTCTCCCTTTCGTCCTATGACGTCTGGCTGAGTTATCCTCCTCTCCGTTGGTGTCGATAAACGTGAGTCTCCCTTTCGTCCTATGACGTCTGGCTGAGTTATCCTCCTCTCCGTTGGTGTCGATAAACGTGAGTCTCCCTTTCGTCCTATGACGTCTGGCTGAGTTTTCCTCCTCTCCGTTGGTGTCGATAAACGTGAGTCTCCCTTTCGTCCTATGACGTCTGGCTGAGTTATCCTCCTCTCTGTTGGTGTCGATAAACGTGAGTCTCCCTTTCGTCCTATGACGTCTGGCTGAGTTTTCCTCCTCTCCGTTGGTGTCGATAAATGTGAGTCTCCCTTTCGTCCTATGACGTCTGGCTGAGTTTTCCTCCTCTCCGTTGGTGTCGATAAACGTGAGTCTCCCTTTCGTCCTATGACGTCTGGCTGAGTTTTCCTCCTCTCCGTTGGTGTCGATAAACGTGAGTCTCCCTTTCGTCCTATGACGTCTGGCTGAGTTTTCCTCCTCTCCATTGGTGTCGATAAACGTGAGTCTCCCTTTCGTCCTATGACGTCTGGCTGAGTTTTCCTCCTCTCCGTTGGTGTCGATAAACGTGAGTCTCCCTTTCGTCCTATGATGTCTGGCTGAGTTTTCCTCCTCTCCGTTGGTGTCGATAAACGTGAGTCTCCCTTTCGTCCTATGACGTCTGGCTGAGTTTTCCTCCTCTCCGTTGGTCTTGGTGAACGTTGAGTTTTTCCTAGTTGTCCGTTGGCATCTAGTTGTGATTTCTTTTCCCATTCATCGTCATTGCGATGTCTGGATGTGGCCGTACCCTTTGAAAACAAAAAAAACAAACAAAAATACCCGGTAATAAGCATCAGATCCCAGTGGACGTTTCCATTGTCGGATCCTGGCATTGTGCAAATTCTACGGTTCTTTGGTATTCAATCCCTGTTTACCCTGAAAGTCTGACAGCCACTGCTATCATCCATTCGGGTTCCCAGCTGATTGAATAGGGGCAGCTGTAGCACCTCAAATTTGCACCTATCATTGTACATACCATCTCATATTAGGTCATAGCATATCATGGTCCATTGCATAGCATTACATTGCCCCCAGTTGCCTCAAGAGCAAGCAAGCAAGAAATTAGGTCAAACTGATCAGGAGATCAGTCAACCAAGCAAGCAAGGGTATTTCTCAAGGAGCCAAGGCCCTAGGGTTGGTCCATCATGTTCACATGACTTGGGGGGTCCATTTGAAGTGTTTAAGTCAAGGGTTGGATGTTCAGAAGTCATCAGTTCATGCACAATCAGTCAAAAACCCTAGAAAGTCAAACTTGGTCAACTGTGGTTGATTTTATGGTTTTGATGGATGGATTTGGTTTGAGAGAGCTTATTCATGTCCCAATAGGCCTCATATATCATGGCAAACAATATCATTGAAGAATTTGAAGCCAATCAGAAAATTTCCAAAAATAGAAACTGGACCTGTAATTTTAACTGCCAAAAATGGAAACTTCTTGATCCCAAACTTACATCATGATGCAAGCTCCAAATGAATTTTTGCCCAACATGAAAGTTGAAGATCTTGTTCTCGCATTTTCAAAAAGTCCAAGAACTCTCAAATCCCATGTATGGTTGTCAAGATATGATCAAATCATTTTCACAAAATCTTGAACTTCAAAAGGCCATATCTCTCAAACCATTTGGCCAATTTTGGTGGGGTTTTTTCCTACAAACCACATTTCATCTCCTCTTTCCAAAAATATAAATTTCATGAGCCAAAACATTGCCAATCAAAATGGCACTTTTGGACCTAGCATGCTTAATTTTCAAGTGAGGTGCATTTTTGAAGTTTTGATTTAAGTGATTTCCATCCAATTGGCCATTTGGAATTGGTTCATAACATCATTTTTGACTTGCCAAGGGCCCAAACTCGGCCAGATTACATACCTCCATATCCATTTGGTCAAAATTAGCAATTGTGCAATTGGCTTCATTTAACATAAACCTGATTAGCACATGATTACCAATGCTTAAACAGACCATATATATGATATTTTCTGTCATTTGAGCAACCCTAGCAGCTGCCAAAACACTCAGAAATCCACTCTCTCTCAAATTTCATTCCTTGGCCATTTCCAAAATTCTTCAGAATCCTTCAAAGAGCATGAGCTTGGGATGTCTATTTCATCATATGCCACCATTTTGGAACCCTTTGAAGACGTGATAACCCAGCTGTAAAGTCATTTCGTGGCACTGTTCCATCAAGCTCTTCCATGGCAGCTCATGATTAAGGGAAAATGGAGCACCATTGAACCGAGATTCTTCATCCATTCTTCAACCTGGACTATATGGAGCTTCTGTTTTCAGCTTTTGTAGCTCAAAGACCGCAAATCCAGCTCTGCCATAAATTAAAGGTCAGTTTTCCATAATCGAAATTCATGAAATTATGGTAGGTTTCTTGTAGATCTTTGAGCGTAGTTTGCAATGAACTTTGAACCATGGATTTTCATCGAGTATTAAAGGAGATATTAGGATTTGAAGTTTTATGTTCAAATGTGTTTTGGGTCGATCCGAATTATTTAGCATGATTTAAGATTAATGGAGGTTGGTTTAGGTTTGGGCATGTTTAGATGAACATTTTGATATATTGGTTGTCGGTTTTGGTGAAATTTTTGTGCTGCTGGAAATTACAGTGATGAACATATGAGTACTGGGAATTTGTTCTGCAACGTGAAATCTGGAAATTCTCTTTTGCCAATGCCGTTAGATCTTTAGGTTTCCATGCGTACGCTGTACATGTGTTTTTTTTAAGAACATTCTAATTGGTTCAGCAAATTACCGTGCCGGCCTGCCATTGGTCCAGAGGTGCATTGACCGGAGCGCTGACCCCACCCCCTTTAAATGAAACGCTGAGTTTCATACTCAGCGAAGGGCACAGTGGTCTTTTGCTCTTTCATTTTTTAATTTCCAATAATCATTATTTAATTCATTTTATTAATTCAATGTTTATTACATTTTGGTTCACCAACTTACAAAAATCACAATTCACTCATTTTAATTCCAAAATTCATGAAATTTTTTCCATTGTGTTCTGCTTGATGTCTACTTTTTTATCATAATTTTTTCTGAATTTTTGGTTGGTCGAATTTTGAATGGCATTAAGGTTTGCTCATATATGCATATTTTGTCCATCTTGCCAATTCAATTGTGAAATTATGATGATGCATTCATTTGATCTGAAAATTTTTGTGGTTATTCTACACTCACTCATGCTTATTTTGGTGTAAATATCATGATTTTATCATATGTGGTTTGTGTGATATGAATTTTTGAAGTAGGGTGTGACAACTTGTGTCACACCATGGATGTGTAAATTCATGAATTTTGTTGACATGCTTCCTGGCCTCCAATTGACCCCAAATTTTGCATGAACCTTCTCTTATGTGTCTAGTTGACTTGTGATTTTTCCTGGATTTAATCATGCCATTTCCTATTGTTTGAGGTTTTTCTTCCCTGCCTAGTCAAATGTTGACTTTGTGTGACACACCTTGCCATTTCATTTGGGAAATTCTCATACCTTATTGTATGATCATGAAATTTTACATGTGCATACTAGACATCTTGAGCTTTGCATTGGTGTTGATCCCATTCATTTATCATCTGTTTTCATTTAGTTATGATTTTTTGAAGTTGACACATGTTTGTTTGACCTCTTTGTGCATACTTGAATGGGTTTTGACTTTCTGATTTTAATTGACCATCTTCCCATGATCCAATTGAGCTGAAATTTTATATGCATGTCATGCTAGGTGTTAGGATTGAGTATGAATTATTTGATGATTTTTGAAAATGTTTGAGTTGACTTTTGATGCAAGTCATTCTGTTGACTTCTTTGAGCTTCTGTTTGCATTGCTTTGACTTCTTTTGCTCATGAATTGATGATGATGCATGATATGAATATGAACCCAATTGGAATTGCTTCTTGATTGATTGAATTTGATTTTGATTGAATATGGTTTGCTGTTTTGACTTTTTCATTCTCTTTTGACCCTAGGCTTGCCCTAGTGGTCCTGGTACTCACTTTTGAGCTTATGTTTTCAGGTTGAACACCAAATGACCAATGAGATCAATTTCTTTTGATTGAGCTTGCTTAAATGTCATTGAGCTAACCTTTGTTTTGTAGGTGGCTTGACTCATATGATTTGAGTCTTGTGCTTGGCACAGTTGATTATCTGTTTTGACTGTTGTTTCCCAATTCCT
Organism: Lathyrus oleraceus; assembly: GCF_024323335.1. Lineage (NCBI taxonomy): Eukaryota > Viridiplantae > Streptophyta > Magnoliopsida > Fabales > Fabaceae > Lathyrus > Lathyrus oleraceus. The sequence continues at coordinate 353,017,935 of NC_066580.1, read as the reverse complement.
TTTGCTTTGACTTGTGAACTGTGTACTGATTAGTTTGACTATTTCAGGTACCCTTAGTTGCTTAAGTTCTTTGAACTTGCTTTGCTTTGCTATTTAGCAACTTGCTTGAGGTATAATTCCTTTTTCTTCATGTAGTCTGGAAGACCTGGCCTGTTACTTGGCCAGGCAACTGTCTGAAGTCCTCCTTAAGAGGCAATGTTTGTGTATGTTTAATTTGTCCTTGTACAGAGTCAAAGACCTCCTAAGTGAAGAGGCAATTGGCAGAACCAAGGGATAAGCAACCTATCCCCTGCTATTCTGTGTGTCTTCTGCCTTGCTCACACCACTGTGTTGATGCATTGCAGATACAAACCCAAGATCTTGTACAATTGTACAGTTGAGTCAGTATCAAATGTGTAGAAGGGTTCCCACCTTCTGAACCCACACATTCTTGTCTTAAGCTCTCCCAGGCCAGGGATAGAAGCTGTGAAGTCTCATCTTCACTCACCTTTCATCTGTTTCACCTTAGCCCCTCAATGGCAAGGTTAAGAGCACCATCACCCATTTCCAGAGGTTTGTTTGTTGAGGTTGATATGACCCCTCGACTAAAACCTAACCCATGTTTGAGCCCCCTTGTTGGTGTGTTTATTTTATGCTGTACATGTTTGTGTGGTGTGATTGTATCCCCTAGGTTTGTTAGACTCCGTGTAGTCTCGTTTGCATGTCAATTAAGGTAGCACGGTTCCTTCGTATAGGACTTCCTTTCTTGCTCTTGCCTTGTTAAAACACAAACAAACATCATCCCCTCTTAAGGATACGGTAACTCCTTCTACTACAGATGAGTAAGTCTCCAAAGGTCGAGCATCAGGTAGATTGTGCAGTGACGTTGTCCACTTAAAAAACACAAACCAACAGTAATAGTTTAGCCGAACTACGGCAACTCTGATTCTCATGTTCAGATGAGATACGTAGGCACGAGATGCGATGTCTTGTCGAGTTTGACTAACAACTAACACTAACTCTTTTCTCTCACCCCTGTGTGATTGAGATCTCTCCTTTCTCTCGCCCTCGTTGCGATCGAGACCTCCCCTTTCTCTTGCCCTAGTTGCAATCGAGACCCTTGCTTCCTGTGCAAGTCTTGCTTAGGATAGGTTGGCCCTTGTGCCATTTAGCTAGAAACCTTAACTTAGGGTTGACTTTGCATGACAACATCTAGGCTCGAGTCGTAGTCTCCCTAGTGTTGTGTCTCCCTCTGTTATCTGGTTAGGCTAGATCCTTGTCCCTGCGTAGGGGAACTACATCGCCCTGATCTTCACACCAGATGAAGTATGTAGGCAGGAGATTGAGCTGATCTCTCCGGGCGCCTTTTCTTTTCTTTTGTGTGTGTTGTTTGACAGTTATAGGCTCGAGTCCCCGACTCCCTATTAACTTGTTGTGTTGTTGTGTGCTTGGAAGCTGATGTAAGACCATCGAGTGGCATTCGGGTTCCAGTGTGGGTTTGTTTGGTTCGGATGCTGATGTAAGCCCAGCGATTGGCATTCAGGCTCCACGTTTGCCTTTGTCTGTTTGTTTGTGTGCGTGTCCGCCGAGCTACGAATGCTCTGATTCTTCTCTCGTCCGAGAAGATACGTATGCATAGGATGCGATATCCTAGCGAGCATGTGTCGTCTCCCCAGTCCGAACTACTTCGACTCTGATGTCTATGCCTGATAGACTAAGTAGGCCCAGGATGCGACATCCTGCCGAGTCAGTTTCAGTCAGTCTCTTGCGTTTCTTTCAGCCAGTGTGTGTTAGTATTTGAGCAGTGTTTAGCAACCATTTTCCCTTCCTATTGTGCGTGGATCCCGTCGAGTACGACGGATGCGTAGGGGTGCTAATACCTTCCCTTCGCATAACCGACTCCCGAACCCATTCTCTTTGGTCGCGAGACCATGTTCTTTCCTAGGTTTACTCTGAGCGTTTCCTTTCCCTCTTTTTGGGATAAATAACGCACGGTGGCGGCTCTGTTGTTGTTTTCTTTTCCCGCCGGTTTTTCGCGTGATGCGACAGAAGTGAAAACTAAACAAAACATTGCCAAATGTATTTTTTGATTTTTTTTAAAACTGCAAAAATAGAAACATAGTGAACAAAATATTTGAATGCAAAAAGACGTCCTTTATTTATGATAAAAAAATGCAGGTATCCACGTAGATGAGCCCTACAATGAGTCATTACGCCCTGGGCGGAACATAAGCTTTGGATATGCATGAATAAACAAAGAAAATTACTCTTCAAGAAGAGTGACTTGGATAATCTCTACAGAAGACCAATTGCGGAGAACTTCACCCGGGACCCTTGGACGCACCCAGTTGTCAATGTCGCAATCACTATCCCCATCTTCTTCGTTGATTTCTTCGGGTACCATATCGGTGAATTCCTGAGTCAGCTATCCTGCTAGTGGAACACCCAACAAAATGAGAACACCGCGGCGGTACCTGTTATGCAAGACATGCTAATGAATATGCAAATGCAATGACATGTTTATCAATTCCAAAGGGTATTCTAACCCCTTGATTCCAGTCTCACATTAGATAAATAGTGTAAGAAAACCCTGATTAGAATCAAGAAGAAGATATAAACCCCTAGGAATAGATAAACATGATGCATGCAATGCTTATTATTTAATTTTTATATCAGAGGAACTTTAGAGTCTTATTTGCAAATTTTGGAAATATTAAACGTTTATCACATACGAAAGTATCACCTCAATTAATATTTGGAAATGTTTTTACGCCAAAGAAGTACAATCTTGGTAACCAAATACAATATAAGAGAGAAGGAAAATAACCATCCTATGGATCCCTAAAAGCAATCGTCCAAAGCCCTCGAGACCAGAAGATAAGCTGCACGAAGCCTCTTCACCTCCCTCTCATAGGCTGCCTCCATATCTGCCTTCTCTTTGGTGAGTCGATCATACTTCCTCTTCCAAAACTTGGAAGACTGAGGAAGTAGAGAAGTCAATGCGTCATCAGGATCACTAATAACCTGGTGCTCAAGGAACTCTATCAAAGCGTCCTTCTCTCTGATCTGCTGAAGCAACTCCTCTCGTTCACGGATCCAAGCACGCGAACGGTCTTCGTCACTCAACTCCTCTACTCCTTGGCTAGGGAGGGATGAAGGCCCAGCCACAACCAAAGGTGTAGGTCTTGGATACTCATAAGGCATGAGGTACTCGGAAGCTCTCCTCCTAACCCAAGAGGTAAAGGGTTCCAAAGCGATACAGTTTTTCGGTCCTAGCTCCTTCCTTCCTTTCTTATGGATCTTGCACCAAGCGCGGACCATCCTGCCCTTCAAGCCTTGGGGATCTTTACCTTCCTGAAAGAACACACCCTCTAATAGAATGTTATTGGGTTTATCCTTTAGGGGGAACCCAAGCTGACGACGTGCCAAAATAGGGTTGTAGTTAATTCCACCGCATGTACCAAGAAAAGGTACATTGGAGAATTCACCACAAGAATCGATAATCTGCACACCATCACATACACGGTTGTACCAAAAGATATCATCATTAGTGAGAGACATAAGTCTCGTGGACCACCGTAGACATCCTTTGTTCTCCTTGAAGGCGAGCGTCTGAGGCAAGTGCGAAATAAACCACTTGTACAACAGAGGCAAACATCACACAATGGTACCACCGCCCTTTGCATTCCTCACATGCAAAGAGAACTAAGTGTCACCCAACAGAGTAGGAACGAGTTACGAGTAGAGAAAATCCTAATGGCGTTCACATCCACAAACTTGTCGATGTTGGGGAATAACACTAGCCCATAGATGAGAAGTACAAATAGGGCCTCAAAGGCGTCCTCACTCATGGCCTTCCCAAACATAGTAGCTTGATCAATGAGGAAATCAGACGGGAGACCTTGAATTCCACCTTTGGTTGTCATATGAGCACCAATAATAGATTCATCTATACGCAACAGATCAACAATCTCTTGAGAAGAAGGAACTCTTTCCAAGCCACTGAACGACAACTGGTCTAGGATAGGTATGCCCACAAGATAGGCATACTCCTCAAGCGTGGGCAAAAACTAGAAATCCGGAAAAGTGAAGCAACGGGACAAGGGATCATAGAACTGCACCAACACACTCATTAGACCTTCATCCACTTGAGTAGCCAGAATAGACAGAAGCTTCCCATGACGAGCCTTGAATTCCAAGGGATCTAATACATAAGATGTCAAATTTCTTAACTCTTTCAAGTCGGGTTGTCTGAAACTGTACTTCTTCGTATTCCTTCTTTGCTTATCCATGTCTGAAAATTTGCAAATAGACCTCTTAAGTTCCTTGAAAGTTTTCTCATTGTTGATGATTTGGATGTATATGAATGCATGAATGCATGGATGCAACAATCACACTCAAGGATCAAGCAAATCACACCACACAAAGGTCATGGGATGGATCAAGTCATCCTTAATATCAATCATCCATTTTGGTGGATTATGGTTTACACCTTATCAACACCCAAGTTCCATTGATCCCAACATAACCTCCACCAAGTGAATGGGCTTGCAAGTCAACTTGCTAAGGAATAACTCCGCACAAGTCAACAAGACTATGCCATTCTCCTATCCTAAGTGCACTCGAGTTCGGATATAGAACTCATCTCACGAAGATCACCAAGCATACAAGGAATTAATATTCAAACAATTCAATCATTACATACAATATAATAACCCCAAATTGCACAAAAATATGTCACAAAGCAATATACCATACAATACAACAAATATGAAAAATAGGCAAAACCCACTAGGCAAATGATATTCCCCAGCAGAGTCGCGACTTTTCTGTAGCGGGGTATTCGTTACATTTAGAGATATTGACTAAATCCAAGGTAAACCATACATGTCGAGTCGCCACCGCACTTCTATTTATCCAAAGGAATGGTTAGAAAGCGAACAAAAACCTAAAAGTTTTATCGAATCAAAAACTAGTAAAAATGTCAGAGATCTGGGTAAGGAGGTTGGTTATGTAATGGGAAGGTTTTAATCACCCAAAACATCCCAGGTACTCCTAGGGAGCCCTTTTCATAAGTGTTGTTCTAGTCTAAAGGGTGTAGGTATATCTAAAGTACTATTTACTAAAAGGAAGGTTAAAAGAAAATGACTCGCAAGGATGTCGTATCCACTGCCTATGTATCTCATCTGAGTATGAGAATCAGAGTCTTCATAGCTCGGCTACCTATGGGTTAAAGAGAAGTGTGCTCGGTAAGATGTCGCGCCTTATGCCTACGTATCTCATCTAGAATGGGAATCAGAGCAAAACGTAGTTCGGCTGACTAGGGGTTAAGGATTGCCATCTGAACATGGACTTATAAAAGAGGACACCAGCTGTGTCGAAGGAGGGTGGGCAGTATGTTCAACGTCCTAGCAGTAGGTGTCGCAGCTCGCTGAATCGAGTCTTAGGCAGTGACCTCTTTGCAATAGAACAGACTGAAATGCCACAAGATCGGAGACGCACGGAAGGTCTAAAAAGTGGGGAAGCTCTGCCTTAGTGTTTTCATGCAATGTGGACCTATGTGTTAGGATTTACAAAGGGGAACATCTACCTAATGTTAGCATGCAAAGAATAGGGGAATTCTACCTATGTTATCATACAAAGGGTTCTACTTAATGGGTGCTACCTAAACGGAACAAGAGTCGACAGATGGAGCGCGGAGAGGAGTTATGAATAAGGGTAGATGGCGATGCCAGAGGCAATCGACTTACAGGTAGATGGCGATGCCTGAGGCAATCGACTTAAAGGAGGATGGATGAATGCGTGCTGGTTTTGTTACGTTTTGAAAATGATTACTCGACGTTGGATCGAGCTTTTTATCTTATTTTGAAATGGTTATCAGATGTTCATTTTAATTCTTGTATTAAGAGGTGACTAAAGAAATAAAGAAATAAATATTATACACTTTATGGGAGAGGGGTACATTTGTTATGAATGGGGATTGTTCATGGCAAACAAACAATAAGAATATATGCCTCACACATCATAAAAGTAGGCAACAGTTATCAATCAGATCGGATAAATAAACAATATATAATCAAACCAAAGAATCAAATAATGGAGCATTTAATCAATGCATGGGAGTATGAACATGTTAAATAATCAAGCAGTAGAAAGCATGAATGAGAGAAACAAGTATAAAAGACAATAGATGAATCAAACAGATGAAAATCTACACACGAATGGTCCACTGAATAATTTAATCAGGAAATGAGGTAAGGACCAAATAAACTCAAGTTAAAAGGCCTCTAAAACATGGCATATGAGATGAACAAGGGAGGATCAAAAGATCTCTTCAATTTCCATAAGCAATCCCTAAGTCAAACATCGATCATAAAGAAGTCAACTGAAAATTCAAGTCAACTTAAAAAATAACAAATAAATAGCAAATTAATCAAGAAAATTATGAAAAACTAAACTAAATGAGGTGGGGTCAGGACATCATCATCCCCCAAAAAGATTTTAAAAATAACGAAAATTGGTACATAAATTAATTAAAATAAAAACAAAGGTCAAACCAAAAGTCAATTAATGAGACTAGGTTAGAAATAAATCAAGAATAAACAGTAAATTAACCAAGAAAATTATGAAAAATTAAACTAAATAAGGCGGGGTCAGGACATCCTCATCCCTTAAAAAGATTTTAAAAATAACAAAAATTGGTAGGTTAATTAATTAAAATAAAACAGAAGTCAAATTAAAAGTCCACCAACCAAACTAGGTCAAAAATAAATCCAAAATAAATTGAAAATGTGTAATAAAATTCCAAGAAAAGGTCAGGTTGACCATGAAACAGTGGTCAACCTTCATCCCAAAAATCAAATGCCAACAATAATTTTAAGTCATAAAAATAAAATCAATAAAAAAAGTGTGTTAAAATGGACCAGTTAGAATAAATAATTAAAATAAAATATTATTATTAAAAAAATACGAAAATAAAAATTATATAAAATTAAATAAAACATTAAGAAAAGTGAAAAATAATTTTGGGTAATTTTATGGACGAAGAGAATATTTTAAATAAGAAAAAGAAATATGAAAATGGAAGGATTAATGGTGATGAACATGGTAAGCAAGCGCAGATATGTGATGATTACCTAATGGAAAATAGAAGTGGAATGGAATCTGATATGTGATGAAGCTTTGCCTTCTTGCCACGAAATTCCAATGCTCCTTTAGGGTTAGGGTTTTGGCTTCTTAAATAGGGTGGATTAGGTGTTCTCATGGGCTTTTTAATAAGTGATTTATCCATAAGAATAAAAGTGTAAAGTGAGGTGTAAAATGTTGTTATTTTGGGCCAAACTTAAGTGAATGGATGTCCAATGCATGACCAAAAGAGGTAAAAAAACGTGACTGGTTTGTGCAGCATTCTTAGAAAATCTGCCTAGAAAATCAAGTCATGGTGCCCACTTTAAATGAATGTATCTCTCAAACCATGGATCCAAATGAGATGATTCTAAAAGGATGTGAAAGAGGAAATGGCAAGGTACAATTATTGTGAAGAAAGTATTTTCAAATAATACCTTAAAGTGCAAGAAAACTGGCCAAGAAGTCTTGACAAATTTTGAGGATTTTGGACTTAGAAATTTTTCTAAGTGTCCTAAAAAAATGTCTCACTTTGACTAAGAGGAACAAGAGGAACAAATTTCATGTTGGAGAAATTTTCAAATGGAGCTTTTATCTTGATGCAAAATGGGCTTAAAGTGAGTGCAACGATCATGAAAACTTGCCCTAAATGGAAAGTCAACCATTTCCAAATTAAGTAACTTTTCCAATTCCTGATTAAATGATGAATCCATGATCCAACCTTGATCCAATTTCACATGTAGGATCCCCTAGGAATGGATTTTGAGATTCCACTCTCAAAATGTCAGGAGTTGACTTTTCTGGCCACACTGTTGACTTTTCCAAAACTGTCTGATTTCCGATTCCATTGATCAATTCAAGCACTTCTAGCTCAAATAAAGAGCTGGTTTTTTGTATGTAGACCATTGTGGACATATGGAGGGCCATGGAAAAGAGTTTCACCCAAAGGATCAGAAATAAACTGATTTTATACCAAACCCTAGCTTTAGGGCAAAATGAGCAAGAACTGATTGCACTGATTGCCAATGGATCTTTCTGAGATAATTGTGAATCTTCCTAGGCCAAGATGCCTCTCTAATCATGAAATGGATGAACTCCTCTACTTCCAACCAAACATTTCCTGTTCCAGGTAGCCATGAAACCCTAATTTCTGATTAAATCCAGATGAACACTCTCATAGCTTTGAATCCTTCACTGATGAACTAAGGACCATAATAAGATACTTGGACCCCCCTGAGACCCTTGAGACTTGTATACTTAGAAAATGAAGTCCAATTCTCAATCTTGCTTTGTGTGGGCTCCTTCTGTTAAGGAGTGATCAATCCAAACCTGATTTCCAAGTCACTAATGCAGTATGCAATGGGTATGATCTAGTATGATGCTAATGAAGTGTAAAACATAATCCCATGCTTCCAGGAAAAATGAAGTGTAAATTTTGGGGTATTACAGTTATGTGTATTTAATGAAACACAAATCAGAGTCCTTTGAAAAATTCAAGGAATTCAAGAATGAAGTACAAAACCAACTAGGTAAGAATATTAAAACTCTTCGATCAGATCGAGGTGGTGAGTATTTAAGCCTAGAGTTTGATAACCATCTGAAAGAGTGTGGGATCATATCCCAGCTTACTCCTCCTAAAACACCTCAATGGAACAGTGTATCTGAGAGAAGAAATTGAACCTTGTTAGACATGGTCCAATCCATGTTGAGTCACGCCGATCTTCCAAACTCCTTTTGGGGACATGCAATATTGATAGTAGCTTACACACTTAACCATGTTCCATCCAAAAAGGTTGAGAAGACACCATATGAGATATGAAGTGGTAAGAAACCACATATGTCTTACATGAACATTTGGGGTTAAGTAGTTTATGTGAAACGACAAATTTCAACTAAGCTTGAGCCCAAATCTAACAAATGCTTATTTGTGGGGTATCCTAAAGAAACAAGAGGGTATTACTTCTACAATCCTTCTGAGGGAAAAGTGTTTGTCGCTCGAACTGGAGTTTTCCTAGAAAAGGATTTTATTTCCAAAGGAATCAGTGGGAGGAAAGTAGAGCTTGAAGAAATTCAAGAATCACAAAGCATTGACACACCTATGGAGGAATTAGAGAAGGAAATACAAGTAGTTATGGAAGAGCAACTTGCTCATGTAGAACATGACCAACTTTGGTCAAGCTTGATACGTCACCTATCTGAGAGATATGAATATCTCATAACTGATCAATATGATGTATTACTCATAGATCAAGATGAGCCTGTGACCTACCAAGAGGCCATAACTGGTCCCGAGTCTGAGAAGTGGCTAGAAGCCATGAAATCTGAAATGGATTCCATGTAGACAAACCAGGTTTGGACCTTGGTAGAGCCTCCTGTAGGAGTTAACCCTATAGGATGCAACTGGGTCTCAGGAACAGATCCACAAGATTATGATCACTCTCTCTTCCAAACATTTTCAGAATATTGAAAGATTACAAAGCAATCATTCGACATGATGTAGAAGTCGACATTTAGTAAGTGTTAAGGACTTAGGATATTTTCAAGTCCAGAGACTATGTGATGTGGAGTTGTGTAGGCCTTCGACAAGGGCATTTAAAATGTTCAGAAATGGTTATCAACTTACTTATCACCATATTTGTTTGGTTTTCAGTAGTTTCTCTTTGAACACGCATGGAAGCAAGTTAGAGAAAAGTAGCCCACGTAGTAGAACATGCGTCGAACATGTAACCATTGACTATTGTCGACGTTTATTTTAGCACTAGTATATATATCAGACCCATTCCTTGAATTACAAGATCACAAAAATCTCATTCATTCTCTATAGAACTAGAGTACCCGATTCCTCGGGCCAAATAGTTTATGAGAAATGTGAGTTTGCGTCTACTCTTCAGATCCTCTACGTATCCTTTGTATTTCAAGCATTCATATTTAATGTCGTTTACTTCATTTACTTTTTTTATTGCTTTTTATCTTTATCAAAATTTTATTCCTTGCATCCAGTTGGGTTATTACCTAAGCGTTTTAAATCCAAATCACACATTTTTCATTGTATATTTTCTTTACACAAATTGTGTTTGAGATTTTTTGAGTTAATCTGGTAAGTGAACTAAACTCATGATTGTTTAATAAAAACACCAGTAAACACTCCCCCGAGTTCAGTCATGTCATAAAATTCTTGGGGGAAACTATTATGTGTCGGTCAAAGACCCAGGATCCACTACTCTGTGTCGGCCAAAGACCTGGGATCCACTACTTCAAGCTGACAAAAGGCCTAATAGCACGAGGCTCATTAACTATTTTACTCTGTCTGACCCAAGGTATAAATAACTTCATAAGGGGTTATAAGGTAAACAATGTCTAATCTTCACTTTCACTTCAACTATCTTGAATTAAACTGACCTGAACGTTAGAGTGCTAACCATGTAGGTACCTCCCCTGGAGTCCACCATTTCAGAGATATCATCACTGATTAACGACATGGCATCATGATCAGTCTTTTTGGTTCAACAACCATCGTTATTGCAACCTTCGATCCACGATGTCGTATCAGCGCAATACATCGAAAGCTCCGATTCACCGTAGTTTCTGCAATAATCACCATTTATGATTTTCTAATGGAACACGCATGACATTTATTATGTAAGCAAGAACAAAGTATGAAACCCAAACAAGAGATATACTTTGAGGAAAAAAATAAATAATAATGAAAATGATAACGCCCTAAACACTATGCCAAACAAGACCTTAGACAGCGCTTTTTTTAGCCTTAGACAGCGCTTTAAAGCGCTGTCTAAGCCTCCGCTACTAAAGGTTTAGACAGCGCTTGTTTAAATCTTAAAAGCGCTGTCTAAGCCCCCCCCTTAGACAGCGCTTTGGCCAAAAGCGCTTTCTAAGACCCTCCTATTTTAATTTTTTTAGGTATACCTTAGACAGCGCTTTTGGCAAAAGCGCTGTCTAAAGGGGGGGGCTTAGACAGCGCTTTTCAAAAAGCGCTGTCTAAGCCCCCCTATTTTAATTTTTTTAGGTATACCTTAGACAGCGCTTTTGTAAAAAGCGCTGTCTAAGGGGGGGATTAGAAAGCGCTTTAGGCAAAAGCGCTGTCTAAGCCCCCCCCCCCCCCCCTTAGACAGCGCTTTTGCCTAAAGCGCTTTCTAATCCCCCCCTTAGACAGCGCTTTTTACAAAAGCGCTGTCTAATGTATACGAAAATTTTTGAAACTTTTGTTTTAAACCACATTTTTTCCAGGTTTATAAACCAGAATTTCTACCTGTTTTCAACCAGATTTTGACAGACAATTATCACATTTTATATATGCCATTTTGGCCTTTTTTCTACCAATTTTTGGCTAACAAATATATATATATATATACCAATTCAAACCAATTTTGCCTTAAATGTATCAAAATATATACAAATTTATGTACACATTTACAAGTCATAACATATACTACAAACCATATCAATTTTAGTCTAGGCCTATAAGACTTCAGGATTATTGCAATACTAGTACTAGCACAATTGATTCAAACAATCACAAAGAAAATTAACATGAAAAAGTTTGTACAAACACATACAATAAGCAAGTTTATCTCACAATTTGAAACAATGAAAGATAGGTAGAGAAATCAAAGGGAAACTCACACTGCACCACCTCCCGCTGGACCGATTGCTTTGAATATTGACATTATAGTCATAGCAATGCCATTAGCTGCCCCTCTTTGATGTTGTTCCTGTTTTCCATTTACGCCACAATTTCCTCAAAATATAATATCAACTTTCAAAAAGAAATAAAAGCTTAGAATTAAAGAAAAAAAATTACCACGGCTCTATTTTGCATAATAAATAAACCAGTGATTATCGTCATCTGAAATTGAGAAAAAAATACTATTAGATAAGCTTGTAATACATACAGATGTTTGTTTGAAACGTGATCACTCATGATCGGTTAAATAAACAAAAAGATAAACTTACACTTAGAACATTCTTCAGAAGAGAAGCAATATTAATAACTAGGTATAGCGTAATGCCAGAAAGCATTGCTATGAAGGGGTAACTTTGCAACAGAGGTATTGATAAAACCTACATAAGGTAACAAGACATTTTTAGAACAAGAACCAATGTAATGCTGAGTTGCATTAGTTTCTACGAATGGAAAAAAACTTACTGCGGAGATGCGAGCAAATTTTATAGGTCCGAAAGCTCTTTCCAATGAAGGGTAGAGGAAAAGCTGGGAGACAATAAGACCAATACCTGATCATTGACCATTTGAGAAGAGGTCAGTTATTAAGCAGAATATCTTGAAAAATGAAATGCACAAAGCAATGTACCTGATATGTGACAAGGAAGGCTAGAAAATATGTTAATCCCAACACTAATAAATCTCTAGTGACACATATCAAAGACGTACCTGATATTGCGAGAACATCGCCTACATTATCAGTTGTAAAGTTCAAACCACCAAACCTTCCAGGACTAACAACCCATAATGAGAAAACCTATCATGAAGTAGAATGGTGTTTACTTATATATCCTATTAGATTTAATATCTGTTAAGCAACATTATAAAGTTCAAATAAGTCACCAAAAGTAGGAATGGTACCTCTTGATAAGCAACATTATAAAGTGAGAAAATGCTGTACACAATAATAGATGACATTAATGGCCAGTTCAGGAAGAGGTTTTCATCTTTTTGGATTATTTTGTCGTCGTCATTACTTATGTTTCCAGTTTCTAAAGCTTCAGCATCATCAATAGACTCATTGCTTAGAGGGTGGTTGTGAAGTGTTTCCTACAGTGATGCAGGAATTTTGTGATCAAATGCTTATACATGTTTAACAAACTATGAAGTTGCTTACTCATACCGGAAGCCAGATGCATGCAATTGCTACCACAAATGCAAAAGCTGATACTGACAAGGAAGGCAAGAAATATGGAAACCTGCATGGTTTATGTTTTGACAATTAAAATAATCACATCAACAATAAGGATCGAAGGAAAAGCTGAATTGTTAGAACTTTATGATACTAAAAATCAAGTAAAATCCACTTACTTATCCCAAAATGAGTCTTTTGGAAATAGATGAGGGTATTTCACTGCTGGCTGCAATGTAAATTTCACACAGTATTAGCGAAACGAATAAAAGTGTCTTCAATTAAAATAGCTATGAAGCATCAAGTACCTGAGCCAAATAACCTCCCAATGCTGGTCCAATTACTATGAGAATCTATGTACAACCTATATTTGGTGACCACAAAAGCACTTAAAAACAGGGAGTCAGCCAGAAAACAACTTAATATGACTTGTGATCTGCTCACGACATATCGGAGAATGTAATATCTCTAATAAAATTCTCTTTAATTCGTTCAACATTTTTGCGCTCTTCTATAAGCTCTTGTTTTACTGCTTCAACTTCTCTTGTGGCGATTCGTGCCGTCTCGTGACTCCGGTTAGATTCTAGTGTAAGATACTGAATATCTTTATGCTGTTCTTGTAGTTCTTTCTTCAGCTTAGTACATTCACTCTTGCAAGGATGAATTAAGTCAAATATAAGAACCTAATACAAGAAATCCGGAAGGAAAAAAAAAGTAACTATAACATACCTCTACCATTTGTATATGTTTTTCAAACTTTTTCTTCTCTGCAATGTAATCCTGTGCTGCAATCTATGTGGTAATTGAATTAACCAACAAGAATTCATACAACAGAACTATAGAATTTTCAACAATAGAATACTTAGTCTCATCCAAAACCTGCAAGTGGTTTAGTCTCTCTTGTAAACCTTGTATCACAATGCAAGCTTTCTTCTCAGCATTTGTAATTGACTCATTTTCATTTCTCAACACAGACAACTATAAGAAGAAACAAACAAGTAAATGCTGTCATGAAGTTCTCAATTGATTCAATTGCTGAAGCGCAAGTTATTATGTGATAAACTACTTGTTTTTCAGATTCTTCCTTGAAACTTCGAAATCTTTCTCTAGCGAAACTCGCTCGCTTCTTCCACTCGTCACGCTCTGACCGAAGTTCGGAATTCTCTTTCCTAACATTAACAACCGAAAGCAAATACTAAGTTTTATGTTTTTATACAAGCAACAAGACATACTAAACATACAGAACAAATTAAAAAAAAATACCTAGACTTTACTAGTTCATCTTCAAGGTGTTTCTCCCATTGAGTTTTATGCACTTGTGGTTCCTTAGTAGTAGTAACTGAGAGATTGGAGTTGTAAATAATACAACACAATTAAGAAATTTTAGAAAATATTTTGAATTAAGGACAAGTATTAAAAGAAAGATGAAGGAACCAGGATGAAGCTCCAAATAGAGTGGCCTAGGTGAATGAATATTCTCTTTCTCTTCATTTGAATTCTTGAGCAATTCAACCTACAAAGAAAGAGTTAAAATATATTCAAATTCAGTAGCGACGCACTGTAGTTTTTATTATAGTTTGAGAATGGAAATGAAATATTGATGTTGGCATGAAGGAGTAAAGTTACATTTCCAGTAGGTGTTTCTGGTTGAGCTGAATTGACATCTCCTGCAATGCAATTATATTTATGCCATCTCCAGTTGGTAATCAAACACTTTGTAGAGCTGAAATGTTAATGAAAGTTTAACAGATATATGTAATAATGAAAACATTAGTAATAATAAGTAAGAAACAGTAACTAACTAACCAGTATCTGACAGATTTGCATCGTGAACATTTGGTGGTACTTGGTCTACCACATTGTTCACACCCAACATCTAGATGCTATTGTACAAAATATTCAGAACCTTAATTTACAAACTTAATAATTTTGTATGACCACGCTCAAAAAACCAATGCTAAAAAAACATTGACATTAACACTAATATAGCTTACCATGGTACTCTATATCGCGATAAGAGTGCTTCCGGCTTCCAATTTCAGACTCGCAAGTGAATAAGAGTGCTTCCAGCTTCCAATTTCAGACACACGCAAGTTCCGCGACCAACAATGCAAAGGACTAATAATTATCTTTTTTCAAGGTCAGTATTCTTCTGCATTTCAGATTAGTGAGCAAAACATAACTTCGTGGTAGACTAAAACACCGTCAGTATTCTCCTGCATTTCAGATTAATGAGCAAAGCATAACTTCGTGGTACACCAAAACACGTCATTGATATCATTGTGCATTTTCCAATATCTCGTCTTCATGGTTGCCAATATCATCTGCAGGCTAATAAGAGAAATACACAAATAATGCAGTTACCAAAATGTAATCATAATGAAAATGTCATACACATCCAACACCAATGCTTACCTGCCATATTTCCAATAGCTGCCAAAACAGATAACCAACAATCATAACCAAGCAAAACAGCTTCCCTGCCCACACTCCACATACGAGATATCTAAAGAAAAGAGAAAATCAGCAATGGTAAAAATAGCACCTCATTCACCTACTACTTGTTTTACTGGCCTATCAACAACTCTCTACTACATGTTGTCATTGTGTCCAAATTGAACCTATGATGTTTAGAGTGTACCGTGAGAGACGCTCTAATAGATTTTGATTGGAACACTTCAAAGCACGGTCATACACAATTTCAGTCCTTTTGGCAACATCGTTCCAATCGTAGAGCTCCCTCATCTACAGAGAACACGTAAACAAAAAAGAACTAGTTTACCCACCAAATGTGTTAGAAAAGAAGATTTGAACAATAAACTCACTCGATTATGCATATCTTGTGGATCAATTTTTGGCCAATGAAATCTGCAGTTTGTACCAATGTCTTCAAACTGTCATCCTACCATGAAATCCAAGTTGTTCAACTAAGTAGTTAATGAAACAAACCTGTTACATAGACAGATGGTACAATAATATTCCCACCAAGCTTAACTCTTCCACTTTCATCTTCCAAAACAAGATAATCATCTTTGTCCACAAAGTTATGCGGCTTGACAAGCGGGACAACCGATCTCTGCACATCATTAGCAAAGAAACTCAGCACTGTGCCATACCATTGTCCTATTTTTTACTTACAAAACCCACTATTGCCAATCGCAGAAAATAGCAATTTGTTCAATTACTCACTACGAAAACTGATATAGCGCCCAATGTAACTAATATTTGGAAACATTTAGTACCAAACAGCTTATCACAGAACAGCAGTGATTTGTTCAACTCCCACAACATTATAGTCGTTGCTACTCAACAACCCTAAAAAACAAAATTTACATAAAAACAACAACCACACCCCTCCAACAAAAAAAAATAGAAACCCGGAACCACAGTACCTCTTTAGAATACTCATCAAGTATGCAAGGTTTCAATTTCATGTTTTTAAACAGTGTCCCAACAACAACACACTCCTTGCCCTCTTCCAGTCCCAACACCGTGCACACTGTCCGAATCACCAGAAACTCAATCAATTAACAAAATTTCAAGTAATCAAACATAAAAAGTTATCAAATTTAAAAGTCAGTATTGATTTAAAGCAAAACCCTAAGTTGATAAAAATATAGAAAATAAAAAGTACGAACCAGGAGAATTAGGTTTCCATTGGGAAACAAGGGAATACAAGAGAGTTCTCATCAAGCGAAGACGAGCGAAGTAAATTTGACTGTATTGCTGTCCACGATACATCTCTTTCCCAATTTCGAACGTTTCATCCTGCACCAAAATCGAATTAGCGTATTTTCACAGTTCACAACACAAAGACGATGAGAGAGAGGGGAAGCACTGAACCAGAGATTCATAGGAGCATTGCACTCTCTCCATTGTCATGGCTTGGCGGGAAAAGTGTATTCGTGTTCGCTGTTATGGTTTTCGCTGATAGGGTTTCAACGTTCGCAGGAGGGAAAACAAAAGAACAGAGAACGAAAATTGAAATGGAGTCTGAAATTTTATTTTAATTAGACCTTAGACAGCGCTTTTGTGGAAAGCGCTTTCTAAGGTATGCCTTAGACAGCGCTTTTCAAAAGCGCTTTCTAAACCCCCCCTTAGACAGCGCTTTTGGTTTTAATTTTTTTTTTAATTTAAAGACTTTAGACAGCGCTTTATCAAAAGCGCTGACTAAGGTCTATATTTAAAAGCGCTTTTAGAAAGCGCTGTCTAAGATCCCCCCTTAGACAGCGCTTTCATTATTTTTTTGGAACATTTTCCGCGTTTTATTTTAATTTTAACCTTAGACAGCGCTTTCTTTTAAAAGCGCTGTCTAAGATGCGCTGTTAAAAGTCATTTTTGGCGTAGTGAAAAAATAATGAGAATAATAAAACATAATATGCGAAAAAAAAAAAACGAGAAAAAATTAAAATATGTGAGAAATTTTTTTAGAGATGAAAGAATGCCGCATATTTTATGTGTTGGTGTGAAAATGCCTTTGGATAAGGAATTAATGTTGTGTTTATGTGTTTTTTCATTATTGTTTTTGGATTTCAGAAGAAAAAGAGAAAGTAGGAATAGTTTATGTTCATATATGGATTTGTTGAGTTTCAAATCCGTTAAGTTTCGCGTTTTATAATATATATATATATATATATATATATATATATATATATATATATATATATATATATATATATATATATATATAGAGAGAGAGAGAGAGAGAGAGAGAGAATTTAGAGTTTTTATTTTTGATATTTAAGTTTATAGTGTGTTTTAAATAAAACAATTCAAACCTAAAAAATAGTAAAGAATTTACTTTTTATTTTATTTTATTTTATAAACCACTATTGTATGATTGGTATATTGTATCAAATACAATCAAGTACATTATGTCAAACATACCTATTAACATATTTTTTTATTATCATACCAAAAAATATTAAATATGAGTTGAATAGTAAAAAGTTCCAGGTTTCAAGTCTAATAACTTGGTTGTAAAGAAGTCCAGGTTTCAAGTCTAATAACTTGGTTGTAAAGAAATTTTATATAAAGTAATGGCTTTGAATCTAATTCTTGTAAAAAAATTATTTAAACAGGCGTTGGTCTCTAATTTAATAGAAATTTACTTAAACAAATATTATAAGAATTATTTCTATACATCAAGTCTTCCATTCTTCTTCGTTTCTTAATTAATATTGAAAAATAATTATAACTAATAGTAAACTTATGCAATATATCTGTAGTAACAAAGCCAGTTACAACAAAAACCAATATTATTTTTATTTTTAAATAAGAAAATTTCTACATAGTACTAGATGAAAATAAATTAACACTGTTGTTTTGAGAAATAAATAAGACATTAACTGATATACGATGGATGTGATTTTTCTTTATCAATACGAGTAATGTTAATATTATCAAATACAACATTGATGCAACTAATGGTAGGTTCACATTTTAATTGGATTGGATCTTTGGTCGAAGTTCCACGTAGATTGTGAAAAGTAACATCAGTCACTTCTACGCCTTTGCCAACATCTTCGTATATTTTAGGATTATAACTCTGGTCAATAACTATAGGGTTCTTGACTTCGATAAATTCAATATCTTCGTATGTGATCTTTCTTGCATATCCATTTCCTCCCTAATTGAAAAAGAATTATAATATTTTGAATACAGGTCTAACTCAATTCTATAAAATTAATTTATAAAATAAAAAAAAGATATCACATAAAACTTTTCCAGTCGCATAACATGATATGAGATTATCATTAACATGTTATAATGGAGTTACTATAATCATCCATTTGTTCGATTAGATTCAATCTATACTTACCTCCCATGTCTTGATTCTGGCTCCATTTGAAGTTCTCGTAAAAGTGCAATTTTTAACATATACATCTTCTACTTCGGCATATTCTCCATTTTTTCCAAGACTACCAACACTAGAATCACCAATCTCATATAATTTTAATATTAATCAAATTATGAGATATATATAAAAGAAAAATTAATTAACATTGAATTAACCTGATGCCATGGCCAGGTCCACAAAAAACACCAGTTATGTTGATGAAGGAGGAACCAGTGTTAATGGCGACACAATCGTCACCTGAAAAATATTGGCAAATTTTTTTTAAAAATCGAGATGAAAATCAAACAAAATTAAGCTAATATCATTTTCTCTTTGATCAGCCTAACAAAGGCAACAAAAAAATACTCTAGAAATCTAAGTCAGTTATGTATTATAATTACCAGTTGTGATTGTTGAATCTTTAATTGTGATATTGGACGAGTTTGCAATATCAATTCCATCGGTATTAGGACTATCTTCTGGTGCAATCATTTTAAGATTGGAGATAAAAACTTCTTTGCATGAACTTATACCCATATGATTTTTTGGACTATCATAATGAGTCAAGTTACTAATTGTAAGTCTTTCGCACTTGATAAATTTAAAAGCCTGCATAAATATAGTCTAAAGGAATTAAATACTTAAATATTCCAAAGTAGTTAAATTAATATGGACAAATTTAAATAGTAGTTATTATATAGATCGACATACAGAAGGTCTTTTACTTTCATCATTAGGATACTCTTTCCACCATGGAGCACCCTGACCATTAATTTGTCCTTCCCCATTGACAACAAGACCATATATGTGCTCGAAACTGATCCATACTAGAACGTTATCTTGTGCCCATTTCCAATCTTCCATGTTTTTTGGGGCAATGATAGTTCCTCCAAGCTATCAACCAGAAAACACACATTTAGTATTTTACATATCAAACATATTAATGTGACAATTGAAAAATATTTATACTAAAGAAAGAGTACCTCAACTTTAACTGTAGCAGATTTGCATGGTCCTTGGAATCTTAAAGGTTGTAAGAAGTATGTTTTGTCCTTTGGTATAATAAGTGTTGGATTATCTTGACTCGTACAAACATCTTGCCATGCTTTTACAAATGCCTAATATCAAATAATTTAAAATGGTATTAGATATTTGTGATTATCAAAAACATATTTAAATCTACTTTAAACAACAACAATAATATCATAAAGACAATATACTTCTGAATCATCAGTATTGCCATCCCCAATAGCACCATATTTTAAAACATCAAAAGTAGAGCCTCCATAATCTGTTGTAGGTGTTATTATTCTAGCACATAAGCTATGTGAAACAATAACAAGTATTAAAAAAAGAAATAATAAACCCTTCATATTTTTATAAGAAAACATTAATATAATAATCTACACGATATTGTTGTGGTGTGAAAAATGGAGAAAGAATTACAATATATAGAGTTGTTGACATAATATCGAATGGAAATAATAGTATATTTAGAAAAAAAATTATGTATTACTTTGTGCATGATTAATAGGATATGTACCAAATATTACTTTATGCATGATTAATAAAACTATGGATTACACAGTTTTAACACTATAGATAGAAAAATATCACATTTATATTTTTAGGTAATTGAACAATATACCTAAGACTTTTGTTAGAAAACATATTTTATACGGTAAAAAATAAATAAATAAACTATATCTAGATATATTTAAAAAGTTATGTACTAAATATTACTTTGTGTGTGATTAATAAAACTATGGCTTACACAGTTTTAAAAATATATTAGATATAGATAAATAAAAATTTTGTACCAAATATATTATGTACCAATTATTACTTTGTGTGTAATTAATAAAAAAATAATAATTTATTTTAGGTATAAATATTTATCTAAAAATTCAAAACAAAATCGATATTAAATAAAAAGTTGTCACTATTTTGATTCACATAGTGTAGTTTATTTTTCTTTGTCTGCAATTTCATAAAAAAGGTAAAAAAAAATACTAGTTTTTTTATAGTCTAATTATTTAATTTTCATTTAAAAAATAAACATATATATAGTAAACATCCATTTTATTTAGTCCTTTTTAACTACATTTCTTTTTTTACTCATATATATATATAATGCATCCATTTGATGTAGTCCTTTTTATCAACGATTCATTAAAAATAGGATTCATAATTGAATATATCACACACAATTGTGAATTTTAGAATTTGCATCCAATTAAAAAAATACAATAAAGAACAAAATAAATAGATAAATAAATAATAATTCAAAATTTAAAAAAATTTAATGTATCTTTTGATCTATTAAGTTAATTTAATATTTCACTTTAATCTCTTAATTATAAAAATGTTAAATTCTAGTCCCTTAAAACGGTTCCGCTAATCTATTTGATCTTTTCCGTTAAGTTTTTAGAAGAAAAAAACATTAACTACTGCCTACATGGCGGTTCTAATGGATTTTTAATATCTGACGTGGTTTTCTTAGACATTTTATTTTTGTTTTTGGCTTTTTATTTTTTAATATCAAACCCTGCAATTCCAAAAATGAAAACATGGTTCTCCTTGTTCCCAAAGCCCTAGCAGCCATCACATTCTTTCTCTTTCTCATAATATACTTTCATATTTCTTCATTTACTTCTTAAGATCTCCCTTCATCTTCCTTTGTTTTGAACATAAGCAACATAATGAGGGGTTTGTTATGTGTTTAATTTTAGAAATGGTTTTAGATCTAATTTACTATGTGTTTGATTTTAGATCTGATTTTAGTATCTTACCCCACTCATCACTCTTTCATTTTTAAAGGTACTTCGTTTTTTTACTACTAGATAGTGTTATAATGTAAATATTCGTCAAATTATCTCTTTATTTGTTATTGTTATTCTATGATTTTTTTGTTTGGATTTCAACGAAACTGTTGATGAGAAGTATTTGCACACACCATAGTTAATTTTGCAGACATGAGCCATCTGAGCAAGTGTTTGCCATACCTTTGTGTTAAAACCATTTCTACGACGTTCACAACTTGTTCTCCTTCCTTGCCATGATTTTTGTTGTTATAGTCATTTCTTTTATTTCTTCATCATAAATACAAATTTTTTTCGTTGCCTCGTCATCAGATATGCCTTCTTTATTTGGGTACACTTATAATGATCATAATCATGATTTTATTTAGATGTTAATATAAATTTTTATGATTGTTTGGATGATTTCAAACTAATTTGTTTTAGAATCATAGGTTAAGATGTTTTTATATTGGGTTGTTTGTATTATTCATATACTTAAAGCAAGAAATGGTGCACAAATTGTAAGATGGAGAAGAACAAGTAGGTGAGAAGAAACAATAAAAAAAATAATCAGTGGTGGTGGAAAGAGAAGAAAAGGAAATTTTATGTTTTACAACCATACAATTAGCCGACATTAGCTTATACAACTACATATTCAGTTCTTTTAAGTTAACTAGTACACAAATTGCAATTAATCATGGATGAAATGAAAAAGTAAAAGTATGAAAAAGTACAAACATCAAAACTATTTACTGGAACTGGATATCAATTTTTTTATTAATATGATATCAATTATTAATAAGATATCAATTTTTTTTTAATAGGTCGACTCGGATTTTGACTAAATGCCTTGTTGTCATGCCACATAGGCAAAAGTTAATGTTTTATCAAAAAATTTAATGGAAGAGACCAATTAGGTTACAAAACAATTTTTAAGGGACCAATGTGTAATAATTTTTAATTAAAGGACTAAAGTGAAACATTAAATTAAGTTAAGGGTTTTGGTGACTAATTATACCAAAAAAGAATAATTAAATTATAAACAGATAATTATATAATAATTCAAAATTACAAAAAAAAGAAAATTGTCTATGCAGAAACAAACAAAAATGCAGTGTCTCCCTCCTCTCTTGGTAATTACTTATGCTCTTCCACCTCTTTCCATGAATGGCCTAAGTTTGCACCAACTCAATACACGACAAAAAAATGCAGTCACCTTTTATCCATTTGTATACCTACAAAATCATTTATGTGTTTCAGAAGTAAACAAAAACATAAAAGAAAAATGTGTGAATTTAAATTCATCACCCCCGCCCACCCCCACCCCACCCTTCATTCTCACTGTAAATGTTTGGACATATAACTCCATACACAAGAAGGGAGTGGTGGATTTTGTGTTTTAGAAAAATTTGAGTTTGAAAAAACTTCTAAGATCAATTTCAAAGTTTGAAAATATTTTAGAAAAGTTTTAGAAGTAAGAAGCGGAAAATAAAATGTGGAAAAGAAAAAGTTAAGGGATAGAGAGATAATACCATAAGTTATAGAGGTTCAATAAAAAAGAAAAAGATCTAATCTTCTTCCATAAATTTGTTCTTGAAAGTATCCAATAATATTAAGAGTTTTTAGTAGGTTTAATTCTTAAACACGCTTATACAAGGAAAAAGAAGTTTGTGACTAACTTCCAACCAAACAATAAACAAGTAGAGAAGCCTTGAGTCTTCTTTCCAAAGGATGGGTTGAAGTTGTTAGTCTTCTTCTCAAACATAAACTTTGAGAAAAAGATGGTGCATGCTTGGTATAATGTGCATAGGAAAGGAAGATTCAAGCTTGGTCCATGCAACTGTGTAGCTTTGGAAGCTTACACTATTTGGGTGAAGAAGAGAGCTTTGAAGCTGAAGATGCCATATACTTGTGAAAGACTTATGTCTGTGGTTGTGACTGAGCCATCAAATCTTCCTAACCAAAATTTAGAGGAGTTGGTAGATGCACTTGCCAAGACAAAGCAAGAAATATATATGTGGGAAGAGCGATTCCATACTTTTAGCCGAAAGTGTGACGAGTTGCAGCTTGAGTCTAAGGCCAAGGATGCGCTTATTGAGATTATTGAACACTGTGTAGTGAAGAGATATAGAGAGTCAGAGGGTTTATCTTCCTCTAGCATACCTCAGTCTTCCGGTGCTTGGAAGAAGATTGTTGATCAGCTTGTCCTCGAGAAGGCTCAGGTGAAGACATCCTTTGAGTCTGAGATTCGACGCATCCGAAGGAAGTATGCCCCCATAGCCAGATCATCAGATGCAGTTGCTAGGGATCCTTAGGATGATATTTTCCTTTTCTCTTGTATTTGTATTTTGGTTTTTGAAATTGTACTCAGTGTAATCCTTTCAATTTTTTTTGAATAAAAAGAGATTTTATGGTCAATCAAATTTTTATTATTAATATTATTTGAATGTATATTTGCAAATATGACTTCGTATGTTACTTCTAATTAAAAACAATCATAACAGGTTTTCTTCCGCCAGATGTCTTATCAGTTTTTCTTCTATGCTTCAGCCAAGCTGACTCACCGCTATAATACTCGTGCTAATCAACCGAGGAGAATGGAGAATCTAGAGAAATAGAACCGAGAGCTGAAGGATGAGATCGCCAGACTTACGGCACTAATGGAGTTTATCATTGTTGCCGAGAATCAGTCATCACCAACTCCTACAACTCCTCCTCCTCAGAGGACTGTCATTTCTGAGATTGTTTCCTCAACTATTCCTGTTGCAGCTGTTAGTCAACCCATTCCTTCTATGCATGTTGGATTCCCTTGGAGAATACCACCAAATTTTATGCGAGAAGGGTATGTGCCCACATTTATTTCTCTATCGGCATCTAGCTCAGTCATGTCAATGCCACCTCCTATTGTCCACACTCTTCCTCATGTTAAGGACACCATTTATCACTCTGAACCGTCTGAGGGTCGAGATGTATACGAAAAGATGGATGAAATGAAAGATCAATTACATGAGCTGCTTAAAGAATTAAAAACTCTGAGAGGGAAAATTTTGTTTGGAAAGAGTGCTGTTGAACTCTACTTAGTCCGTACTGTCAAGATTCCGGTGAAATTCAAGGTCCCAGACTTTGAAAAATACAAAGGGAATACTTGCCCGCTGAGCCATCTTATTATGTATGCCAAGGAAATTTATACTCAAACTGATAATGATCAGCTGCTGATTCATTATTTCCAAGAAAATTTAACTAGAGTTGCCCTAAGATGGGATATGGGTCTGGAAAATGCAAGCATTCGTACTTTCAATGACCTAGGCAAGGCCTTTGTCAGTTAGTATAGAGATCAGTTGTGATCAGTTGAATGTCTCATAAGGATAAAAAGACGTTCAAAGAATATGCCCAGAGATGGAGAGGATTAGCTGCCCAGATCAGTCCACCTCTTGAAGAGAGAGATGGCTAAGATTTTTCGAAAGATGTTGAGTTCGTTTTATTACGAACTTATGATTTCAAGTGCCTCCAATGTATTTATTGAAATGGTAAACATGGGGATGAGGCTAGAAGAAGGAGTCCGTGAAGGACGTTTGACTAAAGAAGAGGCGTCAGCTAGCAAGAGGTACGGTGGTAATTTCTCCAAGAAGAAGGAAGGAGAAGCTAATTCAATATTAGTGGGGAGGTAGAGGATGCATCATGTCATAAAAAGTTCTCAACCCTGTCAACATCAACACCAAGTTTGTTCAGTAATTTCTGTTTTTTCCAACAATTCCAACAATCAATCAACTCCAATTCAACAACAACATCAACAACAACCGCAACAAAGAACCAACTAAAACAACAACAATAATCACCAACAAAACTTTGAGAGGAAGAAGATCTTCTTTGACCCTATTCCTATTACTTATGCGGAGTTGTACCCGTCCTTGGTACTCAAAAATCTGATCCATCCAAGAAACCCTCTGCAAGTTCCTAAGCCACTACCTTGGTGGTTTAAACCTGATTTTCATTGTGCTTTTCACCAGGGAGCCTTTGGTCATGATATAGAGAACTATTATCCTTTGAAATATGAAGTTCAGAAACTGGTAAAGAATGGTATGTTGTCATTTGAGGACAGAGCGCCGAACGTAAAAGCAAATTCGTTGCTTCCACATGGTAACACGTCAGTGAACATGGTGTACTGTTGTCCAAGCTAGTTCAAAATTTATGATGCCCGCTATATCAGAAGATCTCTAGTGGCTATGCATAAAGATATTTGATTGGTTAGTGATTGTAAACATGACCATGATGGTTGTGTAATTTGTAGTGTGAACCCTCGTGGATGTGTAATTATTAAGAGGGATATTCAAAGGTTGATGGATGAAGGTCTTATTCATATTTTCTAGTCTCGTCATTGGGACAATAATGTGAACGTAATTGTTCCAGTATTCAAGACCCCTGAGCCGGTAGTCATTCAGTTTGATAGTAGCAACAACAATAATGTCAATAGATCGGTATCTCTGTTGTTCATGCGGTTAGCGGGCCTTGTCCCTTATGCATCCAATAAAGCTGTGCCATACCAATATAATGCCATTATGATTGAAAATGGTCAAGAGGTTCCTCTACCAGTTGCTTATTCAGTGGTGAATATTGCAGATATTATGAAGGTGACCCGTAATGGTCGTGTGTTTAGTCCAGATTTCCCTAAAGCAGTAGAAGATGTTTCAGCAAGTAAGAAGATAGAGAATCCAGTAGTGAATCCGATTAGGGCTCCAATGTTTCAGTCTGGTGAATCCAGCAAATTAAAGACTACGATGATGATGAGGTGTTAAGGTTTATTAAAAGAAGTCAATTCAATGTTGTACAATAGATGCTCCATACTCCGTCAAAGATCAATGTTCTATCATTGCTAATGAATTCTGAAGCGCACGGAGAAGCATTGCAGAAAGTTTTTGAACAGGCTTATGTTGAGCACGATGTTAAAGTGGATCAGTTTGACCATATTGTTTCCAACATCACTTCTTGTAATAATATGATTTTTTGTGATGAGAGCTTCCTGAGGAAGGCAGGAATCACAATTTGGCATTGCATATTTCAATGGATTACAAGGAGGATGCTTTATCCAATGTGTTGGTTGACATTGGGTCATCATTGAATGTGTTACCAAAATCAACTCTGTCAAGACTCTCCTATCAAGGCGCCCCGATGAGGTATAGCGGCGTAATTGTCAAAGCTTTCAACGATTCTCGTAAAACTGTCATTGGAGAAGTGAACCTTCTAGTGAAGATAGGTCCGAGTGATTTCCAAATTACTTTCTAGGTAATGGATATCCACCCGACCTACAGTTGTCTATTGGAAAGGCCATGAATTCATGAAGCTGGTAGCATTGACAAGTGGGGCCGTGTTGTGGAGGTCGCGGAGAATAAGAACAGAGCCGGGTTAGGATTTCAACTAGGGACGTTCAACGCCAAAGCCAAAGTTATGAAACCAATTTTTCACAGTGGAGGGTTCATTCATGGGAATGATCAACACTCAACTGCCATTATTGAGGACACTAGTGATGAAGACGAAGCTTGCGCTAACTTTGTGACGTGTGGCCAGACATGCAACAATTGGGTTGTTGTTGATGTTCCTATTGTCATTCACCGTTCTAACTAATTTGTGTTTATTATTTTTAAGGAAAAATCCTTCACCTATGCCTACGGGAGAAGTGAACATTGTTAGGTATTTTCTTTATTATCATCAATGAAATACAATTTTATTCATCCACATGTATGATGTTTTAATTTTTTATTTTCCTGAAAATGGTAATCACAAAAAACATAAATAAAAATAATCTTTCCATCTGCATAATAATTGTTTGCACTCCATTTCTCTATTACTAAAATATCAAATCATTATGCAGGTTGATTCTCATATCCATTGAATACAATGATCTTACTCCCTCTTCAAACTTTGATTTCCTTGTGTGTGAAGCAGACGAAGAGAGTGAGGGTGAAGAAGTATCTAATGAGTTATCCTGTTTGATTGAGCACGAGAAAAAGGCCATTCAGCCGTTTGAAGAGTAGATTGAACTAGTCAACTTAAATTCCAAGGATGATATGAAGGAAGTCAAGATTGGGTCTCAACTATGTCTAGAAGTTAAGAAGGGGTTGATTGATTTTCTTCGAGATTATTCTGATGTGTTTCTTGGTCCTATCAAGATATGCCTGGATTGGATTCTGTGATTATGCATCATAGATTGCCGTTGAAGCCAGAACACATGTCGGTTAAGCAGAAGTTGAGAAACACTTATCCTGATATTGTAGTGAAGATCAAAGAGGAAATGCATAAGCAGATTGATGGTGGTTTTCTTGTTACCTTCGAGTATCCGCAATGGTTGGCCAACATTGTGCCTGTTCCTAAGAAAGATGGAAAAGTATGCATGTATGTTGATTATAGAGATTTGAACAAAGTTAGTCTGAAAGATGATTTCCCTCTACCACACATTGATATGTTGTTAGGAAACACAGCTAAATTCAAAGTCTTTTTGTTCATGGACCGGTTTTTCAGTTACAATCAAATCAAGATAGCACCTGAAGATATGGATAAAACCATATTCATTACACCTAGGGGAAGATTCTGTTATACAATGATGCCTTTCAGTTTAAAGAATGCTGGAGCAACGTACTAGAGAGCTATGACCACTCTTTTTCATGATATGATGCATAAAGAGATTGAAGTTTATATTAATTATATGATTACTAAATCTAGTGATGAAGAAGAGCGTGTTGAACATTTGTTGAAGTTATTCCAGTGTTTGAGGAAATATAAATTATGCTTGAATCCCAATAAGTGTATTTCTGGTGTTTGTTCTAGTAAGTTGTTGGGTTTAATTGTCAGTGAGAAGGGTATTAAGGTTGATCTCGCCAAGGTCAAAGTAATACAAGAGACGCCTGCTCCCAAGACTGAGAAGCAAATCTGAGGTTTTCTTGGCCTCTTGAACTATACCTCGAGATATATCACATATGACTGCCATATGTGCGCTTATTTTCAAACTTCTTCGGGAAGATCAGTCTTGTGAGTGGATCAAAGATTGCTAGAAAGCTTTTGATAGTATTAAAAAGTATCTGCTGAGCCTCTGATTTTGTCTCCGCCTGTTCAAGGAAGACCCGTGATCATGTATTTGACTATGCTTGATGAAAGTATGGGTTGTGTTCTTGGTTAGCAAGATGAATCTGGAAAGAAAGAATATGCAATTTACTACCTCAGTAAGAAATGCACCGATTGTGAGACTATGCTTGATGAAAGTATGTACATCACCCCTGTAACCTTGGATTGTTCTCAATGTTTCTATCAACTGAGAAATCTGAGCTTGAAATTCAAGGTATGCAAACTGAAAGGCTTCAAATCATGAAATCAAGACCACCACTGGCCTGTCTCTTGCTCGAGGACTTCAGAAAACGGTTTAAACAGAAGCAATTCACATTATATGATGAGATTCAGATCAAAATAGTTGAGCAATATACCTTTGAAGAGCAACTTTGTGCAGCACGAGTCCTTCAAACTTTTGCTTCCAATTTGATCTTGAGATGTGATATGAATGCAAGGCTAAGGAATAAGACTTGAAGATCGACTGATTGTGTTGAAATTCAAGCTTGAATTGGAGAAACAAAAATTGGAATTCCTTTGAGTGAGGTTAGGTTTTGATTTCAGCATAGCTTCAGATCACCATAAGGTTTATTTTTGAATGAGCATGGCAATGTATTTATAGTTGGAGATGAAGTAAGCAAGTGTAATACTCGTGTGCATGAAACTTTGGGTCCTCCATGCATGGGCCTGTACAGGCGCATGTGAGGCCCAAAATTGGATTGAAATGAAAGCTGATATCATACTAAATTGAATTGGACATGCAAATGGCCTGGTACTTGCTTGTGCATGAAGATTCAAAGTGAATTGCATAATTGGACCTAAACACTCAACTCTTCGAAAGTCACACATAGAAAATTCAAACATGGTGGTGTGAGTAATGGTTGGAAAGGTCTTGACATAAGGAACAAAAGCTATGTTGGGAAAAAATCCATTTGGAGTTTGGAATTTTGTGAAAAATGGCCTTGAAGTTTGAGGTACAAAACATGTCTAGGTTTACTTTGAAAATTTTTCCCAAAAATGACCAACTTTAAGCCCTTCTATTTCAATTATGCAAGCCTCAAATGGAAAAACCTCCAACATCAAAGTTGTATATATTTTCAAGATCATAAATTTGAACTTAAATTTTGCATCATTTGGATTTTTTATAAGAATGTTATGGGCACTTGAAGTTGGACATTTTTCAAATTCAATGGTGTTGGTCCAAAGTGACCTATAATGTTTTGTATTATCACATGTGTTTATTTTAGGAGTATGAAATTTCGTCCAACATAACATTTGAAGTAGACATCGTAAGCTTTCTAATTCAATTAGTCTCACCTCAAAATCATAAAAACTAAGGGAGTTAGGTCCTTGGGAAGTTGACCCAAAATTAGGGTTTTAGTCAAAATGACCTATCCTATAATGTTTTGAAATTAATGATGACCTTCCAAGTTTCAAATGGATTTTTGATGAACATGAAAGTTGTGCGTATGGTTCTTAAGAACATTTTTTCTATTGGGGTCATCTTCATTTGACAAACACATAAAAAGTTAGGTCTCAGTGATTCTCAGTTTAGTCAAATGAATTGACTGGTCAACTTCTCAAAGCCAAACTTCAAATCTTGATGAAATAATGATTGAAGATACAAACATAAGCTCATATATACATAAAATGATGAATTAAAGAACTTCCATTGATTTAATTTGATCATAGGTTGAGGTTGCTTCATGAGCAAGGCACAGTTAATGCACAGTTGAATTAAGGTTTTCCTTGGGAAACAAACCTCAAGCCCTTTGGTTTATCTTGATCAAATTGGAAAATTGAGATACTTGGGAGACATATATGATGATTGAGAGCTTTGGGAACCATTGTCATGCTTGCTTTTATCTTCATCTGGCCATTTCATTGAGCATAGGAGTCTCCTAGGAGCAATGGCACATGTGATCACTTGAGCTTCAAAACAAAAAGAGTTAGTGACATATATTTTGTGCTTTTGGTTAGTAAACAAAATAAGAAATGCAATAATATACAATTCAAGCATGATTGATGGTCTCAAACCAACTCACACAAGTCCCAACCCAAGGGTTAAGAAGCCACACATGCTATGGTCCTTGAGGCAATGCAATGAGCAAATGATATGATGCCATGAGGCATCTTAGGGTCAAAATTAGGGTCTTACAGATGCCCCTATTTAAGGTCATTCTAGTCGGAGATATAAAGGTTAAAATCTTCGTCTCGACGAGGTAGAATGGGCTTAAATAATAACAAAAAGTCGAATTTTGGTCCCTAAGAGACCTCATGATGCAAATGTATGCATGCAAAAGGTTAATACTCTGTGGGGAAATATGGCCATAAAGGAAAAAGAAGTCGGAGAGACCGAAAGTCCACAGGAGTAACACACTCACTAATGGGACAGAGACTCTGGGGGAGAAATAAGGGTAAAAATGTGTGAGCAGGTCACGACTTGAAAACTTGCTGGGAGACACGAGGGGATTCCATGAAAATAAATCAATGGAAAGACTCGAGCTGACGCAAAGCTGCATGTATTGGGGAATATGCTAATACAACAAAACTATCCACAAAGGATACTTCGGATAAAAATCCGGACTCCGACGGGGAAATCCATAAAGGAATCAGCTGTGGAAGAATCAACGAGATATTACCGATTACTAGGTAATAAACTCAAAGGGAGACATGTTATCCAAAACACCGGTATAAGGGTGAGAGAACAACATGCTTAGGGAGAAAGAATATCTAAGACCGGTATAAGGGTGAGAGATATCAATCATACGAAACATTTGAGGAGGACCGAAAAAGCATATCTCAACTCAGAAATCTGACTCCATAGGGGACAAAAAGTCATAATAGGGAGCAGAAGGAAGAAACACCAGGGATACCGGTTACTGGGCATATAATAGGTGACCAACCAGGTGTGAATTAGGAAATATCCAAGACACTCATCATCCAAAAGGAGGGCTGAAAAATAAAACTCGATTTACAGGATGGGCATTCGGTTTCACAAGGAAATACGAATCTTATTCAACTGGGGAAGAAAAGACTTCAACCGAAGAGCGCATGAGATATATTATATATTACCGTCAGAACGTAGATAACATACTCGCATGGAATATTATCCACAACCGGTTACTGGGTTAATAAAGGATAAATCGACCGAAAAGAAAAGACATCAGGATACCGGTTACTGGGTATAAAATGATGACTAATCAGAAGGAGAAACAATCATTACCAAACAAGGGTAAATGAAAGATGACTCGCGGGGGATAAATTGCTTGATAAAAAGCAATCATCCAAGAGATATATCACCGGTTACTGGGGGGAATACTCAAAACGTAGGAATATCAATACCGAATATTGGATAATGATAACCAACAAAGAGGGGATTACATCTACCGGTTACTGGGTAGAAAACCACAAAAATAGGACTTACAACTACCGGTTACTGGGTAGAAGGCCACGGGGTCCGTTGGGGAAAAGATGAACAATTACTGGTTATTGAGCAATTGAACACTAAACCACCGGGAAAAAGCAGGGGAAATAACAAGAAAGGAGTCAATCTAGGTACAAACTAGAGAGAGACACAATGAAACAAGACTCAACCCAATGAGGATATAACTCAGGGGAGTATATCCATCCCTATATATAATTGGGGAGGAAACTGAAACAAAAATTATTCACGAGGACATAACTCGGTGGGGAATATAGAAGGAAAGATAAACACTTTATGCCTATAGGGTTGACTCTATATGGAGAGATCAGACACAGACATCTGCTTGGGGAAGAATATTCTACCAATAGAAGGAGATAACAAGCAATGATATATGGCAAAGAATGCAACATGAATATCTGAATGCTATAATTATGCATGTATATACATGGTTTATGTATGATCAATGCTGACAGACAAACATATCTAACACAAACAAGCCCGAGAGTCAATGCACAAACATCCGGTATAACATCTCACAAAGAGAAAAGTCGGGCCCACAGGAGAAATCAAATCTGGTGGGGAGCATCAAATACCAGGAGACACGAATCACCGCTAGGGACAAAGGCCACTGTTGGGGATAAGCAAAAGGTCACAACTATCAACCGCTGGGGATAGGCAAAGTCTCAGCCGGGGAACATGCAGAGATATCAATAAGATTTGTCATAGAAGAAACTCTACTAGGGATCTTATCAGGGGAATATGTGAGACTCTGGGGGGAACACCCACCAACCAGGTATGTTCTGTTGAACATACATAAGATCCAACGTAGAGGAAATCCTATTGGGATCTCAACACGGGTAAGATCCATCGTAGAAGAAACTCTACTGGGGAACCTATCAAGGAATGATATGAAACTATATGGGGAACAACCACCAGACATAAGTTCTATCAATCAAAACACTTCCTTCTCAAATGCTAGAGAGACATCTTTGCTAAGGGGAGAGAGAACCAATTGCTCCGCTGGGGAAGGACACAACATCTTGACCACCAGCTCAACATAGAGGAAGCTTTCCAATAAGGATGGGAAAACAAATTATCAGGCTCTGATCAGGAAACTCCGCTGAGGATAGACTGTAGGCAATCCAACTGGGGATAGTCCGCTGTGAGCAACCCTGCTAGGGATGAGTTGTAAGACAACCTGCTGGGGATAACTATAAGTATCTCCGGAGGAATTGTTTTGGCTGAGGGAAACGGGAATGAATCTTACATCAACACGTGCCATGCTAAGGATGAAAAGGGGAACAAACCCTTCACTAACTGCTCTAGGCAACTACTGTTGAGGAGATATCTGAAAGATAGCTTTGCAGGAAACACATGCTTACTTCTGCTGAGGACTTCTACTCATGCTGGGAATTTCCGCTCACTGGGGAAAGACAAACTTCCTCATGAATAGATAGCATGCCAACTTTTATCAATCTATAAGGGATTTTAGGTCAGTCCACACACGGGATGACAACCATATAATTGATAAAACACAAATGCTAGACTCAGACTCTCTAGGGAGTTGCTGAGGTTTTGTTCTTTCTGCGCTCGCTGAGGAGACAACCTGAAAGATGATTAAGAGGATACAAACATTCCAGAACATGAACAAATGTCTTACCCTTTTGGGGATCGTACTATCCTTGGGAAAGTACTAAAGACATTCCCTTTATCCTTTTCAGTCATTCTGAATGTTCACTTTGTTTAAAAATAGTTTATAAAACTTCATTTGTTTAAAATAATGATATTTATCAATTAAAACATGCAAACATTTGTAAAACAGATACAAATAAGAGTGCAAAGAATTGGATAAAGGCACAAATTTATTTGATAGAATGGTAGTCCGCAAATGGCGAGACTCCATAGATCTTTACAAATTTGAAATTGGTGACATATATTGAAAAAAAGGCTACATTGAACATATTTACCATTTCTCCACCAACTCCTAATCCAATGTATTTGAAGCTTCAGTTGACGACGATTGAGCGAGAATCTTTGACAGAAGACAGCTTGTAGAATAAAGTCTTGTCAAGATGCAGCTACTTGCCAAATCCCTAAATTTTGCCTAGATTGCCCCAGGGTGAGGTACTCAATCTAGCGGGATTTATATTCATTTTTTCATGTATCTAACTTTTGCCTGGACCGCCCTTTCGGGTTTTCAATCCACCGAGACGCTCAATTTTGCCTAAGCCTCCCTTTCGGGTTTTAAACTTAGCGAGCTATTCTATTTTTATTCTAGGCGAAGTATTTATTGACTGCATCTGAATTCACAGGACGAGTGAAATCCTCCCCATCCATAGTTGTAAGTATCAAAGCACCGCCTGAAAAGGCTCTCTTAACAACATATGGACCTTCATAGTTTGGAGTCCACTTGCACTTGGAATCGGGCGCGAAAGACAAAACTTTCTGGAGCACGAGGTCACCTTCTCGGAACACACGAGGCTTGACCTTCTTATCAAAGGATTTCTTCATCCTTTGTTGATACAACTGACCATGGCACATGGCAGTTAATCTCTTCTCTTCAATCAAGTTCAGTTGATCATAACGACTCTGAACCCATTCAGCCTCAGTCAACCTGGCTTCCATCAAGACTCTCATTGATGGGATCTCAACCTCCACGGGGAGCACAACCTCCATGCCATATACAAGGGAGAAAGGGGTTGCCCCTGTTGAAGTGAGGACAGATGTACGATAACCATGCAAGATGAATGGCAGCATCTCATGCCAATCTTTGTATGTAACAACCATCTTCTGGATAATCTTCCTAATGTTCTTGTTAGCAGCTTCAACATCCCCATTCATTATGGGTCTATAGGGAGAAGAATTATGATGTGCAATCTTGAACTCGCTACACAGCTCTTTCATCATCTTATTGTTCAAGTTAGATCCATTATCAGTAATGATCTTGTCTAGCACACCATATCGGCATATAAGTTGATTCTTGATAAACCTCACAACCACCTGCCTGGTCACATTCGCGTATGATGCTGCTTCAACCCACTTGGTGATGTAATCAATTGCTATGAGAATAAAACGGTGACCATTTTACGCCTTTGGCTCTATCATGCCAATCATGTCAATTCCCCACATGGAGAAAGGCCATGGTGAGGACATAACATTCAGGAGTGTCGGGGGAATATGAATCTTATCCGCATAAATTTGACATTTGTGGCATTTCTTCACATATTTGCAGCAGTCATACTCCATTGTCAACCAATAGTAGCCTGCTCTCAACATCTTCTTTGCCATGGCATGTCCATTGGAATGAGTACCAAATGAACCCTTATGGACTTCAGTCATTAACAAGTCTGCTTCGTGTCTATCCACGCATCTGAGCAAAACCATGTAAAAATTCCTTTTATAAAGCACATCACCATTGAGGTAGAAACTGCCAGATAATCTCCTCAAAGTCTTCCTGTCTTTAAAAGACGCTCCAGGTGGGTAAATCTTACTTTAGAGTAAGCACTTGATATCATAGTACCATGGCTTATCATCTTTCACTTCTTCAACTACAAACACATGAGCTGGTCTATCCAAGCGCATCACAGTGATATTGGGGACTTTATTCCAATACTTCACCATAATCATAGAAGCAAGCGTAGCAAGAGCATCTGCCATCCGATTCTCATCTCGAGGAATATGATGGTGTAGCAGTGTATTCATTACCTTTAGATTTATTGACTAAATCAAAAGCAAAGCATACAAAGTAGAGTCGCCACCGCACTTCTATTTATCCAAAGGAATGGCTAGAAAGCGAACAAAAGCCTAAGAAGTTTTGCAAAGAAAACTAATAAAAGGTCAGAGATCTGGGTAAGGGGGTAATTATGTTGTGGGAAGGTGTTAGGCACCCACAACATCCTAGGTACTCCTAGGGAACCTCTTTTCACAACTGTTGTACCAGGTTATTGTTTATGAAATTATTTTGTGCAAACATGATTGAGAGGATGAGAGAAGAATGTACAAATTTATTTACATTTTTGTGTTTGGATGGATGAATCCATTGCCTACGTACCTTTTCATGAAAGATAAGGATCAAAACGCCGTAGTTCGGCTAAAAGATTTCCAAAAAGTGAGTGGATTGATTTTAAACAAAAGCCTTAAGGTCTTTCATTATCAAAAGGAGAAAACTCGACCTGAGCCAACAATCCACCATGTGAGAATAGCTTCAACATGCTAGTGAGGGGTTAACCCTATAATAAGCATGGAAGTCTTATAATTCAATCACTAAGGATGCGGTGAGATTTACATCAACCACTATGATAATTCAGATCTATAGCTAATGCATGAAAACTTGATTAAGAAGTGGACAAGGGCCACAAAAGCAATTGAGTGGGTTGAATTAATCAATTAGAATTATTCATAAAATGAAGTCAAAGTATGAATTAAAATTCAATTACAATGAGTATTAGGAAATGAGAGTTTGAAAATCAAAGGCATAAGGCCTAGGTTTCTAGTTTTGAAAACAAGTGAAAATGTTTGCACAAAAGTTTTCTGGTGTTTGTTAAAGATGAAAAAGGTTAAGGTTATGCACAAAAGGGTTAAGGGACAAAGCCACAAATAGGAATTGCTTTCTCAAGATCATAGAAATGATCTAAGTAAGTTCCTTTGGAATTAGGCAACACAAGGCAATAAGCAAATAAGCAGGGTCTCATAAGAGAACAACAAAACTGGAAATGGAGTGCCAATCAATGGTCTTACATCCAACTCCACAAACAAGTTGGAAAACAGATAGCCAATCAATGGTCTTACATCTAACTCCACAAAAGAAACAGGAAACAGATAGCCAATCAATGGTCTTACATCTAGCTCCACAAACAAAACAAAATAGGAAACAGATAGCCAATCAATGGTCTTACATCTAACTCCACAAAACAAAACAAAACAGGAAATGGAGTGCCAATCAATGGTCTTATATCCAGCTCCCCAAAAGGAACAGGAAACAGATAGCCAATCAATGGTCTTACATCTGACTCCATAAAACAAAACAGAACAGGAAATGGAGTGCCAATCAATGGTCTTATATCCAACTCCTCAGACAAAACAAACAACAAATGCAAAAACATATGCAAATGCAAACACAATCAATCACATCAATCAATTATCACACTCTATACACAAGCAAGAGGCTCAGACAAGGTTGGGCTTTAGTCAAGGGGTCATATCGACCTCGACAAACAAGCCACATCTGTAAGGGTGTTTTTGAGCTCTTAACCACTGACATTGACCGTCAGGGTGAGCAGATGAAAGGTAATGAGGGTTGGACCTCATAGCTCTTAACCCAGGCCTGGGTGAGCTTGAATCAAAGAAGGTGGGGGGATCCAGAACGAGGGACCCTATTCCACATGACTGACTCTATATACAAGATCTTGGGTGTTTATTTAAAAGCATCAGCACGTAGTGCGAGCATAATGAAAGACTCAACTGAATAGCAGGGGATTGATTGCAAATCCCTTCTATCTGCCAATTGCCTCTTCACTTAGGAGGACTTAAGTCACATGCCTCGACAAGGAGGTCTTTAGCACAAAAATAAACAATCACAGACATTGCCTCTTCAGGAGGACTTCAGCCAAATGCCTGCCAAAAGAAACGAAAGGGCTTCCAGACTACATGGAGTTAGAGAGGTTACCTAAGTGGTATACCAACCACAAGCAAAGCAAAGCTCAAATAATGAGCTAAAAGCGGCTAATGTACCTGTATGAAAAGCCAAACAATCAGTATTCACATTCAGACAACCAAACAGTCAACAACAGTGAGACATTTCTATATGTACACAAAGCAAGTCCTAAAAGGCAATCAATCAAGTGAGTTCACCACCAAAGGACCTACAACACAATCAAAGTTAGTTAACCAAAGTAACTTGCATCTCAAGCAATGAGAGCACATCAACCATTATAGCTAATTGCTTGAACCTGAAATACAAAGCTCAAATGGTGAGTACAAACCACTAGTGCAAAGACTAGGGTCAAAGGCAACGCAAAAAGTCAAAACAGAAGTTGATATTCAACATGAAGCACATTTAATCAAGTAAGAACATGTCCTAAAAAGGATCAAATCCAAATAAATAAGCAAAGCCATAAATTGCACAAGATAAGGCAAAGGCACACAATGGTGATCACAATTGGACATCAAGAATATAAATTCCATATTAAAACAGAAATGAATCAAACAATCATGAAATTTTTTATGTGCATATAACATGTCAAACACAAACATCATGTAAAATATTGTAATCAGAAAAGCTCAATTTACATGTATATGAAAATAAACAAGATCAACATCAAAATGTGTGACACACATTGTCACACCCAAAGTTTATGTGTCCAAAACAGAGAAGGAATGTGCTAAAAATGCAAAATAAAATCTCACAAATCATGTAACATGTTAGGAATCAGCATATTAAATTACATGGCAATTGGGCAATGTATGAGCATTTCACAAGAGAATTGGTACAACATGTCACATTTTGCATCATATTCAAATATCAGTTCACATTCAAAAATCCAGCAAGGCACAAATCCAGAAATTCACACCATAAAATAAAAAACATTCAAATGAACATGTATAAAAAAGTTTGGATTTATTTGGAATCATTTTCTATTTTTTATGATTTTTTAAATTTGAAGAAAATAAAATGGAAATAATGAAAATCAAAGGAAATAACATGTGAAACCAAATAAGGCAATATGCAAAAGCTGGGAGTTGAACACAGGATCATGAGGTCACATGAGGCGCTAGAAAACAATAATCAGAAGTCGCCAAAGCCAGGGATCGAACAATGTACGCATGAAAATAGAGGCGTTGAAAAAAAATAAATCCACAATTGCTGTGGCCAGGAATCGAATGGAGGTTCAGAGCATATTTGGATCAAAACGCAGCGCTCAAATAATTGAGGTGGCATCCCAGTCAGAGTCAATGCACATGTGGAGTAGGTCAAAGGGACCATAGCCTATCAATTGGACAGCAGGACGCAATCGTGGCACCAGCACAGGAAACTCTAGTGACTTAATTGCAGACGGCGGCTGGTGGCTTTCTCCACCGTCTTCTTCGGCCAGCCAGGCGGAGAAGACCAAAAAATTTTCCAGAAATTGAAAACAGGCACATCAAATGAAAGCTCTCATCACGTAGAGTGCAAATATCATATTATCTAGATCTAGATCATCATGTATTCAGCAAATCGAATCAAAACATTTTTCATGCTCAAACATTCAAATCCACATATCTCATTCAAATCTCAACCAAATCAGGATCTATTTGCATCAGCAAGAAAAACTCTACCTAATCATGTGCATAAAATGAAGAAATAAGAGATTCGAATTCCAACCTCTTGAAGAACAGTGAGTTGATTTCTTTGATTCAAGCTTCCTCCAGCTCCAGATTTCTTTCCTCAACCTTGCTATGAAGTCTGGTACACGAATTGACACTTGAATTGATCTGGATCTAGCTGAAATTCAAAACTCCATGTTCATGTTCATGTGTTGAAAGTGCACGAATCTTGGTCAATTTCTTCAATCCAGTGCTTGATTTGCACTCAATGATGATCAATGAACACGATTATGCAGTAAAATCAATGAGTTATGTGAAGGAAATTGAAATTTGAGATGAGAGCAAAAATGGAGGGAAATCCAAAATCTAGATCTAGAATGTGTTCCCTGAAAATTCTGTTAGGATTTAGCATTTATACTCTGTCCTAATCACCTTGCTAATCAAGATTTTGAATTGGTTAATTGAAATTAAGAAAAAATGAGGTGTATGACCAAATTAGTAAAAACACCTATGCATGGCAAGGCACACGTGAACAGAGCACATGCAAGGTGCAATTTCACTCAAAATCAGCTCATGAACACAATGGCAATGGTATTTTTCATGTATGATCAATAAAATTCAAATTCTCCATTTTCCCTCCAAAACGAACATGCATGGGCAAATGATTATATGAGATAATTTCATGCAATGCAATGATGGATTTGGAAAATATAGGTCATAAGAAGCATAATGCAAAAAGAGGGACTCAATTTGGAGTTTTGGATCAAAAGTTATGGCTTGTTGAACCTCCATGTACACATTGCAATCATTGGATCATAACTCCTCAACCATTCATCAGATGCTCATGATCTTGGACTTTTTGGAAATGGGAGAGAAAGATATTCAACTTTCATGTTCAATAAAATTTCATTTGAAGCTTCTTTGATGTTGGAAAGTTTAGTTGAATGTGATTCTAAAACTTGCCATTTTTGGAAACTTGAAATTATAGGTCACTTTCAATTTTGGGAAACTTTTGATATGACCTCAAAATCTTCAAGATAGATGTATGGCATGATGAATAGGCCTTGTTTGAACATGAATGGGATGTCTCAGATTATTTCCCACACCTCAAAGCCTTCCATTGACTGTACAGTTGATCATATGGTCCTCAGATGACCTTGACAATGCCTGATGAATTTGGGACTCAACCTCTTGGGGAATTTGCTTCAAAATGAACCTTAGCTCATATAAGCTCAATATAAAGATCATGTGGTCCTTATACCAAGAAAATACCATCACCTCTTGTACAAAGGAATTCCTTGACTTGCCTTGACCTGTGGCTACTTAGACTGCAAAACAAATGTTAGATGACATATTTTTGTAATTTTGGTTAATGATTAAACAAGAAAAGCAATGATATACAATGCAAGCAATGCTTGGTGATCTAGAACCACTCTCAAAAAGATCCCACCCACAGGGAAGGAAGGCAAGATGCTCAAATGATCCTTGAGGCTATGCAATGCTATGATATGATGCCATGAGGGATCTTAGGGACAAAATTGGGGTCTTACAGATGCCCCTATTTAAGGTCATTCTAGCCGGAGAAATGAAGGTTAAAATCTTTGTCTCGACGCGGTAGAATGGGCTTAAATAACAACAATGAGACAAATTTTGGTCCCTAAGAGACCTCATGATGCGAATGTATGTATGCAAAATAAAACTCTGTGGGGATATATGTCCACAAAGAAGAAAAGAACAAATGGAGAAAAAGAAACAACTCCCATGAATAATTCATTCTATGGGGGAAAGACCCTACTGGGGAACAAAGGATTGAAAAATGCGTGAGCAGGTCACGACTCAAAACTGGGAGACAGGAGTTTCCAAAGGGAATGATCCATTGGAAAGACTCAAAACTGACTGAAAGACGCATGTACTAGGGAGTATGCCAATACAGTAGAATTATCCACAAAGGATACTTTGGATAAAATCCGGGAACCGAGGGGAAAAATCCACTGAGGGACTCCACTGGGACGTCTAAAAAGACAATACTGGAGAAATAACAGGAATGAGGTGTCACCGGTTTGTAGGTAACAAGCTCAAGAAGAAATGACTATCAAAGACCGGTATAAGGGTGAGAGATATCAAAACTTCAAACATCTGAGGAAGACCTAAAAGGTATATTTCGACTCAGGAAAATCTGACTCCACAGGGGACCGAGGCCGTAATAGGGAGCAGAAAGGGAGGAACACCAAGGATACCGGTTTGTAGGTATGTAATAGGTGACCGACCAAAGCGTGAATTGGTTTGTACTTCCAAAACACTCATCATCCTGAAGAAAGCTAGAAAAGCAGACTTGATTTTTTTTTATTTTTTTAGGATGGATATTCAACTCCACAAAGGGAAATACGAATCTTACTCGATTGGAGAAGGACATAAGGCTTCAACCAAAGAGCGCATGAGAAATATTATCTATTACCGTCAGAACGTAGATAATATACTCGCATGGAAGATTATCCACAACCGGGTTGTAAGTTGTTAAAGGATAAATCAACCGAAATCGTGAATTGGTGTGTGTTCCAAAACACTCATCATCCTGGAAGAGAGCAAAACGCAAACTTGTTAAAGGATGGACATTCGATTCCGAAAAAAGGAATACGAATCTTAGTCGATTGGGGGAAGAATAAGACTTCGACCAAAGAGCGCATGAGATATATTATCTATTACCGTCAGAGCGTAGATAATATACTCGCATGGAAGGAACACCAGGGATACCGGTTACTGGGTATATAATAGGTGACCGACCGAGGCGTGAATTAGTTTTTACTTCCAAAACACTCATCATCCTGAAGAAAGCTGAAAAAGCAGACTTATTAAAGGATGGACATTCGATTCCACAAGGAATACGAATCTTACTCCGCTGGAGAAAAAAATCAAAAGATTTTGACCAAGGAGTGCATGAGATATATTATCTATTACCGTCAGAACGTAGATAATATACTCGCATGGAAGGAACACCAGGGATACCGGTTACTGGATATATAATAGGTGACCGACCGAAAAGAGAAACAATCGTTACCAACAACAACAGGGTAGACGAAAGATGACTCGCTGGGGATAAATTGCAAGCATACGGCAATTATCCAGGAGACATATCACCGGTTACTGGGAGATACGCTCAAAAAGGGGTAGAAATGAATATTCGATTCCACAAGGGGACACGAATCTTACTCAACTGGGGATACACAACAGGCTTCGACTGAAGAGTGCATGAGATATATTATCTATTACCGTCAGAATGTAGATAATATATTCGAATGGAAGATTATCCACAACCGGTTACTGGGTTAATAAAGGATAAATCATCCGAAAAGAAAGGCATCGGGATACCAAAACTAGGTATATAATGATGACCGATCAAAGGGAGCAACAGACATTACCGGCAAACGGTAAATGAAAGAGGACCCGCCGGGGATAAAATTGCTAGCATACGGCAGTTATCCACAAGAAGGAGGGAATATCAACATCGAATACTGGATGAAGATAACCACAAAGAGGGGATTACATCTACCGAATACTGGGTAGAAAACCACGGACGAGTAACCGTCATCGTTTAGGATGAACAACAAGGTTAACTCTACACAGGGGAGAAAATAGGATTTACAACTACCGAATACTGGGTAGAAGACCAAAGACTTAGCTGAGGATAAGGCGAATGATTGCCGATTACTGAGCAATTACCCATCTATTCCACAGGGAAGCACAGACTCCGATGGGGAGAAAAAACAACAACATAGGATTTACAACTACCGAATACTGGGTAGAAAACCGCAAAATCCGCCATCAACCAGGATGAACCACAAAGGTTACCTCTGCTAGGCGATGAAAGTAGGATTTATAACTACCGGTTACTGGGTAGAAAACCACAAAGATAGGACTTACAACTACCGGTTACTGGGTAGAAGCCAAAAAGATAGGACTTACAACTATCGGTTACTGGGTAGAAGCCAACAAAT
The DNA here is from genome assembly GCF_024323335.1 of Lathyrus oleraceus. Taxonomy (NCBI): domain Eukaryota; kingdom Viridiplantae; phylum Streptophyta; class Magnoliopsida; order Fabales; family Fabaceae; genus Lathyrus; species Lathyrus oleraceus. The sequence continues at coordinate 352,974,508 of NC_066580.1, read as the reverse complement.
TCCACCGGGGATAATTATGAATGAATTATTCATTTACCACGGGGAAGCACGAGAGACAGTTGCAAAAAGGCCAATTCAGGATCAAACCAAAAAGGCAAACTGAATCAAGACTCATCCTAATGAGGATATAACTCAATAGGGAAATCCATCCCAATATATGTGTTGGGAGGAAACGAAAATAACCGCCGTCCATGAGGATGTATCTTAGTGGGGAAATGGCAGGAAAGGATAAACACTTTCTGCTTATGGGGCTGACTCTAAATGGGGAGATCAGACACACCGACATCTGCTTGGGGAAAAAATATATCACCAAAAAGCAGGAGACAACAAACAAAAGATATATGGCAAAGAATGCAACATGAATATCTAAATGTTATGATTATGCATGAATATGCGTGATTTATGTTTGATGAATGCTGACAAACAAACATTTCTAACACAAACAGGTCAGGGAACAAACGCCCGGTACTACACCACAGGAGAGAAAGCCAGGATCACCGGAGAATAAACAATTCTTACGGGATCAGGAAACAACAAGATCTCTGCAAGGGATGAATCATCATAGATAAAATCCACCACCACAAATCTACTGGGGATTTATCTAAGGAAGAGAAGGAGAACTGAGGATTAGCGAAATACTGAACCTTCCAAAAGGAAACCACAACCGCTGAGGAGGAAAAAATCACTGCTCTGCTGAAGGGAGGGGAGGTGAAAACCTCAACAAGCACTCTGAATGAGGAGGAGTCATAATAAAGGCTCTACTCAACAAAATCTGTTCGGGAGAAATCCCAACAAATACCCTGCTTGGGGGGAAAAAATCTCGACAGAAGCTCTGCTTGGGGAGAAACCCCAACAAAAATCTGGAGAAAAAGGATACAACCAATGCCAGGAATATGAACGAATGTCTTACCCTGTTGGAAATCATGCCACCCTTGGGAGAGCACTGAGAATTTCTTAAGTATCCTTTCATCATTGTGAATGTTCACTTTGTTTAAAAACAATTTTGAAAAATTTGTTTGTTTAAAACAATGACATTTTATCAATTAAAACATGCAAAACATTTGTTGAATAGAAACAAATAAGAGTGCAAATAATTGGATAAAAGCTCAAATTGATTTGATGGAATGGTAGTCTGCAAATGGCAAGACTCCATAGATCTGTACAAATTTGAAATCGGTGATATATATTGGAAGAGGGCTACATTGAACATAATGACCATTTTTCTACCAATTTGAATTAGATGTATTTGAAGCTTCAGTTGACGATGACTGAGCGAGAATCTCTGACGAAAAGACAGTTGTGAAACAGAAAGTCTTGTCAGGATGTATTTACTTGCCAAATCCCTAATTTTTGCCTAGACTGCCCCAGGGTGAGGTACTCAATCCAGCGGGATGCAAATATTCTTTTTTTTCATGTCTCTAATTTTTGCCTGGATTGCCCTTTCGGGTTTTCAATCCACCGAGACGCTCATTTTTGCCTAAGCCGCCCTTTCGGGTCTTCAACTTAGCGAGTTGTTCTTTTTTTATTTGTAGGCAAAGTATTTCTTGAATGCATCTGAATTCATAGGACGAGTGAAATCCTCCCCATCCATAGTTGTAAGCATCAAAGCTCCGCCTGAAAAGGCTCTCTTGACAACATATGGACCTTCATAGTTTGGAGTCCACTTGCCCTTGGAATCGGGCGCGAAACACAAGACTTTCTTGAGCACAAGGTCGCCTTCTCGGAACACACGAGGCTTGACCTTCTTATCGAATGCTTTCTTCATTCTCTGCTGATATAACTGACCATGGCACATGGAAGTCAATCGCTTTTCTTCAATTAGATTCAACTAGTCGTAACGACTCTGAACCCATTCAGCATCAGTCAACTTGGCCTCCATCAAGACTCTCATTGATGGGATCTCCACCTCTATTGGGAGTACAACCTCCATGCCGTAAACAAGAGAGAAAGGGGTTGCCCCTGTTGAAGTGCGGACAGATGTACGATATCCATGTAAAGCAAATGGCAGCATCTCGTGCCAATCTTTGTACGTGACTGTCATCTTCTGGATAATCTTCTTGATATTCTTATTAGCAGCTTCAACAGCCCCATTCATCTTGGGTCTGTAAGGAGAGGAATTATGGTGTGCAATCTTGAACTCAGCGCACAACTCTTCAATCATTTTGTTGTTCAAGTTAGATCCATTATTAGTAATGATCTTATCTGGCACACCATAACGGCATATAAGTTGATTCTTGACAAACTTCACGACCACCTGCCTGGTCACATTCGCATATGATGCAGCTTCAACCCATTTGGTGAAGTAATCAATTGCTACGAGAATTAACCTGTGTCCGTTGGACGCTTTCGGTTCTATCATGCCAATCATGTCGATTCCCCACATAGAGAAAGGCCATGGTGATGAAATCACATTCAGAAATGTCAGAGGAATATGAATCTTGTCCGCATAAATCTGAAACTTGTGGCATTTCTTCACATATTTGCAGCAGTCAGACTCCATTGTCAGCCAATAGTAGCCTGCTCTCAGCATCTTTCTAGCCTTGGCATGTCCATTGGAATGTGTTCCAAATGAACCCTCATGGACCTCAGTCATCAACAGGTCTGCTTCGTGTCTATCCACGCATCTGAGCAGAACCATGTCAAAGTTTCTCTTGTAAAGCACTTCACCATTGAGGTAGAAGCTGCCTGCTAGACTCCTCAAAGTTTTCCTGTCTTTCACAGATGCCCTAGGCGGGTAAATCTGGCTCTGAAGGAAATTCTTGATATCAAAATACCAAGGCTTATCGTCTTTGACTTCTTCAACTGCAAATATATGAGCTGGTCTGTCCAAGCGCATCACAGCGATATTGGGAACTTCATTCCAATACCTCACCACAATCATGGAAGCAAGCGTAGCAAGAGCATCTGCCATCCGATTATCTTCTCGAGGAATATGATGAAAGTCAACTTCAGTAAAGAATGTTGAAATCCTCCTCGCATAATCTCTGTATGGGATGAGACCAAGCTGATTCGTTTCCCATTCATCCTTGATCTGATTGACAACGAGGGCCGAATCACCATACACATCGAGGTGCTTGATCCTCAGATCGATGCATTCTTCTAATCCCATAATGCAGGCTTCGTACTCAGCCATATTATTCGTGCATTTGAAAGTTAGCCTTGCTGTAAAAGGAATATGTGTGCCCTGAGGAGTAATGATTACTGCCCCAATACCATTTCCGTACTGATTTACAGCGCCATCAAACACCATCGTCCATTTGGAACCGGGTTCTGGACCTTCATCAAGTGTAGGCTCATCACAATCTTTCATTTTCAAATACAGAATCTCCTCGTCAGGGAAATCGTACTGAACAGACTGATGATCTTCGATCGGCTGGTGCGCCAAATGGTCAGCCAAGATACTACCTTTGATAGCTTTCTGAGCTCGATACTCGATATCATACTCAGATAACAACATCTGCCAACGGGCAATTCTCCCTGTTAAAGCAGGCTTCTCGAAGATATACTTGATTGGATCCATTCTGGATATTAACCAAGTTGTATGATTTATCATGTACTGGTGTAAACGCTTAGCAGCCCAAGCCAAAGCACATCATGTCTTCTCAAGCATAGAGTATCGAGACTCACAATCGGTGAACTTCTTACTCAGGTAGTAGATAGCAGATTCTTTCTTTCCCGATTCGTCCTGTTGACCAAGGACGCAACCCATTGAGTCTTCAAGAACAGTCAGATACATGATCAAAGGTCTTCCTTCTACAGGCGGAGACAAGATCGGAGGTTCAGACAGATACTCTTTGATACTATCGAAAGCTTTCTGGAAATCCTCGGTCCAATCATGGGATTGATCTTTCCGGAGGAGCTTGAATATCGGCGCACATGTGGCAGTCATGTGGGATATAAATCTGGAAATATAGTTCAAGCGGCCAAGAAAACCTCGGACTTGCTTCTCAGTTTTGGGCGCAGGCATCTCTTTTATTGCTTTACCTTCGCAGGATCAACCTCAATACCTCTCTCGCTGACTATAAAGCCTAATAACTTGCCAGAACGGACTCCAAATGTACACTTGTTAAGGTTCAGACGAAGCTTGTACTTCCTCAAACGCTGAAAAAGCTTCAACAAATGCTCAACTTGTTCAACTTCCGTTCTTGACTTAGTAATCATGTTATCGACATAGACCTCTATCTCCTTGTGCATCATATCATGAAACAAGGTAGTTATAGCTCGTTGATACGTGGCTCCGGCGTTCTTCAAACCGAAGGGCATCACTCGATAACAGAATGTTCCCCAAGGTGTGATGAATGTTATCTTCTCCATATCCTCGGGTGCCATCTTGATTTGATTATATCCGGAAAATCCGTCCATAAATGAGAAGACCTTGAATTTAGCTGTATTTTCTACCAACATATCAATGTGTGGTAGAGGGAAATCGTCTTTCGGACTAGCTTTATTCAAATCACGGTAATCCACACACCTCCGGACATTTCCGTCTTTTTTAGGCACATGCACAATGTTGGCCACCCATTGAGGATAGGATACGTAGAAGTCACCAGAAACCCCGCATCAATTTGCTTCTGAACTTCCTCTTTAATCTTCACTGCCATATCTGGATGAGTTCTTCTGAGCTTCTGCTTCACAGGCACACACTCAGGCTTCAGAGGCAGGAAATGTTGCACAATATCTGTATCTAGACCCGGCATGTCTTCGTACGACCAAGCGAAGATATCGGAATATTCTCGTAGCAACTCGATCAACCCCTTCTTGACAGATTCTTCCAAGAGTGCCCCAATCTTCACTATTCGAACACAATCTTCAGACCCCAAGTTGACTGTTTCCAGATTCTCAAGATGCGGCTGAATGATCTTCTTTTCGTGCTCTAGAAGACGGGTAATCTCATCAGGAATCCCTTCAACATCATCTTCCTCTGCCTCAAATACAGGGAATTCAAAATTGGGAGATGGCGATGGATCATTATGTTTAATGGGTTTTAGAATCAACCTGCATAATGATTTTGGATATAAAAAGCTTTAGAATTTCAACAAGCAAATCATTATGCAGATGAAAAGATTGCTTTTATTCTTGTTTTTCAGGGTTTTTTGTGATCACCAATTTCATGCAAAAAGCGAAAAGTGAAAATAATTAGAAAAACAAATGTTTAACATGAATTTATTGAATGAAATATCATTGTATTTGTGATGCCAACAATGTCATCACTTCTCCTTTTGGCATGGGAGAAGGGTTTTTAAACAAAGTGAATCATTACTCTGACTTATGAATGACTGTAGGAACATCTACAGCGACCCAATTGTGGCAGATCCCACCAGGGATGACAAAGTTGTCAGAGTCCTCTGCATCCTCTTCCAAGATAGCAGCAGCTTCTTCGTTCTGACCGGCGTGGATGAAACCTCCACTCTTGAACAACCCTTGCTTGTTGAAGACCCCTGAAGAATAGCCAATGCCAGCCCGGGACTTGTTATCTTCAAGCTCAATCATTTTTCCTAGACCAGCAACTGCACCACATTCAATGGCCAGTTTTGCATCTCGATAGGAAGCAAATGAAAGAGTTCTCTTCTCAACAGGCTCGGCTATAGATAAAGCTTGGAAAGGAGTTCCAACTTCATCCTCAGCATCAATGTATGAGAAGGAAGACAAGTGGCTAACCAGGAATGATTCCATCAAAAGCATTCAGTCTGGCAAATTCCTCCTTGAGTTCATAATTCTCTTGCTCTAGATGATCCATCAATCCGGCAGAGTTGGCTCTGGTGTAGTACCGGTGAGTCAGCTTATCTTCAAAATAAATGAAGAGCAACAGGGATAGACCACAGGACCAGAAGCTGAGAACAACACCTGCTTATGCAAATGATGCATGCAATGTTTGTGCATATGATTTGTTTTTATTTCAAAGGAACTCGAGGGTTTTATTTGCAAACTTTGAAATATTAAGCATTTTATCGCATATGGAAATATTTCGTAAAATAATTCTTTGTCTTTCCATGTCTGAAAATTTTTGCAAAGAAACCCCTTAAGTTCCTTGGAAAAAAAAATTCTCATTTTTTGATGATATGGATGCAGATGAATGCATGAATGCATAAATGCAACAATCACACTCAAGGATCAAGCAAAGCACAACAGACAAAGGTCATGGGATGGCTCATATTATCCCTAATATCAATCATTCATTTTGGTGGATTATGGTTTGCACCTTATCGACACCCAAGTTCCATTGATATTAACGATATATGAACGATTCAACCATCCTTAATATCAATCATCCATTTTGGTGGATTATGGTTTTCACCTTATCAACACCCAAGTTCCATTGATATTAACGATAGTTGAACAGATCAACCATGAATCACGGGTTTGTTGCGAGTCACGAGCATGGAGTCTCGGTTAAGAACCACCCAAAGGGAGTGTACTATGGTTTAAACCTGCCGAACATGTTCTACAAGAGGTTCCCATAGTCATCATCCCATCTTTCGAATATTGTCGGAGGAACGAATACTCGTATTCCAAAAATATTCTCAAGAGAGACTCTTATGAGTGTAGTATCGCGTAACAATCGCATCAGATATTACATCTGAACGACCTCCGCACTACATCCTAAAAATAGGCCAAGATGGGCTTGGTAAACTAAGGTCCTTGGCTTCTAAGGCACATATTGAAAGAATAATGCCTAACCACAAATGACTTGTGTGACATCATTGATCCAACATGACCTTCACCAAGTGAATGGACTCACAAGTCAACTTGCTAAGGAATAACTCCACACAAGTCGACGAGACTATGGCATTCTCCTATCATAGGGTGCACTCGAGTTCGGGTATAGAACTCATCTCACAAGGATCACCAAGCAAGCAAGCAATTGATATATCAAGCAATTCAGACATTACAATCAATACAGTAATCCCAAATAGCACAAAAAATATGTCATAAACAATAGACAAATATGATACAACAAAGTGTGAAAAGTAGGCAAACCCACTAGGGAGATTTTCCCCAGCAAAGTCGCCACTTTTCTGTAGCGGTGTATTCATTACCTTTAGATTTATTGACTAAATCAAAAGCAAAGCATACAAAGTAGAGTCGCCACCGCACTTCTATTTATCCAAAGGAATGGCTAGAAAGCGAACAAAAGCCTAAGAAGTTTTGCAAAGAAAACTAATAAAAGGTCAGAGATCTGGGTAAGGGGGTAATTATGTTGTGGGAAGGTGTTAGGCACCCACAACATCCTAGGTACTCCTAGGGAACCTCTTTTCACAACTGTTGTGTCAGGTTATTGTTTATGAAATTATTTTGTGCAAACATGATTGAGAGGATGAGAAAAGAATGTACAAATTTATTTACATTTTTGTGTTTGGATGGATGAATCCATTGCCTACGTACCTTTTCATGAAAGATAAGGATCAAAACGCCGTAGTTCAGCTAAAAGATTTCCAAAAAGTGAGTGGATTGATTTTAAACAAAAGCCTTAAGGTCTTTCATTATCAAAGGGAGAAAACTCGACTTGAGCCAACAATCCACCATGTGAGAATAGCTTCAACATGCTAGTGAGGGGTTAACCCTATAATAAGCATGGAAGTCTTATAATTCAATCACTAAGGATGCGGTGAGATTTACATCAACCACTATGATAATTCAGATCTATAGCTAATGCATGAAAACTTGATTAAGAAGTGGACAAGGGCCACAAAAGCAATTGAGTGGGTTGAATTAATCAATTAGAATTATTCACAAAATGAAGTCAAAGTATGAATTAGAATTCAATTACAATGAGTATTAGGAAATGAGAGTTTGAAAATCAAAGGCATAAGGCCTAGGTTTCTAGTTTTGAAAACAAGTGAAAATGTTTGCACAAAAGTTTTCTGGTTTTTGTTAAAGATGAAAAAGGTTAAGGTTATGCACAAAAGGGTTAAGGGACAAAGCCACAAATAGGAATTGCTTTCTCAAGATCATAGAAATGATCCAAGTAAGTTCCTTTGGAATTAGGCAACACAAGGCAATAAGCAAATAAGCAGGGTCTCATAAGAGAACAACAAAACTGGAAATGGAGTGCCAATCAATGGTCTTACATCCAACTCCACAAACAAGCTGGAAAACAGATAGCCAATCAATGGTCTTACATCTAACTCCACAAAAGAAACAGGAAACAGATAGCCAATCAATGGTCTTACATCTAACTCCACAAACAAAACAAAATAGGAAACAGATAGCCAATCAATGGTCTTACATCTAACTCCACAAAACAAAACAAAATAGGAAATGGAGTGCCAATCAATGGTCTTATATCCAACTCCCCAAAAGGAACAGGAAACAGATAGCCAATCAATGGTCTTACATCTGACTCCACAAAACAAAATAGAACAGGAAATGGAGTGCCAATCAATGATCTTATATCCAACTCCTCAGACAAAACAAACAACAAATGCAAAAACATATGCAAATGCAAACACAATCAATCACATCAATCAATTATCACACTCTATACACAAGCAAGAGGCTCAGACAAGGTTGGGATTTAGTCAAGGGGTCATATCGACCTCGACAAACAAGCCACATCTGTAAGGGTGTTTTTGAGCTCTTAACCACTGACATTGACCGTCAGGGTGAGCAGATGAAAGGTAATGAGGGTTAGACCTCATAGCCCTTAACCTAGGCCTGGGTTAGCTTGAATCAAAGAAGGTGTGGGGATCCAGAACGAGGGACCCTATTCCACATGACTGACTCTATATACAAGATCTTGGGTGTTTATTCAAATGCATCAGCACATAGTGCGAGCATAATGAAAGACTCAACTGAATAGCAGGGGATTGATTGCAAATCCCTTCTATCTGCCAAATGCCTGTCAACTGAAGAGCATAATGAAAGACTTCACTTAGGAGGACTTAAGTCACATGCCTCGACAAGGAGGTCTTTAGCACAAAAATAAACAATCACAGACGTTGCCTCTTAAGGAGGACTTCAGCCAAATGCCTGTCAAAAGAAACGACAAGGCTTCTAGACTACATGGAGTTAGAGAGGTTACCTAAGTGGTATACCATCCGCAAGCAAAGAAAAGCTCAAATAATGAGCTAAAAGCGGCTAATGTACCTGTATGAAAAGCCAAACAATCAGTATTCACATTCAGACAACCAAACAGTCAACAACAGTAAGACATTTCTATATGTACACAAAGCAAGTCCTAAAAGGCAATCAATCAAGTGAGTTCACCACCAAAGGACCTACAACACAATCAAAGTTAGTTAACCAAAGTAACTTGCATCTCAAGCAATGAGAGCACATCAACCATTATAGATAATTGCTTAAACCTGAAATACAAAGCTCAAATGGTGAGTACAAACCACTAGTGCAAAGACTAGGGTCAAAGGCAAAGCAAAAAGTCAAAACAGAAGTTGATATTCAACATGAAGCACATTTAATCAAGTAAGAACATGTCCTAAAAAGGATCAAATCCAAATCAATAAGCAAAGCCATCAATTGCACAAGATAAGGCAAAGGCACACAATGGTGATCACAATTGGACATCAAGAATATAAATTCCATATTAAAACAGAAATGAATCAAACAATCATGAAATTTTTTATGTGCATATAACATGTCAAACACAAACATCATGTAAAATATTGTAATCAGAAAAGCTCAATTGACATGTATATGAAAATGAACAAGATCAACATCAAAATGTGTGACACACATTGTCACACCCAAAGTTTATGAGTCAAAAACAGAGAAGGAATGTGCTAAAAATGCCAAATAAAATCTCACAAATCATGTAACATGTTAGGAATCAACATATTAAATTTCATGGCAATTGGACAATGTATGAGCATTTCACAAGAGAATTGGTACAACATGTCACATTTTGCATCATATTCAAATATCAGTTCACATTCAAAAATCCAGCAAGGCACAAATCCAGAAATTCACACCACAAAATAAAAGACATTCAAATGAACATGTAGATAAAAGTTTGGATTTATTTGGAATCATTTTCTATTTTTTATGATTTTTTAAATTTGAAGAAAATAAAATGGAAATAATGAAAATCAAAGGAAATAACATGTGAAACCAAATAAGGCAATATGCAAAAGCTGGGAGTTGAACATAGGATCATGAGGTCACATGAGGCGCTAGAAAACAATAATCAGAAGTTGCCAAAGCCAGGGATCGAACCATGTACGCATGAAAATAGAGGCGCTGAAAAAAATAAATCCTCAATTGATGTTGCCAGGAATCGAATGGAGGTTCAGAGCATATTTGGATCAAAACGCAGCGCTCAAATAATTGAGGTGGCGTCCCAGTCAGAGTCAATGCACATGTGGAGCAGGTCAAAGGGACCATAGCCTATCAATTGGATAGCAGGACGCAATCGTGGCGCCAGCATAGGAAACTCTAGTGACTTAATTGCAGACGGTGGCTGGTGGCTTTCTCCACCGTCTTCTTCGGCCAGCCAGGCGGAGAAGACCAAAAAATTTTCCAGAAATTGAAAACAGGCACATCAAATGAAAGCTCTCATCACGTAGAGTGCAAATATCATATTATCTAGATCTAGATCATCATGTATTCAGCAAATCGAATCAAAACATTTTTCATGCTCAAACATTCAAATCCACATATCTCATTCAAATCTCAACCAAATCAGGATCTATTTGCATCAGCATCATCAACAAGAAAAACTCTACCTAATCATGTGCATAAAATGAAGAAATAAGAGATTCGAATACCAACCTCTTGAAGAACAGTGAGTTGATTTCTTTGATTCAAGCTTCCTCCAGCTCCAGATTTCTTTCCTCAACCTTGCTATGAAGTCTGGTACACGAATTGACACTTGAATTGATCTGGATCTAGCTGAAATTCAAAACTCCATGTTCATGTTCATGTGTTGAAAGTGCACGAATCTTGGTCAATTTCTTCAATCCAGTGCTTGATTTGCACTCAATGATGATCAATGAACACGATTATGCAGTAAAATCAATGAGTTATGTGAAGGAAATTGAAATTTGAGATGAGAGCAAAAATGGAGGGAAATCCAAAATCTAGATCTAGAATGTGTTCCCTGAAAATTCTGTTAGGATTTAGCATTTATACTCTGTCCTAATCACCTTGCTAATCAAAAGTTGCATTGGTTAATTGAAATTAAGAAAAAATGAGATGTATGACCAAATTAGTAAAAACACCTATGCATGGCAAGGCACACGTGAACAGTGCACATGCAAGGTGCAATTTCACTCAAAATCAGCTCATGAACACAATGGCAAATTCTCCATTTTCCCTCCAAAATGAATATGCATGGGCAAATGATTATATGAGATAATTTCATGCAATGCAATGATGGATTTGGAAAATATAGGTCATAAGAAGCATAATGCAAAAAGAGGGACTCAATTTGGAGTTTTGGATCAAAAGTTATGGCTTGTTGAACCTCAATGTACACATTGTAATGGATCATAACTCCTCAACCATTCATCAGATGCTCATGATCTTGGACTTTTTGGAAATGGGAGAGAAAGATATTCAACTTTCATGTTCAACAAAATTTCATTTGAAGCTTCTTTGATGTTGGAAAGTTTAGTTGAATGTGATCCAAAAACTTGCCATTTTTGGAAACTTGAAATTATAGGTCACTTTCCATTTTGGGAAACTTTTGATATGACCTCAAAATCTTCAAGATAGATGTATGGCATGATGAATAGGCCTTGTTTGAAAATGAATGGGATGTCTCAGATTATTTCCCATACCTCAAAGCCTTCCATTGACTGTACAGTTGATCATATGGTCCTCAGATGACCTTGACAATGCCTGATGAATTTGGGACTCAACCTCTTGGGGAATTTGCTTCAAAATGAACCTTAGCTCATATAAGCTCAATATAAAGATCATGTGGTCCTTATACCAAGAAAATACCATCACCTCTTGTACAAAGGAATTCCTTGACTTGCCTTGACCTGTGGCTACTTAGACTGCAAAATAAATGTTAGATGACATATTTTTGTACTTTTGGTTAATGATTAAACAAGAAAAGCAATGATATACAATGCAAGAAATGCTTGGTGATCTAGAACCACTCTCAAAAAGATCCCACCCACAGGGAAGGAAGGCAAGATGCTCAAATGGTCCTTGAGGCTATGCAATGCTATGATATGATGCCATGAGGGATCTTAGGGACAAAATTGGGGTCTTACAGATGGAAGTCAACCTCAGTAAAGAAATTTGAAATTCTCCTCGGATAATCTCTATATGGGATGAGGCCAGGCTGGTTCGTCTCCCATTCACCCTTAATTTGGTTAACAACAACAGTCGAATCACTATAAACATCAAGATGCTTGATCCTAAGATCAATACACTCTTCCAATCCCATAATACATGCCTCATACTCCGCCATATTATTTGTGCATTTGAAAGTTAGCCTTGCTGTAAAAGGAAAATGTGTGCCCTGAGGAGTAATAATCACTGCCCCAATACCATTTCTATACTGATTAACAGCGCCATCGAACACCATACCCCATCGGGAACTAGGTTCTGGCCCTTCATCGAGCGTAGGCTCATCACAATCTTTCATCTTAAAATATAGAATCTCCTCATCAGGGAAGTCGTACTGAACAGACTGATAATCCTCAATTGGTTGATGTGCCAAGTGGTTAGCCAAGATACTACCTTTAATAGCCTTCTGAGCTCGATACTCGATATCATACTCAGACAACAGCATCTGCCAACGGGCAATCCTCCCAGTTAAAGCAGGCCTCTCAAAGATATACTTGATCGGATCGATTTTGGATATCAACCAAGTCGTATGATTCAACATATACTGGCGTAAACGCTTAGCAGCCCAAGCCAAATCACAACATGTCTTCTCAAGCATTGAGTATCGAGACTCACAATCAGTGAACTTATTACTCAAGTAATATATTGCATATTCTTTCTTCCCTGATTCGTCTGCTGACCAAGGACACAACCCATGGAGTCATCAAGAACGGTCAAGTACATAATCAATGGTCTCCCTTCAACAGGCGGTGAGAGAATCGGAGGCTCAGACAAATACTCTTTGATACTGTCAAAGTCTTTCTGGAAATCCTCGGTCCAATCATGACGCTGATCTTTCTGGAGGAGCTTGAATATAGGCACACATGTGGCAGTCATGTGGGATATAAATCTGTAAATATAATTCAAGCGGCCAAGAAAACCTCGGACTTGCTTCTCAGTTTTGGGTGCAGGCATCTCTTGTAATGCTTTGACCTTGGCAGGATCAACTTCAATACCTCTTTCACTGACAATAAAGCCCAATAACTTGCCGGAACGGACTCCAAATGTATACTTGTTCGGATTCAAGCGGAGTTTGTACTTCTTCAAACGCTGAAAAAGCTTTAACAAGTGCTCTACATGTTAAACTTCCGTTTTCGACTTTGCAATCATATCATCAACTTATACCTCGATCTCCTTGTGCATCATATCATGAAACAAGGTAGTCATAGCTCGTTGATACGTAGCTCCGGCGTTCTTCAAACCGAAGGGCATCACTCGATAACAGAATGTTCCCCAAGGTGTGATGAATGTTGTCTTCTCCATATCCTCGGATGCCATTTTAATCTGGTTGTAACCGGAAAATCCGTCCATAAATGAGAAGACATTGAATTTAGCTGTATTATCTACAAATATATCAATATGTGGTAGAGGACAATCATCTTTCGGACTAGCTTTATTCAAGTCTCGATAGTCCACACACATTCGGACTTTTCCATCTTTCTTAGGCACAGGCACAATATTGGTCACCCATTGAGGATATGTAGAAGTCACCAGAAACCCCACATCAATTTGCTTCGGAACTTCTTCTTTAATCTTCACTTCCATATCAGGATGAGTTCTTCTGAGCTTCTACTTCACAGGCACACACTCAGGCTTTAGAGGCAAGAAATGTTGCACGATATCAGTATCTAGACCAGGCATGTCTTCCTATGACCAGGCAAAGACGTCGACATATTCTCGTAGCAACTCAATCAACCCATTCTTCACTGACTCTTCAAGGAGTGCTCCAATCTTCACCTTACAAACGCAATATTCAGACCCCAAGTTGACTATTTCCAGATTCTCAAGATGTGGCTGAATGATCTTCTCCTCGTGCTCAAGCAAACGGGTAATCTCATCAGGAATCTCTTTAACATCATCTTCTTCAGCCTCAAATATAGGGAACTCAAAGTTGGGAGATGGTGTGGGATCATTATGTTTAATGGGTTTGATCAACCTGCATAATGATTTTGAGTATAAAAGAGATTTCATAATTCAAATAAGGGGAATCATTATGCAGATGAAAACATTGATTTTATTCTCTTTTTTAAGGTTTTATGGTGATCACCAATTTCATGGAAAAAGCAAAAAGGAAAAACAATTTGGAAAAACAAAAATTTAACATGTAATTTTTGAATGAATATCATTGTATTAATCAAAATGTGCCAACAATGTCACCACTTCTCCTTTTGGCATGGGAGAAGGGTTTTTAAACAAAGCAAACACATTACGTGGACTTATGGATAACTGTTGGAATGTCAACAACGACCCAATTATTGCCGACTCCTCCAGGGATGACAAAGTTGGCCAGATCTTCCTCTTTATCATCTTCCACTATGGCAACAGCCACTTGATCTTCAACAGTGTGGATAAAACCATCACTCTGAAACAACCCACGATCATTGGAAATGCCTGAAGAATACCCTATGCCAGCCCGGGATTTATTATCTTCCAACTTGATCATTTGTCCTAAACCAGGAGTTGCACCATGCTCAATGGCCAACTTAGCATCATTGTAGGAATCAAATGAAGAAGGTCCTTTCCTTGAAGGCTCAACAATAGATAAGGCATGGAACGGAGTTCCAACCTCATCCTCAACATCTATGTAGGAAAAGGAAGATAAATGGCTAACCAAGAGAGCCTTCTCTCCCCCTATCACCACCAACTTTTTATTCTTGACGAATTTCAACATCTGGTGTAGGGTGGATGTCACGGCGCCTGCCTCGTGAATCCATGGTCTGCCAAGCAAACAGCTATATGACGGATGAATATCCATGACCTAGAAAGTGATCTGGAAATCACTAGGTCCAATCTTGATCGGGAGTTCTACTTCGCCGATCACAGTTTTCCTTGATCCATCAAAATCTTTCACTACCACTCCACTCTGCCTAATGGGAGGCCCCTGGTAAGAAAGTTTCGCCAGAGTGGATTTTGGAAACACATTAAGCGATGATCCTGTATCCACCAACACATTGGAAAAGGCATCATCCTTGCAATTCATAGAAATGTGTAGAGCCAAATTGTGGTCTTTTCCCTCCTCGGGAAGATCAACATCACAGAAGCTCAAATTGTTACAAGCAGTTATGTTTGCAACAATGTTATCAAACTGTTCAATGGTGACATCGTGATCCACGTATGCCACGTCCAACACCCTCTGCAAAGCTTCGCGGTGTGGCTCATAATTCATCAGCAAATCTAAGACAAATATCTTTGATGGAGTTTGTAGCAGCTGATCAACAACGTTGTACTCGCTCCTCTTGATGAGCCTCAGCATCTCATCACAGTCCTCTTTCAAAATGGCATGCTGGCCAACCAGAACAGGAGCTTTCACGGATCTATCAACAACAGGGTCAACACCTTTCACAACAAGTGCCGGATTAGGAAAAGAAGTCCCCACAGGACTGGTAGGATGAACAACAGTCTTTCTCAATACGTCTTCATGGGGTTTCGGTAGAGCCTAGAAATTACGACCACTACGGGTCCACTGGCGTCATAAATGCTCACTACGGAAGTTGAGGGCAACGACACCTCTTTTCCATCTTCTAGCATTACTGCGTTATACCTCTATGGAACAACTTTATCTGAGGAATACGGGACAGGGCCCGTTGGCTTGATTACAAGAGATGGAGAAACCTTCTACTTGCTGCCATCATATTTGATGACAATAGGCTCTGGTATTCTGAATACAGGAGAAATAACATCAACTTCATCCTCATTGCGATTCTGAAGTATTTCGATCATACCCCGATCCAGCATCTCTTGGATGTCCTTTCTAACTTGTAGGCACCCTCTTTCGTTGATAGTGCACACCAGGCACCTATCATGGTCATGTTCATAATGACTGTATCCACACAACAGTCTATGCATCTCGACCAAAGATTGCCTGATATCATTGACATATAGGACTTTATATTTGCCAAGGCAACCCTGGACCATGTCACAGCAGCTTTCCCATGCTCGGGCAATGGGTTCTTCTTCACATTAGGACCTACGTCCTCAAAAACTAAAATCCCACTTCTCACAAGGTCTTGCACCTTGGTCTTCAAGGGATAACAATTCTCCACATCATGTCTGGGAGCACCGGAATGATATATACTGTGTAGTTCTGGCTTGTACAACCACTGAGGGTTGGTCGGTACAACAGGATGGTCAGGTGGAATAATTAATTTTCTATCAATCAGAGATGGATAGAGTTCAGCATATGTCATTGGAATTAGATCAAAAGTGACCCTCTTCCTACCGTAGCTGGTGCTGGTGTTATTGTTGTTTCGAGGCTGGTAGGCCTGCTATTGTGGACGATGTTGTTGTTGATATTGTTGTTGTTGTTGATAATGAACTTCTCAGATGGCAGGTGCTATATGAGCCACCTGGTGTTGGCTAACGGCAGGGCACACGTTCTTCCTCTTCACAGAGGGTCTTCTTTTGATGTGGGAGGACACAACATGTGCCTCTTGCTCCTTCTTCTTCGCAAAGCTCCCATATCTCTTTGCAGAAAAGCCTTCATCCTTAGTCAAGCGTCCCTCTCGGACCCCCTCTTCTAGCCTCATTCCCATATTCACCATTTCGGTGAAGTTCGAGGGAGCACTAGCAATCATCCTCTCATAATAGAAAGAACTCAAAGTTTTCAAAAAGATCTTTGTCATTTCTTTCTCTTCAAGGGGTGGCACAATCTGAGCGGCCAACTCACGCCATCTCAGGGCGTACTCTTTGAAAGTCTCCTTCTCTTTCTGGAACATCGCCCTCAGTTGGTCCCTATTGGGAGCCATATCCACATTGTATTTGTATTGCTTGACGAAGGCCTCGCTAATATCGTTGAAAGAGAAGATGTTTGCACTATCCAGACCCATGTACCACCAGAGAGCGGCACCAGATAAACTGTCCTGGAAGTAGTGGATTAACAGCTGGTCATTGTCTGTTTGCGTTGACATCTTGCGAGCGTACATCACAAGATGGCTGAGAGGGCAAGTGTTTCCCTTGTATTTCTCAAAGTCAGGTACCTTGAACTTAACAGGGATCCTGACGTTAGGCACAAGGCACAACTCAACAATAGTCTTACCAAAGAGGTCTTTACCCCTCAGAGTCTTTAGTTCCTTGTGCAGCTTAAGGAATTGGTCTTTCATTTCATCCATCTTTTCATAGACATTGTAGCGGGGTATTCATTACCATTAGAGATATTGACTAAATCCAAGGTAAATCATACAAGTCGAGTCGCCACCGCACTTCTATTTATCCAAAGGAATGGTTAGAAAGCGAACAAAAACCTAAAAGTTTTATCGAATCAAAAACTAGTAAAAGAGAATCAGAGATATGGGTAAGGGGGTTGGTTATGCAATGGGAAGGTGTTAGGCACCCAAAACATCCTAGGTACTCCTAGGGAGCCCTTTTCACATTTGTTGTAAGGTTGTTGTTTTGTGAAATTTTATTTGTGCAAACATGATTGAGGAGGTGAGAAGAGAATATACAAGTTATTTACATTTTGTGTTTGGATGGATAAACCCATTGTTTACGTACCATCTTAAAAAAAGATTAGGATCAAAACCTCGTAGTTCGGGGTAAAAATCTCAAAATGAGTTGGTGAATTGATTGGTCCAAAAGCCTTAAGGTCTTTTGTTATCCAAGGGAGAAAACTCAACCTAAAACCACAAATCCACCATGTGAGGATAGCTTCAACATGCTAGTGAGGGGTTAACCCTATAATAAGCATGGAAGACTCATTGTCCATCACTAAGGATATAGGTGAGTATTACATCTACCTCAAGGATAACTAAAACCTAATAGCCTACGGTTATGAAAAAGTTTTGATTAGAAAGTGGCCATTGAAACCACAAAAAAGATATTTGAATGGGTTATATTTATCAATTAGAAGTATATACAAAATGGTCAAAGTTGACTTAAATATTCAATTCAAAATAAGTATTATGAAAAGAAAGTTTGAAAATCAGAATCATAAGGCTTAGGTTTCTAATGTTGAAAACAAGTGTTAGATGTTTGCACAAAAGTTTTGGCTTGGGTTAGAGTGGAGAGAAGAAGAAGAAGGGCTAAGTCCTAAGCATGCAAGAGGATAAGGGAATAAGAAACAAAACCACAATGGAGTTCCTCTCTTGAGATCATATTGATGATTCAAGTAGCTTCCATCCTTTGGAATAAGCAATCACAACAATGGTAACTCAAGCAATCAACAATCAAATGAACTCTTGGATAAGGCTCCTCAAGGTGTCTTGGATCTCTCTCTCTTAGAAGCTCATGGTAATGGTTCCTCAATTAAGCTCAAGTTGGAACTCCTAGCACAAGAAAACACACATCAAAAAGTTCTATAATACAATCAAAGAATGCACAAGAGGGGGTTTAGAATATGGTCCTTTCAATATCATCTTTAAGCTTTAAGCACTCTAAAGGCCCAATGCCTAGTTGCTCTTTGACATTTAAGCACTCTAAAGGCATGAGGCCTAGTTTCTCTTCAAACTCCATTTGCTTGGGTAAGGTCCTAAAATCTAAGTCCATTTTGTCCAATTCTTTGCATTTTGTTCACAACAAACAGACAAACACAAGCACAAAAGATATATACACAATTATATACCCAAGTGGGCAAAAGGCAAATGGCATTAACATAAACATGTGCTCCAATGTGCAAGAATGGTAAATTGCATAAAAGTAAAGTGCATAAAGTAAATGTTAATTGTTAGTGGTTAATGTTAATAATTAGTGTGCCATAAGGCAAATTTAGCGCTATGTTAAGCAATCGTAATTGGACTTATGTAGAAGTCACAACTATCTGAGGCCGGTCAATAATAATGTAGGCAACAACACAAGTTAGAAGTCTTGATTAGTGAACCAAGTTCCAACAACTTGCCATGCCAAAAAGAAGAGAATTGATCTTGTATTGGTTTAAGCCTTTTGCATGATTTAGGAAACAACCTATCCTTAATGCAAAGTCATTCACTTGATCAATTGATCAAGATGAATTAGATTTGAATCAAGGAAGGTTAAGTCTCCCTAATCAATGCCAAGTTATCAACCTTTAACTCATTGATCAAAAAGAAAAAAAAAGGAGAAGAAGAAGATGAATAATGGAAATGGATAATGGAAAGATCAAAATGCATAAGGTGAAATAAAAATGTACCAATCCATGTGTATTGACCAAATGATATTGAAAGTCAAAGTCAAACAAAGAGAAATCAGAAATGATATGAAGATTGGAGGTCAAACAATAAACAAAATATTTTTGGCATTTTTAATATTAAAATAAACTTGAATTTAAAAATAAAAGAAAGGTCAAACTTCAAAATCATTTCAAGTCAACCTTGAAAGGTCCAAGTGATTTATCCCAAGTTCAACAAGGTCAAACAAAATTTGACAAAAAACTTCAGCATTTTTAAAAGTCAGAAACTATTTTTAATCAATTAAAAATGAATAAAAATAACCTAATTGAACTAAAATCTCAAATAAATCTTAAATCAATTAAAAAATTGATGAGAATATTTTTCATAGATTCATCATCATTCAAATAGGTTAGGAAAATATTTTTGTATTTTTTGAATATCAAAAACTATTTAAAATGAATTAAAAATAACCAGAAAAGAGAAAATTCACAAAAAATACCAAATGATAAAATAAAAAATATTAAAAATCAAAATTAGAAACTAGAAATTATTTGGAGAAGAATGCAATTGGTCCCATATTTTTTGGATTAAAAATGAAGGAGATATGAATTTTTGAAAATAATGAGAATAAAAGAACTAAAATCAAAAAATAGGAAATTCAAAAAAACAAGGAGCGTTAGATCTGAGCTCATTAATTGAGCTGGCAGATCATACGCTCCAGAAGCGCGCTTCCACCATAGACCAAAGTCTACGCGTAACACAATGAATTAATACAAGTCATAACAAGCGAAGGCCAGGATTAGATCTGAGAAACTCAATCCAACGATCCAGATTCAAACTGGAAAGGGGACGGTGGCCAGCGCCACCGTCTTCTCCGGCGAGCTTGTGTTCTCCGGCCAAAATTGCAGACAATAAAAACTTAATCAAAATACACGATCCATACATCATTGGAAAGCTGGGATGATGTACATCTTCCCTGTACCACTCAATTCCCCTCTAGATCTCTATATTGAGAGAAATCAGAGATGGAAATTCTGTGATATTCAAGTGAACTTCATGGATTTCAAAAATTAAATGCACATTAATGATGCCTCTATTAAGAGGACTTCAGCCAACACAAAATCCAAGCAAATAGATCAATAGATGATGAGTTTCAAA
The DNA here is from genome assembly GCF_024323335.1 of Lathyrus oleraceus. NCBI lineage: Eukaryota > Viridiplantae > Streptophyta > Magnoliopsida > Fabales > Fabaceae > Lathyrus > Lathyrus oleraceus. The sequence goes on along the minus strand of NC_066580.1, from coordinate 352,953,974 downwards.
GAAAAAACCAGTTGAAGAACAACCTTGGATTCTGGAGATTTGAGCTTGCTTCCTTGCTTCCTTTGGCAAAACAGAAGTGCAATGGACTAAAGGATGAAGGTCTAGAAGCTTTAGATCCAAAGATTCAACCAGATGTAGTTGAATTTTGGATCTGAAAAATTTGAAGAAAAGTGAAATAGCTTCTTTGGTGAGAGGTTAGGTTTTCAGTTCAGCAGCATTTCAGGTTGATTCATGGATGAAATTTGAATGGAGTGAGGCTTCTATTTATAGAGGGAAAGGCAAGGCAAGTGTGATTCAATTCGTGTGCATGGAATTGGATATCCCTTGCATGGGCTTGCATGATCACTCAAAAGGCCCAAATTCAATGCCAAATGCAATCGGAAATCATACCCAAGTGAAATGGACGTGTAATCTGAATGGTAATTGCTTGTGCATGGAATTTTGAGGTGTTATGCATAATTGAACCAAAAACTTCTCCTCTTTGAAAATAGCATTTGCCAAATCTAAACATGATCATGTGAGTAATGGTTGGAAAGGTTTTCATGTAAGGAACAATTGTTATGTTTGGCAAAAATCCATTTGAAGTGTGGAAATTGGTGAAATTTGAGTTTAAAGTGCAAGGTGCAAAACATGTAAAGGCAAAGTTTCTAAATTTGGCCAATGTTCAAGCCCCTCTGTTCCAGTGATGCAAACCTAAAAAGAAAAAACCTCCAACATCAAAGTTGTATATCTTCTCAATAAAATCAAAATGGACTTAAATTTTGCATCATTTGGAGTTTTTATGAAAGAGTTAAGGGCACTTGAAGTTGGACTTTTTTGCCTTTCAATGCATTTGGTCCAAAGTGACCTATAATGTTTTCCATTATCACATGTATTTCCTTTGAGATTTTGAAATTTTGTTCAACATAACATTTTAATTAGACATCTTAAGATTTCCAATGCATTTGATCCCACATCAAAATCATAAAAAATGAATGAGTTGTGTCCTTGGGAAGTTGACCCAAAATTAGGGTTTAAGTCAAAATGACCTATAATGTCTTGGAATGGATGATGACCTTAAAAGCTTAAAATCAATTTTGGATGAACATGAAAGTTGTTCATATTGTCCTTAAAAACATGTTTTCGTTTGGAATCATCTCCATTTGACCAACACATAAAAAGTTAGGTCTTAGTGCACTTCAAAATAGTCAGATGAATTGACTGATCAATTTCTCAAGTCCACAACCCATATCTAGATGAATTGATGATTGAGGACACTCAAATAAGTTAAAATATGCATGAAATGATGAATGAAAGAACTTCCCTTGATTTTATTCGATCATGGGCTGAGGTTGCTTCATGAGCAAGGCATTGTAGTGCACAGATGAATTAGGGTTTCCTTGAGAAACAAACCTCAAACCTTTTGACTTGCTTTGATCAAAAATGATGAATTGAGACACTAGGGAGGCATATTTGATGGATGAGAGCTTTGGGAACCATTGCCATGCTTGCTTTCATCTTCTCTTGACCATATCTTTGTACCAATGATTTCCTTGAAGCTCTTGACCTTGTGATTGCTCAAGCTACAAACAAGAAATGCTAGTGACATATTTTTGTGCTTTTGGTTAGTAGACAAAATAAGAAAAGCAATAGTATACAATTCAAGCATGCTTGGTGATATCAAACCACTCTTAAGAAGTCTTACCCAAAGGCAAAGGGAACCAAGATGGTTATGATCCTTGAGGCTTTGCAAATGCAATGTTACGATGCCATGAGGGGTCTTAGGGACAAAATTGGGGTCTTACAGATGCCCCTATTTAAGGTCAGTCTAGTCGGAGAAGTGAAGGTTAAAATCTTCGTTTCGACGGGGTAGAATGGGCTTAAATAAAAAATAAAGAAACAAATTTTGGTCCCTAAGAGACCTCATGATGCAAATGTATGTATGCAAAAGGTAACACTCTGTGGGGATATGCGTCCACAAAGGCAAAGATCAGGAGGAAATTGACAATTCCTATGAATGATTCATCTTATGGGGCAGAGACTCTACCGGGGAGTAAAAGAATGAAAACGCGTGAGCAGGTCACGACTTGAAACGTACTGAGAGACACGGAGAGAATCCATGGAATAAATCAATGGAAAGACTCGAGCGGACTCGAAGACGCATGTATTGGGGAATATGCCAATACAGCAAAGTTATCCGTAACGGATACTTCGGATAAAAATCCGGACTCATGTGGGGATGTCCACTAAGGACTCAGCTAAGGAAATAACAAATGAGGTATTACCGGTTACTGGGTAATAAGCTCAAAAAGAGATCATGTGATCCCACCGGTATCAGGGTGAGGGAAAAACATGCTCTGGGAGAATGAATATCTAAGACCAGTATAAGGGTGAGAGATATCAAATATCCAAAACGTCTGAGGAAGACCTAAAAGGTATATTTCAACTAAGGGATTCTGACTCCACAGGGGACAAAACATCATAATAGGGAGCAGAAGGAGGGAACACCAGGGATGCCGGTTACTGGGCATATAATAGGTGACAAACCAAAACGTGAATTGGGGAATATTCCCAAGACACTCATCATCCAAAAGAGGGCTAAAAGCAAACTCGATTATGGGATGGACATTCGATTTCCGCAAAAGGGATACGAATCTTACTCAACTGGGGAAGAACAAAAGGCTTCGACCAAAGAGTGCATGAGATATATTATCTATTACCGTCAGAACGTAGATAACATACTCGCATGGAAGATTATCCACAACCGGTTACTGGGTTAATAAAGGATAAATCGACCGACAAAGAAAGGCATCGGGATACCGAAACTAGGTATATAATGATGACCATTCAAGGGGAGCAACAAACATTACTGGCAACCAGTAAATGAAAGATGACTTGATGGAGATAGACTGCGTAATTAGAGCAATTATCCAAAAGAATGAGGGAATATCAACACCAAATATTGGATGAAGATAACTGTCAAGGAGGGGATTACATCTACCGGAATACTAGGTAGAAAACCACGGAAGAGTAACCGTCATCGATTAGGATGAACAAAAGGTTAACTCTGCAAGGGATAGAAATAGGGTTTACAACTACCGGTATAAGGGTAGAAAACCACAGACTCCGCCGGGGATAAGATGAATGATTACTTATTATTGAACAATTATTCATTTATACCACAGGGAAGTGCAAGAAATAGTCACAAAAAGCCAATCTAGGATCAAACTAAAGAGGCAAACTGAATCAAGACTCGTCCCAATGAGGATATAACTCAATAGGGAATCTCATCCCAATATATGTTGGGAAGGAACAGAAACAACCATCATCGACGAGGATATAACTCGGTGGGGAATATGGAAGGAAAGATAAACACTTTCTGCTTAAAGGGCCGACTCTATATGGGGAGATCAGTCACCGACATCTGCTTGGGAAATGTATTACCCACTAGCAGGGGATAACAAACAAAGATATATGGCAAAGAATGCAATCATGAATATCTCAATGTTTGAAATATTATATGCACACATGTGTGGTTTATGTATGATGAATGCTGACAAACAGACATTTCTAACACAAACAACTCCAAAGGATAAGCACACCAACATTCGGTACTACATCTCAAGAGAGAAAGCCAGGTTCACCAGAGAGTATCCAATTGATGAGGGTAAGTGATACCAGGAAGCAAAGATCTCTGCAGGGGAATTAACATCAGTCATTCCAACTAGGGACATGAGTTATTGCACAGATAACATCAGCCGCTTAAGCAACTCTACTGAGGAATTCATCCGAGGAGATAAAGGAATTCTGGGGATCAACCACCAAATATCGTACTTACCAAAGAGATCACATCTGCTGAGGAGGGAAGAAGGATGAATGTCTTACCACGCACTCTGCTTGGTAGGAAAACCACAAAAGGACCCGGTAGAAAGGGGATACAAGCATGCTAGGAATATGAACAAAAGCCTTACCCTGTTGGGGATCATACCATCCTTGGGAGAGCACTGAAGATCTCCTAAGTATCCTTTCGTCATTGTGAATGTTCACTTTGTTTAAAAACAAATTAAAAATTTGATTATTTAAAACAATGATATTTTCTCAATTAAAACATGCAAAACATTTGTTGAATAAAAACAAATAAGAGTGCAAATAATTGGATAAAAGGCTCAAATTTATTTGATGGAATGGTAGTCTGCAAATGGCAAGACTCCATAGATCTTTACAAGTTTGAAATTGGTGATATATATTGGAAAAGGGCTACATTGAACATAATGACCATTTCTCCACCAATTCTGAATCCGATGTATTTGAAGCTTTGGTTGATGACGAATGAGCAAGAATCTCTGACGGATGACAGTTGTAGAACAAAGTCTTGTCAGGATGCAGTTACTTGCCAAATCCCTAATTTTGCCTAGATTGCCCCAGGATGAGGTACTCAATCTATCGGGATACATATATTTTTTATGTCTCTAACTTTTTCCTGGATCGCCCTTTCAGGTTTTCAATCCACCGAGACGCTCATTTTTGCCTAAGCCGCCCTTTCGAGTTTTCAACTTAGTGAGCTATTCTATTTTTATTTTTAGGCGAAGTATTTCTTGACTGCATCTGAATTTACAGGACGAGTGAAATCCTCCCCATCCATAGTTGTAAGTATCAAAGCACCACCTGAAAAGGCTCTCTTAACAACGTATGGACCTTCATAGTTTGGAGTCCACTTGCCCCTGGAATCGGGTGCGAAAGACAAGACTTTCTTGAGCACGAGGTCACCTTCTCGGAATACACGAGGCTTGACCTTCTTATCAAAAGCTTTCTTCATCCTTTGCTGATATAACTGACCATGGCACATGGCAGTCAATCTCTTTTCTTCAATCAAATTCAACTAGTCATAACGACTTTGAACCCATTCAGCATCAGTAAACTTGGCTTCCATCAAGACTCTCATTGATGGGATCTCCACCTCTACTGGGAGTACAACCTCCATGCCATAGACAAGAGAGAAAGGGGTTGCCCCTGTTGAAGTGCGGACAGATGTACGATATCCGTGTAAAGCAAATGGCAGCATCTCATGCCAATCTTTGTACGTGACAACCATCTTCTGGATAATCTTCTTGATGTTCTTATTAGCAGCTTCAACAACCCCGTTCATCTTGGGTCTGTAAGGAGAAGAGTTATGATGTGCAATCTTGAACTCATTACACAGCTCTTTCATCATTTTGTTGTTCAAGTTAGATCCATTATCAGTAATGATATTATCTGGCACACCATAGCGGCATATGAGTTGATTCTTGATAAACTTCACGACCACCTGCCTGGTCACATTAGCATATGACACTGCTTCAACCCACTTGGTGAAGTAATCAATGGCTACGAGAATAAATCTATGTCCATTGGACGCTTTTGACTCTATCATGCCAATCATGTCAATTCCCCACATGGAGAAAGGCCATGGTGATAAAATCACATTCAGAAGTGTCGGGGGAATATGAATCTTATCCGTGTAAAGCTGACACTTATGGCATTTCTTCACATATTTGCAATAGTCAGACTCCATTGTCAGCCAATAGTAGCCTGCTCTCAACATCTTTCTAGCCATGGCATGTCCATTGGAATGAGTACCAAACGAACCCTCATGGACCTCAGTCATTAACAGGTCTGCTTCGTGTCTATCCACGCTTCTGAGCAGCACCATGTCAAAATTTCTCTTATAAAGCACATCACCATTGAGGTAGAAACTTCCAGATAATCTCCTCAAAGTCTTCCTATCTTTCACAGATGCCCCAAGCGGGTAAGTCTGGTTCTGAAGGACACACTTGATATCATAATACCACGGCTTATCATCTTTTACCTCTTCAACCGCAAACACATGGGCTGGCCTGTCCAAAGTCTGACCACAATCATTGAAGCAAGCGTAGCAAGAGCGTCTGCCATCTGATTCTCATCTCGAGGAATATGATGGAAGTCAACCTCAGTAAAGAAAGTCGAAATCCTCCTCGCATAATCCCTATATGGAATGAGACCAGGCTGATTCGTTTCCCATTCACCCTTAATCTGATTAACAACGAGGGCCGAATCACCATATACATCAAGATGCTTGATCCTAAGATCAATGCACTCCTCCAATCCCATAATGCAGGCCTCATACTCAGCCAAATTATTCGTGCATTTGAAAGTTAGCCTTGCTGTAAAAGGAATGTGTGTGCCCTGAGGGGTAATAATCACTGCCCCAATACCATTTCCATATTGATTTACAGCGCCATCAAACACCATACTCCATCTGGAACCAGGCTCATCACAATCTTTCATTTTCAAATATAGAATCTCCTCATCTGGGAAGTCATACTGAACTGACTGATAATCCTCAATCGGCTGATGTGCCAAGTGGTCAGTGTAAGACCCCAATTTTGTCCCTAAGATCCCTCATAGCATCATAACATTGCATTGCATAGCCTCAAGGATCATAAGCATCTTGGTCCCTTGCCTTTGGGTGGAACTCCTTGTGAGTGGTTTGAGATCACCAAGCGTGCTTGAATTATATATCATTGCTTTTCTTATTTTATTTACTAACCAAAAAGCACAAAAATATGTCACCAACATCTTTTGTTTGTAGTTTGAGCAATCACAAGGTCAAAAGCTTCTAGGAGGTCATTGGTGCAAAGATATGGCCAAGAGAAGATGAAAGCAAGCATGGTAATGGTTCCCAAAGCTCTCATCCATCAAATATGCCTCCCTAGCATCTCAATTCATCATTTTGATCAAAGCAAGTAAAAGGGTTTGAGGTCTTCTTCTTCAAGGAAACCCACAATGCCTTGCTCATGAAGCAACCTCAGCCCATGGTCAAATACAATCAAGGGAAGTTCTTTAATTTACCATTTCATGCATATTTGAACTTTTTTGAGTATCCTCAATCATCAATTCATCAAGATATGAGGCATAGACTTGAGAAGTTGATCAGTCAATTCATCTGACTATTTTGAAATACACTGAGACCTAACTTCTTATGTGTTGGTCAAATGGAGATCATTCCAAAAGCAAAACTGTTCTTAAGGACAATATGAACAACTTTCATGTTCATAAAAATTTGATTTGAAGCATCGAAGACCATCTTCCATTCGAATACATTATAGGTCATTTTGACTAAAACCCTAATTTTGGGTCAAATTCCCAAGGACATAACTCATTCATGTTTTATGATTTTGAGGTGGGATTAAATGAATTGGAAAGCTTAGGATGTATACTTCAAATGTTATGTTGAACAAAATTTCAAAATCTCAAAGGAAATATATGTGATAATGCAAGACATTATAGGTCCTTTTGGGTCAAAGGCATTAAAAGTAAAAAAAGTCCAACTTCAAGTGCCCATAACTTCTTCATCAAAAATCCAAATGATGCAAAATATAAGTCCACTTTGATTGTCTTGAAACGATCTACAACTTCTATGTTGGAGGTTTTTCCATTTGAAGCTTGCATCATCAAAGCAGAGGGGCTTGAAAGTTGGCCAATTTTAGAAACCTTGCCTTGACATGTTTTGCACATCACACTTTAAACTCAAATTTCATAAATTTCCACACTCCATATGAGTTTTTGTCCAACATAACATTTGTTCCTCATACAAAGACCTTTCTAACCATTACCCATATGCATATGCTTGGATTTTCTAAATGGTACTTTCGAAGAGATGATTGTTTAGGTACAAATGGAGAATTCACTTGAAATCTTGCTACATGAGCAATTTCCTTTGCATTTCACAGTCCAATTCCATCTGGCTAGTGTGCAAAACTCATTTGGCATTGCTTTTGGGCCTTGTGCATGATCATGCAAGCCCATGCAATGAAGCTTCACATGCCATGCACACGGATCCTTTCACACTCTCCTTGCCATTTCCTCTATAAATAGATACTTCATTCCACTCATTTCAGATGCCTAATTCAACCTGAAATGCTGCAGAATTTTCTCCCTAACCATTACAAAAGAAGCAATTGCATTTTTCTCAAAAAATTTCAGATCTAGAATTCAGCTTCATCTGGTTGTATTCTTAGATCTAATGCTTCTAGACCTTCACCATACATCTCATTGAATTTCTGTTTTGGTAAAGCAAGCAAGGCAACAAGCTCAAGCTACCAGAATTCAAGCACATACTCCAACTGGTATTTTCTTCGATTCTCCTAATCCTTTGACCTATTGGCTTAGATTTTGTGTTGGTTGAAGTCCTCTCAATAGAGGCATCATGTTTATGCTTTTAATTTTGAAATTCATTGAGTTCATGATGAACACCAGATTTTTCCATCTCTGATTTCTCACACTATAGAGATCTAGAAGGAAAGTGGATGGTATAGGGATGATGTACATCATCCCAGCTTTCTAATGATGTATAGATCGCACGTTTTGATGGAGGTTTGAGTTTCTGCAATTTGGCCGGAATCCTGAAGCTCACCGGAGAAGACGGTGGCTCCGGTGGCTTCATCATCTCCAGTTTGAATCCTGGCCATTGGATCTATTTCCCAGATTTAATCTTAGCCATTGCTTGTTATGACTTTCTATTGTTTCACATGTGCATGCTTTGACTGAGGATCACCATAGGCGCGCGCCTTAGGAGCGTGTGATCTGCCAGCTCAATTAATGAGCTCAGATCCAACGCTCCTCCTTTTTTTGCATTTTATAATTTTTGTTTTTATTTTCTTAAATTCCTTTTATTTCAAAAAATCATATCTCTTTCATTTTTAATCCAAAAATTATGGGACCAATTGCATTATTTCCCAAATAAATTCTAGTTTCTATTTTTTATTTCTAATATTTTTTATTTTTAATATTTTTTATTTCATCATTTGATATTTTTTGTGAATTTTCTCTTTTCTGGTTATTTTTAATTTATTTTAAATAGTTTTTGATATTCAAAAAATACAAAATATTTTCCTAACCTATTTGAATGATGATGTATCTATGAAAAATATTCTCATCAATTTTTAAATTGATTTGAGATTTATTTGAGATTTTAGTTCAATTAGGTTATTTTTATTCATTTTTAATAGATTAAAAATAGTTTCTGACTTTTAAAAATGCTGAAATTTTTTGTCAAACTTTGTTTGACCTTGTTGAACTTAGGATAAATCACTTGGACCTTTCAAGGTTGATTTGAAGTGATTTTGAAGTTTGACCTTTCTTTAATATTTTAATTCAAGTTTATTTTAAATATTAAAAATGCCAAAAATAGTTTATTCATTTCTTGACTTCCAATCTTCATCTCACTTCTGTTTTTGATTGTTTGACCTTGACTTTCAATGTTATTGGTCAACATATGAGGATTGGTACATGATGTTTCATTTAATGCACTTTACTTTTGTCATTTCCATTTCTCTTATTCATCTCCTTCTTCTTCTTCTTCTTCTTCTTTTTCTTGTTTGATCAATGAGTTGAAGGTTGATAAGTTAGCATTGATTAAGGAGATTTAATCTTCCTTGATCCAAATCTAATTCATCTTGATCAATTGATCAAGTGAATGGCTTTGCATTAAGGATAGGTTGTCTTCTAAATCATGCAAAAGGCTTAAACCAATACAAGATCAATTCTCTTCTCCTTTTTGGCATGACAAGTTGTTGGGACTTGGTTCACAAATCAAGACTCCTAACTTGTGTTTGTTGCCTCCATTATTATTGACCGGCCTCAGATAGTTGTGACTTCTACATAAGTCCAATTATGATTGCTTAACATAGCGCTAAATTTTGCCTTATGGCATACTAACCATTAACCACTAACAACTAACTTTTACTTTATGCAATTTACTTTTATGAAATTTACTATTCTTGCACATATTATTCATTTGCTTTTTCCTTTTGCTCATTGGAGCACATGTTTATGCTAATGTCATTTGCCTTTTGCCCACATGGGTTTATAATTGTATATATATCTTTTGTGCTTGTGTTTGTCTGTTTGTTGTGAACCACCTACCAAGAATTGGACAATATGGACTTAGAATTTAGGACCTTACCCAAGCAAAATGGAATTTGAAGAGCAACTAGGCCTCATGCCTTTAGAGTGCTAAAATGTCAAAGAGCAACTAGGCATCCTGCCTTTAGAATGCTTGAAACTTAAGAAAGAACTTTGAAAGGACCATATTCTAAACTCCCTCTTGTCCATTCTTTAATTGTTTATAGAACTTTTTGATGTGTGTTTTCTTGTGCTAAGGGATTCCAACCTTGATATCACTTTAAGGAACCATTCCCATGAGCATCCAAAGTGAGAGATACAAAAGCCATTGGAGGATTCTTAGAAGCATTCATTGCTTGTTTGATTGCTTGAAATATTTGCTTGTGATTGCATTGTTCCAAAGGATGAGAGCTACTTGGATCATCAATATGATCTCAAGAGAGGGACTCCTAATGTGGTTCATTTCTTTCCCTTTCCCTTTTTTCCTTTTGCTTAGGATTTAGCCATTCTTCTTCTTCTTTCCACTCTAACCCAAACCAAAACTTTTGTGCAAACATTTAACATTTGTTTTCAACATTAGAAACCTAAGCCTTATGCTTTTGATCTTCAAACTTTCTTTTCATAACACTTATTTTGAATTGAATCTTTAAGTCAACTTTGACCATTTTTGTATATACTTCTAATTGGTAAATATAACCCATTCAAATGTGCTTTGGTGGTTCCAATGGCCACTTTCTTAAATAAATTCTCCATAACCTTTTAGCTATTAGGTTTGAGTTATCTTTGTGGTAGATGTAATACTCACCTATATCCTTAGTGATGGACAATGAGTCTTCCATGCTTATTATAGAGTTAACCCCTCACTAGCATGTTGAAGCTATCCTCACATGGTGGATTTGTGGTTTGGTTGAGTTTTCTCCCTTGGATAATAAAAGACCTTAAGGCTTTTGGACTAATCAATTCATCAACTCATTTTGAGATTTTTACCCCGAACTACGAGGTTTTGATCCTACTCTTTTTATAAGATGGTACGTAGGCAATGGGTTTATCCATTCAAACACAAAATGTAAATAACTTGTATATTCTCTTCTCATCTCTTCAATCATGTTTGCACAAACATATTTTCACAAAAATACCAACCTTAACAACAAGTGTGAAAAGGGCTCCCTAGGAGTACCTAGGATGTTTTGGGTGCCTAACACCTTCCCATTGCATAACCAACCCCCTTACCCAGATCTCTGTTCCTTTTACTAGTTTTTGTTAAAACTATTAGGTTTTTGTTCGCTTTCTAACCATTCCTTTGGATAAATAGAAGTGAGGTGGCGACTCGACTTGTATGATTTACCTTGGATTTAGTCAATATCTCTAATGGTAACGAATACCCCGCTACAGAAAAGTGGCGACTCTGCTGGGGAAACAATTTGCCTAGTGGGTTTTGCCAGCTTTCCATATTTGTTGTTTTGTATTGTTTGGTGACATATTTCTGTGCAAATTTGGGATTACTGTATTGTATGTAATGATTGAATTGCTTGAATATTAATTCCTTGTGTGCTTGGTGATCTTTGTGAGATGAGTTCTATACCCGGACTCGAGTGCACTTAGGATAGGAGAATGGCATAGTCTTGTTGACTTGTGTGAAGTTATTCCTTAGCAAGTTGACTTGCAAGTCCATTCACTTGGTGGAGGTCATGTTGGGATCAATAATGTCACACAAGTAAGTTGTGGTTAGACATTACTCTTTCCAATATAGACCTTAGAAGCCAAGGACCTTAGTTTAGCAAGCCCATCTTGGCCTATTTTTAGGATGTAGTGCGAAAGTCGTTCAAGTGTAAGATTTGATACGATTGTTACGCGATACTACACTCATAAGAATCTCTCTTGAGAATATTTTTGGAATACGAGTAGTCGTTTCTCCGATAATATCCAAAAGATGGGATGATGACTATGGGAACCTTTTGTAGAACATGTTTGGCAGGTTTAAACCCTAGTACATTCCCTTTGGGTGGTTCTTAACCTAAACTCCATGCTCGTGACTTGCAACAAACCCTTGATTCATGGTTGATCTGGTCATGCACCCTTAATATCAATGGAACTTGGGTGTTGATAAGGTGTAAACCATAATCCACCAAAATGGATGATTGATATTAAGGATGATATGATCCATCCCATGACCTTTGTTTGGTGTGCTTTGCTTGACCCTTGAGTGTGATTGTTGCATTCATGCATTCATGCATTCATGCACCCATTTGCATCCATATCATCAAAATAATAAGAAAATTCTCAAGGAACTTAAAGAGTTTATTTGCAAAACTTTCAGACATGGAAAGACAAAGAAGGAATACAAAGAAGTACAGCTTCAGACAACCGGACCTAAAAGAGCTAAGGAATTTGACATCCTATGTACTAGATCCCTTGGGTTTCAAGGCTCGTTTTGGGAAGCTTCTTCCTCTTCTGACTACTCAGGTGGATGAAGGATTGATGAGCGTATTGGTGCAGTTTTATGATCCCTTGTACCGTTGCTTCACGTTTCCGGACTTTCAGCTTTTGCCTACCCTTGAGGAGTATGCTTCCCTTGTGGGTATACCTATCCTGGATCGGTTGCCGTTCAGTGGCTTGGAGAGTATTCCTACTTCGCAAGAGATAGCAGACATGTTGCACATAGATGAATCTCTGGTTGGTGCTCATATGACTACCAAAGGTGGAATTCAAGGTCTCCCTTCTGAGTTCCTCATTGCTCAAGCTATTGTTAATGGGAAGGCCATGAGTGAGGACGCCTTTGAGGCCATATTTGTACTTCTTATCTATGGGTTAGTGTTGTTCCCCAACATCGACAAGTTTGTGGATGTGAACGCTATTAGGATCTTTTCTACTCTTAATCCCGTTCCGACTCTATTGGGTGATACTTATTTCTCTTTGCATATGAGGAATGTAAAGGGTGGTGGTGCCATTGTGTGCTGTTTGCCTCTATTGTATAAGTCGTTTATTTCTCACTTACCTCAGACGGTCGCTTTCAAGGAGAACAAGGGATGTCTACGGTGGTCCACGAGACTCATGTCTCTCACTAATGATGATATCTCTTGGTATAACCGTGTGTATGATGGTGTGCAGATTATCGACTCTTGTGGTGAATTCTCCAATGTACCTCTTCTTGGTACATGTGGTGGGATTAACTACAACCCTGTTTTGGCACGTCGTCAGCTTGGGTTCCCCCTAAAGGATAAACCTAATAACATTCTGTTAGAGGGTGTATTCTTTCAGGAGGGTAAAGATCCCCAAGGCTTGAAAGCTAGGATGGTCCGCGCTTGGCGCAAGATTCATAAGAAAGGAAGGAAGGAGTTGGGTCCTAAGAATTGCATCGCTTTGGAGCCTTACACTGCTTGGGTAAGGAAGAGAGCATGTGAGTATCTCATGCCTTACGAGTATCCAAGACCTACACCTATGGTTGTGGCTGGGCTTTCAACCCTCCCTAATCAAGGAGTAGAGTAGTTGAGAGACGAAGACCTATCACGTGCCTGGATCCGTGAACGTGACGATTTGCTTCAGCAGATTAAGGAGAAGGACGCTTTGATAGAGTTCCTTGAGCATCAGGTTATTGATGATCCTAATGATGCATGGACTTCTCTACTTCCTTAATCTTCCCGATTTTGGAAGAGGAAGTACGATCGACTCGCCAAAGAGAAGGCGGATATGGAGCCAGCTTATGAGGAGGAAGTAAAGAGGCTTCGTGCATCTTATCTTCCGGTGTCCCGACCTTTAGATTATTGTCTCTAGGGATCCATAGGATGATTATTTTCCTTTTCTCTTGTACATGATTGACAATGCTGTACTTCTTTTCCCTGATATTATTTTATGAGATATTTCTATATGCGATAAATGTTAAATGATTCCAAAATTTGCAAATAAAACTCTAAAGTTCCTTCGAAATATAAAAATAAATCATGTGCACAAGCATTGCATGCATCATGAGCATAAGCAGGTTTTGTTTCCGGTCCCTTGTCCTGTGGTCTAATTATGTGCTCTTCATTTATTTTGAAGACAAGCTGACTCACCGGTACTACACTAGAGCCAACACTTTAAGACTGATGGATCATCTAGAGCAAGAGAACCGAGAACTCAAAGAGGAAGTAGCCAGATTGACTTCCCTGATGGAGTCATTCATGGCCGCCCAGAGCCAGTCTTATCCGACAACTTCAACTCCTCCCCAGAGGACAGTTATCTCAGAGATCGTCTCTTCAACTATGCCTGCTGCCAGTACACACTTTGCTCCGACAGCCATGCCAACCGGGTTTCCGTGGGGAATGCCTCCCAACTTTAGGCCCGAGGGTCCTGCCCCCACCTTTGCTTCTCTGCCGGCATCTAGCCCGGTCCTTGCTGTTCCTCCTCCTATTATGCATACTCTTCCCAGGGTAGACGACACCATCTATCATTCTGAGCCATCTGAGGGCCCAGATGTCTATAAAAAGATGGACGCTATGAATGATCAATTTCTTGAGCTTCGCAAGGAATTGAAAACTCTTAGAGGAAAGGATCTTTTTGGCATGTCTGCTGCCGATCTCTGCTTAGTTCCAAACGTGAAGATTCCTGTGAAATTCAAGGTCCCTGACTTTGAAAAGTACAAGGGAAATACTTGCCCTCTCAGCCACCTGATCATGTATGCCAGGAAGATGTCTACTCAGACTGACAATGACCAACTGCTCATCCACTACTTTCAGGACAATCTGTCCGGTGCCGCTCTGCGTTGGTATATGGGTTTAGACAGTATGAACATCTGATCCTTCAACGACCTTGGCGAGGCCTTCGTCAAGCAATACAAATACAATGTGGGTATGGCTTCCGATAGGGATCAATTGAGAGCCATGTCCCAAAAGGACAAGGAAACATTTAAAGAATACGCCCAGAGGTGGCGAGAGGTGGCAGCACAGATCGTGCCTCCGCTAGAATAGAAGGAAATGACCAAGATCTTTCTGAAGACCTTGAGTTCATTCTATTATGAGCGGATGATTGCTAGCGCTCCTTCTGACTTCACCGAAATGGTGAATATGGGGATGCGTCTAGAAGAAGGGGTTAGAGAAGGACGTCTAACCAGAGAAGAAGGCTCTTCTACCAAACGTTATGGGGCGTTTGCAAAGAAGAAAGATGGAGAGGCACATGCTGTGACCTCCCATGTGAAACCAAGAAGACCCTCTGTGAAGAGGAAGACTGTGCGTCCCGCCAGTAACCAGCACCAGGTGGCTCATATAGCACCTGTTTTCAGAGACAATCAACAGTATTAGTATCACAACAACCATCAGCAACCACCTCAGCAATATCAGTAACAACAGCACCGTCCGCAACAGCAGGCCTACCAGCCTCGAAACAGTAATCAAACCAGCACGAGTTACGAGAGGAAAAAGGTCACCTTTGATCCTATTCCAATGACGTACGCAGAATTATATCCCTCTTTGATAGAGAGGAAGCTGATTACTCCGAGAGACCCGCCGGCTATACCTACTAACCCCCAATGATGGTATAAGCCCGAATTACATTGTGTTTATCATTCTGGTGCTCCCGGCCACGACGTGGAGAATTGCTACCCTTTGAAGACCAAGGTTCAAGACCTTGTGAGGTGTGGTATTTTGTGTTTCGAGGACGTAGATCCTAACTTGAAGAAGAACCCATTGCCCGAGCATGGGAAATCTGTTAACATGGTCCAGGGCTGCCCTGGCAAATACAAGGTCAAATATGTCAGTCATATTCAACAGTCTTTGGTCTAGATGCATCGTTTACTATGTGATTACAGTCACTATGAGCACGACCATGATAGATGCCGAATCTGCTCTGTTAACCGATTGGGTTGTCGCCAGGTGCGTAAAGATCTTCAGGAAATGCTGGATGAAGGAGTTATTGAGATTCTTCAGAATAGGAATGTTGACGAGGATGAGCCTGAGGTCAATGTAATCTCCCCAGTATTTTGGATACCCGAACCTGTTATCATTAAGTACGATGGTAGCAAGCAGAGGGTTTCTCCTTCTCTGATTATTAAACCTGCCGGTCCTGTGCCATACTCATTTGAAAAAGTAATTCCCTTTCGTTATAACGCTGTTGCTGTTGAAGATGGGAAAGAGGTGTCTTTACCATCCTCCTCTGTTGTTAATATCGCAGATGTAAGTGGTTTGACACGTAGTGGTCGTGTGTTTTCAGCACCACCAAAGCCTCAAGCTAATGCTGATTTTATTGAACGCCCGATTGGGGCTGCTGTGAGACCTCCGAATCCGGCACTTGCTGTTAATCCCTCCTTTGTACTAAAAGCTCCTACTTCTGTTGGCCCTAGTGGCAATGAGAAAGAAGACTGTGATGAGATGCTGAGGCTCATCAAAAAGAGTGAGTACAACGTTGTAGACCAGCTTCTACAAACGCCATCCAAGATATCTGTGTTATCATTGCTTCTGAATTCAGAACCACATAGAGAGGCTCTGCAGAAAGTTTTGGATGTGGCATATGTAGATCATGATGTCACAATAGAGCAATTCGATAGCATTGTTGCAAACATTATCGCTTGTAACAATTTGAGTTTCTGTGACTCTGATCTCCCTGAGGAGGGAAGAGACCACAACTTGGCATTACACATCTCCATGAATTGCAAAGACGACACCATGTCCAATGTGCTGGTGGACACTGGGTCATCCCTGAATGTATTGCCAAAAACCACTCTTTCAAAACTGTCATATCAAGGGCCTCCCATGAGGCAGAGTGGAGTAGTTATGAAAGCTTTCGATGGGTCTCGAAAGACTGTGATTGGGGAAGTTGATCTCCCAATCAAGATTGGACCAAGTGATTTCCAAATTCCCTTCCAGGTTATGGACATTCACCCATCGTACAGCTGTCTCTTAGGCAAACCATTGATTCACGAGGCTGGCGCCGTGACATCCACCCTACACCAGAAGCTGAAATTCGTGAAGAATAAGAAACTGGTGGTGGTAGGGGGAGAAAACGCTCTCCTGGTTAGCCATTTGTCTTCTTTCTCATACATAGATGCTGAGGATGAAGTTGGAACTCCTTTCCAAGATTTATCTATAGTTGAGCCTATTGAGAAAATAACTCCTTCATTTGCTTCCTACAAAGATGCAAAGTTGGCCATCGAGTGTGGTGCAACTGCTGGTTTAGGAAAAATGATTGAGTTGGAAGACAATAAGTCCCGGGCTGGCATAGGCTTTTCTTCTAGGGTCTTCAACGCGCAAGGGCTATTCAAGAGTGGAGGTTTCATCCACACCAATCAGGATGAAAAAGCTGCTGCTGTCTTGGAGGAGGATGCAGAGGATTCCGCCAATTTCATCATCCCTAGAGGGATCTGCAACAATTGGGTTGCTGTGGATATTCCTACAGTTATCCACAAGTCAACGTAATGATCACTTTGTTTAAAAACCCTTCTCCCATGCCAAAAGGAGGAGTGATGACATTGTTGGCAACATAAATACAATGATATTTTCATTCAATAAATTCATGTTAAATGTTTATTTTTCCAAATTATTTTCCCTTTTTGCTTTTTTGCATGAAATTGGTGATCACATAAAACCCTAAAAATAGAATAAAATTAATCTTTTCATCTACATAATGATTTGCCTTGTTTGAATTCTAAAGCTTTTCATATCCAAAACCATTATGCAGGTTGATTTCTAGACCCATTGAACATAATGACCCAACACAATCTCCCAATTTTGAATTCCCTGTATTTGAGGCAGAGGAAGATGATGTTGAAGAGATTCCCGATGAGATTACCCGTCTACTTGAGCATGAAGAGAACATCATTCAGCCGCATCTTGAGAATCTGGAAACAGTCAACTTGGGGTCTGAGGATTGTGTGCGAGAAGTGAAGATTGGGGCACTCTTGGAAGAATCTGTTAAGAAGAGGTTGATTGAATTGCTACGAGAATATGTTGATGTCTTTGCCTAGTCATATGAAGACATGCCTGGTCTAGATACTGATACTGTGCAACTTTTCCTGCCTTTAAAGCCTGAGTGCATGCCTGTGAAGGAGAAGCTCGGAAGAACTCATCCTGATATGGCAGTGAAGATCAAAGAGGAAGTTCAGAAGCAAATTGATGCGGGGTTTCTGGTGACTTCTACGTATCCTTAATGGGTGGCCAATATTGTGCCCGTGCCTAAGATAGATGGAAAAGTCCGGATGTGCGTGGACTATAGAGACTTGAATAAAGCTAGTCCGAAAGATGATTTCCCTCTACCACATATTGATATGTTGGTAGATAATACAATTAAATTCAAAGTCTTCTCATTTATGGATGGATTTTCCGGATATAATCAGATTAAGATGGCACCCAAGGATATGGAGAAGACAACATTCATCATACATTGGGGAACATTCTGTTATCGAGTGATGCCCTTCGGTTTGAAGAACGCCGGAGCCACGTATCAACGAGCTATGACTACCTTGTTTCATGATATGATGCACAAGGAGATTGAGGTATATGTTGATGATATGATTGCTAAGTCAAGAACGGAAGTTGAACATGTAGAGCACCTGTTGAAGCTTTTTCAGCGTTTGAGGAAGTATAAGCTTCGTCTGAATCCCAACAAGTGTACATTTGGAGTCCGTTCTGGCAAGTTATTGGGCTTTATTATCAGTGAAAGAGGTATTGAAGTTGATCCTGCAAAGGTCAAAGCAATACAAGAGATGCCTGCGCCTAAAACTAAGAAGCAAGTCCGAGGTTTTCTTGGTCGCTTGAATTACATTTCCAGATTCATATCCCACATGACTGCCACATGTGCGCCGATATTCAAGCTCCTCCGGAAAGATCGGTCTCATGATTGGACCGAGGATTTCCAGAAAGCCTTCTACAATATTAAAGAGTATCTGTCTGAGCCTCCGATCCTGTCTCCGCCTGTGGAAGGAAGACCATTGATTATGTACCTGACTGTTCTTGAAGATTCAATGAGTTGTGTCCTTGGCCAGCAAGATGAATCAGGAAAGAAAGAATATGCTATCTATTACTTGAGTAAGAAGTTTACTGATTGTGAGTCTCGATACTCAATGCTTGAGAAGACATGTTGTGCTTTGGCTTGGGCCGCTAAGCGCTTACGCCGATATATGTTAAATCATACGACTCGGTTGATATCCAGAATGGATCCAATCAAGTATATATTTGAGAAGCCTGCTTTAACTGGGAGGATTGCCCATTGGCAGATGTTGTTGTCTGAGTATGATATTGAGTATCGAGCTCAAAAAGTTATCTCAGGTAGTATCTTGGCTGACCACTTGGCACACCAGCCGATCGAAGATTATCAGTCCGTTCAGTATGACTTCCCGGATGAGGAAATTTTGTATTTGAAAATGAAAGATTGCGATGAACCTACACTCGATGAAGGGCCAGAACCTGGTTCCAGATGGAGTATGGTATTTGATGGCGCTGTAAATCAGTATGGAAATGGTATTGGGGCAGTAATCATTACTCCTCAGGGCACACACATTCCTTTTACAGCAAGGCTAACTTTCAAATGCACGAATAATATGGCTGAGTACGAGGCCTGTATTATGGGATTAGAGGAATGCATTGACCTCAGGATCAAGCATCTTGATGTTTATGGTGATTCGGCCCTTGTTATTAATCAGATTAAGGGTGAATGGGAAACGAATCAGCCTGGTCTCATTCCCTACAGAGATTATGCAAGGAGGATTTCAACGTTCTTTACTGAGGTTGACTTTCACTATATTCCTCGAGATGAGAATCGGATGGCAGATGCTCTTGCTACGCTTGCTTCAATGATTGTGGTTAAATTGTGGAATGAAGTTCCCAATATCACTGTGATACGCTTGGATAGACCAGCTCATGTATTTGCGGTTGAGGAAGTAAAAGATGATAAGCCATGGTATTATGATATCAAGTGTTTTCTTCAGAGCCAGATTTACCCACCTGGGGCATCTGCGAAAGATAGAAAGACTTTGAGGAGATTATCAGGCAGTTTCTACCTCAATGGCGAAGTGCTTTACAAGAGAAATTTTGACATGGTTCTGCTCAGATGCGTGGATAGACAAGAAGCAGGCCTGTTGATGACTGAAGTTCATGAAGGTTCATTTGGTACTCATTCCAATGGACATGCCATGGCTAGAAAGATGTTGAGAGCAGGCTACTATTGGTTGACAATGGAGTCTGACTGCTGCAAGTATGTGAAGAAATGCCATAAGTGTCAGATTTATGCAGATAAGATCCATATTCCCCCGACACTTCTGAATATGATTTCATCACCGTGGCCTTTCTCTATGTGGGGAATTAACATGATTGGCATGATTGAGCCGAAAGCGTCCAATGGACACAGATTTATTCTCGTAGCAATTGATTACTTCACCAAGTGGGTTGAAGCGGCGTCATACGCAAATGTGACCAGGCAGGTGGTCATAAAGTTTATCAAGAATTAACTCATATGCCGGTATGGTGTGCTAGATAAGATCATTACTGATAATGGATCTAACTTGAACAACAAGATGATGAAAGAGTTGTGTAGTGAGTTCAAGATAGCACATCATAATTCTTCTCCTTACAGACCCAAGATGAATGGGGCTGTTGAAGCTGCTAACAAGAATATCAAGAAAATTATCCAAAAGATGGTTGTCACGTACAAAGATTGGCATGAGATGCTGCCATTTGCTTTGCACGGATATCATACATCTGTCCGTACTTCAACAGGGGCAACCCCTTTCTCTCTTGTTTATGGCATGGAAGCTGTACTCCCAGTGGAGGTGGAGATCTCGTCAATGAGAGTCTTGATGGAAGCCAAGTTGATTGATGTTGAATGGGTTCAAGGTCGTTATGACCAGTTGAATCTGATTGAAGAGAAGAGATTGACTGCCATGTGCCATGGTCAATTATATCAGCAGAGAATGAAGAAAGCTTTTGATAAGAAGGTCAAGCCTCGTGTGTTCCGAGAAGGTGACCTTGTGCTCAAGAAAGTCTTATCTTTCGCGCCCGATTCCAGGGGCAAGTGGACTGCAAACTATGAAGGTCCATATGTTGTTAAGAGAGCCTTTGCAGGCGGTGCTTTGATGCTTACAACTGTGGATGGGGAGGATTTCACTCGTCCTGTGAATTGAGATGCAGTCAAGAAATACTTCGCCTAAAAAATAAAACAAATAGCTCGCTAAGCTGAAAACCTGAAAGGGCGGCTTAGGCAAAAAATGAGCGTCTTGTTGGATTGAAAACCCGAAAGGGCGGTCCAGGAAAAAGTTAGAGACATAAAAAATATATATATCCCGCTAGATTGAGTACCTCATCCTGGGGCAATCTAGGCAAAAATTAGGGACTTGGCAAGTAACTGCAGCCTGACAAGACTTTGTTCTATAACTGTCATCCGTCAGAGATGCTTGCTCAGTCATCATCAACTGAAGCTTCAAATACATCGGATTCGGAATTGGTGGAGAAATGGTCATTATGTTCAATGTAGCCCTTTTCCAATATATATCACCAATTTCAAATTTGTAAAGATCTATGGAGTCTTGCCATTTGCAGACTACCATTCCATCAAATAAATTTGAGCCTTTATCCAATTATTGGCACTCTTATTTGTTTCTATTCAACAAATGTTTTGCATGTTGTAGTTGAGAAAATATCATTGTTATAAACAAACAAAGTTTTCATAAATTATTTTTAAAAAAACAAAGTGAACATTCACAAAGACGAAAGGATACTTAAGAGATCCTCAGTGCTCTCCCAACGGTGGTATGATCTCCAACAGGGTAAGACATTTGTTCATATTCCTGGCATAACTGTATCCTCTTCCCCCAAAATATTGTTGTGGTTTATCCTACCAAGTGGAGTGCTGGTTGAGGATTATTCACCTCTCTTCCCTTCAGCAGAGCAATGATCTTTCCTCCTCAGCAGATGTATCCTCTCTGGAAGATTCGATTTTTGGTGGTTGGTCCCCAGAATCCCTTTATCCCTCGGATGGATTCTCCAATAGAGTTGCTTATGTGGCAGATTCTATTTGTGCACTAAACTCTTTTCCCCAACTGGGACCAATGATTCATCCCCTACAGAGATATTGTTGTTTCCTGGTATCTCTGATCCCTGGCAGATTGAATACTCTCTGGTGATCCTGGCTTTCTCTCTTGAGATGTAGTACCAGGTGGTTGATTCCTGGATCCGTTTGTGTTAGATATGTCTATTTGTCAGCATTCATCATACATAAAGCACGCATATACATGCATAATTATAACATTCAGATATTCATGTTGCATTCTTTGCCATATATCGTTGTTTGTTATCCCCTGCTATGTGGTGATACATATCCCCTCAAGCAGGTGCATGTGTCTGATCTCTCCATATAGAGTCAGCCCATAGGCAGAAAGCGTCTATCCTTTCTTCCATATTCCCCACCGAGATATATCCTCGTGGATGATGTTTGTTTATGTTCCTTCCCAACACATATATTGGGATGGGTACCCCTATTGAGTTATATCCTCACTAGGACAAGTCTTGATTCGGTGTGCCTCTTTGGTTTGACCCTAAATTGGTTTCTTGTGACTGTTTCCTTTGCTTCCTTGTGGTATAAATGAATAATTACTCAATAATTAGTAATCATTCATATTATCCCCGGCAGAGTCTGTGGTTTTCTACCCTTATACCGGTAGCTGTAAACCCTACTCTCTTTCCTCTGCAAAGTTAATCTTTTTTGTTCATCGTAATCAATGACGATTACTTTTCCGTAGTTTCCTACCCAGTATCCGGTAGGTGTAATCCCCTCCTTGGTGGTTATCTTCATCCAATATTCGGTGTCGATATTCCCTCTTTTGTTTGGATAATTGCTTTGATCACGCAACTTATCCCCAACAAGTCATCTTTCGTCTACCCTATTGTTGTTGGTAACGATTGTTTCTCTCCTGAATTGGTCATCATTATATACCTAGTTTCGATATCCCGATACCTTTTCTTTTCGGTCGATTTATCCTTTATTAACCCAGTAACCGGTTGTGGATAATCTTCCATGCGATTATATTATCTACATTTTGACGGTAATAGATAGTATATCTCATGCACTCTTTGGTCAAAGCCTTTTGTTCTTCCCCAGTAGAGTAAGATTCGTATCCCTTTTGCGGAATCGAATATCCATCCTATAATCGAGTTTGCTTTTAGCCCTCTTTTGGATGATGAGTGTCTTGGAAATATTCCCCAATTCACGCCTTGGTTGGTCACCTATTATATGCCCAGTAACCGGCATCCCTGGTGTTCCTTCCTTTCTGCTCCCTATTATGACTTTTATCCCCTGTGGAGTCAGATTTCCCTGAGTTGAAATATACCTTTTTAGGTCTTCCTCAGATGTTTTGGAGTTTTGATATCTCTCACCCTTATACCGGTCTTAGATATTCATTTCTTCCCGAGCATGTTGTATCTCTCGCCCTTATACCGGTTTTCAGATCACATGTCTCTTTGAGCTTGCTACCCAATAACCGGTAACACCTCATCTCGCTGCTTCCCCAGGAGAGTCTTTTCAGACATCTCCAGCGAAGTATCCGTTGTGGATCATTTTTGCTGTATTGGCATATTCCCCAATACGAGCATTTTCATGTCATCCCGAGTCTTTCCATTGGTTTATCCCCTATGGAATTCTGCTCCCCAAGCTTTGAGTCGTGCCCTACTCACGCATTTCTTTCTTATCCCCATAAGAGTTCCCAGGTTTTTGACCCATGGAATGTATCACTCATGTGAATTGTCGGTGTCTCCTGATTTTCCTTACTCCTTTATGGACACATATCCCCACAAAATATTATCCTTTTACATACATACATTTGCATCATGAGGTCTCTTAGGGACCAAAATTCGTCTCTTTGTTATTATTTAAGCCCATTCTACCTCGTCGAGACGAAGATTTTAACCTTCCCTTCTCCGGCTAGAATGACCTTAAATAGGGGCATCTGTAAGACCCCAATTTTGTCCCTAAGATCCCTCATAGCATCATAACATTGCATTGCATAGCCTCAAGGATCATAAGCATCTTGGTCCCTTGCCTTTGGGTGGTGTCATACCCCAAAATTTTCCCGTTAAGTTTTCAAGGCACTTTCAAGGCATTCTAACTCATTTTTCAAGACATTGATCTTAAAGGAACAAAGACCCAGCTCACAGGTGGCCAAATCCAGAAAATGACTCAAACTGGCATGCTCGCTAGGCGAGCAAATCCTTCGCCTAGCGAACTCTTCGCTGCACCACTCGCCTAGCGAAGCTTGCGAATACCAGAAATTTTGGGCTTCATTCTGAGCCCATCAGGTCACAAAAACTATTATAAATACCAAGACCTCATTCAGAATAAAGGGGGAACGGGGACAGACACAAGAAGAACCAAAAAACACACAGAGAGCGAACCCTGGAGGCTAACCAAGAGAATTCAGAGCAACCCTAAAGGAAACCCTGAAGGAAACTCATCTGCACAAAGGTTACCTCCGCCCAACTCAATCAGGCACCAACCCTAAGAGTGATCTGCCAATTCAACGGTGCAATTCAATTGCAAATAGGTTTGCACTACCACTACCGCTTTATGTTCCCAATTTACATGTGGCATTATGATTGAATTTATAAATGTATCTTAGGTTTTGCATATGGATTTAAGTATGCATGAATGTCTTGAATGTTTAACCATGTAATTTCTGTAATGGATGCCATAGGGTTTGGAGTCTTCTGAAATCATACTATTATTAAACCCAGAACCCGCAGCCGTTCGCTAGCACATCGCTAAGCGAACATGTAGCGAATGTTCGCCAATCCTTCGCTAGGCGAGGCAGTAGCGAACATGACAGTCGCTGATTTTTTTTCTGTTCTGTTCTGTGCTTATCTGACATGTTCTATTATAACTGTGTATCATTTGCCTGACATTATTACTGCTGCGATCCCTTTTTACGGTGCAACTATTGATTGCACCCCATTTGGTATTCTGACCTGTTTGCTGAATTTTTGTGAGGGCCTATATACTCCCGAAGAAGGTAGCTTGCTAGGTATTCCACTTTATTTGTGGGATACCCTTGTGGAGATTCATTCTAATTACCTAACTGATTACAAATGTTGCCTTGGAATACATGATCTTAGCCCTCTCTTTGTTGCCTTACGGTATTACGATCATGTCCCGCGAACGTGGGGATACACTTAGCAAAGACCCTTCGATTAAATCATCATGTCCCTATAAGATAAATCATAGTCCCTCGGATGTTGCCTTCGAATATATGAGTTTGTCCCTCGATGGCCCGTCGTTGTAGCCTACGGTTAAATGATGATCGTCCCTTCGAATGCTAAGGTATCCTTACAAATGTTGCCTTCAATGACCAATCGATGACCCTACGATGTCCCTTTACATCCAAAGGATAAGACTACTTACTTCTCAATAGTAAGGACAGTTTTACCCTCATAAGGATAGGAAATACCTATAAAGACCTCGGGTAGGTATAACTCTTAAATGCTTATTCACAACTTAAAATACTTTTCACACCTCACACTTTGCAAAACCTCTAATAGAAAATCACCACTTGGTATACATTCGTACTAGAATCATTGCCGAGTTATATTTTTCTAAACACCTTTCAAAACCAAACAAGATAAACACTTTGTATACATTCGTACAAGAATCATTACAAAGTTAAACTCTCTTTTTCAAAACATTTTCGAAGCATTTCTCAAACACTTTTTCAAACAAGGAAAACATAAGTGATTAAGCAATTAAGAGCCCATGGATAACCATGGATACAAAGGGTGCTAACACCTTCCCTTTGTATAATGTACCTCCCGAACCCAAAATCTAATCAAGGTCTTTCCTGTTCTTTTCCGCCTTTCCTTATTGGATAAAAGAAAAGTCGGTGGCGACTCTTGCTATCCGCGACATTTCCTTTCCAAAGCAAAACACCACAAAGTCAGTTCACCGTATGACTGAACTGGCGACTCTGTTGGGGACCAAAAAGAGAGGTTACCTTAAAAAACAAGATCACTTATGTATTCGAATTGTCTGATTTACTTTTAAGGGATTGCTTGGGTATTATATGCTTGAGTGAAAGATCCTACACCCGGATCTAGTGTACCTTAGGTAAGTAGCAAGAGATCATCGCGACTATCCGGCGTATACTGGAATGGTTAAAATGATGGCTACGGTTAATGTGACACTTTGGATGTCCTGATGTTCCTCATGTTTACTTGAGGAAAAATTTGGCGTCCGCGTGGTGTCATCAAAGCATTAACCAGACCTTTAGAACCCTAATTGACTCATCCTAGCCATTAGAAAGTAGTGAGATAACTGACTTTGGTTCCGACTGGGGTTGGTTGATACTCGATACTACACTCTTTGAGATTGGACTTTAGGGAAATTTTGGTCAACCGCTAGGTGTTGCACTGAAGTGGACTTAAGGAAAGGTCAATGATTTGAGATCCTTCTAGAACCCGATTACTATTCTAGGACAGGTGGAACCAACCAAACTTCAGTGGGGAGGGTACTTACCTATGGAACTCATGCAAGCCTTAAAACCTAGGAATGATTGCGGTGTGACTTGTTTGTGTTTGTTACATCATGACATCATAACATCATAACATCATAACATCATGACATAATAACATCATGACATAATAACATCATGACATCATGGCATTGTACTAACCATTTCAAGGACTTAGGGATTTAACTTTGCTCTGTTTTGCAAAGGCTATGGCTTCCAGGAAGACCATCCAGATCGATTTTGTAGCAATCTCTCCTCAACTCAAGGATTTAGTGTCAGAATTTCCCGATCAGGCTCAGTTCATCAAGAAACATGGTTCTCTCCTCAATTTAGTTACCACCGGTTTCAAAGAAGATATGATGAGAGTTCTATTCCAGTTCTTCGATCCTAAACATCATTGCTTCACCTTCCCAGATTATCAGTTGGTACCCACATTAGAAGAATTTTCCAGGCTGCTTGGGATACCTATCCTTGATCAAACACCTTTCAGTGGTTTAGAAAAGATTCCGAAGTCTGAAGAAGTTGCCGCGGCTTTACACATGACAAAGTCCGACATTGAAACTAATTGGGTAACAAGAAGTGGAGTTAAGGGTTTACTTGCCAAGTTTCTGATAAATAAGGCCCGAGAATTCCTAAAAGTTATGAATGTCCATGCTTTCGAAGATGTTCTAGAACTACTAATCTATGGTTTGGTGCTATTTCCTAACCCGGATCAATTCATAGACATGAATGCTGTTAAGATATTTCTCACTCATAACCCTGTGCCCACCTTGCTTGGAGACATTTTGCATTCCCTTCACACTAGTACTATGAAAAGGCAAGGGACTCTCGTGTGCTGCGTACCTTTATTATCTAGGTGGTTTATTTCGCACCTTCCTCAATTAGTCTTGAAGAATGAGCAAAATTTGAAATGGTCTCAAAGGATAATGTCGCTCTCCCATTCAGACATCCATTGGTGTCCCCAACCCAAAGAAAATGTTATCATCATTGACCGTTGTGGAGAATTCTCTAACGTACCACTCCTGGGGATAAGAGGAGGTATTACTTATAACCCAGCTTTAGCCCTACGTCAGCTTGGTTATGCTCGAAGAGATGGTCCACATGAAATAATTATCCAAGGCACGGTGTTTGACTATGACAACGACTCTCAAGGTCTCCGTCAAAGGTTTGTACGAGCTTAGGGCATGGTGAAAAGAAGTACTTTAGGACAGAAAAACTCTATTCCTATGGAACCTTATCTCAGATGGGTACGCGCCAGAGCTCGTGAACTTGTCATGCCATATCTTGCAGTCGGACCGCTGATTGTTGAACCAGAAGTTGAAGGAGGTACTCCGCAGATCATTCCTTATCCAGATATGCCTACCAATGTTGAAGAATTGAGGAAATCTTGGATCCAGTTGAGAGAGGAAAGGGATGCTTTTGAAGCCCAGTTCTGTGCTGAAAGGAAGAAAGTGTTAGAGCTCACCAGCCAACTTAATGAGGAACGAAGACTCAATGCATATCTTCGCCCAAAAAGAAGCCGTCCCTGGGAGACTTGAGCTTTCATTGTATTTTTATTATTTCTTGTAATGAACATTGATTAAAAATTATTAATAAAATTTCCTTTCTTGGTGGTTTACGCAAAGTTAAATTCCAAGAGTCCTTGAAAACATTTCATACATTGCATAGCATAACATAACATTGCATAACAGGTACTCTAAAAGATCAATGTTCTCACGGTCTTCCTATTGCAAACAGAAAGATGGCTCTCGAACAAACTGTCAAAGATCTCCAGGCTCAAAATGCTCAATTCCAGGAGATGATCTTGAACTTATCCAAGGGGAAGGAGGAGCTGAAGGCTCTCTTGCTCGAGAAGATGAAAGACAAGAAAGCTGTGAGTTACATTAACCCAGGAAGAAGGCTTAAAGGACAGGCTGCAGGAGTCAAGATTAGAATTCCGAAGGATCAAGAAGATGGGACAGAAAATGATTCGGAAGATGAGAATGCTGATCCTTTCAACCATGAGGATGACGATGAAGATTATGAAAATGAACAGTACTCTCCGAAAGATGATAAGTATAAGTTGCTGGAAGAACGTATGCTAGCTTTGGAGGGTCAGAAGGCGCCCGATCTGGATTTCGAAAGCTTAGGTCTGGTCTCTGATGTGGTCATTCCTCGCAAATTCAAGGTCCCCGCTTTCACTAAATATGATGGTGCGTCTTGTCCTCAGATGCATCTGAGAGCTTATGTGAGAAAGATTCAGCCGTATACCACTGATAGGAAGCTATGGATCCATTTCTTCCAAGGGAGTCTGTCTGGCACAAAGTTAGAGTGGTATTAGCAGCTTGAGAGCTCTAACATCTGCACCTGGACTGATTTAGCGACAGCTTTCTACAAGCACTACCAGTATAATTCTGAATTGGCGCCTACTCGGCTACAGTTGCAGAATATGACTATGGGATCTAAAGAAAGTTTCAAAGAATATGCTCAAAAATGGAGAGATTTGGCTGGCAGAGTCAAACCCCCTATGACTGATCGAGAATTAATGGACATGTTTATGGGTACACTGACTGGCCCATTCTACAGCCATCTACTGGGAAGTTCTTCATCGGGTTTCACTGAACTTATATTGACAGGTGAACGTGTTGAAAGCGGCATTCGAAGTGGAAAGATACAGGCGGCTACCTCTGCAAGCACCAAAAAGTCCCATCAGGGAAAGAATGAATCAAATGCTGTCTACGGTCAAAGGGATCATAACAAGAAAAATCGTGACCATGCTGTTGGAGCAGTTACGATTTCAGCACCGCCATCTCAAAACTTCCGTCACAGACAAGACAGGCCAAGAAGACAGTTTAAAAAGATCAATATGACTTTAGCGCAAGCACTGCAGGGTATGCTAAAAGCAAATTTAATTACCCTCAGAGATCCTCCTGCAAATCCCAACACTACTTCTCCTCGTTATAATCCCAATGCCAGATGTGCATATCACTCCGATAGCCCCGGGCATGATACAAACGATTGCTGGTTGTTGAAGAATAAGATTCAGGATATGATCGACGCTGGAGAAATTGAATTTGATCCTCCGGAGACTCCTAATGTCATCACTGCTCCTATGCCTAATCATGACAAGCCTGTTAATGCTGTGGATGACGATTCTCACATTTCTAATGTAGCTGACTTAGGATCTCCTCTCCTGATCATCAAGAAGAGTTTATTGCAAGCTGGTGTATTTCCAGGTTGTGCTGAAAATTGCGATCTTTGTATACTCCGACCCCATGATTGTTTGAAATTGAGGAATGGTATGCAACGGCTGATGGACGATCGTACAATTCTCTTTGAATAGATTCCTAAGGTGGAAAACCCTGTTGAAGAAATATTTGTGATTGTTAGGTCCAAAGTTCCAATGAAGATTACCGCTACTAGAGTACCTGTGAAGATTACTGCTGAGCCCAAGGTGGCTCCCCTAATCATTACTGCACCTGGCCCAGTACCGTATTCCTCAAGCAAAGCCATTCCGTGGAATTATGGAGGTGATGTTTACATCCATGGCATAAAGCAAGTTGATAATTCTGCTAATCCTAATGACATTGTTGGGACTAGTAAAATTACTCGAAGTGGAAGGATCTTCTCTCCAGAAATCTCACCTCCCGCCCCTGAAACTCGAGGAAAGGAACCAGTAATCAATCCTTCGCAGTCAGAGACACCAGTCGAAAATACTATTGAAGATGTCGCCAAGCGGGAGATGGAAGAAATGTTGAAAATCATCCGTAAGAGTGATTTTGATGTGGTAGAACAGTTGGGGCATACTCCGTCTAAGATCTCGATGTTATCCTTGTTATCTTCTGAATCTCATGCCAATGCGTTGATAAAATTCTTGAAGACTGCTCATGTACCTCAGGAGACCTCCGTCGATCAGTTCGAAAACTATGTTGCTAACTTGGCTGTTGACAATGGCCTAGGCTTTTTCGATGCTGACCTGACACCAGCAGGAAAGAATCACAATAAAGCTCTGCATATCTCCATTGAGTGTGAGGGGATCACCTTATCTCACGTATTGATCGACAATGGCTCTTCTTTGAATGTGCTACCGACAGCTGTGCTCGATAAACTTGACTGTAAAAGCATTGAACTGAAACCTAGTGACGTTGTGGTACGTGCTTACGATGGTGCGAAGAGTGTTGTCCATGGTGAAGTAGTTCTCCCTATCAAGATAGGACCTCAAGTCTTCAACACTACCTTTCACGTAATGAACATTCGTCCTGCCTATTCCTGCTTGCTGGGACGCCCTTGGATTCATGGGGCAAGTGCGGTAGCTTCGTCTCTCCATCAAAAGCTGAGGTATCCGATAGAGGGCAAGATTGTCACTGTGTGTGGAGAAGAAGAGTATATTGTCAGTAGTGTGCAGGCCTTCAGATACGTCGAGATGGATGGTGAATTCTTTGAGACTCCCTCTCAGGCATTTGAAATGGTTCCTCCGACCAGTCTTGTCCTTAAGCCAACTTCCCATGTGCCCAAGGTTATTCGGGTTCCTCCTACTATGATTTCTCTGAAAGATGCTCAAGCCGTGGTTGGAAATGGTGGTCATACTGGCTGGGGTCAACTGATCGATGTACCGTATAAGTCTGATAGATTTGGCCTGGGATTTAGCTCTGAAAAGGTGGTCAAAAATCAGATTAACGCTGTAGAAGATGCTGATAGCGATTGCGACTTGGATAACTGGATTTTCCCAACAATTGGTGACGGACTCAATAATTGGAAGGCTGAAGACACTATCCCGATTTCTTTTAGTCAGGAGTAATTGTTATTGCTATTTTAGTGTTTCAAATTTTGTAATTTTTTAAAGCATTGTGTCTATACCCGGGGCACAATAGCTAATTTTTCAAGGGTTTTGTAATTTTCATAAGCATATTCATATTCAATAAATCAATGGACCTTTTGCATTCAAATATTGCGCTTTTTATCTTTCCTGTCATCTTTCAAATAAGCTATGCTTTCTTACACACACTCACGTAACAAATTGCAGATCCATATCCACTCTAGATCCTGTTGATAATATTTCTGCTACTGTTCATTATGACTTTGAAAATCCGATCTACCAAGCCGAGGATGGAAGTGAGGAAGATTGTGAAGTACCTGGAGAGCTTGCCAGACTGTTACTGCAAGAGGAAAAGACTATACAATCGCATGAGGAATCAATTGAAACTGTAAATCTGGGTACTGAAGTAGACAAGAAAGAAGTCAAAATAGGAGCAGGCTTGGAAAACAGTGTCAAAGAAAGATTGATTCAGATGTTACATGACTATACAGAGATTTTTGCTTGGTCTTATGAAGACATGCCAGGACTGGATACTGATATAGTAGTGCATCGTTTGCCAATGAAGGAAGATTGTTGTCCTGTTAAGCAAAAGGTTCGTCGCATGTGTCCTGAAATGTCTGAGAAAATCAAAGTCGAGGTTATGAAACAATTTGATGCAGGTTTTCTGGCTGTTACTTCTTATCCTCAATGGGTTGCTAATGTGGTACCAGTGCCAAAGAAGGATGGTAAGGTGCGAATGTGTGTAGATTACAGAGATTTGAATAAAGCGAGTCCCAAAGATGACTTTCCGCTTCCGCACATTGATGTTCTGGTAGATAACACTGCTCAACACGAGGTATTCTCATTCTTGGATGGATTCTCAGGTTATAACCAAATTAAGATGGCACCTGAAGACATGGAGAAAACTACGTTTGTGACGCAATGGGGCACTTTCTGTTACAAAGTAATGCCATTCGGTTTAAAAAATGCGGGGGGCAACATACCAGCGTGCTATGGTGGTTTTGTTCCATGATATGATCCATCATGAAATAGAGGTATATGTGGATGACATGATAGCCAGATCTCATACTGAAGAAGAACATCTCGATCATTTATACAAACTGTTTGAGAGGTTGAATAGGTACAAGTTGAGATTGAACCCGAACAAATGCACCTTTGGAGTAAGATCCGGTAAACTCTTGGGCTTTTTTGTCAGTGGTAAAGGAATTGAGGTTGACCCGGCCAAGGTGAGAGCTATTTGAGAAATGCCAATTCCCCGTACAGATAAAGAAGTCAGAGGTTTCTTGGGACGTTTGAATTACATTGCCCGATTTATCTCCCATTTGACCGCTACTTGCAAACCCATCTTCAAATTACTGAGGAAAAATCAAGAGATGATATGGAATGATGAATGTCAAGAAGCTTTCTACAAAATCAAGAAGTACCTCCAAGAACCTCCAATTCTGATGCCACCAGTTGAAGGAAGACCTCTAATCATGTATTTGGCCGTGTTAGAAAATTCAATGTGGTGTGTGTTGGGGCAACATGACGAGTCTGGTCGAAAAGATCATGCAATATACTACCTTAGCAAAAAGTTTACCGACTGTGAAACAAGATACTCACTGCTCGAGAAAACTTGCTGTGCTTTGGCTTGGGCTGCTCGCCGACTAAGACAGTATATGTTGAACCATACCACTTTATTGATTTCTAAGATGGATCCTATCAAATATATATTTGAGAAACCGGCCCTCTCCGGAAGAATAGCAAGATGGCAGATGATTTTAACAGAGTATGATATCCAGTATACTACCCAGAAAGCAATCAAAGGAAGCGTGTTAGCTGATCATTTGGCTCATCAAGCAGTTGATGATTACCAATCTATGAATTTTGAGTTCCCAGATGAGGATGTCATGCTTGTTACTGATTATGAAGAACCTGGACCAGATGAAGGACCCGAACTGGGATCCCGATGGACAATGGTTTTTGACGGATCTTCTAATGCATTGGGCAATGGTGTTGGGGTTGTAATTATTTCCCCCAAGGGTTGCCATACGCCTTTCACTCCTAGACTATGTTTTGATTGTACCAACAATATGGCCGAATATGAAGCATGTATTTTGGGACTCAGAGCTGCTATAGGCTTGAGAATCAAGTTTTTGAGTGTGTATGGAGACTCAGCCTTGGTAATCAGTCAAATCAAAGGAGAATGGGACACTAAACATCCGAATCTCATCCCTTATCGAGAGAGGGTGTTGACATTAATCCCATACTTTGAAAAGATTACATTCGAACATATTCCACGAGAAGAGAATCAGTTGGCAGACGCATTGGCTACCATGTCATCCATGTTTAGAGTCAGATGGGACAATGAAGCTCCCATGATCACCATTGAACGATTAGGTGAACCAGCATATTGTTATGAACTTAACGCTGATGAAGTAAAAGAGAAACCTTGGTTCCACGAAGTAAAAAAATATTTAGAAACTCAAGAATACCCTGAAGGGGCATCCATTAATGACAGAAAGTTTCTGAGTAAGTTTTCCGCTAAATTCTTTTTGAGTAATGGAGTATTATACAAACGTAATCATGATTCGACTTTGCTGCGCTGTGTGGATAAAAGGGAAGCAGAAAAGATTATGGAAGACATACATGACAGTGTTTTTGGGATTCATTCTAGTGGACATACGATGGCCAAGAAGATTCTGAGATCAGGGTATTATTGGTCTACCATGGAAGCTGATTGCCACCATCACTCCAGAATTTGTCACAAGTGCCAGATCTATGCGGACAAAGTACATGTACCTCCTGCTCCATTGAAAGAGGCAGACTTAGATGAGGATGAATGGATTCAGACTCGACTCGATCAGATAAATTTGATTGATGAGAAGAGACTCGCGGCTGTTTGTCATGGGCAGATATATCAGAAGCGCATGACCCAGGTATTTAACAAAAAGGTCAAGAGACAGGTGTATCAAATTGGCTACTTGGTGATGAAGCGTATCATTCTACCACAAGGTGATCCCAGAGGCAAATGGACTCCCACATACGAAGGGCCATTTGTAGTTAAAAAGGTATTCTCTGGTGGAGCCATGATACTTGCTACAATGGATGGTGAAGACTTCCCACATCCCGTGAACGCAGACATAGTTAAAAAATACTACGCATAAAAGAGACCCGCTAGGTCGACGTATCTAGGCAAAAGTAAGGGCATCCCGGCGAACCAAAAGGGTTCGGGCAAAAATTAGGGATAAACATATAAAAATGTACACCCGGCAAGTCGAAAACTTGAAAAGGCGGCTTGGGCAAAAAAGGGTATCCTGGTGGACTGAAAACCTGAAAAGGCGGTCCAGGCAAAAATTAGGGATTAAAGCGTATGACTATGTCCCGTTCTCGGTCAGCTTCACCCAAGTCAAAGGGACTGAACAAGCCAATCACTTCTATCCGACAGCAGGAGATGAGATGCTTGAAGACATAATGGCAGTGGCAGAATTAAAATCAACAGGGCTTTTCCTTTATAGCTTTTTCTTTGTGTTCTCGACAATTTCCTCTTACTAGGATTTCTGTCTCCTTGTGCTCAAATTGCCTATTTATAGGCCCTCTTTCGAAATCAATACAATTTTATTTCCCAAAAAGATGCTTTTGTTTTACTTTTTCTGTTTTGTTTGCATAAACGTCCATTGATTTAATTTGAATTAATATATGCATTTGAATATGATCAATGTTTACCGAAAATACATGCATAAAATAGGAATAGCAATTACTAAAAGACTTTAGGGTCGAGGATAAAGTCTGGCCATGCTTTCCAATGAATCCGTTGCTAATTCTATTCCCCAGTAAAGCCAGTTATTCCCCAGAAGAAATTGGCATTACTAGACAGACTGGTCATCTCTTCCATCCCCAGCCAGGCTCCTGTTGAAAATTTTTACCATCAGACAGAAATCAAATACCCCCAGCTGAGAAAGGGTCATCAACACAAATGTCTCCGACCGGAATCTCAGGATTTATTTTCCCCTGGCAGAACTTCTCAGACGCATAATTCATTCATTACATCATTTCACAGCATACGCATGCATACAATGTTCGCAAGCATAAAACATCTCATGCATCATGACATGGCATGGAGCTAACTTTATTTTTCAGGTCAATTATCCTCCTGATACAGTCAAAATAAAGATCCATTCAGACGAATATCTTTATCGATTACATTCAAGATTCAGACACTTCTTTCAGATATAATCCATATGAATATTCATTCTAACAAGCATTCTGATATCCTCCTAATGATGGCATCTTTAAGCCCATCCCAGACATTTACTGCAAATACAACGTATACAAATACTATCAGATATAGCCTAACGTACGGTTTATTCTGATTCAGCCCAACATATGATTTTCTCAACTATTCCAATACGGTCTAGCGTATGACCCATTTGGATGTTCATCCCCTCAGATACTACCTAGCGTACGGTACATTCCGAGGTGTAGTCTAGCGTACGACTACTTTCTTCAGATACAGCCTAACGTACGGCTCATTCTGCTACTCAGATACGATCTAGCGTACGATCCAATCTGATCCTTATTTCGTCAGATACAGCCTAACGTATGGCTCATTCTGCAACTCAGATACGATCTAGCGTACGATCCATTATGATCCTTATTTCGTCAGATATAGCCTAACGTACGGCTCATTCTGCAACTCAGATACGATCTAGCGTACGATCCATTATGATCTTCATTCCTCAGATACTACCTAGCGTACGGTACATTCTGAGGTGTAGTCTAGCGTACGACTACTTTCTTCAGATACAGCCTAACGTACGGCTCATTCTGCAACTCAGATACGATCTAGCGTACGATCCATTCTGATCTTTTATCCCCAGTGAAGTTGACAGCCTAATGGATGACTCACTATACGGTCTAGCGTACGACCCGGTGTGACACCCATGTCTTCAGATGTGGTCTGATGTACGACACACTCTGAAGCTCTCATCATCAAACTTTCTGGATGGCATCTCTAAGCCCATCTCCGCCAAGACCATCTCAATTAACAAGTGCAAATTTTCGGGCATTCTAAGTGTTCAATAATCTTCCACCTCCAGATCACGAATGGCGTACACACCATTCTAACTCTCTCGGTCTAAGAATATTGAACAGGGCCAGCTGTCATACCCCAAAATTTGCCCGTTAAGTTTTCAAGGCACTTTCAAGGCATTCTAACTCATTTTTCAAGACATTGATCTTAAAGGAACAAAGACCCAGCTCACAGGTGGCCAAATCCAGAAAATGACTCAAACTGGCATGCTCGCTAGGCGAGCAAATCCTTCGCCTAGCGAACTCTTCGCTGCACCACTCGCCTAGCGAAGCTTGCGAATACCAGAAATTTTGGGCTTCATTCTGAGCCC
Source organism: Lathyrus oleraceus (assembly GCF_024323335.1). NCBI lineage: Eukaryota > Viridiplantae > Streptophyta > Magnoliopsida > Fabales > Fabaceae > Lathyrus > Lathyrus oleraceus. Next base: position 352,917,451 of record NC_066580.1, on the reverse strand, counting down.
ATCAGGTCAAAAAAACTATTATAAATACCAAGACCTCATTCAGAAAAAAGGCGGAACGGGGACAGAAACATGGAGAACCAAAAAACACACAGAGAGCGAACCCTGGAGGCTAACCAAGAGAATTCAGAGCAACCCTAAAGGAAACCCTGAAGGAAACTCATCTGCACAAAGGTTACCTCCGCCCAACTCAATCAGGCACCAACCCTAAGAGTGATCTGCCAATTCAACGGTGCAATTCAATTGCAAACAGGTTTGCACTACCACTACCGCTTTATGTTCCCAATTTACATGTGGCATTATGATTGAATTTATAAATGTATCTTAGGTTTTGCATATGGATTTAAGTATGCATGAATGTCTTGAATGTTTAACCATGTAATTTCTGTAATGGATGCCATAGGGTTTGGAGTCTTCTGAAATCGTACTGTTATTAAACCCAGAACCCGCAGCCGTTCGCTAGCACATCGCTATGCGAACATGTAGCGAATGTTCGCCAATCCTTCGCTAGGCGAGGCAGTAGCGAACATGTCAGTCGCTGATTTTTTTTCTGTTCTGTTCTGTGCTTATCTGACATGTTCTATTATAACTGTGTATCATTTGCCTGACATTATTACTGCTGCGATCCCTTTTTACGGTGCAACTATTGATTGCACCCCATTTGGTATTCTGACCTGTTTGCTGAATTTTTGTGAGGGCCTATATACTCCCGAAGAAGGTAGCTTGCTAGGTATTCCACTTTATTTGTGGGATACCCTTATGGAGATTCATTCTAATTACCTAACTGATTACAAATGTTTCCTTGGAATACATGATCTTAGCCCTCTCTTTGTTGCCTTACGGTATTACGATCATGTCCCGCGAACATGGGGATACACTTAGCAAAGACCCTTCGATTAAATCATCATGTCCCTATAAGATAAATCATAGTCCCTCGGATGTTGCCTTCGAATATATGAGTTTGTCCCTCGATGGCCCGTCGTTGTAGCCTACGGTTAAATGATGATCGTCCCTTCGAATGCTAAGGTATCCTTACAAATGTTGCCTTCAATGACCAATCGATGACCCTACGATGTCCCTTTACATCCAAAGGATAAGACTACTTACTTCTCAATAGTAAGGACAGTTTTACCCTCATAAGGATAGGAAATACCTATAAAGACCTCGGATAGGTATAACTCTTAAATGCTTACTCACAACTTAAAATACTTTTCACACCTCACACTTTGCAAAACCTCTATTAGAAAATCACCACTTGGTATACATTCGTACTAGAATCATTGCCGAGTTATATTTTTCTAAACACCTTTCAAAACCAAACAAGATAAACACTTTGTATACATTCGTACAAGAATCATTACAAAGTTAAACTCTCTTTTTCAAAACATTTTCGAAGCATTTCTCAAACACTTTTTCAAACAAGGAAAACATAAGTGATTAAGCAATTAAGAGCCCATGGATAACCATGGATACAAAGGGTTATAACACTTTCCCTTTGTATAATGTACCTCCCGAACCCAAAATCTAATTAAGGTCTTTCCTGTTCTTTTCCGCCTTTCCTTATTGGATAAAAGAAAAGTCGGTGGCGACTCTTGCTATCCGCGACATTTGCTTTCCAAAGCAAAACACCACAAAGTCAGTTCACCGTATGACAGGTGGAACTCCTTGTGAGTGGTTTGAGATCACCAAGCATGCTTGAATTGTATATCATTGCTTTTCTTATTTTATTTACTAACCAAAAAGCACAAAAATATGTCACTAACATCTTTTGTTTGTAGTTTGAGCAATCACAAGGTCAAAAGCTTCTAGGAGGTCATTGGATCAAAGATATGGACAAGAGAAGATGAAAGCAGGCATGGTAATGGTTCCCAAAGCTCTCATCCATCAAATATGCCTCCCTAGCATCTCAATTCATCATTTTGATCAAATCAAGTCAAAGGGTTTGAGGTCTTGTTCTTCAAGGAAACCCTAATTCATCTGTGCACCCACAATGCCTTGCTCATGAAGCAACCTCAGCCCATGGTCAAATACAATCAAGGGAAGTTCTTTAATTTACCATTTCATGCATATTTGAACTTATTTGAGTATCCTCAATCATCAATTCATCAAGATATGAGGCATAGACTTAAGAAGTTGATCAGTCAATTCATCTGACTATTTTGAAATACACTGAGACCTAACTTCTTATGTGTTGGTCAAATGGAGATGATTCCAAAAGCAAAAATGTTCTTAAGGACAATATGAACAACTTTCATGTTCATAAAAATTTGATTTGAAGCTTGGAAGACCATCTGCCATTCCAATACATTATAGGTCATTTTGACTGAAACCCTAATTTTGGGTCAAATTCCCAAGGAGATAACTCATTCAGTTTTTATGATTTTGAGGTGGGATCAAATAAATTGGAAAGCTTAGGATGTCTACTTCAAATGTTATGTTGAACAAAATTTCAAAATCTCAAAGGAAATATATGTGATAATGCAAGACATTATAGGTCCTTTTGGGTCAAAGGCATTAAAAGTCAAAAAAGTCCAACTTCAAGTGCCCATAGCTTCTTCATCAAAAATCCAAATGATGCAGAATTCTCCAACCTAAAATGCTGCAGAATTCTCTCCCTAACCATTACAAAAGAAGCAATTGCATTTTTCTCAAAATTTTTCAGATCTAGAATTCAGCTTCATCTGGTTGTATTCTTAGATCTAATGCTTCTAGACCTTCAACATACATCTCATTGAACTTCTGTTTTGGTAAAGAAAGCAAGGCAACAAGCTCAAGCTACCAGAATTCAAGCACATACTCCAACTGGTATTTTCTTCGATTCTCCTAATCCTTTGACCTATTGGCTTAGATTTTGTGTTGGCTGAAGTCCTCTCAATAGAGGCATCATGTTTATGCTTTTAATTTTTGAAATTCATTGAGCTCATGATGAACACCAGATTTTTCCATCTCTGATTTCTCACACTATAGAGATCTAGAAGGAAAGTGGATGGTATAGGGATGATGTACATCATCCCAGCTTTCTAATGATGTATAGATCGCACGTTTTGATGGAGGTTTGAGTTTCTGCAATTTGGCCGGAATCCTGAAGCTCACCGGAGAAGACGGTGGCTCCGGTGGCTTCATCATCTCTAGTTTGTATCCTGGCCATTGGATCTATTTCCCAGATTTAATCTTAGCCATTGCTTGTTATGACTTTCTATTGTTTCACATGTGCGTGCTTTGACTGAGGATCACCATAGGCGCGCACCTTAGGAGCGTGTGATCTTCCAGCCTAATTAATGAGCTCAGATCCAACGCTCCTCCTTTTTTTGCATTTTATAATTTCTGTTTTTATTTTCTTAAATTCCTTTTATTTCAAAAAATCATATCTCTCTCATTTTTAATCCAAATATTATGGGACCAATTGCATTATTTCCCAAATAAATTCTAGTTTCTATTTCTGATTTTTAATATTTTTTATTTCATCATTTGATTTTTTTTGTGAAATTTCTCTTTTCTGGTTATTTTTAATTCATTTTAAATAGTTTTTGATATTCAAAAAATACAAAAATATTTTCCTAACCTATTTGAATGATGATGGATCTATGAAAAATATTCTCATCAATTTTTAAATTGATTTGAGATTTTAGTTCAATTAGGTTATTTTTATTCATTTTTAATAGATTAAAAATAGTTTCTGACTTTTAAAAATGCTGAAATTTTTTGTCAAACTTTGTTTGACCTTGTTGAACTTAGGATAAATCACTTGGACCTTTCAAGGTTGATTTGAAGTGATTTTGAAGTTTGACCTTTCTTTAATATTTTAATTCAAGTTTATTTTAAATATTAAAAATGCCAAAAATAGTTTATTCATTTCTTGACTTCCAATCTTCATCTCACTTCTGTTTTTGATTGTTTGACCTTGACTTTCAATGTTATTGGTCAACATATGATGTTTGGTACATGATGTTTCATTTAATGCACTTTACTTTTGTCATTTCCATTTCTCTTATTCATCTCCTTCTTCTTCTTCTTCTTTTTCTTTTTTGATCAATGAGTTGAAGGTTGATAAGTTAGCATTGATTAAGGAGATTTAATCTTCCTTGATCCAAATCTAATTCATCTTGATCAATTGATCAAGTGAATGGCTTTGCATTAAGGATATGTTGTCTTCTAAATCATGCAAAAGGCTTAAACCAATACAAGATCAATTCTCTTCTCCTTTTTGGCATGGCAAGTTGTTGGGACTTGGTTCACTAATCAAGACTCCTAACTTGTGTTTGTTGCCTACATTATTATTGACCGGCCTCAGATAGTTATGACTTCTACATAAGTCCAATTACGATTGCTTAACATAGCGCTAAATTTTGCCTTATGGCATACTAACCATTAACCACTAACAACTAACTTTTACTTTATGCAATTTACTATTCTTGCACATATTATTCATTTGCTTTTTCCTTTTGCTCATTGGAGCACATGTTTATGTTAATGCCATTTGCCTTTTGCCCACTTGGGTTTATAATTGTATATATATCTTTTGTGCTTGTGTTTGTCTGTTTGTTGTGAACCACCTACCAAGAATTGGACAATATGGACTTAGAATTTAGGACCTTACCCAAGCAAAATGGAATTTGAAGAGCAATTAGGCCTCATGCCTTTAGAGTGCTTAAATGTCAAAGAGCAACGAGGCCTCCTGCCTTTAGAATGCTTGAAACTTAAGAAAGAACTTTGCAAGGACCATATTCTAAACTCCCTCTTGTCCATTCTTTAATTGTTTATAGAACTTTTTGAGTTGTGTTTTCTTGTGGTAGGGGATTCCAACCTTGATGTCACTTTGAGGAACCATTACCATGAGCATCCAAAGTGAGAGATACAAAAGCCATTGGAGGATTCTTAGAAGCATTCATTGCTTGTTTGATTGCTTGAAATATTTGCTTGTGATTGCTTTGTTCCAAAGGATGGGAGCTACTTGGATCATCAATATGATCTCAAGGGAGGGACTCCTAATGTGGTTCATTTCTTTCCCTTTCCCTTTTTTCCTTTTGCTTAGGATTTAGCCATTCTTCTTCTTCTTTCCACTCTAACCCAAGCCAAAACTTTTGTGCAAACATTTAACATTTGTTTTCAACATTAGAAACCTAAGCCTTATGCTTTTGATCTTCAAACTTTCTTTTCATAAAACTTATTTTGAATTGAATCTTTAAGTCAACTTTGACCATTGTTGTATATCCTTCTAATTGGTAAATATAACCCATTCAAATGTGCTTTTGTGGTTCCAATGGCCACTTTCTTAAATCAATTCTCCATAACCTTTTAGCTATTAGGTTTGAGTTATCTTTGTGGTAGATGTAATACTCACCTATATCCTTAGTGATGGACAATGAGTCTTCCATGCTTATTATAGGGTTAACCCCTCACTAGCATGTTGAAGTTATCCTCACATGGTGGATTTGTGGTTTGGTTGAGTTTTCTCCCTTGGATAACAAAAGACCTTAAGGCTTTTGGACTAATCAATTCATCAACTCATTTTGAGATTTTTACCCCGAACTACGAGGTTTTGATCCTACTATTTTTATAAGATGGTACGTAGGCAATGGGTTTATCCATTCAAACACAAAATGTAAATAACTTGTATATTCTCTTCTCATCTCTTCAATCATGTTTTCACAAACATATTTTCACAAAAATACCAACCTTGACAACAAGTGTGAAAAGGGCTCTCTAGGAGTACCTAGGATGTTTTGGGTGCCTAACGCCTTCCCATTGCATAACCAACCCCCTTACCCAGATCTCTGTTCCTTTTACTAGTTTTTGTTAAAACTATTAGGTTTTTGTTCGCTTTCTAACCATTCTTTTGGATAAATAGAAGTGCGGTGGCGACTCGACTTGTTTGATTTACCTTGGATTTAGTCAATATCTCTAATGGTAACGAATACCCCGCTACAGTCAGCCAAGATACTACCTTTAATAGCTTTTTGAGCTCGATACTCAATATCATACTCGGATAACAACATCTGCCAACGAGCAATCCTCCCAGTTAAAGCAGGCTTCTAGAAGATATACTTGATTGGATCCATTCTGGATATCAACCAAGTCGTATGATTTAACATATACTGGCGTAAGCGCTTAGCAGCCCAAGCCAAAGCACAACATGTTTTCTCAAGCATTGAATATCGAGACTCACAATCAGTGAACTTCTTCCTCAGATAGTAAATAGCAAATTCTTTCTTTCCTGATTCATCTTGCTAACCAAGGACACAACCCATTGAGTCTTCAAGAACAGTCAGATACATAATCAAGGGTCTCCCTTCCACGGGCGGAGACAGAATCGGAGGTTCGGACAAATACTCTTTAATACTGTCAAAAGCCTTCTGGCAATCCTCGGTCCAATCATGGGATTGATCTTTCCGAAGGAGCTTGAATATTGGCGCACATGTGGCAGTGATGTGGGATATGAATCTGGAAATGTAATTCAAGCGGCCAAGAAAACCTCGGACTTGCTTCTCAGTTTTGGGCGCAGGCATCTCTTGTATTGCTTTGACCTTTGCAGGATCAACCTCAATACCTCTTTCACTGATAATAAAACCCAATAACTTGCCAGAACGGACTCCAAATGTACACTTGTTGGGATTCAGATGAAGTTTATACTTTCTCAAACGCTGAAAAAGCTTCAACAGGTGCTCTACATGTTCAACCTCCGTTCTTGACTTAGCAATCATATCGTCAACATATACCTCGATCTCTTTGTGCATCATATCATGAAACAAGGTGGTCATAGCTCGTTGATACGTGGCTCCGATGTTCTTCAAACCGAAGGGCATCACTCGATAACAGAATGTTCCCCAAGGTGTGATGAATGTTGTCTTCTCCATATCCTCGGGTGCCATCTTAATCTGATTATATCCGGAAAATCCATCCATAAATGAGGGAAATCATCTTTCGGACTAGCTCTATTCAAGTCTCTATAGTCCACACACATCCGGAATTTTCCGTCTTTCTTAGGCACATGCACAATATTGGCCACCCATTGAGGATATGTGGAAGTCACCAGAAACCCCGCATCAATTTTCTTATGAACTTCCTCTTTGATCTTCACTACCATATCAGGATGAGTTCTTCTGAGCTTCTGCTTCACAGGCACGCACTCAGGTTTCAAAGGCAAGAAATGTTGCACGATATCAGTATCTAGACCAGGCATGTCCTTATATGACCAGGCAAAGACATCAACATATTCTCGTAGCAATTCGATCAACCCCTTCTTAACAGATTCTTCCAGAAGTGCCCCAATCTTTACTTCTCGCACACAATCCTCAGACCCCAAATTGACTGTTTCCAGATTCTCAAGATGCGGCTGAATGATCTTCTCTTCATGCTCAAGTAGACGGGTAATCTCATCAGGAATCTCTTCAATATCATCTTCTTCTGCTTCAAACACAGGGAATTCAAAGTTGGGAGATGGTGTTGGATCATTATGTTCAATGGGTTTGAATAACCTACATAATGGTTTTGGATATGAAAGCTTTAGAATTCAAACAAGGCAAATCATTATGCAGATGAAAAGATTGATTTTATTCTATTTTAGGGTTTTATGTGATCACAAATTTCATGCAAAAGTGAAAAGGGAAAATAATTGGAAAAACAAACATTTTAGCATAAATTTATTGAATGAAAATATCATTGAATTTATGTGCCAACAATGTCATCACTCCTCCTTTTGGCATGGGAGAAGGTTTTCAAACACAATGAACATTACTTTTACTTATGGATAACTGTTGGAATATCCACAGCGACCCAATTATTGCAGACCCCTCCAGGGACGACGAAATTGCCAGAATCCTCTGTATCCTCTTCCAGAACGGCAGCAGCCTCTTCGTCTTGACCAGTGTGGATGAAACCTCCACTCTTGAACAGCTCTTGCGTATTAGAAACCCTAGACGAATAGCCTATGCCAGCTCGGGACTTGTTGTCTTCTAGCTTAATCATTTTCCCTAATCCAGCGGTTGCACCACGCTCAATGGCCAACTTTGCATCTTTGTAGGAAGCAAAAGAAGGAGTTCACTTCTCAATAGGTTCAGCAATAGATAAAGCATGGAAAGGAGTTCCAACTTCATCCTCAGCATCTATATATGAGAAGGAAGAAAAATGGCTAACCAGGAGAGCCTTTTCTCCCCCTACCACCACCAGCTTCTTATTCTTCACAAATTTCAATTTCTGGTGTAGGGTGGATGTCACGGCGCCTGCCTCGAGAATCCATGGTCTGCCTAGGAGACATCTATACGATGGGTGAATGTCCATAACCTGGAAGGTAATCTGGAAATCACTTGGTCCAATTTTGATTGGGAGATCAACTTCGCCAGTCACGGTTTTGCAAGACCCATCGAAAGCCTTCACAACTACTCCACTCTGCCTCATGGGAGGCCCTTGATATGATAACTTTACAAGAGTGGACTTTGGCAATACATTCAATGATGACCCAGTGTCCACCAGCACATTGGACATGGTGTCGTCTTTGCAACCCATAGATATGTGTAATGCCAAGTTGTGGTCTCTTCCCTCCTCGGGGAGATCAGAGTCACAAAAGCTCAAGTTATTACAAGCAGTAATATTTGCAACAATGCTATCGAATTGCTCTATCGTGACATCGTGATCCACATATGCCACATCCAAAACCTTCTGCAGAGCCTCTCGGTGTGGTTCTAAATTCAAAAGCAATGATAACACAGATATTTTAGATGGCGTTTGTAGAAGCTGGTCTACAACATTGTATTCGTTTCTCTTAATGAGCCTCAACATCTCATCACAGTCTTCTTTCGCGTTGCCACTAGGGCCAACAGAAACAGGAGTTTTCAATACAGAGGAGGGCTTAACAACAAGTGCCGGATTCGGGGTGCTCACAGCATTCCCAATCGGGTGTTCAACAGAATCATTATCAACACTTCTTCGAGCATCAACTTGAGGCTTTGGCGGTGCTGAAAATACCCGACCACTACGGGTCAAACCGCTAACATCAGCAATATTTACAACAGATGAAGAAGGCAAGGACACCTCTTTCCCATTTTCCACCTCTATAGCATTGTAGCGATAGGGAACTGTCTTTTCAGAAGAGTATGGTACTGGTCCAGCCGGCTTAATGATGAGAGCAGGGGAAGCCTTCTGCTTGCTACCATCATACTTGATGACAACAGGCTCGGGTATCCGGAACACCGGGGAAATCACGTTGACTTCAGGCTCATCTTCATCGACATTTCTATTCTGAAGAATCTCAATGACTCCTTCATCCAACATCTCTTGCACATCTTTGCGCACCTGGCGACAACCTCTCTAATTAACAGAACAGACTCGACATCTATCATGGTTGTGCTTATAATGACTATAATCACATAGCAAACGATGCATCTCGACCAGAGATTGTTGAATATGACTGACGTATTTGACTTTGTACTTGCCAGGGCAACCCTGGACCATGTTGACAGATTTCCCATGCTCGGGCAATGGGTTCTTCTTCACATTAGGACCTACGTCCTCGAAACACAGAATGCCACACCTCACAAGGTCTTGAACTTTGGTTTTCAAAGGGTAGCAATTCTCCACGTCGTGGCCGGGAGCACCAGAATGGTAAACACAGTGTAATCCAGGCTTATACCACCATTGGGGGTTAGTAGGTATAGCCGGTGGGTCTCGCGGAGTAATCAACTTCCTCTCTATCAAAGAGGGATATAACTCTGCATACGTCATCGGAATAGGATCGAAGGTGACCCTTTTCCTCTCGTAACTCGTGCTGGTTTGATTACTGTTTCGAGGCTGGTAGGCCTGCTATTGCGGACGATGTTGTTGTTGATATTGCGGATGTGGTTCCTGATTGTTGTTATGTTGCTGGTACTGCTGATTATCTCTAAAGACAGGTGCAATATGAGCCACCTGGTCCTGGTTACCGGCGGGACGCACGGTTCTCCTCCTCACAGAGGGTCTTCTTGGTTTCGTATGGGAGGTCACAGCATGTGTATCTCCATCTTTCTTCTTCGGAAACGCCCCATAACGTTTGGCAGAAGAGCCTTCTTCTCTTGTTAGACGCCCTTCTCTAACCCCTTCTTCTAGACGCATCCCATATTCACCATCTCGGTGAAGTCAGAAGGAGCGCTAGCAATCATCCGCTCATAATAAAAAGAACTCAAGGTCTTCAAAAAGATCTTAGTCATCTCTTTCTCTTCTAGCGGGGGCACGATCTGTGCTGCTACCTCTCGCCACCTCTGGGCGTATTCCTTGAATGTTTCTTTGTCCTTCTAGGACATGGCCCTTAATTGGTCCCTATCGGGAGCCATATCCACATTGTACTTGTATTGCTTGACGAAGGCCTCGCCAAGATCGTTGAAGGATTAGATGTTCGCACTGTCTAAACCCATGTACCAACGCAAAGCAGCACCGGACAAACTGTCCTGAAAGTAGTGGATGAGTAGTTGGTCATTATCGGTCTGAGTCGACATCTTCCTGGCATACATGACCAGGTGGCTAAGAGGGCAGGTGTTTCCCTTGTATTTTTCAAAGTCAGGGACCTTGAATTTCACAGGGATCTTCACATTAGGAACCAAGCAGAGTTCGGCAGCAGACTTGTCGAAAAGATCCTTTCCTCTGAGAGTTTTCAATTCCTTGCGAAGCTCAAGAAATTGATCGTTCATAGCGTCCATCTTCTCATAGACATCTGGGCCCTCAGGTGGCTCAGAATGATAGATGGTGTCGTCTACTCTGGGCAGAGTATGCATGACAGGAGGAGGAACAGCAAGGACCGGGCTAGATGCCGGCATAGAAGCAAAGGTGGGAGCATGACCCTCAGGCATGAAATTGGGAGGCATCCCCCACGGGAATCCGGTTGGCATGGCCGTTGGAGCAAAGTGTGCACTGGCTGCAGGCACAGTCGAGGAGACAATCTCAGAGATGACTGTCCTATGGGGAGGAGTTGAAGGTGTCGGAGAAGACTGGCTCTGGGCAGCCAAGAATGACTCCATTAGGGCAGTCAATCTGGCCACTTCCTCCTTCATCTCGCGGTTCTCTTGTTCCAAATGATCCATCAGTCTTGAAATGTTGGCTCTGGTGTAGTACCGGTGAGTCAGCTTGTCTTCAAAATAAATGAAGAACACAGAGTTAGACCACAGGACAAGAAGCCGGGAACAAAACTTGCTTATGCACATGATGCATGCAATGCTTGTGCACATGATGCATGCAATGCTTGTGCACATGATTTATTTTATTTTATTTCAAAGGAACTTTAGGGTTCTATTTGCAAAGTTTGGAAGTATTAAACATTTATCTCATATGGAAATATCTCATCAAATAATGTCTGGAAACATTTTTACACTAAAGAAGTACAATTTTGGTAACCAAATATAATACAAGAGAGAAGGGAAATAAACATCTTATGGATCCCTAGAAGCAATCATTCAAAGCTCTGGACACAGGAAGATAAGCTGCACGAAGCCTCTTCATCTCCCTCTCGTAGGCTGCCTCCATATCTGCCTTGTCCTTGGCGAGTCGATCGTACTTCCTTTTCCAAAACCTAGAAGACTGAGGAAGTAGAGAAGTCCAAGCATCATCAGGATCATCGATAACCTGATGCTCAAGAAACTCTATCAGAGCATCCTTCTCCTTGATCTGCTGAAGCAACTGCTCTCTTTCATGGATCCAAGCACGTGATCGGTCTTCGTCTCTCAACTCCTCTACTCCTTGGTCAGGGAGGGTTGAAGGCCCAACAATAACCAAAGGTGTAGGTCTTGGATACTCGTAAGGCATGAGATACTCAGATGCTCTCTTCCTAACCCAAGCAGTGTAAGGCTCCAAAGCGACACAATTCTTTGGACCTAGCTCCTTCCTTCCGTTCTTATGAATCTTGCGCCAAGCGCGGACCATCCTAGCTTTCAAGTTTTGGGGATCTTTACCCTCCTGAAAGAACACACCCTCTAACAGAATGTTATTAGGTTTATCCTTTAGGGGAACCCAAGCTGACGACGTGCCAAAACAGGGTTGTAGTTAATCCCGCCACATGTACCAAGAAGAGGTACATTGGAGAATTCACCGCAAGAGTCGATAATCTGCACACCATCATACACACGGTTGTACCAAGAGATATCATCATTAGTGAGAGACATAAGTCTCGTGGACCACCGTAGACATCCCTTGTTCTCCTTGAAAGCGACCAACTGAGGTAAGTGAGAAATAAACCACTTATTCAACAGAGGCAAATAGCACACAACGGCGCCACCACCCTTTGCATTCCTCATGTGCAAAGAAAAATAAGCATCACCCAACAGAGTCGGAACAGGATTAAAAGTAGAGAAAATCCTAATAGCGTTCACATCCACAAACTTGTCGATGTTGGGGAACAAAACTAACCCATAGATGAGAAGTACAAATATGGCCTCAAAGGCGTCCTCACTCATGGCCTTCCCAAACATAGTAGCTGAGCAATGAGGAACTTAGAAGGGAGACCTTGAATTCCACCTTTGGTAATCATATGAGCACCAATCAGAGATTCATCTATGTGCAACATGTCTGCTATCTCTTGAGAATTAGGAATCCTCTCTAAGCCACTGAACGGAAACTGGTCTAGAATACGTATACCCATAAGGTAGGCATACTCCTCAAGCGTGGGCAAAAGCTGAAAGTCCGGAAATGTGAAGCAACGGTACAAAGGATCATAAAACTGCACCAATACGCTCATCAATCCTTCATCCACCTGAGTAGTCAGAAGAGGAAGAAGCTTCCCAAAATGAGCCTTGAAACCCAAGGGATCTAGTACATAGGATGTCAGATTCCTTAACTCTTTCAAATTTGGTTGTCTGAAACTGTACTTCTTTGTATTCCTTCTTTGTCTTTCCATGTCTGAAAATTTGCAAATAGACTTCTTAAGTTCCTTGAAAATTTTCTTTTTATTTTGATGATATGGATGCAAATGGGTGCATGAATGCATGAATGCAACAATCACACTCAAGGATCAAGCAAAACACACCAAACAAAGGTCATGGGATGGATCATATCATCCTTAATATCAATCATCCATTTTGGTGGATTATGGTTTACACCTTATCAACACCCAAGTTCCATTGATATTAAGGATTCATGAACGAGTCAACCACGAATCAAGGGTTTGTTGTAAGTCACGAGCGTGGAGTCTCGGTTAAGAACCACCCAAAGGGAGTGTATTAGGGTTTAAACCTGCCAAACAAGTTCTATAAGAGGTTCCCATAGTCATCATCCCATCTTTCGGATATTATCGGAGAAACGACTACTCGTATTCCAAAAATATTCTCAAGAGAGACTCTTATGAGTGTAGTATCACGTAACAATCGTATCAAATCTTACACTTGAACGACTTTCGCACTACATCCTAAGAATAAGCCAAGATGGGCTTGGTAAACGAAGGTCCTTGGCTTCTAAGGTCTATATTGGAAACAGTAATGTCTAACCATAACTTACTTGTGTGACATTATTGATCCCAACATGACCTCCACCAAGTGAATGGACTTGCGAGTCAACTTGCTAAGGAATAACTCCACACAAGTCAACAAGACTATGCCATCCTCCTATCCTAAGTTCACTCGAGTTCGGGTATAGAACTCATCTCACAAAGATCACCAAGCATACAAGGAATTAATATTCAAGCAATTCAATCATTATATACAATACAATAATCCCAAATTGCACAAAAAAATATGTCACAAAACAAAATACCAAGCAATACAACAATATGAAAAGTAGGCAAAATCCACTAGGCAAATTCTTCCCCAGCAGAGTCGCCACTTTTCTGTAGCGGGGTATTCGTTACCATTAGAGATATTGAATAAATCCAAGGTAAATCATACAAGTCGATTCGCCACCGCACTTCTATTTATCCAAAGGAATGGTTAGAAAGCGAACAAAAACCTAAAAGTTTTATCGAATCAAAAACTAGTAAAAGAGAATCAGAGATCTGGATAAGGGGGTTGGTTATGCAATGGGAAGGTGTTAGGCATCCAAAACATCCTAGGTACTCCTAGGGAGCCCTTTTCACATTTGTTGTAAGGTTGTTGTTTTGTGAAATTTTATTTGTGCAAACATGATTGAGGAGGTGAGAAGAGAATATACAAGTTATTTACATTTTGTGTTTGGATGGATAAACCCATTGCCTACGTACCATCTTAAAAAAAGATTAGGATCAAAACCTCGTAGTTCGGGGTAAAAATCTCAAAATGAGTTGGTGCATTGATTGGTCCAAAAGCCTTAAGGTCTTTTGTTATCCAAGGGAGAAAACTCAACCTAAAACCACAAATCCACCATGTGAGGATAGCTTCAACATGCTAGTGAGGGGTTAACCCTATAATAAGCATGGAAGACTCATTGTCCATCACTAAGGATATAGGTGAGTATTACATCTACCTCAAGGATAACTCAAACCTAATAGCCTAAGGTTATGAAAAAGTTTTGATTAGAAAGTGGCCATTGAAACCACAAAAAAGATATTTGAATGGGTTATATTTATCAATTAGAAGTATATACAAAATGGTCAAAGTTGACTTAAAGATTCAATTAAAAATAAGTATTATGAAAAGAAAGTTTGAAAATCAGAAGCATAAGGCTTAGGTTTCTAATGTTGAAAACAAGTGTTAGATGTTTGCACAAAAGTTTTGGCTTGGGTTAGAGTGGAGAGAAGAAGAAGAAGGGCTAAGTCATAAGCATGCAAGAGGATAAGGGAATAAGAAACAAAACCACAATGGAGTTCCTCTCTTGAGATCATATTGATGATTCAAGTAGCTCCCATCCTTTGGAATAAGCAATCACAACAATGGTAACTCAAGCAATCAACAATCAAATGAACTCTTGGATAAGGCTCCTCAAGGTGTCTTGGATCTCTCTCTCTTAGAAGCTCATGGTAATGGTTCCTCAATTAAGCTCAAGTTGGAACTCCTAGCACAAGAAAACACACATCAAAAGGTTCTATAATACAATCAAAGAATGGACAAGAGGGAGTTTAGAATATGATCCTTTCAATATCATCTTTAAGCTTTAAGCACTCTAAAGGCCCAATGCCTAGTTGCTCTTTGACATTTAAGCACTCTAAAGGCATGAGGCCTAGTTGCTCTTCAAACTCCATTTGCTTGGGTAAGGTCCTAAAATCTAAGTCCATTTTGTCCAATTCTTTGCATTTTGTTCACAACAAACAGGCAAACACAAGTACAAAAGATATATACACAATTATATACCCAAGTGGGTAAAAGGCAAATGGCATTAACATAAACATGTGCTCCAATGAGCAAAGGAAAAAAAGCAAATGAATAATATGTGCAAGAATGATAAATTGCATAAAAGTAAAGTGCATAAAGTAAATGTTAATTGTTAGTGGTTAATGTTAATAATTAGTGTGCCATAAGGCAAATTTAGCGCTATGCTAAGCAATCGTAATTGGACTTATGTAGAAGTCACAACTATCTGAGGCCGGTCAATAATAATGTAGGCAACAACACAAGTTAGAAGTCTTGATTAGTGAACCAAGTTCCAACAAATTGCCATGCCAAAAAGAAGAAATTGATCTTGTATTGGTTTAAGCCTTTTGCATGATTTAGGAAACAACCTATCCTTAATGTAAAGCCATTCACTTGATCAATTGATCAAGATGAATTAGATTTGAATCAAGGAAGGTTAAGTCTCCCTAATCAATGCCAACTTATCAACCTTTAACTCATTAATCAAAAAGAAAAAAAAAAGAAGGAGAAGAAGAAGATGAATAATGGAAATGGATAATGGAAAGATCAAAATGCATAAGGTGAAATAAAAATGTACCAACCCATGTGTATTGACCAAATGACATTGAAAGTCAAAGTCAAACAAAGAGAAATCAGAAATGATATGAAGATTGGAGGTCAAACAATAAACAAAATATTTTTGGCATTTTTAGTATTAAAATAAACTTGAATTTAAAAATAAAAGAAAGGTCAAACTACAAAATCATTTCAAATCAACCTTGAAAGGTCCAAGTGATTTATCCCAAGTTCAACAAGGTCAAATAAAGTTTGACAAAAAATTTCAGCATTTTTAAAAGTCAGAAACTATTTTTAATCAATTAAAAATGAATAAAAATAACCTAATTGAACTAAAATCTCAAATAAATCTCAAATCAATTAAAAAATTGATGAGAATATTTTTCATAGATTCATCATCATTCAAATAGGTTAGGAAAATGTTTTTGTATTTTTTGAATATCAAAATCTATTTAAAATGAATTAAAAATAACCAGAAAAGAGAAAATTCACAAAAAATACCAAATGATAAAATAAAAAAAAATTAAAATCAAAATTAGAAACTAGAAATTATTTGGAGAAGAATGCAATTGGTCCCGTATTTTTTGGATTAAAAATAAAGGAGATATGAATTTTTGAAAATAATGAGAATAAAAGAAATAAAATCAGAAAATAGGAAATTCAAAAAAACAAGGAGCGTTAGATCTGAGCTCATTAGTTGAGCTGGCAGATCATACGCTCCAGAAGCGCGCTTCCACCATAGACCAAAGTCCACGCGTAACACAATAAATTAAAACAAGTCATAACAAGCGAAGGCCAGGATTAGATCTGGGAAACTCAATCCAACGATCCAGATTCAAACTGGAAAGGAGACGGTGGCCAGCGCCACCGTCTTCTCCGGCGAGCTTGTGTTCTCCGACCAAAATTGCAGACAATATAAACTTAATCAAAATACACGATCCATACATCATTGGAAAGCTGGGATGATGTACATCATCCCTGTACCACTCAATTCCCCTATAGATCTCTATATTGAGAGAAATCAGAGATGGAAATTCTGTGATGTTCAAGTGAACTTCATGGATTTCAAAAATTAAATGCACAGTAATGATGCCTGTATTGAGAGGACTTTAGCCAACACAAAATCCAAGCAAATAGATCAATAGATGATGAGTTTCGAAGAAAAAAACAGTTGAAGAACAACCTTGGATTCTGGAGATTTGAGCTTGCTTCCTTGCTTCCTTTGGCAAAACAGAAGTGCAATGGACTAAAGGATGAAGGTCTAGAAGCTTTAGAACTAAAGATTCAACCAGATGTAGTTGAATTTTGGATCTGAAAAATTTGAAGAAAAGTGAAATAGCTTTTTTGGTGAGAGGTTAGGTTTTTAGTTCAGCAGCATTTCAGGTTGATTCATGGATGAAATTTGAATGGAGTGAGGCTTCTATTTATAGAGGGAAAGGCAAGGCAAGTATGATTCAATCCGTGTGCATGGAATTGGATATCCCTTGCATGGGCTTGCATGATCACTCAAAAGGCCCAAATTCAATGCCAAATGCAATCTGAAATCATACCAAAGTGAAATGGACGTGTAATCTGAATGGTAATTGCTTGTGCATGGAATTTTGAGGTGTTATGCATAATTGAACCAAAAACTTCTCCTCTTCGAAAATACCATTTGCCAAATCCAAACATGATCATGTGAGTAATGGTTGGAAAGGTTTTCATGTAAGGAACAATTGTTATGTTGGGAAAAAATCCATTTGAAGTGTGGAAATTGGTGAAATTTGAGTTTAAAGTGCAAGGTGCAAAACATGTAAAGGCAAAGTTTCCAAATTTGGCCAATGTTCAAGCCCCTCTGTTTCAATGATGCAAACCTCAAATGAAAACACCTCCAACATCAAAGTTGTAGATCTTCTCAAGACAATCAAAATGGACTTAAATGTTGTATCATTTGGGTTTTTGATGAAAGAGTTATGGGCACTTGAAGTTGGACTTTTTTGCCTTTCAATGCATTTGGTCTAAAGTGACCTATAATGTTTTGCATTATCACATGTATTTCCTTTGAGATTTTGAACTTTTGTTCAACATAACATTTGAATTAGACATCTTAAGATTTCCAATGCATTTGATCCCACCTCAAAATCATAACAAATGAATGAGTTGTGTCCTTGGGAACTTGACCCAAAATTAGGGTTTCAGTCAAAATGACCTATAATGTCTTGGAATGGATGATGACCTTCCAAGATTCAAATCAATTTTGGATGAACCTGAAAGTTGTTCATATTGTCCTTAAGAACATTTTTTCTTTTGGAATCATCTCCATTTGACCAACACACAAAAAGTTAGGTCTTAGTGCACTTCAAAATAGTCAGATCAATTGACTGATCAATTTCTCAAGTGCACAACCCATATCTTGATGAATTGATGATCGAGGACACTCAAATAAGTTCAAATATGCATGAAATGATGAGTTAAAGAACTTCCCTTGATTGTATTTGATCATGGGCTGAGGTTGCTTCATGAGCAAGGCATTGTAGTGCACAGATGAATTAGGGTTTCCTTGAGAAACAAACCTCAAACCTTTTGACTTGCTTTGATCAAAAATGATGAATTGACACACTAGGGAGGCATATTTGATGGATGAGAGCTTTCGGAACCATTGCCATGCTTGCTTTCATCTTCTCTTGACCATATTTTTGTACCAATGATTTCCTTGAAGCTCTTGACCTTGTGATTGCTCAAGCTACAAACAAGAAATGTTAGTGACATATTTTTGTGCTTTTGGTTAGTAGGCAAAATAAGAAAAGCAATAGTATACAATTCAAGCATGCTTGGTGATATCAAACCACTTTTAAGAAGTCCCACCCTAAGGCAAAGGGAACCAAGATGCTTATGATCCTTGAGGCTTTGCAAATGCAATGTTATGATGCCATGAGGGATCTTAGGGCCAAAATTGGGGTCTTACAGACATCTGGGCCCTCAGATGGCTCAGAATGATAGATGGTGTCTTCCACTCTGGGTAAGGTGTGCACAACGGGAGGTGGCACAGAAAGGACCGGGCTAGATGCTGGCAGAGAAGTGAGAGTTGGAGCAAAACACTCGGGCACAAAGTTGGCGGGCATCCCCCAGGGGAACCCGACTGGCATAGTTGGCGCAAAATGAGCTGTTGCAGCAGGCATAGTGGAGGTAGCAACCTCACAAATAACCGTCCTCTAGGGAGGAGTTGTAGGAGTTGGCGATGATTGGCTTTGGGCAGCCAACACTGACTCCATCATGGCAGTCAGCCTAGCTACCTCCTATTTCAGTTCCCAGTTCTCTTGTTCTAGATGCTCTATCAGTCTAGGAAGATTGGCTCTCGTGTTATACCGATGCGTCAGCTTGTCTTTAAAATAAATGAAGAGCAAAGAGTTAGACCACGGATCAGAGTTGAACAAAACCTACTTATGCATATGATGCATGCAATGTTTGTGCATATGATTTTTTTTTATCAGAGGAACTTTATAGAGATCTATTTGCAAATATTTGGAAATATTAATCTTTTAAGACATATATGGAATGTTCATAGCAATAATATTTGGAAAACAAATTTACACCACAGAAGAAGTATAGTCTTGGTAACCAAATACAATACAAAAGGAAAGGAGAATAAACATCCTATGGAGCCCTAGAAACAATCGTCCAAAGCTCTCGAGACCGAAAGATAAGTTGCACGAAGCCTCTTCACCTCTCTCTCATAAGTTGCTTCCATATCTGCCTTCTCCTTGGCGAGTCGATCATACTTGCTCTTCCGAAACTTGGATGACTGAGGAAGAAGAGAAGCAACCACATCATCAGGCTCATCAATAACCTGATGCTCCAAGAATTTTATCACAACATCCTTATCTCGGAGTTGCTGAAGTAGTTCCTCTCGCTCACGAACCCAAGCACGCGAATGGTCTTCATCTCTCAACTCCTCTACTCCTTGGTTAAGGAGGGCTGAAGGCCCAACCATAACCATAGGGGTAGCTGTAGCACCTCAAATTTGCACCTATCATTGTACATACATTCTCACATTAGGTCATAGCATAACATGGTCCACTGCATAGCATTGCATTGCCCCATTTGCCTCAAGTGCAAGCCAATCAGAAATTAGGTCAAACTGATCAGGAGATCAGTCAACCAAGCAAGCAAGGGTGTTTCTCAAGGAGCCAAGGCCCTAGGGTTGGTCCAACATGTTCACATGACTTGGATGTCCATTTGAAGTGATTAGGTCAAAGATTGGAGGCTCAGAGGTCATCAGTCAAGGCACAATCAGTCAGAAATCCTAGAAAGTCAAACTTGGTCAACTGTGACTGATTTTATGGTTTTGATGGATGGATTTGGTTTGAGAGAGCTTATTCATGTCCCAATAGGCCTCATATATCATGGCAAACAATATCATTGAAGAATTTGAAGCCAATCAGAAAATTTCCAAAAATAGAAACTGGACTTGTAATTTTAACTGCCAAAAATGGAAACTTCTTGATCCCAAACTTACATCATGATACAAGCTTCAAATGAATTTTTGCCCAACAGGAAAGTTGAAGATCTTGTTCTCCCATTTCCAAAAAGTCCAAGAACTCTCAATTCCCATGTATGGTTGTCAAGATATGATCAAATCATTTTCATAAAATCTTGAACTTCAAAAGGCCATATCTCATGAACCATTTGGCCAATTTTGATGGGGTTTTTTCCAACAAACCACATTTAACCTCCTCTTTCCAAAAATATAAATTTCATGTACCAAAACATTGCCAATCAAAATGGCCCTTTTTGAACTATCATGTTTAAATTCAAGTGAAGTGAAAATTGGAAGTTTTGATTTAAGCAATTTCTATCAAATTGGCCAATTGGGATTGGTTTAGGACATCATTTAAGACTTGTGCAAGGCCCAAACTCGGGCAGACCATACACCCTCCATGTGCATTTGGTTCAAACTTAGCAAATGGCAAAACCTCTTCATTTGTGATAAACTTGATTAGCACATCATTAACCAACATTAAACAGAAGTATTTAACCTTATTTTCTGTCATTTCAACCCTAGAACAGCAGCCATTACACACAGAATCCTCTCATTTTCTCTCAATTGCCATTTTTCACATTTTGCAATTTCTGCTCAAACTCCCAAAGGACTCGAGCATCCCTTCATTGATTCATCACTTGGCCATCATTTGGAAGCCATTTGGAGCATCAAACCCCAGCTGTAACAGCCTCATCGTGTTCTGTTTTCCAAAGCACTCTTCCATGGCAGATGTTGTTTAAAGCTATTCTGAGCCTTCTTGGGTCGAAATCTTTTGGCCCTTCATCAAAGCAGAGCTAGAGCTTCAACTGTTTCATCACAAAGCGACCCAACAACATCCATTTCAACACTGCACTTCCAAATTGGTCAGTTTTCGATTCACTTGTTTTTCTAAACCATGCTATGTGTTAAATAGATCTTGCCATGCTGATTGTTATGAGATTTGCATCATGTAAAATGGTTAAGTATTTAGCAAGATATTTGGAAATGAAAGTTGATGTTCATATGAATTTTTGTTCGATTCTCTCTCAATAACTTGTTTCCATGAAAATGATGTCTGGATTTATCATGTATGTGGTTTGCTGATTCTATTGGTGTGCTCATTACTCATTTCTGGGAGTTTTTGTTCTTGAGCAATTTCGATGTTGATTTACATTTCTGCTCGATTCATGATGTGTGTGTTGTTTTACTGAAAATCAATGTTGGATTCGCGTTAGTGGTAGTTGGATGGTCATTGTTGTGTATTCAATTTGGAATTCTGGAAAAATTTTGAATCAAACACGATTTGAGGTGATGAACATTCATACTGTATGCATAAACCCTAATTCCATTGAAGCCTTGCCCAGAATTTTGGATGTGAACGTGTTGCATGGTACTGTATATGCATGAGCCAATAAGAACATTCTATCCCGTACCCCAAAACGCTGCCGTTTGAATTAGTGAACCACATAATTACATCCGTGCCATTCTCATTTTTATTATTTCATATTAATTCATTTAATTCCTCATTTTATTTCACTTTGGTTACTCAACTTTGAAAAATCATATTTCATTCACTTTAATTCCAAATCCCATGGGAATTTTTGCATCATGTCCTACTTGATCTCTAGTTTTTTATCATTATTTTTTCTGATTTTTTTTGATGAGTAAATTTTAAATGACATTAGGGTTTGTAGAATGTGACCAAATATTGTACATCTTACCAAATCAATTGTGAAATTGTGATGCTTTGTCCATTTGATCTGAAATTTTTTGTGCTTAATCTACACTCATCCATGTTTATTTTGATGTAAAGATCATGAATTTATCTTATGTGGTTTGAGAGTTGTAAATTTTTGAAGTAGGGTGTGACAATTTGTGTCACACCATGGATATGCAATTTCATGATTTTTGATGACATTCTTCTTGACCTCTAAATGAACTGATTTTTTGCATGAACCAACTTGTGTATGTCTAGTTTACTTGTGATTTTTCTTGGAATTAATTATACCATTTCCTAATTGTTTGAGATTTTCTCCCCTGTTTGACCAAAATGTGGACTTATTGTGATGCATGTTGCCATTTCATTTGTGGAATTCTCATACTTTATTAGATGGACATGAAATTTTACATGAGATAACTAGACATCCTCATCTTTGCCATGGTTTTAGTCCCATTCATTTATCATACACCATCTCTGATTTATGAATTTTTCAAGTTGATGCATGTTTGGTTGACTTCTTTGAGCATGTTCAAAATTGCTTTGACTTTCTGATTTTCATTGACTGCCTTCCACTTGTCCAAATAAGATGAAATTTGACATGCTTACCATGCTAGGTGTTAGGATTGATCATGATTTATTTGGGGATTTTTGGAAATGTTTGAGTTGACTTTTGATGCAAGTCTTTCTGTTGACTCCTCTGAGCTTCTGTTTGCAATGCTTTGACTTAAGTTGTTCATGAAATGATGATAGTGATTGATATGATTGTGAACTTAATTGGTATTGATTCTTAATTGTTTGAACATGATTGTGAATGCTTGCCCTTTGCTGTTTTGACTTTTTCATTCTCTTTTGACCCTAGGCTTGTCCTAGTGGTCCTGTTACTCACTTTTGAGCTTGTGTTTTCAGGTTGACCAACAAATGCTCCAATGAGACCATTTCTTTTGATTGAGCTTACTTGAATATCATTGAGCTAACCTCTTGGTTTTGTAGGTGGCTTGACTCATATGATTTGAGTCTTGTGCTTTGCATATTTGATTGTCTGATTTGACTGTTGATTCCTATTTCCTTTGCTTTAACTTGTGAATTGTATACTGATCTGTTTGACTATTTCAGGTACCATTAGTTGCTTAGTTCTTTGAACTTGCTTTGCTTTGCTTTAAATAGCAACTTGCTTGAGGTATAATCCCTTAATCTTCATGTAGTCTGGAAGACCTGGCCTGTTACTTGGCCAGGCAACTGTCTGAAGTCCTCCTTAAGAGGCAATGCTTGTGTATGTTTAATTTGTCCTTGTGCATAGTCAAAGACCTCCTAAGTGAAGAGGCAATTGGCAGAACCAAGGGATAAGCAACCTATCCCCTGCTATTCTGTGTGTCTTCTGCTTTGCTCACACCACTGTGTTGATGCATTGCAGATACAAACCCAAGATCTTGTACAATTGTACAGTTGAGTCAGTATCAAATGTGTAGAAGGGTTCCCACTTTCTGAACCCACACATTCTTGTCAAATGCTCTCCCTGACCAGGGATAAGAGCAATGAGGCACACCCCTCATCTCCTTTCATCTGCTTCACCTTAGCCCCTAAATGGCAAGGTTAAGAGCACCCTTCACCCCATTCCAGAGGTTTGTTTGTTGAGGTTGATATAACCCCTTGACTAAAACCTAACCCATGTTTGAGCCCCCTTGTTGGTGTGTTTATTTTATGCTGTACATGTTTGTGTGGTGTGATTGTATCCCCTAGGTTTGCTAGACTCCGCGTAGTCTCGTTTGCATGTCAATTAAGGTAGCACGGTTCCTTCGTATAGGACTTCCTTTCTTGCTTGAACTTTCTTAAAACACAAACAAACATCATCCCCTCTTAAGGATACGTTAACTCCTTCTACTACAGGTGAGTAAGTCTCCAAAGGTCGAGCATCCGGTAGATTGTGCAGTGACGTGGTCCACTTAAAAAACACAAACCAACAAGATTAGTTTAGCCGAACTACGGCAACTCTGATTCTCATGTTCAGATGAGATACGTAGGCACGAGATGCGATTTCTTGTCGAGTTTGACTAACCACTAAAACTAATTCTTTTCTCTCACCCTTGTTGTGATTGAGATATCCCCTTTCTCTTGCCCTAGTTGCAATCGAGATCCTTCTTTTCTCTGTGTCTGTTAGCTAGAAACCTTAACTTAGGGACAATTTTGCATGATAACATCTAGGCTCGAGTCGTAGTCTCCCTAGAGTTGTGTCTCCCTCTGTTATCTGGTTAGGCTAGGTCCTTTGTCCCTGCGTAGGGGAACTACATCGCCCTGATCTTCATACCAGATGAAGTATGTAGGCAGGAGATTGAGCTGATCTCTCCGGGCGCCTTTTCTCTTTTTGTGTGAGTTGTGTGACAGTTGCTAGGCTCGAGTGCCTAACTCCTTAGCATTTTGTTGTCTGTTTGTTTGAGTGTGTGCTTGACAGTTATAGGCTCGAGTCCCCGACTCCCTATTAACCTGTTGTGTTGTTGTGTGCTTGGAAGCTGATGTAAGACCATCGAGTGGCATTCGGGTTCCAGTGTGTGTGTGTTTTGGTTCGGATGCTGATGTAAGTCCAGTGATTGGCATTCGGGCTCCACGTTTGCCTGTGTCTTGTTTGTTTGTGTGTGTGTCAGCCGAGCTACGAGTGCTCTGATTCTTCTCTCGTCCGATAAGATACGTATGCATAGGGTGTGATATCCTAGCGAGCATGTGTCGCTTTCCTAGTCCGAACTACTTCGACTCTGATGTCTATGCCTGATAGACTAAGTAAGCCCAGGATGCGACATCCTGCCGAGTCAGTTTCAGTCAGTTTCTTTTGTCTCTTTCAGCCAGTGTGTGTGAGTTTGAGCAATGTTTAGCAACCAATTTATTCTTTCCTTTTGTGCGTGGATCCCGTAGAGTACTACGGATGCGTAGGGGTGCTAATACCTTCCCTTCGCATAACCGACTCCCGAACCCATTCTCTTTGGTCGCGAGACCATGTTCTTTCCTAGGTTTACTTCGAGCGTTTCCTTTCCCTCTTTTGGGATAAATAACGCACGGTGGCGGCTCTGTTGTTTCTTCTTTTCCCGCCGGTTTTTCGCGTAATGCGACAGCTGGCGACTCTGCTGGGGAATAGAGAAGTTGACCTGTGCTGGTCCATCTTCCCTGAGCGAGTCTCTCCTAGCGCTCTCTAGGTTAGGGTTTTGGTTGCTTTGTGCTGTTTTTATTTATTGCATTCATTATTTGTTCATTTCATTTATTGTTTGCATTGATTGTGTGCATTAATGTTTGCATTCATATTCATTATTCATTCTGCCTGGCTGGTTGTCTGTTTTTCTTTGTGGGGTGGGAGTCAGTTGAGGTAAAAGGTCCAATACCCAGACCATGAGTGAAATCTAGGATGATTAGGAATAGAGTGATTCATGGGAAGCGGGTGGTATTGCGCCACTTAGCGGAACATTGATATCACGAGCAGTTCAGACCCTGGTGGGGTATCGTCGTTACATACTTCGGGTGTGTATATGATGGTATTCTGCGAAAGGTTATTTATGCTGCGTTTCTCTCAGCCTTACCCTAGCCTAGACTACACCCGTGAGTGGGGAAGGGTTGATCATTACAGGTACCGTTGGTGACTTGGTTCTGTTGGTGACTTTGTGTTCAGACAGTGTATTCAGTTGACCTTAAGTTGGATTTGGGTTCTGATTTTGACTGAAGCTTCGACCTAGTAATCAGAATTGCACAACCAACCAGCCAGTCCAGTCTGCATCATGTGCATCATAGCATATTTATTTTTCAAAAGAAACACAATAAAAAAAATGATGAAAAAAAAATCCAAAAAAAAAGAAAGAAAAAAAAAAGGAAAAAAAACTAATCTCTGCATGCATATCATTTATCAGGTACATTCCAGAGCTTGTCTACCGATAGAGATGGCAACAGTCCCCGAGCCGAAGCGGAAGACCTGTTCCTACAGCTTTCATCGTGAGCCGTTGACTTCACTAATTGAGTTGGGTAATCTTGTGACTGATGATCGTCTGAAGAGTTTCGTTGGACAGTATGGAGATATCCTGACTTTATTGAAGACAGTAGTGGATCCGGTGCCACTGCAGACTCTTCTTCAGTTCTACGACCCGGAGCTCAGATGCTTCACATTTCAAGACTATCAGTTGGCGCCTACTCTCGAGGAGTACTCTATTCTGATGAATGTCCCAGTTCAGCATCAGACTCCCTTCTTGGACGTCCCAAAGGAGGTTGACTTCAGATTGATTGCCAGAGCTCTTCGGATGAGTGTTAAGGAAGTGGGTGAGAATTGGAAGCCCTGTGGGGAAGTAGTGGGTCTGCCATTGAAGTTTCTCCTGAGAGTAGCCAGAGATGAAGCAGAAAGGGGGAATTGGGAATTTTTTCACGCACAGTTTGCCGCTTTGATATATGGAATCATCCTATTTCCCAGTATGCCAAATTTTGTAGATCATGCCGCTATCAGTATCTTCATCAGAGGGAATCCAGTCCCAACCCTTCTAGCTGACACTTACTATGCCATCCACAGTAGGCATGGTAAGGGTGGAGCCATCAGGGGCTGCCTACCTCTCCTGTTCAGATGGTTTATGTCACTCCTGCCTGTCAGTGGACCCTTTGTGGATACCCAGAGCACTCTTAAGTGGACTCAGAGGGTCATGTCGCTCACCTCCTACGACATCAGATGGCAGTCGTACCGGATGGATGTGAAGAATGTTATCATGAGTTGTGGTGAATTCCGGAACGTGCCACTCGTGGGGACCAAAGGCTGTATCAACTACAATCCAATTCTTTCTCTTCGCCAGTTAGGGTTTGTCGTGAGTAGAAGACCACTTGAAGCTGAAGTAGCTGAGAGTGTGTATTTTGAGAAGAAGGATGACCCTGTTAGAGTGGAGCAGATAGGAAGAGCCTGGAGATCTGTTGGAGTGAAGGATGGATCCGTCTTAGGGAAGAAGTTTGCCATTGCAATGCCCGATTACACTGATTGGGTAAAGAAGAGAGTGGAAACTTTGTTGCTACCCTACGATAGGATGGAGCCGTTGCAAGAGCAACCACCTTTGGTTCTTGCTGATAGTATGCCTGCTGAGCACTATAAGCAAGCTCTGATGGAGAGTCGTCGTCTGAGAGAGAAAGAGCAAGACACTCAGATGGAACTGTACAAAGCTAAGGCTGATAAGCTGCACTTGGCCCATCAACTCAGGGAAGTGCAAGGAGAGGATGCTAGCAGGGCAAGGGGTAAGAAGAGATCATATGATGAGGTAGAATCCATGTTGGATGCAGAGCACAGGGAGTGCCTGAGGCTACAGAGAGCAGAAGTCAACTATCAAAAGAAGATCAGAGACTTGGAGAAGCAACTCAGAGATAAAGACACTCAGTTGAAGAAAGAGATGGAGTTGAGACAGAAATTAGAGGATTATCTTGGAGGAGAAGTCTTGGAGCTTAGAAAACAACTGAAAGAGAAGATTACCCCTCTACCAGAATGTTCAGAATGCTCACTATTGATAGACCAGTGCCATTACCTGAAGACTCTCATTCCGGAAGACCGTCTGTCTTAGTCTGTACCTTTGATTGTTTTTATTGAGAATCACCTCCAGGCTTGTTGGATGGGATTCATTTGTCTGTACTCCGTCTTTTGGATCTTTGTTGTTGAGAATCACCTCCAGGCTTGTTGGATGGGATTCATTTCTTTGTACTCTGCTTATGCGACTATTCTGTTGACTTGGTTGTATTGACCTTTTTACCCTTATGTACAGATAAGGATGTCAGTATTTCCCTGTTGTTCTCATATTTCCCTGTATCAGTTGTTCTCTTGTTGCTGCAGGTTGCCATCTTTTCAGGATGGGTCAGGCTCTTTGAATGCCTGAGAAATGAGCATATCATGTGCATCATACGCATCATTTAACATCATACTCATATCATTTGCATAACAGGTGTTCTTGTGCCGTCTTCTCACTTTGATTCCTGTGTCCAGGCAGGATAGCTGATCAGAGACAACACCGCTACTCAACGAGGCTCAACCATCAACGCAACATGGATCAAGTACAAGCTGAGCTGGCTGAGATGAGGGCAAACATGGCCCAGTTCATGCACATGATGCAAGGGGTTGCACAAGGTCAAGAAGAACTCCGAGCTCTAGTTCAGAGACAAGAAGCTGCAATTCCACCGCCCAACCAGGCTCTACCAGAAGGAAATCTAGTTCCTGACACTCCTGCTGCTGCTATTCCCGTCAACAACTATGCTGTAGGTGAAGAGTTGAGGGGTATCCGAGTTGATGGTCAACCAATTGCTCCAGATGCTGCTAGTGCCAGAGTCATCCATGCTCCGGCCCGTAACAGAATTCCGATTGTCGACAGGCAAGAGGATATGTTTACTTTGCTCAGCGAAGACGAAGATATCTTGGGTAGAAATGATGCGAGAGATCGCAAAGTTGAGGCCCTTGCTGAGAAGATCAGGGCTATAGAATGTCAAAACTCCCTCGGTTTTGATGTTACAAACATGGGATTGGTAGAAGGCTTGAGAATCCCGCACAAATTCAAGGCACCGTCATTTGATAAATACAACGGTACCTCCTGCCCTCGCACCCATGTGCAGGCTTACTACAGGAAAATATCCGCATACACTGATGACGAGAAGATGTGGATGTATTTCTTCCAAGATAGCCTATCAGGGGCATCCTTGGACTGGTATATGGAATTGAAGCGGGATTCGATTAGATGCTGGAGAGATCTGGGTGAGGCGTTCCTCAGACAGTATAAGCACAACATGGACATGGCTCCAACCAGGACTCAGTTGCAGAGTCTATGTCAGAAGAATAACGAAAGTTTTAAAGAGTACGCCCAGAGATGGCGCGAACTAGCTGCAAGAGTTCAACCCCCTATGCTGGAAAGGGAGTTGACTGATATGTTTATCAGCACTCTTCAGGGCGTGTATATGGACCGGATGGGAAGCTGCCCATTCGGAAGTTTTTCTGACGTCGTCATCTGTGGCGAAAGAACTGAAAGTTTAATCAAAGCTGGGAGGATTCATGATGCAGGTTCTTCGTCGTCCTCGAAGAAACCCTTCTCTGGGGCACCTCGCCGTAGAGAAGGAGAGACCAATGCTGTACAACATAGAGGGGGTGTGTACAGAGCAAGTACAAATAGAGATCAGTACCGTCCAGTGGCTGCAGTGACTATTCCTGCACCTCAACCTCGTCCACAACAACAACAAAGGGTTCAACAACCGCAACAACAGCAACAACAACAAAAACGACAACAACAGCAACGTCCTTTCCAACCGAGACAGAGATTACAGGCTGACAGAAGGTTTGATCCGCTGCCAATGTCTTACGCAGAGTTACTGCCCGAACTACTCCGGTTAGGGTTTGTAGAGTTGCGTACGATGGCTACTCCAACAGTGCTGCCTCCGGGTTATGATGCAAACGTCCGATGTGATTTTCATTCTGGGGCACCAGCCCACCATACTGAAAGATGCCGGGCTTTGCAACATAAAGTTCAAGACTTGATCGATGCTAAGGCGATCAATTTTGCTCCAGTGCCAAATGTAGTAAACAATCCTATGCCTCAGCATGGCGGGCATAGGGTTAACAATGTTGAAGGAGGAGAGGCTGAAGATTTGATTGACAATGTGGAAGATGTTCAGACTTCTTTGTTGGTAGTCAAGGGCCGTCTGCTGAAGGGGGGTGTTGACCCGGGTTGTAAGGAAGACTGTGTGGGTTGTTCAGAAGCTACCAATGGGTGTGACCAGTTGAAGGCTGGTGTTCAAAAATTAATTGATGAAGGCTGTCTCCAGTTCAGCCGGGCCGTTAAAGATAATGGGTTGGTGTCTACCGTCACCATTTATTTCAAGCCGTCTGAAGGACGAGGGCGAGGGGCTGTCAGTGCACCTACAACAAGCAATGCTCCGGTAACCATTCCAGCTCCGGTAACCATCAGTGCACCAACTACTATTGTGGCGTCTGGCAGAGGACGAGCTGAAAATAGTAGGGCCGTTCCCTGGAGATATGACAACGCCTATCGCAATGATAGAAGGGCTCGTAATCAGACTAGGCCATCAGTTCAAGCGCCAGTAACTATCAGTGCTCCAGTGAAAACTCCTGCTGTTGCAAGTCCTGTGGTGGACAATGTTGGAGGGCCAGGAGGTTTCACCAGGAGCGGACGACTGTTTGCTCCTCAGCCTTTGAGAGATGCTAATGTTGAGGCATCCGCAAGGGCTAAGGGTAAACAAGCTGTGGTTGACAAGGAACCGGCTCAGAAGGAGGCTGAGGGTTCTTTCGAAAAGGACGTGGAGGAGTTTATGAAGATAATCAAGAAGAGCGACTACAAGATAGTAGATCAGCTCAATCAGACTCCGTCCAAAATTTCAATACTCTCTCTGCTGTTGTGCTCTGAGGCACACCGGGACGCATTGTTGAAGATGCTGAACATGGCGTACGTCCCGCAAGAGATATCCGTCAACCAGTTGGAGGGTGTGCTAGCCAACGTGAGCACCAGGCACGGTGTAGGTTTCACTGACCTAGACCTAACGCCTGAGGGACGTAATCATAACAAAGCCTTGCACATCACTATGGAGTGCAAGGGTGCTGTTTTATCTCACGTGCTGGTAGACACCGGGTCGTCCCTGAATGTCCTACCCAAGCAGATCCTGAAGAAGATAGATGTCGAGGGAGTTGTGCTCACTCCCAGTGACCTTATAGTTCGTGCATTCGATGGATCCAAGCGTTCTGTCTTTGGTGAAGTCACATTGCCAGTGAAGATAGGTCCGGAAGTTTTCGACATCGTCTTCTATGTGATGGACATTCAGCCTGCTTATAGCTGTTTGTTGGGGCGTCCATGGATACACGCCGCTGGGGCAGTCTCGTCGACTCTCCACCAAAAGCTCAAGTATGTCTGGAACGGTCAGATCGTGACCGTGTGTGGCGAAGAAGAGATTCTTGTGAGTCATCTCTCCTCATTCAAGTATGTTGAGGTAGATGGCGAGATCCATGAAACCCTGTGCCAGGCATTTGAGACTGTGGCGCTTGAAGGGGTAGCTTGTGCTGAGCAAAGGAAGCCAGGTGCTTCGATTACGTCATACAAGCAGGCCAAAGAGGTGGTTGACTCTGGCAAAGCTGAAGGCTGGGGCAAGATGGTTGACTTGCCAGTTAAGGAAGACAAATTCGGCATTGGTTACGAGCCTCTCCAAGCAGAGCAGAGCGTACAAACAAGTCCGAGTACCTTTACCAGCGCCGGGCTGATGAACCATGGAGATGTCTTTGCTACTGATGGTGAAGACAGTGATTGTGATTTGGATGTCTGGGTCCGCCCTTGTGCACCTGGGGAGTCTATCAACAACTAGACAACTGAAGAAGTGGTCCAAGTTACTCTACTGACAGAGTAATTTTCCTTTGTTTTTTTCATTTTGCATGAAAACCCTACGTTCTGCCCAAGGCGTAGTGGTTCATTGTAGGGCCACATCATGTTTAAAATGATTATCATAAATAAAGGACGTTTTGCAATCAAATTTTGAGATCTTTGTCTTTCTATTTTTGTTTTCACCTTTTTTCAAAATAATAAAAATGGCAATGTTTTTGTTTTTTTTTTTGTGACTTTATTGAAATCTTTTTCTGAAAAACAAAACATTAAACATGCAGAAGTGATATTTTGGCATCCACTGTGAGCGACTCTGTTATGGCTCAGTATGATTTCAACAATCCCATCTACCAAGCTGAAGAGGAGAGTGAGGAAGACTGTGAACTCCCTGCAGAATTGGTCAGACTACTGAAGCAAGAGGAAAGGGTCATCCAACCTCATCAGGAGGAGTTGGAAACTGTTAATCTGGGTACTGAGGACGCCAGAAGAGAGATCAAGATCGGGGCTGCTTTAGAAGACTCTGTCAAGAGGAGGTTAATTGAGATGCTGAAAGAATATGTGGAAATATTCGCCTGGTCATACCAGGATATGCCTGGGTTGGATACAGACATTGTGGTGCATCGGTTACCTCTTAGAGAAGAGTGTCCGTCGGTCAAGCAGAAGCTTCGCAGAACTAGTCCTGATATGGCTGTCAAGATCAAGGAAGAGGTTCAGAAGCAGTGGGATGCAGGTTTCCTGGCTGTTACTAGCTACCCACCGTGGGTTGCCAACATTGTACCCGTGCCGAAGAAGGATGGCAAAGTCAGAATGTGTGTTGATTACCGGGATTTGAACAGGGCGAGTCCGAAAGATGATTTCCCATTACCTCACATCGATGTATTGGTGGATAATACGGCTCAATCCTCGGTATTCTCTTTCATGGACGGTTTCTCAGGCTACAATCAGATCAAGATGGCGCCAGAGGACATGGAAAAGACGACATTCATTACACCTTGGGGCACTTTCTGCTACAAAGTCATGCCATTTGGGTTGAAGAATGTCGATGCTACCTATCAGAGGGCAATGACGACTCTCTTTCATGACATGATGCACAATGAAATTGAAGTGTACGTGGATGACATGATTGCGAAGTCGCAAACAGAAGAGGAGCACTTGGTTAACCTGCAAAAGTTGTTTGACAGACTGGTCAAATTCAAACTGAGGCTGAATCCAAACAAGTGTACGTTATGGGTGAGATCAGGGAAGCTGTTAGGCTTCATTGTCAGTGAAAAAGGGATTGAGGTTGATCCAGCAAAAGTCAAAGCTATTCAAGAGATGCCTGAACCGAAGACGGAAAAGCAAGTCCGTGGGTTTTTAGGGAGGTTGAACTACATTGCAAGGTTCATATCTCACCTAACTGCCACATGTGAACCAATTTTCAAGCTACTCAGAAAGAATCAGGCGATCAAATGGAATGATGACTGTCAGAAAGCTTTTGACAAAATCAAGGAGTATTTACAGAAACCTCCAATCCTGATTCCTCCAGTTCCTGGAAGACCATTGATAATGTACCTATCAGTTACCGAGACTTCGATGGGGTGTGTATTGGGGCAGCATGACGAGTCTGGTCGAAAAGAGCATGCCATATACTACCTAAGCAAAAAGTTTACCGACTGTGAAACAAGATATTCACTGCTCGAGAAAACTTGCTGTGCTTTGGCCTGGGCTGCTCGCCGACTAAGACAGTATATGTTGAACCATACTACTCTGTTGATTTCTAAGATGGATCCAGTCAAGTACATCTTTGAGAAGCCGGCTCTCACCGGACGTGTTGCCCGATGGCAAATGATTTTAACAGAGTATGACATTCAGTACACGTCACAGAAGGCCATCAAAGGTAGTATTCTGTCAGACTACCTCGCTGAACAACCAATTGATGATTATCAGCCTATGATGTTTGAATTCCCTGATGAAGACATCATGTATCTGAAGACGAAAGATTGTGAAAAGCCACCTGTCGAGGAAGGACCGGATCCTGATGACAAGTGGACACTGATGTTCGATGGAGCTGTGAATATGAACGGTAATGGTGTTGGGGCAGTGTTGATCAATCCCAAAGGTGCTCATATACCTTTTTCTGCCAGATTGACTTTCAACGTCACCAACAATGAAGCTGAGTATGAGGCTTGTATCATGGGGATAGAAGAAGCCATTGATCTGAGGATCAAAACTCTTGACATATTTGGAGATTCAGCTCTAGTGATCAATCAGGTCAATGGAGATTGGAATACAAACCAGCCGCATTTGATTCCGTATAGAGATTACACCAGAAGAATACTGACGTTCTTCAAGAAGGTGAAGTTGTATCATGTCCCTCGGGATGAAAATCAAATGGCTGATGCTCTGGCTACTTTATCTTCCATGATAAAGGTTCATTGGTGGAATCATGTGCCACATGTTGCGGTAAAGCGACTCGAGAGGCCTGCGTATGTGTTTGCAGCCGAGTCTGTTGTTGCTATTGATGAAAAGCCGTGGTACTTTGACATCAAGAACTTCCTCAAGACTCAAGAGTATCCTGAGGGTGCGTCGAAAAATGATAAGAAGACCCTGAGAAGGCTAGCTGGAAGCTTTTATTTGAATCAGGATGATGTGCTATACAAGAGAAACTTTGACATGGTCTTGCTCAGATGCGTGGATAGACACGGAGCAGACATGTTAATGCAAGAAGTGCACGAGGGTTCGTTTGGTACCCACGCTGGTGGTCATGCAATGTCGAAGAAATTGCTGAGAGCCGGATATTATTGGATGACTATGGAATCCGATTGCTTCAAATATGCTCGGAAGTTCCATAAGTGTCAAATTTATGCTGATAAGGTGCATGTACCACCAAGCCCGTTGAATGTCATGAACTCGCCCTGGCCGTTCGCCATGTGGGGCATTGATATGATTGGGAAGATTGAGCCAACTGCTTCGAATGGACATCGCTTCATCTTGGTAGCGATTGATTACTTCACCAAATGGGTAGAAGCAGCTTCTTTTGCCAACGTCACCAAACAAGTGGTTGCCCGGTTCATCAAGAAAGAAATCCTCTGTCGTTATGGAATCCCTGAGAGAATCATCACTGACAATGGTTCGAATCTCAACAACAAAATGATGAAAGAATTATGCAGAGATTTCAAGATTGAACATCACAATTCTTCTCCTTACAGACCGAAAATGAATGGTGCTGTAGAGGCGGCTAACAAGAATATCAAGAAGATTGTGCAAAAGATGGTCGTTACGTACAAAGATTGGCATGAAATGTTGCCTTTCGCTTTGCATGGGTACCGTACTTCAGTGCGTACGTCGACCGGGGCAACCCCCTACTCCCTTGTGTATGGTATGGAAGCAGTCCTACCAGTTGAAGTGGAGATCCCTTCTCTGAGGGTATTATTAGATGTCAAGCTGGACGAAGCCGAGTGGATTCGTACAAGGTTTAATGAGTTAAGCCTTATCGAAGAAAGACGGTTAGCAGCTGTGTGCCACGGGCAGTTGTATCAGAGAAGGATGAAGCGAGCCTTTGATCAGAAAGTGCGTCCTCGGACATTTCAAACTGGCGATCTGGTTTTGAAGAGGATCCTTCCTCCTGGTACAGATAACAGGGGCAAGTGGACTCCTAATTACGAAGGTCCATATGTTGTTAAGAAGGTCTTCTCCGGTGGAGCCTTGTTGCTTACAACTATGGATGGTGAAGATTTTCCTTCCCCTGTCAACTCAGATGTAGTCAAAAAATACTTCGCATAAATTGACCCGCTGGACAAAAAGAATAAAAGAGTCCAGGCAAAAATGGGCATCCCGGCGAACCAAAAAACAGAAAAAAAAAGGTTCGGGCAAAAGTTAGGGATAAAAAATGAAAAAAACTGTACACCCGGTAAGTCGAAAACCCGCAAGGGCGACTTAGGCAAAAATGGGTATCCCGGTGGATTGAAAACCCGAAAGGGCGATCCAGCCAAAAGAGGGATTAAAGCGAAGACTACAGTTTGAGTCATCTGTACTTCATCACGCTTCGTCAGCTGCCATCTCGAAAGATGTGATCGATCCAGTCGGTCTTCTCAGAAAGCAAGGAGTTGGGAGGAATACTGATGATCTATGAGTTATAACAGAGTTGGGAAACAGTGGATGCCGTGTTCACATTGCCATTAGGATAGTTTATTTTCCTTTTGTGCGCAATTACCTCTTTCTAGGAATTGCTTCCCAATGTATTTGCCTTTTCAGGCACACTTTCAATCAATAAAAGTCGTTATTCAGATAAATTGCTCTCTTGTTTTTACTTTTACTGATTTGTTTGCAAAAAACGTCCGAATTTTTGATAAACATTGCATCTAAACGTGAAGGCTAAAACAATGACGTGCAAAAAGATTAAAACATTTGAAAATCATTTTGAATGTTGAGGACACTTGAGCGTATCTTGTCCATGTACCCCCTGGGGCATTTGTTGTTTCGTGGTGCAGGTCGTCACCTGTGAGCTTTCTCCAGCAGTTTCTTTCCCCAAACAGAGTCACTCTTTTAGCTTTGGATTGTTAAAGTCTTCCCCCAGTGAAGCAATTATCTCTCCAGCAGAGTTTATCCTACCAGTGGATTGGCCGAGTTTCCGTAACAGATCGGTATTCGCATCCCCAGCTTGAGTTTGTTTCTACCTGTGGATTGCGAGGGTCGTCCCCGATGGAGTAATTATTTCCTCAGCAGTGTAGCGGTGTATTCGTCGCTATATGATTTATCGATTAAACCATAAGCAAGGTATACAATGAAATTTCGAGTCGCCACCGCACTTTTATTTATCCAAAGGATTGGCTAAAAAGCGAACAAAAGCCTAAGAAGTTTTACACGTAGAAAACTAATAAAAAGATCAGAGAGTCTTGGTAAGGGGTAAATTACGCAATGGGAAGGTGTTAGGCACCCACTACGTCCTAGGTACTCCTAGGGAGCCCTTTTCACACTTGTTGTACTAAATATTGTTATTTGTTATGACATAAACATTGTGCAAACATGATTGGGATGATGAGAAAAGAATGTGCAAGTTAGTTATTTTTGTGTTATTGGGTTTGAACGGATGAACCCGCTGCCTACGTACCTTCCATCAAAGGTAAGGATCAAAACGCCGTAGTTCGGCTAAAAGATTTCCAAAAGTTGGTGGATTCAATTTTAAACACAAGCACTGAGGCTTTTCATTATCAATGGGAGAACACTCGACCAAAACCAACATCCACCATGCGAGGATAGCTTCGACGTACTAGAGGGATTAGCCCTGTTTTCAGTACGGAAGTCTTACTGTCGACTCACTAAAGATAAGGTGAGGTTTACATCAACCACAATGATAATTGAAACCTATGGCTAATGCATGAAAAGATTAACAATGGACAAAGCCAAAACAAGTGAATGAGTGAAGTTAATTGATTGTGATTATGAAAGTGGAGTCAAAATATGATTAAGATTAATTCAGAGAAGTATTATGAAATGGAGTTTGAAAAAAGGTCAAGGACTTGAGT
Organism: Lathyrus oleraceus; assembly: GCF_024323335.1. Taxonomy (NCBI): domain Eukaryota; kingdom Viridiplantae; phylum Streptophyta; class Magnoliopsida; order Fabales; family Fabaceae; genus Lathyrus; species Lathyrus oleraceus. Next base: position 352,880,621 of record NC_066580.1, on the reverse strand, counting down.
CCAGGTTTTTGATTCGAAAACATGAAGATGTTTGCACAATATCTATGTCAAGTTTGAAATCAAAGTGTGAAAAGGTTTAGGACATAATGAGAATGAATGGATGGAGATGGATTGTAAAACTTCTTAGAAGGTTCACTTCTTGAGATCATATGGGAGATGATTCAAGTGTGTCCTTTGGAATAGCAATGGATAATAACAAACAAACAAGAAAGTCAACAAAAGCGGATATCGGATGCCAATCACTGGGCTTATACCAATCTCCTAAAACAGAATTGGATATCAGAGGCCACTCAATGGTCTTACACTAATCTCCTCAAAAGAAAACAAAGATGAAATATGGAAGTCAACTGCCAATCTATCTGGACTTAGGTTAACTCCACAGATGCTCATAGGAAAACCAATGCCACATTACAGGGACTTACAATGGATCCTCACATACAAGAACAGAAGCAACACATGATCATAGGAAAGCAAATGCCAACTTACAGGGACTTACAATTGCAACCTCACATAAACAAACAAATCAACTTATGATCACAGGAGAGCAAATGCCAACTTACAGGGACTTACAATTGCATCCTCACATATAAACAAACAAATCAACTTATGATCACCGGAGAGCAAATGCCAACTTACAGGGACTTACAATTGCATCCTCACATAAACAAACAGAAGCAAAACATGGATGTCAGATGCCAATTTATCTGGGCTTACTCTAACCTCCACAGTATGGTCCTAGGAATACAAATGCCAACTTGCAGGGACTTACAATTGCATCCTCACATACAAACAAACAAAGCAACAGGTGATCACAGGAAAGCAAATGCCAACTTACAGGGACTTATAATTGCATCCTCACAATCAAACAAATGCATCAAGCAGAGACAAGATGAGTGGCCAAGGTGATGGTCTTATACTCACTTCCATATCATAGGAACAAAGGCCAAAGAAATGGACTTACAATTGTCCTCAATGGGCAAACAACAATGACAATATCACAAAGACAAATGAGATGATTGTGCATTAATGAGCAATTAATGATGATGATAAATGCATGAAGCATACAAGCATACATGTGCATATGAAGCAATCAATCAATCAATGAAAGCAATCAGCACACACTATAACCACACAATGAGGCTCACACAAGAGGGTTAGGCACTGAGGCCAACTGGAATAGGGTCAAAGGTGCTCTTAACCTTGCCATTGAGAGGCTAAGGTGAAGCAGATGAAAGGATATGAGGGGTGTGCCTCATTGCTCTTATCCCTGATCAGGGAGAGCATTTGAATATCAGAAAGTGTGGGAGCTCAGAAAGATGGAGCTCTTTCCACATTAGACTCTATAGATCTTGGGTTTTGATCTCAATGCTACAACCATGTAATGGGAGCAAGGAGAAGACTCACTGAATAGTAGGGGATAGGTTGCTTATCCCTTTGATCTACCAATTACCTTACTTGAAGGACTTTTCCTGCTTGGGACAAAATTAAACACACACAAGCATTGCCTCTTAAGGAGGACTTCAGACAGTTGCCTGGCCAAATAACTGGCCAGGTCTTCCAGACTACATGAAGAACAAGGGATTATACCTCAATGCAAATTGCTATTTAAGCAAAGCAAAGCAAGTTCAAAGAACTAAGCAACTAATGGTACTTGTTTTTGAAGAAATGGAGGAAGCAGTTGTTATTTTGATGATGTTGGCTCGAACAGGTGCTCCTGATGGTTTGAAATGAAGGATTCTTGAAGCTATTTGGCTCAGCAAGGCATGGAAATGTTCAGGTCAAGTTTCACCATTGTAGTGCTTTGGAGAAAAACAGAACGTGGAGTGCTTTACAGTAGGAGAATGGAGCTTGAAATGAGCTTACAATGTTGGCCAGATGATGAAAATACCAAGGGTTGCTCGAGTGCTTTGGTGGTTTTGAGCAAAAAATGCAAAGATGAAAAAATGGAAAATGAGAGAAAATGAGAATTTCTGTATGTTTGTGGCTGCTGCTTCTCCCTAGGATTGGAAAATGGACATAAAATATGTTATATACATCTGTTTAGTGTTGGCTTAACAAATGCTAATCATGTTTTTCACAAATGAAGTGGTTTTGCCATTTTGCTAATTTTAACCAAATGCACATGGAGGGTGTAAGGTCTGCACGAATTGGGCCTCAAGCAAGTTTCAAACAACATTATAAACAAGTCCCAAATGGCCAAATGTGCTGAAAATGTCTAAATCAAAAAATCACTTTTTGCACATACTTGAAATTAATGAAGTCAAGTCCAAAAATGCCATTTTGCATGGTGAGGTTTTGGTGAAAGATGAATGCATTTTTGGAAAGAGGGGAACAAATAGAGCTTGTAGGAAAAAACCCCACCAAAATTGGCCAAATGGTTCATGAGATATGGCCTTTTGAAGTTCAAGAAATTGTGAAAATGAATTGATCATATCTTGACAACCGTACATGGGATTTAAGAGTTCTTGGACTTTTTGAAAATGGGAGAACAAGATCTTCAACTTTCATGTTGGGCAAAAATTCATTTGAAGCTTTTATCATGATGTAAGTTTAAGATCAAGAAGTTTCCATTTTTGGCAGTTGAAATTACAGGTCCACTTTCTATTTTGGGAAATTTCTTGTCTGATTTTATTTTCTTCATTGTGGATGCTTGACATGATATATGAAGCTTATATAGGCATGAATGAGACCTCTCAGACCAAATCCCATCACCAAATCACTGATTAAATCCACAGTTGACCAAGTTTGACTTCAGTTGACTTTTCTAGGGTTTTGCATGATTGAACCACTTCTGATGAATTCCAAACCCTAATTCTTTGAGACCTTGATTCCAAATGATGTCCCAAGTCATATGAACTCTTGATTATTGATCATGGTGCCCAAATTCTGCAAGAATGGCCACCAGGCACTGCAATGACTGACTTTGACTGACTTTGACCTAATTGTTGATGATTGCTTCAACTGCAAGCAACAAGGTTAAACTGACAATATTTTTGTACTTTTTGGTTAATAAACATATGAAAAGCAAAGATATACAAATGCAAGACATGCTTGGTGATCAAGAATCAACTCACAAGGCAATCTACCCACTAGGAGGGAAACTAAGGCATGCAATGATCCTTGAGGCCATGATATGATATGATGTGGGCCATGAGGGATCTTAGGGCCCAAAATTGGGGTCTTACAGATGCCCCTATTTAAGGTCATTCTAGCCGGAGAAGTGAAGTTTAGAAATCTTCATCTCGACGCGGTAGAATGGGCTTAAATAACAGTAATGAGACAAATTTTGGTCCCTAAGAGACCTCATGATGCAAATGTATGCATGCAAAAGACACAAATTCTGTGGGGAATATGATTCACACAGAAGAAAAGACGATCCATCGGAGTAATACACTCACCAGGAACAGAGACTCTGACAAGACTCTAGTTGGGGATAGACAAAACTGACACAGCGTGAACAAGACACGACTCTGATTAAGAAAAGAAAACAGGCTGGAGGCCTCACTGGGGAGTGAAGGACTCACACTGGGGAAAAGGATTCCAAAGGAGAATAAATCCATTGGAGAGACACAAGCTGACTCCTGGGGAGAAGCAACAAGAAAACTTCACTGAGGAAGCACCAAAGAAATGAGATGTCACCGGTATAAGGGTAACGAAAAAACAGGAAGGGACACCAAGGATACCGGGTTGTAGGTATGTAACAGGTGACCGACCAAAGACGTGAATTGGTGTGTGTTCCAAAACACTCATCATCCTGAAGAGAGCGAAAGCAAACTTGTTTATAGGATGGATATTTGATTCTGTAAAGAATGCAAATCTTACTCGATTGGGGAAACAAACAAAGTGTTCGACAAAAGAGTGCATGAGATATATTATTCATAGCCGTCAAAACGTGAATAATGTACTCGCATGGAAAGTTATCCTGAACCGGGTTGTAGGTTGTTTATAGGATAAGATCCGAAATCGTGAATTGGTTTGTGTTCCAAGACACTCATCACCCTGAAGAAAGCTAGAACAGCAGACTTGTTTATAGGATGGACATTCGATTCCACAAGGAATACGAATCTTACTCTGCGGAGAAAACAATCAAAAGATTGACCCAAGAGTGAACGAGATATAATATCCATTACCGGCATACCGTGGATAGTATACTCAAAAGGAAGATTATCCTGAACCGGTTACTGGGTTGTTTGTAGGATAAAATCCGAAGACGTGAATTGGTTTGTGTTCCAAGACACTCATCACCCTGAAGAAAGCTAGAACAGTAGACTTGTTTATAGGATGGACATTTGATTCTGTAAAGAATGCAAATCTTACTCGACTGGGGAAGATCAACAAAGGATTCCGACCAAAGAGCGCATGAGACATATTATTCATTACCGGCAGACCGTGAATAATACACTCGCATGGTAAGAAACACCAGGGATACCGGTTACTGGGTATATAATAGGTGATCTACCGAAAACGTGAATTGGATTTCACTTCCAAAACACTCATCATCCGAAAGGAGGGCTTGAAAAAGCAAATCGACTTACAGGATGGGCATTCGAATCCACAACGGGAAAACGAATCTTACTCAACTGGGGACACAAACCCAAAGAGTGCATGAGATACAATATCCATTACCGGCAGACCGTGGATAAGAATACTCGCATGAGATATATTATCTATTACCGTCAGAACGTAGATAATAAACTCGCATGGTAAGAAACACCAGAGATACCGGTTACTGGGTATATAATAGGTGATCTACCGAAACGTGAATTGGATTTCACTTCCAAAACACTCATCATCCAAAACACAAACTGGTTAAAGGATGGATATTCGATTCTACAAAGAATACGAATCTTACTCAACTGGGGACACAAACCCAAAGAGTGCATGAGATACAATATCCATTACCGGCAAACCGTGGATAAGAAACTCGCATGAGATGTATTATCTATTACCGTCAGAACGTAGATAATAAACTCGCATGGTAAGAAACACCAGAGATACCGGTTACTGGGTATATAATAGGTGATCTACCGAAACGTGAATTGGATTTCACTTCCAAAACACTCATCATCCAAAACACAAACTGGTTAAAGGATGGATATTCGATTCTACAAAGAATACGAATCTTGCTCAGCTGGGAAAAATCAACAAAGGATTCCAACTAAAGAGCACATGAGATATATTATTCATTACCGGCAGACCGTGCATAATATACTCGCATGGAAAATTATCCTGAACCGGTTACTGGGTTAATAAAGGATAAATCAACCGAAAAGAAAGGCATCGGGATACCAAACTAGGTATATAATGATGACCATTCAAAGGTAACAACAGACATTACCAACAAAAGGGTAAATGAAAGGCGATCTGCTGAGGATTCATTGGTGAGAATCAAAGATCCGAGGAACACAATCACTGACACAAGGTGAAAGGACCCGCTGGGGATAAAATTGCTAGCATACGGCAATTATCCACAAAAGACTTGCTAGGGATATAAGTGCTGATCTGAGCAACTTATCCAAGCAAAGGAAAATCAACATCAAGAACTAGATGAAGATAACCACAAGGGAAATTGTCATCGGTTGGGATTAACAACAAAGTTAACTCTGCAAGTGGAGAGAACAGGGTTTATGACTACCGGTTTGTAGGTAGAAAAAACCGCAAAGATAGGACTTACGACTGCTGGTTTGGCAGAGGGCCAAAAGGGTGGGGATAACCACAAAAATTAGGGTTTACATCTACCGAATACGGGGTAGAAGACCAACAACTCCGCGTGGGGATAGAACAAATCACAAATCCGCACGGGAAACCAAAATAGGGTTTATAACAAACCACAAACTGCTGAAGAGCAGGAAAAAAAAGGATTTACAACTACCGGTATGAGGGTAGAAAACCAAAAACTCTGGCTGGAGAATAAAAGGTGTATAACCCCAAATTCTGTCAAGAAAGCCAGGAAAAGAATAGGACTTATAACTACCGGTTATGAGGGTAGAGGCCCAAAACATTCCGCTGGGGAACAACCCACTGGGAAACACAAGACATTTGACAAATAGCCAATTCGGGAACAATCCGAAAAGACGGACTGAATCAAGACATGTCCTAATGAGGATGTAACTCAAATAGGAAAATCCATCCCAATATATGTGTTGGGAGGAAACGGAAGAAACCGTCATCCACGAGGATAATCTCAGTGGGGAACTGCAGAAGGAAAGACAACATTTTCTGCTTATGGGCTGACTCTATATGGAGAGATTTATAACACCCGACATCTGCTTGGGGAGATTTGTAAAGAGATCTACATCACCCTAGCAGGAGACACGACAAACAAAAGATATATGGCAAGAAATGCAACATGAATATCTGAATGTTTATGAGTATGCATGAATATTCGTGATTTATGTTTGATGAATGCTGACAAAACAGACAATTCTAACACAAACAGGTTCAGGAATCATACGTCCGGTATTATACTTCCAGGGGAAAAACAAGCTGGAGAGCCAATCTGCGGAGATCTATATGCTGAGAAGCAAAGATCTGCGGGTACTGCTGAAGAAGCAGAGGATCAAAGATATTAGGAAACAACCCAATCAGGGTACAGAAAGTCACAACGGGCAAAGCAGCCACCAAGACAAATCTGTAGGGGAACAAGGGAAAACCCAAGATATCTGCAGGGGATCCCAGTGTCAACTGAGAAATAAAAAGTGCATTGCACAAGCACGAACTGCTGTAGAAGCAAATCCACAAAACTCCGCTGGGGAACAGCCCACTGAGGGAGAATGAATCATCCAAGTAGAATCTAACTGCATAAGCAACTCTACTGGGGAAAACTGTCGGCTACTCTCTTGGGGAACAAACCACTGAGGGGGGACAGATCAAACAAGTAGATTCTGCAACGAACCGCTCCACTTGGGGAGAATACACAGCAAACTGATCACGACAAGTAGATTCTGAAATAAACCAATCCACTTGGGATCACAAACAGTCAGGAAATCAATCCGTTCACTGGATGTTAGAGCCATCATCCGACCATACTGGGGATTGAAGGAGTATTCAGCAGGCAAAGCTGCCACAACAAACATTCTGCAGACTATGCCGAGGAAAAGATAGTTGCAATAAACTGGGATGTCAACCCAAACAATCCACTGAGTAGGAAAATAAATCCTGCTCTGCTGGAGAGAAACTCTGATGGAGAGATAGTAATAATTCCGCAGACGACTTCGCCGGGGAAACGGTAAAGTACCGGGTATCAAACCGCTGACTTACCGAGTCTTAACAAAGAAAGCGACCGTGCTGAGGAAACAGACAAATCCGCTGGCAACTGCACTGGGAAGAGTGATAACAAACTCTGCTCGCGAATCCGATGGGGATATCAATAACAGCTCTACTCATGACTGTGTTGAGGAGACAAATAAAGTCTGGGAATATCGACCCATTGGAGAAAGTGACGGGGCACCAAGATGACAAACCATCAACCGCCGAAACTTCACAAGAAAACACCCATGCTGGGAAAACTGCTGCTGGAGAAAACGAAGTCTTCAACAACACTCTGCTTGCGACTATACTGAGGAACAACCCCAACAACAAATCTGCTTGAGGAACAACCTCAACAAAGATCTGAAGAAAGAAAATACCACCAAACCAGGAATATGAACAAATGTCTTACCTGTTGGAAATCATGCCACCCTCGGGAGAGCACTGAGATATTCTTGAGTATCCTTTCAATCTTGTGAATGTTCACTTTGCTTAAAACAATATTTTTGAAAAAATTTATTTGTTTAAAACAATGACATTTCATCAATTTAAAACATGCAAAACATTTGTTGAATTGAGACAAATAAGAGTGCAAATAATTGGATAAAAAGCTCAAATTGATTTGATGGAACGGTAGCCTGCAAATGGCAAGACCCCATAGATCTGTACAAATTTGAAATCAGTGATATATATTGGAAGAGGGCTACATTGAACATAATGATCCTTTCTCTACCAATTTGAATCTCGATGTATCCGAAGCTTCGGTTGACGACGAATCTAGAATCTTCTGACGAAATGACGACTGATGAACAGAAAGTCTTGTCAGGATGCAGTTACTTGCCAAATCCCTAATTTTTGCCTAGATTGCCCCAGGGTGAGGTACTCAATCTAGCGGGATGCAAATATTCTTTTTTCAAGTCTCTAATTTTTGCCTAGATTACCCTTGCGGGTTCTCCACCGAGACGCTCATTTTTGCCTAAGCCGCCCTTTCGGGTTTTCAACTTAGCGAGCTATTATGTTTTTTCATTTGCATATACTTTTTTTTCTAGGCAAAGTATCTCTTAACTGCATCTGAATTCACAGGACGAGTGAAATCCTCCCCATCCATTGTTGTAAGTATCAAAGCTCCGCCTGAAAAGGCTCTCTTAACAACATATGGACCCTCGTAGTTTGGAGTCCACTTGCCCCGGGAATCGAGCGCGAAAGACAAAACTTTCTTGAGCACAAGGTCACCTTCTCGGAACACACGAGGCTTGACCTTCTTATCGAATGCTTTCTTCATTCTCTGCTGATATAACTGACCATGACACATGGCAGTTAACCGTTTCTCTTCAATCAAATTCAATTGGTCATAACGACTTTGAATCCATTCAGCATCAGTCAACTAGGGACTTGAGGGTATAATTTTTCTTTTTTTCTTTTGGAAAAATTTTGAAAAAATTTTCCCTGATTTTTGACTTTTCTTATTTTTTTTCACCCTCTTTCTTCTTCTTCTTTTTTTTTTTTTTTTTTTTTTTTGATTGCATTTGCAATGCCCCAGTTTGACTGTTGCTGGGTTCTTGAGACGCAGTTGAATGATCTGCTTTAGGTGTTCAAGAAGGCGGGTAATCTCATCAGGAATCCCCTTCAACATCATCTTCCTCTGCCTCAGATACAAGGACTTCAAGATTGGGAGATGGCGTTGGATCATTATGTTCAATGGGTTTAGAAATCCCTGCATAATGATTCTGGATAATGAAAAAGCTTTGATATTTAAACAAGCAAATCAATTATGCAGATGAAAAAGCTGTTTTTGTTTTTCAGGGTTTTTTGTGATCACTGATTTCATGCAAAAGCAAAAAGTGAAAACAAATGGAAAAACAAATGTTTGACAATGCATTAATTGAATGAAAACATCATTGCATTAAAATGCTGCCAACAATGTCATCACTTCTCCTTTTGGCATGAGAGAAGGGTTTTAAACAAAGTGAACAAATCATGCTGACTCATGAATGACCGTAGGAACATCCACAGCGACCCAATTGTGGCAGACACCACCAGGAATGATGAAATTGTTCAGGTCTTCTGCATCCTCTTCAATGATAGCAGCAGCTTCTTCTTCAGGTTGGTCAGCATGGATGAATCCTCCACTCGTGAACAAACCTTGCTCATTAAGTGCCCCAGGACAGTAGCCAATGCCAGCCCGGGATCGGTTAACCAGGAATAAATCCATCAACAGGAATAAATCCATCAAAAGCACATGGTCTGGCAAATTCCTCCTCGAGTTCACAACTCTCTTGCTCAAAATGATCCATCGATCTGGCAGAGTTGGCTTTGGTATAGTACCGGCAAAGTGCGTCTTCAAAATAAATGAAGATCGCAGGGTCAGACCACAGGACGGGAGACCGGAACAAAACACCTGCTTATGCAAATGATGCATGAAGTCTTTATGCATATGCTTGTTTTTTATTTCAAAGGAACTCGAGGGTTTTATTTGCAAACTTTGAAATATTTAAGCATTTTGATCATATATGATAATATCTCATCAGATATATCAGGTGAAAAAATTTTCCCGGTTTTTTGATGTTTGAGAATTTTTTGCGAATAAACTCCTTTGAGTTCCTTGAAAATTTTCTTTTTCCTGATGATATGGATGCGGATGAATGTATGAATGCATGAATGCAACAAACACACTCAAGGATCAAGCAAGATACACCAAACAAAGGTCGTGGGAAAGCTCTATGTATCCCTAATATCAATCATCCATTTTGGTGGATTTAGGTTTTCACCTTATCGACACCCAAGTTCCATTGATATTAACGGTACATGAACCGGCTCGAACATCCTTAATATCAACCAGCCGCTTTGGTGGATTTTAGGTTTTACACCTGATCCGGGATCCATTGATATTAAGGTTGTCTGAACGACTCAACCACGGATCACGGGTTTGTTGAGAGTCACGAGCATGGAGTCTCGGTTAAGAACCACCCAAAGGGAGTGTACTAGGGTTTAAACCTGCCAGACATGTTCTATCAGAGGTTCCCATAATCATCGTTCCATCTCTCGAATATTATCGGAGGAACGAATACTCGTATTCCAAGAATATTCTCAAGAGAAACTCTTATGAGTGTAGTATCGCGTAACAATCGCATCAGAACTGACATCTGAACGATCTCCGCACTACGGTCCTAAGAATAGGCCAAGATGGGTTTGGTAAACTAAGGTCCTTGGCTTCTACGGCACATGATTGAAAGAATAATGCCTAACCACAAATAACTTGTGTGACATTATTAATCCAACATGACCTGCACCAAGTGAATGGACTCGCAAGTCAACTGGCTAAGGAATACTCCACACCAGTCGACAAGACTATGCCATTCTCCTATCCTAGAGTGCACTCGAGTTCGGGTATAGAACTCATCTCACAGATCACCAAAGCAAACAGCAACTGTATATCAAGCAATTCAGACATTACAATCAATACAGTTATCCCAAATTGTACAAAAATATGTCAAATAACAAATAATAAATATCATACAACAAAGGTGAAAAGTAGGCAATACCACCAAGGATCGATTTGTTTCCCCAGCAGAGTCGCCACTTTTCTGTAGCGGTGTATTCGTCGCTATATGATTTATCGATTAAACCATAAGCAAGGTATACAATGAAATTTCGAGTCGCCACCGCACTTTTATTTATCCAAAGGATTGGCTAAAAAGCGAACAAAAGCCTAAGAAGTTTTACACGTAGAAAACTAATAAAAAGATCAGAGAGTCTGGGTAAGGGGTAAATTACGCAATGGGAAGGTGTTAGGCACCCACTACGTCCTAGGTACTCCTAGGGAGCCCTTTTCACACTTGTTGTACTAAATATTGTTATTTGTTATGACATAAACATTGTGCAAACATGATTGGGATGATGAGAAAAGAATGTGCAAGTTAGTTATTTTTGTGTTATTGGGTTTGAACGGATGAACCCGCTGCCTACGTACCTTCCATCAAAGGTAAGGATCAAAACGCCGTAGTTCGGCTAAAAGATTTCCAAAAGTTGGTGGATTCAATTTTAAACACAAGCACTGAGGCTTTTCATTATCAATGGGAGAACACTCGACCAAAACCAACATCCACCATGCGTGGATAGCTTCGACGTACTAGAGGGATTAGCCCTGTTTTCAGTACGGAAGTCTTACTGTCGACTCACTAAAGATAAGGTGAGGTTTACATCAACCACAATGATAATTGAAACCTATGGCTAATGCATGAAAAGATTAACAATGGACAAAGCCAAAACAAGTGAATGGGTGAAGTTAATTGATTGTGATTATGAAAGTGGAGTCAAAATATGATTAAGATTAATTCAGAGAAGTATTATGAAATGGAGTTTGAAAAAAGGTCAAGGACTTGAGTCCAGGTTTTTGATTCGAAAACATGAAGATGTTTGCACAATATCTATGTCAAGTTTGAAATCAAAGTGTGAAAAGGTTTAGGACATAATGAGAATGAATGGATGGAGATGGATTGTAAAACTTCTTAGAAGGTTCACTTCTTGAGATCATATGGGAGATGATTCAAGTGTGTCCTTTGGAATAGCAATGGATAATAACAAACAAACAAGAAAGTCAACAAAAGCGGATATCGGATGCCAATCACTGGGCTTATACCAATCTCCTAAAACAGAATTGGATATCAGAGGCCACTCAATGGTCTTACACTAATCTCCTCAAAAGAAAACAAAGATGAAATATGGAAGTCAACTGCCAATCTATCTGGACTTAGGTTAACTCCACAGATGCTCATAGGAAAACCAATGCCACATTACAGGGACTTACAATGGATCCTCACATACAAGAACAGAAGCAACACATGATCATAGGAAAGCAAATGCCAACTTACAGGGACTTACAATTGCAACCTCACATAAACAAACAAATCAACTTATGATCACAGGAGAGCAAATGCCAACTTACAGGGACTTACAATTGCATCCTCACATATAAACAAACAAATCAACTTATGATCACCGGAGAGCAAATGCCAACTTACAGGGACTTACAATTGCATCCTCACATATACAAACAGAAGCAAAACATGGATGTCAGATGCCAATTTATCTGGGCTTACTCTAACCTCCACAGTATGGTCCTAGGAATACAAATGCCAACTTGCAGGGACTTACAATTGCATCCTCACATACAAACAAACAAAGCAACAGGTGATCACAGGAAAGCAAATGCCAACTTACAGGGACTTATAATTGCATCCTCACAATCAAACAAATGCATCAAGCAGAGACAAGATGAGTGGCCAAGGTGATGGTCTTATACTCACTTCCATATCATAGGAACAAAGGCCAAAGAAATGGACTTACAATTGTCCTCAATGGGCAAACAACAATGACAGTATCACAAAGACAAATGAGATGATTGTGCATTAATGAGCAATTAATGATGATGATAAATGCATGAAGCATACAAGCAGACATGTGCATATGAAGCAATCAATCAATCAATGAAAGCAATCAGCACACACTATAACCACACAATGAGGCTCACACAAGAGGGTTAGGCACTGAGGCCAACTGGAATAGGGTCAAAGGTGCTCTTAACCTTGCCATTGAGAGGCTAAGGTGAAGCAGATGAAAGGATATGAGGGGTGTGCCTCATTGCTCTTATCCCTGATCAGGGAGAGCATTTGAATATCAGAAAGTGTGGGAGCTCAGAAAGATGGAGCTCTTTCCACATTAGACTCTATAGATCTTGGGTTTTGATCTCAATGCTACAACCATGTAATGGGAGCAAGGAGAAGACTCACTGAATAGTAGGGGATAGGTTGCTTATCCCTTTGATCTACCAATTGCCTTACTTGAAGGACTTTTCCTGCTTGGGACAAAATTAAACACACACAAGCATTGCCTCTTAAGAAGGACTTCAGACAGTTGCCTGGCCAAATAACAGGCCAGGTCTTCCAGACTACATGAAGAACAAGGGATTATACCTCAATGCAAATTGCTATTTAAGCAAAGCAAAGCAAGTTCAAAGAACTAAGCAACTAATGGTACTTGTTTTTGAAGAAATGGAGGAAGCAGTTGTTATTTTGATGATGTTGGCTCGAACAGGTGCTCCTGATGGTTTGGAATGAAGGATTCTTGAAGCTATTTGGCTCAGCAAGGCATGGAAATGTTCAGGTCAAGTTTCACCATTGTAGTGCTTTGGAGAAAAACAGAACGTGGAGTGCTTTACAGTAGGAGAATGGAGCTTGAAATGAGCTTACAATGTTGGCCAGATGATGAAAATACCAAGGGTTGCTCGAGTGCTTTGGTGGTTTTGAGCAAAAAATGCAAAGATGAAAAAATGGAAAATGAGAGAAAATGAGAATTTCTGTATGTTTGTGGCTGCTGCTTCTCCCTAGGGTTGGAAAATGGACAGAAAATATGTTATATACATCTGTTTAGTGTTGGCTTAACAAATGCTAATCATGTTTTTCACAAATGAAGTGGTTTTGCCATTTTGCTAATTTTAACCAAATGCACATGGAGGGTGTAAGGTCTGCACGAATTGGGCCTCAAGCAAGTTTCAAACAACATTATAAACAAGTCCCAAATGGCCAAATGTGCTGAAAATGTCTAAATCAAAAAATCACTTTTTGCACATACTTGAAATTAATGAAGTCAAGTCCAAAAATGCCATTTTGCATGGTGAGGTTTTGGTGAAAGATGAATGCATTTTTGGAAAGAGGGGAACAAATAGAGCTTGTAGGAAAAAACCCCACCAAAATTGGCCAAATGGTTCATGAGATATGGCCTTTTGAAGTTCAAGAAATTGTGAAAATGAATTGATCATATCTTGACAACCGTACATGGGATTTGAGAGTTCTTGGACTTTTTGAAAATGGGAGAACAAGATCTTCAACTTTAATGTTGGGCAAAAATTCATTTGAAGCTTGTATCATGATGTAAGTTTAAGATCAAGAAGTTTCCATTTTTGGCAGTTGAAATTACAGGTCCACTTTCTATTTTGGGAAATTTCTTGTCTGATTTTATTTTCTTCATTGTGGATGCTTGACATGATATATGAAGCTTATATAGGCATGAATGAGACCTCTCAGACCAAATCCCATCACCAAATCACTGATTAAATCCACAGTTGACCAAGTTTGACTTCAGTTGACTTTTCTAGGGTTTTGCATGATTGAACCACTTCTGATGAATTCCAAACCCTAATTCTTTGAGACCTTGATTCCAAATGATGTCCCAAGTCATATGAACTCTTGATTATTGATCATGGTGCCCAAATTCTGCAAGAATGGCCACCAGGCACTGCAATGACTGACTTTGACTGACTTTGACCTAATTGCTGATGATTGCTTCAACTGCAAGCAACAAGGTTAAACTGACAATATTTTTGTACTTTTTGGTTAATAAACATATGAAAAGCAAAGATATACAAATGCAAGACATGCTTGGTGATCAAGAATCAACTCACAAGGCAATCTACCCACTAGGAGGGAAACTAAGGCATGCAATGATCCTTGAGGCCATGATATGATATGATGTGGGCCATGAGGGATCTTAGGGCCCAAAATTGGGGTCTTACAAGCAGAGTCTATTTTTTCTGAGGTTCGTATGAGCCTTATCCCCAGAGAGCTGCCTGGTTTAGCTTCCCCAGCGGAGCTTTTACTTCCCCAAGCGGCAGTTTTGTGGGTTCATTGGGCTATCCCCAGCAGTTTACCCTTTGTTTTCCCCTAGCAGAGTTGCTTTATTACTCCCCAGCGAGTTGCCTTGTCTTCCCCTAGTGGATTTGTATTGTTGGTTCCCCAGCAGTTGCGTTGTTTTCCCCCAGCGGAATTATTTTGAAGATTTCTCAGCACAGTCATCCTGTGTATTTCCCCCGCAGAGTTTTCATCATACTGCATTGCATGTAGTAATCATTGCATCCTCAAAACTGCGTAGCATTTCCATTCCATATGGAGCATTACGCCATAGAAAAATTCAAACATATGCATTCATGTGTTCGAAACTCCATCAGACCGTTTCCCCGGCAGAGGTGGATCAGTTTGTTCAACATCAGCACAGCAAGCCTACTACAGTTGCTTCGACAGCATTCAGATTTGGTTATCCCCACAGAGATTTATTTCCTCACCCGATGGTGACAGAAAGTTTGTTTTCTCCTCAGTGAGACTCCCCAACAAGTGATCAGCCTTGCCTTGACATATCTCAGATGTCCGTTCTTGGAATACCAGTCAGTATCATGTCAACACCCGCGTGTGTTCTATCATTTTTGGTGTCGGTAAACACCATTGTTTCGGTGTCGGTAAACATCGAGTCCCATCCCCAGTCATCGGTAAATGTCTGGTCATTTCTTTTGATGTCGGTAAACATCATCTTTCGGTGTCGGTAAACATCGAGTCCCACCCAGTCATCGGTAAATGTCTGGTCATTTTTGGTGTCGGTAAACACCATTGCTTCGGTGTCGGTAAACATCGAGTCTTTCCCTCAGTCATCGGTAAATGTCTGATAATTCCCCAGCTAGAAATCCCCAATAGAGTCATCTGTAAATGTCCTATGTGGTTTCCAGTTGCAAATATTTGTTCGTCTCTCACCAATAAATTTCTCATCCCCAGCCATCGGTAAATGTCTGGTCATTCTTTTGATGTCGGTAAACATCATCTTTCGATGTCGGTAAACATCGAGTCTCATCCCAGTCATCGGTAAATGTCCGGCCATTCTTTGTTCTCTTGCTAATAAATCAAGACCCCCAGAAGTCGTCGGTAAACGTCTTGTCTGGTTCCACCACAGAGATTTTGTCCCTCTCCAAGCAGAGATGCCATCGGTAAATGGCCCAGTTTTTTTTCGATATCGGTAAATATCGAATTCCCAGTTGCAGCAGCCATCGGTAAATGGCCTTGATATCGGTAAATATCAAGTTACTTTGAAGCCACCATCGGTAAATGGTCTTGCTTTCTTTCTACATCAAATTTTTCCCAGCAGCCATCGGTAAATGGTCGTGCTGAAGTTGATATCGATAAATATCAAGTTTTTAACCATCGGTAAATGGTTCTGTTTTTCTCAAGTTTGTTCTCCCAGCAACCATCGATAAATGGTCTGGCTGAAGTTGATATCGGTAAATATCAAGTTTTAACCATCGGTAAATGGTTTTACTTCTCAGAAGTTTGTTTTCCCGAGCAACCATCGGTAAATGGTCTTGCTGAAGTTGGTATCGGTAAATATCAAGTTCCAGTTTCTAACCATCGGTAAATGGTTTTGCTTTTCTGAAGTTGTCATGCAGTTGTCATCGGTAAATGACATGGTTCTTCTTGTATTATATCCAGTCGGCGCAAATTTCTACGGTTCTTTTGTATTCAATCCCTGTTTACCCTGAAAGTCTGACAGCAATCGCTATCATCCGTTCGGGTTCCCAGCTGATTGAATAGGGGCAGCTGTAGCACCTCAAATTTGCACCTGTCATTGTACATACATTCTCACATTAGGTCATAGCATAACATGGTCCACTGCATAGCATTGCATTGCCCCATTTGCCTCAAGTGCAAGCCAATCAGAAATTAGGTCAAACTGATCAGGAGATCAGTCAACCAAGCAAGCAAGGGTGTTTCTCAAGGAGCCAAGGCCCTAGGGTTGGTCCAACATGTTCACATGACTTGGAGGTCCATTTGAAGTGATTAGGTCAAAGATTGGAGGCTCAGAGGTCATCAGTCAAGGCACAATCAGTCAGAAATCCTAGAAAGTCAAACTTGGTCAACTGTGACTGATTTTATGGTTTTGATGGATGGATTTGGTTTGAGAGAGCTTATTCATGTCCCAATAGGCCTCATATATCATGGCAAACAATATCATTGAAGAATTTGAAGCCAATCAGAAAATTTCCAAAAATAGAACTGGACCTGTAATTTTAACTGCCAAAAATGGAAACTTCTTGATCCCAAACTTACATCATGATACAAGCTTCAAATGAATTTTTGCCCAACATGAAAGTTGAAGATCTTGTTCTCCCATTTCCAAAAAGTCCAAGAACTCTCAATTCCCATGTATGGTTGTCAAGATATGATCAAATCATTTTCATAAAATCTTGAACTTCAAAAGGCCATATCTCATGAACCATTTGGCCAATTTTGATGGGGTTTTTTCCAACAAACCACATTTAACCTCCTCTTTCCAAAAATATAAATTTCATGTACCAAAACATTGCCAATCAAAATGGCCCTTTTTGAACTATCATGTTTAAATTCAAGTGAAGTGAAAATTGGAAGTTTTGATTTAAGCAATTTCTATCAAATTGGCCAATTGGGATTGGTTTAGGACATCATTTAAGACTTGTGCAAGGCCCAAACTCGGGCAGACCATACACCCTCCATGTGCATTTGGTTCAAACTTAGCAAATGGCAAAACCTCTTCATTTGTGATAAACTTGATTAGCACATCATTAACCAACATTAAACAGAAGTATTTAACCTTATTTTCTATCATTTCAACCCTAGAACAGCAGCCATTACACACAGAATCCTCTCATTTTCTCTCAATTGCCATTTTTCACATTTTGCAATTTCTGCTCAAACTCCCAAAGGACTCGAGCATCCCTTCATTGATTCATCACTTGGCCATCATTTGGAAGCCATTTGGAGCATCAAACCCCAGCTGTAATAGCCTCATCGTGTTCTGTTTTCCAAAGCACTCTTCCATGGCAGATGTTGTTTAAAGCTATTCTGAGCCTTCTTAGGTCGAAATCTTTTGGCCCTTCATCAAAGCAGAGCTAGAGCTTCAACTGTTTCATCACAAAGCGACCAAACAACATCCATTTCAACACTGCACTTCCAAATTGGTCAGTTTTCGATTCACTTGTTTTTCTAAACCATGCTATGTGTTAAATAGATCTTGCCATGCTGATTGTTATGAGATTTGCATCATGTAAAATGGTTAAGTATTTAGCAAGATATTTGGAAATGAAAGTTGATGTTCATATGAATTTTTGTTCGATTCTCTCTCAATAACTTGTTTCCATGAAAATGATGTCTGGATTTATCATGTATGTGGTTTGCTGATTCTATTGGTGTGCTCATTACTCATTTCTGGGAGTTTTTGTTCTTGAGCAATTTCGATGTTGATTTACATTTCTGCTCGATTCATGATGTGTGTGTTGTTTTACTGAAAATCAATGTTGGATTCGCGTTAGTGGTAGTTGGATGGTCATTGCTGTGTATTCAATTTGGAATTCTGGAAAAAATTTGAATCAAACACGATTTGAGGTGATGAACATTCATACTGTATGCATAAACCCTAATTCCATTGAAGCCTTGCCCAGAATTTTGGATGTGAACGTGTTGCATGGTACTGTATATGCATGAGCCAATAAGAACATTCTATCCCGTACCCCAAAACGCTGCCGTTTGAATTAGTGAACCACATAATTACATCCGTGCCATTCTCATTTTTATTATTTCATATTAATTCATTTAATTCCTCATTTTATTTCACTTTGGTTACTCAACTTTGAAAAATCATATTTCATTCACTTTAATTCCAAATCCCATGGGAATTTTTGCATCATGTCCTACTTGATCTCTAGTTTTTTATCATTATTTTTGCTGATTTTTTTTGATGAGTAAATTTTAAATGACATTAGGGTTGGTAGAATGTGACCAAATATTGTACATCTTACCAAATCAATTGTGAAATTGTGATGCTTTGTCCATTTGATCTGAAATTTTTTGTGCTTAATCTACACTCATCCATGTTTATTTTGATGTAAAGATCATGAATTTATCTTATGTGGTTTGAGAGTTGTGAATTTTTGAAGTAGGGTGTGACAACTTGTGTCACACCATGGATATGAAATTTCATGATTTTTGATGACATGCTTCTTGACCTCTAAATGAACTGATTTTTTGCATGAACCAACTTGTGTATGTCTAGTTTACTTGTGATTTTTCTTGGAATTAATTATACCATTTCCTAATTGTTTGAGATTTTCTCCCCTGTTTGACCAAAATGTGGACTTATTGTGATGCATGTTGCCATTTCATTTGTGGAATTCTCATACTTTATTAGATGGACATGAAATTTTACATGAGATAACTAGACATCCTCATCTTTGCCATGGTTTTAGTCCCATTCATTTCTCATACACCATCTCTGATTTATGAATTTTTCAAGTTGATGCATGTTTGGTTGACTTCTTTGAGCATGTTCAAAATTGCTTTGATTTTCTGATTTTCATTGACTGCCTTCCACTTGTCCAAATAAGATGAAATTTGACATGCTTACCATGCTAGGTGTTAGGATTGATCATGATTTATTTGGGGATTTTTGGAAATGTTTGAGTTGACTTTTGATGCAAGTCTTTCTGTTGACTCCTATGAGCTTCTGTTTGCAATGCTTTGACTTAAGTTGTTCATGAAATGATGATAGTGATTGATATGATTGTGAACTTAATTGGTATTGATTCTTAATTGTTTGAACATGATTGTGAATGCTTGCCCTTTGCTGTTTTGACTTTTTCATTCTCTTTTGACCCTAGGCTTGTCCTAGTGGTCCTGTTACTCACTTTTGAGCTTGGGTTTTCAGGTTGACCAACAAATGCTCCAATGAGACCATTTCTTTTGATTGAGCTTACTTGAATATCATTGAGCTAACCTCTTGGTTTTGTAGGTGGCTTGACTCATATGATTTGAGTCTTGTGCTTTGCATATTTGATTGTCTGATTTGACTGTTGATTCCTATTTCCTTTGCTTTAACTTGTGAATTGTATACTGATCTGTTTGACTATTTCAGGTACCATTAGTTGCTTAGTTCTTTGAACTTGCTTTGCTTTGCTTTAAATAGCAACTTGCTTGAGGTATAATCCCTTAATCTTCATGTAGTCTGGAAGACCTGGCCTGTTACTTGGCCAGGCAACTGTCTGAAGTCCTCCTTAAGAGGCAATGCTTGTGTATGTTTAATTTGTCCTTGTGCATAGTCAAAGACCTCCTAAGTGAAGAGGCAATTGGCAGAACCAAGGGATAAGCAACCTATCCCCTGCTATTCTGTGTATCTTCTACTTTGCTCACACCACTGTGTTGATGCATTGCAGATACAAACCCAAGATCTTGTACAATTGTACATTTGAGTCAGTATCAAATGTGTAGAAGGGTTCCCACTTTCTGAACCCACACATTCTTGTCAAATGCTCTCCCTGACCAGGGATAAGAGCAATGAGGCACACCCCTCATCTCCTTTCATCTGCTTCACCTTAGCCCCTAAATGGCAAGGTTAAGAGCACCCTTCACCCCATTCCAGAGGTTTGTTTGTTGAGGTTGATATGACCCCTTGACTAAAACCTAACCCATGTTTGAGCCCCCTTGTTGGTGTGTTTATTTTATGTTGTACATGTTTGTGTGGTGTGATTGTATCCCCTAGGTTTGCTAGACTCCGCGTAGTCTCGTTTGCATGTCAATTAAGGTAGCACGGTTCCTTCGTATAGGACTTCCTTTCTTGCTTGAACTTTCTTAAAACACAAACAAACATCATCCCCTCTTAAGGATACGTTAACTCCTTCTACTACAGGTGAGTAAGTCTCCAAAGGTCGAGCATCCGGTAGATTGTGCAGTGACGTGGTCCACTTAAAAAACACAAACCAACAAGATTAGTTTAGCCGAACTACGGCAACTCTGATTCTCATGTTCAGATGAGATACGTAGGCACGAGATGCGATTTCTTGTCGAGTTTGACTAACCACTAACACTAATTCTTTTCTCTCACCCTTGTTGTGATTGAGATATCCCCTTTCTCTTGCCCTAGTTGCAATCGAGATCCTTCTTTTCTCTGTGTCTGTTATCTAGAAACCTTAACTTAGGGACAATTTTGCATGATAACATCTAGGCTCGAGTCGTAGTCTCCCTAGAGTTGTGTCTCCCTCTGTTATCTTGTTAGGCTAGGTCCTTTGTCCCTGCGTAGGGGAACTACATCGCCCTGATCTTCATACCAGATGAAGTATGTAGGCAGGAGATTGAGCTGATCTCTCCGGGCGCCTTTTCTCTTTTTGTGTGAGTTGTGTGACAGTTGCTAGGCTCGAGTGCCTAACTCCTTAGCATTTTGTTGTCTGTTTGTTTGAGTGTGTGCTTGACAGTTATAGGCTCGAGTCCCCGACTCCCTATTAACCTGTTGTGTTGTTGTGTGCTTGGAAGCTGATGTAAGACCATCGAGTGGCATTCGGGTTCCAGTGTGTGTGTGTTTTGGTTCGGATGCTGATGTAAGTCCAGTGATTGGCATTCGGGCTCCACGTTTGCCTGTGTCTTGTTTGTTTGTGTGTGTGTCAGCCGAGCTACGAGTGCTCTGATTCTTCTCTCGTCCGAGAAGATACGTATGCATAGGGTGCGATATCCTAGCGAGCATGTGTCGCTTTCCTAGTCCGAACTACTTCGACTCTGATGTCTATGCCTGATAGACTAAGTAGGCCCAGGATGCGACATCCTGCCGAGTCAGTTTCAGTCAGTTTCTTTTGTCTCTTTCAGCCAGTGTGTGTGAGTTTGAGCAGTGTTTAGCAACCAATTTATTCTTTCCTTTTGTGTGTGGATCCCGTAGAGTACTACGGATGCGTAGGGGTGCTAATACCTTCCCTTCGCATAACCGACTCCCGAACCCATTCTCTTTGGTCGCGAGACCATGTTCTTTCCTAGGTTTACTTCGAGCGTTTCCTTTCCCTCTTTTGGGATAAATAACGCACGGTGGCGGCTCTGTTGTTTCTTCTTTTCCCGCCGGTTTTTCGCGTAATGCGACAGTAGGTCTCGGATAGTCATAGGGCATTCGGTACTTAAGCGCTCTCTTCCTCACCCAAGAGGTGTAGGGTTCCAAAGCAATACAGTTCTTCGGACCAAGCTCTTTCCTTCCCTTCCTATGAATCTTGTGCCAGGCATGGACCATTATGCCCTTCAAGTTCTGGGGATATTTACCCTCTTGAGAGAACACACCTTCCAATAGAATGTTGTTAGGTTTATCCTTTAAGGGGAACCCAAGCTGACGGCGAGCTAAAACAGGGTTGTAGTTAATCCCACCATATGTACCAAGAAGAGGGACATTGGAGAATTCACCACAAGAATCAATAATCTGGACACCATCATACACACGATTATACCAAAAGATATCATTATTAGTGAGAGACATAAGTCTCGTGGACCACCGTAGACATCCCTTGTTCTCCTTGAAGGCGAGCGTCGGAGGCATGTGTGAAATAAACCATTTGTACAACAAAGGCAAACAGCACACAATGGATCCACCACCCTTTGCATTCCTCATATGCAGAGAGAAATAAGTGTCACCCAACAGAGTCGGAACGGGATTAAGAGTAGAGAAAATCCTAATAGCGTTCACATCCACAAAATTTTTGATGTTGGGGAATAACACTAGCCCATAGATGAGAAGTACAAATATGGCTTCAAAGGCATCCTCACTCATGGCCTTCCCAAACAAAGTAGCTTGGTTAATGAGAAAATCAGATTGGAGACCTTGAATTCCACCTTTGATAGTTATATGAGCAACAATCTCTGATACATCTACATGAATCAAGTCAGCAATGTCTTGGGAAGAAGGAACCCTCTCCAAACCACTGAACGGCAACTGATCCAGGATAGGCATACCCACAAGATAGGATACTCCTCAAGCGTAGGCAAAAGCTAGAAATCCGGAAAAGTGTAGCATCGATACAGAGGATCAGAGAACTGCACTAGTACACTCATCAGACCTTCATCCACCTGAGCAGAAAGAATAGACAAATGCTTCCCATGGCGAGCTTTGAACTCCAAGGGATCTAATACATAAGATGTCAAACTCCTTAACTCTTTCAAGTCGGGTTGTCTGAAATTGTACTTCTTCGTATTCCTTCTTTGCTTATCCATGTCTGAAATTTGCAAATAGACCTCTTAAGTTCCTTGAAAATTTTCTTGTTGATGATATGGATGCAGATGAATGCATGAATGCATTGATGCAACAATCACACTCAAGGACCAAGCAAGTCACACCACACAAATGTCACGGGATGGCTCCAGACATCCTCAATATCAATCATCCCTTTTGGTGGATTATGGTTTACACCTTACCGACACCCAAGTCCCATTGATATTGAGGATATACGAGAACGAATCAACTGCGAATCAAGGGTTTGTTGTGAGTCACGAGCATGGAATCTCGGTTAAGAACCACCCAAAGGGAGTGTACTATGGTTAAACCTGACAATCATGTTCTAAAAAAGGGTCCCCATAGTCATCATCTCATCTTTCGGATATTATCGGATAAAATGACTACTCGTATTCAAAAAATATTCTCAAGAGAGACTCTTATGAGTGTAGTATCGCGTAACAATCGTATCAAATCTTACACTTGAATGATCTTCGCACTAAGTCCTAAAATAGGCCAAGATGGGCTAGGTAATCTAAGGTCCTTGGCTTCTAAGGTTTATATTGGAAAGAGTAATGTCTAATCACGACTACTCGTGTGACATTATTGATCCCAACAAGACCTCCACCAAGTGAATGGGCTTGCAAGTCAACTTGGTAAGGAATAACTCCACACAAGTCAACAAGACTATGCCA
The DNA here is from genome assembly GCF_024323335.1 of Lathyrus oleraceus. Classification (NCBI taxonomy): domain Eukaryota; kingdom Viridiplantae; phylum Streptophyta; class Magnoliopsida; order Fabales; family Fabaceae; genus Lathyrus; species Lathyrus oleraceus. Next base: position 352,856,823 of record NC_066580.1, on the reverse strand, counting down.
TTCTCCTATCACAAGTGCACTCGAGTTCGGGTATAGAACTCATCTCACAAGAGACCACTAAGCACCCAAGAAATTGATATATATCAAGCAATTCATACATTACAATCAATACAATCATCCCAAATTTGCATAAAAATAGGTCACAAATAAATATAAACATACAATACAACAAGCAAAAAGTAGGCTAAACCCACTAGGAAATGCATCATCTGCATGATCCCCAGCAGAGTCGCCACTTTTCTATAGCGGGGTATTCGTTACCTTATGGCTTATTGACTAAACCAAATGTAAGCATACAATTCGAGTCGCCACCGCACTTTTATTTGTCCAAAGGAAAGGCTAAAAAGCGAACAAAAGCCAAGTAAGAAGTTTTATCAAATCAAAAACTAATAAAAATGTCAGAGATCTAGGTAAGGGAGCCCTTTTTGCAAATGTGTATTGTAGGTTGGTATTTTGCAAAAATATTTGTGCAAACAAGATTGGGGAGATGAGAAAAGGATATACATATTATTTACAAATTGTTGTTTGAATGGATGAACCCATTGCCAACGTACCATCACAAAGGTAGGATCAAAACCTCGTCGTTCGGGGTAAAAATCTCAAAAGATTGGTGAATTGGTTTGATCAAAAGCTTTAAGGTCTTTTGTTATCAAAGGGAGAAAACTCAACCTAAACCAACAATCAACCATGTGAGGAGAGCTTCAACATACTAGTGAGGGATCCACCCTATAATAAGTATGGAAGACTTATAGTCCAATCACTAAGGATAAGGTGAGGTTTACATCAACCACTATGATAACTCAAACCTGTGGCTAATGTTTATGAGAAAAGGTTTTAACAAAGGTGGCCATTGGAACCACAAAAACAACTTGAAGTGAGTTGTATTTACAAGTTAGAAGTATTCACAAAATGAGGTCAAAGTTGACTTAAGGTTTATTCACAATGAGTATTAATGAAAAGATTTTGGAAAAATTCAACGGCATGAGGCCTAGGTTTCTAATTTGAAACAATGTCAAATTTTGCACAAAAAGAGTTTGGCTTGGGTTAGAGTGGAGAGAAGAAGAGAAGGGATAGTCCTAAACATGCAAAGACAAGAGAAGAGATAAAACCCTTGGAGTTCCTTTTCTTGAGATCATAAAGATGATTCAAGATGCTCCTTTCCTTTGGACATAACAATCACTCAAGCAATCAAATAAATATTATACTCAAGCTCCTAGGCATGAGGCCTAAGGATGAGGCCTAGTTGCTTTGAAGTCAACTTTAAGATTTAGCATTCTAAAGGCATGAGGCCTAGTTGCTCTTCAACAAGTTTATCATTCTAAAGGCATGAGGCATAGTTGCTCTTGAACTCCTTTAAGCATAGGTAAGGTCCTAATTCTAAGTCCTTTCTCCTTTTTGCATTGGGTTCACACAAACAAAGACAAAACAAACACAAAGCAACAATATATTCATATACAATAATGAGCTCAAATGAACACAAGGAAAATGGCATAAACATAAAATATGAGCTCAAGTGAGCAAAGGGAAAAGCAATATGAATAAATGAGCAAGAAAGTAAATTGCATTAAAGTAAATTTCAAGAAATTAAATGCTCAAATTAAAGTTAGTAATTAGTGGTTATGTTAGTGTGTCATAAGACAATTTAGCGCTATGTTAAGCAATCGTAAGTGGACTAATGTAGTAGTCACACCAATCTGAGGCCGGTCAATAAAACTATAGGAAAATAAACACAAGTTAGAGATCATGACTAGTAAGCCAAGCTCCTACAACTTGCCATGCCAAAAGAAAAGAAGGAAAACCTTGTATGGATTTTAGGTTTTTTGCTTGACCAAGAAGCAACCTATCTTGGACACAAAGAAACTCACTTGATCTTTGATCAAGTTGAGTTTGATTTGGACTAAAGAAGGTTAATCCTCTCATATGTCAAGACTAACCGCAAACCATTAACTCATTGGCCAAAATAAAAGTAGAAGTAAGATGAAGATGAAATGAACAAAATGAGAATTCAAATGAAATATCAAAACACAATGATAAAACGTGAATCAGATCATCATCAACCAATGTAAAACAGAAGAGAAATGAACATTAGAAGTCAACAAGTCAAATATATTTTTTGTAATTTTTTGGAATTAAAATAAATGCAAAATTAAAATGATTAAAATATGGTCAAACCTCAAATTCAATTCAAATTAACTTAGACAAGTCCAATTGAATCATCATAGGTCTAACATGGTCAAACAAAGTTTGACAAAATTCTTCAACATTTTTTGAAAACATAAACTATTTAAAATCAATTAAAAAACAATAAAATATAACACAAATAAATTAACAAGTATTTAAAAAAATTTGATGATATTTTTCATAGACTTATCATGATCCATATGTGTTAAGAAAATATTTTTGGAATTTTCGGATATCAAAAAGTATTTAAAATGAATTAAAAACTATTAAAAACAAAGTAATTCACAAAAAATATTAAATGAAGTCACAAAAATAATTAAAAATCAGATTATGAAACTAGATTTTTCAAGAAATTTTTTGCCATTGGTCTCATATTTTTATGACTTCAAATAAAATAGTTAATAATTTTTGTAATTAAAAGGAATTAAATAAAATAAAACAAAAAAATGGAAAATAGGAAAAAATCAGGAGCGCAGGATGGATTCATTAATTGACGTGGCGTTATCCAATGGCTCAGAGGCGCTGGAGTACCATGGTCATGAGTAAAGCGCGAAACAAAGTGAATTAAAATAAGTCATCCAAACACACGGCCACGATTAGAACAAATGAGAGAGATCCAAGGGCTTGGAGTCATCCACTTGGGGATGGTGGTGGAAACCACCATCTTCTCCGGCCAGAGAACGAACTCCGGCCACCACGCGCAGGTTTTTGAACCTTAACCAAAATAAGCAAACGTGGTACCAAAATGAAGCTGGGGTGATGTACATCACCCCTGTAACCTTGGATTGTGCTCAATGTTTCTATCAAGTAAGAAATTTGAGCTTGAAATTCAAGTTATGCAAACTGAAATGCTTTAAATCATAAAATCAAGACCACCACTGGCCTGCCTCTTGCTCGAGGACTTCAGAAAACGGTTTAAACACAAGCAATTCACATTGTATGATGAGATTTAGATAAAAAAAAGTTGAGTAATATACCTTTAAAGAGTAGCTTTTCACATCACGATTCCTTCAAACTTTTGCTTCCAATTTGATCTTGAGATGTGATATGAATGCAAGGCTAAGGAATAAGACTTGAAGATCAACTGATTGTGTTGAAATTCAAACTTGAATTGGAGAAACAAAAATTGGAATTCCATTGAGTGAGGTTAGGTTTTGATTTCAGCAGAGCTTCATATCACCATAAGGTTGATTTTTGAATGAGCATGGCATTGTATTTATAGTTGGAGATGAAGTAAGCAAGTGTAATACTCGTTTGCATGAAGCTTTGGGTCCTCCATGCATGGGCCTATACAGGCGCATGTGAAGCCCAAAATTGGATTGAAATGCAAGCTGATATCATACTAAATTGAATTGGACGTGCAAATGGCCTGGTACTTGCTTGTGCATGAAGATTCAAAGTGAATTGCATAATTGGACCTAAACATTCACCTCTTCGAAAGTCACACATAGAAAATTCAAACATGGTGGTGTGAGTAATGGTTGGAAAGGTCTTAACATAAGGAACAAAATCTATGTTGGGAAAAAATCCATTTGGAGTTTGGAAATTTGTGAAAACTGGGCTTGAAGTTTGTGGTACATAACATGTCTAGGTTTACTTTGAAACTTTTTCCCAAAAGTGACCAACTTCAACCCCTTCTGTTTCAATTATGCAAACCTCAAATATAAAAACCTCCAACATAAAAGTTGTAGATATTTTCAATATGATCAATTTAGACTTAAATTTTGCATCATTTGGATTTTTTATGAGAATGTCATGGGCACTTGAAGTTGGACATTTTTCAAATTCAATGGTTTTGGTCCAAAGTGACTTATAATGTTTTGTATTATCACATGTGTTTCTTTTAGGATTATGAAATTTTGTCAAACATAAAATTTGAATTACACATCTTAATATTTCTAACTCAAGTGGTCTCACCTTAAAATCATAAAAAATAAGAGAGTTAGGTCCTTGGGAAGTTGACCCAAAATTAGGGTTTCGGTCAAAATGACCTATAATATTTTGAAATGAATGATGACCTTCCAAGTTTCAAATGGATTTTGGATGAACATGAAAGTTTTTCATATGGTTGTTAAGAACATTGTTTCTCTTGGGGTCATCTTCATTTGACAAACACATCAAAAGTTAGGTTTCAGTGATTCTCAATTTAGTCAGATGAATTGACTGGTAAACTTCTCAAAGCCAAACTTCGAATATTGATTAAATAATGATTGAGGATACTGAGATAAGCTCATATATGCATAAAATCATGAATGAAAGAACTTACCTTGATTGAATTTGATCATAGGTTGAGGTTGCTTCATGAGCAAGGCACAGTTAATGCAGAGTGAATTAGGGTTTTCCTTGGGAAACAAACCTCAAGCCCTTTGGTTTATCTTGATCAAATTTGAAAATTGAGATACTTGGGAGACATATATGATGATTGAGAGCTTTGGTAACCATGGTCATGCTTGATTTTATCTTCATCTGGCCATTTCATTGAGCATAGGAGTCTCCTAGGAGCAAGGGCACATGTGATCACTTGAGTTTTAAAACAAAAAGAGTTAGTGACATATTTTTATGCTTTTGGTTAGTAAACAAAATAAGAAATGCAATAATATACAATTCAAGCATGCTTGATGGTCTCAAACCAACTCACACAAGTTCCAACCCAAGGTTTAAGGAGCCACACATGCTATGATCCTTGAGGCAATGCAATGAGCAAATGATATGATGCCATGAGGGATCTTAGGGTCAAAATTAGGGTCTTACAAGATGATTGCATAAAGAAGGGGAATGAGATGAAGAGGGAGGGGAATATATGAAAACTCAAATTGGTCAAAGGAGGACTTTTACCAAATTAATATCATCCATTCATTTTGGGAGATGGAATGTACATTCAATCAATCCCCTCAATCCAATGATATGAATTTGACATAGTCAAATCAACCTTGACCAAGGCCCAACAACAAGAGTCAAACACAAACAAGTCATCACAATTGGTTAACAAAATTATTTGGCATTTATTCAAATTAAAAAAAAACTAAAATAATACATTTAAATTAAATATGGTTTGTCAAATTCCTAAAACCTCATCAAAACACCAAATAAATGGCCATGAGATTTATCATAGGTCAAAGGACCTTGGAGAAAAAATTTCAGAATTTTTAAAGATTTAAAAGTATTTTAAAACAATTAAAAACAAAGGCAAAATCAATTTAATCATGAAAAATATTAATAATGATCCAAAAAATAATTTTAATTCAGAAAATGGAAGAGGTAATTATTTGAAATTTTTTGGTGGAGCTCTCATATATTTTGGATCAATATTAAAATTAATATGAATTAATGAAAATAAAGCAATTAAAATGAAATTCAAATAATCAAAAACAACGTGGACCACTTGATCTCCCTCATTAATTGAGGTGGCAGATCAAGTGGCCACCAGCGCACGTTCCATGGTAGACTTGAGTCAACGCGGCACAGACATGATAATTAAAAACAACAAACGAGATTAAAAAAATTTAAAAGGGATCAATGGCTCTGAACCGTGCCAACACATCACTGGCGTCCAAAGGCCAGTCATCTTCTCCGGTGACCCTGGCCGAACTGGTTCACTCATCACCATCAAGAAAATGAAAAAGGAGGACATGATCTGAAAGAAAAAATGGTGTAGAGCACGAATCGGACCTCAATTTTAACTAACTCCTCACGTATTGAAAGATATGAGGGGTTGAATTTTGAGGTATGTCAACTGAGTTGCTTCGATTTGACCTCTAAGAAACTCAATCTTCTTGCCTACATTGGTTGAACTTCAGACAACCAAAGAATCAAGAGAATTCAGCAAGATGGCCTGCAATTAGAATTTGAAATCTAGAAAATATTACCTCTACTGCTTCATCATCCTCCATTTTGAAGGCTTCATATTTCTGGATTAGAGCCAGAGCCTTTGTTTCTTTGGCTTGAGAGTTTCCTTCATGAGTCATCCTCAGGGAGTCAAGTATTTCTTTAGCTGTTTCCCTGTTGGTGATTTTTTCATACTCATTGTAGGATATGGCATTGAGAAGTATCGTTCTGGCTTTGTGATGATTCTTGAATTCACGCTTCTAATCATCTGTCATTTTGCTTCTGGGAATGGCAACTCCAGCATCTATTACAGGTGGTATGTATCCAATTGTGACAATGTCCCAGAGATCAGCGTCGTAGCCCAAAAAGAAAGTTTCAATTCTATCTTTCCAGTAATCGAATTTCTCTCCATCAAAGACAGGAGGCTTAGTGTTGTAACTATCTCTTTCATTGGTGTTGGCCATAGTTTTTCTCGTTCTAGATCTCTCTACACTGTTAAGTGTTTGGTTAGAACATCAATAACAGAGCCGAAGCTCTGATACCAACTAAAGGTGAGAAAAACAAGAAAGGGGGGTTTGAATTATTTTAGAAAATAAAAGCTTTTTCAAAAAATAAGAACACACATAATTTTATACTGGTTCTCTTAGAAAACAAAGCTACTCCGGTCGACCCGGCCAAGGTGATTTCTCCTTCAAAAAGGACTTAATCCACTAATCTTGAAAGATTATTCAACCAAACGTCTAAGAGAATGATCTCTTAGTCCTCTCAACTATACAGACTACGCAGAGTCACTTGAGGAACAAAAACAATTTTAGCAAAGTAAATTTGTAATAGAAGGTGCTTCTAAGAGTAAGCAAGTATTATAACAAAATATTTGAGCAAGAGTTTTCACGTATGAGCAGCAGCTCGTGAAAATTGAGAGAGAATATGAATGACTTTTTATGTGCGTTGTTGTTGTGTCTCTCAATGAGGTAGGTTGTCCTTTATATAGTAGTGAGAAGGACCGTTGGAGTGATGACAGAATATTGGTCATTGATGAGCATTCAATGTCATTACTTCTGTGTTTCTTGCCATAACCATTTTGTCTCCCTGAATAACTTCTTTCTTAAAATACTTCCTTTCCATATTGAGACGTTCCTTCCGTTACTCTTTCTGGATTTGGTGAATCTTCATCAGAGTCTTGTTATATCAGAGTCATGCGTCAGAAGGAGATTATGTCGAAGTTTCATCAGAGCTTCTCAGAGTACTAGTCTTTTAGATCATCAAAACTAAGACCAGTAGTTGTTAGAGCTTCTGGTTTCTTTTTACTGTCTTTCTTTGCTCAGATTCGGAACTTCTTGGGCGCACTTCTTCCTCAGATGCATCTGATCTTCTAGCACTTTGTATCTGACCAGTGTTTGTATCTGATAAAAGGATCAGAGTACTTTGTTGTTGTTCAGAGTCCTCCACTCTTAGAAAAATTTCATTATGGTGCCATTTTTGGTTTCATTCTTTGTTATCATCAAAATCCTGGAACTCTATTGTAGAACTAATTTTGTTCTTACACTGCCAACTCTCGCCATCTCTGGGCGTTGTAAGACCCTAATTTTGTCCCTAAGATCCCTCATGGCATCATAACATTGCATTTGCAAAGCCTCAAGGATCATGAGCATCTTGGCTCCCTTTGCCTTTGGGTGGGGATCCCTTGTGAGTGGTTTTAGATCACCAACCATGCTTGAATTGTATATTATTTCTTTTCTTATTTTGTTTACTAACCAAAAGCATAAAAATATGTCACTAACATTTCTTGTTTGTAGCTTGAGCAATCACAAGGTCAAAAGCTTCTAGGAGATCTTTTGTGCAAAGATATGGCCAAGAGAAGATGAAAGCAAGCATGGCAATGGTTACCAAAGCTATCATTCATCAAATATGCCTCCCTAGTATCTCAATTCATCATTTTGATCAAAGCAAGTCAAAGGGTTTGAAGTTTGTTTCTCAAGGAAACCCTAATTCATCTGTGTACCAAGTGTGCCTTGCTCATGAAGCAACCTCAGCCCATGGTCAAATGCAATCAAGATAAGTCCTTTAATTCATCATTTCATGCATATTTGAACTTATTTGAGTGTACTCAATCATCAATTCATCAAGATATGAGTTGTGGATTTGAGAAGTTGATCAGTCAATTCATCTGACTATTTTGAAATGCACTGAGACCTAACTTTTAATGTGTTGGCCAAATGGAGATGATCCCAAAAGAAAAAATGTTCTTAAGGACAATATGAACAACTTTCATGTTCATAAAAAATTTATTTGAAGCTTGGAAGGTCATCATCCATTCCAAGACATTATAGGTCATTTTGACTGAAACCCTAATTTTGGGTCAACTTCCCAAGAACATAACTCATTCATTTTTTATGATTTTGAGGTGGGATCAAATGCATTGGAAATCTTAAGATGTCTACTTCAAATGTTATGTTGAACAAAATTTCAAAACATTATAGGTCACTTTGGACCAAATGCATTGAAAGGCAAAAAAGTCCAACTTCAAGTGCCCATAACTCTTTCATCAAAAATCCAAATGATGCAAAATTTAAGTCCATTTTGATTGTATTGAAAAGATCTACAATTTTTGTGTTGGAGGTTTTTCCATTTGGAGCTTGCATAATCAAAACAGAAGGGCTTGAAGTTGGTCCAATTTGGCAAAATTCTCAAAGGCATGTTTTGCACTATGAACTTCATGGCCTGTTTTCATAAATTTCCACACTTCAAATGAGTTTTTGGCCAACATGACATTTGTTCCTTATGTCAAGACTTTTCCAACCATTACCCACATGCCCATGTTTCAATTTTCCAAGTGGCATTTTCGAAGAGGGGAAGATTTTGGTGCAATTATGGAAACTTGTTTAAAACTCATTGCACACTCCAAACCAATTGCATGTACACGTCCATTTCAGCTCAATTATACTTCAGCTTGCATTTGCCATTGGATTTGGGCTCTCCATGCGCCTGTACAGGCCCATGCATGGAGGCCCCCTCACTTCATGCACACGAAAATTCACCTTGCTTGCAGCTTGTTTTGCTATAAATAGAAGGGTTCGACTTCATTCGCATTCAACCTGAAGGCGCCTGATATGCTGCACAATTGAATCCCTAGCCATACCTAAAGGAACTAGTTCACATTTCTTCAAAATTTCAGATCTGAAAATTCAACTGAATTTGGTCGAATCTTTAGATCTAAAGTTCCTAAACCTTCATCATCCAGTCCATAGAAGCTCTGTTTGGCAAAAGGAAGCAAGGAAGGTAGCTCAAAGCTTCACAATTCAAAGATGTTCATCAACTGGTTTTTTCTTCGAGACTCCTTAATCTTTGATCTATTTTCCTGGCTATTGTGTTGTCTGAAGTCCTCTCTATAGAGGCACCATTGTTGTATGCTCAATTTTTGAAATCCATGAAGTTCAGCATGAACACCATATTTTTCTCCTTCTAATTTCTCTTATTATGGGGATCTAGAAGAGAAACTAATGGTACAAGGGTGATGTACATCACCCCAGCTTTTCAATGATATGAGGATCGCTTCATTTGGTTAAGTTTTTATTGTCTGCAACTTTGGCCGGAAAATACAAGCTCGCTGGAGAAGACGGTGGTGTACACCACCGTCTCTTTGCCAGATCAATTGTGAGCCCTTGGATCTGATCTCCAGTTTGTATCATAGCCATCAGATCTTATGACTTTTAATAATTCCTTGTGTGACGCGTTTGACTCAAGCCTACCATGAGCGCGCGCATGTGGAGTGTCTGATCAACCACGTCAATTAATGAGGCTTGATCAGACGCTCCTGGTTTTTTCTCTTTTTCTAATTTCTGGTTTTATTTCTTTTATTTCCTTTATTTTCAAAAATTCATAACTTCTTGATTTTAATTCCAAACAATATGGGACCAATTGCATTCTTATCCATTTAAATTCTAGTTTCTAAAAATGATTTTTAATTTTTTTTATTTTGTCATTTGATATTTTTTGTGAATTTTCTCTTTTCTGGTTATTTTTAAGTCATTTTAAATAGTTTTTGATATTCAAAAAATACAAAAATATTTTTTCAACCTATTTGAATGATGATGGATCTATGAAAAATATTCTCATCAATTTTTTAATTGATTTGAGATTTATTTAATATTTTAGTTCAATTAGGTTATTTTTATTCATTTTTAATTGATTAAAAATAGTTTATGACTTTTAAAAATTCTGAAATTTTTTGTCAAACTTTGTTTGACCTTGTTGAACTTAGGATAAATCACTTGGACTTTTCAAAGTTGATTTGAAGTGATTTTGAAGTTTGACATTTTCTTTATTATTTTAATTCAAGTTTATTTTAAATATTAAAAATGCCAAAAATATTTTGTTCATTTCTTGACTTCCAATCTTCATCTCACTTCTGTTTTTGATTGTTTGACCAGGATTCTCAATGTCATTGGTCAACACATGTTGATTGGTACATTCTATTTCATTTAATGCACTTTATTCTTTCCATTTTTCATTATCCATTATCCATCTCCTTCTTCTTCTTCTTTTTTCTTTTTGATCAATGAGTTGAAGGTTGATAAGTTAGCATTGATTAGGGAGACTTAATCTTCCTTGATTCAAATCTAATTCATCTTGATCAATTGATCAAGTGAATGGCTTTGCATTAAGGATAAGTTGTTTCCTAAATCATGCAAAGGAATTAAACCAATACAAGATCAATTCTCTTTTTCTTTTGGCATGGCAAGTTGTTGGAACTTGGTTCACTAATCAAGACTTCGAACTTGTGTTGTTGCCTACATTATTATTGACCGGCCTCAGATTGTTGTGACTTCTACATAAGTCCAACTACGATTGCTTAACATAGTGCTAAATTTTCCTTATGGCACACTGTAGCACCTCAAATTTGCACCTCCCATTTTGTACATTCATTCTCATATTAGGTCATTAACATTACATAGTCCACTGCATAGCATTGCATTGTCCTTTGCCCAAGTGCAAGTCATCAGATAAGATTAGGTCAACTAGTCAGGAGATCTAGTCAAGCAAGCAAGCAAGTGCAATTCCTATTGAAGCAAAGCCCTAAGGTTGGTTCAACATGTTCACATGAACTAAGTATCATTTTGAAGTGGTTTGGCCAAGGATTGGATGATCAAAGCTCAATAGCCAAGCTGAATTTCATCTGAAACCCTAGAAAGTCAACTGTGGTCAACTGTGCCTGAAATCATGGATTTGAAGGTGGGAGTTGGTTTGAAAGGCTTTATTCATGTCCATACAAGTCTCATTTGACATTTCAAAGATCAAGATTGAAGAATTTGAGATCAGATGAAAAGTTTCCAAAAATAGTAAGTGACCTGTAATTTCAAACTACCGAAAATGGAAAGGTCTTCTCCTCAAATTTACATCATCATACAAGCTTCAAATGGAATTTTTCCCAACATGAAAGTTGAAGATCTTGCTCTCACCTTTCCAAAAAGTCCAAGAACATCCATTTCTCATTTGTGGTTGGCAAGTTATGATCAAATCATTGTCAAGAAATTTTGAACTTCAACAAGGGATAACTTGCACACCATTTGGCCAAATTGAGTGGGGTTTTTTGCTAAAATCTCCATTTGACATGCTCTATCCAAATCATTCATTGCATTTCACCAAAAGTCATCACATCAAAATGGCATTTTTTCACTTGATTGAATTTAAAAAAGGGAGGGAAAAAAGTGACTTTCCAAAATGTGCATTTTTACACTTCCCACCACTTGCAATTGATCTAAAACCACATTTGGAGTGTGTTTGGCAAGGATTTCGTGCACTGTAGCAGCATTTCATGCATGCAAGGTTATTTTGGCCAATTGCACATAAAAATGCATTTCACTAATTCACTTCCATTTCAGCTAATTGGGATTAGGAAAATGATTAACAGCACATATAAATAACTAATCCTAACTGAATTCATCATTAGCATTTCATTCAAACAGATCTAGATCAAAAAATTGCACATTCTCTCAATTTTTCTTCTTGATTTTTTCTGCAAATTTTCCAAAGAACTTGGGTTGTTCTTCATTGCTTCATCATCTACAATCATTGTTGAACCTTCTGCAAGCAAGGATTCATCCACATTCGAGCAAAATCTTGGACTGTTACCTTGAACATCATCCATGGAAGCTGCATATTTGAGCTAGATCGTGCAAGCTGAACTCCAAATTCTTCATCCATTGCATCATATATGAGCTAAGGATCATCTGTTTTTGCCTTTGAAGACTTGAAAGATGCGATTTCACATCTGCATCTTCATAGAGGTTGGAATTCGATCCTTACAATTCTTGAAACCATGATATGCTTTGGATAGATCTTGCCATGCTGATTGTACTGCACTTTGAATCGTGTATTTTCATCAAGTATTGTGAAAGTTATATTGAATCTAAGTTTCATATGTGAATTTTATTCTGCTCGATCTGGACATGTTAGCATGAATTAGGTTTAATGGATGTTATATTGTTCATGTGCGTGAAGAGAGGATTCTATTGATATATCATTTGCCAATTTCTGTGAGAAAAGTTCATGTTGATGATGAACACGATGAAGGAGTGTTGAACCCTAGCCAATTTCATTTCCAGATCGTGCTAGATCCATTTGCCCGTGCTTTTGCATGTTTTTGATGTTTTTGAGCCATGAGCCAATCACGCTACGCCACATGTATTAGTGAAACGCGGCGTTTCACTATGGCGCGCGCTTGTTTGAATTTGGAGGAGGTTCGATCCTCAGCTCCAGCACTTTTCATTTTAGGTTTTGACATTTTCTCATCATGCTCACCTTGCCTTGTTCACATGTTTTTTAATTTTTCACCACACTAAATAATTCATAACTCATTCAATATTTGTCCAATTAATATAAGATTTTTTTCATGATGATCCTTGCCATGCCTAGTATTTTTTAATGATTTTTATGAAAATTGTGCACGTGTGGATTTCTGTTTTGGCTAGGGTTTGCTGATACATGTCATTTTATGTACCTTGCTTGCTATTTTGCTCATGAAATTTTGATGCTTAATTGGATGGAGCTGAAATTTTGTATGCATATTCTAGACACCTTGAGGAGCATTTTAATATGTGGTTTGTGATTTTTGAGTTTCTGGATTGTGAGATATGCTATGATATTTGGAGGTGTGACAATTTGTGTCACACCATTTCATGTCCAACTTCATGATTTTTGTTACCATGCTATATGAACTCAAAATGACCTGAATTTTTGCATGTTGAATTTTCTGGATGTTAAGTTTGAATGTGAATTTTCCTGGAATTTTTGAATGCATTTCCTATTTGTTTGATAATTTCTCCCCTGTTTGACCAATTGTGAACGTTTTGTGAGTCATGATTTCATTTGATTTGTGAAATTCTTGTGGTTTGTTGGATGGACTTGAAATTTGGCATGTGTATTGTAGACATCTTGAAGTTTGCCATGGTTTTGGTTTCATTCATTTATCTTGTGCCAATTCTGTTTTATGATTGCTTGAAGTTGATGCATGATTTGGTGCCTTGTATGAGCTTGTTTGAACATGCTTTGACTTATGAATTTAATTGACTTGTTTCCCTTGGACCAAATGACTTGAAATTTGGTGTGTAGGTCATGTTATGAATTCTGTTTAGCCATGAATTTTTTAGGGATTTATTGAAATGTTTGTGAGTTGATTTGAGTTGAATCTTTCTGTTTGGTTCTATGAGCTTCAAATTGCATGTTTTGTACTCTTTGCTTCATGAAATGATAATGGTTGATGATATGAATGTGAAACCACTTGGATTTGTTTCTTATTTGATTGATCTTGATTTTTGATAAGTTTCATGTTCTGTTTTGAATTTTTGTTCTCATTTTGACCCTAGTCTTGTACTAGTGGTTTGTGCTCTCACATTTGAGCTTTGTTTCAGGTTAAGAGCACAATTGCTTATGCTTGATGATGTGCACTCAATTGGAGTTGGCTTATAGCTTGTTTATGACTAACTTTGAGTTTGTTTTGTAGGCTTTGAGACTTGTGCTTATGCCTTGTGGCTTTCACCTTTGTGCATTGATGCTTGTTATCTGTTTGTGCTGTGGACTTGTAATTTTCTGTTTGACTTTTGTTTGAGCTGAGTACTGATTATGTTGGATTGATTTCAGGTACCTTAGTTGCTATAGTTCCTTTGTGAACTCGCTTGTGCTTTGCTTGCTAGCTTGAGCATTGAGGTATAATGATCTCTTCTCCATGTAGTCTGGAAGACCTGGCCTGTTACTTGGCCAGGCACCTGTCTGAAGTCCTCCTTAAGAGGCAATGTTTGTGCTTGTTTATTTTTGTCCCCAAGCAGGAAAAGACCTTTGATAAGGCAATTGGCAGACACAAGAGATGTGCAATCCATCTCCTGCTATTCTGTTGAGTCGTCCCTTGGCTCACATCACATGTTGATGCCTTGTGGACATTAACCCCAAGATCTATGTTAAGTCAGTGTCATAAGTGTAGAAGGGTTCCCACTTTCTGGACCCACACTTCATTGTTTGAAGCTCTCTCAGGCCAGGGATAAGAGCTGTGAAGTCTCATCTTCACTCACCTTTCATCAGCTTCACCCTAACTCTCAATGTTAGGGTTAAGAGCTAACATCACCCTGATACAGTTGGCTTGCTCTTGCAGCCTAACCCTTGTTTGAGCCCCACTTGGTGTGTATATAGTGTGTGCTATCTGTGATTGTTTGCTTTGCTATTGCCTGTGCTTCTTAGGTTTAGCTTGCTCCCTGTGCAAGTTAGATAGCAACCTTGACTTAGGGATGATTTTGCATGATAACATCTAGGCTCGAGTTAGTCTCCCTAGTTGTGTCTCCCTCTATTATCTGGTTAGGCTAGTCCTGTGTCCCTGCGTAGGGGAACTACGTCGCCCTGATCCTCATACCAGATGAGGTACGTAGGCAGGAGATGAGCTAATCTCTCCGGGCGCCCTTTTGTTTTGTTTGTGTGAGTTGTTTCTCCCTTTCTGGTTGGAGATGGATGTAAGCCCAGCGATTGGCATTCCGTATCCTCTTGTTGTGTGCTTGGAGTCCGGTATAGGTCCATCAAGTGGCATCTGGTTTCCAGTGTGGGTGTGTTTTGGTTCGGAATCTGATGTAAGTCCAGCGATTGGCATTCTGACTCCACGTTTGCCTGTGTCTGTTGTGTTTGGTGTGCGTGAGCCGAGCTACGAATGCTCTGATTCTTCTTCGTCCGAGAAGATACGTATGCATAGGATGCGACATCCTAGCGAGCATGTTTTCCCCTAGTCCGAACTACTTCGACTATGATGTCTATGCTTGATAGACTAAGTAGGCCCAGGATGCGATATCCTGCCGAGTCGGTTTCTTTTGTTTTCCTGTGTCTCTTTCAGCCAGTGTGTTTGTTTTGAGCAGTGTTTTAGCAACCATTTCCTTTCCTTTTGTGCGTGGATCCCGTCGAGTACGACGGATGCGTAGGGGTGCTAATACCTTCCCTTCGCATAACCGACTCCCGATCCCATTCTCTTTGGTCGCGAGACCATGCTTTTTCCAGGTTTACTTCGAGCGTTTCCTTTCCCTCTTTTGGGATAAATAACGCACGGTGGCGGCTCTGTTGTCTTCGTTTCCCTCCGGTTTTTCGCGTAATGCGACAGCTGGCGACTCTGCTGGGGACTAGAGAAGTTGACCTCTTGCTGGTCCATCTTCCCTAAGCGAGTCTCTCCTAGCGCTATCTAGGTTAGGGTTTTGGTTGTTGTTTGCTGCTTTATTTATTGCATTCATTTATTTATTGTTTGCATTTATGTTTGCATTAATATTTGCATTCATTCATATTCTTCTGTGCTGGCTTTGCTGTGTTTCTCTGTTTGGGGGTGGGAGTTACTCGAGGTAAAAGGCCCAATACCCAGGCTATGAGTGAAATCTAGGAAACCTAGGAATAGAGTGATTCATGGGAAGCGGGTGGTATGCGCCACTTAGCGGAACATTGATATCACGAGCAGTTCAGACTCTGATGGGGTATTATCGGTGCATACATCGGGTGTGCACAGGATGATATTCTTGAAAGGGTTGTTTATCCTGCGTTTCTCTCGACCTTATCCTGACCTAGATGACACCCGTGAGTGGGGAGGGAATGATCATCATTAAAGGTACTGTTGCTGACTTGATGGTGAGTTGTTGGTGACTCGGAGTACTGATGGTGACTTTGGTTCAGATGAACTTGTGGGGACTCACTTCTGTCACGCCGGAATTCTGTCCGTAATATATATCAGCGGGTTCCATTTATTTCGGATCCCCGGGTTGAATTTTGAGAGTACTCGTTCAGAAGATCTGGTTGTCGTCCGTTCAGTGGATGTTCTTGTGATGATAGTGATATAATCTCCGGTTCCGTTTATTTTGGAACTCCCCAAGTTGGATTTATGGTGACTTAGTCCCTCAGATGACTGTGACTGGTTCAGAGACTTGATGGGTCTTCAGATGACTTGGTGGCACAGTGACCTGCATTCATGCATTTGCATCATTATCATTTCGCATTCACCTGCATTCAACTCATGTCTACCCGTACCCGGGGTCCATTTTTGATTAAGATTCTGGTTGAGAGACAGCCAGATGTCAGAATGCTGTTGATGAAAAAATTATTTGTCTCAGTGACGCTAGAATCAAAGGACAGAATATTCCTGGTACGGATAGACATTGCATGTGTGAGTCATACTAACCCATTTGCTGTTTTGTAGGTGTCAACCGGTGCGCATAGCTCGTCTGTTCAAATATCCTGCTAGGGGCAACAAATCCAAACTGATGGTTCCACCCAGCGCCGACATCCGTGAGATAAAAGAGATGATGAGGGAGTTGTTCAGTGTGGTGCAAGGGCTTGCTCTGGGGCAGAAAGCAATGGCTGAGAGATTGGAAAGAATTGAAGGCTGGATGATCAAGGAGAAAGTTCAGGGAAAGGCTCTGTCAGCCGAAGCAAATAACCCCTCTGGTACTGTGGCAAAGAGACCATCTGGCAGTGGTCCACTCAAAAAGGAGGTTGAATCAGGAGGTGTGGAGACAAAGAAAGAACGCGGTAAGGATCGTTATCACCCTTATGCTGCCGCTGTAACCACTCCTGTTGATAATACACTTGTACCACATCAACAACCACCACCTCAACAGAGAGCACCGAGGGCTAAGAGCCTAGTGAAGAAGGAGAAGGTTGAGCATCAGTTTGAGGAGCCACCTGTGACTTATACTCTCCTGTTCAAAAGATTGAGGGATCTGGGGTTAGGCCGGCCAAGGATATTGATTCCCGTGGAACGGCAGCGGAGGCCTCCAAACTATGATGAGAATGCTAAATGCGATTTCCATTCTGGGGCACCCGGACACAGCATTGAGGGTTGTAGAGCTTTCAAACATGTCGTCCAGGACATGGTGGACTCCAAGGTTATCAGCTTGGCACAGATAATGAATGGAGATGTCAACCCCGTACCCAGACAGGGTCCTGTAAAAGTGAAGACGGTGAAAAAGGCCAAGAGAAGAATGGAGGTGACTGAGGAGGATCAGTTAAAGGTTCCAATGTCTGTGGTTCCAAAACCTCTGATGAAGGATGGAGCTTTCCCTAGTGCTGATATTTGTTGTGCGGCCGTCGCCACAAGGGGATGTGTAGTGATGAGAGACACGACCCAGAAGACGAAAGAAGTAGAAATGGGCAGTGAAAAATTTGAAACACCAAATCAAGCAATTGAAACCGTCAAGGTGGAGAATGCCCTTGTTGCTGATAAAGAGAAAAGGCTGTCCATTTCTTCTTATAAACAAGCCCTGGAAGTGGTGAAGAACAGAGAGGCCCGGGGCTGGGGAAGGATCATTGATATTGTGGTAAAAGCAGACATGTTTGGGGTCGGTTATCAGCCAGACCAAAAGTCGGCTAGACCAAACAGAGGATGTCGTCCGCCGTACACCTTTGTCAGTGCAGGAATGCTGGATCCTGATCATGCTCGTTCAGTGAGTGGAGAGATTGACCATGACCGCGAGCTCGAGGCATGGATAAAATCGTGCGTACCAGAGAATTGGAAGGCCTCCAAGATCGCCACTGTCACTCATCCAGAAGAATAGTATTTCTGTGTTTCAATTTTTGTTTGCATGAAAGCCATACGTTTTGCCCGAAACGTAATGGTCCATTGTAAGGGCCGTCTGATGTGTTTCATTATGCAACATTTTGCATCAGTAATAAATGGATGTTTTGTGAATAAAAGCGGTGTTCCCTGTTTTTCACTTATTTTTGCAGTTTTAAAAAATAAAAATGGTAATGTTTATTTTCATTTTTCTTTCCTTTTGATTCGTCTTGTTCCGACCTCAAAAGTGACTTTTCTCCTGATCTCGTTGACAACAATTCGATTACACCTCTGTATGACTTCGACAATCCAATCTATTATGCCGAAGAGTAAGGGAAGAAGATTGTGATCTGCTGGAATTAGCCAGGTTGTTAAGACAAGAGGAGAAGGTGATTCAACCGCACGAGGAGTGATTCAAGATTGATATTCCAGGCACCGCCGAGGTCAGAAAGGAAGTGAAAGTTGGACCGCTTCAGAGGCGAGTCGAGAGCAGAATGGTAGGAGCATGTGGATACCTTCGCCTGGTCGTGTCAGGATATGCCAGGGTTGGGTACCAATGTCGTTATACACAAGCTACAATGGAGAGAAGACTGTCCTCTAGTGAAGCAGAACGCCAGTGCCACGTATCAGAGTGACTTTGTTTCATGGTATGATTCATCGAGGAATCAAATGCTATGTTGATGACATGATAGCAAAGTCACAAGCAGAAAAAGGGCATCTGGTGAATCCAGGGCGAGTCGTTTGACCGGGTTGAGACAACTCAGACTGAGGTTGAGTCCGAATCAGTGCACTTGTGGAGTGCTGTCCGGTAAGTTGCCGAAGCTTATTGTGAACGAAAGAGGAATCAAGGTCAATCCTGCAAAAAAAAAAAAAAAGAAAGAAAGAAAGAAAAAAAACAATGCAAAAAAAAAATGCCTGAACCGAAGACAAAAAGAGATCAAACGGTCAGGTAGATAATGGTTGCCAAGGGGCATTGGAAAAAGAATAAGTTGCAGGAACCTCTGTTAATCTGGTACTTGGCAGCCCTCGAGGGGTCTATGAGGTGCGTATTGGGTCAGCATGACGAGTCTTGTCGAAAAGAGCATGCAATTTACCTAAGCAAAAAGTTTATCGACTATGAAACAATACATTCACTGCTCGAGAAAACTTGCTGTACTTTGGCATAGGCTGCTCGCCGACTGAGACAGTATATGCTGGTTCATACCACTTTGTGGATTTCTAAGATGGATCTGATCAAGTATGCGCTTGAAAAAGCTAGCATTGACGGACGGGTTGCAAGATGGAAAGTAATTCTAACTGATTCGTGATATACAGTATACCATTGAGGATTATCAACCAAGGAAGTTTGAGGTCCCTGATGAAGACATCTCGAGGTGCTCAAATCGAAAGATTGTGAGGAACCGATCCCGGAGGAGGGGCCCTGACCCTGAATCCGAACGGATTCTGATGTCTGATGGGGAGTTTAAGGTGAATGAGCTGGTGTGTCCCAGATAACCTTTGAATACACCAATGTTGGTGGCTGAGTACAAAGTTGGTGTCCCGAGTACTGAACCTTGATGCGTACGCCTACTGGGGTGTCGCATCACGCGAAAAACCGGCGGGAAAACAAGAAACAACAGAGCCGCCACCGTGCGTTATTTATCCCAAAAGAGGGAGAGGAAACGCTCAGAGTAAACCTGGAAAGAACATGGTCTCGCGACCAAAGAGGATGGGTTCGGGAGTCGGTTATGCGAAGGGAAGGTATTAGCACCCCTACGCATCCGTAGTACTCTACGGGATCCACGCACAAAAGGAAGGATAAATGGTTGCTATAAACACTGCTCAAACACTCACACACTGGCTGAAAGAGACACAAGAAAACAGACAAGAAACTGACTCGGCAGGATATCGCATCCTGGGCCTACTTAGTCTATCAGGCATAGACATCAGAGTCGAAGTAGTTCGGACTGGGGAAACGACACATGCTCGCTAGAATATCGCATCCTATGCATACGTATCTTCTCGGACGAGAGAAGAATCAGAGCATTCGTAGCTCGGCTGACACGCACACAAACAAACACAGGCAAAGGCAAACGTGGAGCCTGAATGCCAATCACTGGACTTACATCAGCGTCCGAACCAAAACACACACAAAGAGGCAAACGTGGAGCCTGAATGCCAATAGCTGGGCTTACATCAGCATCCGAACCAAAACGCACTCAAGAAGGCAAACATGGAGCCCGACTGCCAATCACTGGACTTACATCAGCTTCCAAGCACACAACAACACAACAAAGACACAGGCGACAAATTGCTAAGGAGTCAGGCACTCGAGCCTAGCAACTGTCAAACAACACACACAAAAAAGAAAAAGGGCGCCCGGAGAGATCAGCTCAATCTCCTGCCTACATACTTCATCTGGTATGAAGATCAGGGCGATGTAGTTCCCCTACAGAGGGATAAAGGACTAGCCTAACCAGATAACAGAGGGAGACACAACACTAGGGAGACTACGACTCGAGCCTAGATGTTATCATGCAAAATCAACCCTAAGTTAAGGTTTCTAGCTAACTGGCACAGGGAGCCAGCCTATCCTAGTCATGACTTGCACAGGGAGCAAGCCACACACACACTTAACTTGCACAGGAAGCAAGCCAAGCAAAACCTAACTCGCACAGGAAGCAAGTCTAAACTAACCCTAACTTGCACAGGAAGCAAGTCAAACAATCCTAACTTGCACAGGAAGCACACACTATACACAAGCAAGTGGCTCAAACAAGGGTTAGGTTTTAGTCGAGGGGTCATATCAACCTCAACAAACAAACCTCTGGAACGGGGTAAATGTTGCTCTTAACCTTGCCATTGAGAGACTAAGGTGAAGCAGATGAAAGGTGAGTGAAGATAAGACTTCACAGCTCTTATCCCTGGCCTGGGAGAGCTCAAGACAAGAATGTGTGGGTTCAGAAAGTGGGAACCCTTCTACACATTTAAAACTGACTCAACTGTACAGTTGTACAAGATCTTGGGTTTGTATCTGCAATGCATCAACACAGTGGTGTGAGCAAAGCAGATGACACAACATGAATAGTGGGGGATAGATTGCATATCCCTACCTTCCACCAATTGCCTCTTCACTTAGGAGGACTTTGACTCTATGCAAGGACAAAATTAAACATCCACAAACATTGCCTCTTAAGGAGGACTTCAGACAGTTGCCTGGCCAAGTAACAGGCCAGGTCTTCCAGACTACATGAAGTAAAAGAGACATACCTCAATGCAAATTGCTTATACAAGCAAAGCAAAACAAAAAGTTCACAAGGAACTAAGCAACTAAAGTACCTGAAACAGTCAAGCAGATGTTAGTATGCAACTTCAAACAAAACAAACAGAAACAGACACCAATAGTCAATTAGAGGCACATGGATGTGCAAGGCACAAGGCTTAGGGCATGTGAGCCAAGCCACCTACAAAACAAACAAGTTAGTCATGGTATTTAGGCAAGCTCAATCAAAAAAATTGGTCTCATTGGTCATTTGTTGGTCAACCTGAAAACATGAGCTCAAAGGTGAGTAACAGGACCACTAGGGCAAGCCTAGGGTCAAAAATAAATGAGAAAGTCAAAACAGCAAGCAATGTCCAATCAAAATCAAATTCAAACATTTAGGAAGCAAACCCAATTGGTTTCATGTTCATATCATGCATCATCATCATTTCATAAGCAAAAGAAGTCAAAGCATGGCAAAATGAGAGCTCATAGGAGTCAACAGCAAGACTTAACCCAAAAGCAATCTTAAACATTTCCAAAAATCACCAAATAAATCAAGATCAATCCTAACACATATCATGGTAAGCATGTCAAATTTCATCTCATTTGGACATGTGGAAGGCAGTCAATGAAAATCAGAAAGTCAAAGCAATTTTGAACATGCTTATAGAAGTCAACCAAACATGCATCAACTTAGAAAAATCATAAATCAGAGATGGTGTATGATAAATGAATGGGACTAAAACCATGGCAAAGATGAGGATGTCTAGTTATCTCATGTAAAATTTCATGTCCATCTAATAAAGTATGAGAATTTCACAAATGAAATGGGAACATGTGTCACACAAAGTCAACATATGACTAAACAGGGGAGAAAATCTCAAACAATTAGGAAATGCCACAAATAATTCCAAGAAAATTCACATGTAAACTAGACATACAAGAGTAGGTTCATGCAAAAAATCAGATCAATTGGAGGTCAAGAAGCATGGTAATGAAAATCATGAAGTTGGACATCAATGGTGTGACACAAATTGTCACACCCTAATTCAAAAAATCATAACTCACAAACCACAAATGATAAATTCACAAACTCTACACCAAAATCACCATGAGTGTGTCTAGTTTAAGCACAAAAAATTTGGGAGCCATTGGATACATTCTCATCATTTCACAAATGTTTTGGCAAAGTGTACAAAATTTGGTCACATGTCACAAACCCTAAGGCCATTTAAAAACTACTCATCCAAAAATTCTGGAAAAATAATGATAAAAAAGTAGAGATCATGATGAACACAACACAAAAAAAATCCCATTCAAATTGGATTAAAATTGAAGCATTTATGATTTTTGGAAGATTGGTTATAAAATGTGAAATTAAAATGGAATAAAATGGATTAATTAAAGGAGAATGGCAATGTTGTAATTGTTTGCGCCACTAATCTAAACGATGCCGTTTTGGCCATTGCAAGGAAATGTTTTGATTGGCTGTTGGAAACAAGCCAGGCCATGCACGTGAAAATGGAAGAAAATCTGGAAAAATGCAATGAAGAACTAGGGTTTCTACTGTAGCAGCAATGTCTCATCCCTTCCCCAAATCGAATTTCACAAACTTGCCCAGAAATCTCAATTGAGGACATCAACATGATCATCAAGCAATGGCAAACAAGAATCTATCATTGGTTTTTATTAAAACACAAACACACTCATGAATCGAGCATAAACATATTTCCACATCAAACTTGTTTTCATCACAACTTCATGAATACACAACCATTTTCAAAAGAAAAAGCATCATGACACTCAGCATCAAAAGACCTTTTAAAATCATGTATTGATTAAACAAAAGGGGGGGGGGGGGGTCGAATCCATACCAAAAATTGAAGCAGAATGAGAAACAGTGTGGTTTTGGCCTTTTAATGGTGAGACAGATGAAGTAAGGCCTTCCAAGTGTTGATTGGTTGAAGAGCTTTGGCTTGTGGATGCTTGGAATGACCTTAAACAAACTCTGCCATGGCTGTATGCTTCTTTAGAACAGTGCTGGCAAATGAACTCCCAGTTGATGAATGGTGCTGCAAGTAACCTCCAAATGATGGCCAGATGATAGAACAACAAAGGGATCCTTGAGTTCTTTAGAAGTTTTTTGACAGACTCTTTGAAATGCCAAAAATGAAGCCTTTTTTAGAATGAATGATTTCTGTCTTCTCATGTGTCATGGCTGCTGCTAGTTGGTTTCATTTGATGGAAAATGTTGAGGAAATGTTGTGTTGAG
The DNA here is from genome assembly GCF_024323335.1 of Lathyrus oleraceus. Lineage (NCBI taxonomy): Eukaryota > Viridiplantae > Streptophyta > Magnoliopsida > Fabales > Fabaceae > Lathyrus > Lathyrus oleraceus. Next base: position 352,833,240 of record NC_066580.1, on the reverse strand, counting down.
CAAGGCAGGACTTTGTTCTTTTGGGGGTTTGACAGGTTTTGGAACAAGTGCCAAGGATGAGTTTTTTAGAGGAGTGAACAAGTGTTTTGGTCTGTTGTCAAATGGCTGCTAGCAGGGTTTCATTTTTTGACAGAAAAATGATGAGGAGATATTGTGTTAAGCAAGGCAGGTTCAGTTCATCATGAGCAAGAGATGAAGCTTGAGAGAAATGAGTGTGAGCAAGGGTTTCTGCTGTTGGATGGTTGGCTGCCAGCAGTGTTATCTTGACAGAAAAATGCCATACCTCTGCTGTTGGATGTTGCCTTTTTTTTGAGTTTTGACAGCCTCTTTGCAAAATGGCCAAAAGTGATTTTTTGTATGAATGAATTTCTGTTGGTTTTGCCTGCTATTACTGACTTCTCATGACAGAAAATCATGGACAATTCTGCTGCCTTTGTGGTACAAGGCATGGCTCATGGATATGTGGGATATGGTGGTTGCAAATTGTACTTTTCTTCCCATTTTCAAGCAACTAGGCATGGCTATGTAATGGGTGCAAGTACTTGCACGAATTTGACTTTGTACATGCTGCAAATAACATTCCAAGCAAGTTCCAATTGGCCCCAAGTGTTAAAAATGCATAATTCAAAAAGTCAACCATTGGTCAAACTTGAATTTCATATATGCTAGGTTCAAAAATGCCATTTTGATTGGCAAGGTTTTGGTTCATGAAATTTATATTTTTGGAAAGAGGAGATGAAATGTGACTTGTAGGAAAAAACCCCACCCAAATTGGCCAAATGGTTTGAGAGATATGGCCTTTTGAAGTTCAAGAATTTCTGAAATCGATTCGATCATAACTTGCCAACCACACATGGGAATTGAGAGTTCTTGGACTTTTTTGAAATGGGAGAACAAGATCTTCAACTTTAATGTTGGGCAAAAATTCATTTGAAGCTTGTATCATGATGTAAGTTTGAGGATCAAGACTTTCCATTTTTGGTAAGTTTCAGTTACAGGCCCAGTTTCCATTTTTGGAAATTTCTAATCTGGCTTCAAATTCTTCCATGATGGTGTTTGACATGATATATGAGAACTATTTGGACATGAATAAGATCTCTCAAACCATTTTCCATCAACAAATCACTGACTAAATGAACAGTTGACCAACAGTTGACTTTTCTAGGGTTTTGGATGACTGAACCTCTTCTGGTGAATTCCAAACCCTAATTCCTTGAGAACTTGACTTCAAATGATGTCCCAAGACATATGAACTCTTGATTAATGAGCATGGTGCCCAAATTCCATAAGAATGGCCACCATCCACTGCTTTGACTGACTGTTGACTGTCTAGGGTTTTTGACTGTCTGTGTATGAACTGATGACCTCCGAACATCCAATCCTTGACCAAAACTCTTCAAATGGATCCCTAAGTCATGTGAACATGTTGGACCAACCCTAGGGCCTTGGCTCCTTGAGAATGGTGCTTGCTTGCTTGACTGACTGATCTCCTGATCAGTTTGACCTAATTCCTTGATTGGCTTGCACTTGAGGCAAATGAGGCAATGCAATGCTATGCAATGGACCATGATATGCTATGACCTAATATGAAAATGTATGTACAATGATAGGTGCAAATTTGAGGTGCTACAGCTGCCCCTATTCAATCAGCTGGGAACCCGAATGGATGATAGCAACGGCTGTCAGACTTTCAGGGTAAACAGGGATTGAATACCAAGAACCGTAGAATTTGCACAATACAGGGATCCGCCAATGGAAACGTCCACTGGGATTTGATATTTATTGCTGGGTATATATTTTTTGGGTTTTGTTTTTAAAGGGTACAGCCACATCCAGACATCGCAACGACGATGAATGGGAAAAGAAATCACAACTAGATGTCAACGGACAACTAGGAAAAACTCGACGTTTACCAAGACCAACGGAGAGGTAACCAGACATTAATGAATGACCGGAAGGGATACAACCATACGCCAACGGACGAAATGGGAAAAACTCGACGTTTATCGAAACCAACGGAGAGGTAGCCAGACATTAATGAATGACTGGGAGGACTCGGCCAGACATCGACGGATGAATGGGAGAAAACTCGACGTTTACAGACATCGGAAGATGATGTTTACAGACACCAAAAAGATCGACCAGACATTTACTGATGAATGGGGAGACTCGACGTTTACAGACATCGAAAGATGATGTTTACAGACACCAAAAAGATCGACCAGACATTTACTGATGAATGGGAATACTCGACGTTTACAGACATCGAAAGATGATGTTTACAGACACCAAAAAGATCGACCAGACATTTACTGATGAATGGGAAAACTCGACGTTTACAGACATCGAAAGATGATGTTTACAGACACCAAAAAAGATCGACCAGACATTTACAGATGAATGGGAAAACTCGACGTTTACAGACATCGAAAGATGATGTTTACAGACACCAAAAAAAGATCGACCAGACATTTACAGATGAATGGGAAAACTCGACGTTTACAGACATCGAAAGATGATGTTTACAGACACCAAAAAAAGATCGACCAGACATTTACAGATGAATGGGAATAAGAGAAACACAACCAGACGTCAACGGACGAATGGGAAAAACTCGTCGTTTATCGAAACCAACGGAGAGGTAAGTCCACATGGGGAGGGTACAACTAGACATCACCGGATGACTAGGAAAAAACTCGACGTTTATCGACACCAACGGAGAGGAGTAACCTTCACTAGGGAAGGGATAACGATGTTACGAACATCGAAAGATGATGCTTACAGACATCAAAAGAAAACCAGACACTTACGCACGACTGGGAATCACCGAAAGATGGTGTTTACCGACACCAAGGAAACAACACACACGGGTGCTGACAGGGTATACTAACATTCTCAAGATGACCGGGCAAGGCTGAACACTTGCAGGGGGTCTCACTGGGGAGAAACAGGATTTTCTTTCACCGTAGGATGAGGAAATAAACCTCTATGGGGATTACCAACACCAATTGTTGTTTGGAGCAACTGTAACAAATGCGTTGCACAGGTTGAACAAAAATCCGTCTCTGCAGGGAATACGGTCTAATGGGGTTTCGAACATATGAATGCATATGTTTGATTTTTCCTATGGCGTAATGCTCCATTTATGAATGGAAATGCTACGCGATTTTTGAGGATGCAATGATTACTACATGCAAAATGCAAATGAACCCTGGCTAGTGAGCCGAAATGATCAGATACTCTGACTCTGTGGGGAGACTCCTCTTGGGGAAATACTCTGCGGGGAACTCTGCTTGGGGAATGGTAAAACGACTTCACACTCATGTTGGAAAATAGCACTGCTGCTGGGGAAAGGTAAACTCCGCTGGGAATATCCTTCAGTCCACAGATAGGATAAATGCTGGAGATAAAATTCAATGAACCTGCCTCACTCGGGGAGGAAATCGGCAAATACAGGTCTGTGGGGATAGGCAATCCTCAGATCTGCTGGGGAATAGAAGGCACTATCCACAGACGTCTTCGCAGGGAAACATAGCTCTGATAGCTTCCGAACTTGCTTGGGGAAACATATCTGTTGAGGAAACGTCCTCACAGATGCCAATCTGAAAAACATCACAACAAAATGCCCCCAGGGGATACATGGACAAGATACGCTCAAGTGTCCTCAACATTCAAAATGATTTTCAAATGTTTTGTCGTCCTGCACGTTATTGTGTAGCCTCCATGTTCTTATATGCAATGCTTATCAAAAATTCGGACATTTTGCAAACAAAACAGTAAAAATAAAACCAGAAGAGCCATTTATCTGAATAACGACTTTTATTGATTGAAAATGTGCCTGAGAAGGCAAATACATTGGGAGGCAATCCCAGAAAGAGGTAATTGCGCACAAAAGGAAAAAATCTATCCTAATGGCAATGTGAACACGGCATCCACTATTTCCTAATTCTGTTATAACTCACAGATTATCAGTTTTCCTCCCAACTCCTTGCTTTCTGAGAAGAATGACTGGACGGATCACATCTTTCGAGATGGCAGACGACAAAGCTCGATGAAGTACAGACAACTCAGACTGTAGTCTTCGCTTTAATCCCTAACTTTTGCCTGGATCGCCCTTTCGGGTTTTCAATCCACCGGGATACCCATTTTTGCCTAAGCCGCCCTTGCGGGTTTTCGACTTACCGGGTGTACAAATTCTTTTCATTTTATCCCTAATTTTTGCCCGAACCTTTTCTTTCTGTTTTTGGTTCGCCGGGATGCCCATTTTTTTGCCTGGACTCTTTTTTCTTTTGTCCAGCGGGTCTATTTATGCGAAGTATTTTTTGACTACATCTGAGTTAACAGGAGACGGAAAATCTTCACCATCCATAGTTGTAAGCATCAAGGCTCCACCGAGAAGACCTTCTTCACAACATACGGACCTTCATAATTAGGAGTCCACTTGCCCCTGTTATCTGCACCGGGAGGGAGGATCCTCTTCAAAACTAGATCACCGATCTGATAGCTTCGAGGACGCACTTTCTGATCAAAGGCTCGCTTCATCCTTCGCTGATACAACTGTCCATGGCATACAGCTGCTAGCCGTCTCTCCTCGATAAGGCTCAACTCGTTAAACCTTGTTCGAATCCACTCGGCTTCGTCCAGCTTGACATCCAATAAAACTCTCAGAGAAGGAATCTCCACTTCAACAGGTAGGACCGCTTCCATACCATACACAAGGGAGTAAGGGGTTGCCCCGGTCGACGTACGTACTGAGGTACGGTACCCATGCAAAGCGAAAGGCAGCATCTCATGCCAATCCTTGTACGTAACGACCATCTTCTGCACAATCTTCTTGATATTCTTGTTCGCCGCTTCTACAGCACCATTCATCTTCGGTCTGTAAGGAGAAGAATTGTGATGTTCAATCTTGAAATCTTTACAAAGCTCTTTCATCATCTTGTTGTTGAGATTCGAACCATTGTCAGTGATGATTCTCTCAGGAACTCCATAACGACAGATGATTTCTTTCTTGATGAACCGGGTAACCACTTGTTTGGTAACGTTAGCATAGGAAGCTGCTTCCACCCACTTGGTGAAATAGTCAATCGCAACCAAGATGAAGCGATGTCCATTCGAAGCAGTAGGCTCAATCTTCCCAATCATATCAATGCCCCACATGGCAAACGGCCAAGGCGAATTCATGACATTCAGAGGGCTTGGTGGTACATGCACCTTATCAGCATAGATTTGACACTTATGGCACTTCCGAGCATACTTGAAACAATCGGATTCCATAGTCATCCAGTAATAACCCGCTCTCAACAATTTCTTAGCCATTGCATGTCCGCCGGCATGAGTACCGAAGGAACCTTCATGAACTTCCTGCATTAACATGTCTGCCTCGGGTCTGTCCACGCATCTGAGCAAGACCATGTCAAAGTTTCTCTTATACAACACATCATCCTGATTCAAATAGAAGCTTCCAGCTAGCCTCCTCAGGGTTTTCTTGTCATTCTTCGACGCACCTTCAGGATACTCCTGAGTCTTGAGGAAATTCTTGATGTCATAATACCACGGCTTCTCATCAATCACAACAGACTCGGCTGCAAACACATACGCAGGCCTCTCAAGTCGATTCACCGCAACATGTGGCACATGATTCCACCAATGAACTTTGATCATAGACGACAAAGTAGCCAAGGCATCAGCCATTTGATTCTCATCCCGGGGACATGATACAACTTCACCTTCTTGAAGAACGTCAGTATTCTTCTGGTGTAATCTCTATACGGAATCAAATGCGGCTGATTCGTATTCCAATCTCCATTGACTTGATTGACCACTAGAGCGGAATCTCCAAATATATCAAGAGTTTTGATCCTCAGATCAATGGCTTCTTCTATCCCCATGATACAAGCCTCATACTCAGCTTCGTTGTTGGTGACGTCAAACGTCAATCTGGCAGAAAAAGGTATATGAGCACCTTTAGGATTGATCAATACTGCCCCAACACCGTTACCGTTCATATTCACAGCCCCATCAAACATCAGTGTCCATTTGTCATCCGGGTCCGGTCCTTCCTCGACAAGAGGCTCTTCGCAATCTTTCATCTTAAGATACATGATGTCTTCATCAGGGAATTCAAACATCATAGGCTGATAATCTTCAATCGGTTGTTCGGCGAGGTAGTCTGACAGAATACTACCTTTGATGGCCTTTTGTGACGTGTACTGAATATCATATTCTGTTAGAATCATCTGCCAACGAGCAACGCGTCCGGTGAGAGCCGGTTTCTCAAAGATGTACTTCACTGGATCCATCTTAGAAATCAATAAGGTAGTATGGTTCAACATATACTGTCTCAGTCGGCGAGCAGCCCAGGCCAAAGCACAGCAAGTTTTCTCGAGCAGTGAATATCTTGTTTCACAGTCGGTAAACTTTTTGCTAAGGTAGTATATGGCATGCTCTTTTCGACCAGACTCGTCATGCTGTCCCAATACACACCCCATCGAGTTCTCAGTCACTGACAGGTACATTATCAGAGGTCTCCCTGGAACTGGAGGTATAAGGATTGGAGGTTTCTGTAAATACTCCTTAATCTTGTCAAAAGCTTTCTGACAATCATCATTCCACTTGATCGCTTGATTCTTTCTAAGCAGTTTGAAAATTGGTTCACATGTGGCAGTTAGATGAGATATGAACCTTGCAATGTAGTTCAACCTCCCTAAAAACCCACGGACTTGCTTCTCCGTTTTCGGTTCAGGCATCTCTTGAATAGCTTTGACTTTCGCTGGATCAACCTCAATCCCTTTCTCACTGACAATGAAGCCTAAAGCTTCCCTGATCTCACCCCAAACGTACACTTGTTCGGATTCAACCTCAGCTTGAACTTTCTCAACCGGTCAAACAGCTTCTGCAAATTAACCAGGTGCTCCTCTTCTGTCTGCGACTTCGCAATCATATCATCTACGTACACTTCAATTTCTTTGTGCATCATGTCATGAAAAAGAGTCGTCATTGCCCTCTGATAGGTAGCACCAGCATTCTTTAGCCCAAATGGCATCACCTTATAGCAGAACGTGCCCCAAGGTGTAATGAATGTCGTCTTTTCCATGTCCTCTGGCGCCATCTTGATCTGATTATATCCGGAGAAACCATCCATGAAAGAGAATACCGAGGATTGAGCCGTATTATCAACCAATACATCAATGTGAGGTAATGGGAAATCATCTTTCGGACTCGCTCTATTCAAATCCCGGTAATCGACACACATTCTGACTTTGCCATCCTTCTTCGGCACAGGAACGATGTTGGCCACCCATGGGGGATAACTTGTAACAGCCAAAAAACCTGCATCCCACTGCTTCTGAACCTCTTCCTTGATCTTAGTTGCCATGTCAGGACTCGTTCTACGAAGCTTCTGCTTGACCGAAGGACATCCTTCTCTAAGAGGTAATCGATGCACCACAATGTCTGTATCCAAACCAGGCATATCTTGATATGACCAGGCGAATATCTCCACATATTCTCTCAGCATCTCAATCAGCCTCCTCTTGACAGAGTCCTCTAAAGCAGCCCCAATCTTGATTTCTCTTTTGGCGTCCTCAGTACCCAAATTAACAACCTCCAACTCCTCCTGATGAGGTTGGATGACCCTTTCCTCCTGCTTCAGCAATCTGACCAATTCTGCAGGGAGTTCACAGTCTTCCTCACTCTCCTCTTCAGCTTGGTAGATGGGATTGTCGAAATCATACTGAGCCATAACAGAACTGTTCATAGTGAATGCCATAAGATCGCTTCTGCATGTTTAATGCTTTGTTTTAGAAAAAGAGTTCAATAAAGTCACAAAAACAAAAACATTGCCATTTTTATTGTTTTTGAAAAAGGATGAAAACAAAAAATAGAAAGACAGGGATCACAAAGTTTGATTTCAAAAAATGTCCTTCATTAATGATAATCATTAAAACATGATGAGGCCCTACAATGAATCACTACGCCTTGGGCAGAACGTAGGATTTTCATGCAAAATGACAAAACAACAGAAAATTACTCTGTCAGAAGAGTAACTTGAACCACTTCTTCAGCCGTCCAGTTGTTGATAGACCCCCCTGGTGCACACGGGCGAACCCAGTTGTCCAAATCACAATCACTGTCACAGTCTTCACTACCGGTTGCAGAGACGTCGCCATGATTCATCAGCCCAGCGCTGGTAAAGGTACTCGGACCCGCTTGACCATTCTGCTCTGCTTGGAGAGGCTCGTAACCAACGCCAAATTTGTCTTCTTTGACAGGCAAGTCCACCATCTTGCCCCAGCCTTCAGCTTTGCCAGAATCAACAACCTCCTTAGCCTGCTTGTAAGAAGTAATTGAAGCACCTGGCTTCCTCTGCTCAGCGTACGCCACTTTCTCAAGAGCCACAGTCTCAAACGCCTGGCATAAGGTTTCGTGGATCTCGCCATCCACCTCAACATATTTGAACGAGGATAGATGACTCACCAGAATCTCTTCTTCACCGCACACAGTCACAATCTGACCGTTCCAGACATACTTGAGCTTTTGATGGAGAGTCGACGAGACTGCCCCTGCTGCATGAATCCATGGACGCCCCAACAAACAACTATAGGCGGGCTGGATGTCCATAACATAGAAGATGATATCGAATACCTCAGGACCTATCTTCACAGGCAAGGTAACTTCCCCACACACAGAACGTTTGGATCCGTCGAAAGCACGAACGATCAGGTCACTGGGAGTAAGCACAAACCCTTCCACATCAATCTTCTTCAGAATCTGCTTAGGCAACACATTCAGCGACGACCCGGTGTCTACCAATACGTGAGACAACACTGCCCCCTTGCACTCCATGGTGATGTGCAAGGCTTTGTTATGGTTTCGCCCTTCAGGCGGTAAGTCCAGGTTGGTGAAACCTACACCATGCCTGGTGCTCACATTGGCCATCACACCCTCCAGTTGATTGACAGAAATCTCCTGAGGCACGTAAGCCAGATTCAACATCTTCAGCAAGGCATTACGGTGTGCCTCAGAGCACAACAACAGTGAAAGTATAGAAATCTTGGACGGAGTTTGATTCAACTGATCTACAATCTTGTAGTCACTCTTCTTGATTATTTCATAAACTCCTCCACGTCCTTCTCAAATGACCCCTCGGGCGCTTCCTTCTGGACAGGCTCTTCCTCAACCACAGCTTGCTTACCCTTTGCTTTGGCGAGAGCCTCAGCATTATTGTCCCTCAAAGGCTGCGGTGCGAACAGACGACCGCTTCTGGTAAAACCTCCTGGACCCCCTACATTATCCACAGCCGGACCAACAGTTGCAGGAACTCTATTCGGTAAACCAATTGTCACTGGAGTTTGATTCACTGGTCTCGTCTGACTTTCAGCCCTTCTGTAACTGCGGTGAGCATTATCATACTTCCACGGCACGGCTCTACTATTCTCAACAGCCCTTCTTCCAGACGCAACGATAGTAGTTGGAGCACTGATGGTTACAGGCACGGAAATGGTAACTGGGGTACCATTTGCTGCAGGTGCACTAACGACCCTTTGTCCACGTTCTTCAGACGGTTTAAAGTAAATGGTGATAGTTGACACTGTTCCACGATCTTTTACAGCCCTACTGAATTGCAAACAACCCTCATCCATCATACCCTGGATACCGGCCCTTAACTGGTCGCAACCATTCTCAGATTCTGCACAGCCCAAACAATCCTCATCACAGCCCGAGTAGACACCCCCATTCAGCAGACGGCCCTTCACAACTAGCAGAGAAGTCTGAACATCATCAACATTAACAACCAGATCTTCAGCTTCTTTCCCCTCAATATTGTTCACTCTATGCCCACCATGCTGAGGCATAGGGTTGTTTACGACGTTAGGCACTGGAGCGAAGTTGATTGCTTTGGCATCGATCAAATCTTGGACCTTGTGCTGGAGAGCCCGACACTTCTCAGTATGATGCCCTGGTGCCCCAGAGTGAAAGTCACAACGGACGTTGGCGTCGTACCCAGGAGGCAATACTGTAGGCGGAGCCATTGTACGCAACTCAACCATCCCCAACCTGAGTAATTCGGGCAGCAGTTCGGCGTACGACATGGGTATCGAATCAAAACGTCGATCAGGCATCCTTTGTTTGGGCTGATACGGACGTTGCTGTTGTTGTTGTTGTTGCGGTTGTTGAACTTTTGTTGTTGTTGCTGACGAGGTTGAGGTGCCGGAATGGTCACTGCAGCAGCTTGACGGTATTCAATTCTGTTCTGATCTCTGCGGTGTTGAACAGCATTAGTTTCACCCTCTCTTCGACGAGGTGCCCCAGCAAACGGCTTCTTAGAAGAAGAGGAACCAGCATCTTGGATCTTCCCAGTTTTAATCAAACTCTCAGTCCTCTCTCCACAAATGACAACATCAGAAAAACTACCGAATGGGCAGCTTCCCATCCGGTCCATAAACACACCCTGAAGAGTACCGATAAACATATCTGTCAACTCCCTCTCCAGCATAGGGGGTTGAACTCTAGCAGCCAGTTCACGCCACCTCTGAGCGTACTCCTTGAAGCTCTCATTGGATTTCTGACAAAGACTCTGCAGCTGAGTCCGGCTCGGTGCCATGTCCATGTTGTGTTTGTATTGCCTCAAAAAGGCCTCACCCAGATCCCTCCAGCATCGGATCGAATCTCTCTTCAATTCCATGTACCAGTCCAAAGAAGCCCCAGATAGACTATCTTGGAAAAAATACATCCACATCTTTTCATCATCGGTATACGCAGAGATCTTTCGATAATAAGCCTGCACATGGGTGCGAGGGCAAGAAGTACCGTTGTATTTGTCGAAGGACGGTGCTTTGAACTTGTGAGGGATTCTCAAACCTTCCACCAACCCCATATTAGTAACATCAAAACCGAGAGAATTCTGACATTCCATAGCACGAATCTTCTCAGCAAGAGCCTCAACTTTGCGGTCTCTCTCATTAACCCTTCCCAGAACGTCTTCGTCTTCACTGAGCAGAGAGAACATATCCTCTTGTCTGTCAACAATCGGAACAGGATTACGGGCCGGAGCACGGACTACTCTGGCATTAGCGGCATCTGGAACAATAGGTTGACCGTTGATTCGAATTCCCCCCAACTCATCACCTACGACATAGTTGTTGACGGGTACAGCAGTAGCAACATTGTTATCATTGACCGGACCTCCCTCTGGCGGAGCATGGTTGATCGGTGGATTTGCAGCCTCTTGTCTCTGAACCATGGCTCGAAGTTCTTCTTGACCTTGCGCAACCCCTTGCATCATATTCATAAACTGGGCCATGCTAGCCTTCATCTCAGCCAATTCTGCTTGAAATTGATCCATACTTCTCTGTTGATTCAGTCTTGTTGAGTAGCGGTGCGGACGTTGATCAGCTATCCTGCCTAAAACAGGAACCAGAGTGAGAAGTCACGACCAAGAACACCTGTTATGCAAAATGATATGAGTATGATGCTAATGATGCGTATGATGCACATGATATGTTCATCTCTCAGGCATTCAAAGAGCCTGACCCATCCTGAAAAGATGGCAACCTGCAGCAACAAGAGAACAAACAGATACAAGGAAAATGAGAACAACAGGGAAATACTGACAACCTTATCCATACATAAGGGTAAAAAGGTCAATACCACCGAGTCAACAGAAAATTCGCATAAACGGAGTACAAACAAATGAATCCCATCCAACAAGCCTGGAGGTGATTCTCAACAAAACACAAGCAAAGATACAAACTAAGACAGACGGTCTTCTGGAATGAGGGTCTTCAGGTAATGGCACTGGTCTATCAACAGTGTGCATTCTGAACATTCTGGTAGAGGGGTGATCTTCTCCTTCAACTGTCTTCTGAGCTCCAAGACTTCTCCTCCAAGATAGTCCTCTGATTTCTGTCTCAACTCCATCTCCTTCTTCAACTGAGCGTCTTTGTCTCTGAGTTGCTTCTCTAGGTCTCTGATCTTCTTCTGATAGTTGGCTTCTGCTCTCTGCAGTCTCAAGCGCTCCCTATGCTCCTCACCCAACATAGACTTTATCTCCTCATATGATCTCTTCTTGCTCCTTGCTCTGCTAGCATCTTCTCCTTGCACTTCCCTGAGTTGATGGGCCATGTGCAACCTATCAGCTTTAGCTTTGTACAACTCCATATGGGTGTCTTGCTCCTTCTCCCTCAACCGACGACTCTCCATCAGAGCTTGCTTATAGTGCTCAGCAGGCACACTATCAGCAAGAATCAAGGGTGGTTGCTCTTACAACGGTTCCATCCTATCGTAGGGTAGCAACAAAGTTTCCACTCTCTTCTTTACCCAATCAGTGTAATCAGGCATGGCTATGGCAAACTTCTTCCCTAAGACGGATCCATCTCTGACACCAATGGACTTCCAAGCTCTTCCAATCTGCTCCAACCTAACAGGGTCATCCTTCTTCTCAAAGTACACACTCTCAGCTATCTCAGCTTCAAGTGGTCTTCTACTCATAACAAAACCTAACTGGCGAAGAGAAAGAACTGGATTATAATTTATACAACCCTTGGTCCCCACGAGTGGCACATTCCGGAATTCTCCACAGCTCATAATAACATTCTTCACATTCATCCGGTAAGATTGCCATCTGATGTCATAAGAGGTGAGCGTCATGACCCTCTGAGTCCACTTGAGAGTGCTCTGAGTGTCCACAAAGGGTCCACTACCAGGCAGGAGTGAAATGAACCATCTAAACAGGAGAGGTAGACAGCACCTGATGGCTCCACCCTTACCATGCCTACTGTGGATGGCATAGTAAGTATCAGCTAACAAGGTGGGGACTGGATTTCCTCTGATGAAAATGCTGATGGCAGCATGGTCAACAAAATTTGGCATACTGGGAAATAGGATGATTCCATATATCAAGGCGGCAAGCTGTGCGTGAAAAGCTTCCCAATTTCCCTTCTCTGCTTCATCTCTGGCTATTCTCAGAAGAAACTTCAACGGCAGACCCACAACTCCCCCACTGGGCTTCCAATTATCACAAACTTCCTTAACATTCAACCGGAGAGCTCTGGCAACAACCTTAAAGTCAACCTCCTTTGGTACGTCCAAGAAAGGAACCTGATGCTGAATCGGGATGCTCAACAGTATAGAATACTCCTCGACAGTAGGTGCTAACTGGTAATCTTGGAATGTGAAACATCTAAGCTCCGGGTCATAGAACTGAAGAAGTGTCTGCAACGGCACCGGGTCAACTACTGTCTTCAATACTGTCAGGATATCCCCATATTGATTCACGAACCCCCCCAGACGATCACTGGTCACAAGACTGCCCAACTCAATCAGAGGCGTCAAAGGCTCCCGGTGAAAAACGTAGATACAAGTCTTCCGCTTCGGCTCTGGGACTGTTGCCATCTCTATCGGCGAATCAAACTCTGGAATGTACCTGAGAAATGATATGCATGCGGAGGTTAGTTTTTTTTTCTTTCTCTTTTTTTTCTTTTTTTTTTTTTTTTTTTTTGCGTATCTTTTTGAAAATAAATATGCTATGATGCACATGATGCAGACACAACTGGCTGGCGGTGCATCTCTGATCACAAAGTCGAAGCTTCGGTCTAAACTCAGAACCCAAATCCAACTTGAAAACCCAAGGTCAACTGAATATACTGTTGTCTGAACCCAAAGTCACCAACAGAACCATAAGTCACCAACAGTACCTGTAATGATGAACCCTTCCCCACTCACGGGTGTAGTCTAGGCTAGGGTAAGGTCAAGAGAAACGCAGGATAAACAACCCTTTCAAGAATATCATCCTGTGCACACCCGATGTATGCACCGATAATACCCCATCAGAGTCTGAACTGCTCGTGATATCAATGTTCCGCTAAGTGGCGTACACCACCCGCTTCCCATGAATCACTCTATTCCTAGGTTTCCTAGATTTCACTCATGGTCTGGGTATTGGACCTTTTACCTCAACTGACTCCCACCCCACAAAGAAAAACAGACAACCAGCCAGGAAGAATGAATAATGAATATGAATGCAAACATTAATGCACACAATAAATGCAAACAATAAATGAAATGAACAAATAATGAACGCAATAAATAAACACAGCACAAAGCAACCAAAACCCTAACCTAGAGAGCGCTAGGAGAGACTCGCTCAGGGAAGAAGGACCAGCACAGGTCAACTTCTCTGGTTTCCCCAGTGAAGTCGCCAGCTGTCGCATCACGCGAAAAACCGGCGGGAAAACAAGAAACAACAGAGCCGCCACCGTGCGTTATTTATCCCAAAAGAGGGAGAGGAAACGCTCAGAGTAAACCTGGAAAGAACATGGTCTCGCGACCAAAGAGGATGGGTTCGGGAGTCGGTTATGCGAAGGGAAGGTATTAGCACCCCTACGCATCCGTAGTACTCTACGGGATCCACGCACAAAAGGAAGGATAAATGGTTGCTATAAACACTGCTCAAACACTCACACACTGGCTGAAAGAGACACAAGAAAACAGACAAGAAACTGACTCGGCAGGATATCGCATCCTGGGCCTACTTAGTCTATCAGGCATAGACATCAGAGTCGAAGTAGTTCGGACTGGGGAAACGACACATGCTCGCTAGAATATCGCATCCTATGCATACGTATCTTCTCGGACGAGAGAAGAATCAGAGCATTCGTAGCTCGGCTGACACGCACACAAACAAACACAGGCAAAGGCAAATGTGGAGCCTGAATGCCAATCACTGGACTTACATCAGCGTCCGAACCACAACACACACAAAGAGGCAAACGTGGAGCCTGAATGCCAATAGCTGGGCTTACATCAGCATCCGAACCAAAACGCACTCAAGAAGGCAAACATGGAGCCCGACTGCCAATCACTGGACTTACATCAGCTTCCAAGCACACAACAACACAACAAAGACACATGCGACAAATTGCTAAGGAGTCAGGCACTCGAGCCTAGCAACTGTCAAACAACACACACAAAAAAGAAAAAGGGCGCCCGGAGAGATCAGCTCAATCTCCTGCCTACATACTTCATCTGGTATGAAGATCAGGGCGATGTAGTTCCCCTACAGAGGGATAAAGGACTAGCCTAACCAGATAACAGAGGGAGACACAACACTAGGGAGACTACGACTCGAGCCTAGATGTTATCATGCAAAATCAACCCTAAGTTAAGGTTTCTAGCTAACTGGCACAGGGAGCCAGCCTATCCTAGTCATGACTTGCACAGGGAGCAAGCCACACACACACTTAACTTGCACATGAAGCAAGCCAAGCAAAACCTAACTCGCACAGGAAGCAAGTCTAAACTAACCCTAACTTGCACAGGAAGCAAGTCAAACAATCCTAACTTGCACAGGAAGCACACACTATACACAAGCAAGTGGCTCAAACAAGGGTTAGGTTTTAGTCGAGGGGTCATATCAACCTCAACAAACGAACCTCTGGAACGGGGTAAATGTTGCTCTTAACCTTGCCATTGAGAGACTAAGGTGAAGCAGATGAAAGGTGAGTGAAGATAAGACTTCACAGCTCTTATCCCTGGCCTGGGAGAGCTCAAGACAATAATGTGTGGGTTCAGAAAGTGGGAACCCTTCTACACATTTAAAACTGACTCAACTGTACAGTTGTACAAGATCTTGGGTTTGTATCTGCAATGCATCAACACAGTGGTGTGAGCAAAGCAGATGACACAACATGAATAGTGGGGGATAGATTGCATATCCTACCTTCCACCAATTGCCTCTTCACTTAGGAGGACTTTGACTCTATGCAAGGACAAAATTAAACATCCACAAACATTGCCTCTTAAGGAGGACTTCAGACAGTTGCCTGGCCAAGTAACAGGCCAGGTCTTCCAGACTACATGAAGTAAAAGAGAGATACCTAAATGCAAATTGCTTATACAAGCAAAGCAAAACAAAAAGTTCACAAGGAACTAAGCAACTAAAGTACCTGAAACAGTCAAGCAGATGTTAGTATGCAACTTCAAACAAAACAAACAGAAACAGACACCAATAGTCAATTAGAGGCACATGGATGTGCAAGGCACAAGGCTTAGGGCATGTGAGCCAAGCCACCTACAAAACAAACAAGTTAGTCATGGTATTTAGGCAAGCTCAATCAAAAAAATTGGTCTCATTGGTCATTTGTTGGTCAACCTGAAAACATGAGCTCAAAGGTGAGTAACAGGACCACTAGGGCAAGCCTAGGGTCAAAAATAAATGAGAAAGTCAAAACAGCAAGCAATGTCCAATCAAAATCAAATTCAAACATTTAGGAAGCAAACCCAATTGGTTTCATGTTCATATCATGCATCATCATCATTTCATAAGCAAAAGAAGTCAAAGCATGGCAAAATGAGAGCTCATAGGAGTCAACAGCAAGACTTAACCCAAAAGCAATCTTAAACATTTCCAAAAATCACCAAATAAATCATGATCAATCCTAACACATAGCATGGTAAGCATGTCAAATTTCATCTCATTTGGACAAGTGGAAGGCAGTCAATGAAAATCATAAAGTCAAAGCAATTTTGAACATGCTTATAGAAGTCAACCAAACATGCATCAACTTAGAAAAATCATAAATCAGAGA
The DNA here is from genome assembly GCF_024323335.1 of Lathyrus oleraceus. Lineage (NCBI taxonomy): Eukaryota > Viridiplantae > Streptophyta > Magnoliopsida > Fabales > Fabaceae > Lathyrus > Lathyrus oleraceus. The sequence goes on along the minus strand of NC_066580.1, from coordinate 352,816,651 downwards.
TGGTGTATGATAAATGAATGGGACTAAAACCATGGCAAAGATGAGGATGTCTAGTTATCTCATGTAAAATTTCATGTCCATCTAATAAAGTATGAGAATTTCACAAATGAAATGGGAACATGTGTCACACAAAGTCAACATATGACTAAACAGGGGAGAAAATCTCAAACAATTAGGAAATGCCACAAATAATTCCAAGAAAATTCACATGTAAACTAGACATACAAGAGTAGGTTCATGCAAAAAATCAGATCAATTGGAGGTCAAGAAGCATGGTAATGAAAATCATGAAGTTGGACATCAATGGTGTGACACAAATTGTCACACCCTAATTCAAAAAATCATAACTCACAAACCACAAATGATAAATTCACAAACTCTACACCAAAATCACCATGAGTGTGTCTAGTTTAAGCACAAAAAATTTGGGAGTCATTGGATACATTCTCATCATTTCACAAATGTTTTGGCAAAGTGTACAAAATTTGGTCACATGTCACAAACCCTAAGGCCATTTAAAAACTACTCATCCAAAAATTCTGGAAAAATAATGATAAAAAAGTAGAGATCATGATGAACACAACACAAAAAAATCCCATTCAAATTGGATTAAAATTGAAGCATTTATGATTTTTGGAAGATTGGTTATAAAATGTGAAATTAAAATGGAATAAAATGGATTAATTAAAGGAGAATGGCAATGTTGTAATTGTTTGCGCCACTAATCTAAACGATGCCGTTTTGGCCATTGCAAGGAAATGTTTTGATTGGCTGTTGGAAACAAGCCAGGCCATGCACGTGAAAATGGAAGAAAATCTGGAAAAATGCAATGAAGAACTAGGGTTTCTACTGTAGCAGCAATGTCTCATCCCTTCCCCAAATCGAATTTCACAAACTTGCCCAGAAATCTCAATTGAGGACATCAACATGATCATCAAGCAATGGCAAACAAGAATCTATCATTGGTTTTTATTAAAACACAAACACACTCATGAATCGAGCATAAACATATTTCCACATCAAACTTGTTTTCATCACAACTTCATGAATACACAACCATTTTCAAAAGAAAAAGCATCATGACACTCAGCATCAAAAGACCTTTTAAAATCATGTATTGATTAAACAAAAGGGGGGGGTCGAATCCATACCAAAAATTGAAGCAGAATGAGAAACAGTGTGGTTTTGGCCTTTTAATGGTGAGACAGATGAAGTAAGGCCTTCCAAGTGTTGATTGGTTGAAGAGCTTTGGCTTGTGGATGCTTGGAATGACCTTAAACAAACTCTGCCATGGTTGTATGCTTCTTTAGAACAGTGCTGGCAAATGAACTCCCAGTTGATGAATGGTGCTGCAAGTAACCTCCAAATGATGGCCAGATGATAGAACAACAAAGGGATCCTTGAGTTCTTTAGAAGTTTTTTGACAGACTCTTTGAAATGCCAAAAATGAAGCCTTTTTTAGAATGAATGATTTCTGTCTTCTCATGTGTCATGGCTGCTGCTAGTTGGTTTCATTTGATGGAAAATGTTGAGGAAATGTTGTGTTGAGCAAGGCAGGACTTTGTTCTTTTGGGGGTTTGACAGGTTTTGGAACAAGTGCCAAGGATGAGTTTTTTAGAGGAGTGAACAAGTGTTTTGGTCTGTTGTCAAATGGCTGCTAGCAGGGTTTCATTTTTTGACAGAAAAATGATGAGGAGATATTGTGTTAAGCAAGGCAGGTTCAGTTCATCATGAGCAAGAGATGAAGCTTGAGAGAAATGAGTGTGAGCAAGGGTTTCTGCTGTTGGATGGTTGGCTGCCAGCAGTGTTATCTTGACAGAAAAATGCCATACCTCTGCTGTTGGATGTTGCCTTTTTTTTTAGTTTTGACAGCCTCTTTGCAAAATGGCCAAAAGTGATTTTTTGTATGAATGAATTTCTGTTGGTTTTGCCTGCTATTACTGACTTCTCATGACAGAAAATCATGGACAATTCTGCTGCCTTTGTGGTACAAGGCATGGCTCATGGATATGTGGGATATGGTGGTTGCAAATTGTACTTTTCTTCCCATTTTCAAGCAACTAGGCATGGCTATGTGATGGGTGCAAGTACTTGCACGAATTTGACTTTGTACATGCTGCAAATAACATTCCAAGCAAGTTCCAATTGGCCCCAAGTGTTAAAAATGCATAATTCAAAAAGTCAACCATTGGTCAAACTTGAATTTCACATATGCTAGGTTCAAAAATGCCATTTTGATTGGCAAGGTTTTGGTTCATGAAATTTATATTTTTGGAAAGAGGAGATGAAATGTGACTTGTAGGAAAAAAACCCCACCCAAATTGGCCAAATGGTTTGAGAGATATGGCCTTTTGAAGTTCAAGAATTTCTGAAATCGATTCGATCATAACTTGCCAACCACACATGGGAATTGAGAGTTCTTGGACTTTTTGGAAATGGGAGAACAAGATCTTCAACTTTCATGTTGGGCAAAAATTCATTTGAAGCTTGTATCATGATGTAAGTTTGAGGATCAAGACTTTCCATTTTTGGTAAGTTTCAGTTACAGGCCCAGTTTCCATTTTTGGAAATTTCTAATCTGGCTTCAAATTCTTCCATGATGGTGTTTGACATGATATATGAGGACTATTTGGACATGAATAAGATCTCTCAAACCATTTTCCATCAACAAATCACTGACTAAATGAACAGTTGACCAACAGTTGACTTTTCTAGGGTTTTGGATGACTGAACCTCTTCTGGTGAATTCCAAACCCTAATTCCTTGAGAACTTGACTTAAAATGATGTCCCAAGACATATGAACTCTTGATTAATGAGCATGGTGCCCAAATTCCACAAGAATGGCCACCATCCACTGCTTTGACTGACTGTTGACTATCTAGGGTTTTTGACTGTCTGTGTATGAACTGATGACCTCCGAACATCCAATCCTTGACCAAAACTCTTCAAATGGATCCCTAAGTCATGTGAACATGTTGGACCAACCCTAGGGCCTTGGCTCCTTGATAATGGTGCTTGCTTGCTTGACTGACTAATCTCCTGATCAGTTTGACCTAATTCCTTGATTGGCTTGCACTTGAGGCAAATGAGGCAATGCAATGCTATGCAATGGACCATGATATGCTATGACCTAATATGAAAATGTATGTACAATGATAGGTGCAAATTTGAGGTGCTACATGGGGCAACGCCGCATTCGCTTCTGTATGGGATAAAAGTGGTATTACTTGCTGAAGTCTAGATCCCGTGGTGGAGAACCCTGATGGGTGAGAAATTAGAGAAGGCTGAATGGGTAAGGACCCGGTACGAAGAGCTGAGCCTGATTGAGGAAAAGAGGCTGACGGTTATTTGTCATGGGGCAGTTGTACCCAGTAAATGAAGCGTGTTGTTGACCGAAAAGTGCGACCTCGTGCATCCCACGTGGGAGAGCTGGTATTGAAAAGGATCCTTCCTCCTCAACGATCGTAAGGGCAAGTGGACACCCAATCATGAATCCCCAGCATGGTCAAGAAAGCTTTCTCCGACAGAGCTTTGTTGCTGACAACCATGGGTGGTGAGGATTTTCCATCCCTTGCAGATGCGGACGCAGTTAAAAGATACTTCGTGAACAGAGATCCGCTGGACAAAAAGAATAAAGAGTCCAGGAAAAAAAGGGCATCCTGGCGAACCAAAAAAAGAGAAAAGGTTCGGGCAAAAATTAGGGATAAAAAAATGAACAGAACTGTACACCCGGCAAGTCGAAAACCCCCACAAGGGCGACTTGGGCAAAAATGGGTATCCCGGTGGACCGAACACCCGAAAGGGCGGTCCAGGCAAAAGAGGGATTGAAACGAACAACTGCGTCCAGCATGATTGTTAGGGCTTTGGATATGACTCGGATAATCTCCGACAGAGATCGATCGGAAGCGTCTTGTTCAGAAGACAGAAAGTGCGGAAAGTCTTGAGGACATATGAGGTGTAACTGAGTTGGAACCCGATGAGATCACGGTTTCACATTGCCATTAGGGTAGATTTTTTCCTTTTGTGCGCGATCACCTCTTTTTAGGGATTGCTTCCTGTGTGTTGCTCGGTTTTGAGTCATCTTTTTCAGTCAGTAAAATGCGTGTTCAGTCAAATAGTTTTGTTTTTGTTTTCATTACCGCTTTGATTACGAAAACATCCGTTTATTTTGATAAGAATACTTGCATTTTGAAACATGGAGATCCCTTCTGATGCATGCTTACAAGGTTGAAAGCGTGAAATCTTATTCGGAAATTTGAGTGACCTAGGTGTTGAAATGTTGGCACGCCTGGGGCACGCTTTTATCTAACGATCTTTTGTGTAGGTGCTGTTAGCTATGTTTACTCACTGGCAGGCTGTGATATAGAGCCTTTTGACAAAAGATCCCCACAGAGTCCAACCAGGGGCAAGGGATAGACGAACAGTGAAAGGACGGTGAAGGATTAGGACGACGATCCTAGAGAGTAATCGAGAAGACTCTTCAAAGTCTGAAGACTGGGAAATTTGTATGAATCCCAGAAGTTCGATCTCCGTGAACGGAGGAGTCGGGAATACAAGGTGATGACTCAGAAAAGTCCAAAAGAGTCTGGGAGTTCTCAAAAGTGGGAAGTCAACACTATGGTTGGATGATGAATGTCAGTGTTCGACGAATCGACAGGTGTTCCGTGTCAAAAAGGCCGTATCTCCTTAGTGGTTTTAGAGTGTTATCTCCATGGCAGATTTGAGATCGGTGTCTCTTCAGTGAGCTTGAAGGTTGCCATGTCCCCCAGTGGGAGTATCAGCGGGTAGTTTGTTTCTCAGAGTTGTGGATGTCTATCCCCAGTAAGGCCAAGTGTATTATTTCCTCAGCAGAGTGGCGCAGGCCTTTCCCCAACAGAGTTATGCATTTCCCCATCAGGGCGTGGAGTGTTTTCCCCTAGTGGATCTCCATAGCAGAGGGTTTGTGTTGTTGGTTTTCCCCTAGCAAGGTCCCCGAGTGGATCGAGCCCGACAAAATCATCCCCAGTAGAGATAAGCATTGGTTGCCTCCCCTAGCAGGGTAATCCCAAGCAGGTCGGGTTCGATGGAGTTCATCCCCAGCAAGGGTTGTCTTTCCCCAGCAGGGTGGAAATTGACGTGGTATTGAAATCTTTAGCAAGGTTCCTGGAGCTCTCTGGTGTTGTCTCTGAAGGAGACGTGTGTTTTATGCATTCATCATTTAGATAAGCATAGCATATTGCATCATTAGTGCGTAGCATTTCCATGATCATGGGGCATTGCGCTAAAAAAAAAAAAACTCATGCATCAGCATTGCAAACATATCCATTAGCCCAAGCCGTGGTGACCATCCGAATTGGTTTGTTGGAAAGAAGTTTAGCATCGCGCCATTGGATCGATTTCAGAATTGGGTTCCCCAGCAAGGTAGAAAGATGTTTTCCCAACAAGTGACTCCGCAAGTGAGCGGGTATCCCCAGCAGTGTTACTCCCCAGAATTGGTAGCATTTGGCAAGCTTGGTTTGTTCCCCTAGCAGATGTGGGTGTGTCTGATCTCTCCATATAGAGTCGACCCCTTAAGCAAAAAGTGTCTGCCATTCCCTTCTGCGCTCCCCACTGAGTTATATCCTCGTGGATGACGGTTGTTTCCGTTCCCTCCCTACATACCTAACGGGATGGGTTTTCCCTATTGAGATCTTTCCTCATTAGGATGAGTCTTGATTCAGTCTGCCTTTTTGGATCGATCCTGAATTGACTTCCTATTGGCTGTCTCCGGTGTTTCCCTGTGGTATAAATGAATAGTTGCTCACTAACCGGCACTCATTCATCTTACCCCCAGCAGTTGTAAGTCCTATCTTTGTGGTCTTCTACCTACTAACCGGTAGATGTGAATCCTCTTTTCTCCCCTCTGTGGAGTCTACCCTTGTGCTCATCCTAGTGATGACGGTTACTGTTCCGTGGTTTTCTACCTACTAACCGGTAGATGTAATCCCCTCTTTGTGGTTATCATTATCCAGTCGGTATTGATATTTCTTTCCCCTTTCGGATATTTGCCTTGATTAAGCAATCTTATCCCCCAACGGGTTTTCACCTTTCGGATATTTGCTCCGAGTCAGCAACTTTATCCCCAGTGAGTCCTCTTTCATTCACCGTTTGATGGTAATGTTTGTGGTTTCCCCTTTTGATCGGTCATCTTTGCGTACCTATTCTCGGAATCCCGATGCCTTTCTTTTCAGTCGATTTATCCTTTAACAACCTACAAACTGGTTAGGATAATCTTCCATGCGAGGGTATTATCTATGTTTTGACGGCTATAGATAATATATCTCATGCGCTCTTGGGTCGAAGTTTTGTCCTCCCCAGCTGAGTAAGATTCGTATTCCTTGTGGAATCGAATGTCCATCCTCTAACAAGATTGCTTTTCTAGCCCTCTTCAGGATGATGAGTGTTTTGGAAGTACAAACCAATTCACGTTTTGGTCGATCACCTGTTTCATGCCTACAACCCGGCATCCTTGGTGTTCCTTCTTGTCTGCTCCCTGTCGTGACCTTGATCCCCAGTGAGTTCCTCCTCTCCGTTGGTGTCGATAAACGTCGAGTTTTTCCTAGTTGTCCGTTGACAACTGGCTGTATTTCCTTCCTTAGTGAAGTAGATCCTCCTCTCCGTTGGTGTCGATAAACGTCGAGTTTTTCCCAATCGTCCGTTGACGTTTGGTTGAGTCTTGTTCTCTTTCACCAGTTCTACCTCTCCGTTGGTCTTGGTAAACGTTGAGTTTTTCCTATGCGTCCGATGATGTATAGTTGCTTATTCCCCACAGATCATTAGTTAATGGTTGTTGATTACCCCCAGAGTTACCTCTCCGTTGGTTTCGATAAACGTCGAGTTTTTCCCGATCGTCTGTTCATGGTTGTTGGTGATATATTTCCCCGCGGAGTTACCTCTCTGTTGGTCTCGGTAAACGTTGAGTTTTTCTCATTCGTCCGTTGACGTCTGATTGTGTATCCTATTCTCCAGTCATTCGGTAATGTCTGGTTGCTTCCCAGCCAGAATCCCCAGTAGAGTCGCCGGTGGACGTCCTATTCAGTTTCCGGTTGTTATCCCCCTTCCTTAGTGAAGTGGCTTCTCCTCTCCGTTGGTGTCGATAAACGTCGAGTTTTTCCTAGTTATCCGTTGATAACTAGTTGTATCCCTTTCACCTCAGGTTCTCCTTCACGTTGGTGTCGATAAACGTCGAGTTTTTCCTAGTTATCCGTTGATATCTAGTTGTATCCTTTCCGGGTCATTCGTTGATGTCCGTTCCTCCTCTCTGTTGGTGTCGATAAACGTCGAGTTTTTCCTAGTTGCCCGTTGACATCTAGAGGTAGTTCGTTCCCCAATAGGGTCTCCTTCTCCGTTGGTGTCGATAAACGTCGAGCTTCTCCCTTTCTTCCGTTGACGTCTGGTCGAGTCTTTCTCCTCTCCGTTGGTGTCGATAAACGTCGAGTTTTTCCTAGTTATCCGTTGATATCTAGTTGTATCTTCCCCAGTAATTCTCCTTCTCCGTTGGTGTCGATAAACGTCGAGCTTCTCCCATTCGTCCGTTGATGTCTGGTCGAGTTTTCTCCTTCTCCGTTGGTGTCGATAAACGTCGAGCTTCTCCCTTTCGTCCGTTGACGTCTGGTCGAGTCGTTCTCCTTCTCCGTTGGTGTCGATAAACGTCGAGCTTCTCCCTTTCGTCCGTTGACGTCTGGTCGAGTCTTCCCAGTCATCCGTTGATGTCTGGTCACCTCTCCGTTGGTCTTGGTAAACGTCGAGTTTTTCCTGGTCGTCCCTAGTAGAGTTACCTCTCCGTTGGTCTTGGTAAATGTTGAGTTTTTCCCATTACGTCCGTTAACGTATGGTTGTATCTCTTCCAGTCATTCATTAATGTCTGGATACCTCTCCGTTGGTCTTGGTAAACGTCGAGTTTTTCCTAGTTGTCCGTTGGCATCTAGTTGTGATTCCCATTCCCTTTCATTGTGTTGTGATGTCTGGATGTGACAGTACCTTTGAGAGAAAAACCAGAAAAACAAAAATCCTCAGTAATAAGTATCAGATCCCAGTGGGCGTTTCCGTTGGTGGATCCCCGCATTGTGCAAATTTCTACGGTTCTTGGTATTCAATCCCTGTGTACCTTGAAAGTCTGACAGCCGTTGCTCTCATCCGTTCAGGTTCCCAGCTGATTGAATAGGGGCAGCTGTAGCACCTCAAATTTGCACCTCCCATTTTGTACATTCATTCTCATATTAGGTCATTAACATTACATAGTCCACTGCATAGCATTGCATTGTCCTTTGCCCAAGTGCAAGTCATCAGATAAGATTAGGTCAACTAGTCAGGAGATCCAGTCAAGCAAGCAAGCAAGTGCAATTCCTATTGAAGCAAAGCCCTAAGGTTGGTTCAACATGTTCACATGACCTAAGTATCATTTTGAAGTGGTTTGGCCAAGGATTGGATGATCAAAGCTCAACAGCCAAGCTGAATTTCATCTGAAACCCTAAAAAGTCAATTGTGGTCAACTGTGCCTGAAATCATGGATTTGAAGGTGGGAGTTGGTTTGAAAGGCTTTATTCATGTTCATACAAGTCTCATTTGACATTTCAAAGATCAAGATTGAAGAATTTGAGGTCAGATGAAAAGTTTCCAAAAATAGTAAGTGACCTGTAATTTCAAACTGCCGAAAATGGAAAGGTCTTCTCCTAAAATTTACATCATCATAAAAGCTTCAAATGGAATTTTTCCCAACATGAAAGTTGAAGAGCTTACTCTCACCTTTCCAAAAAGTCCAAGAACATCCATTTCTCATTTGTGGTTGGCAAGTTATGATCAAATCATTGTCAAGAAATTTTGAACTTCAACAAGGGATAACTTGCACACCATTTGGCCAAATTGAGTGGGGTTTTTTGCTACAATCTCCATTTGACATGCTCTATCCAAATCATTCATTGCATTTCACCAAAAGTCATCACATCAAAATGGCATTTTTTCACTTGATTGAATTTAAAAAAGGGAGGGAAAAAAGTGACTTTCCAAAATGTGCATTTTCTACACTTCCCACCACTTGCAATTGATCTAAAACCACATTTGGAGTGTGTTTGGCAAGGATTTCGTGCATTGTAGCAGCATTTCATGCATGCAAGGTTATTTTGGCCAATTGCACATAAAAATGCATTTCACTAATTCATTTCCATTTCAGCTAATTGGGATTAGGAAAATGATTAACAACACATATAAATAACTAATCCTAACTGAATTCATCATTAGCATTTCATTCAAACAGATCTAGATCAAAAAATTGCACATTCTCTCAATTTTTCTTCTTGATTTTTTCTGCAATTTGTGAGATATGCTATGATCTTTGGAGGTGTGATAATTTGTGTCACACCATTTCATGTCCAACTTCATGATTTTTGTTACCATGCTATATGAACTCAAAATGACCTGAATTTTTGCATGTTAAATCTTCTGGATGTTAAGTTTGAATGTGAATTTTCCTGGAATTTTTGAATGCATTTCCTATTTGTTTGATAATTTCTCCCCTGTTTGACCAATTGTGAACCTTTTGTGAGTCATGATTTCATTTGATTTGTGAAATTCTTGTGGTTTATTGGATGGACTTGAAATTTGGCATGTGTATTATAGACATCTTGAAGTTTGCCATGGCTTTGGTTTCATTCATTTATCTTATGCCAATTCTGTTTTATGATTGCTTGAAGTTGATGCATGATTTGGTGCCTTATATGAGCTTGTTTGAACATGCTTTGACTTATGAATTTAATTGACTTGTTTCCCTTGGACCAAATGACTTGAAATTTGGTGTGTAGGTCATGTTTTGAATGCTGTTTAGCCATGAATTTTTTAGGGATTTATTGAAATGTTTGTGAGTTGATTTGAGTTGAATCTTTCTGTTTGGTTCTATGAGCTTCAAATTGCATGTTTTGTACTCTTTGCTTCATGAAATGATAATGGTTGATGATATGAATGTGAAACCACTTGGATTTGTTTCTTATTTAATTGATCTTGATTTTTGATAAGTTTCATGTTCTGTTTTAACTTTTTGTTCTCATTTTGACCCTAGTCTTGTACTAGTGGTTTGTGCTCTCACATTTGAGCTTTGTTTCAGGTTAAGAGCACAATTGCTTATGCTTGATGATGTGCACTCAATTGGAGTTGGCTTATAGCTTGTTTATGACTAACTTTGAGTTTGTTTTGTAGGCTTTGAGACTTGTGCTTATGCCTTGTGGCTTGCACCTTTGTGCATTAATGCTTGTTATCTGTTTGTGCTGTGGACTTGTAATTTTCTGTTTGACTTTTGTTTGAGCTGAGTACTGATTATGTTGGATTGATTTCAGGTACCTTAGTTGTTATAGTTCCTTTGTGAACTCGCTTGTGCTTTGCTTGCTAGCTTGAGCATTGAGGTATAATGATCTCTTCTCCATGTAGTCTGGAAGACCTGGCCTGTTACTTGGCCAGGCACCTGTCTGAAGTCCTCCTTAAGAGGCAATGTTTGTGCTTGTTTATTTTTGTCCCCAAGCAGGAAAAGACCTTTGATAAGGCAATTGGTAGACACAAGAGATGTACAATCCATCTCCTGCTATTCTGTTGAGTCGTCCCTTGGCTCACATCACATGTTGATGCCTTGTGGACATTAACCCCAAGATCTATGTTGAGTCAGTGTCATAAGTGTAGAAGGGTTCCCACTTTCTGGACCCACACTTCATTGTCTGAAGCTCTCCCAGGCCAGGGATAAGAGCTGTGAAGTCTCATCTTCACTCACCTTTCATCAGCTTCACCCTAACTCTCAATGTTAGGGTTAAGAGCTAACATCACCCTGATACAGTTGGCTTGCTCTTGCAGCCTAACCCTTGTTTGAGCCCCACTTGGTGTGTATATAGTGTGTGCTATCTGTGATTGTTTGCTTTGCTATTGCCTGTGCTTCTTAGGTTTAGCTTGCTCCCTGTGCAAGTTAGATAGCAACCTTGACTTAGGGATGATTTTGCATGATAACATCTAGGCTCGAGTTAGTCTCCCTAGTTGTGTCTCCCTTTGTTATCTGGTTAGGCTAGTCCTGTGTCCCTGCGTAGGGGAACTACGTCGCCCTGATCCTCATACCAGATGAGGTACGTAGGCAGGAGATGAGCTGATCTCTCCGGGCGCCTTTTTGTTTTGTTTGTGTGAGTTGTTTCTCCCTTTCTGGTTGGAGATGGATGTAAGCCCAGCGATTGGCATTCCGTATCCTCTTGTTGTGTGCTTGGAGTCCGGTATAAGTCCATCAAGTGGCATCTGGTTTCCAGTGTGGGTGTGTTTTGGTTCGGAATCTGATGTAAGTCCAGCGATTGGCATTCTGACTCCACGTTTGCCTGTGTCTGTTGTGTTTGGTGTGCGTGAGCCGAGCTACGAATGCTCTGATTCTTCTTCGTCCGAGAAGATACGTATGCATAGGATGCGACATCCTAGCGAGCATGTTTTCCCCTAGTCCGAACTACTTCGACTCTGATGTCTATGCTTGATAGACTAAGTAGGCCCAGGATGCGATATCCTGCCGAGTTAGTTTCTTTTGTTTTCCTGTGTCTCTTTCAGCCAGTGTGTTTGTTTTGAGCAGTGTTTTAGCAACCATTTCCTTTCCTTTTGTGCGTGGATCCCGTCGAGTACGACGGATGCGTAGGGGTGCTAATACCTTCCCTTCGCATAACCGACTCCCGATCCCATTCTCTTTGGTCGCGAGACCATGCTTTTTCCAGGTTTACTTCGAGCGTTTCCTTTCCCTCTTTTGGGATAAATAACGCACGGTGGCGGCTCTGTTGTCTTCGTTTCCCGCCGGTTTTTCGCGTAATGCGACACACACTAACTACTAACCACTAACTATTAACATTTACTTTTTGCACTTTACATTTATGCAATTTAATATTCTTGTACATATTATCCATTTGATTTTTTCTTTTGCTCATTGGAGCACATGTTTATGTTAATGCAATTTGCCTTTTGCTCACTTGAGCATATAATTGTGTATATATCTTTTGTGCTTGTGTTTTGTTTGTTTGATTGTGAACCAAATGCAAAGAATTGGACAAAATGGACTTAGACTTTAGGACTTTACCCAAGCTAATGGAGTTTGAAGAGCAACTAGGCCTCATGCCTTTAGAATGCTTAAAGCTTGAAAATGAACATTGAAAGGACCATATTCTAAACTCCCTCTTGTCCATTCTTTGATTGTTAATAGAACCTTTTGATGTGTGTTTTTTTGTGTGCTAAGGATTCCAACTTGAGCCTAATTGAAGAACCATTACCATGAGCTTCTAAGAGAGAGAGATCCAAGATACATTGAGGAGCCTTCCAAGAGTGCATTTGATTGTTGATTGCTTGAGTTTATGCTTTGTGAGATTGCTTATCCAAAGGATGGGAGTTACTTGTGTAACACCCCTTTTTCTACCCCAAATTATTTAGCATATAGTCAGAGTAAATAAGCACGCATATAAAGAAAAGGGCGTCACATCGACGTTTTCGAAACTTAAAACTTTCAAAAACCAACAATACACATGGTCATTCAAAATAACACATTTCACTCCTCATGAATATTCAAGCAATATTCGTTCGCAGCGGAAAATAAAGAATACTCATGTATTTTATAATATGATCCATGTCCCATACCATGATCATCTCTCAATAATCACTTCAAATAAAATAAAACAATTAATGACATAAAGCATATCAAAATAAGATATGAGTTCAATACCACTAATCTACCCAGTGTTACATGACCAGAGCATTGACTCATTACCAAATTTCAAACCAAATACGGAAACTCTTCAGCTAATCTTGAGCGAGCTACCGTCCACCTACTCCAGCAATACTACTCTGTAGTATCTGCACGATACCCATGTAAAGGTAACATTCAAACAGAAAGGGTGAGAATTCCAATCATTATGAAATAGCATAATAAGGCACAATGAATTAAAACACAATTAAAGAATTCATCACACTTTGTATAATCACGTCAATAATATTAACCAACAATCATTTCACATATTTCAAACGTACATCGCATTCACATCAATACATGCATTCGATGATCACATAACTATAGACGACTCCAAGCAAGACAATGTGACTCTATGCATGTGGTACCTCAATGTGAACTCAAAGTTTCACCGCTTTCCGATTCAACATCTAGAATCCAAGCCACGCTTCCGATCCGGACAAGACCAAAGCCCTACGTCTGTTTCCAATGAAGGATCACCGCTTAACACTACGCCTAATCCCAATTAAGGATTAAGGTCTGCTACGTCTGTTTCCAATGAAGGATCACCGCTTAATACTACGCCTGATTCCAAGTAAGAATCAACGTCTGCTCATGTGAACCCACAGTTTCACCACTTCCACAATGAAGTCAACCATGCTATGAATGAATGCACCCATACCAACACATATGCAATTAAGATATATATCATCTTAACATACCACATACCACCATGACTCACAATTGGTACGTATACACATTCATCACCACACATCATCTATGATTACATATACACATCCATAACCAGAAATCATTCACAATCCAATAATGGTATACATACACATTCATACAATATTTTATTCACCAATATGGGCCAACCATCAAATAGGTACACATAGATTTCATTCCAAAACGCACACAACAATTAAATATCAATTTTTCAATATTATAACAGTGTTAACCGGTTAACACCCTGGGTTAACCGGTTAACGCAAAACAGAAAACTGTTCCTGCGCTAACAACGAAACAGAATGCAGATTCCCCCGCATTTTTCATCGTTGGAGGACTTCCGGACCTCCGATTTCGATTCTGTAAAAAGCTACACGTTCAGAAAATTATGACTCATCCAATTATATATTCATTCACAGTTTTATCATAATTTAATCATCACAATTCAAGAGTGTTTATCAAACCTAATAATTCCAAAACCATGCCAATTAAGGATTTCAACCTAAAACATGTTCCTACCCATTGACCCAATCATACTAACCCATAATAATAAGAATTTCCCCCCTTACCTTGTCAATTTGATGAAACCCTGACTCCTCTTTACTTTTCCTCTCCTCTTTCTCTATTGCCTTTAGTGCTCAAGTGAATTCTACTTCTCACTTCCTTCACTCTTACTATTTATAATAGTATTCTAGTTGGGCTTAAATCATCTAATTTAATCACTGGCCCAATAATACCTAATATTTAAATACCTCTATTTAAATTTAAATAATTAACCACTCACTATGCACACCAAGTTAATTAATTAATTCAATTATTTAATTATTTCTTATATCCACTAGATAATGAATTAATACACCAATTAATTAATTAACACTCCACATAATTAATTAAAATTATAATAATAATAGTATAATAATTCAATACTAAAAAAAAAAATGGGTTGTTACAACTTGGATCATCAATATGATCTCAAGAGAGGAACTCCATTTGTGGTTTTGCTTCTTGTCCCTTACTTCTTGTATGTTTAGGATCTTAGCCATTCTTCTTCTTCTCTCCATTCTAACCCAAGCCAAAACTTTTGTGCAAACATTTAACACTTCTTTTCAAACATTAGAAACCTAAGCCTTATGCTTTTGATTTTCAAACTTTCTTTTCATAACACTTATTTTGAATTGAACTTCTAAGTCAACTTTGACCATATTTTTGTAAATACTTTCATTGGTAAATATAACCCATTCAAATATCTTTTGTGGTTTCAATGGCCACTTTCTTAAGCAAAACTTTTCATAACCTTTGGCTATTAGGTTTGAGTTATCCTTGAGGTAGATGTAATACTCACCTATATCCTTAGTGATGGACAATGAGTCTTCCATGCTTATTATAGGGTTAACCCCTCAATAGCATGTTGAAGCTATCCTCACATGGTGGATTTGTGGTTTTAGGTTGAGTTTTCTCCCTTGGATAACAAAAGACCTTAAGGCTTTTGGACCAATCAATCCACTCACTCATTTTGAGATTTTTACCCCGAACTACAAGGTTTTGATCCTAATCTTTTTTAAGATGGTTCGTAGGCAATGGATTTATCCATTCAAACACAAAATGTAAATAAATTTGTATATTCTCTTCTAATCTCTTCAATCATGTTTGCACAAATAAATTTTCACAAAATACTAACCTTACAAAAAATGTGAAAAGGGCTCCCTAGGAGTACCTAGGATGTTTTGGGTGCTTAAAACCTTCCTATTGCATAACCAACCCCCTTACCCAGATCTCTGACATTTTTACTAGTTTTTGATTTGATAAAACTTTTAGGTTTTTGTTCGCTTTCTAACCATTCCTTTGGATAAATAGAAGTGCGGTGGCGACTCGATTTGTATGGTTTACCTTGGATTTAGTCAATATCTCTAATGGTAACAAATACCCCGCTACAGGCGTACTCCTTGAAGGTCCCTATCAAGAGACATATCCATATTCTATTTGTATTGCTTGACGAAAGCCTCGCCAAGATCGTTGAAAGAGAGAATGCTAGCGCTCTCCAGCCCCATGTACCATCGGAGCACAGCACGTGACAAGCTATCCTGAAAATAGTGGATAAGAAGTTGATCATTATTAGTCTGTGTTGACATCTTGCGAGCATACATCACAAGATGGCTGAGCGGGCATGTGTTTCCCTTGTATTTCTCAAAGTCCTTTGAATGTAATAGGGATCTTCACGTTGGGCACAAGGCACAACTCATCAACACTTTTACCAAAGAGGTCCTTATCCCTCAAAGTATTTAGTTCCTTGCGCGGCTCAAGGAATTGGTCTTTCATCTCATCCATCTTCTCATAAACATCCGGGCCCTCAGATGGCTCGGAATGATAAATGGTGTATTCAACTCGGGGCAAGGTGTGCACAACGGGAGGTGGCACAGAAAGGACCGGGCTAGATGCCGGCAAAGAAGCGAGAGTAGGAGTAAAACCCTTGGGCACAAAATTAGCAAGAATTCCCCAAGGGAACCCAGCTGGCATAGACGGCGCGAAATGGGTTGTTGCAGTAGGCACAGTCGAGGTAGCAACCTCAGAAATGACAGTCCTCTGGGGTGGAGTTGCATGAGTTGGTGAAGCTTGACTCTGGGCGGCCAAAATTGACTCCATCATGGCAGTCAGCCTAGCGATCTCTTCCTTCAGTTCCCAGTTCTCTTGCTCTAAATGCTCCATTATCCTTGGATGATTGGGCCTTGTATTATACCGGTGCGTCAGCTTGTCTTCAAAATAAATGAAAAGCAAAGAGTTAGACCACTGATCAAGAGCTCTGAACAAAACCTGCTTATGCATATGATGCATGCAACGTTTGTGTATATGGTTTGTTTTTATTTGAGGAACCTTATAGAGATCTATTTGCAAATATTTGGAAATTTTAATCTTTTAAGACATATATGGAATGCACATAGCAATAGTATTTGGAAAATTTTTACACCAAAGAAGTAATACAATTTTGGTAACCGAATACAATATAAGAGAAAAGGAGAATAAACATCCTATGGAGCCCTAGAAACAATCATCCAAAGCCCTCGAAATCGGAAGATAAGCTGCACGAAGCCTCTTTACCTCCCTCTCATAAGCTGCTTCCATGTCGGCTTTCTCCTTGGCGAGTCGATCATACTTCCTCTTCCAGAACCTAGATGACTGAGGAAGAAGAGAAGTAACCACATCATCAGGCTCATCAATAACCTGATGCTCTAGAAACTCTATTACTGCATCCTTATCTCTGAGCTGCTGAAGAAATTCCTCTTGCTCACGAACCCATGCACGCGACCAGTTTTTGTCTCTCAACTCCTCTACTCCTTGGTTAGGGAGGGCTGATGGACCAACCATAACCATAGGGGTAGGTCTTGGATAATCATACGGAATGCGGTACTCAAGAGCTCTCTTCCTCACCCAAGAGGTGTAGGGTTCCAAAGCAATGTAATTCTTCGGACCAAGCTCCTTCCTTCCCTTCCTATGAACCTTGCGCCAGGCGCGAACCATCCTGCCCTTCAAGTTCTGAGGATCTTTACCCTCTTGAAACAACACACCTTCTAACAAAATATTATTAGGTTTATCCTTTAAGGGGAACCCAAGCTGACGGCGAGCTAAAACAGGGTTGTAGTTAATTCCACCACATATACCAAGAAGAGGCACATTGGAGAACTCACCACAAGAGTCAATAATATGAACGCCATCATACACATGGTTATACCAAAAGATATCATCATTAGTGAGAGACATAAGTCTCGTGGACCATTATAGACATCCCTTGTTCTCCTTGAAGGCGAGCGTCTGAGGCAAGTGCAACATAAACCACTTGTACAACAGAGGCAAACAACACACAATGGAACCACCACCCTTTGCATTCCTCATATGCAAAGAGAAATAAGTGTCACCCAACAGAGTCGGAACGGGATTAAGAGAGGAGAAAATCCTAATAGCGTTCACATCCACAAAATTGTCGATGTGTGGAAATAACACTAGCCCATAGATGAGTAGTACGAATATGGCTTCAAAGGCGTCCTCACTCATGGCCTTCCAAAACAAAGTAGCTTGGGCAATGAGAAAATCATATGGGAGACCTTGAATTCCACCTTTGGGAGTCATATGAGTAACAATATCAGATACATCTATATGAAGCATGTCAGCAATCTCTTGGGAAGAAGGAACCCTCTCCAAACCACTGAACGACAACTGATCCAAGATAGGTATACCCACATGATAAGCATACTCCTCAAGTGTAAGCAAAAGCTGGAAATCCAGAAAAGTGAAGCACCGATACAAAGGATCGTAGAACTGCACCAACACACTCATCAGACCTTCATCCACCTGGGAGGAAGAATAGACAAAAGCTTCCCATGGAGAGCTTTGAACTTCAAAGGCTCTAATACATAAGATGTCAAACTCCTACACTCTTTCAAGTCAGGTTGTCTGAAATTGTACTTCTTCGTATTCCTTCTTTGTTTATCCATGTCTAAAAATTTGCAAATAGACCTCTTAAGTTCCTTGAAATTTTCATTGTCGTTGATATGGATGCAAATGAATGCATTAATGCATGGATGCAACAAACACACTCAATGATCAAGGAAGTCACACCATACAAAGGTCACAGGATGGCTCAAGTCATCGTCAATATCAATCATCCATTTTGGTGGATTATGGTTTACACCTTATCAACACCCAAGTTCCATTGATATTGAGGATATATGAGAACGGATTAACCGCGAACCAAGGGTTTGTTGTAAGTCACGAGCATGGAGTCTTGGTTAAGAACCACCCAAAGGGAGTGTACTATGTTAAACCTGACAATCATTTTCTAAAAAGGTCCCCATAGTCATCATCTCATCTTTCGAATATTATCGGATGAAATGACTACTCGTATTCCAAAAATATTCTCAAGAGAAACTCTTATGAGTGTAGTATCGTGTAACAATTGTATCAATCTTACAGTTGAACGACCTTCGCACTATGTCCTAAAATAGGCCAAGATGGGCTAGGTATCTAAGGTCCTTGGCTTCTAAGGTTTATATTGGAAAGAGTAATGCCTAACCACGACTACTCGTGTGACATTATTGATCCCAACAAGACCTCCACCAAGTGAATGGGCTTGCAAGTCAACTTGGTAAGGAATAACTCCACACAAGTCAACAAGACTATGCCATTCTCCTATCATAAGTGCACTCGAGTTCGGGTATAGAACTCATCTCACAAGAAACCACGAAGCATACAAGCAATTAATATATCAAGCAATTCATAAATTACAAACAATATAGTCATCCCAAATTTACACAAAAATATGTCACCAAATAAATATAAACATACAACACATACAATTAAAAAGTAGGCTAAACCCACTAGGAAGTCCATCCTTCCCCAGCAGAGTCGCCACTTTTCTGTAGCAGGGTATTCGTTACCTTATGGTTTATTGACTAAACCAAAAGTAAACATACAATTTGAGTCTCCACCGCACTTTTATTTGTCCAAAGGAAAGGCTAAAAAGCGAACAAAAGCCAAGTAAGAAGTTTTATCAAATCAAAAACTAATAAAAATGTCAGAGATCTAAGTAAGGGGGTTGGTTATGAAATGGGAAGGTTTTATGCAACCAAAACATACTTAGTACTCTAAGGGAACCTCTTTTTGCAAATATATGTTGTAGGTTGGTATTTGTGAAAATAGGTGCAAAAGATTGGAGTGATGAGAAAAGAATAGATTATATTTACAAATTTGTTGTTTGAATGGATGAACCCATTGCCTACGTACCATCACAAAGGTAGGATCAAAACCTCGTAGTTCGGGGTAAAAATCACAAAGATTGGTGAATTGATTTTGATCAAACGCCTTAAGGTCTTTTGTTATCAAAGGGAGAAAACTCAACCTAAACCAACAATCCACCATGTGAGGAAGGCTTCAACATGCTATTGAGGGGTTATCCTTATAATAAGCATGAAAGACTTATAATCCAATCACTAAGGGTGAGGTGAGATTTACATCAACCACTACGATAACTCAAACCTATGGCTAATGTTTATGAAATGTTTTAACAAAGGTGGCCATTGGAACCACAAAAACAACTTGAAGTGAGTTGTATTTACAAGTTAAGTTTATTTAAAAAATGAGGTTAAAGTTGGATTAAGGTTTATTCACAATGAGTATTAATGAAAAGATTTTGAAGAGTCAAAGGCATAAGGCCTAGGTTTCTAGTTTGAAAACAATGTCAAAGTTTTCGCAAAAAGAGTTTGGCTTGGGTTAGAGTGGAGAGAAGAAGAGAAGGGCTAGTCCTAAAGCATAAAAAGATAAGAGAGAAGATAAAAACCCATGGAGTTCCTTTCTTGAAATCACAAAGATGATTTAAGATGCTCCTTTCCTTTGGACTTAGCAAACAAAAAGGAATCACACAATATTAGATTCAAGCTCCTAGGATCTCCATTTGGCTTGTCTCACTTAACTTGGCTACTCATGACAATGGTCCTCCTTACTATCTTAAGATGAAATCCCTATCACACAAGAACAAACATCAAAAAGTTCACAACATAATAAAGGGAATGGACAAAGAAAGAGTTTAGATTAGAAGTCCTTTGAAGTCAACTTTGAGATTAAGCATTCTAAAGGCATGAGCCCTAGTTGCTCTTCAACAAATTTAGCATTCTAAAGGCATGAGGCCTAGTTGCTCTTGAACTCCTTTAAGCATAGGTAAATCCTAATTCTAAGTCGTTTCTCCTTTTGCATTGGGTTCACACGAAACAAAAACAAAACCAGCACAAGACAACAATATATTTATATACAATAATGAGCTCAAATGAGCAAAAAGGAAAATGACATAAACATAAAATATGTGCTCAAGTGAGCAAAGGGAAAAACAATATGAATAAATGAGCAAGAAAATAAAGTGCATTAAAGTAAATTGGAAGAAATTAAATGCTTGAATTAAAGTTAGTAGTTAGTATGGTTATGTTAGTTTGTCATAAGACAATTTAGCGCTATGTTAACCAATCGTAAGTGGACTAATGTAGTAGTCACACCTATCTGAGGCCGGTCAATAAAACTATAGGCAAATAAACATAAGTTAGAGATCATGGTTAGTAAGCCAAGCTCCAAAAACTTGCTATGCCAAAAAGAAAAGAGGAAAGGTTTTGTATGGACTTTAGGTTTTTTGCTTAACCAAGAAGCAACCTATCTTGGACACAAAGCAACTCACTTGATCTTGGATCAAGTTGAGTTTGATTTGGATCAAAGAAGGTTAAACCTCTCATATGTCAAGACCAACCATAAGACATTAACTCATTCGCCAAAATAAAAAGAAATGAGATGAAGATGAAATGAATGGAAAGAGAAATAAAGTGTCAAACACAATTGGTCAAAAGTGGACCAAATCATCATCAACCAATGCTAAACAAAAGAGAAATGAAGGTTACAAGTCAACAAGTCAAACATACTTTTTGGTATTTTTTTGAATTCAAATAAAATGTAAAATAAAATGAACAAAATATGGTCAAACCTTAAATTCAATTCAAATTAACTTCAACAAGTCCAATTGAATTCTCATAGGTCTAACATGGTCAAACAAGCTTTGACAAATTTTTTCAACAATTTTTGAAATCAGAAACTATTTTAAAACAATTAAAAACAATGAAAAATAACCCAAATGAATTAAAATCTCAAATAAATCTCAAATCAATTAAAAAATTGATGAGACTATTTTTCATTGACTTATCATGATCCATATGTGTTAAGAAAATATTTTTGGATTTTTCAAATATCAAAAAGTATTTTAAAATGAATTAAAACTATTAAAAACCAAATAATTCACAAAAAATATTAAATGAAGTTACAAAAATAATTAAAAATCAAAATATGAAACTAGAATTTTCAAGAAAATTTTTGCCATTTGTCTCATATTTTTGTGACTTCAAATAAAATATTTATGAATTTTTGAAAATAAAAGGAATTAAATGGAATTAATCAGAAAATAAAAAAAAGAGAAAAACCAGCGCGCTTGGATCATTCATTAAATGACGTGGCCATGATCTGAGGGTTCAGAGGCGCGGTCATATGATACTCCTTGGTCAAGCGCGCAACACACGTATTTAAAACAAGTTAATGCAAGCAAGGGCTAGGATTATAACGTTTGAACATCATCCAAAGGCCATGAAGCTTCCACGTGGGGATGGTGGTGGAAACCACCATCTTCTCCGGCCAGATAACTAATTTCGGCCACACGCGCAGGGATTTCAACTTTAATGAAAATGAACAAGCAAGGTGTTAAAATGAAGCTGAGGTGATGTACATCACCCCTGTAACCATGGATTCTCCTCAATGTTCCTATTTAAAGAGAAACATGAGCTTGAAGATCATGGTGTTTGATCTGAAATGTCACGATTTATGAAATTAAGGCCACCACTGGCCTGCCTCATGCTTGAGGACTTCAGAAAACAGTTCAAACCAAAGCAATTCACATTATATAACAAGATTTGAATCAAAGAAGTTTGGTGATATACCTCTGAAATGGAGCTTCAAACAGCACGAATTCTTCAAGCTTTTGATCCAATTTTGATCTGGAGATGTAATGATTATGCAAGGCTAAGGAATTAAGACTTGAATATCAACTAATGATGTTCAAATTTAAGCTTGAAATTGAAAATGAAAATTGAAATTCCTTTAGGTGAGGGTTTGGTTTTCAATCCAGCAGTGTTTCAGATCTTCTTCAGGTTCCACTTTGAATGAGGTTGCACTTCTATTTATAGCTGGAATGGATGCAAGGTGGTGCAATGCTCGTGTGCATGAAACTTGGATCCTTCATGCATGGGCCTATACAGGCGCATGCAAAGCCCAAGAAGGGATGGAAATGCATGCTAAGATCACATGTAAGGGAATTGGACGTGTAAAAGAGGCTGCACAGGCTTGCATTCCAAGTTATGATGTGAATTGCAAAAATGAGCATAAACATTAAGCTCTTCGAAACTCCCACATGGAAAATCCAAAAATGGTCATGTGAGTAATGGTTGGAAAGCTCTTGGAATATGGAACAAAAGTCATGTTGGGAAAAAATTCATTTGGAGTTTGGATATTTATGAAAACTGGTTGTGAAGTTTGGGGTACAAAACATGTCTTGGTTCCCTTTGAAATTTTTTGCCAAAGCAAGCAACTTCAAGCCCTTCTGTTTCAATGATGCAAGCCTCAAATGGAAAAACCTCCAACACCAAAGTTGTAGATATTTTCAAGATGATCAATTTGGACTTACATTTTGCATCATTTGGATTTTTCATGACAATGTTATGGACATTTTTCAAATTCAATGATTTTTGTCCAAAGTGACCTATAATGTTTTTTATTATCACATGTGTTTATTTTAGGATTATGAAATGTTGTCAAACATGAAATTTGAAGTAGACATCTCAAGATTTCGAATGCATTTGGTCTCACCTAAAAATCATGAAAAATAAGGAAATTAGATCCTTGGGAAGTTGACCCAAAATTAGGGTTTCAGTCAAAATGACCTATAATGTTTTGAAATGAATGATGACCTTCAGGGTTTCAAATGGATTTTTGATGAACATGAAAGTTGTTCATATGGTTCTTAAGAAAACTTTTTCTCTTGGGGTTATCTTCATTTGACAAACATATCACAAGTTGTGTCTTAGTGATCCCCAGTTTAGTCAGATGACTTGACTGGTCAACTTCTCAAGGCCAAACTTAAAATATTGATGAATGAATTATTTAGGATACTCACATAGGCTCATATATGCATAAAATAATGAATTAAAGAACTTACCTTGATTTAATTTGATCATAGGTTGAGGTTGCTTCATGAGCAAGGCATAGTTAATGCACAATTGAACTAGGGTTTCCTTTGGGAAACAATCCTCAAGCCCTTTGGGTTATCTTGATCAAATTGGAAAATTGAGCTACTTGGGAGACATATATTGTTATTAGGAACTTTGTGGACCATTTTCATGCTTGTTCTCATCTTCATCTAGCCATTTCATTGAGGTTAGGAGCCTCCTAGGAGCATGGAGCACATGATCACTTGAGCTTCAAAACAAAAAGAGTTAGTGACATATTTTTGTACTTTTGGTTAGTAAAAAAATAAGAAAAGCAATAATATACAATACAATCATGCTTGGTGGTCTCAAACCACTCACACAAGTCCCACCCCTAGGGTAAAGGAGCCACACATGCAATGATCCTTGAGGCAATGCATTGAGCAATGATATGATGCCATGAGGGATCTTAGGGTCAAAATTAGGGTCTTACAGGAAAGAACACAAAGATTAATGACATTAATCATCCATCATTGCTAAAGATTCTGACATTCTAACATTCAACGGTCTTCTCATCACTCCTATATAAAGGATGGATCACTTCACTAAGAAGACAACTGAAACACGCGAGAATACAACACTACTTTCATATCCATTATTCATTTTCCCTCTCACACGAGTTGCTGCTCTAAAAGTGTGAACAATTCTTTTGCTTTTACCTTATGTAAATTCTGATTACCTAGAAGCACTAAACATTACTATAATTCCATTTATTTGTTGAACTCTTCTCAAGTGACTTGTGAAGTCTGTAAACTTGAGAGGGCTAAGAGATCTTTATCCTCTTAGATGATCTTTTGTGTAATATTTCAAGATTAGTGGATTAATTCCTTTTTGAAGGCGAAATCACCTTGGCCGGGTGGACTGGAGTAGCTTTGAATTTCAAGCGAACTAGTATAAAATTCAGTGTTGATATTATTTATTTCTGCGTGTGTCTCATTTCCAAAAAGTTTTTACTATCGTTAAAAATATTCAAACCCCCCTTTCTTGTTTTTCTCTACCTTCAATTAGTATCAGAGCTTCAGATCTGTTATTGATTTTCTAATCAAACACTTAACAGTGTAGAGAGATCTAGCGTGAGAAAAACACTATGGCCAACACCAATGAAAGAGATAGTTACAATGCTAAACCTCCAATCTTTGATGGAGAAAATTTTGATTACTGAAAAGACAGAATCAAAGGTTTCTTTCTGGGTTATGACACTGATCTATGGGACATAGTTACTATTGGCTACATACCTCATGTATCTGATATTGGTATTGCTATTGCCAGAAACTAGATGGCAGATGATCAGAAGCGTGACTTCAAGAACCATCACAAAGCCAGAACAATACTGCTGAACACCATTTCCTAGAATGAATATGAAAAGATCACCAACAGGGAAAATGCTAAAGAAATACTTGACTCCCTGAGGATGAATCACGAAGTAAATTCACAAGTCCAAGAGATAAAAGCTCTGGCTCTAATTCAGAAGTACGAAGCCTTTAAGATGGAGGACGATGAAGCTATAGAGGTAGTGTTTTCTAGATTTCAAACTTTAATTGCAAGCTCAAGGTTCTGGACAAAGGCTACACAACTGCATATCATGTCAAAAAGATTGTCAGAAGCTTACCAAAGAAGTGGAGACCCATGGTCACCGCATTAAAATTATCAAAGGATCTGAACAAAATAAGCCTTTAAGAACTTGTTAGCTCCCTCATAAGTCACGAGATAGAACTTTAGGAAGATGAGCCTCAAAAGAAGAAAGGAATAAAGCCCTCCAAGCTGAAGAAGAAGACAATGACGACTCTGAAAAGGAAGATTCTGACGATGAAGAAGAGTTATCCCTTTTGACCAGAAGAGTAAAACAAATCTGGAGAAAAAGGAATGACAACTTCAGAAGACCAAGACCCAAGGGAGATCGCTCAGAATCAACTTCCAAAAGCAAATCAAACAAAGAGGTAACATGCTATGAATGTAAGGAAACAGGTCATTACAGAAACGAATGCCCAAAGATTAAGAAAGAAAGCTCCATAAGAGAAAGTTTCAAGAAAAACTCCTTTAAAACTAAGAAGGGAGTCATGGCCACCTAGGACGACACTAAATCTGAATCTTCTGAATTAGACTCTGAAGAACAAGCAAATGTTGCATTCATGGCTACCACTTCTAGAAGCTCATCAGATGGGGAGTCTGGTCTTGAAGAGGTATTTTCTGATCTTTCTCGCTCTGGCCTTGAATCATGCCTTTCTGAATCTTTAAACTCATATCAGAAACTTAAACAAAAATTTAAAGCACTAAAAAAGGTCCTTGAAGGAACCATTGAAGAATGATTGGGATAACAGTTTCAGAATTAAAGGATAATATTCTGACTCTGATAAAAGAAAGAGACTCCACAAATAAACAATGTCTAAAACCTGAAGAAGCTTTATCTTAATCCCCACTAACTTCCAACACAATGATATATAAGTATGAAAAAGCTTTTCAAAAGTTTCTAAAAAATGGGATAGAAAGAAGCAGAATGGCTTCTATGATTTATGGAGTCACTCAGAATAAGAACAGAGGAATGGGATATGATTCTAGTGAAGACAAATCTTCTACATATGAAAAACCTAAATCCCCATTTTCTTATCATTACACACATGCACAAACAAAACGTTTTACTAATGCTAGAAAACCCAAAGTCTTAAGAAACTCTGAGAGAACTAATCACAAAGGACCCAAAAGATTTTGGGTACCAAAGGATAAGATTGTTTATGTTGCAAATATCCTATGTAGCAGAGTTAAGACACCAATCATGGTACCTGGTCTCTTGATGCTTGTGACACATGACGGAAAGAAAGCATATATTCCAAAGCCTGGAACTTAAAGATGTTGGCTTTGTAGGTTTCAGAGGAAATCAGAAAGGAAGAATTAGAGGCTCTGGAACTAGTGGTAGTGGATCTCTTCCCTCTATATTTAATGTTCTCTATGTAGAAAGATTAATGCATAACTTGTTATCAATAATCCAATTGAGTGATAATGGTTATGATATAATCTTTAATCAAAAAACATGTAAAGCAATTAATTAGAACAATGGGACAGTTCTATTCACTGGCAAGAGGAAAAACAACATTTAGAAAATAAATCTTTCAGATCTAAAAGATCAAAATGTAAAATGTTTGATGTCTGTACATGAATAGAAATGGGCATGGCATAGACGCTTGGGCCACATTAGCATGAGAAAACTCTCTCAACTAAATAAACTCGAGTTAGTCAGAGGTCTACCTAAGCTGAAGTTTTCTTCAGATGCTTTGTGCGAGGCATGTCAGAAAGGAAAATTTTCAAAAACTTCTTTTAAAAAGAAAATTGTTGTTTCCACCTCTAAGCCTTTGGAACTTCTTCACATTGATCTTTTTGGACCTGTTAAGACAATGTCAGACAATGGAAAGAAGTATGGACTGGTCATTATTGATGATTTTAGTCGCTGGACATGGGTAAAATTTCTAAAGCACAAGAGTGAGTCTAACTCTGTATTCACTAGCTTTTGTTCTAAAGTACAAAATTAATTTGACTCTAAAATCATCACAGTCAGAAGTGATCATGGTAGCGAATTCAAAAATAAGTTCTTTGAAGAACTGTTTGATTCAGATGGAATATCCCATGATTTATCCCGCTCTAGAACTCCACAACAAAATGGAGTTGTAGAGAGGAAGAATAAGACACTCCAAGAAATGGCTAGAACCATGATCAATGAAATAAATGTGGCTAAGCACTTTTGGGCTGAAGTAGTAAATACAGCGTGTTATATTCAGAATAGAATCTATGTAAGACATATTCTGGAGAAGACTCCCTATGAACTATGCAAGGGAAGAAAACCCAATATTTCTTACTTCCATCCTTTTGGAGGCTCATGTTTTATTCTTAATACTAAAGAACATATTGTAATACCCCAATTTTGACCCTAAGATCCCTCA
Source organism: Lathyrus oleraceus (assembly GCF_024323335.1). Lineage (NCBI taxonomy): Eukaryota > Viridiplantae > Streptophyta > Magnoliopsida > Fabales > Fabaceae > Lathyrus > Lathyrus oleraceus. The sequence goes on along the minus strand of NC_066580.1, from coordinate 352,789,435 downwards.
TGCAATTTCATCATAAGCATTAGGATTGGGATCATACCTTGGCATCCTCCTTACCCCTCTTTCATTGGGTTTGTTTTGGGAGAGATCACCAAGCACTATGTGATTGTATCATACTTTTATATTATCATTTTACTAACCAAAATACCAAAAATATGTCTTTGCATTTGCCTAACTCTTTTGTAGGTAGGGCATGATCACCATTGATTCATCAAGTTCATATCTAGGGTTTGAGACCTTCATGGCAAAGAGCACAACCATGAATTGATAGAATAATGTTTATAAGCATCGTATATGAGTTCCATTGATTCCTACATGTTATATTGATCAAGTATTCTTCAAGAGTTTGAAAGTGATTTGCCTTGGAAACTCTATTTTGATTGGGTATCTTAAGTAACTTCTCCAACAAGATATCTCACCAATTGATCAAATTTCCCAAGGGACACTTCAAAATTCATTATCTTATGCATATATGATCTACCATGAGCCAATAAAGCCCAAATAATTTAAGGTTAGCAAGTTGGTTGATGGTGGTTGGCCAGATGAATTCATCTCATTCAAAACTGGGTCTCCCTAGACCCTATATCCTACAATTTTCACCATATGCAAATGATTCCAAGAGAAAAGTTACTCTATATGTTATTACAAACAACTTTCAAGTTGAGACCTAGATCTAGTTTTGCTTGGAATATCATTTTCTATGTTGAAACATTATAGGTCATTTTGTCTAAACCCTAATTTGAAAGTCAACTTCCCAAGGCCATAACTTGCTCAATTTTTATGAGATGGAAGATTTACATCACAATAAAATTCAATATGTTTACTTAAACTTTCATGTTTGGAGTGAGATCAAATTCAACTTTTATGAGCATGTGATATGAGGTTGCATTATAGGTCACTTTTGACCTATACCATTGACCAAGTGATTTTTCAAAACTTAAAAAATGCATAACTCTATCATTCGAAATCCAAATGACATGAAATTGGTGACCATTTTTAAGGTCTTTGAAAGAGATACAACTTTTATGAATACACTTTTCTCATTTGATGCTCACATAAAAAGTTAAGCAAGGCGGAATATTGATGTATATGGCTTGACACTTAAATAAAATTTCAACATGTTGAAATTTCCAAACTTCCACCTCAAAATTCTCCATGTTCCAAGCTTCAAATGAAAAAGTGTTCAACATAAAACTTGTTCCCCTTGATCCAAGCTTTCCAAAAAACCCAAGTTCATGCATTTTGGACAAAGTATGCTAGGTATGCACATGGCTTTAACAGGGCTGCATCATTAGAAAGAATCAATTGCACAAACTTCATTTCACAATGCCTTTCCATTCAAGCTTCATTCAGACCTCAATAAGAATCATTTTGGACCTTTTTGCATTGCATCATGGGCCTGTACATGCCCATGCACTCGTGCCATCAACATTTGAAATTTTGGACAGATTTTTGAAGTGTGTAAATATCATTCCCTTTGGTTATAAATAGAAGGCCTCTGAGCTCATTTGAATAACACTTTTGTGCGCCAACTTTGCCCCCCATTGAAACCCTCTCATTCTAAAGGAAAACCTGAGAAATTTCAATTTGAAATTTGAGTTTGAATCTCAACTATTGGAGATTCAAGAACTCCAGGATCCAAAGCCTTGCAAACTCTCTAGTCACTTCCTGCTAGCTTCTCAAGTGTGATCAGATCGTGTTTGGAGCAAGCAAAATCAAGAACTGCATAACACTGAAGGTAATTTTCAGAAAACTTCATCTCTTTGATTCTCACTCAATTCTACTCAATTCTCTTGGATCTTTGGTTGTCTGAAGTCCTACCAATGTAGGCAAGAAGATGGAGTTGCTTAGAGGTCAAATCGAAGAAACTCAGTTGGCACACCTTAAAATTCAACTCCTCATATCTTTTTATATATTTGGAGTTAGTTGAAATTGAGGTCAGATTCGTGCTCTACACCATTTTTTCTTTCAAATCATGTCCTCCTTTTTTATTTTGGTGATGGTTGATGGTGGACTAGTCTGGTGAGGTCCAACGGAGAAGAAGACCGAAGCTCTGGCTCCGGCGATGTGTTAGCATCTCTCCCAGCCATAGGATCCAATTGATATGTTTTAATCTCACGTGTTGGTTCTAAATACCATCCCTGCAGCGCATTAACTAATGTTCATTGTGGAACGCGCGCTGAGGACCACTTGATCTGCCACCTCAATTAATGAGGGAGATCAAGTGGTCCACATTTTTTGCTATTTTCGGATTTTTATTTTAATCCTTTTATTTTCATTAATTCATATTGATTTTATTATTGATCCAAAAAATATGAGAGTTTCACCAAAAAATGTCAAATAATTTCCTCTTTCATATTTTGAATTGAAATTATTTTTTGGATCATTATTAATACTTTTTATGATTTAATTGATTTTTTGATTATTTTTAATTATTTAAAAATACTTTGAAGTCTTTAAAAATTCTGAATTTTTTTCTCCAAGGTCCTTTGACCTTGTTTGACCTATGATAAATCTCATGGCCATTTCTTTGGTGTTTTGATGAGGTTTTAGGAATTTGACAAACTATATTTAATTTAAATGCCTTGTTTTTAGTATTTTTAATATGAATAAATGCCAAATAATTGTGTTGACCAATTGTGATGATTTGTTTGAGTTTGACTCTTAATGTTGGGCCTTGGTCAAGGTTGATTTGACTTTGTTATCTTAATATCATTGGATTTAGGGGATTGATGGAATGTACATTCCATCTCCCAAAATGAATGGATGATATTAATTTGGTAAAAGTCCTCCTTTGACCAATTTGAGTTTTTATTCATTCCCCTCCCTCTTCATCTCATTCCCCTTCTTTATGCATTCATCTCATTTGGCCTATGATATCTCAAAGTCCTAAGGCTAGTTGATTGAAAAATCAACATAAGTATGGATGAGATTAGGCCACCTCTTTTGCATATTCTCTTTGTGTGTGGTATGTTTCATGAGCATAGTCCATTATACTATGTCTCTAACATGCATTAACACCAAAATTCTATTGCTCAGCCTTAAATAGTTGTGACACAAAAGGCATAGCATTCTAGTTAGTGAGATTGTAAGTCTCCCCTCTTTCATGGTATTGTGTGGAAACTTGGTCTTTTTTCCTTCTTTTGGAAGATGTCTTGGCTCAAGGATCCATGCTTGTGATAAGTGGGTTGAGTGTTCTCCAAAAAATGACTTAAAAAACAAAAAGCAAAAGCAAAACAATACTAACTTCTAACTCATTAACAACTAACTTTTAATTTCAAGCCATTTACTTTAATGTCATTTAATTTTAGTCTTTATTCATTTGCCATTATTCATACCATTCTAATTGTTTATGTTAATGTAATTTTCACTTTGTTCATTTGGACCATATTGTGTGATATATCTTATTTGTGTATACTTTGCTTGTTGGTGTGATCTTTGACCATTAATGCATATAATAACAACAGAAACCCTAAAAAACTTTTGTGTGGACTGTTGGCTTGATCTTGGACAAATGGACTTAGAACTTAAGCAATATTCCTATGCTAAAGTGCTTGCAATTTGAAACTCCATCTGATACATCATTCAAGATCCCTTTGAGTTCATCTGCAACATGATCATTGTGAAGTTTTTATTTTGAACTTGTGACTTGTGGAATTCATTTGTTGCATGGGCTAATTTGAAGAGGATCATGGAGTGGCTAATCTTAGATGTGGCTATCTTTATTTGATGCCCTTGGTCTTTAAGATTGATGTAATTGTCCATTTGTGTGTTGTTTGCTTCTAAATGTCCAAGGGAATCTGGGTTTCTATTGACATTCTTGTCTATTGGATTGCTACCCATTGCTCAAATCTTTTCAACTCTAAACTTTTAATTTTGTGCATAGGATTAGTCTCTTCATCCTCTCCCCATTACTTTAATTTCAAAATCTCTCCCTCCCTTTTTAAAATCTTCTTTGATTGAACTTATTTTGTTCTAAACTTTGACCACTTTGCAAACTAGAAACTTTGGCCTTATGCCATTGCATTTTCAAACTTCTTTTCTTAAATCAAATTTGTGAATAAACTTAACTATAATTGACTTAAACTTTCAGAAAAGCCAAAAAGAATTAACCCGTTCAAATCATTTTTAGGCCTTTGTGCCTTTCAAACTTAATTTTGTTAAAATCAATGCATCCACTTTGAAATTTGTATCACGAACTACGAGGTTTTGATCCCTCCTTTTTATGTTGGTACGTAGGTGTAGCACCTCAAATTTGCACCTCCCATTTGTATATACATTACATGTTTAGGTCATTAACATTGCATTATCATTTGCATAAGTCCATTGCATGTCATCAGTCAGACTGGTTAGGAAATTCAGCTGTGCAAGGCAACAAGAGCATTGTCCATGAGATCAAAGCCCTAGGGTTGGTACAATGAACTTACATGACCCAAGGATCATTTTGAAGTGATTTGGCCAAGTGTTGAAGGCTCAAAACTCATAAGTCCATGTCCAAATCATCTCAGGCCCACAAAAGTCAACAGAAGTCAACTGTCAATTCAACTATGGATTTGGAGGTGGGAAATGGTTAGAGATGCCTCATTCATGTTCAAACAAGTCTCATTTGACAATTCAAACATCAACATTGAAGAATTTGAAGTCAGATCAAGACTTTCCCAAAATAGCAAGTGACCTGTAATTTGAACTTTCCAAAAATGGAAAGAATTTGGACCAACTTCAACTCAAGATTACATCATCAAGAAAGCTTCAAATGAAATTGTTTCCAACATGAAAGTTGAAGATCTTTCTCTCCCATTTCCAAAAAGTCCAAGATCATGGATTTCGCATGTGTGGTTGAGGAGATATGGTCCAATCATGGCAAAGTGTGGTTTAAACTTCAAATGAGCATAACTTTCAAACCAAAACTCCAAATTGAGTGGTTCTTTTTGCATATTGATCCTTGTAACATGTATTTTCCAAGCATATCATCACATGGCATGAATTTCATTTGCATAGGCATTGGTTCATTCATGAAATTTTTGGAAGAAAATTGCATAACTTCATGTTGCACGATCATGAGCATACCAAATCAATTTCAAACCTTGCATGGGATGTTTTTAAGTGGATTTTGGGCCAGAGCATGCACCGTTCACGTGCATGAGGTGCATGAAGTAGGAAATTTCATTTTTGCACTTACACCACAAAGCTCATTAATCTCACTTGCATTTGGCCTAAACCTTTCTTAAACATGATTAGCATGGAGTATATATGCTTAATCATAACTGTTTTGATCAGAATCATCAATTCTAGATCTAGAATCACCAAATTCTCAAAAATTCTCTCTCACATTTTTTCCAAAATCCTTCAAACAAGAACACTTTCTATTGCTCAATTCATCATCATGAAGTGCTGTTGAGTAGAATTGGACAAGAATTCAGAGAAAATCGTGCTTGTTTGAGCTAGGTACAAAGAGTGAAGCATCCATGGCAATTGGAGATTGAGCTAGATTCGTGTGCATTCAAGCTTCCAGTTCATCATCATTTACTTCCTGAAGTAGTATGGAGAAGAATTGGAGCATCATAAACCGTAGAAGCACGTGATTTCATTTCTGTTCATCAAGAGGTTGGTTTTTCGACCTCCTTAATTTTCCAAATCATTATGCCTATCGTGTAGATCATTGAATGGTGGTAATTCTGATGGAAATTTGGAGTGATTTTGTGCTGATTTGAGTTAGTTACATGTGATTCAAGTTTTGATGTTGATTTTGATTCTCTTCGATCCATGCGTATATTGATGTTTTTGCATGAACTGTTGTTTGATTCTTGATGTATGATGCATGGCGAGTTGATTGATATAAGTTTTACCAATTTCTGGAACCTTTTTTTGAATCTGGAAATTTCCAGATGAAGATCTTCATGATCTTCATCGTGTTCATGCGTTTCCAGTTTTCCTGCGAATTTAGTTATGAAACGCATGTGTTTCGCTACGGATTTAGCTGCGAGTACATAAGAATTACCTGCGGATTTTCAAAAGCCATGCAGCGCGCGTTTTAGGGTTTTATGGTTAAACGATGTTGTTTTGAGGAAGGCGCGCGTTTGGCATTTTAAATGTAGCCTCGGTTCGAATCCGAGCGAAGTTGTTTTTCAAATTGCCATGCATTTTCTCCTTTTCCCTCCTTATTTCACACTTTGGCTCCATTTCATTTTTTAAATTCTCTCTCAACTTCAAAAAATCATTTAAAATTGAAAAATAATCCAAATGACCTCCAATTGTTTGCATTGTGATCCTCATGCTGTCTATTTTTTTATGATCATCAATTGGAAAGTTGTGCTTGGCTGGATATTTTTTGGTGCTAGAATGTTTGAGTACATGTCCATATTTGACCTTTCCTTGCTTATCATGTTGTGAAATGCTGGTCTTTGATCCAATGAATATGAAATTTTGCATGATGAAACTAGACACATTGCTTGACATTTTGGTGTTGATTTGGTATTTTTATCACTTGTCATTTCTGTTTTATGAATGTGCTAAGTTGGTGTGACAATTTGTGTCACACCTTGTGATATTCAACTTGAATGATGTGTTTGCCATGCCAAATGATATCCTATGATCCTGATTTTTTATGTGATGCATGTTATAGATGTTGTGATTGCTCATGAATTTTGTTGGAATTATTTGAATCATTTCTGATTTAATTGAGATTTTTCATTCTGGTTGGTCACATTTGAGCTTTAAAATTGCCTTGAACTTCAATTGATCATGAAATGCTTTTGGTTAATGATATTGATATGAGACCTTTTGGAATGTTTCAATATGTGATTGAAGTTGATTCATGTTAAATTTCAAGTTCTGTTTTGAATGTTTGACCTACTTTTGACCCTAGGCTTTGACCTAGTGGTTTGGACTCACTGTTTAGATTGTGGATTTCAGGTTCAAAGGCACATTGCCATGATTGGAGTGGCTCATTCATTTGAGTTGATTACTTGATTGATGTTGGCTAATATTGAGTTGTTTTGTAGGCTTTGAGAACAAGTTGCCTAATGGCTTGTGCTTTGCTCATTGTGGCCTAATGCTTTGTCTGTCTGTGTACTATTGCCTGATGACTGTTGTCTGTTTGATTGTCTGAACTGTGAACTGATTGGTTTAGATTTTTTCAACAGGTACCTAAGTTGCTTTGAGTTCTTTTGAACTTGCTTTTGCTTTGCTTGGTTGCTTAACCACTGAGGTATAATTTCTCTGACTGCATGTAGTCTGGAAGACCTGTCCTGTTATGTGGGCAAGCACCTGTCTGAAGCCCTCCTTAAGAGGCAATGCTTGTGAATGTTTACTTTTGTGCTAAGCAGGTAAAGACCTCTTAAGAGGCAATTGGCAGATAAAAGAGATGTGCAATCCATCTCCTGCTACTCAGTGTGTCATTCACTTTGCTCACACACCATTGTGTTGATGCATTGTGGATAATAACCCAAGATCTTTGTTGTGTCAGTCATATGTGGAGAAGAGTTCCTACATTCTGAACTCCCACACTTTCATTTGTCTGAAGCTCTCCCAGGCCAGGGATAAGAGCTGTGAGGTCTTACCCTCACTTCCCATTTCATCTGCTTCACCCTAACTCTCAATGTTAGGGTTAAGAGTTAACCACACCCGATTCCAGTTGGCTTGTGTCTCACAGCCTAACCATGTATGAGCCCCATTGTTTGCATATAGTGTGTGTGCTTGCTTTTTGTGCTTGTATGTGTTTGCCTGTGTTGTTTAGGATAGCTTGCTTCCTGTGCAAGTTAGATAGAAACCTAACATAGGGATCGTATGCATGACAACTTCTAGGCTCGAGTCATAGTCTCCCTAGTAGTTTGTGTCTCCCTTTGTTTCTGGTTAGGTTAGTCCTTCTTTCCCTGCGTAGGGGAACTACGTCGCCCTGATCCTCATACCAGATGAGGTACGTAGGCAGGAGATGAGCTGATCTCTCCGGGCGCCCTTTTTCTTTTGCAACCCCTTTGTGTGTGTTTGGAGTCTGACGTAAGTCCAGCGATTGGCAGTTGGTTTCCTGTGTCTTGTTTGCTTGTTGGAGTCTGACGTAAGTCCAGCGATTGGCAGTTGGTTTCCTGTGTGTGTTTGTTGGTTCGGAGTCTGATGTAAGTCCAACGATTGGAATTCGGTTTCCATGTTTGCCTGTTTGTGTGGAGTCTGACGTAAGTCCAGCGATTGGCAGTCGGTTTCCTATTTGTGTTTTGTTTGGCGTGTGTTAGCCGAGCTACGAGTGCTCTGATTCTTCTCCGGTCAGAGAAGATATGTATGCATAGGATGCGACATCCTAGCAAGCACGTTTTCCTTGTCCCGAACTACGTCGACTCTGATGTCTGTGTCTGACAGGCTACGTAGGCCCAGGATGCGATATCTTGCCGAGTTAGTTTCTCTTGTCTTCCTGTGTTTCCTTCCAGCCTTGTGCAGTGTGTGAGCAGTTTTTAGCAACCTTTCTTCTATTCTTTTGTGCGTGGATCCCGTCGAGTACGACGGATGCGTAGGGGTGCTAATACCTTCCCTTCGCATAACCGACTCCCGATCCCATCTATCTCTGGTTGCGAGACCATGACTTTTCCAGGTTTACTTCGAGCGTTTCCTCTCCCTCTTTTGGGATAAATAACGCACGGTGGCGGCTCTGTTGTTTCGTTTTCCCGCCGGTTTTTCGCGTAATGCGACAGCTGGCGACTCCACTGGGGATTACGAGAAGTCGACCTCTTGCTGGTCCATCTTCCCTGAGCGAGTCTCTCCTAGCGCTCTCTAGGATAGGGTTTGGTTGATTTTGCTGTTTCATTTACTGCATTCATTTTGTTTATTGTTTGCATTTATGTTTGCATTCATCATATATTCATCTGTGCTGGCTGTGCTGTGTTTGTCTCTCTGTTGGGATGGGAGTTACATGAGGTAAAAGGCCCAATACCCAGGCTATGAGTGAACTCTAGGACACCTAGGAATAGAGTGATTCTTGGGAAGCGGGTGGTATTGCGCCACTTAGCGGAACTTGATATCACGAGCAGTTCAGATCCTGATGGGGTATTATCGGTACATACTTCGGGTGTGTACATGATGATATTCTATGAAAGGGTTGTTTATCCTGCGTTTCTCTCGACCTTACCCTGGCCTAGATGACACCCGTGAGTGGGGAGGGAATGATCATTATTACAGGTACATTTGGTGACTTGTGGTCCTGTTGGTGACTCGGTTCTACAGATTGGGTCTCAGATGATTTTTGGGTCTCAGATGACTTTGGGTCTCAGATGATTTTGTGGTCCCGAGTTCAAGCCGAGGCTTTGATCCTATGCTCCGAGATACACATCCAGCCAGTCGTGTTTGCATCATTTGCATCATAGCATATTTATTTTCAAAAAAAAAAAAAAAGTAAGAAAGAGAAAAAGAAAAAAGCTAATCTCTTCATGCATCTCATTTCTCAGGTTCATTCAGGAGTCTATTCATTGTGAGAGATGGCATCCGTTCCTGAGTTGAAGCGGAAGACTTGCACCTACAGTTTTCACCGTGAGCCTTTGACGTCTCTGATAGAGTTGAGCAACTTTGTGACCGGCGGTAATCAGAAGGTGTTTGCTGATCAGTATGGGGATTTGTTGACACTGTTGAAGATGGTGGTAGATCCAGTGCCGTTGCAAACTCTTCTACAGTTTTATGATCTAGAGCTCCGTTGCTTCACTTTCCAGTACTACCAGTTAGCGCCCACTCTTGAGGAGTATTCCATTCTGCTAAATATCCCGATCCGATATCAGGTTCCTTTCTTGGATATTCCGAAGGAGGTTGATTTTAGAGTTGTTGCCAGAGCTCTTCATCTGAGTATCAAGGAAGTGAGTGACAATTGGAAGTCAAGTGGTGAGGTGGTAGGGTTGCCTTTGAAGTTCTTGCTGAGGATGGCTAGAGAAGAAGCAAAGAAGGGAAATTGGGAAGCTTTTCATGCTCAGTTGGCTATCATGATTTATGGGATTGTCTTGTTCCCGAGTATGCCCAACTTTGTGGACTTTGCTGCAGTCACTATCTTCATTGGAGGAAACCCAGTTCTTACTTTGTTAGCTGACACTTATTATGCTATTCACAGTAGGCATGGTAAGGGTGGAGCTATCAGATGTTGTCTCCCACTGTTGCTCAGATGGTTCTTGTCTCTCCTGCCAGTCAGTGGGCCTTTTGTGGATGCTCAGAGCACTCATAAGTGGACTCAGAGGATTATATCTCTTACCTCTTATGATATCAGGTGGCAATCTTACCGGATGGATGTGCGTAATGTCATCATGAGTTGTGGAGAATTTCGTAATGTGCCACTTGTGGGGGCTAAGGGTTGCATCAATTACAACCCGGTTCTTTCTCTTCGCCAGTTGGGGTTTGTGATGAATGGAAGACCACTTGATGCTGAGATAGCTGAAAGTGTGTATTTTGAGAAGCGGAGTGACCCTACTAGATTGGAGCAAGTAGGAAGAGCTTGGAAGACCATTGGTGTCAAGGATGGAGCTGTTCTAGGGAAGAAGTTTGCAGTTGCTATGCCTGACTACACTGATTGGGTCAAGAAGAGAGTTGAGACTTTGTTGTTGCCCTATGATAAGATGGAGTCTTTGCAAGTACAACCACCTTTGATCCTTGCTGAGAGTGTACCTGCTGAGCAGTACAAGCAAGCCTTGATGGAGAATCGCCAGTTGAAGGAGAAGGAACAAGATACCCAGATGGAGCTTTACAAAGCCAAAGCTGACAAGTTGAACTTGGCTCATCAACTCAAGGACATGCAGGGTGAGGATGTTGCTAGATTGAAGGGTAAGAAGAGATCCTATGAGGATATGGAGATCCTATTGAATGTGTAACACCCCTTTTTCTACCCCAAATTATTTAGCATATAATCAGAGTAAATAAACACGCATATAAGAAAAGGGCGTCACATCGACGTTTTCAAAACTTAAAACTTTCGAAAACCAACAATACACCTGGTCAATCAAAGTAACACATTTCAATCATCATGAATATTCAAACATACGCGTTCGCAGCGGAAAATAAAAGAATACATCACACTTTGTATAATTATATCAATGATATTAACAGACAATCATTTCACATAGTTCAAATGTACATCACACTCACATCAATACACACATTCAATGATCACATAACTATAGACGACTCAATGCAAGACAATGTGACTCTATACATGTGGTACCGCAATGTGAACTCAAAGTTTCACCGCTTTCCGATTCAATATCTAGAATCCAAGCCACGCTTCAGATCCGGACAAGACCAAAGCCTACGTCTGTTTCCAATGAAGGATCACCGCTTAATACTACGCCTAATCCCAATCAAGGATTAACGTCTGCTACGTCTGTTTCCAATTAAGGATCACCGCTTAATACTACGCCTGATTCCAATCAAGAATCAACGTCTGCTACGTCTATTTCCAAAAAAGGATCACCGCTTGACCATGCTATGAATGAATGCACACATACCAACACATATGCAATTAAGACCTTCTATACCGTCTTAACATCCCACATATCACCATAACTCATAATTGGTACATATACACATTCATATAATATTTTATTCTCATCATGATAAAACTCATGGCATTTATAAATCACGTAATATTTTATAACCTGGAACAATAATAATAATCCTTTACGTTATCTTTAGTCATGTTATTTCACAATCAAACATATCAACCATGTTTAACACCCATCAAAATAAAATTCATAGACTTTGTAAGACGCATAATACACTATAATATGATATCATAATAATAGCCTTTTTCATTATCTTACCAATGCATCCGTCCGCATTCAAAACGGAGCTATAATGCTTAATTAATTCATTAATCTATCTTAATCAAGATTTAGATTAATATTTATTCATTGCATAAGTATTCAACAACAACCTCTCTAGCCTAGTGGTAAGGCATGTACAGATTCAGGGAGGTACTGGGTTCGAACCCCACTGATGACAAATTTTGTATAGGCAGAAAATTAAATTCTGTTTCATAACAGTGTTAATCTCCTCTTTACGTTCCCTCTCCTCTTTCTCTATTGCCTTCGGTGCTCAAGTGAATTATGATTCTCACTTCCTTACCTCTTACTATTTATAATGGTATTCTAGTTGGGCTTAAATCATTTAATTTAATCACTAGGCCCAAAATGCCTAATATTCAAATACCTCTATTTAAATTTAAATTCAAATAATTAACCACTCACTAGTCATACCAATTTAATTAATATAATTATTTAACTATCTCTCATAACAACTAAATAATTAATTCCCACACTAATTAAGTTAATTAATAACACTCCAAATAATTAAATATAATATAATAAAATAATATAATAATTAATTCCTAAAATTTGGGTTGTTACAACTCTCCACCACTTAAAATATTTTCGCCCTCAAAAATTCCTCAAACGAACCACCCCGGATACGATTCCCTCATCTTATTCTCGAGTTCCCAACCAGCCAATGGAAAATAAAACAAACATCGACAGTATTCTCACACACATGTCACATACTAGGGAACAAACATAACTAAACAACCTGGCCGGACGGACCGACCTGCTACTAATGTAACACATTAGTGACTATTGACCAACTGGTCGACCATGCTCTGATACCACTAATGTAACACATTAGTGACTATTGACCAACTGGTCGACCATGCTCTGATACCACTAATGTAACACCCCTTTTTCTACCCCAAATTATTTAGCATATAATCAGAGTAAATAAACACGCATATAAGAAAAGGGCGTCACATCGACGTTTTCAAAACTTAAAACTTTCGAAAACCAACAATACACCTGGTCAATCAAAGTAACACATTTCAATCATCATGAATATTCAAACATACGTGTTCGCAGCGGAAAATAAAAGAATACATCACACTTTGTATAATTATATCAATGATATTAACAGACAATCATTTCACATAGTTCAAATGTACATCACACTCACATCAATACACACATTCAATGATCACATAACTATAGACGACTAAATGCAAGACAATGTGACTCTATGCATGTGGTACCGCAATGTGAACTCAAAGTTTCACTGCTTTCCGATTCAATATCTAGAATCCAAGTCACGCTTCAGATCCGGACAAGACCAAAGCCTACGTCTGTTTCCAATGAAGGATCACCGCTTAATACTACGCCTAATCCCAATCAAGGATTAACGTCTGCTACGTCTGTTTCCAATTAAGGATCACCGCTTAATACTACGCCTGATTCCAATCAAGAATCAACGTCTGCTACATCTGTTTCCAATAAAGGATCACCGCTTGACCATGCTATGAATGAATGCACACATACCAACACATATGCAATTAAGACCTTCTATACCGTCTTAACATCCCACATATCACCATAACTCATAATTGGTACATATACACATTCATATAATATTTTATTCTCATCATGATAAAACTCATGGCATTTATAAATCACGTAATATTTTATAACCTGGAACAATAATAATAATCCTTTACGTTATCTTTAGTCATGTTATTTCACAATCAAACATATCAACCATGTTTAACACCCATCAAAATAAAATTCATAGACTTTGTAAGACGCATAATACACTATAATATGATATCATAATAATAGCCTTTTTCATTATCTTACCAATGCATCCGTCCGCGTTCAAAACGGAGCTATAATGCTTAATTAATTCATTAATCTATCTTAATCAAGATTTAGATTAATATTTATTCATTGCATAAGTATTCAACAACAACCTCTCTAGCCTAGTGGTAAGGCATGTACAGATTCAGGGAGGTACTGGGTTCGAACCCCACTGATGACAAATTCTGTATAGACAGAAAATTAAATTATGTTTCATAACAGTGTTAACCGGTAATAATAAGGATTTCCCCCCTTACCTTGTCAATCTGATGGAAACCTTATCTCCTCTTTACGTTCCCTCTCCTCTTTCTCTATTGCCTTTGGTGCTCAAGTGAATTATGATTCTCACTTCCTTACCCTCTTTCTCTATTGCCTTTGGTGCTCAAGTGAATTATGATTCTCACTTCCTTACCTCTTACTATTTATAATGGTATTCTAGTTGGGCTTAAATCATTTAGGTTAATCACTAGGCCCAAAATGCCAACTAAATAATTAATTCCCACACTAATTAAGTTAATTAATCCCTTATTATACTACCTCACAACCGCTTAATTACTTAACACTCCAAATAATTAAATATAATATAATAAAATAATATAATAATTAATTCCTAAAAATTGGGCTGTTACAGAATGCAGAACACCGTGAGTGCTTGAGGTTGCAGAGAGCTGAAGCCAGTTATCAGAAGAAGATAAGAGACTTGGAGAAGCAACTTAGAGACAAAGACATCCAGTTGAAGAAGGAAGTTGACTTGATACATGCATCAGAGAACCAGCTTGGAGGAGAAGTTGTGGAGCTCAGAAGACAACTGAAGGAGAAACTCACTCCCCTGCCAGAATGTTCAGAATGTGACCTGTTGATAGACCATTGCCATTATCTGAAGACGCTCATTCCAGGAGGACATCTTTCTTAGATTGTATCTTTGATGTTTATGTTGAGAATCACCTCCAGGCTTGTTGGATGGGATTCAGTTGTTGTACTCTGATCATTTGAACCTTTGTTGTATGATCCTTGTTGCTTGTGTCTATAGATGAGATTGTGGATGTTTCACCTTGTGCTCACTATCTTGTGTATGTTGCTGTTTTGTTGTTCTTGTTGCAAGTTGCCATTTCTTGAAAGATGAATTAGGCTCTTGAATGCCTGAGAAATGAACATATCATGTGCATCATACGCATCATTAGCATCATACACATATCATTTTGCATTACAAGTGTTCTTGCTCGAGACTTCTCACTCTGGTTCCTGTGTCAGACAGGATAGCTGATCAACGTCCGCACCGCTACTCAACCAGATTGAATTATCAGAGAAACATGGACCAGGTTCAAGCAGAGTTGGCTGAGATGAGGGCTAACATGGCCCAATTCATGACAATGATGCAAGGGGTCGTTCAAGGGCAAGAGGAGCTGCGTGCCTTAGCCCAGAGACAAGAAGTTGTACTCCCACCTCCTAGTCGTACCTCACCGGTGGGGGCACCTGTGACCGATAATGCTGATGTTGTTGCTCCCGTCAACGATTATGCCGTGGGAGATGATTTGAGGGGTATTTGGATTAATGGACAGCCTCTTGCTGCAGAGACTGTTAATGCCAGAGCAACTCGTGCTCCCGTGCGCTATCCTGCTCCGTTGGTTGACAGGCAGGAAGACATGTTTACTCTCCTCAGTGAGGATGACGAAGTTGTAAGGGTCGAAGAGAGGGATCTGAAAGTTGACGCCCTAGCTGAGAAGATCAGAGCCATGGAGTGTCAGAACTCTTTGGGTTTTGATGTCACCAATATGGGGCTGGTGGAAGGGTTGAGAATTCCCTACAAGTTCAAGGCGCCGTCCTTTGACAAATACAACGGTACTTCTTGTCCTCGCACCCATGTGCAGGCATATTATAGGAAGATCTTTGCTTATACAGATGACGAGAAAATGTGGATGTACTTCTTCCAGGATAGCTTGTCTGGAGCTTCCTTGGATTGGTACATGGAGCTGAAAAGAGAATCTATCCGAGGTTGGAGAGATCTGGGTGAGGCTTTCTTGAGGCAGTACAAACATAATATGGACATGGCTCCGAGCCGGACTCAGTTGTAGAGTCTTTGTCAAAAATCTGGTGAAAGCTTTAAGGAGTACGCCCAGAGGTGGCGTGAGTTGGCTTCACGAGTACAACCCCCTATGCTGGAAAGGGAATTGACCGATATGTTTATCGGGACGTTACAGGGTGTATTCATGGACCGGATGGGGAGCTGCCCGTTCGGTAGTTTTTCAGATGTTGTGATCTGTGGGGAAAGGACAGAGAGTTTGATTAAAGCTGGGAAGATTCAGGATGCTGGTTCCTCATCTTCAAAGAAGCCGTTTGCTGGGGCACCTCGCAGAAGAGAGGGTGAAACCAATGCTGTGCAACACCGGAGAAGTACGAATAGAGGGCAATATCGCCAGGTTGCTGCTGTAACCATTCCAGCACCTCAGCCACGTCAACAACAGCAACAACAGAGGGTTCAACCACCACCACCACAACAACAACAACAACAACAACGTCCGTATCAGCCTAGACAGAGAATGTCGGATCGTCGATTCGACCCGCTGCCGATGACATACGCTGAATTGTTACCCGAATTGCTCAGATTGGGGTTTGTTGAGTTGCGCACTATGGCTCCGTTGACAAAGATACCACCTGGGTATGATGCCAACGTGCGTTGTGATTTCCATTCTGGTGCTCCGGGGCACCACATTGAGAACTGCCGGGCTTTTCATCATAAGGTCCAAGACTTAATTGACGCTAAAACTATCAATTTTGCTCCTGTGCCTAATGTTGTGAACAATCCTATGCCTCAGCATGGTGCGCATAGGGTGAACAATGTGGAGGGTGATGAAGCTTTGGACTTGGTTGTCAGTATCGATGAGATTCAGACATCGCTGTTTGTTGTGAAGGATCGTCTGTTGAGTGGGGAAGTGTTCCCGGGCTGTTGTGAAGACTGTTCAGATTGTGTTCTTTCGGAGAATGCTTGTGTACAGTTGAGGGTTGGTATCCAAAATCTGATTGACGAGGGTTGTCTGCAGTTTGCTCGGGCTATTAAAGATCGTGGGATGGTCAGAGGACTGTCAGTGCATCTGCAACTAGTGATACTCCTGTTACCATTTCTGCTCCAGTAACCGTCAGTGCTCCCACTACCATCGTTGCTTCAGGAAGAAGGCCGGTTGAGAACAGTAAAGCAGTGTCGTGGAAGTATGATAATGCTTACCGTAGTAACCGAAGGGCTGAAAGTCAGGTCAGGCCAGTTAGTCAAGCTCCAATGACGATTGGGTTGCCAAGTAGAACTTCTGTGATTGCAAGTCCAGTTGTGGATAATGTTTGGGGACCTGGAGGTTTCACCAGAAGCGGTCGTCTGTTTGCTCCACAACCATTGAGGGATAACAATGCTGAGGCTCTCGCCAAAGCAAAAGGTAAACAAGCTGTGGTTGATGAGGAACCTGCTCAGAAGGAAGCGCCTGAGGGTTCGTTTGAGAAAGACGTGGAGGAGTTCATGAAAATAATTAAGAAGAGTGACTACAAGATTGTAGATCAGCTGAATCAGACTCCGTCCAAGATTTCTATCCTCTCATTGCTCTTATGCTCTGAGGCACACCATAATGCCTTGCTAAAAATGTTGAATCTGGCTTACGTGCCTCAAGAGATCTCTGTCAACCAATTGGAGGGGGTGATTGCTAATGTGAGCACCAGGCACGGTTTGGGGTTTACAGACTTAGATCTGACACCTGAAGGTCGCAACCATAATAAGGCCATGCTTATCACTATGGAGTGCAAAGGCTCAGTATTGTCACACGTGTTGGTGGATACTGGCTCGTCTTTGAATGTGCTGCCTAAGAAGACTCTGGGCAAGATTGATGTGGAAGGGGTTGTCCTTACTCCGAGCGATCTGATTGTTCGTGCTTTTGATGGATCCAAACGGTCTGTTTTTGGTGAAGTCACATTGCCGGTGAAGATTGGCCCGGAGGTGTTCAATATTGTCTTCTATGTGATGGACATCCAGCCAGCATATAGTTTCTTATTGGGGCGTCCCTGGATTCACGCAGCTGGGGCAGTTTCGTCAACTCTCCACCAGAAGTTGAAGTATGTCTGGAACGGTCAGATTGTGACTGTGTGCGGTGAAGAAGACATTTTGTGAGTCACCTATCCTCTTTTAAGTATGTAGAGGTGGAGGGCGAGATCCATGAGACTTTATGCCAGGCATTCGAGACTGTTGCTCTTGAGAGGGTGGCTTTTGCTGAGCAGAAGAAGCCAAGTGCCTCAATTGCATCGTACAAGCAGGCAGTGGAGGTTGTCAACTCTGGTAAATTAGAAGGCTGGGGCAAGATGGTGGATTTTCCCGTCAAGGAAGACAAGTTTGGTATTGGTTATCAACCTCTGCAGGCGGAGCAGATTGAGCAGAAAGGGCCAAGTACCTTTACCAGCGTTGGGCTGATGAATTATGGTGACGTCTTTGCAGCCGGTGGTGAAGACTGTGACAGTGATTGTGATCTAGACAACTGGGTTCGCCCGTGTGCACCAGGGGAGTCGATCAACAACTGGACGACAGAAGATGTGGTCCAAGTTACTCTTCAAACAGAGTAATTTTCTTTTGTTCTTCATTTTGCACAAAACCCTACGTTCTGCCCAAGGCGTAGTGGTTCATTGTAGGGCCTCATCATGTTTTTCAATGATATCATTAATAAAGGACGTTTTGCAAACAATTTTGTGATCCCTGTCTTTCTGTTTTTGTTTTTCTTTTTCAAAAAATAAAAATGGCAATGTTTTTGTTTTTTGGGACTTTCTTGAACTCTTTTTTCTAAAATAAAGCATTAAACATGCAGAATCGATCTTACGGAATCCACTATGAACAGTTCTGTTATGGCTCAGTATGATTTCAATAATCCCATCTACCAAGCTGAAGAGGAGAGTGAGGAAGACTGTGAACTCCTCAAAGAACTGGTCAGATTGTTGAAGCAGGAGGAAAGGGTCATCCAACCTCATCAGGAGGAGTTGGAGATTATTAATCTTGGTACTGAGGATGCTAGAAAGGAGATCAAGATCGGGGCTACTTTGAAGGAAGATGTCAAGAGAAGGTTGATTGAGATGCTGAGAGAGTATGTGGAGATATTCGCCTGGTCGTATCAAGATATGCCTGGGTTGGATACCGATATTGTGGTGCATAGGCTACCTCTCAGAGAAGAATCCCCTTCAGTCAAGCAGAAGCTTCGGAGAACTAGTCCTGATATGGCTATTAAGATCAAGGAAGAGGTTCAGAAGCAGTTGGATGCGGGTTTTCTATTAGTGACGACTTATCCCCCGTGGGTGGCCAACATCGTTCCCGTGCCGAAGAAGGATGGCAAAGTCAGGATGTGTGTCGATTACCGGGATTTGAATAGAGCGAGTCCGAAAGTTGACTTCCCATTACCTCACATTGATGTATTGGTTGATAATACTGCTCAATCCTCGGTTTTCTCTTTCATGGACGAATTCTCTGGCTATAATCAGATTAAGATGGCGCCAGAGGACATGGAAAAGACAACATTCATCACACCTTGGGGCACGTTCTGCTATAAGGTGATGCCATTTGGGCTGAAGAATGCCGGTGCTACCTATCAGAGGGCTATGACGACTCTCTTTCATGACATGATGCACAAAGAGATTGAAGTGTACGTGGATGATATGATTGCGAAGTCGCAGACAGAAGAGGAGCACCTGGTAAATTTGCAGAAGCTGTTTGACAGACTGAGAAAATTCAAACTGAGGCTGAATCCGAACAAGTGTACGTTTGGGGTGAGATCTGGGAAGCTGTTAGGCTTCATTGTCAGTGAGAAAGGGATTGAGGTTGATCCAGCGAAAGTCAAAGCTATTCAAGAGATGCCTGAACCGAAAACTGAAAAGCAGGTTCGTGGGTTTTTAGGGAGATTGAACTACATTGCAAGGTTTGTATCTCACCTAACTGCCACGTGTGAACCAATATTCAAATTGCTAAGAAAGAATCAAGCAATCAGGTGGAATGATGATTGTCAGAAAGCTTTTGACAAGATAAAAGAGTATTTGCAGAAACCTCCAATCCTTATACCTCCCGTTCCTGGGAGACCTCTGATAATGTACCTGTCAGTGACTGAGAACTCGATGGGGTGTGTATTGGGACAGCATGACGAGTCTGGTCGAAAAGAGCATGCCATATACTACCTTAGCAAAAAGTTTACCGACTGTGAAATCAAATATTCGCAGCTTGAGAAAACTTGCTGTGCTTTGGCCTGGGCTGCTCGCCGACTGAGGCAGTATATGTTGAACCATACCACTTTGTTGATTTCTAAGATGGATCCAGTGAAGTACATCTTTGAGAAGCCGGCTCTCACCGGACGTGTTGCCCGTTGGCAGATGATTCTAACTGAATATGATATTCAGTACACGTCGCAGAAGGCCATCAAAGGTAGTATTCTGTCATACTACCTCGCCGAGCAACCGATTGATGATTATCAGCCAATGATGTTTGAGTTCCCTGATGAAGACATCATGTATCTGAAGATGAAAGACTGTGAAGAGCCTCTTGTCGAGGAAGGACCGGATCCTGATGACAAGTGGACACTGATGTTTGATGGGGCTGTGAATATGAATGGCAACGGTGTTAGGGCAATGCTTATCAATCCAAAAGGTGCTCATTTACCTTTTTCTGCCAGGTTGACTTTTGACGTGACCAACAACGAAGCTGAGTATGAGGCTTGTATCATGGGGATAGAAGAAGCCATTGATCTGAGGATCAAAACACTGGATATTTATGGAGATTCCGCTCTAGTGATTAACCAGGTCAATGGAGATTGGAATACCAATCAGCCGCATTTATTTCCTTACAGAGATTACACCAGAAGAATACTGACGTTCTTCAAGAAGGTGAAGTTTTATCATGTCCCCCGGGATGAGAATCAGATGGCTGATGCCTTGGCTACTTTGTCTTCTATGATTAAAGTTCATTGGTGGAATCATGTGCCACATGTTGCGGTGCATCGACTCGAGAGGCCTGCGTATGTGTTTGCAGCCGAGTCTGTTGTTGATGAGAAGCCGTGGTATTATGATATAAAGAATTTCCTCAAGAGCCAGGAGTATCCTGAAGGTGCGTCGAAGAATGATAAGAAAACCCTGAGAAGGCTAGCTGGAAGCTTTTATTTGAATCAGGATGACGTGTTGTACAAGAGGAACTTTGACATGGTTCTGCTCAGATGCGTGGATAGACACGAAGCAGACATGATCTTCGACTTTTTGGAAATGGGAGAGAGAGATCTTCAACTTTCATGTTGGACAAAATTCCATTTGAAGCTTCTTTGACATTGGAAAGTTGAGTTGAAGTTGGATCAAAAACTTGCCATTTTTGGAAAGTTGAAATTATAGGTCACTTTCCATTTTTGGAAACTATTGACTTGACTTCAAATTCTTCACCCTTGATTTTTGGTATGATGAATAAGCATGATTTGAACATGAATGGGATGAAGAAACTCAATTTCCACACTCAAAATCCACAGTTGACTTTTCAGTTGACTGCATTGGTCTTTAGATGACCTGAAAATGTTCTGATGAATTTGGGGCCTTTGCCACTTGGGGACTTGCTCCAAAATGAACATCTAACTCATATGAGCTCCAAATAATGATCACATGATCCATATCTCAATGGAAACTTCATCTCTTGCACACAAGATTCACTTGAATTGCCTTGACTGTTGACTGCTTAAGCTGCAAGTAACAAAGGTTAATGACATATTTTTGTACATTTTGGTTAGTGATTAAAAGAAAAGCAATGATATACAAATGAAAACAATGTTTGGTGATCAAGAACCACTCTCAAAGAATATCCCACCCACAGGGAAGGAAGCAAGGTGTCCAATGATCCTTGAGGCAATGCAATGTTATGATATGATGCCATGAGGGATCTTAGGGACAAAATTGGGGTCTTTCAGATGCCCCTATTTAAGGTCATTCTATCCGGAGAAGTGAAGGTTAAAATCTTCATCTCGACGCGGTAGAATGGGCTTAAATAACAGTAATGAGACAAATTTTGGTCCCTAAGAGACCTCATGATGCAGATGTATGCATGTAAAGCAAACAAACTCTGTGGGAAAAAGGTCCACAAAGAAGAAAAGACGATCCATCAGAGTAATACACTCACCAGGAACAGAGACTCTAACAGGACTCTCATGGGGATAAGAAAAGATTGCGTGAGCAGGACACGACTCTGAATTAGGGAGAACTAGACACAGCGTGAGCAAGACACGACTGGAGACCTCACTGGGGAGTAAAGGACTCAAACCGGGAAAAAGAAGAAGTTTCCAAAGGGAACACATCCATTGGAAAGACTCAAGCTGACCACAAAGGATACTTCGGATAAAAATCCGGACTCGGACTGGGGAAAGATTCACACAGAACCTCCCTGCCGGGGAAAAATTGCATATATTGGGGAAAACGCCAATACAGCAAAAGGGTAAATCACGACAGAAACTCCACTGGGGGATGTCTAACGAAGACTCTCCTGGGGGAAATCTGCAAGATGAGGTGTTACCGGTTACTGGGTAACAAGCTCAAAGAGACATGTGATCTAAACACCGGTTACTGGGTGAAAGAACAACAAGCTCAGGAAGAATGAATATCTAAGACCAGTATAAGGGTGAGAGATATCAATCAACCAAAACATCAGAGAAAGACCTGAAAAAGGTACATCAACTCAGGAAAATCTGACTCCACATGGGACCAAAGTCATAATAGGGAGCAGAAAGGAAGGAACACCAAGGATACCGGTTACTGGGTATATAATAGGTGACCGACCAAAGCGTGAATTGGTATATATGCCAAAACACTCATCATTCGAAAGGAGGGCTTGAAAAAGCAAATCGACATACAGGATGGACATTCGACTCCGTAACAGGAAAACGAATCTTACTCAAATGGGGAAGGACAAAAGACTCAACCAAAGAGCGCATGAGATATATTATCCATTACCGTCAGAACGTGGATAGTATACTCGCATGGAAGGAACACCAGGGATACCGGTTACTGGGCATATAATAGGTGACCAACCGAAAAGAGAAATAATCGTTACCAACAACAATAGGGTAAACGAAAGATAACTCACAGGGGGATAAATTGCAAGCATACGGCAATTATCCATGAGACATATCACCGGTTACTGGGAGATACGCTCAAAAAAGGGGAAGAAATGAATATTCGATTCCACAAAAGGAAACACGAATCTTACTCGACTGGGGAAACATAACAGGCTTCGACTGAAGAGTGCATGAGATATATTATCCATTACCGTCAGAACATGGATAATACACTCGCATGGAAGATTATCCACAACCGGTTACTGGGTTAATAAAGGATAAATCAACCGAAAAGAAAGGCATCGGGATGCCAAAACTAGGTATATAAAGATGACCAATCAAAGGGAGCAACAAACATTACCAACAAAAGGGTAGATGAAAGATGACTCACTAGAGATGCATTGATAACAAATCAATGATCCGGGGAACTAATCACTGGCATACGGTGAAAGGACCCGCTGAGGATAAAATTGCTAGCATACGGCAATTATCCACAAGGAAAGATCTGTTGAGGAATAAAATTGCTAGCATACGGCAATTATCCTCAAAAAGACCTGCTAGGGATACAATTGCTTACACAGAGCAATCACCCAGAGGAGAGAGGAAATAGCAACATCGAATACTGAATGAAGATAACCACAAAGAGGGGATTACATCTACCGAATACTGGGTAGAAAACCACAGAACGAGTAACCATCATCGGTTAGGATGAACAACAAGGTTAACTCCACACAGGGGAGAACAAAGGATTTACAACTACCGAATACTGGGTAGAAGACCAAAGACTCTGGCTGAGGAAACAAGAGGTTTACCACTACCGTCTACTGGGTAGAAAACCAAAGACTCAGCTGAGGATAAGGTGAAATAACTGCTGGTTACTGAACAATTATCCATCCATCCCACCAGGAAGCGCAAACTCCGTTGGGGAGAAAAAACCACAACAATATAGGATTTACAACTACCGAATACTGGGTAGAAAACCACAAAATCCGCCATCAACCAGAATGAACCACAAAGGTTACCTCTGCTATGGGAAAAGAGATAGGACTTATAACTATCGGTTACTGGGTAGAGGGCCATAACTCTGATGGGGATATAAAAATTAGGGTTTACAACTATCGAATACTGGGTAGAAAACCAAAGCCTCTGCGTGGGGAGCGAAAGAACCACAACTCCGCACGGGGAAAACAAATAGGGTTTATAACTACCAGTTACTGGGTAGAAAACCACAAACTGCTGGAGAGCAAGAAAATAGGATTTACAACTACCGAATACTGGGTAGCAACCAACGACTCTTGCTGAGGAACAAAAAGTTCACAACCACAGATTCCACAAAGAGGGAAAAAGGTATACAGGATTTACAACTACCGGTTACTGGGTAGAAAACCACAAAGGATAGGACTTACAACTACCGGTTACTGGGTAGAAGGCCCAAACTCCGCTGGGGATAAAATGAACTAATGTCGGTTACTGGGCAATTTATTCATTTATTCCACAGGGAAGCACAAGAGACAGTTGAAAAAAAGGCCAATTCAGGATCAAACCAAAAAGGCAAACTGAATCAAGACTCGTCCTAATGAGGATATAACTCAATAGGGAAAACCCATCCCAATATATGTGTTGGGAGGAAACAGAAACAACCGTCATCCACGAGGAAATATCTCAGTGGGGAACTGCAGAAGGAAAGACAGACACTTTTTGCTTAATGGGCTGACTCTATATTGAGAGATTAGACACCCGACATTTGCTTGGGTAGATCTACTGGGGAGATCTACTGGAGAGATCTATATCACCAATCAGCAGGAAACAACAAACAAAGATATATGGCAAAATGCAACATGAATATCTGAATGTTGAAAGTATGCATGAATATGCGTGATTTATGTTTGATGAATGCTGACAAAACAGACATATCTAACACAAACAGATCCAGGAATCAAACGCCCGGTACTACACTTCCAGAGGAAAATCCAAGAAATCCAATTGGAAAACCAATCTGCTGGAGATCTGAATGCTAAAAAGCAAAGATCTGCTGGGAAGCAAAAGATCAGAGATATCAAAGAAATCAAAAAATCTCTGAGTAATGGATCATCAATCAACCCAACTGGGGAACAGAAATTCACAACCGGAAGAAACTGCCACGATAGCAACTCTGTTGTGGAAGTGGAGAAATCACGAGATTTCTGCAGGGAAATCAGTCTCAGCTGGGAAACAGGAGCTCACTGCACAGGCAAGAACTTCTACAAAAACAGATCACACAAGTAGATTCTGCCACACAAGCAACTCTACTGGGGATCAAAACATCAGGAAATCACCAAATCTCTGCATAGGAGGAATCATCACAGATACAATCCGCCATACCACAAATCTACTGGGGATTTATCTGAGGCAGAGAAGGAGAACTGGGGATCAACCACCAAATACCAAACCTTCTAAAAGGAAACCATAACTGCTGAGGAGGAAAGAATCACTACTCTGCTGAAGGGATAAGAGGTGAAAACCTCAACAAGCACTCTGATGGGGAGAGATAGCATAGATGAAGTACATCATACCAACAACTCCGCTGGAGACTACACTAAGGAGAGTGACGAGGTACTAGGGTATCAACCCCCCAATTACCGAATCTTCCAAAAAGGAAAGCACCCATGCCGGGGAGAGAATGCTACTGGAGAGGAAAACTGAAGTTTCCAACAAGCACTCTGCTCTGGGAACACAAAATCTCAACAGAAGCTCTGCTTGGGGAACAACCCCAACAACAATCTGGAGAAAGAGGATACAACCATGCCAGGAATATGAACAAATGTCTTACCCTGTTGGAAATCATGCCACCCTTGGGAGAGCACTGAGAAATTCTTAAGTATCCTTTTATCATTGTGAATGTTCACTTTGTTTAAAACAATTTTGAAAAATTATTTGTTTAAACTATGACATTTTATCAATTAAAACATGCAAAACATTTTTTGAATTGAAACAAATAAGAGTGCAAATAATTGGATAAAAGCTCAAATTTATTTGATGAAATGGTAGCCTGCAAAGGGCAAGACTCCATAGATCTGTACAAATTTGAAATCGGTGATATATATTTGAAGAGGGCTACATTGAACATAATGACCATTTCTCTACCAATTTGAATCTGATGTATTCGAAGCTTCAGTTGACGACGAATTAAGAATCTCTGACGAAAAGACAGCTGTGAAACAGAAAGTCTTGTCAGGATGCAGTTACTTGCCAAATCCCTAATTTTTGCCTAGATTTCCCCAGGGTGAGGTACTCAATCTAGCGGGATGCAAATATTCTTTTTTTTGTGTCTCTAATTTTTGCCTGGATCACCCTTTCGGGTTTTCCACCGAGACGCTCATTTTTGCCTAAGCCGCCCTTTCGGGTTTTCAACTTAGCGAGCTATTCTGTTTTTCTTTTTAGGCGAAGTATTTCTTGACTGCATCTGAATTCACAGGACGAGTGAAATCCTCCCCATCCATTGGTGTGAGCATCAAAGCACCGCCTGAAAAGGCTCTCTTGACAACATATGGACTTTCATAGTTTGGAGTCCACTTGCCCCTGGAATCGGGCGCGAAAGACAAGACTTTCTTGAGCACGAGGTCACCTTCTCGGAACACACGAGGCTTGACCTTCTTATTGAATGCTTTCTTCATTCTCTGTTGATATAACTGACCATGACACATGGCAGTCAATCGCTTCTCTTCAATCAAATTCAGCTGGTCATAACGACTCTGAATCCATTCAGCATCAGCCAACTTGGGATTTGAGGGTATACTTTTTTTTATTATTATTTATATTTTTTCTTTCTTTTGATTTTGATTATTTTGATTTTATTTTTCAACCCTCCTTTTTTTTTTACATTGTAATGCCCCAGTTTGACTGTTTTGCTGATTCTCAAGATACAGCTGATTGATCTTCTTTTCATACTCATGAAGACGGGTAATCTCGTCAGGAATCCCCTTCAACGTCATCTTCCTCTGCTTCGAATACAGGGAACCCAAAATTGGGAGATAGCGTTGGATCATTATGTTCAATGGGTTTTAGAAAATAACCTGCATAATAATTTTGATATGAGAAACTTTCGAATTTAAACAAGCAAATCATTATGCAGATGAAAAGATTGCTTTTATTCTTGTTTTTAGGTTTTTTTGTGATCACCGATTTCATGCAAAAAAGCAAAAAGTGAAAACAATTGGAAAAACAAATGTTTAACATGCATTTATTGAATGAAATATCATTGTATTAAATGCTGCCAACAATGTCATCACTTCTCCTTTTGGCATGGGAGAAGGGTTTTTAAACAAAGTGAACATATTACGCTGACTTATGAATGACCATAGGAACATCCACAGCGACCCAATTGTGGCAGATCCCGCCAGGGATGACAAAATTGTCAATATCCTCTGCATCCTCTTCCAGAATAGCAACAGCTTCTTCAGCTCGATCGGCGTGGATAAAACCTCCACTCTTGAGCAGCCCTTTCTCATTGAAGACCCCAGAAGAATAGCCAATGCCATCCCGGGACTTGTTATCTTCAAGCTCAATCATCTTTCCTAAACCAGCAACTGCACCACATTCAATGGCCAGTTTTGCATCACGATAGGAAGCAAATGAAGGAGACTTCTTCTCAATCGGCTCAGCAATAGATAAAGCTTGGAAAGGCGTTCCAACTTCATCCTCAGCATCAATATATGAGAAAGAAGATAAGTGGTTAACCAGGAGAGCCTTTTCTCCCCCTACCACAACCAGTTTCTTATTCTTAACGAATTTCAGCTTCTGGTGTAGGATGGATGTCACGGCGCCAGCCTCGTGAATCCATGGTCTACCAAGGAGACAACTATAAGATGGGTGGATATCCATAACCTGAAAGGTGATTTGGAAATCACTTGGTCCAATCTTGATTGGGAGATCAACTTCCCCAATCACAGTCTTACGCGACCCATCGAAAGCTTTCACAACAACACCACTCTGCCTCATGGGAGGCCCTTGATATGACAATCTCGAAAGAGTGGTCTTCGGTAATACATTTAGAGATGACCCAGTGTCCACCAGCACGTTGGACATGGCGTCGTTCTTGCAATTCATGGATATATGTAAGGCCATGTTGTGGTCTCTTCCCTCCTCAGGGAGATTAGCGTCACAGAAACTCAAAGTGTTGCAAGCAGTGATATTTGCAACAATATGCCAAGTCCAAAACTTTCTGTAGAGCCTCCCTATGGGGTTATGAATTCAGAAGTAATGATAGCATGGATATCTTGGACGGGGTTTGTAGAAGCTGGTCTACAACGTTGTACTCACTCTTCTTGATGAGCCTCAGCATCTCATCACAATCTTCGTTCACAGCGCCACTAGGGCCAACAGAAGAATTAGGAGTCTTTTGTACAGAGGAGGGTTTGGCAACAGGTGCCGGGTTCGGAGGATTAACAGCATTCCCCACCGGACGCTCAACAGAATCGGCCTTAGCCTGCGGCTTTGGCGCTGAAAATACACGACCACTTTGTCGCATCCTGCGAAAAATCAACCGGCGAGCTAAAAATAAAAACACACACAGAGCCGCCACTGCGCGTTATTTATCCCAAGATAGGGAAAGGAAACGCTCAGAGAAACCTGGAAAGACATGGTCTCGCGACCAGAGAGAAAAGGTTCGGGAGTCGGTTACGCAAGGGGAAGGTATTAACACCCCTCACGTCCGTCGTACTCGACGGGATCCACGTCCTAGAATAAAGAAAAGGTTGCTAAACATCACACACACACACAGGGGGACGCAGGTGGGGTTAGGAGAAGGGAGCTCGATAAGGTATCGCACCTTATGCCTACATATCTTGTCTGCTACAAGAATCAGAGCCACTGTAGTTCGGCTTACGCACG
Source organism: Lathyrus oleraceus (assembly GCF_024323335.1). Classification (NCBI taxonomy): domain Eukaryota; kingdom Viridiplantae; phylum Streptophyta; class Magnoliopsida; order Fabales; family Fabaceae; genus Lathyrus; species Lathyrus oleraceus. The sequence goes on along the minus strand of NC_066580.1, from coordinate 352,760,865 downwards.
CCAAACAACACAAAACATACAAACACACAAGGGTGGCAAACATGGAGCCCGACAACCACTGGATGGAATTACATCGGCATCCGAACCAAAACACGCACAAAACGGCAAACGTGGAGCCCGACAGCCAATCACTGGGCTTACGTCGGCATCCGAACCAAACACACTCAGAAGGGCAAACGTGGAGCCCGACAGCCAATTACTGGACTTACGTCGGCATCTGAACCCAAACACAATCAGATAACAAGTAAACACACGCAAAAAAGAAAAAGGTTGCCCGGAGTGGTCTCGCACGACCACCTGCCTACATACCTCGTCTGGAACGAGGATCAGGGCGATGTAGTTCCCCCTCAAGGGAAAGAAATAACATGCAAACTAGTAGGGAGTCGGGAACTCGAGCCTACAAGTCAAACAACACACACAAAAAAGAAAAAGGTTGCCCGGAGTGGTCTCGCACGACCACCTGCCTACATACCTCGTCTGGAACGAGGATCAGGGCGATGTAGTTCCCCTGAAAGGGACTGAATTACTAACACTAGGGAGACTACGACTCGAGCCTAGATGTTGTCATGCAAAGTCGTCCCTAAGTTCAGTTTTCTATCCTACTTGCATAAGCAAACTATTCCTATCCAGGAAAGAAGCTAGCACACAAGCATACAATCGTATCATACATCAAATGAGAACAAGCATCTCAAACAGCATGTCAATCAGATATCCACATAGCACCCACTATAGCCAAACAAGGGGCTCACACAATAGGTTTGACTGTCGAAGCGAGTCGTCTGTACGGGCTGTGTTTGCTCTTAACCTTGCCATTACGAGGCTAAGGTGAAGCAGATGAAAGGATGAAGTGAGGATCAGACCTCACAGCTCTTATCCCTAACCAGGGAGAGCTTCTGACAAATGAGCATGGGTCCAGAATGGGGGAACCCTTCTATACTCAGAGACTCTGACACAATGTGCACTGCACAGATCTTGGGCTAGGATCTCAATGCTACAACCATGTAATGGGAGCAAGGAGAAGACTCAACTGAATAGTGGGGGATAGATTGCTTATCCCTAACTTCCACCAATTGCCTCTTTAGAGGACTTTCACCTGCTTAGGCACAAAATTAAACAATCACAATCATCGCCTCTTAAGGAGGACTTCAGACATTTGCCCGGTCAAATAACAGACCGGGTCTCCAGACTACATGAAGTTAGGAAGTTATACCTCTATGCGAGTTGCTTAAGCAAAGCAAAGCAAAAGTTCACAAGGAACTGAGCAACTAAAAGTACCTGGAAACAGTCAAACACAGTTAGTACTCAGACAGACAAACTAAACAGCAAAAGTTCAATCAGTTAATCTATACAGATCAATGCACAACAAAGCAAGCTCAAAGCTCAATCCCAAACTTCACAACCTACAAAACAATGTTATGTTAGTGTACAAACATCAAACAACATCAATTGCATTGACTTGGATCATTCTCCATACACATTATGCTTTTGATCCTGAAAAATCAAGCAAATATTAGCAACAAGACCACTAGGCTAAGCCTAGGGTCCAAAGGCAAGAAAAATTCTTAAACAGCAAGGTATTCACCAACCAAAGTCAAATTAATGTCAAACAAGAGCAAACACAATTAATCCCATGTCCATATCATTCATCATGTTCATTTTATGCACAAAACAGTCCAAACTAGTCCAAATGAAGCACCAAACATGCAAACAGAACTATTGCATTCAAATCCACATCAAAACAACTTCAAAAATTCTCAAATAAATTACACCTAAACAGGGACTATTCAAGGTGTGGCACACCAAATTTCAGCTTAATTGGGCAAATAGAACCATGTCAATGAAAATCAACAAAAACAGACACAATTATAGGCTCCAAATCACAACATCAATACATGCTTCCACTTCAAAAATTCATAACTCAATGAAAACAAAAAAAGAAATGGATGAGACCAAAACAGGGATGTCCTAATATGTGTCTATTACAAGCATACCAAATTTCATGATTATCCAATACCATATGAGCATTTCACATCAAAATTACAAACATGTACCACATGGACTTGCATATTTGACCAACAGAAATGAAAAATCACAATCAATTTGAAAATGCAATGTAAAATTCCACAAAAATTCATACAACATCTCAACATGTTAATGATTCACCATGCAAAATTTCATTTCATTCTACCAAGCCTAGGTCACTCAATTAAATCCAGCAAGTTGACACAATGAGGTGTGACACAAATTGTCACACCTAAGTTCAATAATTCATAACTCAATGATCAGGTATCAAAAATTCATGAAATTTATATGGAAATGAGCATAAATGAGTCAAGAATCATCACAAAAATTTTCAAGAATTTATCTAACACTATGAGCATTTCATGAACCAAATGGTAAGATGTATCAATTTTGAACACATGTGAAATAAGCCTAGGTCAAACAATATTTTTGCCATGCACAACTTTGACCAATAGGTCAAAAAAATTCTAAAGTCAACAACAAAGTCAAAGAAACAATCCACACATTTTTCTGAATTTTCTATAATTTTTTATGAATTTTTTAACATCATTATGAATTTTTTAGAATTAATATTAATTAAATTAATTAACCAATGGCATTCTGGTAAATATAATGCGCGGGGGAGGGAAACAAGCTATTTGAATTCTCAAAACAGATTTTGGATCAAACACACTTCTCTTCATCGTTTTCACTCAGCTTTTCCAGAAACACAAAAAAATCGAAGAACATCAAAGCATCACAGAAATGAGCAAGCATATGATCATTCGAACCGTCTAAGAACACACAACACGAATATCAACATAATTTTGGCTAAAAGTTCCTAAAATTCCTGAATCGAGCAACCTAGGGTTTGACATTGAAACTTCAATTCCAGATTTCTTCACCTACGGTTATCCGTTTCTAAAACCAACAGCACCACTACGATCTATGATAAACAAGCTACAAAACGCCTATAACCAATCGAAAAACCGTGTTACTCGAATACTAACCTCAATTCGAAGGCAGTCGCGATTCGTGTAGTTTCGATGCTTAATTCCTTGAAACAGACGGCCTAGAAGCTACAAGAAGTTGCATACAAAGCTTAGGTTCGAGAGAGATTGCTCCTACCGCGCCAAATCTTGATTCACCATGGAAGAGTGCACTTTGGACAATAGCGATTCGAAGCTCTTTTCACTCCGTTCTTCCAAAACAGTTGATGAGGATGATGTAAGGAGATCAATGCAACAAGAATCCTCGAATTTGAGCAAGAATTGAGGAAGAATTTTGGATTTGAAGTTCTATGTGTTCTTGAGCATTTGAGAGAATGTGGAGTTTTTCAGATCTGATTTTTGGTGAATGATGATTCTGTTATGATTATTGAGTAATTAGGATTATATATGTGAGCTTAAACCATCTCTTAATCGTGTAATTAGCCATTTGGAAGAATTAGTGAAAATGCTAATGTCAAGTTTAGGGGCAAAAGTGGAATTTCCAAGGCCAGCTCATTGCCACCTGTTTTGACAGCTCATACACCTTCCAAATGTCATGTGTGAGCTGTTGAAACTTGTCTCATGCTCATTGGTTGTGTAATTCTCATTTTCACCTTGTGTTTGCATTTTAACCATTTTTGCCATTTCATTTTTCAAGCCAAATCCCAAACCATGAAGCCTATCCATGAAGTGATGATTCCAACACATTTTAAATGCCATTCATGAGGTGTTGCAAAAATCCCCACTCAAAAATTCCAATTATTTTGAAAGTTGGACAATTTTGCCCCTGGTCCATTTTAACTGTCCAGTTGAAATTTGACTTTTTGCATTGACCACTTTTAGAAAAATCCAATTATGCACCATGAAAGTACATGTCAAATGGAGTTTGTGCATATAAAGAACTTGCAATTTGGACAAACCATGTGGAAATTATGGCCTCCTGATTATGGGTCATTTTTGAATTTCACTGAGCCATAATTTTCCAACCATACATTGGATTTTCAAGTTCTTGGACTTTTTGGAAAGGTGAGAACAAGATCTACAACTTTCATGTTGAACAATTTTTCATTTGAAGCTTCCTTGGACACGTGGTCTTGAGGTCAAAAACTTTCCATTTTTGGAAACTTCAATTACAAGTCACTTTCTATTTTTGGCAATTTTTGTTCTGACTTGATTTTCTCCATTCTTAAGCTTTGAGATGTCAAATAATACTTGTTCCAACATGAATGAAGTGTATCCAACTCATTTCCACCTCCAAATCCATCAGATCATGTATAGTTGACCACAGTTGACTTTTTCAACTGATAGATGAATCTGGCAATGCATAGATCAATCTGAGCTCCAATCTCCAACTGAAATAGCTCAAGGGTAAAACCCTAGCCTCAATTAGCACAATATAATCAAATAATGAACCCCATAACCATCATAAACCCCATCTCCTGATTATGCCCTGATTGGCCCAATACAACTGATTAGGGTTGACCAGTGGTCAAAACCCTAATCTCAAGGAATCTGCTTCAATGTCCTGATGAAATCAAACCATGATGATGATGATGTATCACTTCAATCAAGATGAAGACCAACATCTATTGAGAATCACAAAACCCTAATTCACAGCTCAATCCTCAGATGGCCAATGATCAGTCAATAAACCCTAGCTCGCACTTTGACTTCCTCATCTCCTGATCAAGACTTGGGAGAATGGCTTGCACAATGTAACCACATGATATGCAATATGCAATGCCTAATGACCTAAAAATGTAATGCAATATGTTAAGCTTAGTCCCAAGAGAGGAGGGCAAATTTTGAGGTGTTACAGCTGCCCCTATTCAATCCACTGTGAACCTGTTGATACGAAATAGCCTCGGCTTTCGGATGATCAGGATGAAGAGTGATTGAATACCAAGAACAGACGAACAATTTGCACTCTGATGGGAAAAATAATTAACAACGCCTGTCAGCATCGGCGACGAAACAAACTCGAAAAACGTCGACCTGGATACCAAAATAAATGGTAACACAGGGATAACCATGGTCTGATCACCACTCATCCACGCGGGATTATTATTCTCTTCTTTTTTCATGCTTTTCTTGAACCCCGAAATTTTCTCTATTTTTCATTTTCTTGAACCCCGAAAATTTTTCTCTGCGCAAACGATCCTCGGATCTCTGCATTTGAACCCCGAAAATTTTCTCTGCGCAAACGATCCTCAGATCTCTGCATTTGAACCCCAAGAAAATGCCTCAGCACTCCTTTTTGCCAACATAATGAACCCCGATCTCCAATTTGAACCCCAGTCGCCTGACGATAACTCGCGATCGCCAATATGAACCCCGTTCTCCAGAAAATGCCTCAACATCTCCTCTTCTCCGTTTGAACCCCGTCTCCAGAAAATGCCTCAACATCTTCTTTTCTCCATTTGAACCCCGGAAAATGCCTCAGCATATCCTTTTCTCCAACCTCTCGTGATAATTCCGCTGGCAACGCCGGAAATAACACCAAACACCACTCTGAGGGCGACATATCAGAGGGTACACCTTCACAAAAGGAAGGTAACATGTGTATCTCTTCCTCAGAAGACACCCGTAACGACCTCCACTGGCATCCGCCAAAGTCTAAGGTGACACATGAACAGAAGATAATCCTGCGGACCTCATCCTGGATATAATCTTCAACTCCAATCTTCATTTGGACCCCAGAAAATGCCGCAACATCTCCTTTTCTCCATTTGAACCCCGGAAAATGCCTCAGCATATACTCTTCTCTGATTGAACCCCGATCTCCAGAAAATGTCGCAACATCTCCTTTTCTCCATTTGAACCCCGGAATCGCGCTGATCGCGTAACGTCTTCTGATATCATTTCCATCTCTGTCCGACAGAAACATTTCCTCCAATATCGCACTACTGGGGAACACTGCTGATCTGACGTCATGGTACCACACTCCTCAGAGTAACACTTTCAACCAGACACTGACTGATGACTGGGAGAAAACTCGACGTTTACTGGACATCGAACAATGATGTTGACAGGACATCGAACAATGATGTTTACAGGACATCGAACAATGATGTTGACAGGACATCGAACAATGATGTTGACAGGACATCAAACAAGGATGTTGACAGGACATCGAACAATGATGTTGACAGGACATCAAACAAGGATGTTGACAGGACATCAAACAATGATGTTGACAGGACATCAAACAAGGATGTTGACAGGACATCAAACAAGGATGTTGACAGGACATCAAACAATGACCGACCAGACATTAAACAATGACTGGGAAATAACCCGACGTTTACTGAACATCGAATGATGATGTTTACTGACACCAAAGAAAGCTCGACCAGACACTTACTGATGACTGGGAAATACTGTTGTTCCAAACTCACAATGCTGAACTCCTCGGAGTATCGTCTTCACTGTCCGGCAAAACCAATCCCAAGCGGTAACCACGGCTTGAATCGCGCTGATCGCGTAACGCTCTTTGATGTTATTTCCATCTCTGTCCGACGGAAACATTTCCTCCAGTATCGCACTACTGGGGAACATCTCTGATCCAATCATGAGGCTAAACTCTTCGGAGTAACACCTTCACCCTCAGGCGAAATAAAGACTCCAAGCGGTAACCACGGCTTGAATTGCGCTGAACGCCAAACATTTCCCATCTCGGCTTGACGGAAAACAATTACTCCAGTATCGCACTACTGGGGAATATCTTCGATTCAATCACGATGCTGAACTCCTCGGAGTAACACCTCTTCACCTTTGGGCAAAACCACTTCTCGAACAGTAACCACGGTTTGAGACTAGCTTATGCTCGCAATGATGAATGATCGATTTATTCTGCGTAATGCTCCATAAACATGGAAATGCTACGCGATTATTTATTTTTCTATGCAATATGCCATGTTATTTTTTCATGATGAATGCATAAAAATAAAAACATCCCCCTCAAGGGACTCCTCTGGGGAGCACGAGACACTCTGCTGAGGAACTCGCCAATACTCCAATCTCCACCCCGATGGGGAATAGCACTGCTGCTGGGAAATAGGCAACCCTTGCTGGGGAAGAACCTCCTTTGCACCCAATCCACTCGAGAAACTGCTGGGGATAAGCACCACCAACACTCTGTGGGGATACAACAGTCTTCGACTTGCTGAGGATATCAATCCTGACTCCGCTTCGGGAAAACCCTCACAGATACCTGCTGACTTCACTGGGGAAATGCTCACAAATACTCCGCTGGGGAAATAGCAATCTCCAGGCTTGTCAACTGGGGAAGCACCGATTTGACACCTGTGAGGATAACCATCCTGACCCTGCTAGGGAAGCGAATGCCACTCCGCTGGGGACAACCCATGCAATCCATAGATAGCATCAACTCAACTGGGGATGCAGATAATCCGTCCGCTACGGGAACTTGTCCAATCCACTGGTAGGATGAACACTGCTGGAGATATATATCATTGAAACCCGCTCCACTCGGGGAACTGTTGGAGATATATTTCATTGAAACCCGCTCCACTCGGGGAACTGTTGAAGATATATTTCATTGAAACCCGCTCCACTCGGGGAACTGTTGGAGATATATTTTATTGAAACCCGCTCCACTCGGGGAACTGATGGAGATATATTTTATTGAAACCCGCTCCACTCGGGGAACTGCTGGAGATATATTTCTTTGAACCCGCTCCACTCGGGGAACTGTTGGAGATATATTTTATTGAAACCCGCTCCACTCGGGGAACTGCTGGAGATATATTTTATTGAAACCCGCTCCACTCGGGGAACTGCTGGAGATATATTTCTTTGAACCCGCTCCACTCGGGGAATAGCAACCTTCAGACTCGGTTAGGGAAGTCCACAGACCTTGGATCTGCTGGGGAGTTAGTCCTATGACTCTGCTTGGGGACCTCACTGGGGAATGAGAACAGTTGGTACAGAACACCCGTCGACTCATCGAACCATGGTATCAACCTCCCAATCTCGTATCAGCTTTCCACTTTTGAGAACTCCCAGACTCGTCTGGACCTTTTCTGCTCCATCATCTTGTATTCCAAATCGCTCCGTGCTCGACGGAAACGTACTCCTAGGTTTATACAGAAATTCAACCTTTCGACTTTGAAGAGTCTTCTTGATTAATTCCAAAGGCCGTCGGACGTCTCTCGTCGTCCTTTACCGTTCTCTAACTTGCTTTGCCCCTGATCAGACTCTGCAGGGAATTTCTACAGACTTTTCAACCTTCCGATTTCGAAGAGTCTTCTTGATTAACATCAAGGATCGTCGTACGTCTCAACGTCTTCGCCATCGTCTCTTCCTGCATCTTCGTTCCTGAGTGAACTCTCTGGGGATCTATTACAAAGCTTCCACATCACAACCTGCAAGTGAGTGAAGAATATCTAACAGTTCCTGCAAAATAAACCGTCAGATAAAACCGTGCCCCAGGCGTGTCAAGATTTCCACACTTGGGTCACTCAACCTTCCAAATAAGATTTCAAGCTCTCAATCTTATAAACATGCATCGGAAGGGACCTGTATGTCTAAAAATGCAAAATTCTTTATCAAAAATATCTGGATGTTTTTGCAATCAAAGCGGTAATGAAAAACAAAAACAAAATTATTTGACTGAATATGCATTTTATTGATTGGAAAAGTGTGGCTCAAATGAGCAATACAAAAGGAAGCAATTCCTGAAAAGAGGTAACTGCGCTCAAAAGGAAAAATCTATCCTGATGGCAATGTGAAACCCGTGATCTCATCGAGTTCCAACTCGGTTACACCCCATATGTCCTCAGACTCTCCATGCTTTCTGCCTTCCGAACAAGACGATTCCAATTGATCCCTACCGGGTATTATCCCTGATGCTTTAACCAAAGCGAAAAACGATCATGCTGGACGCAGTTATTCGTTTCAATCCCTCTTTTGCCTGGACCGCCCTTTCGGGTTTTCAGTCCGCCAGGATACCCTTTTTTGCCCAAGCCGCCTTCTCAGGTTTTCGACTTGCCGGGTGTACACTTTTTCATTTTATATCCCTAATTTTTGCCCGAACCTTTCTTTCTGTTTTTGGTTCGCCGGGATGCCCATTTTTGCCTGGACTATTTTGTTCTTTTCGTCCAGCGGGTCTCTTTATACGAAGTATTTTTTAACTGCGTCCGCATTCACAGGGGATGGAAAATCCTCGCCGTCCATGGTCGTTAACAACAAGGCTCCGCCAGAGAAAACCTTCTTGACCACGAACGGACCTTCATAAGTCGGTGTCCACTTGCCCCTTCGATCGTTTTGAGGGGGGAGGATCCTTTTCAGCACCATATCCCCTACGTGATATACCCGAGGTTGTACCTTTCTGTCAAAGCACGCTTCATCCTTTGCTAGTATAACTGCCCATGACAGATGGCCGCTAGCCTCTTTTCTTCAATCAGGCTCAACTCCTCGTACCGGGTCCTTACCCATTCAGCCTCTTGCAACTTCACGTCCATCAGGACTCTCAAAGAGGGAATCTGAACCTCCACAGGTAATACCGCCTCCATTCCATATACCAATGAGAAAGGAGTTGCCCCAGTAGATGTACGTACCGACGTTCGACACCTGGGCTATAAGCTTCGTACTCCGCCACCACTGTGGGTACACTCAAACGTTAGCCGGGCAATAAAAGCTTATTCACCTTAACCTCCCCATCAGACATCAGAATCCGTTCGGATTCAGGGTCAGGCCCCTCCTCCGGGATCGGCTACTCTCAATCTTTCGATCAGAGCACCTCGAGATGTCCTCATCAGGGAACTCAAACCTCCTCGGTTGATAATCCACCATGGGTCGCAGAGCGATGTAATCATACAATACACCCCTTGATTGCTTTCTGAGAGGTATATCGAATATCGTATTCAATCAGAATCATTGGCCCTTTCGCAACCCGTCCGGTCACTGCTAGATTCTCAAACCCATACTTGATCGGATCCATCTTGGAAATCCACAAAGTGGTATGAACCAGCATATACTGTCTCAGTCGGCGAGCAGCCTATGCCAAAGTACAGCAAGTTTTCTCGAACAGTGAATGTATTGTTTCACAGTCGGTAAACTTTTGCTAAGGTAAATTGCATGCTCTTTTCGACAAGACGCGTCATGCTGACCCAATACACCTCGTAGACCCCTCGAAGGCCGTCAAGCACAGATTAACAGTTTCTTTCCATAGGAGGTATCAGAATTAGAGGTTCCTGCAACTTATCCTTTTATTCTTCAATGCCCCTTGGCAATCATCATTCCACCTGACCGTTTGATCTTTTTTTTTTCCAACAACTTGAATATCGGTTCACACGTGGCTGTTAGATGAGATATGAACCATGACAGGTAGTTCAATCTTTCTAAGAAACCACGAACCTCTTTTTCCTTTTCTTTCGGTTCAGGCATTTCCCCTTTTTTTTTTTTTTTTTAGCAGGATGAACCTCGATTCCTCCCTTACAATGAACCCCAACATCTCACCGGCCCGCACTCTGAAAGTGCGCTTACTCGAATCCAACCTCGGTTTGAATTGTCTCAACTGGTCCAACAGCTTGGTCAGATCCACCAGATGCCCCTCTTCTGCTTGGGACTTTGCTATCATGTCATCAACATAGCATTCAATTTCATGATGAATCATATCATGAAACAAAGTCACCATGGCTCTCTGATAAGTAGCACTGGCGTTCTGCTTCTCTAGAGGACAGTCTCCTTTCCATGGTAGCTTGTGCGCAACGACACCAGTATCCGACCCTGGCATACCCTGACATGACCAGGTGAAGGCATCCACATGCTCTTTCAACAAGGCTACCATTCAGCTCTCAATTCGCCTCTGAAGCGGCCCCAATTTTCACTTCCTTTCTGACCTTGGCGGTGCTTGGAATAACAATCTCACTCCGCTCCTCAGGCGGTTGAACCACCTCCTCCTCTTGTTTAGACGATCTGGCTAATTCCAGCAGATCACAATCTTCTTCGCCTTTTTCTTTGACATGAAAGATCGGTTTGTCGAAGTCATATGAGGTGTAACCAAATCGTTATCAACGAGATCCGGAGCATTATTTTTGAAGTTGGGACGAGACAAATCAAAAAGGAAAAATGAAAATAAACATTGCCATTTTTATTTGTTTTTAAACTGCAAAAAATAAATGAAAAACAGGGAACACCGCTTTTTGACTGAAAAACATCCATTTATTAATGATGCAGAAAATGCAAATTTATGAACATGAGGTGGCCCTTACAATGAACCATTACGTGTCGGGCAACACATATGGCTTCCATGCATATAAACTGAAAACAAGAAATATTACTCTTCCGGACGAGTGTCAGTGATGATCTTGTTTAGGCCTTCCAGCTTCCTGGTACACACGATTTTATCCATTGATCAATCTCCCAGTCACTGTCAGTTTCTTTACCCACTGTATAGGCGTGATCTGAATCTAGCATGCCGGCACTGACAAAGGTGAACGACGGACGACGTCCTCTGTTCTGCTCAGACGAGTCTTGACCTGGACGATAACCAATCCCAAACATATCCGCCTTTACCACAATGCCTACGATCTGTCCCCAGCCTGGGATCCCTCCATTTCTCACCACTTCCAATGCCTGCTTATAAGAAGAAATGAACAGCTTTTTCTCTTTTCCAACACCAATGTCATTTTCCACCTTGACGGTTTCAGCTACCAGACTGGGTGTTTCAAATTTTCCACCGTCCATTTCCTTCACCTTCTGGATCATATCCCCCATCGGTACACCACCCTCTATGACGATGGCCATACAACAAGTATCAACACTAGGGAAAGTTCCCTCTTTCCTCCGGGGTTTTGGGACCACAGGCCTCGGCATTTTTAACCGATCCCCATTCACCAACCCAATCGTCTTCCTATCCTCAGAAATTGCATTCATCTCCACCTCACCATGCGCGGGCATATGATTAGCATTAACATTGGGAAATTGTGCAAAATTAATGGCCTTGGAATCCACCAGGTCTTGGACAGCATGCTTAAAAGCTCTACAACCCTCAATGTTATGCCCAGACGCCCCCGAATGGAATTCGCACTTAGCATTCTCTTCGTAGTTGGTTGGCCTCTGATCAGGTTCTAATGGAGCTAATGTCCTCAATTGTACCATTCCGAGATCTTTCAACTTCCTCAACAGAAGAGCATACGGTATGGGTGGCCTATCAAATTGACGATCAACCCCCTTTCCTCTTACCTGGTTCCCAGCTCTCTGTGCTCCCGGGCGAGGTGACGGATGTCTTGGTGGTACAGATGAACCACCAACAGGAATGGTTGCAGTGGCAGCATAAGAGTGATAACGATCCTTACCGCATTCTCTTTTAGTCTGCGCACCACCTGATTCAACCTTCTTCTTGGGCTGACCACTGTCAAGGGATTTCTTCACCACAGAGCCAGAGGGATTTGTTACTTCAGATGACGGAGCCTTTCCCTGAACTTTCTCTTTGATCATCCAGCCCTCAATCCTTTCTAATCTCTCGGCCATGGCTTTCTGCCCCAAGGCAAGCCCTTGCACAACCCTGAACAAATCCCTCACCATCTCTTTCAGTTCGAGGATGTCGGCGTTGGGAGGATCCATCAGTTTGGATTTGTTGCCCCTAGCAGGATATCTGAGCAAACAAGCTATGCGCACCGGTTGACACCTACAAAACAGCAAATGGGTTAATATGCATGAATGCAACATCTATCCATATGAGGAAGATTCCGTCCTTTGATTCTGGTTTCATTGAGACGGATAATATTTCACCAATAACATTCTGACATCCGGATGTCTCTCAACCAGATTCTCAATCCATAATACTCCCCATATGGCTAGACGTAGGTTTGGTGCAGATGAATGCAAAATGAGAATGATGCAGATGAATGAATGCAATGCACTGCCATCCTCCAAGTCCTCTGATCATCTGTTCTGAAACCGGTCTCTGAACTGATCATAACCATCTGAGGAGTGTACAATCATCAATCAGACCCACGGGTTCCGAAATAAACGGAAAAAGGATACATCATCATCATCATCAGTCTCTGAGCAGACATTCCACCACCATCTGAATCGGCCCGGGGAATCCTGAAATAAACGGATCCCCACTGATAACATCGGCCCGGGGAATCCTGAAATAAACGGATCCCCACTGATAAATATCACGGACAGCACTCCGGCGTCACCGCAATAAATGGCCATAAATTCGACTTATAAATAGGACTCTGAACCACAGATCAAAAAGTCACCATCTGAACACGCATTTGAAAGAATCACCCTCCCCTCACAGGTAAATTCTAAACGGGTCATCCTAAGGCGGACAATAGTCTCGACAATCGGGCAGAGATACTCAATGGGTTTGCCCTTTCGGGTGTGCCATTGCAGCTCTCCTGAGATCGTCTAAACCAAAGATCCGGGAAATGATCGGTCACCAGAGTCAATAGTTCAGATGAAGTAACTCAACCAAAGTGGAGTACCCCGCAGAGGAAAGCACTATCAAATGAACCTCGTCTGGCTCGTGGTATGTCACGTTGCAACAATATGCTGATCCAGCAAATGAGGAACATGAGACCACACTAGTCCTAGGTGTATACTCGGGCCTGGGTTTTAGCCCCACTCAGAACACCCACCCCAAACAGAGGAGCCACCTGCACAGAGGACGGCAACAACATGATAGTATGATGCATGCAGACATTAATGCAAATATATACAGGTTAGAATAATAAATGCAATAAATCAAGCATCACAAGCAACCTAAACTAATCCTAGAACGCTAGGAAGGACTCGCTTAGGGACGATGGACCAGCATAGGTCTACATCGCTATTCCCCAGCAGAGTCGCCAGCTGTCGCATCCTGCGAAAAATCAACCGGCGAGCTAAAAATAAAAACACACACAGAGCCGCCACTGCGCGTTATTTATCCCAAGATAGGGAAAGGAAACGCTCAGAGAAACCTGGAAAGACATGGTCTCGCGACCAGAGAGAAAAGGTTCGGGAGTCGGTTACGCAAGGGGAAGGTATTAGCACCCCTCACGTCCGTCGTACTCGACGGGATCCACGTCCTAGAATAAAGAAAAGGTTGCTAAACATCACACACACACACAGGGGAACGCAGGTGGGGTTAGGAGAAGGGAGCTCGATAAGGTATCGCACCTTATGCCTACATATCTTGTCTGCTACAAGAATCAGAGCCACTGTAGTTCGGCTTACGCACGCCAAACAACACAAAACATACAAACACACAAGGGTGGCAAACATGGAGCCCGACAACCACTGGATGGAATTACATCGGCATCCGAACCAAAACACGCACAAAACGGCAAACGTGGAGCCCGACAGCCAATCACTGGGCTTACGTCGGCATCCGAACCAAACACACTCAGAAGGGCAAACGTGGAGCCCGACAGCCAATTACTGGACTTACGTCGGCATCTGAACCCAAACACAATCAGATAACAAGTAAACACACGCAAAAAAGAAAAAGGTTGCCCAGAGTGGTCTCGCACGACCACCTGCCTACATACCTCGTCTGGAACGAGGATCAGGGCGATGTAGTTCCCCCTCAAGGGAAAGAAATAACATGCAAACTAGTAGGGAGTCGGGAACTCGAGCCTACAAGTCAAACAACACACACAAAAAAGAAAAAGGTTGCCCGGAGTGGTCTCGCACGACCACCTGCCTACATACCTCGTCTGGAACGAGGATCAGGGCGATGTAGTTCCCCTGAAAGGGACTGAATTACTAGCCAGAACAAAAGGAGACACAACACTAGGGAGACTACGACTCGAGCCTAGATGTTGTCATGCAAAGTCGTCCCTAAGTTCAGTTTTCTATCCTCCTTGCATAAGCAAACTATTCCTATCCAGGAAAGAAGCTAGCACACAAGCATACAATCGTATCATACATCAAATGAGAACAAGCATCTCAAACAGCATGTCAATCAGATATCCACATAGCACCCACTATAGCCAAACAAGGGGCTCACACAATAGGTTTGACTGCCGAAGCGAGTCGTCTGTACGGGCTGTGTTTGCTCTTAACCTTGCCATTACGAGGCTAAGGTGAAGCAGATGAAAGGATGAAGTGAGGATCAGACCTCACAGCTCTTATCCCTAACCAGGGAGAGCTTCTGACAAATGAGCATGGGTCCAGAATGGGGGAACCCTTCTATACTCAGAGACTCTGACACAATGTGCACTGCACAGATCTTGGGCTAGGATCTCAATGCTACAACCATGTAATGGGAGCAAGGAGAAGACTCAACTGAATAGTGGGGGATAGATTGCTTATCCCTAACTTCCACCAATTGCCTCTTTAGAGGACTTTCACCTGCTTAGGCACAAAATTAAACAATCACAATCATCGCCTCTTAAGGAGGACTTCAGACATTTGCCCGGTCAAATAACAGACCGGGTCTCCAGACTACATGAAGTTAGGAAGTTATACCTCTATGCGAGTTGCTTAAGCAAAGCAAAGCAAAAGTTCACAAGGAACTGAGCAACTAAAAGTACCTGGAAACAGTCAAACACAGTTAGTACTCAGACAGACAAACTAAACAGCAAAAGTTCAATCAGTTAATCTATACAGATCAATGCACAACAAAGCAAGCTCAAAGCTCAATCCCAAACTTCACAACCTACAAAACAATGTTATGTTAGTGTACAAACATCAAACAACATCAATTGCATTGACTTGGATCATTCTCCATACACATTATGCTTTTGATCCTGAAAAATCAAGCAAATATTAGCAACAAGACCACTAGGCTAAGCCTAGGGTCCAAAGGCAAGAAAAATTCTTAAACAGCAAGGTATTCACCAACCAAAGTCAAATTAATGTCAAACAAGAGCAAACACAATTAATCCCATGTCCATATCATTCATCATGTTCATTTTATGCACAAAACAATCCAAACTAGTCCAAATGAAGCACCAAACATGCAAACAGAACTATTGCATTCAAATCCACATCAAAACAACTTCAAAAATTCTCAAATAAATTACACCTAAACAGGGACTATTCAAGGTGTGGCACACCAAATTTCAGCTTAATTGGGCAAATAGAACCATGTCAATGAAAATCAACAAAAACAGACACAATTATAGGCTCCAAATCACAACATCAATACATGCTTCCACTTCAAAAATTCATAACTCAATGAAAACAAAAAAAGAAATGGATGAGACCAAAACAGGGATGTCCTAACATGTGTCTATTACAAGCATACCAAATTTCATGATTATCCAATACCATATGAGCATTTCACATCAAAATTACAAACATGTACCACATGGACTTGCATATTTGACCAACAGAAATGAAAAATCACAATCAATTTGAAAATGCAATGTAAAATTCCACAAAAATTCATACAACATCTCAACATGTTAATGATTCACCATGCAAAATTTCATTTCATTCTACCAAGCCTAGGTCACTCAATTAAATCCAGCAAGTTGACACAATGAGGTGTGACACAAATTGTCACACCTAAGTTCAATAATTCATAACTCAATGATCAGGTATCAAAAATTCATGAAATTTATATGGAAATGAGCATAAATGAGTCAAGAATCATCACAAAAATTTTCAAGAATTTATCTAACACTATGAGCATTTCATGAACCAAATGGTAAGATGTATCAATTTTGAACACATGTGAAATAAGCCTAGGTCAAACAATATTTTTGCCATGCACAACTTTGACCAATAGGTCAAAAAAATTCTAAAGTCAACAACAAAGTCAAAGAAACAATCCACACATTTTTCTGAATTTTCTATAATTTTTTATGAATTTTTTAACATCATTATGAATTTTTTAGAATTAATATTAATTAAATTAATTAACCAATGGCATTCTGGTAAATATAATGCGCGGGGGAGGGAAACAAGCTATTTGAATTCTCAAAACAGATTTTGGATCAAACACACTTCTCTTCATCGTTTTCACTCAGCTTTTCCAGAAACACAAAAAAATCGAAGAACATCAAAGCATCACAGAAATGAGCAAGCATATGATCATTCGAACCGTCTAAGAACACACAACACGAATATCAACATAATTTTGGCTAAAAGTTCCTAAAATTCCTGAATCGAGCAACCTAGGGTTTGACATTGAAACTTCAGTTCCAGATTTCTTCACCTACGGTTATCCGTTTCTAAAACCAACAGCACCACTACGATCTATGATAAACAAGCTACAAAACGCCTATAACCAATCGAAAAACCGTGTTACTCGAATACTAACCTCAATTCGAAGGCAGTCGCGATTCGTGTAGTTTCGATGCTTAATTCCTTGAAACAGACGGCCTAGAAGCTACAAGAAGTTGCATACAAAGCTTAGGTTCGAGAGAGATTGCTCCTACCGCGCCAAATCTTGATTCACCATGGAAGAGTGCACTTTGGACAATAGCGATTCGAAGCTCTTTTCACTCCGTTCTTCCAAAACAGTTGATGAGGATGATGTAAGGAGATCAATGCAACAAGAATCCTCGAATTTGAGCAAGAATTGAGGAAGAATTTTGGATTTGAAGTTCTATGTGTTCTTGAGCATTTGAGAGAATGTGGAGTTTTTCAGATCTGATTTTTGGTGAATGATGATTCTGTTATGATTATTGAGTAATTAGGATTATATATGTGAGCTTAAACCATCTCTTAATCGTGTAATTAGCCATTTGGAAGAATTAGTGAAAATGCTAATGTCAAGTTTAGGGGCAAAAGTGGAATTTCCAAGGCCAGCTCATTGCCACCTGTTTTGACAGCTCATACACCTTCCAAATGTCATGTGTGAGCTGTTGAAACTTGTCTCATGCTCATTGGTTGTGTAATTCTCATTTTCACCTTGTGTTTGCATTTTAACCATTTTTGCCATTTCATTTTTCAAGCCAAATCCCAAACCATGAAGCCTAGCCATGAAGTGATGATTCCAACACATTTTAAATGCCATTCATGAGGTGTTGCAAAAATCCCCACTCAAAAATTCCAATTATTTTGAAAGTTGGACAATTTTGCCCCTGGTCCATTTTAACTGTCCAGTTGAAATTTGACTTTTTGCATTGACCACTTTTAGAAAAATCCAATTATGCACCATGAAAGTACATGTCAAATGGAGTTTGTGCATATAAAGAACTTGCAATTTGGACAAACCATGTGGAAATTATGGCCTCCTGATTATGGGTCATTTTTGAATTTCACTGAGCCATAATTTTCCAACCATACATTGGATTTTCAAGTTCTTGGACTTTTTGGAAAGGTGAGAACAAGATCTACAACTTTCATGTTGAACAATTTTTCATTTGAAGCTTCCTTGGACACGTGGTCTTGAGGTCAAAAACTTTCCATTTTTGGAAACTTCAATTACAAGTCACTTTCTATTTTTGGCAATTTTTGTTCTGACTTGATTTTCTCCATTCTTAAGCTTTGAGATGTCAAATAATACTTGTTCCAACATGAATGAAGTGTATCCAACTCATTTCCACCTCCAAATCCATCAGATCATGTATAGTTGACCACAGTTGACTTTTTCAACTGATAGATGAATCTGGCAATGCATAGATCAATCTGAGCTCCAATCTCCAACTGAAATAGCTCAAGGGTAAAACCCTAGCCTCAATTAGCACAATATAATCAAATAATGAACCCCATAACCATCATAAACCCCATCTCCTGATTATGCCCTGATTGGCCCAATACAACTGATTAGGGTTGACCAGTGGTCAAAACCCTAATCTCAAGGAATCTGCTTCAATGTCCTGATGAAATCAAACCATGATGATGATGATGTATCACTTCAATCAAGATGAAGACCAACATCTATTGAGAATCACAAAACCCTAATTCACAGCTCAATCCTCAGATGGCCAATGATCAGTCAATAAACCCTAGCTCGCACTTTGACTTCCTCATCTCCTGATCAAGACTTGGGAGAATGGCTTGCACAATGTAACCACATGATATGCAATATGCAATGCCTAATGACCTAAAAATGTAATGCAATATGTTAAGCTTAGTCCCAAGAGAGGAGGGCAAATTTTGAGGTGTTACACACTTCGGGTCAATCCGCTCACATCAGCAATACTAACAACAGAGGATGAAGGCAACGACACTTCTTTCCCATCTTCCACAGCAACAGGATTATAGCGGAATGGAACAGCTCTATCTGAAGAATAAGGCACAGGGCCTACAAGCTTGATCACCAAAGAAGGAGAGACCTTCTGCTTGCTACCATCATAACGGATGACAACAGGCTCAGGAATTTTGAACACAGGGGAAATCACATTCACTTCTGGTTTGTCTTCATCAACATTTCTGTTTTGAAGAATCTCAATAGTCCCCTCATCCAACAGCTCTTGCAGCTCTCTACGCACTTGGCGACAACCCAGACGATTGACATAGAAGATACGGCATTTGTCATGGTCGTGCTCCATATGACTGTAATCACACAGCAGACGATGCAACTCAACCAATGACTGTCGAATATGGCTTACATACTTGACTTTGTATTTGCCAGGGCAACCCTGGACCATGTTCACTGACTTCCCATGCTCGGGCAATGGGTTCTTCGTAACATTAGGGCCTGAGTCCTCAAAGCTCAGAATGCCGCATCTCATAAGGTCTTGAACCTTAGTCTTCAATGGAAAGCAGTTGTCTACATTGTGACCCAGAGCACCGGAATGATAAACACAATGCTGGTCGGGCTTGTACCACCACTGCGGGTTAGCAGGTACAGCCGGAGGCTCTCTGGGAGTAATCAGTTTCTGCTCTATTAAAGAGGGATATAGCTCAGCGTATGACAGGGGAATCGGATCGAAAGTGATCTTCTTTCTCTCATAACCCAAATTAGCCTGATTACTGTTGTTGCGAGGCTGGTAAGCCTGTTGCTGAGGACGATGTTGTTGCTGATACTGTTGAGGTTGTTGATTGGAATGCTGATATTGCTGATTGTCATGGAAGAATGGTGCTATATGAGCCACCTGATGCTGATTGTTGGCATGACGCACAGGCTTCCTCTTGGCAGAGGGTCTTCTGGTTTTAACATGGAATTGCACAGCATGTGCCTCCCCATCTTTCTTCTTAGCAAACGCCCCATACCGCTTGCTTGAAGAGCCTTCATCCTTGGTTAAACGTCCTTCACGGACTTCTTCCTCCAATAGCATCCCCATGTTCACCATCTCGGTGAAGTCAGAGGGAGCACTAGCGATCATTTCCTTCTCTTCCAGCGGAGGAGTAATCTGAGCTGCCAGCTCTCGCCACCTCTGGGCATACTCTTTAAATGTCTCTTTGTCCTTTTGGGACATGGCTCTGAGCTGATCACGGTCGGGAGCCATATCCACGTTATATTTGTATTGCTTGACGAAGGCTTCGCCAAGATCATTGAAGGAGCGGATGTTTGCACTATCTAGGCTCATATACCACCGAAGAGCTGCACCGGACAAACTATCCTGAAAATAATGAATCAGCAGCTGATCATTATCTGTCTGAGTAGACATTTTCCTGGCATACATAACCAGGTGACTGAGCGGGCAGGTGTTCCCCTTATACTTCTCAAAGTCAGGGACTTTGAATTTGACAGGTATCTTAACACCGGGAACCAAACATAATTCAGCAGCAGACTTGCCGAACAAATCCTTTCCTCTAAGGGTCTTCAACTCCTTGCGGAGTTCAAGGAATTGGTCATTCATCGCGTCCATCTTCTCATTAACATCTGGGCCCTCAGACGGCTCAAAATGATAGATGGTGTCGTCTACCCTAGGAATGGTATGCATGACAGGAGAAGGCATTGCAAGGACCGGGCTAGATGCCGGCATGGAAGCAAACGTCGGAGCTGGAATATCAGGCATAAAACCAGAAGGCATACCCCATGGAAACCCGGCTGGCATGGCTGGCATGAAATGGGTACTGGCAGCTGGCACTGTTGAGGAGACTATCTCTGATATAACAGTCCTCAAGGGAGGAGTTGCAGGCGATGGAGACGTCTGGTTCTGAGCAGCTAAGAACTGCTCCATCAGAGCGCTCAGTCTGGCGACCTCTTCCTTCAGCTCACGATTCTCTTGTTCGAGTTGATCTATCACTCTTGCAGAGTTGGCTCTGGTGTAGTACCGATGAGTCAGCTTGTCTTCAAAATAAATGAAGAGCACAGAGTTAGGCCACAGACAAGAAGACCGGAACAAACACCTGCTTATGCAAAATGATGCATGCAATGCTTGTGCACATGCTTTGTTTTTATTTTCGAAGGAACTTTTAGGGTATTATTTGCAAATTTTGAATATTAAGCATTTATTCGCATATGGAAAATATCTCATCAAATATATTTGATCAAAGAAGTACAACATTGTCAATTATTACAAGAGAGAAGGAAAATAAACATCCCATGGATCCCTAGAAGCTCGGGATGCCGGAAGATAAGCTGCACGAAGCCTCTTAATCTCTCTCTCATATGCTGCTTCCATATCCTCCTTATCTTTGGCGAGTCTATCATACCTCCTTTTCCAGAACTTAGAAGACTGTGGAAGTAGAGAAGTCCATGCATCGTTCGGATCATCAATGACCTGATGCTCGAGGAACTCAATCAGAGCATCCTTCTCCTTAAGTTGTTGAAGCAACTCTTCTCTTTCACGGATCCAAGCACGTGAAAGGTCTTCTTCTCTCAACTCCTCTACGCCTTGGTTAGGGAGGGTTGAAGGCCCAGCCACAACCAACGGTGTAGGTCTCGGATAGTTATAAGGCATGAGATACTCAGATGCTCTCTTCCTTACCCAAGTCGTATACGGCTCCAAAGAAATGCAGTTCTTCGGACCCAACTCACTTCTACCCTTCTTGTGAATCTTGCGCCAAGCGCGGACCATCCTGGCTTTCAGGCCTTGGGGATCTTTACCCTCCTGAAAGAACACACCTTCTAACAGAATGTTATTAGGTTTATCCTTTAGGGGGAACCCAAGCTGACGACGTGCTAATATCGGGTTGTAGCTAATTCCACCACACGTACCAAGAAGTGGCACATTGGAGAATTCACCACAAGAGTCAATGTTCTGGACACCATCATATGCACGATCATACCAAGAGATATCATCATTAGTGAGAGACATAAGTCTTGTAGACCACCGTAGACATCCCTTGTTCTCCTTGAAAGCGACCGTCTGCGGTAAGTGAGAAATAAACCACTTATACAACAGAGGCAAACAACACACAATAACACCACCACCCTTTGCATTCCTCAAGTGCAAAGAGACATAGGCATCACCCAACAGAGTCGGAACGGGATTAAGAACAGAGAAGATCCTAATAGCGTTCACATCCACAAATTTGTCGATGTTGGGGAACAATACCATTCCATAGATGAGAAGCACAAATATGGCCTCAAAGGCATCCTCACTCATGGCCTTCCCATAAACAGTAGCTTGAGCGATGAGGAACTCAGAAGGAAGACCTTGAATTCCACCTTTGGTAGTCATATGAGCTTTAACCAAGGATTCATCTATGTGCAACAAGTCTGCGATCTCTCGAGAAGTAGGAATACTCTCCAAGCCACTGAACGGAACCTGATCCAGAATCGGAATACCCACAAGATGCGCATACTCCTCTAGGGTAGGCAATAGCTGAAAGTCTGGAAAAGAGAAGCAGTGATACAGCAGATCATAGAACTGCGCCAAAGTACTCATCAACCCTTCGTCAACCTGAGTAGTCAGAAGAGGCAGAAGCTTCCCCTGACGAGCTTTGAAACCCAAGGGATCTAATACATAAGATGTCAGATTCCTTAACTCTTTCAGATCGGGTTGTCTAAAGCTGTACTTCTTTGAATGCCTTTTTGGTCTTTCCATATCTGAAAATTTTGCAAATAAACCCCTTAAGTTCCTTGAAAATTTTCTTTTTTATCTGATGATATGGGTGCGGATGAATGCATGAATGCAACAACCACACTCAAGGATCAAGCAAAGCACACCAGACAAAGGTCATGGGATGGCTCGTATTATCCTTAATATCAATCATCCATTCTGGTGGATTATGGTTTTCACCTTATCGACACCCAAGTTCCATTGATATTAACGATATACGAACGATTCAACCATCCTTAATATCAATCATCCATTTTGGTGGATTAGGTTTTCACCTTATCAACACCCAAGTTCCATCGATATTAACGATGGGTGAACGGATCAACCATGAATCACGGGTTTATTGTGAGTCACGAGCATGGAGTTTCGGTTAAGAACCACCCAAAGGGAGTGTACTATGGTTTAAACCTTCCGAACATGTTCTACCAGAGGTTCCCATAGTCATCATCCCATCTTTCGAATATTATCAGAGGAACGAATACTCGTATTCCAAAAGTATTCTCAAGAGAGACTCTTATGAGTGTAGTATCGGGTAACAATCGCATCAGATCTTACATCTGAACGACCTCCGTACTACGTCCTAAAAATAGGCCAAGATGGGCTTGGTAAACTAAGGTCCTTGGCTTCTAAGGCACATGATTGGAAGAATAATGCCTAACCACAAATAACTTGTGTGACATTATTAGTCCAACATGACCTCCACCAAGTGAATGGACTCGCAAGTCAACTTGTTAAGGAATAACTCCACACAAGTCGACGAGACTATGCCATTCTCCTATCATAAGGTGCACTCGAGTTCGGGTATAGAACTAATCTCACAGAGATCACCAAACAAGCAAGCAATTGATATATCAAGCAAATCAATCATTACAAGCAATACAGTAATCCCAATCTGTACAAAAATATGTCATAAACAATATATCACAACAATTGTGAAAAGTTGGCAAACCCACTAGGAAGATTATCCCCAGCAGAGTCGCCACTTTTCTATAGCAGTGTATTCATCACTTTATGATTTATTGACTAAATCAAAAGCAAAGCATACAAAGATAGAGTCGCCACCGCACTTTTATTTATCCAAAGGAATGGCTAAAAAGTGAACAAAAGCCTAAGAAGTTTTACACATAGAAAACTAATGAAAGGTCAGAGATCTGGGTAAGGGGGTAATTATGCAAAGGGAAGGTGTTAGGCACCCAAAGCATCCTAGGTACTCCTAGGGAACCCTTTTCACAAATTGTTGCAAAAGATATTGTTTATGAAAATATTTATTGTGCAAACATTGATTGGGAGGATGAGAAAAGAATATACAATTTTTATTATTTTTGTGTTTGGATGGATAACCATTGCCTACGTACCTTTACAGGATCAAAACCTCGTAGTTCGGCTAAAAGATTTCCAAAACATGGGTGAATTGATTTTAAAACAAAAGCCCTAAGGTCTTTCGTTATCCACAGGAGAAAACTCAACCTATACAACCACAAGTCCACCATGTGAGAAAAGCTTCAACTTGCTAGTGAGGGACCATGCCCTATAATAAGCAAGGAAGTCTTACAATTCAATCACTAAGGACAAAAGGTGAGATTCACATCAACCACTAAGATAAATCAAACCTATAGCTAATGTATGAAAACTTATCAAGAAGTGGACTTGAGCCACAAAACAATTGAATGAGTGGAATTATTCAATTAGAATTATTCACAAAAATGAAGTCAAAGTATGATTAGAATTCAATTCAAAAGAAGTATTATGAAAATGAAGTTTGAAAAATCAAAGGCTTAAGGCCTAGGTTTCTAGTTTGAAAAGCAAGTGAAAATGTTTGCACAATATTTTTTCTGGTTTGGGTTAACATGCAAAATGGAGGTTTAAAGAACAAAAAGGTGGGAGGTTAAGGGATGTAAAACTTCTTAATTGTTCACCTCTTGAGATCATATGTAGATGATCCAAGTGATTCCTTTGGAAAAGGCAACAAACAGG
Organism: Lathyrus oleraceus; assembly: GCF_024323335.1. NCBI lineage: Eukaryota > Viridiplantae > Streptophyta > Magnoliopsida > Fabales > Fabaceae > Lathyrus > Lathyrus oleraceus. The sequence continues at coordinate 352,736,081 of NC_066580.1, read as the reverse complement.
TAACAGATAAACAATGTATCAGGCAAAGCCAACATAAATGGAAACCAGATGCCAATCAATGGACTTACACTAGACTCACAAAACAAAGATGGATATCGGATGCCAATCAATAGACTTACACCAATCTCACAAAACAAAGAAAACAAATGCAATAAGCAAGAGGGAACAAGTTACCAATAAATGGTCTTACACTCGACTCCAAGGAAATGGAATGCCAATCAATGGTCTTAGTCCCAACTCCTACCAGATCATAGGAAACAACTGCCAATAAATGGACTTACAATTGACTCCTCAATTGACAAAACAAAACAAGGAAACAGGTAACCAATCTATGGACTTACACCTGACTCCACAACAAATGATCATAGGAAATAGATAGCCAATCAATGGTCATACATCTGACTCCTCACAAGAAACAAATAACAAATGCAATAAGCAAGAGGAAATAAGTTGCCAATTAATGGTCTTATACCTGACTCCACAAAATAAAGATGGAAACCAGATGCCAATCAATGGACTTACACTAGACTCCTAGGAAATGGAATGCCAATCAATGGTCTTAGTTCCAACTCCTACCAGATCACAAGAAACAACTGCCAATAAATGGACTTATAATTGACTCCTCAATGGACAAAACAAAATGTCACAAAGCAATGAACAATGATCATGAAATGATATACAATTAATACTCAAAGATGAAAGCAATGCACAGAGGCACACACAAACAATTATGCACATATGGGCAAACAAACAACAAGCAACCAATTAGCACACACTATACTCAATCAAGAGGCTCAAGCAAGGTTAGGCTTTAGAAACAAGCCAATTGGAATGGGGTGTTTTGAGCTCTTAACCCTAACATTGAGAGTTAGGGTGAAGCAGATGAAATGGAGGTGAGGGGTGTGCCTCATAGCTCTTATCCCTGGCCTGGGAGAGCTTTAATCAATAGAAAGTGTGGGAGTTCAGAATGAGGGAACTCTTCTCCACATATGGTTGACTCTATAAGATCTTGGGTTCTTATTCACAATGCATCAACACATGGTGTGAGCAAAGTGAATGACACAACTGAATAGCAGGGGATGGATTGCACATCCCTTCTATCTGCCAATTGCCTCTTAAGAGGACTTAACCTGCTTGGCACAACATTAAACAAACAAAAACATGGCCTCTTAAGGAGGGCTTCAGACAGGTGCCTGCCAATAACAGCAGGTCTTCTAGACTACATGAAGATTAGGGGTTATACCTAAGTGGTATGCCAACCACAAGCAAAAGCAAAGTTCAAATGAACTTAAAGCAACTTAGGTACCTGTGTAAACAACTAAACAAGTCAGTACAATACTCAGACCAACAGACAACAGTCAATAACAAACAGACAATCCCAATGTACAACACATAAGCCATAGGGCAAACTCAAGTGACTTATCATCAACCTACAAAACAGCAAATGTTAGCAATCAAAAGCAAATATCAACATTCAAATGATGAAGCAACATTAACCATGGAATTTGGATGCTTGAACCTGAAATTCAAAGCTCACATGTAAGTACAAACCACTAGGTCAAAGCCTAGGGTCAAAGGTGAAGAAAAAAATCAAAACAGGAGCTGAAATTTAACACAATGCAACTTCAAACACATATTAACATGTCCTAAAAAGAATCACATCAAAATCATCAAGCAAGTCCATGTATTAAGCAAGAGAAGTCAAAGACAATTTCAAAGCTCATATTTGGACATCATGAATGAAAATTCCAAATCAAAACAGAAATGATTCAAATAATTCTGGAAAAATTCATGAGCACATCCAACATGATCAACATACAAAAAATCAGAAGCATCAAAGGTCATTTGGCATGGAAATTAAATTGCACAAGTTGATCAACCAAATGTGTGACACAAATTGTCACACCATGCAAACATGTGCATAAAACAGAAATGGTAAATGAGAAAAATACCAAACCAAGTCTAAAACATCCATCAATGTGTCTAGAATCATCATGTAAAATTTCATATCCATTGGAATAAAATCAAGCATTTCACAATAAGATGAATGGAGCAAGGTCACAAATGTACACATGTTCACATATTCTAACACCAATCAAAATCCAGCCATGCACAACTTCAAAATTTGACATCATTAAATTCTAGACATCCTAAGGATCAAGTAGCAAAAAACCAGGCATTTTTTGGAGCATTTTTCAATTTTATATGATTTTTTAAAGTTGACATAAAAAAATGAAAATCAAAATGAACATGTAGCATGGAAAATGGAGGGAAAGGTAATAATGCTGAATGAATTTGAAAATTGTAGCACGTCAGGAATCGAACCGAGTAGCATTTCAAAAATGAGCGCGCCATCACAAAACGGCACCGTTTTGCCTGCAAACCCTAGCGAAAATCAATTGGACGCAAAACCGTCGCTACTCCGACGCTAGGATGAAGATCTTCATCTTCCTCATGAAGATGAAGATGAACAGTAGCAACATTCAAAGCCAAATTTCCAGAATTTTCCAGAATTCTAAAAATCTTATATCATCATGAAGCTCTCATCACGTACAACATAGATCAACTCATATTTAATCCTAATTCCACAAGATCAAAGAGAATCGAGCAAAAGAATATTTATGCACAAAACTTTATTCACACATAACTCACTCAATAATGCATCATTTTTCATGAAATTTTCACCAGAATCATCAGCAACATGTGATCTACAAGAATATATGCATGGATTTGAGAATTAAGAGATTCGAAACTTGACCTCTTGAAGAGCAAATCCTTGAATGCACACGAGCTGAAGCTTTGAATGATCCAAATCCACTCTATAATGCTTGTGATGATGTTTGATGAAGAAAAGGAAGCTTGACAGGTGCTGGATCTAGCTCAAAACAGAATTTCCATGGCAATGTTCTTGAGCTTGCTATGCACAACTCTTGCTCGAATTCAACAATCTAACACTTGATCTGCACTCAATTCACACCAAAGAACAATATGAACTAAAATTGCAATGTTATTTGGAAAAAATTTGAATTATGAATGAGAGAAAATTTTGGAGGGAGAGAGAATTTGGATCTTGAAATGGTGAAAAAATGATTAACCCCCCTTCTATTTCTGTTAGATTAGAGTATTTATATGAAGTCCTAATCACCTTGCTAATCCATACTTAACTTGGTTAATTAAAATAAGTTGTTTTGCAAAATTTCAAAAATGCATGGTGCATGGACTAATCCCACGTGAACAGTACCATTTGCTTCATCAATTACACTTAAAATCATTTTTTAAACACAATGGCAATGGTGGAAAGTTCCCATGATGCACCATTTTTGAATTTTGCAATTTCCCTCCAAAAAAGGCATGGATATGCAAATGATCATGTGATAACATTTCATGCAATGTGATGAATGTTTTGAAAAGCTCATGCCATGAGAAGCAAAATGCAAAAAGAACCACCAAATTTGGAGTTATGAATCAAAAGTTATGGCCATTTGAAGTTCCAAGCACACTTGGCAATGATTGGATCATATCTCCTCAACCATTCATCAGATGCTCATGATCTTGGACTTTTTGGAAATGGGAGAGAGAGATCTTCAACTTTCATGTTGGACAAAATTCCATTTGAAGCTTCTTTGACATCGGAAAGTTGAGTTGAAGTTGGATCAAAAACTTGCCATTTTGGGAAAGTTGAAATTATAGGTCACTTTCCATTTTTGGAAACTTTTGACTTGACTTCAAATTCTTCAACCTTGATCTTTGGTATGATGAATAAGCATGATTTGAACATGAATGGGATGAAGAAACTCAATTTCCACACTCAAAATCCACAGTTGACTTTTCAGTTGACTGCATTGGTCTTTAGATGACCTGAAAATGTTCTGATGAATTTGGGGCCTTTGCCACTTGGGGACATGCTCCAAAATGAACATCTAACTCATATGAGCTCCAAATAATGGTCACATGATCCATATCTCAATGGAAACTTCATCTCTTGCACACAAGATTCACTTGAATTGCCTTGACTGTTGACTGCTTAAGCTGCAAGTAAGAAAGGTTAATGACATATTTTTGTACATTTTGGTTAGTGATTAAAAGAAAAGCAATGATATACAAATGAAAACAATGTTTGGTGATCAAGAACCACTCTCAAAGAATATCCCACCCACAGGGAGGGAAGCAAGGTGTCCAATGATCCTTGAGGCAATGCAATGTTATGATATGATGCCATGAGGGATCTTAGGGACAAAATTGGGGTCTTACAAAGAGTATCCTGAAGGAGCGTCAAAGAATGATAAGAAGACACTGAGAAGGCTAGCTGGAAGCTTTTACTTGAACAAGGATGATGTGTTGTACAAGAGGAACTTTGACATGGTTCTGCTCATATGCGTGGTTAGAGACGAAGCAGACATGTTAATGCAGGAAGTACATGAGGGATATTTCGGTACCCATGCTGGTGGTCATGCAATGGCCAAGAAGTTGTTAAGAGCCGGTTATTACTGGATAACCATGGAATCTGATTGTTTCAAATACGCTCGGAAGTGTCACAAATGTCAGATCTATGCAGATAAAGTGCATGTACCACCAAACCCTCTGAATATTATGAATTCTCCTTGGCCATTCGTGATGTGGGGCATCGATATGATCGGAAAGATTGAACCTACTGCTTCTAATGGACATCAATTCTGTAAGAACAAAAAGTGTTCTACAACAGACTCCATGATTTTGATGATAACAAAGGATGAAACCAAAAATGGCACCCTAACGAAAAGTTTCTAAGTGTGCAGGGTTCTAAAGAAAGAAGAAATAAATCTGATGATGTCATCAGATGCACAACAAGATCAGATGCAAAATCTCAAGTATCAGAAGCATCTAAAGTGGAATCTCGTTTCAAGAAGCTCTAACTCTGGACAAAACTACAAAGTATCAGAAGCATCTGAACATGAAGTAAAGTCTAGAAGCTCTGACTCTGAACAAATGCCTTCTGTAAATTCTGAAGTTATCAGCGCCATCTGAACTTTCAAGAGATAACATCAGAAGCCAGATTTCTCCAGATACACAAAGACTAATCAGAATTGTTAATCATGATGAAGTAACGTTTAAGCCAAGTTAAAGTTCTGCAAATGGATTTCCTCAATTAGAAAGAGACGTTAATCTCCACTTCCAAGAGAGAAGATACTAATTGTGGTAAGTAGTCACTTCTAAGAGAAAAAGTCTACTGCAGAAGCTATTAATGGAATGGCGTAACTACATCTCAATATCCAACAGATTCAACGCTACTTCAACTCTACTTCAACTCCTATAAATAGAGAAGAAATCTCATTCAGTAAACAAGAAATCACTAGCCAAAACTATACTGAAATTATATCACGCTCAAGAAAAACATCTTTGTTCTTCAAAGAATTTCACTAAGCTTTTGCTTATCAAGTGAAAAATTTGTTCTTAAGTTTGTAATATTTGCTTTCTTAGAAGCACTCTAGATTACACATCTTGTATCTAATTTTTATTTGATTTCCTCAAGTGACTCTTTGTAGTCTGTAGACTTGAGAGGACTAAGAGATTTTCTTCTCTCTTAGGGGTTGTTTGTAATCTTTCAAGATTAGTGGATTAAGTCCTTGTTGAAGGCGAAATCACCTTGGCCGGGTGGACTGGAGTAGCTTTGTGTTATAAGCGAACCAGTATAAAATCATTGTGTGATTTCATTTTGCAAAAAGCGCTTATTTTTCAAACAATTCAAACCCCCCTTTCTTGTTTTTCTCACCTTCAATTGGTATCAGAGCTCCGGCTCTGTTATTGATTTTCAAATCAAACACTTAACCGTGTAGAGAGATCCAGTGCGAGAAAAACAAATGGCCCACTCAAATGAGAAAGATTCTTACAATGCCAAGCCTCCTGTTTTTGATGGAGAAAAGTTTGATTACTGGAAAGATAGAATCGAAAGTTTCTTTCTGGGTTATGATGCTGACCTCTGGGACATTGTCACAGATGGATACAAACCTCCAACCTTAAATGGAGCTGAAGTTCCCAGAAGCAAAATGTCAGAAGATCAGAAACGTGAGTTCAAAAATCATCACAAGGCCAAAACAATACTTCTAAATGCTATATCATACAACGAATACGAAAAGATCACCAACAGAGAGACGGCTAAAGATATACTTGACTCTCTGAAGATGACCCATGAAGGAAACTCCCAAGTCAAGGAGACGAAGGCTCTGGCGTTGATCCAGAAATATGAAGCCTTCAAGATGGAAGATGACGAAGCTATAGAAGCTATGTTTTCCAGATTCCAAACTCTTATTGCAGGTCTTAAAGTGCTAGACAAAGGATACACGACTGCAGATCATGTTAAGAAGATAGTCAGAAGTCTGCCAAAGAAATGGAGACCAATGGTTACTGCTCTGAAGTTATCAAAGGATCTGAACAATATCAGCCTTGAAGAACTTGTTAGTTCTCTCAGAAGCCATGAGATAGAACTGGAGGAGGATGAGCCTCAGAAAAGGAACAAGTCAGTGGCGCTGAAGTCCAGACCTGAAAGACGGAAGTCAGACAGAACCAAAGCTCTCCAGGCAGAAACTGCAGATACTGACGACTCTGAACCTGAAGACTCTGATGATGAAGAAGAACTGTCCTTACTAACCAGAAGAGTTAAGCAACTCTGGAAAAGAAGGAACAACAACAACTTCAGAAGATCAAGACCCAGAGGGGATAGATCAGAGTCAACTTCAAAAGGTAAACCTAATAAAGATATTACCTGTTTTGAATGTAAAGAAACAGGTCATTATAGAAATGAATGCCCCAAGCTGAAGAAAGATAACTCTAAGAAAGAAAGCTTCAAGAAAAATGCCTTCAGAACAAAGAAGGGATTAATGGCCACCTGGGACGATAGTGAATCAGGATCATCAGAATCTGACTCTGATGAACAAGCCAACGTAGCATTTATGGCTACCACATCCAGCAGCTCAGATGAAGAATCTGAAGAGGTATTTTCTGAACTTTCTAGATCTGACTTAGAATCATGTTTATCAGAAACTCTTACCTCTCTTCAGAAATTAAAACAAAAAGTTAAAAGCATTAAAGGCCTTCTTAAAGCAAAATCTGAAGAATGTAGTGAACTTGAGACAACAATTCTAGCACATGAAGATACAATCAAATCTTTAACGTTAGAAAGAGATGGAGCTAAAACAAAAAGCTTAAAATTAGAAGAAGCGTTGTCTCAAGCACCACAAACTTCAAATGAAATTATTTATAAATATGAAGAAGCCTTTCAGAAGTTTCTGAAGAGTGGAATAGATAGGAGTATTATGGCATCCATGATTTATGGAGTAAGTCAGAATAATAAAAGGGGAATTGGGTATGATTCTGATTCTGATAAAACTTCTACCAGTAACCAAATTAAATCACCTTTTTCATACCACTATACACACACACAAGAACATAAATTTAAAAATGCTAGAAGACCCAAAGTTGTAAGAAACTCTGGGAAAACTAATCTGAAAGGACCCAAGAGATTCTGGGTACCGAAAGATAAGATTATCTATGTTGCAGATATCCTATGCAGCAAAGTTCAGACACCAGTCATGGTACCTGGACTCTGGATGCTCGCGACATATGACGGGAAGAAAGTCTATGTTCCAAAGCCTGGAACTTAAAGACGCTGGCTTTGTAGGCTTCGGAGGAGATCAGAAAGGAAGGATCAGAGGCTCCGGAACTATTGGTAATGGTACTCTTCCCTCTATATCTGATGTTCTTTATGTAGAAGGATTAATGCATAACTTGTTATCCATAAGTCAATTAAGTGATAACGGTTATGATGTAATCTTTAATCAAAAAACGTGTAAAGCAATTAGTCAGAACGATGGCTCTGTCCTTTTCACAGGCAAGAGGAAAAACAACATTTATAAAATAAATCTTTCTGATTTAAAAGATCAAAATGTTAAATGTTTAATGTCAGTTCACGAAGAGCAATGGGTATGGCATAGACGCTTAGGCCACATTAGCATGAGAAAACTTTCTCAGCTAACTAAACTTGAGTTAGTCAGAGGCTTACCTAAACTGAAGTTTTCTTCAGATGCTCTGTGTGAAGCTTGTCAGAAAGGAAAGTTTTCAAAAACATCTTTTAAAAAGAAAAATGTTGTTTCTACCTCCAAGCCTCTGGAGCTTCTTCACATTGACTTATTTGGTCCTGTGAAAACAGCATCAGTCAATGGAAAGAAGTATGGACTAGTAATCGTTGATGATTACAGCCGCTGGACATGGGTAAAATTCCTAAAGCACAAGAGTGAGTCTCACTCTGTATTCACCAGTTTCTGTTCTAAAGTGCAAAAAGAATTTGACTCTAAAATTGTTAGAGTCAGAAGTGATCATGGTGGAGAATTTGAAAATAAAGATTTTGAAGAACTATTTGATTCTAATGGAATATCCCATGATTTCTCCTGCCCTAGAACTCCACAACAAAATGGAGTTGTAGAGAGGAAGAATAGGACACTCCAAGAAATGGCCAGAACCATGATCAATGAAACAAATGTTGCAAAGCACTTTTGGGCAGAAGCTGTAAATACAGCGTGTTACATTCAGAATAGAATCTCTATTAGACCTATTCTGGATAAGACTCCCTATGAACTGTGTAAGGGAAGAAAACCCAACATTTCATATTTTCATCCTTTTGGATGCATTTGTTTTATATTAAATACTAAAGAACATCTGAACAAGTTTGATTCCAAAGCACAAAAAGGTATTATGTTAGGATACTCAGAACGCTCTAAAGGCTACAGAGTATACAACACAGAAACCAAAATTGTGGAGGAATCAATTCATGTTAGATTTGATGATAAGCTTGACCCTGAAAAGTCAAAGCTAGTTGAAAAGTTTGCAGATTTAGAGATCACTCTGGTAGAATCTGAGAAAACTCCAGAAGCAACTGTCACTCCAGACTCTGAAGAAATTAAATCTCCAGAAATTCCAAGGAAAGTCAAGAGTCGTAGCAACGTATCTGAAGATTTGATTTTGGGAAACAAAGATGAACCTGTTAGAACCAGATCTACCTTCAGAACTTCTGAAGATATTCCTCTGGGACTAGTGTCTCTGATTGAGCCTACGTCCTGTGATGAAGCTCTTCAAGATAATGATTGGGTGGCAGCTATGCAAGAAGAGTTAGATCAATTCTCCAAGAATGATGTCTGGGATCTCGTTCCTAAACCCAGAGGCACTCATGTCATTGGAACCAGATGGGTTTTCAGAAACAAACTGAACGAGAAAGGAGAAGTTGTCAGAAACAAAGCACGACTGGTAGCTCAAGGTTATAGTCAACAAGAAGGTATTGATTATAATGAAACCTTTGCTCCAGTCGCGAGGTTAGAATCTATTCGTCTTCTTGTATCTTTTGCTATTAATCATTCTATCAAATTATACCAAATGGATGTCAAGAGTGCATTTCTAAATGGTTATATTTCAGAAGAAGTGTATGTTAATCAACCTCCTGGTTTTGAAAACTCAAATTTTCCAGAACATGTTTTCAAACTTAAGAAATCCTTATATGGACTTAAACAAGCTCCCAGAGCTTGGTATGAACGCTTAAGTAATTTTCTTCTGGAACAAAATTTTATCAGAGGGAAAGTTGATTCTACACTCTTCTGTAAAAATCATGAAAATGATCTCATGATATGCCAGATTTATGTTGATGACATTATTTTTGGTTCTGCTAATATCTCTGTTTGCCAAGAATTTTCTAAGTTAATGCAGGCAGAATTTGAAATGAGTCTAATGCAAGAACTAAAGTTCTTTCTGGGAATTCAAATCAATCAAACTCCAGAAGTCACGTACATTCATCAAAGCAAGTACATTAAAGATGTTCTGAAGAAGTTTGATATGTCTGAATGCAACTCTGCAAAACTCCTATGCACCCAACTTGCATTCTGGAAAAGGAAGAGGTAAGCAACAAGGTTTGTCAGAAGCTCTATCGAGGTATGATAGGCTCTCTTCTCTATCTGACTGCTACTCGTCCTGATATTCTCTTTAGCGTCTGTCTTTGTGCCAGATTCCAATCAGATCCTAGAGAATCTCATTTAACAGCTGTTAAGAGAATTCTTAAGTATCTGAAAGGAACTCCTAACCTGGGCCTGATGTATGAGAAAACATCAGAGTATAGGCTTTCTGGTTATTGTGATGCAGATTATGCAGGAGATAGAATAGAACGAAAAAGTACATCTGGAAATTGCCAGCTTCTGGGAAACAATCTAATCTCCTGGGCTAGCAAAAGACAGTCAACAATTGCTCTATCAACTGCAGAAGCAGAATACATCTCAGCATCACTGTGCACAACTCAGATGCTCTGGATGAAACATCAGCTAGAAGATCTACAAATCTTTGAGAGTAACATTCCTATCCTTTGTGATAATACTGCTGCTATTTGTTTAAGTAAGAATCCTATTTTACATTCCAGAGCCAAACACATAGAAATAAAACATCATTTTATTAGAGACTATGTTCAGAAAGGGATAGTAACGCTGAAGTTCATTGATACAGAACATCAATGGGCAGATATCTTTACTAAGCCTCTAGCTGAAGATAGATTTCTTTTTATCTTAGAAAATCTGAACATTAAAAATTGCCCTGAGTAAAATTTGGCTCTGAACATGTAAAATGAGACTCTGATAAAAACAAATACACTTCTGCCTCTGACTCTGATACTTCTACCAAGTTAAGAAGATATCTGAGTTAGAAATCTTCAGAAATCCTTTGGTATTCCTGAAGATCAGATACATCAACACGTGGGGAACATGCGTCTAACCCTAGAACTTCTAGACAGCTGTCAAAAGAAATCAAAGGTCAGAACGCTTGAAATCTCCTCGAGCAGTGTGCTTACTGTTGGGATTAGACATTCATTTATTAGCTATAATCATTTTTCCCCCTAGCGTGCAAATCTTGTGTTCTGTTCCAACGCAATTAAATGTGTCGTTTTGCATGTGTTTTTACCCTTAGGTATATAAACACTTTTCTCACATTTCACACACTTATCACTCTCACTCACTCTTAAACCCTAAACCCTCTCTCGAAGTTTTCTCTGCAACTTTCTCAGTTCTTCATCTTCTTCTTCAATCTTCGTCATGAATCCTCAAGAGCAAGAAGTTTTTAACTTCTCCCAACAAATGGAAGCCGCTTCTAATCCCCAAACCTCAAACACTCAAACACCCATGGTTATAGACGTTACCACGACCCCAGTCTACAAAGAACCTCACATTTTGGAACGAGAACAACACATAAACCTTTCAACTCCCTTTGAAGGTTTAGATGTACTGTGTGAATCGCTGGTAGATTTTGAGAATTTAAGAAGAAACGGTGTTGATCTTACTGAAGATCTTCGCAAGCAAGGTTGGGAAACCTACTTCGACAGGCTTTATGGTCCAATCTATCCTCTTCTGGTGAAAGAGTTCTGGAGATGTGCAGATGCTGATGACCAGTTCATTGTCTCGTTTGTTCTGGGTGTGAAGATTGTCATCACTGAAGCATCAATTGCTTCCTTGCTAAACATGGAGAAAGCTGGAGGTAAAAGGATTTACAACATTCCTCCAAGGTCCAAGCGCATCACAGAAGTCATTAACCCTACAATCTTCAAAGCAAACGCTGAAGGAAACCCCTCTAAGAACAAGGAGCTTCATCAGAACCTCCGAGTTTGGCTGAAGATTATTCTGGGAACAATCCATCATCGTCCAGCCTCCAACTCTTCAGATTACATAAATGCTGATCAGAAATGCATCCTTTACTGTATTCAGAAGGGTATCCCGATCAACCTCCCTGTTCTCCTCTTCAGATATCTGAGGGATTCAGTCAGAGAAACCAGGAATAACATGAAGCCCAGATCCTACATTCCTCTGGGTAGATTGCTCTCTGACATCTTCATTGAGCATGGGCTGGTAGATGCTCTGGAGAAGACCAGATGTATGGATGATCTGGCAATTGATGTGGGAAAGCCTCTGAATGCCAAAAATCTGAGGAGTATGGGAATCATCAAAGACATCAGAGTCAAGCCCACTATGGATGTGACCTGGGAAGCTCTGAAGGATCAGAGGAAGATGCCTCATGGCCTTGAAAGGTTCTTCAAGAATGAACCCAGAGATGCCATTGCTATCTACCTTCAGGATCGTCTGGATGAAGGCATTGATATTTCTGATTTCCGCCTTGAAGACTGTCTGGACTCTGTAGAAGATCTGGTCAGATACAAAAGAGGTCTTTCTGAGAAGAAGATAGCTGAGGAAGCAAGGAAGGCAAAGAAAGCCAGACTTGGAGAAACCTCTGGCACCAAAGCTTCAGCACCTCTGAATGTCTCTTCTGGTAAGTCTATTCCTCCTGTCTCTTCTGAATCTATAATGGCTTCCTCTAACCCTCTCTCCTCTCAACCAATATTTACCACCGCTGAAATACCACCCTCAATCACCAGAACCTCTCAACCTCCACCTGTTCTAAAAATTGCTCGTAATTTCACAACAACCTCTGACCCTAATCAACTATATCACCACAGCTCTTCCTCATCCTCTGAATATGAATCACCCCCTTACCTTTCCCCTTCTTCTGACCAAGAGTTCTCTGACCAAGAGTCCTCTGACCAAGAACACTCTGACCCTAACTCCCCAACAATAGCTGAAATTTATGCTAAAAATTTCGCTCCACAACCCTCAAGACAATCTGAAGTAACCTCTCCCCTCCAAACTTCACTTCCACCACAACAAACAACAACCTTACCCTCTGAAACTCAACCATCTGATCCCTTCACCTCTAATATCACTCCACCATTTATTCCCGCTGTACCTGGACCAGACTCTGACCCATTAGACCTAAATCCACTATATGCTTCATCCCCCAGTCTTCAACCAGACGCAGATTCTGAACTTCAAGCAGAATCTGAACCTCAACAAACTGAACCTCAACCTCTAAATCTCAGCCCTCAAAACTCTCCACCTCATTCACCTGAACCTGAACCTGAACTTACCATACCTACCCTTGAGGAGGCCATTATACAGGTTGCAGAAGCCTCAGTCCAGAAGATCAAGTCTCTGGCTAAAAACTCTGAAGTTAGTGATGATCCTAAATCTGTTAGGACACACTGGAACAGAGTCATTAGTTGGATGACCTCTGAGTCTTATAGGCTGAAGAGTATCTCTGAACAAGTCAGAAATGGCTACATCAGAGACTCTGAGGAAAGACTCCAAGAGAGACTGGCTAGAGAAGCTGAGGCTAAGAGATTAGAGGAAGAAAGGTTGGCCAGGGAAGCTGAAGAAGAAGCAAAGAGGTTGGAAGAAGAACGCCTGGCAAAGGAAGCAGAACTTCTAAGGATTAAGGAAGCTGAAGCCAAGGCTCAGGCAGATGCAGAAGCCCAAGCTGCTGCTGAAGCTGAAGCTCAGCAAGCTCTGATTCAGGGGGAGTCTTCCTCTGCGATCCCTCTGATTCTTAACACTCTGAAAGAGATAAAGCAAGATCAGCAAGAGATCAAGATAGATCAGAATGAGCTTCGTGCCAGGATGGACAAGCAAGATGCTCTGAATGAAAACATCCAGAACATGTTTGCCATGTTGCTTCAGAGACTTCCTCAACCTCCAAACCCTTAGGCACTTAGGAGTTATTTTTGTTTGCTTGCCTAATGTTTTTGCTTCTGTCTTTTTTAGCTCTGATATTCTGTTGAATCTGATGTTTTGACTGCTGTTTGCCTTTGTGCTGTTTAATGAAATGTTTTTCTCTTTATTACTCTTTTTATTTTTATGCCTTTTTGATTATGCCAAAAAGGGGGAGAAATTATTAAATAGCTCTGATGAAAATTATGTCTAAAACCTTAAGCATTCTGCAACAATTATAGAAATAGTTCTGATATAAATAGCTCTGATTAAATAATAGCTCTGATTAAATAACTCTAACATTAAAATTAAGAAATTGCAGAAAGTTTTCAGAAATCTTATTGCTTGGAAAGCTCTGGTAAGAACTTCTGAACTCCCTAGTACTAACTCAGGGGGAGCTTTTGTCTATCTGATCTAATATTTTTCAAGTTTCATCTGATAATTTTATTTGTTTTGTCATCATCAAAAAGGGGGAGATTGTAAGAACAAAAAGTGTTCTACAACAGACTCCATGATTTTGATGATAACAAAGGATGAAACCAAAAATGGCACCCTAACGAAAAGTTTCTAAGTGTGCAGGGTTCTAAAGAAAGAAGAAATAAATCTGATGATGTCATCAGATGCACAACAAGATCAGATGCAAAATCTCAAGTATCAGAAGCATCTAAAGTGGAATCTCGTTTCAAGAAGCTCTAACTCTGGACAAAACTACAAAGTATCAGAAGCATCTGAACATGAAGTAAAGTCTAGAAGCTCTGACTCTGAACAAATGCCTTCTGTAAATTCTGAAGTTATCAGCGCCATCTGAACTTTCAAGAGATAACATCAGAAGCCAGATTTCTCCAGATACACAAAGACTAATCAGAATTGTTAATCATGATGAAGTAACGTTTAAGCCAAGTTAAAGTTCTGCAAATGGATTTCCTCAATTAGAAAGAGACGTTAATCTCCACTTCCAAGAGAGAAGATACTAATTGTGGTAAGTAGTCACTTCTAAGAGAAAAAGTCTACTGCAGAAGCTATTAATGGAATGGCGTAACTACATCTCAATATCCAACAGATTCAACGCTACTTCAACTCTACTTCAACTCCTATAAATAGAGAAGAAATCTCATTCAGTAAACAAGAAATCACTAGCCAAAACTATACTGAAATTATATCACGCTCAAGAAAAACATCTTTGTTCTTCAAAGAATTTCACTAAGCTTTTGCTTATCAAGTGAAAAATTTGTTCTTAAGTTTGTAATATTTGCTTTCTTAGAAGCACTCTAGATTACACATCTTGTATCTAATTTTTATTTGATTTCCTCAAGTGACTCTTTGTAGTCTGTAGACTTGAGAGGACTAAGAGATTTTCTTCTCTCTTAGGGGTTGTTTGTAATCTTTCAAGATTAGTGGATTAAGTCCTTGTTGAAGGCGAAATCACCTTGGCCGGGTGGACTGGAGTAGCTTTGTGTTATAAGCGAACCAGTATAAAATCATTGTGTGATTTCATTTTGCAAAAAGCGCTTATTTTTCAAACAATTCAAACCCCCCTTTCTTGTTTTTCTCACCTTCAAATTCATCTTAGTCGCGATCGATTACTTTACCAAGTGGGTGGAAGCAGATTCCTATGCCAATGTTACCAGACAAGTGGTTGCTCGATTCATCAAGAAAGAAATTATCTGTCGTTATGGGGTCCCTGAGAGAATCATCACTGATAATGGTTCGAATCTCAATAACAAGATGATGAAAGAGCTTTGCAAAGACTTTAGGATCGAACACCACAATTCATCTCCTTATAGACCAAAGATGAATGATGCCGTAGAGGCATCAAACAAGAACATTAAGAAGATTGTGCAAAAGATGGTTGTGACGTATAAGGATTGGCATGAGATGTTTCCTTTCGCTTTGCATGGGTACCGTACCTCAGTACGTACGTCGACTGGGGCAACTCCGTTTTCACTTGTGTATGGCATGGAAGCAGACTTGCCAGTAGAAGTTGAAATCCCTTCTTTGAGGGTGATGATGGATGTAAAACTTGACGAGGCTGAGTGGGTTCAAGCCAGGTTTGATGAGTTAAATTTAATTGAGGAAAAGCGATTAGCAGCTGTGTGCCATGGACAACTATATCAGAGAAGGATGAAGAAAGCCTTTGATCAGAAAGTGCGTCCTCGAAGCTATCAGATAGGTGACTTAGTTTTGAAGAGGATCCTTCCTCCCGGTACAGATAATAGGGGCAAATGGACTCCGAATTATGAAGGTCCGTATGTTATTAAAAAGGTCTTTTCTGGTGGAGCCTTAATGCTTACAACTATGGATGGTGAAGATTTTCCGTCTCCTGTGAATTCAAATGTAGTCAAAAAATACTTCGCATAAACTGACCCGCTGGACAAAAAAAGAAAGTCCCGACAAAAAAGGGCATCCCGGCGAACCAAGAGAAAAAGAAAAGAAAAAGGTTCGGGCAAAAATTAGGGATAAAGAATAAAAAATGTATGTACACCCGGTAAGTCGAAAACCTGAAAAGGCGGCTTAGGCAAAAATGGGTATCCCGGTGGATTGAAAACCTGAAAAGGCGGTCCAGGCAAAAGAGGGATTAAAGCGAAGACTACAGTCTGAGTTATCTGCACTTCATCGCGTTTCAGTGTCTACCATCTTGAAGGATATGATCGGTCCAATCACTCTTCTCAGAAAGCAAAGAATTTGGGGGAAATTGAAGATCTATGAGTCATAACAAAATTGGAAAATAGTGGAATGCTGTGTTCACATTGCCAATAGGATAGTTTATTTTCTTTTTTGGCGCAATTACCTCTTCCTAGGAATTGCTTCCTGATGTATTTGCCTTTATAGGACATTTTCAATCAATAAAAGTCGTTATTCAGTCAAATTGCTCTCTTGTTTTTTATTCTACTGTTTTGTTTGCAAAAAACGTCCGAATTTTTGATAAGCATTGCATCTAAAAAACATGAAGGCTAGACAATGACGTGCGGAAAGATAAAACATCTGAAAATCATTTTTGAATGTTGAGTACACTTGAGTATATTCTGTCCATACGATCCCCGAGGGCATTTATGTCTTGTCGTTCTGCAGGTTATTATCTTTGATTGATGGCTAAAGCAAATGAGCCAAAGTTTGTTCGAAGGAAGACCCTGTTATTTCAACATTGACCAGTCGTGTAAGGAGTTGGGTCGTCTAAGTCGAGTTCAGAATTTATTTCCCCAGCATGGTCGAGAGGTTGGTGTTTTCCCAACAAGTGACTCCCCAGTTGAGTTGGTTTCTCTACCGTTCCGAGAATGTCAGATCAATAAGTATTCTCAGCAGAATTGTTGTATGTCCCCACAAAGTTGGAAGATCGAATCAGAAATTGTGTGCTCAGTAAAGTGATCATTTGCTTTCCCAGCAGGAGTTTTTCTCCCTTTGCATCTTGCATGTAGTAATCATCATTTGCATTCGCATTCTCAAATCACGTAGCATTTCCATTTAGTATGGAACGTTACGCCATGGAAAACTCAAACATATGCATGCATGTATTAAACCAGATTGGATCTTATCTCCGGAAGAGACGAATCATTTTTTCAACATCAGTGTAGCACATTTGCAACAGTTTCTCTTGGCAACATTCAGAATCGATAATCCCAGTGAGATTTATTTTCTCACCAGTCCGTAAAAGGAAAGCTTGAGTCTCTTCCGATTTAGTCCCCGACAAGTGTCTGCCTTATTTTTACATATGTGAATGTCATCCTGGCGATACTGGTAAGTGTCGTGTTGATTCCCGTAAATGTTTGTGCTTTTCTTTGATGTCAGTGAACATCATCTTTCGATGTCAGTTAATGTCGAATTCCAATCGTTGGCCATCAATAAATGGCACATCTCTCATGATGTCTACAAAAAATTGTTTTGTCAACACCCGTGTGTGTCCTTTCCCTTTTTTGATGTCTGTAAACATCATTGTTCGATGTCGGTAAACATCAGCCGTTTGTTAACCATCGGTAAATGGTTTTGTCGTTCAAGATTCCCCAGCAGATTTGCTATCCGTAAATATCGAGTATTTTAGTGTCGCCATCGGTAAATGGTTTCGTTTCATAAATGTATTCTTCCCTTGGTGTCTGTAAACATCATTGTTCGATGTCGGTAAACATCGAGTTCCTTCCCAATCATCGGTAAATTTCTGGTCTTGCTTCACTTATAAATATCTTTGTTCGATGTCGGTAAACATCGAGTTCCTTCCCAGTCATCGGTAAATGTCTGGTCTTGTTTCATCTTTGTTCGATGTCGGTAAACATCGAGTTCCTTCCTAGTCGTCGGTAAATGTCTGGTCTTGTTTCATCTTTGTTCGATGTCGGTAAACATCGAGTTCCTTCCCAGTCATCGGTAAATGTCTGGTCTTGTTTCAGCTTTGTTCGATGTCGGTAAACATCGAGTTCCTCCCCAGTGAAGTCGCCATCGGTAAATGGCCTCGCTTTCCTTGATATCGGTAAATATAAAATTTGCTTTGAAGCCGCCATCGGTAAATGGCCTCGCTTTCTTTGATATCGGTAAATATCAAATCTATTTTGAAGTCGCCATCGGTAAATGGCCTCGCTTTCTTTGATTCGTCACCTACAGAGTGCAAAATCTCCGGTTCTTTGGGTATTCCATCCCTATTTACCTTGAAAGTCTGATAGTCGCTGCTTTCATCCGTTCAGTTTCATAGTTGATTGAATAGGGGCAGCTGTAGCACCTCAAATCCCCCCCCCCCCCCCTCACTCATGCATTCATTTTAGGTCATTTAACATTTCATATTGCATTTCAGCAAAGTTCATCTGAATTGGGGTTCGACCTCTGGTCAACTTTGGTCTACTGAAGGAGTCAAAGTAGGATTCCTCAAGGATTGAAATGCATTCCTGGTTTGAAGATGTTGTATAAAGCTCATGGGAGCTAGGATTTCATTTTTAGAGGTTTTCTTCAAAGGATCAAGCTTAATGGGCTCAGTCCAGTTCAAAGTTCAACCGCGAAGTCAAAAGTCAACTATTGGTCAACTAAAGGTCAAATGGCTAGAGAATGACTTGAGGTACTTCCAACATGTTCAAACGAGGTCTGTTCATCATTCAAAACGTTATCTTGAAGAAGCAAAAGTCTGTTCCTGAGCTGTTATGCTCGCTAGGCGAGTAGGATGATTCGCCTAGTGAGTCCCAAGAAAAGCCACCAGAGTCACCTGCGCCCATAAGAGCTTCCTGAGTTGTCATGCTCGCTAGGTGAGCAAACCCTTCGCTAGGCAAAGCCCACGCTTCCTCCTTCGCTCCAGCGAACCTTGATGATGTTGCTACTGGAATTGCTCGCTAGCTGCTCGCTACGCGAAGACAGTAGCGAGCGCGGCAGAAACCCATTTTTATTTTCAATGGGCCATTCATTTGGGCCCAAGACCAGTTTAAACTATTTAAGTCTGACTCTCACACTCAGAGTTTTTTGTACACTTCCATCTCCCAAAATCCCTAGAGAGAAAAAGAGTAAGCTAACTAATAGAATTCGGGCAGCCTCCATACACACTGAAAAACTCACTTGCACAAAATCACCTCTATCAATTCCATCTCACATAAACCCTAACATTGCTTTGCAAACCCAACCGTGCATTTCAATTTCAATCGATCTCTCCAATCAGGTTTGCCCTATTTCCATTACTTTATGCTTTCAATTTGAAATTTCTGAAGTATGAGACATTATGGTTGAATTTGGGAGAGTGGGTATCATTAGGTTTTGCATGTGCATGAATGTGTAGAACAATACCTTAAGTGTTTAATCACTCAGTTTCTGAAATGGGTACCATAGGATTTAGGGTTTTTTGAAATTGGACTGTTATCAAGGAAGAACCCAGAACCCGTAGGCATTCGCTAGCGCCTCGCTAAGCAAACCTGTAGCGAAGCTTCGCTAAGTCTTCGCTAAGCGAAGCATTAGCGATCATGACAGTAGTTGGTTTTTCTATTTGCTCTCTAATCTGTTTTGTGTTTGTTGTGACATGTTTTCTATTGCATCCGTGCACTGTTTACCTGACGCTGTTATTGTTATGGTTCTTTTGTTTGGTGCAACTCTTGATTGCACCCCATCTTGTTATTCTAACTTGTTTGTTGAGTTTTTGTGAGGGCTCACATGACTCTTGAAGAGATAGCTTGCTTGGTATTCCACTTTATTTGTGGGATACCATTTGGAGATTTATCCTGATTACTTTGCTGACTTGCTTTCTTTGATGGGGCTAGCTTGAGAGATCTCTAGGTCTCTTTATTCTTTAGTTGTTGTTACTTCGGATCTTTATTCGTGTGGTAGATCTTTTGATCCCTTTTACATCTTTCCCGCATTTTACCGCTTTCTTAGCTGGAAGACCTCGATAGGAGGCAATGTTTTTGTGTGTTTACTTTTGTCCCCAAAGACCTCCAAGAAGAGGCACCAGTGCTAAAGACCTCCACGAAGAGGCAATTGACGGATAAAAGGGATTAGTAGTCAATCCCTCGTTATTTAGTGTGTCGTTCTCTATGCTCGCACTACGTGCCGATGCTTCAGAACAAAAGCCCAAGATCTTTTGTCCGGTCAGTCAGTGGAGAGGGTTCCACCTTTCTGAATCCCCACTTTTTGTCATGAGCTCACCCTGGCCAGGGTTAAGAGCTATGAGGTCTTATCCTCATTACCCTTTTGATCTGCTCACCCTGACGTTCAATGTCAGTGGTTAAGAGCCATTTGATTACCCTTCCATGGCTTGTTTGTCGAGGTTGATACGACCCCTCTTGACTAAAGCCCTACCCATGTATGTTTGAGCCCCCTTGTTGGCGTATTTACTCTATGCTATGTGTTTTTGTGTGGTGTGATCGTCTTCCCATAGGATTGCTAGACTTCGTATAGTCTCTCGTTTGCATGTCAATTAAGGTAGCACGGTTCCTTTGTCTAGGACTTCCTTTTTGCATGAGCATTCTTAAAAAACACAAACAAACTCATTGATTTTTCTTCTCCTAAGGACACGTTAACTCCTTCTACTATAGGTGAGTAAGTCTCCAAAGGTCGAGCATCCGGTAGATTGCGTAGTAACGTCGTTCATCTAAAAAACACAAAACAAACAAAAATAGGTTAACCGAGCTACGGTGCTCTAATTCTCTATCCTTCTTGAGATACGTATGCAGTAGGGTAGGGCCTGTGCAAGCAATAACTCTTTATTTTCCCTACTTTGATTTTCTCTCTTTCGCATTGCATATAGGACTTTTTATACACACACTTTAGACATAATTAGCAAATGTGGATCCTGTGGAGTACCACAGACGTGAAGGGGTGCGATAACCTTCCCTTCACGTAACCATCCCCCTTACTCAGTTTTCTTTGGTTCGAGACTTTGTTTTATCCGTTCCCTCTTGGTTATGCAGTACTACCTTTCCCTCCTCTTGGGATAAAAGTCCATAGCTGACGACTCTACTCTTTTTTCCTCGCCACTCTTTTCGCGTTTGTACTTGGATTCGGGAAATTCGGGGAGCGACATACGGTTAGCGGGCCCAGTCCTATATTCATCTGATAAAGCTGTGTCGTATCAATATAATGCTACAATGATATAATTTAGTCAAGAGGTCCTGATACCTACGAACAGTTCTATGGTGAGCATTGTTGATGTTACCAAGGTGACCCGTAGTGGTCGTGTGTTTGGGTCGGTGTTCCCAAAGGATAAGGAGGAATCGGTTGTAAGTAAGAAGGTGGGAGTGCCTGTTGTAGATCCACTTGGTGCTTCAAAAGGTAAGTCTGGTGAATCCATCTATTTGAAGACTAACGATGATGATGAGGTACTTCATTTGATTAAGAGAAGTGAGTTCAATGTGGTGGAGCAGCTGCTCCAAACCCCCTCAAAAATCTCAGTGTTGTCTCTGCTCATGAATTCTGAAGCGCACAGAGAAGCACTGCAGAGAGTTCTTAAACAAGCATTTATAGAACATGATGTTATAGTGGATCAATTCGATCATATCGTGGCTAACATCACTTCATGTAACAATCTCAACCTTTGTGATGAAGAACTCCCTAGGAGGGCAGAAATCAGAATCTGGCTTTGCATATTTCTATGAATTGCAAAGAGGATGCTTAGTCAAATGTGCTTGTTGACACCGGGTCGTCACTGAATGTGCTACCAAAGTCAACTCTGTCAAAGCTATCATACCAAGGAGCGCCTATGAGGTATAGCGGTGTAATCGTCAAAGCTTTTGACGATTCGTGCAAAACGGTTATTGGTGAAGTGGACCTTCCAGTTAAGATAGGTCTGAGTGATTTTCAAATTATTTTCAAGTAATGGATATCCACCCGGCCTACAGTTTCTTGTTGGGAAGGCCATGGATCCATGAGACAGGAGCTGTTACCTCCATTTTGCACTAGAAACTCAAATTTGTGAAGAATGGAAAGCTTGTGATTTTTGGTGGGGAGAAAGCGTTGTTGGTTAGCCACCTATCATCTTTCTCTTATGTTGAAGTTGAGGATGAGGTTGGAACTCCGTTCCAGGCCTTATCTATTTTTGTTGAAAAGAGAGTTGGGGCACCTATGTCCTCGTTGAAAGATGCAAGGAAGATTGTAGAAGAAGGCAATGTTGGTCAGTGGGGGCGCATGGTACAAGTCTCCGACAACAAAGGCAGAACCCGTTTGGGGTTCCAGAAAGGTTCATCAACTGCAAGGTATGAAGACATGCAACTTAGATTCCATAGCGGAGGGTTCATTTATGGCAATGAACAACACTTAGTTGTTGTGCTAGAGGATGACGAAGGGGAAGACTGCACCAATTTTGTGACGCATGGAAAGGCTTACAACAATTGGACTGCTGTTGATATTCCTGTTATTTTGCATCGATCTAAGTAATTGCTTTTATATGTTTTTAAAATCCTTCTCCTATGCCTAAGGGAGAAGATAACATTGTTTGGGCATTTTCAAATTGATCATTAACAAAATTAATTATATTCATCCACATCTATGATGTTTTGTTTTTACTTTTTGCTTTATTATGAAAATGGTAATCACAAAAAACATAAATAAACAATATAATTGTCCATCTGCATAATATTTGGTCACAAATCCACTTCTCTAAAATCAAAATTTCAAATCATTATGCAGGTTGGTTCCTAACCCCATTGAATACAATGATCCTTCTCCTTATCCAAATTTTGAATTCCCTGTGTTTGAGGCCGGGGAGGAAAGTGATGAGGAAGTGAGTGATGAATTATCTCATCTTCTTGACCAAGATGAAAAGACCATTCAGTCGTTCGAAGAGCAGATTGAGTTAGTCAACTTGGGTTCCGACGATGATGTGAAGGAAGTCAAGATTGGGTCTCACCTGTGTCCAGATGTCAGGAAGGGGATGATTGATCTTCTTCGAGAGTATTCAGATGTGTTTGCTTGGTCCTATCAAGATATGCCTGGTGTGGATTTTGAGATTATGGAGCATAGATTGCCGTTAAAGCCCGAATGCCCGCCAGTCAAGCAGAAGTTGAGAAGAACGCATCCTGATATGGCTGTGAAGATTAAGGAGGAAGTGCAGAAACAGATTGACGCTGGTTTCGTTGTGACCGCTGAATATCCGTAATAGGTGGCCAATATTGTGCATGTGCCAAAGAAAGATGGAAAAGTTTGCATGTGGGTTGACTATAGAGATTTGAATAAAGCCAGTCCGAAAGATGATTTCCCTCTGCCACACATTGATATGTTGGTAGACAATACTGCTAAATTCAAAGTCTTTTCGTTTATGGATGGATTTTCCGGATATAACCAGATCAAGATGGCACCCAAAGATATGGAGAAGACCACATTCATTACACCTAGGGGAACATTCTGTTATAGAGTGATGCCTTTCGGTTTAAAGAATGCTGGTGCAACTTACCAAAGAGCAATGACTACTCTTTTTCATGATATGATGCATAAAGAGATTGAAGTTTATGTAGTTGACATGATTGCTAAATCAATTGATGAAGAGGAACATGTTGATCATTTGTTGAAGCTATTCCAGCGTTTGAGGAAGTATAAACTCTGCTTGAATCCTAATAAGTGTACTTTTGGTGTTCGTTCTGGTAAGTTGTTGGGCTTTATTGTCAGCGAGAAGGGTATTGAAGTTGATCCTGCCAAGGTCAAAGCAATACAAGAGATGTCGACGCCCAAAACTAAGAAGCAAGTCAGAGGTTTTCTCGGCCACTTGAATTATATCTCCAAATTCATTTCCCACATGACTGCCACATGTGCGCCTATGTTCAAGCTTCTTCTGAAAGATCAGTCTTGTGATTGGAACGAAGACTGCCAGAAAGATTTTGACAGTATCAAGGAATATCTGCTTGAGCCTCTGATTTTGTCTCCACCTATTGAAGGAAGACCATTGATCATGTATTTGATTGTGCTTGAAGACAGTATGGGTTGTGTTCTTGGTCAGCAAGATGAGACTGGAAAGAAAGAATTTGCAATTTACTACCTCAGTAAGAAGTTCACCGACTATAAGACTCAGTATTCTATGCTTGAGAAGACTTGTTGCGCATTGGCTTGGGCTCCTAAGCGTCTGCGTCAGTATATGTTGAATCATACCACTTGGTTGATATCCAAAATGGATCCGATCAAGTATATATTTGAAAAGCCTGCTTTAACTGGGAGGATTGCCCTTTGGCAGATGCTGTTATCAGAGTATGATATCGAATACCGATCTCAGAAAGCGATCAAAGGTAGTATCTTGGCTGACCATTTGGCTCAGCAACCAATTGAAGATTACCAGTCAGTACAATATGACTTTCCTGATGAAGAGATTTTGTACTTGAAATGAAAGATTGTGATGAACCATTGCTTGAAGAAGGGCCAGAACTTGGTTCCTGTTGGGGCATGGTATTTGATGGAGCTGCTAATTAGTATGGTAATGGCATTGGGGCAGTGATCATTACTCCTCAAGGCACACATCTACCATTTACAGCTAGATTGACTTTCAAGTGTACAAACAACATGGCAGAATATGAAGCTTGCATTATAGGGCTTGAAGAGGCCATGAATCTCGGAATCAAGTATTTGGATGTTTTTGGAGATTCAGCTATGGTTGTGAATCAGATCAAAGGTGGATGGGAGACAAATCAACCCGGTTTAATTCCGCATAGAGATTATGCGAGGAGGATTTCAACTTTCTTTACAAAGGTTGAGTTTCATCATATCCCTTGAGATGAGAACCGGATGAAAGATGCTCTTGCAACGTTGGCGTCAATGATTGTGGTGAATTATTGGAATGAGGTTCCCAATTTGTCGGTGATGCGTCTTGATAAACCAGCTCATATGTTCGATGTTGAAGAAGTCAGAGACGAGAAGCCGTGGTATTACGACATCAAATGTTTCCTCCAAAGTCAAATTTACCCGTCTGGGGCATCTTTGAAAGATAAGAAGACTTTGAGAAGATTAGCCGGCAATTACTACTTGAATGGTGATGTTCTGTACAAGAGAAACTTCGACATGCTTTTGCTCAGATGCGTGGATAGACACAAAGCAGACCTATTGATGACTGAAGTGCATGAAGGTTCCTTTGGTACTCATTCCAATGGACATGCAATGGCAAAGAAGATGTTGCGAGCAGGTTACTATTGGCTGACAATGGAATCTGACTGTTGCAAGTTTGTAAACAAATGCCACAAGTGTCAAATTTATGCTGATAAGATTCATGTTCCTCCGACACTTTTGAATGTTATTTCTTCCCCATGGCCCTTTTCCGTGTTGGGAATTGATATGATTGGTATGATTGAACCCAAAGCTTCGAATGAACATTGTTTCATTTTGGTGGCAATTGACTACTTCACAAAACGGGTTGAAGCGGCATCGTATGCAAATGTAACCAAGCAAGTTCTTATAAGGTTTATCAAGAATCAGATCATATGTCATTATGTTGTGCCAAGCAAGATCATTACTGACAATGGATCGAACTTGAATAATAATATGATGGAAGCTCTTTGTAAATACTTCAAGATTGCACATCATAATTCTTCTCCCTACAGACCCAAGATGAATGGGGTTGTTGAAGATGCGAATAAGAACATTAAGAAGATTATTCAGAAGATGGTTTCCACGTATAAGGATTGGTATGAGATGCTCCCATTTGCTTTGCATGGGTATCGTACATCCATTCGCACCTCAACAGGGGCAACCCTTTTCTCTCTTGTATATGGTATGGAAGCAGTGCTCCCCGTAGAGGTTGAGATTACTTCATTGTGAGTGCTCATGGAAGCCAAGTTGACTGAGGCTGAATGGTGTCAGACAAGGTATGATCAGCTGAATTTGATTGAAGAGAAGAGATTGACTACCATGTGTCATGGTCAGTTATATTAGCAAAGAATTGAGAAAGCTTTTGATAAGAAGGTCAGGCCTTGGGTATTCAGGGATGGTGACCTTGTGCTCAAGAAGATCCTGTCGTTCAAACCAGATTCTAGGGGAAGATGGACTCCTAATTGTGAAGGCCCATATGTTGTTAAGAAAGCCTTTTCAAGCGGTGCCTTGATTCTTACAACTATGGATGGTGAAGAGTTCACTCGTCCTGTGAACGCAGATGCAGTCAAGAAATGTTTCGCCTAAAAAAAGAAAAGAACAACTCGCTAAGTTGAAAACCCGAAAGGGAGGCTTAGGCAAAAATGAGCGTCTCGGTGGATTGAAAACCCAAAAGGGCGGTCCAGGCAAAAATTAGAGACATAAAAACAAAAAGAATTTCCCGATAAGTTGAGTACTCCAACTTGGGGCAACTTATGCAAAAATTAAGGATTATGCAAGTAACTGCATTCTGTTGATCTTCAAATTTTGGAAAGACTTTGTTGAGCACAAGGGTTGAAGTTGATTCATCATCCCAGTAGCGGTCAAGAGCACAGTGGATATCAAGAATTGGTAGAAGGATTAAGGATCATTTGTATCCAATGTAACCCTTTTTTCATGTAAATTACCATTTTCAAACTTTGTAAAAATCTATGGAGTCTTGTCATTTATAGACTGCCATCCATTAAATAAAGTTGAGTTTTTGTCCAATTGTTTCTACTCTTATTTACTTCAGCCAATAGTTTAAATTTTATTATGATCGTTTTGGAAATTTAAATTTTTTAATCAAAATCATTTTCTTAAAAACATATAAAAACAAGAAATTTTCAAAGCAATTAAAAGGAAGTATCAACAACACTTCAAAAAGCAACAAGTTCTTAAGTGCGAAACATCAGAGGTTCCCCAAGAAGTTAACCCTTCGGGTATCCCTAGTTATTTGTGTTGATCTGGTTCCTCTGCGGAGTGTTTGTTCCCTAGCAGAATTCTGATCCTTTTCCCTAGCTAAGTTGGTTGATTCAATACCTTGCGGCGTGTTATTTCCCCAGCAGTGTTTCTGTATTCCCTAGCGGAGTTCAGGTTTCTTTAGTAGGGTTGGTCTTAAGCAGAGTAAGATGTTTTCCCCAGTAGATCGCGTTGGTTTCCCCACCAGTTACCATCTGACTCGCTCCCAGTCAGAGTTTCCTCCTAGTTTTTTAGCAGCTATTTGTGTTTATCTTCTGCATGGTTGTCTCCTATTTGATATGGTGTTGACCTAAAATTCCCTGCATGTTGATAATCATCCCTCTCCTCAACAGATCTCCTCTTCCATCGGCTAGATTTGAGCCTTTGGGTTATTGATCTCTCTGTTCTCCAGCAGTTATCTCCCTCTTTTTATGGATTGACCGAGGATTATACTGATGATTCAAATTCTTTGTGACACCTTTGTATCCTTTGTGATCATTTTGTCAGCATAATCAGCATATATATATACATATACATTCATATAATTTCATAATTTACATATTGGCACCATCATATTTGTTTAACTTGTTGATTTCAGATTCTCATTCTCTGTATGGCGGTACTTTATCCCCAAACGAGTTTGGTGTCTGTCCTCCCTCAATTGTAGAGTGTCAGCTCCTTAGGCAGAAAGACTTTAACCTTTCTCCTCTTCCCCACTGAGTCGTTTCCTCGTGGATGATTATGTTGGTGTAAGCTCTAGAGGCCAATACTTTTGGTACTTGTATCGAATTGTTTATTAATAATAAAAGGCTTTTTCTTTATTATGTTTATTTAATAAAGTCCCTGGAATAGATAGTCCGTTTAATGTATCAAGTGTGACTTAATCATGAGATCACATTAAACATAAGGACACTATTCTTAAAGTATCCGTAGTCGAGCTTTATTGTGAAGTGGGATAACATTAAAGCAAGAAGACTATTATGTTTATAGACTGATGATCACATCTCATGGATCATGGATAAGGAGTTATCAAGTCTTAAACATAGGTATGAATATTAAGAGTAATATTTATACTGGATTGACCCACTATGAGAATACTATATAGAATGTTATGCAAAGTGTCATAAGTTATTCTCATGGTGATAATGGTGTATACCACCCTTTGACCTGAAACCACTATGGACCCTAGATGTAGAGTCGAGTGCCTTATTGCTGATCAAACGTTGTCCGTAACTGGATGACCATAAAGACAGTTGATGGGTACTCCACGAAGCATGCTAAGGGACATGAGTGGCCTAGATGGAATTTGCCCATCCTGCGTAACAGGATAAATGTCTATGGGCCCAATATTGAACTGGACAAGGATGACACAGTCTAAGCCTTGTGTTCAATATAGACATAAGGGCAAAAGGGTAATTATACCCATAATTATTATCACAGAAGGATTTGTCAGATCACATGACATTTTCGTGTCTTGTGTAGTAGTGATGTGTTGCTAGATACCGCTCACTGTTTATTATGTTAATTAGGTGATTTAATATAATTGCCAAGGACGCGAAAACCTATAGGGTCACACACAAAGGACGGATTGATGAGAGATAGAGTAATTAAGGAATATTGTAATGTACGGTGCCCTAAAGAGAGTTATAAAACATCGTAAGGTATGAAATATGGTAAGGTACCACGCTGTAGCGGTGTATTCGTCGCCATATGATTTATTGATTAAACCATAAGCAAAGCATACAATGAATTTGAGTCGCCACCGCACTTTTATTTATCCAAAGGACTGGCTAAAAAGCGAACAAAAGCCTAAGAAGTTTTACACATAGAAAACTAATAAAAAGATCAGAGAGTCTGGGTAAGGGGTAAATTACGCAATGGGAAGGTGTTAGGCACCCAAAACGTCCTAGGTACTCCTAGGGAGCCCTTTTCACACTTGTTGTATAAAATTGTTATTTGTTATGAAATATTTATTGTGCAAACATGATTGGGATGATGAGAAAAGAATATACAATTTTTATTGTTTTTGTGTTCGAACGGATGAACCCGTTGCCTACGTACCTTCCATCAAAGGTAAGGATCAAAACGCCGTAGTTCGGCTAAAAGATTTCCAAAAGTTAGTGGATTCAATTTTAAACACAAGCCCTAAGGTCTTACGTTATCCACGGGAGAAAACTCAACCTTATACAAACAACGAGTCCACCATGTGAGAACAGCTTCAACTTGCTAGTGAGGGGTTAACCCTATAATAAGCAAGGAAGACTTACAATTCAATCAACTAAGGACAAATAGGTGAGATTAACATCAACCAACTAGGATAAATCAAACCTACGGCTAATGTATGAAAACTTAGCAAGAATGGACAAAGCCACAAAACAATTGAATGGGTGAAATTAATTGATTATGATTATTCACAAAAGGAGGGTCAAAGTATGATTAAGATTGATTCAAAAGAAGTATTATGAAAATGGAGTTTGAAAAAGTCAAGGACTTGGGGTCCAGGTTTTTAATTTAAAAGCATGAAGATGTTTGCACAATATTTATCTCCAGTTTTGAAAGCAATGTGTGAAAAGGTTTAGGACAAAATGGATGAATGGATGAAGATGGAGTGTAAAACTTCCTAGAAGGTTCACCTCTTGAAATCATATAGAAGATGACTCAAGTGTGTCCTTTGGAATAGACAATGAGCAATAACAAACAAGCAAAGCAAAGGAAGAAAGTCAACAAAAGCGGATACCGGATGCCAATCACTGGACTTATACCAATCTCCTAAAACAGAACTGGATATCAGAGGCCACTCTATGGACTTATACCAATCTCCTCAACAAAGAAAAGAAAAGTGGATACCGGATGCCAATCTATCTGGGCTTATACCAATCTCCAACAAAGGAAGCAAACACTTGGATGTCAGATGCCAATCTATCTGGGCTTATTCTAACCTCCAACATATGATCATAGGAAAACAAATGCCAAATTACACGGACTTACAATTGCATCCTCACATAAATCAAACAAATGCATCAAGCAAAGAGACAGATGAATGGCCAATGAAATGGTCTTATACTCACTTCCATATCATAGGAACAATGGCCAATGAATGGTCTTACAATTATCCTCAATGGGCAAACAACAAAGATATGTCACAAAGACAAATGAAATGATCATGCACTAATGAGCAATTAATGATGATAAATGCACAAAGCATGCAAGCAGACATGTACAAATGAACTAAGTAATCAATCAACCAAAGTCATTCAGCACACTCTATAACCAAACAATTAGGCTCATACAAAGGGTCAGGAATTGAAGCCAACTGGAATAGGGTTAATGATGCTCTTAACCTTGACATTGAGAGCCAAGGTGAAGCAGATGAAAGGATATGAGGGGTGTGCCTCATCACTCTTATCCCTGGTCAGGGAGAGCATTGAATATCAGAAGGTGTGGGAGTTCAGAAAGATGGAACTCTCTCCACAAGTTAGACTCTATAGATCTTGGGTTTTTACTCACTATGCATCAACACATGTGGTGTGAGCAAGGTGAGTGACACACAGAATAGTAGGAGATAGGTTACATATCTCTTGGATTCTACCAATTGCCTTATTTAAAAGACTTTTCCTGCTTGGGACAAAAGTAAACAAGCACAGACATTGCCTCTTAAGGAGGACTTCAGACAGTTGCCTGGCCAAAGTAACAGGCCAGGTCTTCCAGACTACATGAAGAAAAGAGATTCTACCTCAATGCAAATGCTATCAAGCAAAGCAAAGCAAGTTCTAAAAAGAACTGAGCAACTAATGGTACCTGAAACCAGTCAAACAAAATCAGTATACAGTTCAACTCAAAACCAATATAAGATAAGGATCAACAGAATCAGTCAAATGTGCAATGCACATAGCTCAAAGCATATGAGCTAAGCACCCTACAAAACACACAAGTTATTTCATGATAATCAATCAAACTCAAATAACTTGCATAAGTCTCTTTAAGGCATTTGCTTCTTATCCTGAAAAAACAAACTCAAACATGAGCAACAAGACCACTAGGACAAGCCTAGGGTCAAAAAGAGATAAGAAATCCACAACAGCAAGTGAAAGATATCCAAAATCAAGTTCAAACAATTAAGAAACAAACCCAAATGGTTTCATGTTCATATCATTCATCATTATCATTTCACAAACAAATTAGGTCAAAGCATGTCATATAGAACCTCAAAGAAGTCAACAGAATGATTCAACTCAAATCCAATCACAAACAATCCAATAAATCCTCAAATAATTCATGCTCAAACATCATCCATAACATGATAAGCATACCAAATTTCAGCTCATTTGGATCAAAGGAAGTAGGTCAATGAAAATCAGAAAGTCAAAGCAAGTTCAAGCAAACTCATACAAAGTATCAAAACATGCACCAACTTCAATAAATCATAAAACAGAAACAACATATGATAAATGAATGGGACCAAAACCATGACAAAGCTTAAGATGTCTATACTTCACATGTCAAATTTCAAGTCCATCCAATAATGCATGAGGATTTCACAAATCATATAGCATCATGTGTCACAAGGGGTCAACAATTTGGTCAAACAGGGGAGAAATTATCAAACAAATAGGAAATGCCATCAATAATTCCAAAACAAATCACATGTATTCTCAACATCCATAAGTACATTCATGCAAAAATCCAGACCATTTTGATTTCAATAAGCATGGTAATTAAAATCATGAAGTTGGACATGAATGGTGTGACACAAATTGTCACACCCCTATTCAAAAAATCATATCTCCACAACCAGCATTGATAAATTCACAAACTCTACACCAAAATCACCATGACCATGTCTAGTTTAAGCACAAAAAATTTCAGAGGCATTGGATAATGTATCATCATTTCACAAGCAATTTGGTGAAGCATAGGCAAAATGGATACACATGAACAAACCCTAGCACATTTTAAAATCCACACATGCAAAAAATCTGGAAAAATCATCATAATAAACTAGAGATCATGAGGATCATTTCACAAAAAATCCCATCAAATTTGGATTAAAAATGAGGAACTTATGAATTTTCTAAGTTTGGCATACAAAATGAAATAAATATTGAAAATAAAAATGATTTTATGAAATAAATAAACCGGCAGTGGCAAAGCTGTAATTATTTGGTCCCTTAAGTGAAACTCTGCGTTTCACTTAAGGAGGTGTCGCACGCTCAATGGTCACATGGCGATGGAATAGTGACTTCATGCAAGGCAAAAACATCAGCAACCAAACACGAGCAAAACAAATTCTGGGTTTAACATTTTTAGGGTTTGGCTACTGTTCATCATCATCATCAATCGTGATGAACTTTTTTTCGAGTTTTTGAAAACAAACACACCATTTGAACCAGCAAACCATGTACATCAATAATCCAACATTAATTTTCGTTAACTCATGCTAACAAGGATGAATCGAGCAAAAACACATTTGAATATCAAACTTTAAATCCATATTTCTCTCTCAATATGCAACCATTTGCCACGATTTAAAGCTCAATATAATCAGCATGGAAAGACCTTTCTAAAGCATAGCATGATTTTGAAAATAAAGAGGTTCGAATCTTTACCAAATTTGAAGAGCAGTGATGATTTGTGGTTCTTTGGCTGTGGAAAGCTGAAACAGATGCGCTTGGAGGTTTGTATTGATGAATGGATAATGAATTTTAGCTCAACAACCTTTGAAACAGCTCCAATCAAAATCTGCCATGGGTGAAGCTTCAATGCAACAGTGACCTTCCTTGCTTTACAGTCGTTATATGGTGCTTGCCAAGGCTCCAAGAATGTTGGTGGGTGATGAAGCAATCAACAGGGCACGAGTTCTTTTGATAATTTTCAGAAAAAAATTCCAAGTGAAGAAAATGAGAGCTTGAGAGAAAATGGATTTTGATCTGTTTTGGCAAAGTGTGGCTAGGGTTTTTGCAGCAGAAATGTGAAATATATACTCTGTTTAGCATTGCATAACCTTGGTTAGTTAAGTGGTAATGGGATTTTGCTAAATGAAGTGTTTTTGCTAATTAGTGAAATTCACTCAAATGACAAGGGCATGGCACTACAGTGCGAAATATGGGCCTAAACCACATCCAAAACATGATTTCTGAACACTTTCAAATGGTAGAATGTATTGGAAATGGTTAATTGAAAAGCTCATTTTTTCACCTCACTCATTTTAAATTCAAGCCACTTAAAAAAGGCCATTTTGCTTGGATGATTTTTGGTGAAATGTGATGAAGGATTTGGATAGAGCACATCAAATATGACTTGTAGCAAAAAACCTCACTCAATTTGGCCAAATGGTTTGGAAGATATGCCACTTTGAAGTTCAAAAATTTTTGAGAATGATTTGATCATAACTTGCCAACCATAAATGAGAAATGAGTGTTCTTGGACTTTTTGGAAATGGGAGAACAAGATCTTCAACTTTCATGTTGGAAAAAAATTCATTTGAAGCTTGTATGATGATGTAAATTTGAGGAGAAGAACTTTCCATTTTTGGCAAAATCCAATTACAGGTCAACTTTCTATTTTTGGAAATTTTTTGTCTGACTTCAAATTCTTCACTGTGGATGTTTGACATGTTATATGAGGCTTATATGGACATGAATGAGACCTCTCAGACCAATTCCCACCATCAAATCACTGATTAAATGCACAGTTGACCACAGTTGACTTTGCTAGGGTTTTGGTTGATTGAACCAT
Organism: Lathyrus oleraceus; assembly: GCF_024323335.1. Lineage (NCBI taxonomy): Eukaryota > Viridiplantae > Streptophyta > Magnoliopsida > Fabales > Fabaceae > Lathyrus > Lathyrus oleraceus. The sequence continues at coordinate 352,702,551 of NC_066580.1, read as the reverse complement.
GTTCTGATGAATTCCAAGCCCCTACCACTTGATATCTTGATCCAAAATGATGTCACAACTCATATGAACTATTGATGAATGATCATGGTGCCCAAATTCTTCAAGAATGGCCACCATCCATTGCCCAATGGCTGATTTGACTGATTTGACCTAGCTTGCTTCATCTGCAAGTAACATGGTTAGATGACAATATTTTTGTACTTTTGGTTAATAGACAGATGAAAAGCAAAGATATACAAATGCAATACATGCTTGGTGATCAAGAACCACACTCACAAGATAACCCACCCACTAGGAGGGAAGCAAAGGTGCACAAAGATCCTTGAGGCAATGATATGATATGATATGATGCCATGAGGGATCTTAGGGCCAAAATTGGGGTCTTACAGATGCCCCTATTTAAGGTCATTCTAGCCGGAGAAGTGAAGTTTAGAAATCTTCATCTCGACGCGGTAGAATGGGCTTAAATAACAGTAATGAGACGAATTTTGGTCCCTAAGAGACCTCATGATGCAAATGTATGCGTGCAAAAGACACAAACTCTGTGGGGATATATGATTCACACAGAAGAAAAGACAATCCATCGGAGTAATACACTCACCAGGAACAGAAACTCTTACAAGACTCTTGTTGGGGATAGTAAAGAAAAAGAATGCGTGAGCAGGACACGACTTCAAGTTGGGAAAAAACAAAACTGACACAGCATGAACAAGACACGACTCTGATTAGGGAATGACAGAAATCAAACTGGAGACCATACTGGGGAGTGAAGGACTCACACCGGGGAAAAGAAAATTCCAAAGGAAGACATCCATTGGAGAGACACAAGCTGACTCCTGGGAAGAAGCAACAGGAAACTCCACTGGAGAGACACAAGCTGACTCCTGGTAATAGCTACAAGAGGAAAGCCATTAATATAACACGTACCTCGGATCAAACGATCATCTGCAGAAGTCTCAGAACCCGATAAAGCAAAGACCTTGCCTCCCGACTGGTTCTCTTTCTTCGGCTTAGGACACTGTGGACTGATATGGCCCACCTCTCCACAGTTGAAACAAGTCATAGTCTTCAACCGGCACTCTGCAACCAAATGACCACCCTTGCCACACTTGAAACACTTCTTCTCAGCACTGGTACACTCATGGATACGATGTCTAGCCTGACCACATCTGTAACACTTAGCAGGGGCACTGGAGTCTCCCCCACTAGGTCTCTTCATCCCACTCTGTCTCTGGAAACCTTTGCCAGCTGTATACGGTTTCCCACGATCATTCTGATTCTTGCCTTTCCTATCAACTCTCTGCTGATAGCTCTCCACTCTGGCCTTGGTATCCTGTTCAAAAATCCTGCAACAGTCAACCAAGTCAGAAAACACTCTAATCCGCTGATACCCAATAGCCTGCTTGATCTCGGGACGTAACCCGTTCTCAAACTTCACACATTTTGAAAATTCCCCAGTAGCCTCATTATAGGGAGTGTAATACTTCGACAACTCTGTGAACTTAGCAGCATACTCAGTAACAGACCGGTTGCCCTGCTTCAATTCTAAGAACTCTATCTCTTTCTTTCCTCTGACATCCTCTGGAAAGTACTTCCTCAGGAATCTCTCTCTGAACACCGCCCAAGTGATCTCAGCACTCCCAGCGGCTTCCAACTCAGTGCGGGCAGCAACCCACCAATCATCTGCTTCCTCTGACAGCATATGCGTACCGAACCTGACCTTCTGGTTATCGGCACACTCAGTCACTCGGAAGATCCTCTCGATCTCCTTCAACCACTTCTGAGCACCATCTGGATCGTATGCTCCCTTGAACATTGGAGGATTGTTCTTCTGGAACTCACTCAGTTGACGAGCAGCTCCCAATCCCACAACATTCGGATTCCCTCCAAGTACTCCAGCTAGCATACCCAGAGCCTCAGCAATCGCAGCATCGTCTCTACCTCTTCCAGCCATCTCTATTCTGAAAGCCCAACAAGCTAAAACAATAAGTACTGATAGGGTTACACAACACCTATCACGTACAGGGAAACAGAATAATTACGACTCGACTCAACCGACTATGCTCTGATACCACTAATGTAACACCCTTCTAAAATACCCCAAATTTAATTAGAACAACAACATATAAATCAGAGTAGATATGCAATTTCAGGGTGTCACACTTGACACTTCACACCATTCACCAAAATATCTTGTCATGCTCATTTATTAATCAAAATAAGATATTGCACAATTCGCAGCGGATATAAATCTAACAACATGCAAATCCATGTAACACATTACATGTAAAATTGTCCAACAACAAAATGAAAACAAGTAAAACATCCCGTCCCGATGTTACATATACCAGAGCATGACCCACTAAGGAACTACACTAGACTCCAAGCACTAGCTTCTACTCAATCACTGCTCGTTACCTGAAACATAGTTGCAAGGGTGAGTTCCCCAATCGATATAATAAGCATTATAAAATATCATGTAATGTTAAGTAAATTAACACATTTCATCACCCTAATCAGATCACACATTCAGCAACGGCAACATCAACTCAAAATCATAATCATTCTCAACCCAACACAAAACACACGTATAATATTGGAATACATCCATTCATATTATACGCCATACATACATTATGCAATGAGACTCCATGCATGCGGTACCGACTATTCGTGAACACATAGTTCAACCTCACCGATCAAACCCAGATACGGCTACCAAGCTCACTAGTCCCACTCATTTGAGACCTAGTGACTCACTCACTAATTCCTCACCATGGGAATTAGCTACCACCATAAAGGCCATGCTATGCACGCTAAATCACCTAGCATGCAAACATCAACAACAATCCACAACAACTCACTCACTAATTCCTCACCATGGGAATTAGCTACCACCATAAAGGCCATGCTATACATGCTAAATCACCTAGCATACAAACATCAACACAATCCAAGATAGACATATGCTCACACTCTAAGCCATAAACAGTCCATTCACAATTGCATACATAACAGATACATTCACAGCATTATGCATACCATCATACATCATCAGCATGTTTATCACAGAATCATATCATATCATGCCAAATAATAAATCACAGTATTAGCACACTCTACTAATACCTATACTGCTCAAAACAACGGGAAATGATCCCTACTATATCATACATCAGCTAAATTGCATCACTCAGCTGAAACGACCAAAAACTGCACAACAACAGCTCAGAAAAATCCAACTTCTGCCCATACGCGTATGCCTCATGCCCATACGCGTATGGCCCATTTCCTAGCCAAGCCCATACGCGTATGGCCTGTCTCATACGCGTATCCTACGCGTACCGCTTCTCCCATACGCGTATCAACAGAGACAAAACTACGTTAGAATCATCATCTTCTTCATCCATACGCGTATGGCCTCACCCCATACGCGTACCACTCACAGGCTACGCGTAATTACATGCGTATGACGCGTATCAGCGCCAATCTCCTCCCCTCCAAGCCATCTCATACGCGTATGGCCTAGTGTCATACGCGTATGACCAGAACCAAAATTTCAGATCTGCTATGGGTTTTTCTCTGCTACGAGATTTCTCAATTCCAACCTTCCACAGTCCAATTTTTACATAGCATTCGTTCATATTATCTAACACAGATCATACCCATTCAATTTCAAAATTTCTAACCTTATTACATCTAATTCCTACAAATTCCCTTCAATTATAAACCCATATCTCGTTCATCCATAAGTTCACCAATTTCAGCATGCATCATCCTAATTAGAGTCGATTCAATGGTTTATTACTAACCATTACATGTTAACCCATAATACCCATTAAACGACGATAAACCCCCCTTACCTGAGTTAATCCGGCAAATCCTTTAGCTTCAAGCTTTTCCTTTCTTCAACCCTTGTTCTCTTGCTCTTCCTCTTTGCCCTTTTTCCACTTTTCAGTCGCTTCTCCCTTTTCACGTGAAAACCCTTTTTACCAAAAATGGGACTTTTTACTGATTCCAACTTTATATTCCAATAATAATAATTCCAATAATATTCCAATAATAATCCAATTATTTAATTAAATTAATAAATATACTATTAACTTAAATTAAATAATTATCATATTTTTATCGGGGTGTTACAAGACGCTTTAATATGCATGATTCCAAGAAAGGATTCATACCTAGGCAACATGGCATGTGTCTATCAAAAACACAATCCCCTTCAACTAAGGAAGAAAGGGATCGCATGAATAAGATTTCATATGCATCTGCAATAGGATCTATCATGTATGCCATGTTATGTACTCGACCAGATGTCTCGTATGCTTTAAGTGCAACGAGTAGGTACCAATCTGATCCTGGTGATGCCCATTGGGTAGCTGTCAAGAATATCCTTAAGTATTTGAGAAGGACTAAGGACTCATTCTTGATATATGGAGGTCAGGAAGTGTGGGCTGTAATTGGATACACCGATTCTAGCTTCCAGACAGATAAGGATGACTTTAGATCGCAATCTGGTTATGTGTTTTGCTTAAACGGTGGCGCTGTGAGCTGGAAAAGTTCAAAGCAAGATACAGTTGCTGATTCTACAACCGAGGCCGAGTATATTGCTGCCTCAAGTGCGGCAAAGGAAGCTGTTTGGATCAAAAAGTTCATTATGAACTTGGCATAGTTCCTAGCATTGTGGATCCCATTGGTCTCTATTGTGATAACAATGGTGCTATCGCACAAGCTAAGGAGCCTAGATCTCACCAACGATCCAAACACATACTTAGGCGTTATCACCTCATTCGAGAGATAATGGATAGAGGAGATGTGAAAATATTCAGAGTACCTACACTTGACAATATTGCTGACCCACTGACAAAGCCTCTTGCGCAGCAGAAGCATGATGGCCATACTAGATCTATGGGCATTAGGGGTATGCCTGATTGGCTCTAGTGCTAGAGGGAGATTGTTGGTGTAAGCTCTAGAGGCCAATACTTTTGGTACTTGTATCGAATTTTTTATTAATAATAAAAGGCTTTTTCTTTATTATGTTTGTTTAATAATGTCCCTGGAATAGATAGTATGTTTAATGTATCAAGTGTGACTTAATCATGAGATCACATTAAACATAAGGACATTATTCTTAAAGTATCTGTAGTCGAGCTTTATTGTGAAGTGGGATAACATTAAAGCATGACGACTATTATATTTATAGACTGATGATCACATCTCATGGATCATGGATAAGGAGTTATCAAGTCTCAAACATGGGTATGAATATTAAGATTAATATTTATACTGGATTGACCCGCTATGAGAATACAATATAGAATGTTATGCAAAGTGTCATAAGTTATTCTCATGGTGATAATGGTGTATACCACCCTTCGACCTAAAACCACTATGGACCCTAGATGTAGAGTCGAGTGCCTTATTGTTGATCAAACGTTGTCCGTAACTGGATGACCATAAAGACAGTTGATGGGTACTCCACGAAGCATGCTAAGGGACATGAGTGACCTAGATGGAATTTGCCCATCCTGCATAACAGGATAAATGTCTATGGGCCCAATATTGAACTGGACAAGGATGAAATGGTCTATGCCTTCTGTTCAATATAGACATAAGGGCAAAAGGGTAATTATACACATAATTATTATCACAGAAGGATTTGTCAGATCACATGACATTTTCGTGTCTTGGGTAGTAGTGATGTGTTGCTAGATACCGCTCACTGTTTATTATGTTAAATACGTGATTTAATATAATTGCCAATGCCGCGAAAGCCTATAGGGTCACACACAAATGACGGATTGATGAGAGATAGAGTAATTAAGAAATACTATAATGTACGGTGCCCTTAAGTGAATTATAGAACATCGTAAGGTACGGTGTACTTAAGTAGAATACAAAATATGGTAAGGTACCACGCGCTTAAGTGATTTTGGCATATTATAAGATATGGGTCATATACACTTGAGTGGGCTTTTTTAGCTTGCATCCCACACAAGTGGTTCTATAAATAGAACCCTTGTGTAGAAGCAGTTTTACACTTGCAATTTCATTTCTCTCTCTCTCTCTCTCACTCAAAGCCTTCATTCGTAGCAGCTAGCACTGAGATTGAAGGAATCCGTTCGTGTGGACTGAGTAGAGGCGTTGTCATCGTTCAACGTTCATGATCGCCACAAGAGGTAACGATTCTATCACTGATCATGCCCATTCGTTAGGATCATTAAAGGAGAAATTTTAAATTCCGCTGCGTTTTGGATCGCCATTCTCCTTCAGATTATTACTTCAGTTTCCTCCCCAGTTGACTGTTTCTTTCTAGATCATTGGGTTGAGTCTTAATTGACTGTTTCTTTCTAGATCATGCCTATATATATGCTTTGAGTCTCCTAATAGTTTATTACCCAGTAACTGGTGATATTCTTCTTAGTTTGAAGTTTGTTACTTCTTGCCCAATACCCGGCAAAAGTACTTCTTGCCCAATTTCCCAACAGTGGAATCCCTAGTAGATTCATTTGTTTCTGATTCCCCAGGAAGTATATCCTTGATATGTTCATCCTAATCGGTGACGAATATATTTCTTTTCCCTTCTTGAGTTTATCCTTGATATATTCATCTTAACCGATTCTCATCTGTGGTATTCTACCCAGTAAAAAGGTAGTTGTAATCCCTATTGTGTTCCCCAGAGAGTAATCCTTGATATGTTCATCCTAACTGATGACAGATTTCCTTCTCTTTATGGTATTCTACCCAGTAGCCGGTAGTTGTAAACCCTACTTTTTCCCGCAGAGTCTATCCTTGATATTTTCATCCTAACCAGTGACAAATTTTCTCTTTGATGGTATTCTATCCAGTAACTGATAGATGTAATTCCTATTTTCTCCCCTCACAAAGTTTATCCTTGATATGTTCATCCTAACCGGTGACGGATTTTCTCTTTGATGGTCTTCTATCCAGCATTCGATAGATGTAATTCCTACTTTTTGTTCAGTTGGTTTATCCTTGATAGGTTCATCTTAACCGATGACGGGTATCCTCCTTGACAATCCCAGGAAAGACTATCCTTGATATGTTCATCTTAACCGATGACGGATCTTCTTCCCTGTTGAGTTTATCCTTGATATGTTCATCCTAACCGATGACGGATATTATCACCTTTGGTCTTCTACCCAGTAACAGGTAGTCGTAAATCCTATTTTCTGCAGTTTTCCCCAGCAAGGTTATTCTTACCCAGTAACCGGTAATGAATACTCATTCCCGGCATTTCTCAGCGAGTCATCCTTGATATATTCATCCTAACCGGTGACGGGTGTCCTCTCTGTCGGATCTTTATTATCTTTTTACCCAATAACAGGTAGTAGATAATAGATTTCTGCTCCTCTTGTGTTGAAGTTTATTTCTTCCTAGTTGAGTTGAGTGCGCGTTTCCTTAGTGAAATCGCTTTTCCTGCATGATTAAAGTACTTCAATTTTATCCTAAATTACTCGTATCCCCTACAGATGTTGTTGTTCCCGGCTGAGTCTTTTCCATTTTTGTATGGAATTACTCGAGTCCCCCAGTAGTTTTAAGTCGTAGTCTGGCCTACGCATAACTCCTTTATCCCATAAAGTCTCTGTCTCCCCAGTGAGTTTTCCTTACGGAAATGTATTATACTCCTGTGGACTTTCGGTCTCTGATTTCTTTTCCTTTGAGGTAATATTTCCCCATTAAGAATTTACTTTTGCATTCATATCATATTCATCATGAGGTCTCTTAGGACCAAAATTTGTTTCTATATGTTGTTATTTAAGCCCATTGTACTGAGTCGACATGAAGATTTTAACCTTCGCCTCCTCGGTTAGAATATCCTTAAATAGGGGCAGCTGTAAGACCCCAATTTTTACCCTAAGATCCCTCATTTAATTTCATCATAAGCATTAGCATTGGGATCATACCTTGGCATCCTCCTTACCCCTCTTTCATTGGGTTTGTTTTGGGAGAGATCACCAAGCACTATGTGATTGTATAATACTTGTATATTATCATTTTACTAACCAAAATACCAAAAATATGTCTTTGCATTTGCCTAACTCTTTTGTAGGTAGGGCATGATCACCATTGATTCATCAAGTTCATATCTATGGTTTGAGACCCTCATGACAAAAAAGAACAACCATGAATTTATCTAAGAATGTTTATGAGCATCATATATGAGTTCCATTGATTCCTAAATGTTATATTGATCAAGTATTCTTCAAGAGTTTGAAAGTGATTTGCCTTGGAAACCTTAGTTTGACTAGGTATCTTAAGTCACTTCTCCAACAAGATATCTCACCAATTGATCAAATTTCTCAAGGGACACTTCAAAATTCATCATATTATGCATATATGATCTACCATGATCCAATAAATTCCAAAGAATTGAAGGTTAGCAAGTTGGTTGATGGTGGTTGGCCAGATGAATTCATCTGATCAAAAATTGGTCTCCCTAGACCCTATCTCCTACCATTTTCACCATATGAAAATGATTCCAAGTTCAAAGTTACTCTAGATGACATTCCAAACAACTTTCATGTTGATACCTAGAGCTATTTTTGCTTTGAAAATCATTTTCTATGTTGAAACATTATAGGTCATTTTGTATAAACCCTAATTTGAAAGTCAAATTCTCAAGGCCATAAGTTGCTCAATTTTTATGAGTGAAAGATTTCCAAGTTGCACAATCAAATTCAAGATGTTTAATTAAACTTTGATGTTTGGAGTGAGAGCAAGTTCAAATTTTATGAGCATGTGATATGAGGTTACATTATTGGTCATTTTTGACCTATACCATTGAACAAGTGATTTTTCCAAACTTCAAAAATGCATAACTCTATCATTCTAAATCCAAATGACATGAAATTGATGACCATTTTTAAGGTCTTTAAAAGCTCTACAACTTTGATGAAGACACTTTTCTCATTTGAAGCTCACGTAAAACGTTAAGCAAGGTGGAATATTGAGGTATATGGCTTGACACTAAGATAAATTTTCAACATGTTGAAATTTCCAAACTTCCACCTCAAAATTCTCCATGTTCCAAGATCCAAATGAAAAAGTGTTCAACATCAAACTTGTTCCCCTTGATCAAGCTTTCCAAAGAACCCAAGTTCATGCGTTTTGGACAAAGATTGATAGGTATGCGCATGGCTTTAACAAGGCTGCATCATTGGAAAGAATCAATTGCACAAACTTCAGTTCACAATGCCTTGCCATTCAAGCTTCATTCATACCTCAATTAGAATCATTTTGGACCTTTTTGCATTGCATCATGGGCATGTACATGCCCATGCACTCGTGCCATCAACATTTCCAATTTTGGACAGATTTTTGAAGTGTGCAAATATCATTCCCTTTGGCTATAAATAGAAGGCCTCTGAGCTCATTTGAATAACACTTTTGCGCTCCAACTTTTCCCCCCATTGAAACCCTCTCATTCTAAAGGAAAACCTGAGAAATTTCAATTTGAAATTTGAGTTTGAATCTCAACTGTTGGAGATTCAAGAACTCCAGGATCCAAAGCCTTGCAACCTCTCTAATCATTTCCTGCTAGCTTTTCAAGTGTGATCAGATCGTGTTTGGAGCAAGAAACATCAAGAACTGCATAGCATTGAAGGTAATTTTCAGAAAACTTCATCTCTTCGATTCTCACTCAATTCTACTCAATTCACTTGGATCTTTGGTTGTCTGAAGTCCTACCAATGTAGGCAAGAAGATTGAGTTGCTTAGAGGTCAAATTGAAGCAACTCAGTTGGCACACCTCAAAATTCAACTCCTCATATCTTTTTATATATTTGGAGTTAGTTGAAGTTGAGGTCAGATTCGTGTTCTACGCCATTTTTTCTTTCAGATCATGTCCTCCTTTTTTATTTTGGTGATGGTTGAACATGGACCAGTTCGGTGAGGTCCACTAGAGAAGAAGACCAAAGCTCTGGCTCCGGCGATGTGTTGGCATCTCTCCCATCCATAGGATCCAGTTGATATGTTTTAATATCACACGTTGGTTCTAAATACCATCCCTGCAGCGCATTAACTAATGTTCATTGTGGAACGTGCGCTGAGGACCACTTGATCTGCCACCTCAATTAATGAGGGAGATCAAGTGGTCCGCGTTTTTTGCTATTTTCTGATTTTTATTTTTATTAATTCATATTAATTTTAATATTGATCCAAAAAATATGAGAGTTTCACCAAAAAATTTCAAATAATTTCCTCTTTCATATTTTGAATTAAAACTATTGTTTGGATCATTATTAATATTTTTTATGATTTAATTGATTTTGTGATTATTTTTAATTGTTTAAAAATACTTTTAAGTCTTTAAAAATTCTGAATTTTTTTCTCCAAGGTCCTTTGACCTTGTTTGACCTATGATAAATCTCATGGCCATTTCATTGGTGTTTTGATGAGCTTTTAGGAATTTGACAAACTATGTTTAATTTAAATGCCTTATTTTTAGTATTTTAAAGTAGAATAAATGCCAAATAATTGTGTTTACCAATTGTGATGATTTGTTTGAGTTTGACTCTTGTTGTTGGGCCTTGGTCAAGGTTGATTTGACTTTGTCAAGTTAATATCATTGGATTTCAGGGATTGATGGAATGTACATTCCATCTTCCAAAATGAATGGATGATATTAATTTGGTAAAAGTCCTCCTTTGACCAATTTGAGTTTTGATTCATTCCCCTCCCTCTTCATCTCATTCCCCTTCTTTATGCATTGATCTCATTTGGCCTATGATATCTCAAAGTCCTAAGGCTAGTTGATTGAAAAATCAACATAAGTATGGATGAGATTAGGCCACCTCTTTTGCATATTCTCTTTGTGTGTGGTATGTTTCATGAGCATAGTCCATTATACTATGTCTCTAATATGCATTAAAACCAAAATTCTATTGCCCGTCCTCAAATAGTTGTGACTTCTACATAAGTCCAATTACAATTACTTAACATAACACTAAATTTCTGACACAAAAGGCATAGCATTCTAGTGAGTGAGATTGTAAGTCTCCCCTCTTTCATTGTATTGTGTGGAAACTTGGCCTTTTTTCCTTCCTTTGGAAGATGTCTTGGCTCAAGGATCCATGCTTGTGATAAGTGGGTTGAGTGTTCTCCAAAGAATACCTTAAAAAACAAAAAGCAAAAGCAAAACAATACTAACTTCTAACTCATAAACAACTAACTTTTAATTTCAAGCCATTTACTTTAATGTCATTTAATTTTAGTCTTTATTCATTTGCCATTATTCATACCATTCTAATTATTTATGTTAATGCAATTTTCACTTTGTCCATTTGGACCATATTGTGTGATATTTCTTGTTTGTGTATACTTTGCTTGTTGGTGTGGTCTTTGACCATTAATGCACATAATAACAACAAAAACCCTAAAAAACTTTTATGTGGACTGTTGCCTTGATCTTGGACAAATGGACTTAGAACTTAGGCAACATTCCTATGCTAAAGGACTTGGCCAATGCCAACTTTCTATGAAACCAAGTGCTTGCAATTTGAAACTTCATTTGATATATCATTCAAGATCCCTTTGAGTTCATCTGCAACATGATCATTGTGAAGCATTTATTTTGAACCTGTGACTTATGGAATTCATCTGTTGCATGGGCTAATTTGAAGAAGATCATGGGGTGGCTAAGCTTGGATGTGGCTATCTTTATTTGATTCCCTTGCTATTCAAGATTGATGTAATTGTGCATTTGTGTGTTGTTTGATTCTAAATGTCCAAGGGAATATGGGTTTCTATTGACATTCTTGTCTATTGGATTGCTACCCATTGATCAGATCTTTTCATCTCTAAACTTTTAATTTTGTGCATAGGATTAGTCTCTTCATCTTCTCCCCATTTCTTTAATTTCAAAATCTCTCCCTCCTTTTTTAAAATCTTCTATGATTGAACTTATTTTGTTCTAAACTTTGACCACTTTGCAAACTAGAAGCTTTGGCCTTATGCCATTGCGTTTTCAAACTTCTTTTCTTAAATCAAATTTATAAATAAACTTAACTATACTTTACTTAAACTTTCAGAAAAGCCAAAAAGAATTAACCTATTCAAATCATTTTTAGGCCTTTGTGCCTTTCAAACTTAATTTTGTTAAAAGCAATGCATCCACTTTGAAATTTGTATCACGAACTACGAGGTTTTTATCCCTCATTTTTATATTGGCACGTAGGCACAATTTCGAAGGTCTTGTCAAACACAAAAATATAATTAATGAATTCATTTCTCATCCCCCCATTCTATTTGTTTGAAAACATCATTTTTTTACCAAATACATATGCACACAAAAAGGGCTTCCTATGAGTACCTAGGACACTTTGGGTGCTAACACCTTCCCTCTGTGTAACCAACCCCCTTACCTGTAATCTCTAACATTTTATTAGTTTTGATTTGAAAACTTCTTACTTTTGGGTTTTGTTTGTACTTTTTCCCTTTTCCCTTGGAAATAATAAAAGCATGGTGACGACTCTTGTTATTTGATGTCTAGCTTATCTATAGCTTGATGATCATGAATTTACCGCTACACATATGGACAAGTTTGATTCAAAAGCTCTAAAGGCTATAGAGTATACAACACATAACCCAAAGTTATGGAAGAATCAATACATGTTAGATTTTAAGATAAGCTTGACTCTGAAAAGTCAAAGCTAGTTGAAAAACTTGCAGATTTGGAGATAACTCTTGCAGGTTCTGATGAAAAGACTAAAGCATCAGAAGAAGCTGAGAAACAAAGTCCAGAAGAAACTGAAATCTCAACTATTCAAAAAAGATCAATAAATCTCCCAAACATCTCTAAAGAATTGATTTTGGGAATTAAGGATGAACCTGTCAGAACAAGGTCAACATTCAAAGTATCTGAAGAAACTCCTTTGGGATTAGTATCTCTAATTGAGCCTACTTCCTGTGATGAGGCACTCCAAGACAATGACTGGGTTCTGGCAATGAAAGAAGAACTTGATCAATTCTCAAATAATGACATATGGGATCTTGTCCCAAAGCCTAAAGGAACATATATTATTGGAACAAGATGGATATTCAGAAAAAAAATTGAACGAAAAGGGAGAAGTAGTCATAAACAAAGCACGACTGGTGGCACAAGGTTACAGTCAACAAAAAGGAATTGACTACAATGAAACCTTTGCACCAGTCGCCAAAATTCTCTAAGCTAATGTAGGAAGAATTTGATATGAGTTTGATGCAAGAACTAAAGTTCTTTCTGGGAATTCAAATCAATCAATCTTTAGAAGCTACTTATGTATATCAAAGTAAATATATAAAAGACATTCTAAAGAAACTCGAAATGGAAGAATGCAAACCAGCAAAAACACCCTTGCATCCAACTTGCATTCTAGAGAAAGAAGAAGTTAGTCAAAAGGTTTTTCAGAAGCTCTATCGTTGTATGATAGGCTCTCTTCTCTATATGACGACTACCCGTCCTGACATTCTTTTCAATGTGTGTCTTTGTGCCATATTCCAATCATATCTAAGGGAATCTCATTTAACAACTGTTAAAAGAATCCTAAGGTATCTGAAAGGAACTCCTAACCTTAGCTTGATGTATGAGAAAACATCAGAGTATAGGCTTGTTGGATATTGTGATACAGATTATGCAGGGGACAAAATGGAATGTAAAAGCACATCTGGGAACTGTCAGTTCTTGGGAAACAATCTCATATCTTAGGCCAGCAAAAGACAGTCAATCATCACTCTGTCTACTACAGAATAAGAATATATATCAGCTTCATTATGCACTACTCAGATGCTCTGGATGAAAAATCAACTAGATGACCTTTAGATATTTGAGAGTAATGTTCCGGTCTAGCAGAAATCAAGAGACAAACCCTTGAGATCTCCTCGAGCAATATGCTGATTTGGGGATTAGACTTCTATCATGGGTTGTAATCATGTCTCCCCTAAGCGTGTCAACTTGTTTTATGTGCCATCATTAATTTTCTAACTTCTCAACTGCTTCTAACACTGTCGTTTTGCATGCCCTCTATGTGTATTTATATTTTTCACAATTCACAATTTCACACTTTACACTCACTGCCTACACAAAACCCCTCTCCGTTTTCAAGTTTAAGTTCATCATCTTCATCAAGATCATCATCTTCATCAAGTTCATCAACTTCCTCATGGATTCTCAGCAACAATCTGTCTACAATTACTCTTAGCAAATGGAATCAACGGAACAAACTCCCATTTCTTCTCAACAAACAACTGCTACAACTGGTGTTATCTCTACCCCAATCTACAAAGAACCTCACATTTTGGATCGTGAACCACATATCCATCTAGCCATTCCATTCGACAAGCTTGAGGTCTTGTGTGAATCTTTGGTAGACTTCGAGAACATGAAGCAAAATGGAATACACCTTACTGAGGAACTTAGAATGCAAGGGTGGGAAACCTATTTCCAAAGGCTTTATGGTCCTGTCTATACCTATCTGGTAAAAGAGTTTTGGCGCTTCGTTGACTCAGATGATCATTACATAGTGTCACATGCTCTGGGGGTCAAGATTGTCATCACTGAGAAGTCCATCGCCTCCCTTCTGAGTATAGAGAAGACAAGGGGAAGAAGAATTTACAACATCAACCCTATGGAAAAGTACTTGTCCCAGGAAATTGCCCCAACCATTTTCCAACAGAACGCTGAAGGCAACCCCTCCAAAAACAAGGAACTTCACCAGAACCTCTGAGTTTGGTTGAAGATTATTTCAGGAACCATTCATCACCTCCCAGACTCCAACTCTTCTGACTACATCCACACAGATCAGAAGTGCATACTTTACTGCCTTCACAAAGGGCTAAAGCTGAACCTGTCAGCGTTGCTCTTCAAATACCTCAGAAACTCTGTCAAAGACACTAGAAATAACATGTAGCCCAGAACCTACATCCCTCTGGGAAGGCTAATCTTCGATGTTTTGATCGAGAGCGGGCTGGTGGATCACCTTATCCATCATAATCTGATGGAGGATGTCATAGTTGACATTGGAAGGCCTCTAAATGCTCGCAATCTGAAGAGCATTGGGGTGATTGAGCAAATCAGGGTGAAACCCTCATTAGATACCTCCTGGGAAGCACTCAAGGATCAGAGGAAGATTCCAGACAGTCTCTACCTCTTCTCCAAGATTGATCCTCCAGAAGTTGTGGCACATTATCTGCAGGATCTCGCAAGCCAAAGAGTTGACATCTCAGAGTTCTCTATGGACTGGCTACTTGAGCGTCCACCCAACTTCATGAAGAGACAATGAGAGTCGTTTGGGAAGTCCAAGAAGGCAAAGAAGGCAAAACTGGGAGAAACTTTTGTGTCAAGACCTTCGGTCCCTCTAATTGAATCACCAAGGAAGTCTTTGCCTCCTCCCTCTCACTCTGTCAACTTAAAGAAAATTGATTATTCTCTTCCCCAAACCACACCTATGTACACCCACTCTGAAACCCCACCCTCTACCACTAAACACTCTGATACTCCAACCTCTAATCCACCATCGCCGCCACTTCAAAAATTTAACCTCTCACCAACATCTTCTACACCTTCATCTCCACCCTACTACATCCTATCATCTGACTCAGAACCCTCTGACCCTCAATCCCTTACACTAGCTCAGCTTCAGGCTCGTACTCTTGCCTCACAACAATAACCTGAACCAGAAGCTACCACTCCACCATCTGAACAACCACAAACACCATCATCTGAACAACCACCAAATCCACCACCTGAATAACCCACAACACCATCCTCCGATACTCCCATAATACCACCCTCTAGAACCATCATCATCCCTACCCCTCTAACTTCCACTTACACTACCCAAACACCACTAACATCTCCATCCCCTAATCTTGAACCAGAACCTACCTTCACCACCTTAGAAGAAGCAATCGCTTTATTTGCTGAGTCTTCAGTGGAGAAGATCAGATTTCTATCTGTAAACTCTAGTATCAGTGATGATCCCTCTATAGTGAGGATTCACTGGAACAGAGTGATCAGATAGATAACCTCTGGTCCTGAAAACTCTGGAAGAACTGAAGAAGGAGCAATAGGTAATGTGAGCAAGATTGGATCACCAGGACTCCGTCAACAACAATATTCAGAACCTGCTAACTTAGCTGGTCCAAAGGATGCCTCCGCCTCCAAACCCTTAGGCACTTAGGCTTCTTTTGTTTTTTTCCTATGTTTTCTGCTATGTATTTTGTGCTCTCTTTCTGAATTGCTGCTTACCTGTACCTGTTTTTCTCATATATATGAACCTTTTTTGCTATGTCTTTTTGAGTCTGACAAAAAGGGGAGAGCTAATACAGCTCTGATGAAAATATATCTAAGCCTCTTGCTGCACTGCGCATATTAATATCTTAATACCTTATGAAAACTAAAGTTGTGCAGGATAACAACTAAGGTACAAACTACCTGCCACACAAGGAAAGTCTGGTAAGAACTTCAGAGAAATCCTATGGTTCATCTCATGGGATGTCACCTCTCGTATTACTCTGAGATATTATTTTTTAATATCACTAATTCATGATCACTCTGATTTTTTTTGTCATCATCAAAAAGGGGGAGATTGTAAGAACAAATCTAGTATTTACAACTTATCTCTAAGATTTTGATGATAACAAAGGATGAAACAAAAATGGTACCCTAACATAATTTATCTAAGTGTGCAGGACTCTAATCAAAGAAGTCAGATAGACATTCATCAAATACAGATACAAGTTCAGAATGACCACTTAGAAGGTACACAAGCAGAAGCTCTTACTATGATTAAAGGAAGCGTAAACAAAATAAGAGACATCATACACTCTGAAGTGGAAGAACACGCTCTAGTATCTGAAGCTTTACACTCGGATTAAATCAATCGGAAGAAACTCTGAAGACAGTCAGCTACAAGCAACTATCTGAAGATACACTTGCTGAATAGAGACTCTGATATTTGAACCTTCTGATTCAGAATACTTATCTATGAATACTATCATGTATGGAAAGAATCTAATTCAGGAAGAAAGTTATGGCGCCCCAAAACTGCTTTGGAAAGAGTACAGAGATTAATGACATTAATCATCCATCTGTAATACCCCAAAATTTACCCTTCATTTTTCCTGGAAGCATGGGATTATGTTTCACACTTCATTAGCATCATGCTAGGTCATACTCATTGCATACTGCATTAGTGACATGGAAATCAGGTTTTGATTGATCACTCCTTAACAGAAGGAGCCCACACAAAGCAAGATTGAGAATTGGACTTCATTTTCTAAGTATACAAGTCTCAAGGGTCTCAGGGGGGGTCCAAGTATCTTATTATGGTCCTCAGTTCATCAGTGAAGGATTCAAAGCTATCAGAGTGTTCATCTGGATTTAATCAGAAATTAGGGTTTCATGGCTACCTGCAATAGGCAATGTTTGGTTGGAAGTAGAGGAGCTCATCCTAGGAAGATTCACAATTATCTTAGAAAGAACCATTGGCAATCAGTGCAATCAGTTCCTGATCATTTTGCCCTAAAACTAGGGTTTGGTATAAAATCAGTTTATTTCTGATTCCTTGGGTGAAACTCTTTTCCATGGCCCTCCATATGTCCACAAGGGTCTACATACAAAAAATCAACTCTTTATTTGAGCTAGAAGTGCTTCAATTGATCAATGGAATTGGGAATCAGACAGTGTGGGAAAAGTCAACGGTGGTGCCATAAAAGTCAACTCCTAACATTTTGAGAGTGGAATGTCAAAATCCATGCCTATGGGATCCTACATGTGAATTTTTATCAAGGTTGGATCATGAATTCACCATTTAATCAGGAATTGGAAAAGTTACTTAATTTGGAAATGGTTGACAGGGCAAGTTTTCATGATTGTTGCACTCACTTTAAGCCCATTTTGCATCAAGATAAAAGCTCCATTTGAAAATTTCTCCAACATGAAAGTTGTTCCTCTTGTTCCAACCTTTCTAGAGATATAAAGTTTGCTCCATTTGGATTATAATTGAGAAAGTTATGCTTAGTCAAAGTGAGACATTTTTTAGGACACTTAGAAAAATTTCTAAAAAGTCTGAAATCTTCAAAATTTGTCAAGACTTCTTGGCCAGTTTTCTTCCACTTCAAGGTATTATTTGAAAATACTTTCTTCACAACAATTGTACCTTGCCATGTACTCTTTCACATACTTTTGGAATCATCTCATTTGGATCCATGGTTTGAGAGATACATTCATTTAAAGTGGGCACCATGACTTGATTTTCTAGGCAGATTTTGGATCTGGCTGGCTCAATCAGATTTTCTAAGCATGCTGCACAAACCAGTCACGTTTTTTACCTCTTTTGGCCATGCATTGGAAATCCATTCACTTAAGTTTGGCCCAAAATAACAACATTTTACACCTCACTTCACACTTTTATTCTTATGGATAAATCACTTATTAAAAAGCCCATGAGAACACCTAATCCACCCTATTTAAGAAGCTGAAACCCTAACCCTAAAGGAGCATTGGAATTTTGTGGCAAGGAGGCAAAGCTTCATCACATATCAGATTCCATTCCACTTCTGTTTTCCATTAGGTAATTATCTCTTCCACGGGCATGTTTTGATATATCTACGCTTGCTTACCATGCTCATCACCATTAATCCTTCCATCTTCATATTTCTTTTTCTTATTTAAAATAATTTCTTCGACCATAAAATTACCCAAAAATATTTTTCACTTTTCTTAACGTTTTATTTAATTTTATATAATTCTTATTTTCGTATTTTTTTAATATTAATATTTTATTTTAATTATTTATTCTAAATGGTCCATTTTAACACACTTTTTTTATTGATTTTATTTTTATGACTTCAAATTATTGTTAGCATTTTATTTTTGGGATGAAGGTTGACCACTGTCTCATGGTCAACCTGACCTTTTCTTGAAATTTTATTTCACATTTTCAATTTATTTTGGATTTATTTCTAACCTAGTCTCATTAATTGACTTTTGGTTTGACCACGGTTTTATTTTAATTAATTTATGTACCAACTTTCGTTATTTTTAAAATCTTTTTGGGGGATGATAATTTCCTGACTCCACCTTATTTAGTTTAATTTTTCATAATTTTATTGATTAGTTTACTATTCATTCTTGATTTATTTCTAACCTAGTCTCATTAATTGACTTTTGGTTTGATCTCGGTTTTATTTTAATTAATTTATGTACCAATTTTCGTTACTTTTAAAATATTTTTGAAGGATGATGATGTCCTGACCCCGCCTTATTTATTTTAATTTTTCATAATTTTCTTGATTAGTTTACTATTTATTCTTGATTTATTTCTAACCTAGTCTCATTAATTGACTTTTGGTTTGACCTCGGTTTTATTTTAATTAATTTATGTACCAATTTTTGTTATTTTAAAAATATTTTTTGGGGATGATGATTTCCTGACCCCAACTTATTTATTTTAATTTTTCATGATTTTCTTGATTAATTTACTATTTATTCTTAATTTATTTCTAACCTAGTCTTATTAATTGACTTTTGGTTTGACCTATGTTTTGTTTTAATTAATTCACGTGCCAATTTTCATTATTTATAAAATATTTTTGAGGGATGATGACGTCCTGACCCCACCTTATTTAGTTTAATTTTTCATAATTTTCTTGATTAATTTGCTATTTATTTGTTATTTTTTAAGTTGACTTGAATTTTTAGTTGACTTCTGTATGATCGATGTTTGACTTAGGGATTGCTTATGGCAATTGAAGAGATCTTTTGATCCTCCCTCTTCCATCTCATATGCCACGTATTAGAGGCCTTTTACGTTGATTTTATTTGGTCCTTACCTCATTTCCTGATTAAATTATTCAGTGGACCCTTCGTGTGCATATTTTCATCTGTTTGATTCATCTGTTATCTTTTATACTTGTTTCTCTCATTCATGCTTTCTATTGCTTGATTATTTAACATGTTCATACTCCCATGCATTGTTTAAATGCTCCATTATTTGATTCTTTGGTTTGATTATATATTGTTTATTTATTCAATCTGATTGATAATTGTTGCCTACTTGTATGATGTATGAGGCATATATTCTTATTGTTTGTTTGCCATGAACAATCCCCATTCATAACAAATGTACCCCTCTCCTATAAAGTGTATAATATTTATTTCTTTATTTCTTTAGTCACCTGTTAATACAAGAATTAAAACGAACGCCCGATAACCATTTCAAAATAAGATCAAAAGCTCGATCCAACGTCGAGTAATCATTTTCAAAACTTAACAGAACCAGCACGCATTCATCCATCCTCTTGTAAGTTGATTGCCTCAGGCATCGCCATCTACCTGTAAGTCGATTGCCTCCGGCATCGCCATCTACCCTTAGCCGTAACTCCTCTCCGCACTCCATCCGTCGACTCTTGTTCCGTTTAGGTAGCACCCATTAGGTAGAACCCTTTGTATGATAACATAGGTAGAATTCCCCTATTCTTTGCATGCTAACATTAGGTAGATGTTCCCCTTTGTAAATCCTAACACATAGGTCCATATTGCATGACAACTCTAGAGCAGAGCTTCCCCACTTTTAGACCTTCCGTGCTTCTCCGATCTTGTGGCATGTCAGTCCGTTCTATTGCAAAGAGGTAACTGCCCAAGACTCGATTCAGCGAGCTGCGACACCTACTGCTAGGACGTTGAACACACTGCCCACCCTCCTTTGACACAGCTGGTGTCCTCTTTTGTTAGTCCATGTTCAGATGGCAATCCTTAACCCCTAGTTAGCCGAACTACGACAACTCTGATTCTCATGTTCAGATGAGATACGTAGGCACGAGACGCGATGTCTTGCCGAGTTTGACTGACGACTAACAACTAATCCTTGCTTGCTTTCGCCCTTGCTGCGATTCTTTTCTCTCACCCTCGTTGCGATCGAGACCGTCCCTTTCCATTGCCCTAGTTGCAATCGAGACCCTTGTTCCCGTAGTTAGCCGAACTACGTTTTACTCTAATTCTCATTCCAGATGAGATACGTAGGCATAAGACGCGACGTCTTACCGAGCACACTTCTCTTTAACCCATAGGTAGCCGAGCTACAAAGACTCTGATTCTCATACTCAGATGAGATACGTAGGCAATGGATGCGACATCCTTGCGAGTCATTTTCTTTTAACCTTCCTTTTAGTAAATAGTACTTTAGATATACCTACACCCTTTAGACTAGAACAACACTTATGAAAAGGGCTCCCTAGGAGTACCTAGGATGTTTTGGGTGCTTAAAACCTTCCCATTGCATAACCAACCCCCTTACCCAGATCTCTGGCATTTTTACTAGTTTTTTATTCGATAAAACTTTTAGGTTTTTGTTCGCTTTCTAACCATTCCTTTGGATAAATAGAAGTGCGGTGGCGACTCAACTTGTATGGTTTACCTTGGATTTAGTCAATATCTCTAATGGTAACGAATACCCCGCTTCAGAAAAGTGGCAACTCTGCTGGGGACTATCATTTGCCTAGTGGGTTTTGCCTACTTTTCATATTTGTTGTATTGTATGGTGTATTGCTTTGTGACATATTTTTGTGCAATTTGGGATTACTGTATTGTATGTAATGATTGAATTGTTTGAATATTAATTCCTTGTATGCTTGGTGATCTTCGTGAGATGAGTTCTATACCCGAACTCGAGTGCACTTAGGATAGGAGAATGGCATAGTCTTGTTGACTTGTGTGGAGTTATTCCTTAGCAAGTTGACTTGCAAGCCCATTCACTTGGTGGAGGTTATGTTGGGATCAATAATGTCACACGAGTAGTCGTGGTTAGGCATTACTCTTTCCAATATATGCCTTAGAAGCCAAGGACCTTAGTTTACCACGCGCACCTTGGCCTATTTTTAGGACGTAATGCGAAGATTGTTCAAGTGTAAGATTTGATACGATTGTTACGTGATACTACACTCATAAGAGTCTCTCTTGAGAATATTTTTGGAATACGAGTAGTCGTTTATCCGATAATATCCGAAAGATGGGATGATGACTATGGGAACCTCTTGTAGAACATGATTGTCAGGTTTAACCATAGTACACTCCCTTTGGGTGGTTCTTAACCAAGACTCCATGCTCGCGACTCGCAACAAACCCTTGATTCATGGTTGATCTGTTCTTGTGTATCCTTAATATCAATGGAACTTGGGTGTTGATAAGGTGTAAACCATAATCCACCAAAATGGATGATTCATATTAAGGATGACTTGATCCATCCCATGGCCTTTGTATGGTGTGATTTGCTTGATCCTTGAGTATGATTGTTGCATCCATGCATTCATGCATTCATACACATCCATATCATCAACAATGAGAAGGAATACGAAGAAGTACAGTTTCAGACAACCCGACTTGAAAGAGTTAAGGAGTTTGACATCTTATGTATTAGATCCCTTGGAATTCAAGGCTCGTCATGGGAAGCTTCTGTCTATTCTGGATACTCAAGTGGATGAAGGTCTAATGAGTGTGTTGGTGCAGTTCTATGATCCCTTGTACCGTTGCTTCACTTTTCCGGATTTCCAGCTTTTGCCCACGCTTGAGGAGTATGCCTATCTTGTGGGCATACCTATCATAGACTAGTTGTCGTTCAGTGGCTTGGAGAGAGTTCCTTCTTCTCAAGAGATTGCTGATCTATTGCGTATAGATGAATCTGTTATTGGTGCTCATATGACTACCAAAGGTGGAACTCAAGCTACCATGTTTGGGAAGGCCATGAGTGAGGACGCCTTTGAGGCCATATTTGTACTTCTCATCTATGGGCTAGTGTTATTCCCCAACATCGACAAGTTTGTGGATGTGAACGCCATTAGGATTTTCTCTACTCTTAATCATGTTCCTACTCTGTTGGGTGACACTTATTTCTCTTTGCATGTGAGGAATGCAAAGGGCGGTGGTACCATTGTGTGTTGTTTGTCTCTATTGTACAAGTGGTTTATTTCGCACTTGCCTCAGACGCTCGCCTTCAAGGAGAACAAAGGATGTCTACGGTGGTCCACGAGACTTATGTCTCTCACTAATGATGATATCTTTTGGTACAACCGTGTATATGATGGTGTGCAGATTATCGACTCTTGTGGTGAATTCTCCAATGTACCTCTTCTGGGTACATGCGGTGGAATTAACTACAACCCTATTTTGGCACCAAGTCTTGAAGGGCAGGATGGTTCGCGCTTGGCGCAAGATCCATAAGAAAGGAAGGAAGGAGCTAGGTCCGAAGAACTGTATCGCTTTGGAACCCTATACCTCTTGGGTTAGGAGGAGAGCTTCCGAGTACCTCATGCCTTATGAGTATCCAAGACCCACACCTTTGGTTGTGGTTGGGCCTTCAACCCTCCCTAGCCAAGGAGTAGAGGAGTTGAGAGACGAAGACCATTCGCGTGCTTGGATCCGTGAACGAGAGGAGTTGCTTCAGCAGATCAGAGAGAAGGATGCTTTGATAGATTTCCTTGAGCATCAGGTTATTGATGATCCTGATGACGCATTGACTTCTCTACTTCCTCAGTCTTCCATGTTTTGGAAGAGGAAGTATGATTGACTCGCCAAAGAGAAGGCAGATATGGAGGCAGCCTATGGGAGGGAGGTGAAGAGGCTTCGTGCAGCTTATCTTCCGGTCTCGAGGGCTTTGGACGATTGCTTCTAGGGATCCATAGGATGTTCATTTTCCTTCTCTCTTGTATTGTATTTAGTTACCAAGACTGTACTTCTTTGGCATAAAAACATTTCCAAATATTAATTGACGTGATATTTCCGTATGTGATAAACATTTAATATTTCCAAAATTTGCAAATAAGACTCTAAAGTTCCTATGATATAAAAATTAAATCATAAGCATTGCATGCATCATGTTTATTTATTCCTAGGGGTTTATATCTTCTTCTTGATTCTAGTCGGGGTTTTCTTACACTGTTTATCTAATGTGAGACTGGAATCAAGGGGTAGAATACCCTTTGAAATTGATAAACATGTCATTGCATTTGCATATTCATTAGCATGTCTTGCATAATAGGTACCGCTGCAGTGTTCTCATCTTGTTTGGTATTCCATTATTAGGATAGTTGACTCAGGCATTCACCTATATGGTACCCGAAGGAATCAACAGAGAGCAATGGAAGGTTTACAAGCAGAGCTCGCTGAGATGAGGATTCACATGAATTAGTTCATGGAAGTGGTCCAAGGAGTGGCTCAGGGACAGTAGGAGATTAGATTGTTAGTACAGGGGAATCCCCCTACTACTCAATTGGAGGTTGTGGCTGATCCTCCCGCTGGAGAGGCTAATAGACCCAATGGACCGGGGCCTATCCCAATCCCACATGGCTACCTTGGTCAACAACCCATCCATGATGATCAGGAGGATCAATTCCCCCTGCTTCAGGAGGACTTTGGCATGGGCCATGGTATGGACCCTATGTTCGGAGACTAGAAGAGAGGTTGAAAGCTGTGGAAGGGGTGAATGCTCTTGGTGTGGATGTTGCTGACTTGGGGCTGGTCCCAGGCGTGAGAGTTCCGCCAAAATTCGAAGTCCCCGTGTTTGATAAGTACAATGGCAACTCTTTCCCGAAGACTCATGTACAAGCTTACTTCCGCAAGATGATCGCGTATTCTGATGATGAGAAGCTGCTCATGTACTTCTTCCAGGACAGCCTAGCGGGGGCATCCTTGGAGTGGTATATGAGGCTGGACAGAGCCCATATTCGCCGCTGGAGAGACTTGGTGGAGGCCTTTGTGAAGCAATATCAGTACTATGCAGATATGGCACCTGACAGGACTCAGCTCCAGAATCTGTCTCTCAAGAGCAACGAGTGCTTCAAAGAGTATGCTCAACGCTGGAGAGAGTTGGCTTCCCGTGTTCAGACTCCGATGTTGGAAAAAGAGATGGCCAACATGTTTATGAACACACTGCCTGGATCTTATTTGGAGTGTCTGGTGGGTTGCAACGCCTCGAATTTTGCTGATGTGATCTCTACCGGTGAGAGGGTGGAGAACTACTTGAAGAAGCCATTCTTAGGAGGACAGAAGAGGAGAGAAGGGTATGCAAATGCTTTGTCTTCTTATCAGAGCAGAGGTAACCGAAGGAGCAGTTTTCAGAATTACCATCAGCAACCTTATGTTGCAGTTGTGACCATTCCGGCTGCAGCACCAGTGCAACAACAACAACCACCATGTTAACAAAATCAATACCAACAACAACAGGGTAATATACATGCTTATCAACAGAGACAGAGGATGATGGATAGGCGTTTCGACCCTCTTCCGATGTCATACGCCCAATTGCTTCCCAACCTTCAACATTTGCAACTTGTGCAGATACGCACTTTGGCTCCTCCTATTGGCAGGCTTCCAGTGGGTTATGACACCAATGCTAGGTGTGAGTTCCACTCTAGGGAACCTGGCCACACTATTGAGAACTGCAAAGCTTTTAAGCACGTAGTTCAGGACCTTATTGACTCAAAAGCCATTAACTTTGCGCTGGCTCCTAATGTTGTCCATAATCCTATGCCGCAGCATGGTGGAGCAAACGTTAACATGGTTGAAGGAGAAGCCAAATCAGTTGGCCAGATCTCTGCAGTCAACGAAGAAGATGGGGATAGTGATTGCGATATTGACAACTGGGTGCGTCTAAGGGTCCTAGGTGAAGTTCTTCGCAACTGGTCTTCTGAAGAGATTATCCAAGTCACTCTTCTTGAAGAGTAATTTTCTTTTTTTATTCATGCATGTCCAAGTCTTACGTTTCGCCCAGGGTGTAATGACTCATTGTAGGGCTCATCTATGTGGATACCTGCATTTTTTATCATAAATAAAGGACGTCTTTTTTGCATTCAAATATTTTGTTCACTGTTTTTCTATTTTTGCAGTTTTCAAAAATCAAAAATAAAAATATATATACATTTGGCAATGTTTTGTTTAGTTTCCACTTCTTGTTCACACTCATAAGCATATACCATCACTCATGCAGATGCACGTCACCGGATCCTATTAATAACAGTTCTGCTATGGCTCGCTTCGACTTTGAAAATCCAATCTTTCAAGCTGAAGAAGAGGGTGATGAAGACTGTGAACTCCCTGAAGAACTTGCCAGGTTGTTGAAACAGGAGGAAAGGGTCATTCAACCGCATCAAGAGTCTACTGAAGTGATTAATCTCGGCACCGAGGACGCCAAGAGAGAAATCAAGATAGGGGCTTCTTTGGAAGATAATATGAAGAAGGGGCTGATTGAATTGCTGCAAGAGTATGTTGACATCTTCGCTTGGTCTTATCAGGACATGCCAGAGCTTGACACAAACATTGTGGTACACCGTTTGCCTCTCAAAGAGGATTGTCCTCCGGTCAAGCAGAAGCTCAAAAGAACAAGACCAAAGATGGCTGTCAAGATAAAGGAAGAAGTGCAAAAACAGTTGGACGCAGGGTTCCTAGCGGTTACAAATTATCCGCCATGGGTTGCAAATATCGTTCCAGTACCTAAAAAGGATGGAAAGGTACGGATGTGTGTTGACTACCGGGATCTGAACAGAGCTAGTCCTAAAGATGATTTCCCATTACCTCACATCGATGTTTTGGTGGATAACACGGCTCAGTTCTCGGTATTCTCCTTCATGGATGGCTTTTCTGGCTATAATCAAATTAAGATGGCACTAGAAGACATGGAGAAGACAACTTTCATAACCCCATGGGGCACTTTCTGCTACAAGGTGATGTTATTTGGTCTGAAAAATGATGGGGCAACATATCAACGAGCTATGGTAACTCTTTTCCATGATATGATTCATCATGAAATCGAGGTTTATGTTGATGATATGATTTCCAAATCTCATACGGAAGAAGAACATCTGGTGAATTTGCAGAAACTGTTTGAGCGTTTGAGGAAATTCAAGCTGAGGCTTAATCCGAATAAGTGTACATTCGAGGTAAGATCTGGAAAACTGCTGGGTTTTATTGTTAGTGAAAAAGTGATTGAGGTGGATCCGACCAAAGTGAAAGCGATACAAGAAATGCCTGAGCCAAGAACAGAAAAATAAGTCTGTGGTTTCTTATGAAGGTTGAACTACATTGCAAGGTTCATCTCTCACCTAACAGCCACGTGTGAGCCAATATTCAAATTGTTAAGAAAAGATAAGGCTATCAGGTGGAATGATGATTTCCAAAGGGCCTTCGAAAAAATAAAAGAGTATTTGCAGAATCCTCCTATCCTTATGCCTCCAGTCCCAGGGAGACCGCTGATTATGTATTTGACAGTACTTGATAATTCCATGGGTTGTGTTCTTGGTCAACACGACGAGACAGGTAGGAAAGAGCATGCCATCTACTACCTGAGTAAAAAATTCACAAATTGCGAGTCGAGATACTCAATGCTTGAAAAGGCATGTTGTGCACTTCCATGGGCTGCTAAGCGATTGAGACAATACATGCTGACTCACACAACCTTACTGATCTCCAAAATGGATCCAGTCAAGTATATATTTGAGAAGCCAGCTCTCACCGGAAGGGTTGCTCGTTGGCAAATGGTACTGACAGAGTATGACATCCAGTATACATCCCAGAAAGCCATCAAAGGGAGTATTCTGTCAGACTATCTTGCTCAGCAGCCGATTGATGATTATGAGCCGATGAAGTTTGATTTTCCGGATGGAGACATCATGTTCCTCAAGATGAAAGACTGTGAAGAGCGAGTTGTTGAGGAAGGACCTGATCCAGGAGAAAAGTGGACTTTAATGTTTGATGGGGTCGTCAATGCCAAACGAAGTGGAATTGGTGTTGTCATTACCACTCCGAAAGGTGCCCACATGCCTTTCGCCGCTCGTCTGACTTTTGAGTGCACCAATAATGAAGCTGAATATGAGGCTTGTATCTTGGGTATCGAGCAAGCCATTGATTTGAGAATCAAGACTCTGGACATCTTCGGAGATTCAGCTCTAGTGATCAATCAAGTGAATGGTGATTGGATTACTCTCCATCCTCATCTGGTCCCCTACAGAGACTACACGAGAAGACTATTGACTTTCTTCACAACAGTAAGGCTGTATCATCTACCTCGTGATGAGAACCAAATGGCAGATGCTCTTGCTACTCTGTCCTCCATGATCAAGGTGATTCGGTGGAACTATGCTCCCAAGATTGATGTTATGCGCCTCGATAGGGCCGCGTATATGTTTGCTGCTGAAGTGGTAGTTGATGACAAGCCCTGGTACCACGACATCAAGTGCTTTCTGAAGAATCAAGAGTACCCTGTAGGGGCATCCAACAATGATAGAAAGACTTTGAGAAGATTGGCAGGCAGTTTCTTTTTGAACAAAGACGATGTGCTGTATAAGAGGAACTTCGACATGGTTTTGCTCAGATGCGTGGATAGACACGAAGCAGACATGTTAATGCAGGAAGTTCATGAAGGCTCCTTCGGTACTCATGCCGACGGACATGCAATGGCTAAGAAATTGTTGAGAGCGGGTTATTACTGGAAGACCATGGAATCTGATTGTTTCAAATATGCTCGGAAGTGTCATAAATTCCAGATTTATGCTGATAAGGTGCATGTGCCGCCAAATCCTCTGAATGTGATGTCTTCGCCGTGGCCGTTTGCTATGTGGGGCATTGATATGATTGGAAAGATTGAGCCGACTGCTTCCAATGGGCATCGCTTCATCCTTGTTACCATCGACTATTTCACCAAATGGGTCGAAGCAGCGTCATTTGCAAAGGTCACAAGACATGTGGTTGCCCGATTCATTAAGAAAGAAATCATTTGTCGTTATGGGATTCCCGAAAGAATCATTATTGATAATGGTTCTAATCTCAATAACAAAATGATGAAGGAGTTGTGCAAGAACTTCAACATTCAGCATCACAATTCCTCCCCTTATCGTCCTAAGATGAACGGTGTTGTTGAGGCAGCAAATAAGAACATAAAGAAGATTGTGTAGAAGATGGTTGTTATGTACAGAGATTGGCATGAGACGCTACCCTTCGCCTTGCATGGGTACCGTACTTCAGTACGTACATCGACCGGGGAAACCCCTTACTCCCTTGTGTATGGTATGGAAGCAGTTCTACCTGTTGAAGTGGAGATTCCTTCTCTAAGAGTCCTGTTGGATGTCATGTTAGACAAAGCTGAATGGATTCGGACAAGGTTCAATGAGTTGAGTCTTATCAAAGAGAAGCGTATGGAAGCCATTTGTCATGGGTAGTTGTATCAAAGTCGGATGAAGAGAGCCTTTGATCAGAAAGTGCATCCTCGATGCTTCCAAGTCGGAGATTTGGTGTTGAAAAGGATCCTTCCTCCTCAGACAGATCACAGGGGCAAGTGGACTCCTAACTATGATGGACCATATATTGTCACCAAGATTTTTGATGGTGGAGCCTTAATGCTTGCAACTATGGATGGTAAAGACTTCACTTCCCCTGTGAACTCAGACGCAGTAAAAAAATACTTCGCATAAAATAGACCCGCTGGACAATAAAAAGAATAGTCCAGGCAAAAAATGGGCATCCCGGCGAACCAAGAAAATGAAAAAGGTTCGGGCAAAAGTCAGGGATTAAAAAATGAAAAGATTGTACACCCAGTAAGTTGAAAACCTGAAAAGGCAACTTAGGCAAAAATGGGTATCCCGGTGGATTGAAAACCCGAATGGGCGATCCAGGCAAAAGTTAGGGATTAAGCGAATGGTTGCGTTCTGAGTAGTTCTGAGTATCATCTCGTGTCGATAACCGGAAACTTCCGAAGGATAGGAAACAGTCCAATCACCTTTTTCGGAAAGCTGATCATCTGGAGGATCTTGAAGACGAGCGAATCATAGCAGAATTGGAACCCGATAGAAATCCATTTCACATTGCCATTAGATTAAATTCTGTTTTTATCTATTGTGCAATTGCCTCTTTCCAGGGATTGCTTCCTGATGTAAATACCTATTCAGAGGCCACTCAATCAATAAAATCATGTTATTCAGTACATCTCTGTGTTCATTTTCATTTTACTGTTTTGTTTGCAAAAATGACGTCCGAATTTTTGATAAACATTGCATCATGAAACGTAAGAGCTTTACAAGTACGTGCTTAATAAGCATTGAAAATTGCTGTAAATTTTAAGTGCTTTGGATCGTCTATTCAGAACAGGTACACTCGGGGCATTTCCTTAATGTCCCCATCAAATGATCGCGAATGTTTTTCCTCAATAGTTGGAATTTGGTATCTTATCCCTGCAGAGCTGGTCCGAGCGTTGGATTCTTCAATCCCCAGCAGGCCCTCACTGGTGTACTTCCCCAAGCATTTGTTTCAAACTATACACTCCCCAGTAGAGTCGACAGTGTCTGACTGTATATCCCCAGCGGAGTTGACAGTGTCAGACTGTATCTTCCCAGCAGAAGCGGCTGCTCCTCAGAGCTCGATGCCAGATCGATGATCTCGGCACTATACCCATGGTCTCTTTCCTTGAAGAAGAATCTCGGTACCGTATCGGTGTTTGCTTCCCTTGCTGAGTCGTCTCTCTCACAGATTATGGTTGCCAGAACCACTGTCGCTTTCCTCAGCAGCAAGTTTTCAGTGTCATTCTCTCCCCAGTCAGAGCCTCGGTATTTTGTTATTTTCTAGAACACCGTGTGGCGGGTCATTTCCCCACAGAGTTCTTTGTGTTGTGCATCTCCAACAGCCTTGCTAGGGTCCAGAAGATGGTGATCATTTCCCCAGTAGAATTCCTTGCCTCAGCTTGGCGTTCTCTCTAATCAAGAATTTCGCATCCCTGCATGTAGAATCATATTGCATTGCATCCTCCCAAATTGCGTAGCATTTCCATTTTCATGGAGCATTACGCCATTGAAAAATTCAAACATACGCATGTAAAGCATAAGGCATTCTCGGTATCCCAAGTGATAAGCCAGAAGTTGTTTCTAGTACTCAGACTGAAGATTATTCATGACTTATCTTTATTATTCCCAGCAGGGGGTCGTTGGCCCACGTGCCACCTCAATTATTATTTTCCCTATTTCTGCCAACGCTGACAGGCACGAAAGTTTTCCGGTATTCAGACCGAAGTGGCATTCAGGCCAGTTTCCGGTATTCAGACCGAAGTGGCATTCAGGCCAGTTTTTTTCTAATGTTCAGATCGAAGAAGTTTCTGAAGTTCAGGTCGATGCAACTTGTGGCATTCAGGCCAATTTTCCGATGTTCAGATCGAAGAAGTTTCTGACGTTCAGGTCGATGCGACTTGTGGCATTCAGGCCAAGTTTCCGGTATTTAGACCGAAGTGGCATTCAAGCCGGTTTTCCAATGTTCAGATCGAAGAAGTTTCTGTCATCCAGGTCGATGCAACTTGTGGAATTCAGGCCAGTTTTCCGGTATTTAGACCGAAGTGGCATTCAGACCAGTTTTCCGATGTTCAGATCGAAGAAGTTTCCGACGTTCAGGTCAATGCAACTTGTGGCATTCAGGCCAGTTTTCTGGTATTCAGACCGAAGTGGCATTCAGGCCAGTTTCCCGGTGTTCAGACCGATGTTTGATAATCAAGTATCGTCCGATGCTTAGATCGAAGTCATTTCCAGTATTCAGATTGATGAGCGGCATTCAGGCCATGGTTATTTCTGTGTTACCATTAATTTGGTATTCAGGCTAACATTCCTTGTTTCGGTGTTCAAACCGACTCTCACAGTGCCAGACGGATTCTTTTTCAAGACCACCTCTTGGCCGATTCTGACAGGCATTGTTACTTCATTTTTTCACTTCAGTGTAAATTTTCGGGCTTTTATCGTATTCAATCACTTGATACCTCGAAAGTGCGAAAGTCGTTGCTATCTTCCTTTTGGGTTTCCAGTTGATTGAATAGGGGCAGCTGTAATACCCAAAAAATAACCCTTCATTTTTCCTGGAAGCATGGGATTGTGTTTCACACTTCATTAGCATCATACTAGCTCATACTCATTGCATACTGCATTAGTGACATGGAAATCAGGTTTTGATTTATCACTCCTTAACAGAAGGAACCCACACAAAGCAAGAATGAGAATTGGACTTCATTTTCTAAGTATACAAGTCTCAAGGGTCTTAGGGGGGTCCAAGTATCTTATTATGGTCCTCAGTTCATCAGTGAAGGATTCAAAGCTATCAGAGTGTTCATCTGGATTTAATCAGAAATTAGGGTTTCATGGCTACCTGCAACAGGAAATGTTTGGTTGGAAGTAGAGGAGCTCATCCATGTCATGATTAGAGAGGCATCTTGGCCTAGGAAGATTCACAATTATCTTAGAAAGATCCATTGGCAATCAGTGCAATCAGTTCCTGATCATTTTGCCCTAAAACTAGGGTTTGGTATAAAATCAGTTTATTTCTGATTCCTTGGGTGAAACTCTTTTCCATGGCCCTCCATATGTCCACAAGGGTCTACATACAAAAAATCAGCTCTTTATTTGAGCTACAAGTGCTTCAATTGATCAATAGAATCGGGAATCAGATAGTTTGGGAAAAGTCAACTGTGGGGCCAGAAAAGTCAACTCCTGACATTTTGAGAGTGGAATCTCGAAATCCATGCCTAGGGGATCCTAAATGTGAAATTTGATCAAGGTTGGATCATGGATTCATCATTTAATCAGGAATTGGAAAAGTTACTTAATTTGGAAATGGTTGACTTTCCATTTAGGGCAAGTTTTCATGATTGCTGCACTCACTTTAAGCCCATTTTGCATTAAGATAAAAGCTCAATTTGAAACATTCTCCAACATGAAAGTTGTTCCTCTTGTTCCAAGATTTCTAGAGATATAAAGTTTGCTCCATTTGGATTAGAATTGAGAAAGTTATGCTTAGTCAAAATGAGACATTTTTTTAGGACACTTAGAAAAATTTCTAAGTCCGAAATCTTTAAAATTTGTTAGGACTTCCTGGCCAGTTTTCTTGCACTTCAAGGCATTATTTGAAAATACTTTATTCACAACAATTGTACCTTGCCATGTCCTCTTTCACATCCCTTTAGAATCATCTCATTTGGATCCATGGTTTGAGAGATACATTCATTTAAAGTCGGCACCATGACTTGATTTTCTAGGCAGATTTTGGGCCTGGCTGGCTCAATCAGATTTTCTAAGCATGCTGCACAAACCAGTCACGTTTTTTTACCTCTTTTGGCCGTGTATTGGACATCCATTCACTTAAGTTTGGCCCAAAATAACAATATTTTACACCTCACTTCACACTTTTATTCTTATGGATAAATCACTTATTAAAAAGCCCATGAGAACACCTAATCCACCCTATTTAAGAAGCTGAAACCCTAACCCTAAAGGAGCATTGGAATTTCGTGGCAAGGAGGCAAAGCTTCATCACATATCAGATTTCATTCCACTTCTATTTTCCATTAGGTAATCATCTCTTTCACGACCATGTTTTGATATATCTACGCTTGCTTAACATGCTCATCACCATTAATCCTTCCATCTTCATATTTCTTTTTCTTATTTAAAATATTATCTTCGTCCATAAAATTATCCAAAAATATTTTTCACTTTACTTAACGTTTTATTTAATTTTATATAATTTTTATTTTCGTATTTTTTTAATATTAAGATTTTATTTTAGTTATTTATTCTAAATGGTCCATTTTAACACACTTTTTTATTGATTTTATTTTTATGACTTAAAATTATTGTTAGAATTTGATTTTTAAGATGAAGTTTGAACACTATCTCATGGTCAACCTGACCTTTTCTTGGAATTTTATTTTACATTTTCAATTTATTTTGGATTTATTTCTAACGTAGTCTCATTAATTGACTTTTGGTTTGACCTCGATTTTATTTTAATTAATTTATGTACCAACTTTCATTATTTTTAAAATCTATTTTGGGGAATGATGATGTACTGGCACCACCTTATTTAATTTAATTTTTCATAATTTTCTTGATTAATTTACTATTCATTCTTGATTTATTTCTAACCTAGTCCCATTAATTGACTTTTGGCTTGATCTCGGTTTTATTTTAATTAATTTATGTACCAATTTTCGTTATTTTTAAAATCTTTTTGGGGGATGATGATGTCCTGCCCCACCTTATTTAGTTTAATTTTTCATAATTTTCTTGATTAATTTACTATTTATTCTTGATTTATTTCAAACCTAGTCTCATTAATTGACTTTTGGTTTGACCTCGGTTTTATTTTAATTAATTTATGTACCAATTTTCATTATTTTTAAAATCTTTTTGCGGGATAATGATTTCCTGACCCCACCTTTTTTATTTTAATTTTTCATAATTTTCTTGATTAATTTACTATTTATTCTTGATTTATTTCTAACCTAGTCTTATTAATTGACTTTTGGTTTGACCTATGTTTTGTTTTAATTAATTGACGTGCCAATTTTCATTATTTTAAAAGTCTTTTTGGGGGATGATGATGTCCTAACCCCACCTTGTTTAGTTTAATTTTTCATAATTTTCTTGATTAATTTGCTATTTATTTGTTATTTTTTAATTTGACTTGAGTTTTCAGTTGACTTCTGTATGATCGATGTTTGACTTAGAGATTGCTTATGGCAATTGAAAAGATCTTTTGATCCTCCCTCGTCCATCTCATATGCCATGTATTAGAGGCCTTTTACCTTGATTTTATTTGGTCCTTACCTTATTTCCTGATTAAATTATTCAGTGGACCCTTCGTGTGCATATTTTCATCTGTTTGATTCATCTGTTATCTTTTATACTTGTTTCTCTCATTCATGCTTTCTATTGCTTGATTATTTAACATGTTCATACTCCCATGCATTGTTTAAATTATCCATTATTTGATTCTTTGGTTTGATTATATATTATTTATTTATCCGATCTGATTGATAACTGTTGCCGACTTGTATGATGTATGAGGCATATATTCTTATTGTTTGTTTGCCATGAACAATCCCCATTCATAACAAATGTACCCCTCTCCCATAAAGTGTATAATATTTATTTCTTTATTTCTTTAGTCACCTGTTAATACAAGAATTAAAATGAACGTCCGATAACCATTTCAAAATAAGATCAAAAGCTCGATCCAACGTCGAGTAATCATTTTCAAAACTTAACAGAACCAGCACGCATTCATCCATCCTCTTGTAAGTCGATTGCCTCAGGCATCACCATCTACCTGTAAGTCGATTGCCTCCGGCATCGTCATCTACCCTTATCCGTAACTCCTCTCCGCGCTCCATCCGTCGACTCTTGTTCCGTTTAGGTAGCACCCATTAGGTAGAACCCTTTGTATGATAACATAGGTAGAATTCCCCTATTCTTTGCATGCTAACATTAGGTAGATGTTCCCCTTTGTGAATCCTAACACATAGGTCCATATTGCATGACAACTCTAGAGCAGAGCTTCCCCACTTTTAGACCTTCCGTGCTTCTCCGATCTTGTGGCATATCAGTTTGTTCTATTGCAAAGAGGTAACTGCCCAAGACTCGATTCAGCGAGCCGCGACACCTACTGCTAGGACGTTGAACACACTGCCCACCCTCCTTTGACACAGCTGGTGCCCTCTTTTGTAAGTCTATGTTCAGATGGCAATCCTTAACCCCTAGTTAGCCGAACTATGACAACTCTGATTCTCATGTTCAGATGAGATACGTAGGCACGAGACGCGATGTCTTGCCGAGTTTGACTAACGACTAACAACTAATCCTTGCTTGCTTTCGCCCTTGCTGTGATTCTTTTCTCTCGCCCTCGTTGTGATCGAGACCGTCCCTTTCCCTTGCCCTAGTTGCAATCGAGACCCTTGTTCCCGTAGTTAGTCGAACTACGTTTTGCTCTGATTCTCATTCCAGATGAGATACGTAGGCATAACACGTGACGTCTTATCGAGCACACTTTTCTTTAACCCATAGGTAGCCGAGCTACAAAGAATCTGATTCTCATACTCATATGAGATACGTAGGCAGTGGATGCGACATCCTTGCGAGTCATTTTCTTTTAACCTTCCTTTTAGTAAATAGTACTTTAGATATACCTACACCCTTTAGACTAGAACAACACTTATGAAAAGGGCTCCCTAGGAGTACCTAGGATGTTTTGGGTGCTTAAAACCTTCCCATTGCATAACCAACCCCCTTACCCAGATATCTGACATTTTTACTAGTTTTTTATTCGATAAAACTTTTAGGTTTTTGTTCGCTTTCTAACCATTCCTTTGGATAAATAGAAGTGCGGTGGCGACTCGACTTGTATGGTTTACCTTGGATTTAGTCAATATCTCTAATGGTAACGAATACCCCGCTACACCATCATTGCCAAAGATTCTGACATTCTAACATTCAACGTTCTTCTCATCACTCATATATAAAGGATGGATCACTTCACTAAGAAGACAACTGAAACACACGAGGATACAACACTACTTTCATATCCATTATTCATTCTCCTTCTCACACGAGTTGCTGACCCTAAGATCCCTCATGTTATCTCATCATTTGCATTGGCTTTGGGATCACTCCTTGGCATCCTCCTTACCCCTCATTCATTTAGTTTGTATTAGAAGAGATCACCAAGCACACTTGATTGTATCATACTTTATTTTTCTTTTTTTACTAACCAAAATACCAAAAATATGTCTATGTATAGCTTTGTTTCTATTGTAGGTAGTGTGTGCATCCACCTATGCCCTATAAAGCTTACAACTAGGGTTTGAGACCCTCATAACAAGAAATCAATCAAGGAATGGTTCACCATTAGTTCTAAATATCATATATGGTTCCCCATGTTCTTTATTTTTCATTTTTATTAAGAGTTCATCAAGAGTTTAAAGCTAGTTTTCCTTGGAAGCCCTAGTTCATCAGGGTATCTTGTGTGACTTCCTCAGCAAGTTTCTTCAACATTTGGTCAAGTATATAAAGGTATACTTAATTATACATCATCTTATTCATATATAATCCTCCATGAGCTCTAAATATCAATATAACTTCAAGTTTGCAAGTTGGTTCAAAGAGTTTGACTAGAGAAATTCAATTGGTCAAAACTGGGGTTCCCTAGACCCTATCTCCTACAATTTTTGTCATATGAAAATGATTCCAAGAGCAACGTTACTATTCAAAACAACTTTAATGTTGGCATAAATATCTAGTTTTTCTTTGAAAGTTATTTTTTTATGGTGAAAGCTTATAGGTCATTTTGTTTGTGCCCTAGTTAAGAGGTCAACTTCCAAGAACCATAACTTGCTCATTTTTTATGATATGAAGGCAATACAAGTTTCATGATGCATTTCAATATGTATTATCCAACTTTTATTCTTTGAGAAATGTCAAAATCAACTTGCAATGGAATGTGCCAAGAGGAAACATTATAGGTCATTTTGGGCCATCATCATTGAACAAGCAATTTTCCCCAAACTCTAAAATGCATAACTCCCTCATGCCAAATCCAAATGATGTCAAAATTATGACGTTGATTTTTAAGGGATTAAAGATCTACAAATTTGGTGAAGAAACCATTTTCATTTGGTGCTCTTAGCAAAAGTTATTCAAGGTGAAAGAAGTGGTCATTTGACTTTGTACTTAGAAAATTTTTAACCATGTTTAATTTCTCCCACTTCCACCTCAAAGTTCATGATTATCCAAGCTCCAAATAGAAATGTGTTCAACATCAAAGTTGTTCTCCTTGATGTCACCTTTCCAAAACGTCCAAGATCACTTCATTTGGACAAGAATTGAGAGACTTGCGCATGGTTCCTTTGTTGGGTTTGTTTTGGCAATTTTTGAACTCAAATGACCATTTATTTTTGCATGCTTACATGTGATGATTTCAGTACCAAGTATGTACAAATTGGAAGTGGATTGCATCATCATTTGGTCATAATTCAATGCCCATGCACCCATGCACAACTTGCTATTTTTGGCCAAATTTCAAATGGTGTGGAAATCATATCATGAGCTTATAAATACATGTGCATTGGCCTCAGAATTACACACACACATTGCCCAAGCCTTTCCAAGCCATCTTAGAACCCTACACCATAGAATACCTTGAGGATTTCTTTGAAATCGAATTTGAATTCCACCTTCTGTTTTGAGATTCAAACTCCAAGGATTCATTGCCATTTTTATATCATTTTATTACTGCAAGCAAGAGGAGGAAGAACCAAGTGAATTCAGATGAAGATCAAGCCAAATCATAGCTACCCAAAGGTGAATTTTCAGAAACTTTAAGCCTTCGAGTCTCTCTCAATTCTCCACCATTATCTTTGTTTATTGGTTGTCTGAAGTCCTACCAATGTAGGTAATAAGATTGAGTTGCTTTTAGGTCAAATCGAAGCAACTCAGATCGTGTACCTCAAAATTCAATTCCTCATATCTCTCAATATATTTAGAATTGGACAAAATGGAGGCTAGATTCGAGCTCCTAAGCATTTTTACTTTAAAATTATATCCTTACTTTTCGTTTTCTGATTGGTTGAGGGTGGACTAGTCCGGTGAGGTCCACCGGAGAAGATGACCGGAGCCCTAGCTCTAGTGGTGTGGTGGCAAGGTCTTATCCATTAGATCATCTTTCCATGTTCTAATCTCATTTGTTGCTTTTAAATACCATCCTTACGCGTGCGTTGACTGAGGCGTTTGGTGGATAGAGCATGTTGGCCATCAGATTTGCCACCTCAATTAATGAGGGAGATCTGATGGCCCTTGTTTTTTTTGAATTTCTTTTAATTTCTGATTTTATATTTTTATTAGCTTATTTTGTTTAATTCATGATAATTTCATTTTTAATCCAAAAAATATAGGACTTTCACCAAAAATCTTTAAATATTTTCCTTTTCCATATTTTGAATTAAAATTATTTTTTGGATAAATTTTGATATTTTTCATGAATTAAATGATTTTGTACAGATTTTTAATTGTTTTAAAATACTTCTGACTCTTATAAAATCATGAAATTTTTTTGTCTAAGGTCATTTGACCTAGGATAAATCCCTTGGCCATTTATTTGGGGTTTTGAAGGGACTTGAGGTTTTCTCCATATTAAAATGCATTTTAATTCCCTTTTAATTTGATTCTTAATTTATTAAATGTTTAGAAATTATGTTGAGCCATTTTTATGGTCTTATGATGTTTGACTTTCTGTTTGGGCCTTGGTCATGGTTGATTTTAATTTTGTTTGATCAATACCATTGGATTTAGGAGATTGATGAAATGTACATTTCATCTCCCAAAATGAATGGATGGTATTGATCAGATGAAATTCCTCTTATGATCAATTTGTGTTTCTATTTCCCATTTCCTCTTCATCTTCATCCATATTCTTTCCCAATCCTTCATTTGACCCATGATTTCTCTAATGTCTAAATGCTAGTTGGTTCATTAATGACCTAGTGTCAAATGAATCAACACAAGTCTGACTGAGATAGGTCCCCCCCCCCCCCCCATTTTGAGTGTGTGGTATGTTTTAGGAGTTTGGTTATTTATACCAAATCTCTAACATGCATTAACATCTATATTTTTATTTCCCGACCTCAGATAGTTATGACTTCTACATAAGTCTAATTATGATTGCTTAACATAGAACTAAATTTGACCCTCAAGGCATAGAATTCTAGTAAGTGAGATTGTAATTCTCCCATTCTTCATGGCATTGTGTGGGAACTTGACCTTTTTTCCATTCATCGGAGCTAGTGGCATACTTGCCGATTTATCCAAGTTGGATCCCTTCTCATGGATGATGTCTTGGTTCAAGGATTCATACTTGTGAATGAATGGTTAAGTGTTCTCCAAAGAATGGTTTAATCAATTAAAACTCATCACTAACATTTGACTAACCACTGACTCATTCTTATTAATGTTTCTTTACTTTCAAGTCATTTACTTTATGCACTTTAAATTTCAAGTACCTTTATCTTTCATTTCCATTTACATTTCATACAACTTATTTATGTTTCAAGTCCTTTTCACTTTTCTCATTTGAGATATATCTTGTGATTATATATATTGTTTGTTTGTCTTTTGTTTGGTCTGTGGTCATAGAATCCTAAAACACCTAATAACAACAAAAAACCTAAAAAAACATCTGGTTGGACTATTGGGATTTGATCTGAACCTCTGGACTTAGAACTAGGCAACATTCTCTGTACTAAAGGACTTGGCCAATGCCAACATCTAAGACTGAGCTATCTTTGGCCATGCCTTCATCTGATGCAAGACCTTGGATCTCTTTGATTCATCTGATACTTTGTCTTTGTGCTTAATTGTTATTTTGTTATTATTGCTTATGTTTGATGGTTGTTCTGAGTTGATCAAGGAACATTTCATCTGATACATTGGAAGACTTTGAAGACTGCTAGCTATTGGAATGTTTGCTTGGATATTATGGCTATCTTTATTTAATGCCTTGGTCTTTATATGATTCTTGGATATTGCTCATTGCTTATTGCTTATTTTTTGTTGATTGTCTAAGTCCAAAGGAAAATGGTTTTCTATACGACATTCTTGTTTGTTGGATTGCATCCCATTGCTCAGATCTTTTCAACTCTTAACTTTTAATTTTTGCTTAGGGAAGTCTCTTCATCTCCTCCCACTTCTTTAATTTCAAAATCTCTCCCTCTTTTCCAAAACTTCCAAAACTTTCTTTGCTTGTGATTTCAATCTTAGACAAGTTTTAATGATTAGAAACTTTGGCCTTATGCCATTGAATTTTCAAACATTTTCTTAAAATCAAACTTGTAAATAAACTTAACCATATTGACTTCAATTTCAAAAAGACAAAAATAACTAACAACCCCATTAAATCTTTAGCCTTTTGTGCCCTTTTACTTAAACTTTTGATAGAATCAATTCACCAATTTCTTTGAAATTTTTACCACGAACTACGGGGTTTTGATCCCTCATTTTTATGTTGGTACGTAGGCATAAGACCGAAGGTCTTGTCAAACACAAAAATATAATCAATGAATTCTTTTCTCATTCATACACTTTATATTTTATCAAACATCTTTTATACCCAAAAACCTATGCATACAAAAAAGGGCTCCCTAGGAGTACCTATGACACTTTGGGTGCTAACACCTTCCCTCTGTGTAACCAACCCCCTTACTTGCAATCTCTGGTATTTTATTAGTTTTGATTTAAAAACTTCTTATCTTTGGATTTTGTTCATACTTTTCCCTTTTCCTTTGGAAACAATAAAAGCGCGGTGACGACTCTGGTTTTACTAACATCAAGTTTTTCCATAGCTTGATGGTCACAAATTTACCGCTACAGGATCCATGAAGGAGCTAGACTCTAAATCGAAGAGTAAATTGGCGTCTTAGGCAGAAATAAATGGATTAAATGTTTGGGGACGATCCAAACAGCTCTTGATTCATGAGGTGGACTGCCTCTATATCATCCTAAAAGGATGTACAAGGAGTCCAAGGAGAAGTATATTTGATCTCAAAAATATGGTCTTGATTGAATGAATGAAGGATGAAATGTTAACAAATAGAGTAGCTCGCAGAGAATTTGAATTCTCCTGTCTACGTATCCTTATAGTGCAATAAGGAAATCAGAGCTTTCGTTGTTTAGCCTACTAAAGCTGAAAGCAAGATAATTAATGAGGCAAAAGAAGATTATTGATTGAATACGGAAGAGACTTGATAGTTATTTGGTAAGAACCACACTAAAGTCTATGAGTAAAGGTGGATATCTAAACTTCCCGCACCCAAAGATATCCAGA
Source organism: Lathyrus oleraceus (assembly GCF_024323335.1). Lineage (NCBI taxonomy): Eukaryota > Viridiplantae > Streptophyta > Magnoliopsida > Fabales > Fabaceae > Lathyrus > Lathyrus oleraceus. The sequence continues at coordinate 352,660,889 of NC_066580.1, read as the reverse complement.
ATGAGGGTAGGAAAGCTCCAGTCTCATCCCTTCTTTACTACTTAAGGCTCGTGACATGTAATGCTCATCCTAAATTTCAAGTTGTTGGAGAAAAATCTTTGTTGCTTCTTGTAGTGATGATGAAGACCTTATCAATCGTTCAATTTGAATTGCACTAAAGTCTATGAATATAGGTGAATACAATGAGCAACTGGGTCAAGCGTCTCGTACCCAAAGATATTCAGAATGGGGGTAGGAATTCTCCAGTTCCATTCCTTCTCTATTTCTTAAAGCTCATGTCGTACAACTTGAATCATGATTGTTAAGTTGTTGGTGTAATCCTTTTCTTGTTGCATGATACTTTGTGAGGAGAGAGACTTGTCGATCGTATGATTTAAATTGTGCTAAAGTCTATGAATAGATGTGAATACGATGAGCAACTAGGTCACCCGTCCCGTACCCAAAGATATTCAGAATGGGGGTAGGAATTCTCTAGTCCCATTCCTTCTCTACTACTTAAGGTTCATGCCACACGATTCTAACTTTGATTTAACAAGCTTTTGAAGAACCACATTTGATGTGTCTTATATTAACCACTGCTTGATATGACTGAGGATGCCTTGATTGAAAATATAACTTAAGGCTTTGAGCTCCACAGCTTACAGTAAAAGTCCTATTAAGTAACCAAGGGTCTTTTGGTCACTCCAATTAGACTATGGGATTATACAAGATCAAAGGATTTAGTTGATCAAAATTACTTTTGATTCAACTTGAATCGAGGGTTGTAACACCTCAAAATTTGCCCTCCTCTCTTGGGACTAGTTTAACATATTGCATTTCATATGTAGGACATTAGTCATTGCATATTGCATATCATGGGAAAATAAACAAGTCATCCTCCAAAGTCTTTCTCAGAAGATAGAGAGGTTAAGAGATGCAAGCTTGAGGGTCTCATAAATTGATCACTAGCCATCTGAGGGTTTGTGCTTCAATTAGGGTTTCTTGGTCCTTCAAGGAGTTTGAGAATTATCTTATTGGCAAGGGTATGTCATCATCATCATGGTTATGTCATCCTCAAAGGTTTCAGAATTCATGCTCAGGTTCCTTGGGATTAGGGTTTTGACCTCTGGTCAACCCTAATCAGTTGCATTCTACCAGTCAGGGATTTTCAAGGAGATGAGGTCTTCCTTGAGAAGGAGATCATCATATGATTTTGAAGAGATTATTAGAGCTAGGGTTCCATTTTGGAGCCATTTCATCAAGTGGTTGAGGCTCAAAGTCATCTGAGCATGTTCAAGTCATCTAGGGCCCCAGAAAGTCAACAGAAAGTCAACTGAGGGCTAGGAGGTGGAGAAATGAGTTTCAACATCTCATTCATGTTCAAAAGAGGTTTATTAATCATTACAAATGTATATCTTGAAGAATTTGAGGCCAGATCAAAACTTTCCAAAAATGGAAAGTGACCTGTAATTGAAAGTTTCCCAAAATGGAAAGTTTTTGATTCAAATTCAACTTGATCTTGCATCATCAAATAAGCTTCAAATGAATTTTTGTCCAACATGAAAGTTGAAGATCTCTCTCTCCCATTTCCAAAAAGTCCAAGATCATGAATTTATGATGAATGGTTGAAGAGATATGGTCCAATCATTGCCAAGTGTGCATGGGATTTCAAATGACCATAACTTTTGATTCATAACTCCAAATTTGGTGCTTCTTTTTCTAAAATGCTTGTCATGACATGAAGTTTCCAAAATATCCATCACATTGCATGAAATTTGAACATATGATCACTTGCTTATTCATGAAGATTTTGGAGGGAAAAACATAAATTTAAAAATGGTGCATCATGGGAACTTTCTACCATTGCCAATGTGTTTAAAAAATGATTTTGAGTGACTTTGATCAAGCAAATGTTACTGTTCACGTGTGCATGCTTCACACACCACCAAATTTCCAATTTTTGCCATGCACCCTTATTTTGCTTAATCTCTAATTAACTTTGATTAATTTTAATTAAAATGAGATTAGGACAGAGTATATATTGATAATCCTAACAGAATTTGAGATTAACTTGATCATTTCACCATTTCTAGATCTAAGAAATTTTTCCCTCCATTTTTTTTCTCTCAACCAAAACTTGAATATTCTTCAAAGAACCTTGCATTTTTATTCCATATTCTTGTTCTCTGGTGTGGATTGAGTACAGATCAAGCTTTGGATTGGTGAATTCGTGTGGAAATCAAGCATTGAAGTTCAAGAACTCAAAGATGGCAAATGCAAATTGAGCTAGATCTACATGTTTCCAAGCTTCAATCTCTTCATCAAACATCACTATAAGTATTCTAGAGTTGATTTAGATCATTCAAGGCCTTGGATCGTGCGTTTCAAGAATCTGCTCTTCAAGAGGTCACATTTTTTATCCTTTTAATTCTATGTTTTATGTATATAATCTTGTAGATCTCGCCTTGCTGATGATTCTGGTGGAAATTTCGTGTGATTTGGTTAAAAATTGAGTGAGATATGATTGATTGAAGTTTTGCATGTTAAAATGATTTTGATTCGTTTTGCATGATTAATGATGAATTAGCATGAAATGTTTGTTGATCTATAATCTACATGACATGAGGATTTGAATGATGTAAAATTTTTTGAATTCTGAGCAATTCTGGAAAATTCTGGAAAATCTGGATGAACTTCATCTTGTTCATCATCATCTTCATGAAGAAGATGAAGATCTTCATCTTTGTGACTGATTAGCGTCCGCCTGGCTTCGCTCCTGGTGCGCTAGGGTTCTTGCATGAAGAACGCGCTCAGGCCTTGTTTGATCTGTGATCCTCCCTTCGATCCCTGGCGCTTGCGTTTTTGAATTTTATTTTCTTTTTTTCAGTTACACGCTTCGAATCCTGGTGGTAGCATAAATTTCAAATTATTTTCTCATGTTCATTTTCCCTCCAATTTAATCCATGTCATGATCATTTGATTTCATTTTGTTTCTCCAACTTTAAAAATCCATAACTAATTGAAAAATCATCCAATTAATCCCATTCTTTTTACAAAATGATCCTTGGAATGTATAGAATTTTTTGATGTTGATGTCATGATTTTACACTTCCTGGATTTTGGATTGCATTGGATTATGTGAACATGTATGCATATGTGACCTTGCCTTACTCTTTCTAATGTGAAATGCTTGATATTGATCCAATTGCTACCAAATTTTGCATGATGATTCTTGATATGATAATTGACATTTTGGTTTTGGTTTGACATTTTTCCCATGCTCCATTTCTGTTTTGTGTACATGTTAACATGGTGTGACAATTTGTGTCACACAATTGGATGATCAACTTGTGCAATTTAATTTCCATATCAAATGACTTCTGTTGATTCTGATTTTTTGTATGATGATCATGTTGGATGTTTGGAATGCTCATGATTTTTTCCATAATTATTTGAATCATTTCTGTTTTGATTTGGAATTTTTATTCATGATGATCATTTGTGAGCTTTGAAATTGTCTTTGACTTCCCTTGCTTATTACATGGACTTGCTATATGATTTTGTTTTGGTCCTTTTTAGGAAATGTTTATATGTGTTTGAAGTTGCATTGTCTTGAATTTCAGCTCCTGTTTTGAATTTTTTCTTCACCTTTGACCCTAGGCTTTGACCTAGTGGTTTGGACTTACATTTGAGTTGCGAATTTCAGGATCAAGTATGCATCTCCATGATTGATGTTGCTCCTTCATTTGAGCTTGGTCATTTGTTGTTGTTGGCTAACATTTGTTTGTTTTGTAGGCTTTGATGATATTTCACTTGAGTTTGCCTTATGGTTTACTCATAGTGCATGTTGGATTGTCTGTGTGTTGTTGACTGTTGTCTGTTTGTCTGAACATTGTACTGATTTGTTTAGTTGTTTACACAGGTACCTAAGTTGCTTTAACTTCATTTGAACTTTGCTTTGCTTTGCTTGTGGTTGGCATACCACTTAGGTATAATCCCTGATCTTCATGTAGTCTGGAAGACCTGTCATGTTACTTTGGCAGGCACCTGTCTGAAGCCCTCCTTAAGAGGCCATGTTTTTGTTTGTTTAATTTTATGCCAAGCAGGTTAAGTCCTCTTAAGAGGCAATTGGTAGATAAAAGGGATGTGTAATCCATCCCCTGCTATTCAGTTGTGTCATTCATCTTGCCTACACCCTGTGTTGATGCACTTTGAATAAGAACCCAAAATCTTGTTGTGTCAAGTCATGTGGAGTAGAGTCCCACATTCTGGACTCCCACACTTTCATTGTTTGAAGCTCTCCCAGGCCAGGGATAAGAGCTGTGAGGTCTTACCCTCACTTCCCATTTCATCTGCTTCACCCTAACTCTCAATGTTAGGGTTAAGAGCTAACAACACCCTTTTCCAGTTGGCTTGTTTGTCAAGGTCGATATGACCCCTTGACTAAAGCCTAACCTTGCTTGAGCCCCTTGGTTGTGTATAGTGTGTGCTATTTGCTTTTGATGTTTATCTGTTTTGCTTCTCATCTCCTTTCTGTAGGAGTCGTATGATCAACTTTTGAGGAAGTTGACGTACGTAGAGATAGACTTGAGTTGACTCACTGCCTAAGTGAGTCAAACTCTTGTTAGAAACCTTAACCTAGGACTATTGTGGATTACATGATAACTATTAGGCTTGAGTCAGTCTCCCTTCTAGTTTGTCATTTCCCAGCCTCTGGTTAGGATAGAAATTTCTCCCCTGTTCAGGGGAACTACGTCGCCCTGATCCTCATACCAGATGAGGTACGTAGGCAGGAGATCGTGCGAGATCTCTTCGGGCAACCTTTTCTTTTTTTGTGTGTGTGTTTGCTAGACAGCTATTAGGCTCGAGTTCCAGACTCCCTATGAGCTTGTCTGTTTGATAAGCGTTTTGTTGTGTGTTTGGAGTCTGATGTAAGTCCAGCGATTGGCATTCGGTTTCCCGGTGTGGTGTGTGTGTTTGCTTGTTTGGAGTCTGATGTAAGTCCAGCGATTGGCATTTGGTTTCTTGTGGGTGTTTGTGTGCTTGGAGTCTGATGTAAGTCCAGCGATTGGCATTCGGTTTCCTTGTTTGTGTTTGTTGTCTGGAGTCGGACGTAAGACCAGCCATTGGCAGTCTGTTTCCATTTGCGAGTTTCTTTTGACGTCTCAGCGTCTTGCTGTTGTGTTTTGTTTTGGCGTGCGTTAGCCGAACTACGGTAGCTCTGATTCTCATTCCATATGAGATACGTAGGCATAGGATGCGATATCCTAGCGAGCCCGTTTCCCATTTCCCAGAACTACGTTGACTCTGATGTTTGTTTCTGACAAACTACGTAGGACCAGGATGCGACATCCTGCCGAGTTACCTTCCTCCGTCTTTCACCTGTGTTGTATTCCAGTGTTTGTGCATTCTTTGAGCAGTTTTGTCATACCCCAAAATTTGCCCGCTAATATTACAAGGCATTTTTAAGGCACTCCAACTTATTTTCCAAGGCATGGATCTTAAAAGAACAAAGACCCAACACACAGATGGCCAAATCCAGAAAATGGCCTAAACTGGCTTGCTCGCTAGGCGAGCAATTCCCTCGCCTAGCGAAGCTTGCGAATACCAGAAAATTCTGGGCTTCATTCTGAGCCCATTAGGTCACAAAAAGAGCATTATAAATACCGCAACTTCAGTCAGAAAAAGAGAGAACAGAAAACGGAGGAGAAAGGAAAAGACTCACAGACAGCAAACCCTGGAGGCTAACCCAAAGAATTCAGAGCAACCCTAAAGGAAACCCTGAAGGAAACTCACCTGCCCCAAGGTTACCTCCGCCCAACTCGATCCGACTTGCCAATTCAAGGTTGCAATCCAATTGCAAACAGGTTTGCATTACTATTACCGCTTTATGTTCTTAATTTGCATGTGTCATTATGATTGAATTTACAAAAATATCTTAAGTTTGGCATATGAATTTAAGTATGTATGAATGTCTTGAACGTTTAACCATGTAATTTCTGTAATGGATGCCATAAGGTTTGGAGCTTTCTGGGATTGTGTTGTTATTAAAACCAGAACCCGCAGCCGCTCGTTAGCACATCGCTAAGCGAGCACTCGCTAAGCCTTCGCTAGGCGAGGCAGGAGCGAACGTGACAGTCGCTGATTTTTCTGTTCTATTCTATGCTTATCTGATCTGTTTTTTTCTAACCATGTGTTATTTTGTCTGACATTCCTACCATTGTGTTCCTTTTGTTTGGTGTAATTCTCGATTGCACCCTGATTTGGTATTCTGACCTGTTTGCTGAATTTTGTAAGGGGCTCACGTATTCCCGGAAAGGTAGCTTGCTAGGTATTCCACTTTATTTGTGGGATACCCTTGTGGAAATTCGTCTTAATTACTTAACTGATTTTAATGTGGAGATTCATCCTAATTACCCAATTGATTTTAATGTGGAGATTCATCCTAATTACCTAATTGATTCTAAAATATTGCCTTTGAATATGTGATCTTGGACCTCTCTTTGTTGCCTTACGGTATTACGGTATTATGGTCACGTCCCGCGAATGTGGGGATACACTTAGCAAAGACCCTTCGATTAAATCATCATGTCCCTATAAAATAAATCATCGTCCCTTGGATGTTGCCTGCGAATATATGATTTTGTCCCTCGACGACCCGTCGTTGTAGCCTACGGTTAAATGATGATCGTCCCTTCGAATGCTAAGGTATCCTTACAAATGTTGCCTTCAATGACCAAACGATGACCCTACGATGTCCCTTTACATCCAAAGGGATAAGACTACTTACTTCTCAATAGTAAGGACAGTTTTACCCTCATAAGGATAGGAAATGCCCGTAAAGACCTTGGGTGGGTATAACTCTTAATTGCTGGCTCACAACCTAAAACATTTTCATACCTCACACTTTGCAAATACTAGAAAATCACCACTTGGTATACATTCGTACTAGAATCATTGCCAAGTTATATTTTTCTAAACCGCTTTCATAATTAAACGAGATAAATACTTTGTATACATTCGTACAAGAATCATTACAAAGTTAAACTCTCTTTTCAAAACATTTTTAAGCAATTCACAAACACTTTTTCAGACAAACATAAGTGATCAAGCAATTAAGAGCCCATGGATAACCATGGATACAAAGGGTGCTAACACCTTCCCTTTGTATAATGTACCTCCCGAACCCAAAATCTAATTAAGGTCTTTCCTGTTCTTTTCCACCTTTCCTTATTGGATAAAAGAAAAGTCGGTGGCTACTCTTGCTATCCGTGACATTTGCTTTCCAAAGCAAAAACACACCGAAGTCAGTTCACCGTATGACAGAACTGGCGACTTTGCTGGGGACTTAAAAAGAGAGGTTACCTTAAAAGACAAGATCACTTATTCAAATTGTCTGATTTACCTTTAAGGGATTGCTTGGGTATTTTATGCTTGAGTGAAAGATCCTACACCCGGATCTAGTGTACCTTAGGTAAGTAGCAAAAGATCATCGCGACTATCCGGCGTATACTGGAATGGTCAAAATGATGGCTACGGTTAATGTGACACTATGTCCTGATGTTCCTCATGTTTACTTGAGGAAAAATTTGGCTTCCGCGTGGTGTCATCAAAGCATTAACCAGACCTTTAGAACCCTAATTGACTCATCCTAGCCATTAGAAGGTAGTGAGATAACTGACTTCGGTTCCGACTGGGGTTGGTTGAGACTCGATACTACACTCTTTGAGATTGGACTTTAGGGAAGCTTCGGTCAACCACTCGGTGTTGCACTGAAGTGGACTTAAAGGAAGGTCAATGATTTGAGATCCTTCTAGAACCCGGTTACTATTCTAGGACAGGTTGAACCAACCAAACTTCAGTGGGGAGGGTACTTACCTCTGGAACTCATGCAAGCCTCAAAACCTAAGAATGATTGTTGTGTGACTTGTTTGTGCTTGTTACTTACATAACATCATAACATCATAACATCATGACATTGCACTAATCATTTCAAGGACTTAGGGATTTAACGTTGCTCTATTTTGTAAGGCTATGACTCCCAGGAAGACCATCCAGATCAATTTTGTAGCCATCTCTCCTCAACTCAAGGATTTAGTGTCAGAACTTCCCGATCATGCTCATTTCATCAAGAAACATGGTTCTCTCCTCAATTTGGTTACCACTGGTTTCAAAGAAGATATGATGAGAGTCCTATTCCAGTTCTTCGATCCTAAATATCATTGCTTCACATTCCTAGATTATCAGTTGGTACCCACATTAGAAGAGTTTTCCAGGCTGCTTGGGATACCTATTCTTGATCAAACACCTTTCAGTGGTTTAGAAAAGATTCCGAAGTCTGAAGAAGTTGCCGCAGCTTTACACATGACAAAGTTAGACATTGAAACCAATTGGGTAACAAGAAGTGGAATTAAGGGTTTACTTGCCAAATTTCTGATAAATAAGGCCCGAGAATTCCTAAAAGTTATGAATGTCCATGCTTTTGAAGATGTTCTAGCATTACTAATCTATGGTTTGGTGTTATTTCCTAACCCAGACCAATTCATAGATATGAATGCTATTAAGATATTTCTCACTCATAACCCTGTGCCTACCTTGCTTGGAGACATTTTGCATTCCCTTCATACCCGTACTATGAAAAGGCAAGGGACTCTCATGTGTTGCATACCTTTATTATCTAGGTGGTTTATTTCGCACCTTCCTCAATCAATCTTGAAGAACGAGCAGAATTTGAAATGGTCTCAAAGGATAATGTCGCTCTCCCATTCAGACATCCGTTGGTGTCCTCATCTCGAAGAAAATGTTATCCTCATCGACCGTTGTGGAGAATTCTCTAATGTACCACTCATGGGGATAAGAGGAGGTATTACTTATAATCCTGCTTTAGCCCTACGCCAGTTTGGTTGTGCTCGAAGAGATGGTCCACATGAAATGATTATCCAAGGCACGGTGTTTGACTATGACAACGATTCCCAAGGTCTCCGTCAAAGGTTTGTACGAGTTTGGGGCATGGTGAAAAGAAGCACTTTAGGACAGAAAAACTCTATTCCTATGGAACCTTATCTCAGATGGGTACGCGCCAGAGCTCGTGAATTGGTCATGCCATATCTTGCAGTCGGACCATTAATTGTTGAACCAGGAGTTGAACGAGGTACTCTTCAGATCATTCCTTATCCAGATATGCCTACCGATGTTGAAGAATTGAAGAGATCCTGGATCCAGTTGAGAGAGGAAAGAGATACTTTTGAAGCCCAGTTCTATGCTGAAAGGAAGAAAGTGTTAGAACTTACCAGCCAGCTTAATGAGGAACGAAGACTCAATGCATATCTTCGCCCAAAAAGAAGCCGTCCCTGGGAGACTTGAATTGTATTTTTATTATTATTTTTTGTAATGAATATTGATTAAGAGATTAGTAATTAAAGTTCCTCTCTTTTTGGTAGTTTACGCAAAGTTAAATTCCAAAAGTCCTTGAAAACATTTCATACATTGCATTGCATAACATAACATTGCATAACAGGTATTCTAAAGGATCAATATTCTCACGGTCTTCCTATTGCAAACAGAAAAATGGCTCTCGAACAAACTGTCAAGGATCTCCAGGCTCAGAATGCTCAATTCCAGGAGATGATCTTGAACTTATCCAAGGGGCAGGAGGAACTGAAGGCTCTTTTGCTCGAGAAGAAGAAAGACAAGAAAGTTGTGAGTTACATCAACCCGGGAAGAAGGCTTAAAGGACAGACTCCAGGAGTCAAGTTGGGAATTCCGAAGGACAAAGAAGATGAGATAGAGAATGATTCAGAAGAGGAGAATGTTGATCTCTTCAACCCTGAGGACGACGATGAAAATTATGAAAACGAACAGTACTCTCCAAGAGATGGCAAGTACAAGTTTCTAGAAGAACGTATGCTAGCTATGGAGGGTCAAAAGATGCCCGGCTTGGATTTCGAAAGCTTGGGTCTGGTCTCCGATGTGGCCATTCCTCGCAAATTCAAGATCCCCACTTTCACTAAGTACGATGGTGCGTCTTGTCCTCAAATGCATCTGAGAGCTTATGTGAGAAAGATTCAGCCGTATACCACTGATAGGAAGCTATGGATCCATTTCTTCCAAGAGAGTCTGTCCGGCACATAGTTGGAGTGGTATTATCAGCTCGAGAGCTCTAACATCCGCACCTGGACTGATTTAGCGACAGCTTTCTACAAGCACTACCAGTATAATTCTGAATTGGCGCCTACTCGGCTACAGTTGCAGAATATGACTATGGGATCTAAAGAAAGCTTCAAAGAATATGCTCAAAAATGGAGAGATTTGGCTGGCAGAGTCAAACCCCCTATGACTGATCGAGAATTAGTGGACATGTTCATGGGTACACTGACTGGCCCATTCTACAGCCATCTACTGGGAAGTTCTTCATCGGGTTTCACTGACCTTATATTGACGGGTGAACGTGTTGAAAGCGGTATTCGAAGTGGAAAGATACAGGCAGCTACTTCTGCAAGCACCAAAAAGTCCTACCAGGGGGGGAACGAGTCAAATGCTGTGTACCACCAAAGGGGTCATAGCAAGAAAAACCGTGACCATACCGTGGGAGCAGTTACGATTGCAGCACCGCCATCTCAAAACTTCCAGCACAGACAAGACAGGCCAAGAAGGCAGTTTACCAAGATCAATATGACTTTAGCACAAGCACTGCAGGGTATGCTAAAAGCAAATTTGATTACCCTCAGAGATCCTCCTGCAAGCCCCGACACTACTTCTCCTCGTTATAATCCCAATGCCAGGTGTGCATATCACTCTGATAGCCCTGGGCATGATACAAACGATTGTTGGTTGTTGAAGAATAAGATTCAGGATATGATCGACGCCGGGGCAATTGAATTTGATCCTCCGGAGACTCCCAATGTCATCACTGCTCCTCTGCCTAATCATGGCAAGACTGTTAATGCCGTAGAAGATGCTGATAGCGATTGCGACTTGGAGGGCTGGATTTTCCCAACAATCGGTGACGGACTCAATAATTGGAAGGCTGAAGACACTATCCCGATTTCCTTTAGCCAGGAGTAATTGTTATTGCTTATTTAGTGTATCAGATTTGGTTAAGTGTTTTGTCATTTTCATAAGCATATTCACATTCAATAAATCAATGGACTTTTTTTTTGCATTCAAATATTGCGCTCTTTATCTTTCCTGTCATTTTTCAAACAAGCTATGTTTTCTTGCACACACTCACGTAACAAATTGTGTATCCATATTCACTCTGGATCTTGTTGATAATAGTTCTGCTACTGTTAATTATGACTTCGAAAATCCGATCTACCAAACCGAGGATGGAAGTGAGGAAGATTGTGAAGTACCTGGAGAACTTGCCAGACTGGTACTGCAAGAAGAAAAGACCATACAGCCGCATGAGGAATCAACTGAATCTGGGTACTGAAGTAGACAAGAAAATTACTGAGGAAAAATCAAGAGATCATATGGAATGATGAATGTCAAGAAGCTTTTGACAAAATCAAGAAGTACCTCCAAGAATCTCCAATTTTGATGCCACCAGTTGAAGGAAGACCTCTAATCATGTATTTGACCGTGGGGTGTGTGTTGGGGCAACATGACGAGTCTGGTCGAAAAGAGCATGCAATATACCACCTTAGCAAAAAGTGCACCGACTGTGAAACAAGATATTCACTGCTCGAGAAGACTTATTGTGCTTTGGCTTGGATTGCTCGCCGACTAAGACAGTATATGTTGAATCATACCACTTCATTGATTTCTAAGATGGATCCTATCAAATATATATTGGAGAAACCTGCTCTCTCCGGAAGAATAGCAAGAGTTATCATTGACAATGGTACTAATTTGAACAGCAAGATGATTACTGAACTCTGCACGCGGTTCAAGATAAAACACCATAACTCTTCTCCGTACCGGCCAAAGATGAATGGCGCCGTAGAAGCTGCTAATAAGAATATTAAGAAGATTATACAAAAGATGACAGTAACATACAAAGACTGGCATGAGATGTTACCGTTTGCTCTCCATGGTTATCGCACTTCAGTACGCACTTCGACAGGGGCAACTCCCTTCTCTTTAGTCTACGGAATGGAAGCCGTTTTACCAGTGGAAGTTCAGATTCCCTCTCTAAGAATCATGAAAGAGGCAGACTTAGATGAAGATGAATGGATTCAGACTCGACTCAATCAGATAAATTTGATTGATGAGAAGAGACTTGCGGCTGTTTGTCATGGGCAGATATATCAGAAGCGCATGACCCAGGCATTTAACAAAAGAGTCAAGAGACGGGTGTATCAAATTGGCGACTTGGTGATCAAGCGTATCATTCTACCACAAGGTGACCCCAGAGGCAAATGGACTCCCACATACGAAGGGCCATTTGTAGTTAAGAAGGTATTCTCCGGTGGAGCCATGATGCTCACTATAATGGATGGCGAAGACTTCCCGCATCCCGTGAACGCAGACATAGTCAAAAAATACTACGCATAAAAGAGACCCGCTAGGTCGACGTATCTAGGAAAAAGTAAGGGCATCCCGGCGAACCAAAAGGGTTCGGGCAAAAATTAGGGATAAACATATAAAAATGTACACCCGGCAAGTCGAAAACCTAAAAAGGCGGCTTGGGCAAAAAAAGGGTATCCTGGTGGACTGCAAACCTGAAAAGGCGGTCCAGGCAAAAATTAGGGATTAAAAGCGTATGATTATGTCCCGTTCTCAGTCAGCTTCACCCAAGTCAAAGGGACTTAACAAGCCAATCACTTCTATCCGACAGCAGGAGATGAGACGCTTGAAGACCTAATGACAGTAGCAGAATTAAAATCAATAGGACTTTTTCTTCATAGTTTTTCTTTGTTGTCTCGACGATTTCCTCTTACTAGGATCTCTGTCTCCTTGTGCTCAAATTACCTGTTTATAGGCCCTCTTTCAAAATCGATACAATTTTATTTTCAAAAAGATGCTTTTGTTTTACTTTTTCTGTTTTGTTTGCGTAAACGTCCATTGATTTAATTTGAATTAATATATGCATTTGAATATGATCGATTTTTACCAAAAATGCATGCATAAAATAGAAATAGCGATTACTACAAGACTTCAGGATCGAGGAGAAGGTCTAACCATGCTTTCCAATGAATCCGTTGCTAATTCTATTCCCCAGCAAAGCCAGTTATTCCCCAGAAGAAATTGGCATTACTAGACAAATTGGTCATCTCTTCCACCCCTAGCCAGGCTTCTGTTGAACATTTCTACCATCAGACAGGAATCCAATACCCCCGGCTGAGAAAGGGTCATCAATACAAATATCTTCAACCAGGCTATGGGGATTTATTTTCCCCTGGCAAAATTCTCAGACGCATGATTCATTCCATGCATCATTTCACATCACATACATGCATACAATGTTCGCATTTATTTTCAAAACCATAAAACATCTCATGCATCATGACATGGCATGAAGCTAACTTTTCTTTTCAGCTTAATTATCCTCCTGATATAGTCAAAATAAAAGATCCATTCAAACGGACATCCTAATCATGTGACAAACACCCTGATATCCTCCCAATGGTGGCATCTTTAAGCCCACCCCAGATATTCATTGCCAATACAACATATACAAATACTATCAGATACAGCCTAACGTACGGCTCATTCTGCAACTCCAATACGGTCTAACGTACGACCCATTTGGATCTTCAAATCCTCAGATACTGCCTAGCGTACGGTACATTCTGGGGTGTAGTCTAGCATACGACTACTTTCTTCTTCAGATACAGCCTAACGTACGACTCATTCTGCAACTCCAATACGGTCTAACATACGACCCATTTGGATCTTCAAATCCTCAGATACTGCCTAGCGTACGGTACATTCTAGGGTGTAGTCTAGCGTACGACTACTTTCTTCTTCAGATACAGCCTAACGTACGGCTCATTCTGCAACTCCAATACGGTCTAACGTACGACCCATTTGGATCTTCAAATCCTCAGATACTGCCTAGCGTACGGTACATTCCGGGGTGTAGTCTAGCGTACGACTACTTTCTTCTTCAGATACAGCCTAACGTACGGCTCATTCTGCAACTCCAATACGGTCTAACGTACGACCCATTTGGATCTTCAAACCCTCAGATACTGCCTAGCGTACGGTACATTCCGAGGTGTAGTCTAGCGTACGACTACTTTCTTCTTCAGATACAGCCTAACGTACGGCTCATTCTGCAACCCCAATACGGTCTAACGTACGACCCATTTGGATCATCAATTCAGATACGATCTAACGTACGATCCATTCTGACCCCTTCTTCAGATACAGCCTGACGTACGGCCTATTCTTCAACTCAGATACGATCTAGCGTACGATCCATTCTGATATTTCATCCCCAACGAAGTCACCCGCTACTCAGATACGATCTAGCATATGGTCAAATCTGATCCTTTATCCCCAGCAGCGTATGATCCATTCTGATCTTTCATCATCAAACTTCCTGGATGGCATCTTTAAGCCCATCTCCATCAGGAATAACTTCTGATTAACAAGTGCAAATTTTTGGGGCATTCTAGTGTTCAATAATCTTCCACCTCCAGACCACGAATGGCGTACATACCATTCTAACTCTCTCGGTTCAAGAATATTGAACAAGGGCAGCTGTCATACCCCAAAATTTGCCCGCTAATATTACAAGGCATTTTTAAGGCACTCCAACTTATTTTCCAAGGCATGGATCTTAAAAGAACAAAGACCCAGCACACAGATGGCCAAATCCAGAAAATGGCCTAAACTGGCTTGCTCGCTAGGCGAGCAATTCCCTCGCCTAGCGAAGCTTGCGAATACCAGAAAATTCTGGGCTTCATTCTGAGCCCATTAGGTCACAAAAAGAGCATTATAAATACCGCAACTTCAGTCAGAAAAAGAGAGAACAGAAAACGGAGGAGAAAGGAAAAGGCTCACAGACAGCAAACCCTGGAGGCTAACCCAGAGAATTCAGAGCAACCCTAAAGGAAACCCTGAAGGAAACTCATCTGCACCAAGGTTACCTCCGCCCAACTCGATCCGACTTGCCAATTCAAGGTTGCAATCCAATTGCAAACAGGTTTGCATTACTATTACCGCTTTATGTTCTTAATTTGCATGTGGCATTATGATTGAATTTACAAAAATATCTTAAGTTTGGCATATGAATTTAAGTATGTATGAATGTCTTGAACGTTTAACCATGTAATTTCTGTAATGGATGCCATAAGGTTTGGAGCTTTCTGGGATTGTGCTGTTATTAAAACCAGAACCCGCAGCCGCTCGCTAGCACATCGCTAAGCGAGCATGTAGCGAGCACTCGCTAAGCCTTCGCTAGGCGAGGCAGGAGCGAACGTGACAGTTGCTGATTTTTCTGTTCTGTTCTATGCTTATCTGATCTGTTTTTTTCTAACCATGTGTTATTTTGTCTGACATTCCTACCGCTGTGTTCCTTTTGTTTGGTGTAATTCTCGATTGCACCCTGATTTGGTATTCTGACCTGTTTGCTGAATTTTGTAAGGGGCTCACGTATTCCCGGAAAGGTAGCTTGCTAGGTATTCCACTTTATTTGTGGGATACCCTTGTGGAAATTCGTCTTAATTACTTAACTGATTTTAATGTGGAGATTCATCCTAATTACCCAATTGATTTTAATATGGAGATTCATCCTAATTACCTAATTGATTCTAAAATATTGCCTTTGAATATGTGATCTTGGACCTCTCTTTGTTGCCTTACGGTATTACGGTATTATGGTCATGTCCCGCGAATGTGGGGATACACTTAGCAAAGACCCTTCGATTAAATCATCATGTCCCTATAAAATAAATCATCGTCCCTCGGATGTTGCCTGCGAATATATGATTTTGTCCCTCGATGACCCGTCGTTGTAGCCTACGGTTAAATGATCGTCCCTTCGAATGCTAAGGTATCCTTACAAATGTTGCCTTCAATGACCAAACGATGACCCTACGATGTCCCTTTACATCCAAAGGGATAAGACTACTTACTTCTCAATAGTAAGGACAGTTTTACCCTCATAAGGATAGGAAATGCCCGTAAAGACCTTGGGTGGGTATAACTCTTAATTGCTGGCTCACAACCTAAAACATTTTCATACCTCACACTTTGCAAATACTAGAAAATCACCACTTGGTATACATTCGTACTAGAATCATTGCCAAGTTATATTTTTCTAAACCGCTTTCATAATTAAACGAGATAAATACTTTGTATACATTCGTACAAGAATCATTACAAAGTTAAACTCTCTTTTCAAAACATTTTTAAGTAATTCACAAACACTTTTTTCAGACAAACATAAGTGATCAAGCAATTAAGAGCCCATGGATAACCATGGATACAAAGGGTGCTAACACCTTCCCTTTGTATAATGTACCTCCCGAACCCAAAATCTAATTAAGGTCTTTCCTGTTCTTTTCCACCTTTCCTTATTGGATAAAAGAAAAGTCGGTGGCGACTCTTGCTATCCGCGACATTTGCTTTCCAAAGCAAAAACACACCGAAGTCAGTTCACCGTATGACAAGTTTATTTAGCAACCTTTTTCTATTCTTTTGAGCGTGGATCCCGTTGAGTACGACGGACGTGAGGGGTGCTAATACCTTCCCCTTGCGTAACCGACTCCCAATCCTTGCAATCTCCGGTCGTAAGACCATTTCCTTTCCAGGTTTACTTCGAGCGTTTCCTTTCCCTCCTTTGGGATAAATAATGCATGGTGGCGGCTCTGTTTGTTTGCTTTTTCGCGCCGGTTGTTTTTCGCGGATGCGACAAGGGTTTGATTTGATTTGAGGAACTAGGTTAATCTTAATCTAATGGTTAGAATTATTCAAATTAACCTTAGGGATCATGTAATTATTGAAACTTGATTAAAATTCTAAGTCACAATTAGGGCCAGTTTGTTTTAGCTTTAAAAAATAGATTTTTTCTTTTTATTTTTGAAAATGGATTCTACAAAAATGCTTTTCAAAATATTATAAGTTTTTCTAAATTTATTTTTTATAAATTAAAAGATTGAATTGTTCATTCTATAACATAAATATACATTATTGAAGATCAAAACATATTCAAAATCACAATTTTTTCAAAAAGTTGTATCTTAAAAATGATTTTTATGAAAAGCTATTTGAAATAGCTTCAAAATTAAGTGATTTTTTGAAAATTTGATATCCAAAAAAAGTTTCGATAAAATGATGAAATATCTAAAATAACATTTTAAAAATAACTAGTCAAACCAAATTTTTATTTGAAGCTTTTATGAAAAGTTTCTTTGTAAATTTTTTTTACACTAAAATATATAACACTATAAAAAACATTTTTAAAAAAAGCCAAAACAAACGGGCCCTTAATCCTAAGGGAATATGTCATTATATGGTCAAAATACCAAAATAACCCCTAAAAGGTAAAAAGATCATTTCACAATAATATTGGATTACAAGCACAAATTAAATTCTAATTAAAGGCTAACTATAGCCTAAAATTTAATCAAACTCTAAAAAACTATTTTAACCTAATGTTGAAAATAATTTCAAATTAAACCTAATTAATTTCAAATTAAAACTAAGTTTAAGTTCTAATTAAAAAATAAAATCTAATAAAGAAAATTAGGCTAATCACTAAAAATACTAATTAACCCTAAAGAAAAAATGATTAACCTAATCAAGTTGATTAATGTGGATTAACCCTAAAAATAATTACATTCTAATTCTAACCACAAAAATACGATGGAAATAAATGCCAAGAAAAGGTTGAAAATGGGCCTGCTAGGTCAATGGGGGTGCAGGTCCAACTGCCTGAATGCTGGAGTAGTTTTTTGTTTTTGTCAGGAAATGGGCCTTAGGCCCAAGGAACAAACAAAAAGAAAGCCAAGCAGTTGCAGGAACGGGGGATACGGGAAGTAAGATGGAGGTGCGGATTGGAAACACAGGCCAAAATGTCTGGACACTCGCGACACTTGATGACCCGAAGTCTTCTTCAACAAAAGGCGCAACACGGTCGAACAGCCATGAACGACGACAGAAGGAGCACTCAAAACGATGTGTGTTTTGCTCTTTAATCCGACATTTCCATCCTCATCGCATCCTGCTTCCAAACGAAGCATCGATCTGGTCGATGGTGCTTTAATCTTAAAGCTTCGAGCGCAAAGATTCCAAACATTCTCTAAGATTCATAGGCTTCAACGGTGCCGCCTGATTCGGTGTGACTCTCATACAAGCTGTGGAAGAAGGAAGAAGTTACGGAAACGTCGGAAACTCACCAGGTGTCGTTCTGCCTCCTTCTCTTTTCTCTGAACTTAACATTTTCTTCTTCTTTCTCCTCTGAAACTCACGTTTTCTTCTTCTTTCTTGTGCGATATGTATGTGGTTTCGGTTGTTTGTTGTGAATTATTGTGAGATTGAGTTGTAGTGAAGAAATGTTGACTGGGAGCGAGGTTGTGAAACTCGATTTCATTTTGAGTTGCTCTATCATTTACCGTGAAGAATATGATTGTTCTGTCTATATATGGTTTTGATTTCTATTCGTTTCTCCATCCTGTTAGAGATTGTGGATCTGTTATATGCTTTGGTGGAAAACAGTTATAGGTTGTTATAATAGTTGTCAGAGGATTGAAGAGTTGATGAATATGAAGTTAAAGGTGTTGTATTCAGTTAGGTTAATTGAAGTTTGTTACAAAAAATGATTAGGTTAGTTGGAGAGGGGAATGAAATCTGTTGAGTTTGGTTTTGACAGTTAGAAGGAGTGAAATTCTATTGAGTTTATTGGCTGGGTTAGTTTGAGACGTTAACTAGTCATGACATAGCATGCATCTGTTAGGTGATTGCAGTGGTTGAATGGTTTGTTGGTTTGTAATGCAGGATGCATTGAATTTCCTATTTTGAAAACAATGTTATATTTTACTACCATGCTATTATATGTCTTGAACTTTCACGAGTTAGGTCTATCGAATGCTTGTTATCAAGGAAGCAAGCGGAACTCATCTTGAAGAAGATGAAGATGATAACTCGTGTTCAAGAACGAGAGAGAGAGAGTTTGTTACACGTTTTCAAGAAGAGAAGAAGGATTAAAATGAATTGAGTACTGTTTTATTAAACTGAATAATAGTTACATCAGTATTTATATACAAGTATGGTATATGCTAAGCTATAGTATGTACATAATAATATCAATGTTAACTATAACAAATGCCTATATCTAATACTTGTTGTTTGGCTGCGGAGTTAACTATTATTGTTTTCTTGTTTGGATGATATTGCACTGTTATGATTGAGCCTTTAAATGGAATTGTTTTTTATGACAATTCGTGGTTGTTGGAAATTAGTTCCAGTTCTGTTATCAGTTGGAAAAAGGAGTTTGGTTGAGATGTAACTGAATTGGGAAAACTTATTATTTTTCTGTTTAAAATGAGTTAAGTTCTGTTAGGAAACAGTTAGTTGGAAGCTTTGATGAAATTAAGTGAAATTCTCAGTTTTGTTTTTTTTTATGATTTTCTCAAGTGATGTTAGTTGAAATATGACCATCCTTAATTGTTAATTTCTTTTGCTTTTGATAGGGTTTTCCAATTTGGTATGAATATGGGAATTGGTGACATGGTCAAAACAATTTGGATTGATTTATGGTATGCTAGATGTATAGCTTTGGTGTCTTGAATGTGCACATCAAATAGAATTCATGGCTTTCTTATGTTTCCTTTGTTTTGTAGGTATTGAATTGTGTTGGACATATTGATCATGTGGAATTAGATGCAAGGCTATGAAGTGTAGATTTGATTGCTTGGAAAAGCTTGCTTAGATATGTCATTATTATAATCTTTGTTGTAACATGAAATGAAATATGTGATTTGAAAATGGATGTATGTAATGGTAATGGGATGTAATTGGTGTAGCGGTAAATTCATGTCCATTAACCTATGGATAAACTTAACGTCAATAAAACCAGAGTCGTCACCGTGCTTTTATTGTTTCCAAGGGAAAAGTACGGACAAAACCCAAAGATAAGAAATTTTTAAATCAAAACTAATAAAATGCCAAAGATTACAGGTAAGGTGGTTGGATACACAGAGGGAAAGTGTTAGCATCCAAAGTGTCTTAGGTACTCCTAGGGAGCCTTTTCTTGTGTGCATATGTGTTTTTGTACAAAATGATGTTTACAATAAATGGAGTGGAGGGATGAGAAAATAATTCATTAATTATATTTTTGTGTTTGACAAGACCTTCGGACTTGTGCCTGTGTACCAACATAAAATGAGGGATCAAAACCTCGTAGTTCGTGGTTTCAATTTCAAAGTGAGTGAATTGTTTTTAACAAAATTTTAACAAAGGCACAAGAGGCCTAAAAAAGATTTGAATGGGTGTTAGTTCTTTTTAGATTTTGAAGTTCTAAGTCAAGTATAGTTAAGTTTGTTTACAAGTTTGATTAAGAAAAAGAGTTTGAAAATGCAATGACATAAGGCCAAAGTTTCTAATTTGTAATAAGTCTACGTTTAGAAATCACAAACAAAGAAGTTTTTAAAAGTGGGAGAGATTTGAAATTAAAGAAGTGGGGAGGAGATGAAGAGACTAATCCTAAGCACAAATTTAAAAGTTATGAGTTGAAAAGATCTGACCAATGGGCTGCAATCCAATTGACAAGAATGTCATATAGAAACCTAAATTTCTCTTTGGACTTTAGAATCAAGCAATATCAATACATAAATAGCAAGATGAAGAGCAAGGCATCAAATAAAGATAACCACGTCCAAGCTTAGAAACTCCATGATCTTCTTCATAATTTCCCTTGTATCAGATGACTTCAAAAGATAGGCATTAGACACAGGTTCAAAATAACAGCTTCAATATGATCATGTTGCAGATGAACTCAAATGGATCTTTAGTGCTTGCATCAGATGAATGTTCACTTCACAAGAACTTGGTTTCATGAAAGTTGGCATTGGCAAGGCCTTTTGCATAGGGAGTGTTGCCTAATTCTAAGTCCAAAGTCTCAGATCAAATCCAACTGTCCACACAAATGTCTTTTAAGGTTTTTTTTATTGTTATGTACATTAAGGTCAAAAGACCACAAACAAAATATATAAACAAGTATATACAATCACAATATAATCACAAGATATGGCTCAAGTGAGCAAAGTAAAAATAGCATTAAAGTAAACAAGTTAAATGGTATGAATAATGGCAAATGAATAAAGACTTTAAATCAAAGTGCATAAAAGTAAATGGCTTGGAATTGAATGTTAGTATTGCTTTTGCTTTTGTTTTGTTGAAGTCATTCTTTGGAGAACACTCAGCCCACTATTCACAAGCATGGATCTTTGAACCAAGACATCTTCCAAACGAAGGAAAAAAGACCAAGTTTCCACACAATACCATGAAAGAGGGGAGACTTACAATCTCACTTACTAGAATGTCATGTGTAACACCCCAATTAAAATAAGATAATTATTTAATTTAAATTAATATTTTTTTTTTATTAATTTAATTGAATAATTGGAATTTGGGATTATTATTACTATTATTTTGGAATAATAATTATTGGGATAATTATTTATTGGAAAATATATATAAGTTGGAATTAAGGAAAAAGTCCCATTTTGGAGTAAAAAGGTTTTTACGTGAAAAACAGAGAAGCGATCGTGAAAGAGGAAAAGGGCAAAGGCAGAGCAAGAGGAAGAAGGTTGGAGAAGAGAAGAGCTTGAAGCTTGAGATTTGCCGGATTAACTCAGGTAAGGGGGGTTTATCATCGGTTAAAGGGTATTATATGATAATATGTACTGGGTAGTGATAACCATTGTTTTATCTCTGATTGGATTGTTGTATGATGAATTTGTGAGCCAGTGGATGAATGAAATTAGATGATAATTGAAAGGGAATTCGTAGAAATTTAACATCTATGCACATAACAGCCAGTGGATGAATGAAATTAGATGATAATTGAAAGGGAATTCGTAGAAATTTAACATCTATGCACATAACAGCCAAATGACGTTCGCCATTATGCCTTCGGCGTTCGCCGTTTGGGTTTTTTTTCAGAATAAGAGCGTTTAACGCTAATGGCGTTCGCCATTAGCCTAATGGCGTTCGCCATTAGCCTAATGGCGTTC
The DNA here is from genome assembly GCF_024323335.1 of Lathyrus oleraceus. Lineage (NCBI taxonomy): Eukaryota > Viridiplantae > Streptophyta > Magnoliopsida > Fabales > Fabaceae > Lathyrus > Lathyrus oleraceus. The sequence continues at coordinate 352,638,780 of NC_066580.1, read as the reverse complement.
GCCATATCAGTTTGACAGACAGTTTTTCCAGAATGAGAGCGTGTAACGCTAATGGCGTTCGCCATTAGCCTAATGGCGTTCGCCATATCAGTTTGAAGGGCAGATTTCGCGTTTTAAACTCCCAGATGTGATATCGTGGTAATGTTGTTGTTGTTTTGTTGGGTCTTGAGTAGTATAGGCATTAGTAGAGTGTGCTAATACTGTTTTTGATTATGTGGCATGATATGATATGCTTATGTGATAATATGCTGATGATGTGTGATGGTATGCATGATGCTGTGAATGTATCAGTTATGTGTGCACTTGTGAATAGACTGTTTTATGGCTTAGAGTGTGAGCATATGTCTATTCTTGAATTGTTGTTGATGATGTAGCATGGCTAGGTGATTAGCATGCATATTGTGGCCTTTATGGTGGTAGCTAATTCCCATTGTGAGGAATTAGTGAGTTAGTCATTATGGATTGTTGTCGATGTTTGCATGCTAGGTGAATTAGCGTGCATAGCATAGCCCTTGAGGGGTGGTAGCTAATTCCCGTGGTGAGGAATTAGTGAGTGAGTCACTAGGTCTCAAATGAGTGGGACTAGTTGGACTTGGTAACCGTGCCTGGATTTGGACGGTGAGGTGAACTATATGTTCACAAATAGTCGGTACCGCATGCATGGAGTCTCATTGCATAATATGTGTATGGCGTATAATATGAATGGATGTATTCCAATATTATACGTGTGTTTGTATTGATATTGAGTATGAATATGAGTTGTATTGGTATTGAATATGATGTTTGAATTGATACTGCCGTTATTGAGTGTGTAGTCTGGTTAGAGTGATTTGATGCGTTAGTTACTTAACATTACATAATGTTGTATAATGCTTATTATATTGATTGAGGAACTCACCCTTACACCTATTTTTCAGGTAACGAGCAGTGAGTTGAATAGGAGCTAGTGCTTGGAGTCTAGTGTAGTCTCCTAGTGGGTCATGCTCTGATAGATGTAACATCGGGAAGGGATGTTTGAATATTTTATTGATTGGTTGTGAACCATTTTGCATGTAATATGTTACATGATGTGAATAATTGAATTGATTTTATCCGCTGCGTATTATGCAGATACTTTATAATTTGGATTAAATAAATGAGCATGACAGGATATTCTGATGATGGTTGTGAAATGATTGTGTGACACCCTTCGGGGCATAATTACTCTGATTGATATGTTGCTATTTTAATTGAAATATTTGGGGTATTTTAGAAGGGTGTTACATTAGTGGTATCAGAGCATAGTCGGTCGTGTCGAGTCGTAATTATTTTGTTTCCCCTGTACGGGATAGGTGTTGTGTAACCCTATCAGTACTTATTGTTTCATCTTGTTAGGTTCTCAGAATAGAGATGGCTGGAAGAAGTAGAGACGATGCTGTGATTGCTGAGGCTCTGGGTATGCTAGCTGGAGTACTTGGGGGAAATCCGAATGTTGTGGGAATGGGAGCTGCTCGTCAACTGAGTGAGTTCCAGAAGAACAATCCTCCAATGTTCAAGGGAGCATACGATCCAGATGGTGCTCAGAAGTGGTTGAAGGAGATCGAGAGGATCTTCCGAGTGACTGAGTGTGCCGATAACCAGAAGGTCAGGCTCGGTACGCATATGCTGTCAGAGGAAGCAGATGATTGGTGGGTTGCTACCCGCACTGAGTTGGAAGCTGCCGGAAGTGCTGAGGTCACTTGGGCGGTGTTCAGAGAGAGATTTCTGAGGAAGTACCTTCCAGAGGAGGTCAGAGGAAGGAGAGAGAAAGAGTTCGTAGAATTGAAGCAGGGCAATCGGTCTGTTACTGAGTATGCTGCTAAGTTCACAGAGCTGTCGAAGTATTACATTCCCTATGATGAGGCTACTGGAGAATTTTCAAAATGCGTGAGGTTTGAGAACGGGTTACGTCCCGAGATCAATCAGGCTATTGGGTATCAGCGGATTAGAGTGTTTTCTAATTTGGTCGACTGTTGCAGAATGTTTGAACGGGATACCAAGGCCAGAGCGGAAAGCTATCAGCAGAGGGTTGATAGGAAAGGCAAGAATCAGAATGATCGTGGGAAACCGTATGCAGCTGGCAAAGGTTTCCAGAGACAGAGTGGGATGAGGAGACCTAGTGGGGGAGACTCCAGTGTCCCTGCCAAATGTTATAGATGTGGTCAGGCTGGACATCGTTTCTATGAGTGTACCAGTGCTGAGAAGAAGTGTTTCAAGTGTGGAAAAAGGTGGTCACTTGGCGGCAGAGTGCCGGTTGAAGACTGCGACTTGTTTCAACTGTGGAGAGGTGGGTCATATCAGTCCACGGTGTCCTAAGCCGAAGAAAGAGAATCAGTCGGAAGGCAAGGTCTTTGCTTTATCGGGTTCTGAGACTTCTGCAGATGATCGTTTGACCCGAGGTACGTGTTATATTAATGGCTTTTCTTTCGTAGCTATTATTGACACTGGTGAGACCCATTCCTTTATATCTTTGGATTGTGCTGTGCAACTTAAATTAGAGATATTTGAATGCATGGAAGTATGGTGATTGATACTCCTGCGAAGGGTTCAGTGACTACTACTTCAGTTTGTTTAAATTGTCCTTTGAGTATTTTTGGTAGAGACTTTGGATTGGACCTAGTGTGTCTTCCACTAGTGCAAATTGATGTTATCCTGGGTATGAACTGGTTGGTGTCTAACCGAGTTTATATCAACTGTTTTGATAAGACTGTGATCTTTCCTGAGATTGAGGAAGGAAAGAGTTTGTTTCTATCAGCTAGGCAGGTGAACGAGGAAGTAGCAGATGAGGCAGAGTTGTTTATGCTGTTAGCGACTTTAGAGGCTAAAGATAAATTGGTGATTTGCGATCTAGCCGTGGTGTGTGATTTTCCTGATGTGTTTCCTGAAGAAGTGAACAAATTACCGCCAGAGCGTGAAGTTGAGTTCTCGTTTGATTTGGTACCTGGTACTAGGCCGGTGTCGATGGCTCCATACCGTATGTCTGTTGTTGAGTTAACTGAATTGAAGAGTCAGTTGGAAGATCTGTTGGATAAGAAATTTATTCGTCCGAGGGTGTCACCGTGGGGTGCACCGGTGTGGTTGGTTAGAAGAAGTTAGTTTCCTGGTCATGTGATTTCAAGAGGTGGTGTTGCTGTTGATCCTTCTAAGATAGAAGCGGTATCTCAGTGGGAAGCTCCGAAGTCTGTTGCTGAGATTCGAAGTTTCCTTGGTTTGGCTGGTTATTATAGGAAGTTCATTGAGGGATTTTCTAAGTTGGCGTTACCGTTGACAATGTTGACTAGAAAGGGGCAAGCGTTTGTTTGGGACTCAAATGTGAAGAAGGTTTCCAAGAGTTAAAGGGAAGGTTGACTACTGCTCCTATTCTGATATTACCGAGTCCGTCGGAACCATTGAGGTTTCTGTGATGCGTCATTGTTGGGTTTGGGTGGTGTGTTGATGCAGAATAAGCAGGTTATAGCTTATGCTTCGAGACAACTGAGGGTTCATGAGAGGAACTATCCGACGCACGATTTAGAGTTGGCAGCTGTGGCTTTTGTTCTGAAGTTGTGGAGGCATTACTTGTACGGGTCAAGATTCGAGGTTTTCAGTGACCATAAAAGTTTAAAGTATTTGTTTGATCAGAAAGAGCTGAATATGAGACAGAGGAGATGGTTGGAGTTCTGGAGGATTATGACTTTGGTTTGAACTACCATCCGGGTAAAGAAAACGTAGTGGCTGATGCTTTGAGTCGGAAATCATTGAATATGTCTATGTTAATGGTTAAGGAATTGGATTTAATTGAGCAGTTTAGAGACTTGAGTTTGGTGTGTGAGAGTACTCACAATAGTGTTAAATTGGGAATGTTGAAGTTAACGAGTGGTATTCTGGATGAGATTAGAAAGGGTCAGAAATCCGATGTGCTTTTGGTTGATAAGTTAACTCTAGTGAATCAAGGTCAAGGTGGTGAATTCAGAATTGATGAGAATGGTGTTTTGAAATTTAGTAATCGGGTGTGTATTCCGGATGTTATCGAATTTAAGAAGAGTATTCTTGAGGAAGGACATCGTAGTGGCCTGAGTATTCATCCTGGAGCTACGAAGATGTATCATGATTTGAAAAGGTTATTTTGGTGGCCGAGAATGAAAAGAGAAATCGCGAGTTTTGTTTATTCTTGTTTGACTTGTCAGAAGTCAAAGATTGAGCATCAGAAGCCGTCTGGGCTAATGCAACCGTTGGCTATTCCAGAGTGGAAGTGGGATAGTATCAGTATGGATTTTGTTTCTGGGTTGCCGAGGACAAATAAGAGTTTTGAGGCTATTTGGGTGATTGTTGATAGATTGACAAATCGGCTCATTTCATTCCGATCAGAATGGATTATCCGTTAGAGAGATTAGCCGAGTTGTATATTGAGAAGATTGTAAGTTTGCATGGTAGTCCGTCGAGTATTGTTTCGGACAGAGATCCTAGATTTACATCGAAGTTTTGGGAAGGTTTGCAGAAGGCTTTGGGAACTAAGCTGAGATTGAGTTCTGCATATCATCCGCAGACTGATGGTCAGACTGAGAGGACGATTCAGTCACTAGAGGATCTTTTGAGAGCTCGTGTTTTAGAAAAGAGAGGTGCGTGGAATTGTTATTTACCGTTGATTGAGTTTACCTACAATAATAGTTTTCATTCGAGTATTGGTATGGCACCGTTTGAAGCTTTGTATGGTAGGAGATGTCGGACACCTTTATGTTGGTATGAGTCCGGTGAGAGTGCTGTGGTTGGACCGGAGATTGTTCAACAAACTACGGACAAGATTAAGATGATTCAGGAGAAGATGAGAATTGCTCAGAGTCGACTGAAGAGTTATCATGATAAGAGGAGGAAGGCACTTGAGTTCCAAGAGGGAGATCATGTGTTTCTTCGTGTTACTCCGATAACTGGTGTTGGTCGAGCTTTGAAGTCAAAGAAGTTGACACCTCGATTTATTGGTCCCTATCAGATTTTAGAAAGGATAGGAGAGGTAGCCTATCGTATCGCTTTACCGCCGTCGCTTGCGAATTTGCATGATGTTTTTCATGTGTCTCAGTTGAGGAGATACATTCATGATCCGTCGCATGTAGTCCAAATAGATGATGTACAGGTGAGAGACGACCTGACTGTTGAAGCATCACCTATGAGGATCGAGGATCGAGAGTTGAAGCAGTTGCGGGGTAAAGAGAGTGCATTGGTGAAGGTAGCTTGGGGAGGACCAGCAGGTGGCAATGTGACCTGGGAACTTGAGAGTCAGATGAAGGAGTCTTATCCGGAGTTGTTCGCTTGAGGTATGTTTTCGAGGACGAAAACTCTTTTAGTGGGGGAGAGTTGTAACACCCCAATTAAAATAAGATAATTATTTAATTTAAATTAATATTTTTTTTTATTAATTTAATTGAATAATTGGAATTTGGGATTATTATTACTATTATTTTGGAATAATAATTATTGGGATAATTATTTATTGGAAAATATATATAAGTTGGAATTAAGGAAAAAGTCCCATTTTGGAGTAAAAAGGTTTTTACGTGAAAAACAGAGAAGCGATCGTGAAAGAGGAAAAGGGCAAAGGCAGAGCAAGAGGAAGAAGGTTGGAGAAGAGAAGAGCTTGAAGCTTGAGATTTGCCGGATTAACTCAGGTAAGGGGGGTTTATCATCGGTTAAAGGGTATTATATGATAATATGTACTGGGTAGTGATAACCATTGTTTTATCTCTGATTGGATTGTTGTATGATGAATTTGTGAGCCAGTGGATGAATGAAATTAGATGATAATTGAAAGGGAATTCGTAGAAATTTAACATCTATGCACATAACAGCCAGTGGATGAATGAAATTAGATGATAATTGAAAGGGAATTCGTAGAAATTTAACATCTATGCACATAACAGCCAAATGACGTTCGCCATTATGCCTTCGGCGTTCGCCGTTTGGGTTTTTTTTCAGAATAAGAGCGTTTAACGCTAATGGCGTTCGCCATTAGCCTAATGGCGTTCGCCATATCAGTTTGACAGACAGTTTTTCCAGAATGAGAGCGTGTAACGCTAATGGCGTTCGCCATTAGCCTAATGGCGTTCGCCATATCAGTTTGAAGGGCAGATTTCGCGTTTTAAACTCCCAGATGTGATATCGTGGTAATGTTGTTGTTGTTTTGTTGGGTCTTGAGTAGTATAGGCATTAGTAGAGTGTGCTAATACTGTTTTTGATTATGTGGCATGATATGATATGCTTATGTGATAATATGCTGATGATGTGTGATGGTATGCATGATGCTGTGAATGTATCAGTTATGTGTGCACTTGTGAATAGACTGTTTTATGGCTTAGAGTGTGAGCATATGTCTATTCTTGAATTGTTGTTGATGATGTAGCATGGCTAGGTGATTAGCATGCATATTGTGGCCTTTATGGTGGTAGCTAATTCCCATTGTGAGGAATTAGTGAGTTAGTCATTATGGATTGTTGTCGATGTTTGCATGCTAGGTGAATTAGCGTGCATAGCATAGCCCTTGAGGGGTGGTAGCTAATTCCCGTGGTGAGGAATTAGTGAGTGAGTCACTAGGTCTCAAATGAGTGGGACTAGTTGGACTTGGTAGCCGTGCCTGGATTTGGACGGTGAGGTGAACTATATGTTCACAAATAGTCGGTACCGCATGCATGGAGTCTCATTGCATAATATGTGTATGGCGTATAATATGAATGGATGTATTCCAATATTATACGTGTGTTTGTATTGATATTGAGTATGAATATGAGTTGTATTGGTATTGAATATGATGTTTGAATTGATACTGCCGTTATTGAGTGTGTAGTCTGGTTAGAGTGATTTGATGCGTTAGTTACTTAACATTACATAATGTTGTATAATGCTTATTATATTGATTGAGGAACTCACCCTTACACCTGTTTTTCAGGTAACGAGCAGTGAGTTGAATAGGAGCTAGTGCTTGGAGTCTAGTGTAGTCTCCTAGTGGGTCATGCTCTGATAGATGTAACATCGGGAAGGGATGTTTGAATATTTTATTGATTGGTTGTGAACCATTTTGCATGTAATATGTTACATGATGTGAATAATTGAATTGATTTTATCCGCTGCGTATTATGCAGATACTTTATAATTTGGATTAAATAAATGAGCATGACAGGATATTCTGATGATGGTTGTGAAATGATTGTGTGACACCCTTCGGGGCATAATTACTCTGATTGATATGTTGCTATTTTAATTGAAATATTTGGGGTATTTTAGAAGGGTGTTACATCATGCCTTTTGTTTCACAAATATAGCGATATGTTAAGCAATCGTAATTGGACTTATGTAGAAGTCACAACCATTTGAGACCGGGCAATAGAAATTTTGGTGTTAATGCATGTTAGAGACATAGTATAATGAACTATGCTCCTAAAACATACCACACACAAAAAGAATATGCAAAAGAGTGGACTTAATCTCATTCATACTCATGTTGATTTTGCAGTCAACTAGCCTTAGGATATAGAGATATCATAGGTCCATGACATGAATGAATAGAGAATAGGATTGAGATGAAAAGGGAGGGGAAATAGAATCAACACAAATTAGTCAAAGGAGGACTTTTACCAAATTAAAATCATTCATTCATTTTGGAAGATGAAATGTACATTTCATCAATCCCCTAAATCCAATGATTTTAACTCAACAAAGTCAAATCAACCTTGACCAAGGCCCAACAACACAAGTCAAACTCAAAAAGTCAATAATAGAAGCTCATCACAATTTATTTTTCAATTAAACAATTAAAAACAATTAAAATATGCATTAAATTATGTTATGGTTTATCAAAATCCTAAAACCTCATCAAAACACCAAAGAAATGGCCATGATATTTATCATAGGTCAAACAAGGTCAAAGGACCTTGGAGAAAAAATTTCATAATTAAATCATGAAAAATATGAATAATGATCCAAAAAATAAGTTTAATTCAGAAAATGAAAGAGGAATTTATTTAGAAAGTTTTGGTGAAACTCTTATATTTTTTGGATCAGTATTAAAATTAATATGAGTTAATGAAAATAAATCACAAAGCGAGAGAAGTGGGAACACTTGAAAAAACAAATACAACAAAATTCCCAAATTTTCATCATACACACGCACAACACGTGAAAACAGTAAAAAAAAACATTTTCTGAAAAAAAATCCCAACAAACATTACACACCATCACCATAATCACCATCACCCTTACACCATTCATCACTAACAATTAATCACCATATTCAATTCCTTCCTTAGAATCACTTAAGCATAAACCAAAAACAATCATAAATCAATCTTTGCACTCAAATCACAGTCAAAAACCGTCGTCAGAAATCGATGTACTCCGACCAAATCCCACGACTCCTACGGGTAACCATCACACACCGCCATTGAACTTCCTCCCTCACGCGAAATTGCCCACCGCCCGCACCTCTAACATGGCTGGCATGTAAATCCTCCGTAAGTACCACTCCAATCGTCGGTACCTTCTTTCCTTTTGATTTCCATGGGTTTTGGTATGTTATGCTTGCAATTAGATTTGTTGTTATGAAAAGAGGAGAACAAAATTTGTATACATTAGATTGAGAGAGAGGAAGAAGAAAAGAAGATGGAGGAAGAGATTCACGATTCTCTCTCTCTCTCTCTCTCTCTCTCTCTCTCTCTCTCTCTCTTCTCTCTCTCTCTCTCTCTCTCTCTCTCTCTCTCCTCTCTCTCTCTCTTCTCTCTCTCTCTCTCTCTCTCTCTCTCTCTCTCTCTCTCCTCTCTCTCTCTCTCTCTCTCTCTCTCTCTCTCTCTCTCTCTCTCTCTCTCTCTCTTCTCTCTCGCTCTCTCTCTCTCTCTCTCTCTCTCTCTCTCTCGCTCCTCTCTCTCTCTCTCTCTCTCTCTCTCTCTCTCTCTCTCTCTCTCTCTCTCTCTCTCTCTCTCTCTCTCTCTCTCTCTCTCTGTGTGTGTGTGTGTGTGTGAAAGAGAGAAGACCATAGTCTTTTATTTTCTTTTTTACTTTTTCTCATTTTTAGGTTTTTCTCCTTTTTATGTTTGATTTTCTTTTTTTATTACTCTTTCTTTTTATTATTATTATAATTATAATCATTGTTATTATATTTTGTTATTATTATTAATATTATTTATTATTATTATTATTAAAAAAATAACCTTTGTTGTTATTAGTTAATTAGTTTTATTATTAAAAAAATGTAATCCATTATTATATAGTTTTTAATCACATTATATCTCGAATGAACAAGATAGACCATTTGATAGTAAACTAAAGAGAGGACTCAAGAAGTTGGAATAATCAAGTTTTAATCACAAACTTTAACTTAAATAAATCACAAACTCCACTATAAATTTGAGAAAAAAACTCACAAGCAGAGGAGGGGGAACATGTGAAAAAACAAATACAACAGAAATCCCAAATTTTCATCATACATGCGCACAACACATGAAAACAAAACAAAAAATACATTTTATGAAGAAAAAAATTCCAACAAACATTACACACCTTCACCACAATTACCACCACCCTTACACCATCCATCACTAACAATTAATCACCATCTTCAATTCTTTCGTTAGAATCACTTAAACATAAACCAAAAACAACCACAAATCAATCTTTGCACTCAAATCATCATCAAAAACCGATGTGCTCCGACCACATCACATGATTTCGACGGGTAACCATCACACACCACCATTGAACTGCCTCCCTCACATGCGAAACTGCCCACCGCCCGCACCTCTGACGTGGCTGACGCGTAAATCTGCGGCCGGTACCTTCTTTCCTTTTGATTTCCATGGGGTTTTGTATGTTATGCTTGCAATTAAATTTGTTGTTATGAAAAGAGGAGAACAAACTTTGTATATATAATATTGAGAGAGAGGAAGAAAGAAAAGAAGATGGAGGAAGAGAGAAGACGAGTGAAAGAGAAGAGAGATTCACGATTCTCTCTCTGATTCATTCCTTGTTTTAGTTTTCTTTTCTTTTTTCTTTATTATTCTTATAAGAGGTCATGTGTTGCTCTCTAGTTGGTCAAAGTAGTGAGTTTGAAAAGTCAAAGATGGTGAGAGAAAGGGATATGGCGCCTCCCCTCCTTTAGTAACTACCAGCATGTTTTTTTATTTTTTTATCATTATATTATTTTTTTTCAATTGTATTCATTTATTTTTATTTTTTATTTTAGAAGTTGGAGTTTTAGATATTTACTTGGGTTTTAGATCTTTTAGGCCTTAAATTTATACGCACACCTTGTTTTACTATTTAGCATAAAATTATATCTCTTAATTTTTATATTTAATTTTATCGTTAAATAACCTAATTGTTTTTATTTATAACTCTAAGTTATTCTTTTAATTTAGTAATTTTAGTTTTTACTTTGTCTTTTAATTTAACAATTTTTTTATTTATAAAAATGATTCAAAAACACAAATAATATTTCTTTCATTTCATCTAAATACAAAAGTAAAAAAAAGATTTCTCTTATTTGTTATTAGGTTTTGTCATGTTCTCTTATTTTTAAATATGTATTTTATTTTTAGGTTGTTTCCCTTTTATTATATTAAAAAAATCACAAAAAAACAAAAATTAAACTATAAAAATAATTCTTTCACATTAAAATCAACGCAACTCCTCAAATTCATTTTTATTCCGGCGTTGCACGATGAAAACACTTTTTCACAAATTAAAATCTATCAAAAATACAAAATATTTTTTTCGAACTACGAGGCTCTGAACTTCTTATTGCACCTAAGGGTACATAGAAGAGGGATTTTGAAATCTTGTCGAGCAAACTAATTCAAAAAAAAATATTTTCTTTATAAATATATTTTTCGTAAATAAATAAATAAAATAAACACCTGCAAACAAACCCTTAATCCTTAGAACTATAGAAGGTTCTCATTGAGTATAATGGATATCAGGGGTGCTAATATTTTCCCCTCACATAACCGACTCCCGAATCCATATTTGGTTGTGATGCCCAACTTATCTTCACCTTTAGGATTTTATCTACGTTTGTCTTAAAAAATAAAATTTTGGTGGCGACTGTCTATTTCGAGCATTAGTACGCTCGGGTATTTTTTGTGTCGCGACAATCTCATGATCGTTGGATATCTTCTTCATACAATAAAGTCAAAGTCAACAAATACCCGAATCAAAGAAAAATCAACAAAATAGTGACTTGAGCTAAAAGAAGAGGTTAATTCATTTTATGTAGTTCCATTCATTTTTTATGCATCATGTGCATTGTATTATTTATCATTCATCATATACATTTGGCCATCATATATTTAAAGTCAATGTAAAAGTCAAAATAACCACACCAAAAAACAAAAGACAAATGTGAACTTGCACATGAGATAAGTTTAGGTTTCATTCTTGATCATCATTGCATTGCATCATGCCATTCATATATCACATTAATCATTTACATCATCACCGTGGCATTTTTTAATTCAAGAAACAAGGACAAGTGAATTTGAATTTAAGTGAATATTTGAATAGCTTGTTACATGTTCACAATTTTTTCATGGCCAAGTTTGAATGATTATCACCATACATCATCATGTTCATCACCTCAATTTTGAATTGTACCATGGCAATACAACACCATATAATTATCAGCATGATCATCATGTATTTTACACCATTATCATCAAATAAAATTGCAAAAAAAAAAGTGAAGTTGAATTTAATTTCAAGTTTGTCACTATAAGCATACACGGTTCTGTCGCCATTTTTATTTCAAAATAACAAAAATAAAGTGAACAAAATATACAATGCACAAAACATAATATTGAATTTGAACTTTCCTCATTTCACTTCAATTTGATTTGCTTATCACAGTCAAAGGTGCAAAGTTGCACATGGGCTACTAAAATAATAGCATCCTACGGATTCATATCCTTTTCAAATTAAATTAACACAAATTGAAGCAAATTTTAACAGAATGTAAATTTCAGTAGTATTTCATTTCTTTTTAGTTACATTTGGTTTGTTACAAGAAAGAGGAATCAAAATTACAGCTTCCAGATGCTTACACAAAACCACCATTTGAGTTCCCTCCCTAAATCCCACAAAAGCAGGGATAACTTCAACCAAGCCTTGTCCAACCTCAACCAAAACTTGAAGCTCAAACTAAACCCCATCCTAAATAAGAAATCTCTTACTCACAAACCCTTCAACCAGAAGACCAACCCCAACCAGAAGCCACACTAGACCAAACTATACCAAAAACACAAACTGGCCCTCATGCTCAACCATTTGATGCAGATAAAGGTTTTAGCATAATACTTATTTATTTATCAAAAGAAATGACCTCACTTATCCCTTCAACGCTTCCACAAAATTTCAATTTAAACCCTCCACCAAATCTCCAAACCCACATGAAAGAATATAGAAATGTTTTCTATGATAGGATACAAGAATTGGTTGCTGAGAGAATCATTGCATCTGACCCAAATGCTTATGCTACTAATTGGGATACTCTTAAAACCTCTATGGACTCAATTGTGCAAAACCTGAAGTCTTTCACTTCTGAGACTATTGCTTCTACCAGTCAGAGGCATGAGCAATTAGAGGAGAAATTGACTTCAGTAGCTACTAAGAAAGACAAAATGGATACTCAATTGCAATCTATGGTTACCAAGCAAGATGCTATGGGGTCTGACATCAAAGCCATCTTGGAGATTTTGAAGAAAATACCATAGAATTTAGGCTTAGTACGCTTTGTTGTGCTTTATTGCTAACTTTTTTGAAACTTTTCTGTGCAATATGACAATTCTTTTGTTTGGTTCAATATTATTTTTCTTCAGTATCTTTTTCAGCTTTCTTTTGTTCTTTTTGTTGATGACAAAGGGGGAGTAGATATTTAACTATTTAAGAGCATGAATTTGATCGTTAAGAACTATTTTTGCTTAAATTCTGAAGATTATTTTATTGTGCTTTTAAGATCAATTTTATTAACCTGGATAGAACTTTGGAGGAGCTTACAAACCTCACCTTTTGGACTATTAGACTCAATGGGGGCTTACAAATCTCACACCCTGAAGTCAACTAGTTAATTAAATTAACAACCATTATTCTTAAATACTTGTGTTTGTCATCATCAAAAATGGGGAGATTGTTGGAACAAATTTGGTTTGTACCATATTTGTAAGGTTTTGATTATAACAAAGTATTTAAAGAACAATAGGGTATACTAACAAATGTTCAAGCGTGTAGGACCATAGACTAGATTTTCTGAAGAGAACCTAGTACTGGTACTGAGAATGGACATTTAAAGAAGCTTAAGATCCAGGTTCTGAAAGATCAGAAGCTGAAGATCAGACTATGAAGACTCAGACTCTAAATGAAGTCAGCCACTGAAGATCCAGACTTTGAATGAAGTTAGCCTCTAAAGATACAGACTCTGAAGAGTTAGCCCCTGAAGATCCAAACTCTGGAGATTCAGACTCTAAAGAACTAGTCAACGCAAGGATCAAGGAGATTCTGATAAGTCACTATCAGACTCTGAGGACATTTTGTCTTCTTCTGATCACATGAAGACTTAAGCAAAAATCTACATAAGATAGTTGGGATGCTACATATAATTGCTTTTGTAGCAAAGGGATTTCAAATGAGCTTTCAACGGTATTAACCATATCAAGAAACTTCTCAATGTCTCTAAATCAAGCTTCTCAAAGACTCTCTTGTGCAATCTCTTCAGTGACTTTTTTCTTTATCTTCATATAAGAAGCTGAAGACTTGAAGAAAAAAAGAACCATTTGGCAATAAAAGAGTTGTTATTGTGTCAAACAAAAAGTACAATATTAACTTAGAATTTCTTAACACTTGTATATTCCTAGAAATTCTTAAGTCTTAAAGAGTCATTTTGTGTTGTATTTTGTCTACACCTCTGATTGTATATCAAGTGTAATTTTTCACAATCTTGTAACTATAAGCTAGAGTTTAAGAAGTCTCTTACTTGTGCGCTGGAGCATCTGAGGTCTCTTGCTTGTGTGCTTGAGCATTAGAAGCCTCTTACTTGTGTGCTTGAGCATTAGAAGTTTCCTACTTGTGTGCTTGAGCATTATAAGTCTCTTAATTGTGTGTTTGAGCATTGGAAGTCTATTGCTTTGTGGTTGAGCAATTATAACCAATTTTGATTATAGTGAAATCTATTAAAAGTGCAAGGGAACTTGACTACTCTCGATTTATGAGAGGAACCGGGATAATTGATTGTGTCTCTCTTTATTTTCTTCCTGCTAAAACACTTAACTCTGATTCAGGTTTTAGACCTTGTGTCCAGAATATGATAAGAGATTTTCATAAAAGAAAGAGAAAGTTAACACAATTCAACCCCCCTATGTTTTTCTCACCTTCATATCGCAAAGCTAATCATTATCGTGATAGTCTTTCAAAATTTGGATTCACTCATAGGGAAGGTATTAAGTACTATGATAGTTGTCCACAAGAAATATATGAGAATCATGTAGCAGACATACTTGGCAAATCCTCGTCGAGGATAGTTTCAACAAATTAGGTTTCAGCCATCTTTAATCCCAAAAAAAATCGTGATACTATTTGTTTAAAAGAATTCGTGAAAACAACTTATGATCTTATTTATAAAGTTTTTTGAACTTATTTCATATATTCTTCAAAATAAATAAACTTTATATTGTATCTTAATTCAAAGTACAAATTACAATATTATAATAATAATAATAATAATAATAATAATAATAATAATAAAAATTATTCATATTTATTTAATTATCAGATTAATATTTATTTTTCCCCAATCATATGGGCAATTTTTTAAAGATTCTATGTAAAAAAAAAGTTTAAATTTCCTCCCTAACATAAAGATTTTTTTGTTTTGACCCCTCATTATCCTCAATCACCATAATATATTAACACATCAAAAAAACTCAAAACTTGCTGCCAAGAAGATTCAAAGGTTGGTTCTAGTGCCTAACCATTTGACTATGTGATTCCCTTTGCATAAGTTTCCTATAAAACATACTTATTAAATACCTTCTTCATCTTGTATGTCCATCATTCATCTTCTCACCACTTATCTCCCCCAAAATGCCAAAACCTCCATATCTCAAAATAAACCAGCAGCATATGGCATTCCTTCAAATAACAAGTTCAATCCATCATCCATTCCCCCACAACTTTCCTTTTTTTCACCTTAAGCCTCTTGGAGAGTTTTCTGGGCAGCCACTGAAACCTCATACATACCCAAGTTTTCTTCACAACTTGTGATTCATTGAGATTAAAACTAACTTGTTCAAGCTTTGCGTTTATAAAACTCAATCCTAGCCATCTATTTTCATCATGATGGCATCAGGTTTATAAACCGAAATAGCAACATCATATTCATTTCTCAATATTTTTCTCCAAATCCTAACCCCAATCCATCCAAATCCTCAAATCCCACTCAATTTTAAAACTCGTGTGGTCGTTCAACACCAATTTTCAAGTGCCAATCCATGTTCTTCGTGTTCGTCATGGCTTGTGGTGTTCTTCGTGTTCAAAAATGGAGTTCACATTCTTCATGAATAATCTATGTTTCAAGGGGACCAGGACAAACTGATTGGTCCAATTTGCTTTTTGACTTTAACTTTGAATTTTGATTGTTATGTCTTTTTATAGCTTCAGATTTCTATAAAATAAATAAATAGAGTTTTGTCATTTTATTGTGGCAAGAAAATCTAAATGAATGGAGTAAAAGATATTGTGGCAAGAAAAAAAAACATAAAAGAATGGAGTAAAAGATATATAGTTGCATGGTGTTAAAGCCATGATTGGTGTTTGGATGCATTATTTGCCAATCGAGACTCTTTACTTAGTGGCCATGTTGTGTTCATGATGTTAATTGTTGTTTGCTGCTGATTTATTTGAGATTTTGAGGGAGATAAGTTATGAGAAGATGAAAATAAACATAGAAGATGAAGAAGGTATTTAATGTTGATTCATTACACACCATTACAAAGATGAAACTTGATTTTAATTTTACAAACTATATATACACATCAGTGATAGTCTCCCCCAAACAGACAGTTATAGAACAACTATCATCTGATATTGCATTCCATAAAATTCAAAAATTATTGGTAGAAACTATTCTTGCACATAAGCATCCAAAATGCATTTTTCCTTACAAGGAAACTACATTGACACAATCTAGTTTTTGTTAATTAAAAAACACTTGAATCTTAAACAATTATCACTTCATTTCACAATTGCGGTAAAGAAACTCATCCTGATGATGTTTATTGTTAAGAGTTCCACATTGGACAATCTATGGCTTGAAAATGTGTTTATAAATGGGGTTAATCCTCACCCTACAAGTCGGTTTTGTAGAATTGAGTTAGATCTAACCACACATTCTAAAGATGGTATTAGAGTCTCTTTTAAGATCCATTGGGTCACCCACTATTTAATTCCACGCCCCATACGTAAATCTTGGGCATGAGAGGGATCGTTAAGAGTTCTACATCAGACAATCTATGGCCTGAACATGTGCTTATAAATGAGAGTAATCCTCACCCTATAATTCAACCGTGATAAAACAATTAGGCACTCTATTTAGAAAATCTATTATAAGACCTTATTTAATCACAATTTAACAGTAAAAGATTCAAAGACCTGTGTTGTAGCCTACTTTACACACCCTCAGTGACGAATCAAGTTTAAAATACACCCAACATAACTATCAATATGACTGCAAGGCAATACATTTACTGAATTAACTTGCAGGGTAGTCAAGCAAGCCTTATCACATAAGGGAATCCATTATACATGATTCAGTAAACATCACATATTCATGGTTATTCAGTTCTTTCTCTAACACAACTTACTAGCTATGCACATACCATTTGTTATAATCTAACAAAACAGTGACTATTACATTTCACTCATCCTACAAAAACAAACTACAATTACCCTTATATTCCCTCGGGTTCCCTTAACCGCAACTCAAACAACATAGAATCAAACGCGCCATCACTAACCCGCAACATCTCTTGCAGAGGAAGCGACAATCCAAGCCGAACTAGCTCTGCGTGCCGCGGCTTAATCCTCTTTTCCAAGCTAAAACTGAAATACTGAGGAAACCTCTTCAACTCAGCAACATCACCATTCATCTCATTCAAGAAAAAATCAACTTTAGGAATCAAATTGTTATCCACACTAAGAGTCAACAACCCAGGAGACCTAACAATCATATTCGAAACCTCCACACGTGTGAACCCCAAACCCATCAAAAACTCAACTTTAGGCAAAAGGGTATCCTCAACACTCGAAACCAAAAGCAATGTGGTTTGGCACGTGAGAGAGTGAGGCCCAACAAACCCTAATTCCCTCAAAAAATAAAGTGCAGGTCTTAATCGAGTCTCTATGCTACTCACCAACAACCTAGGACACCGCAAATTGATTTTTGAACATCATGGTAAGGAATGTTAACCTCGTTGAGAAGAAAATCAAGAAGGGGGTAAATGTCGTTGTGTGGTTCGCACGTGAGAAGTGAAGGAAGCATGTCGAGGATTCGACCCATTTCGCTTCTGTGTATGCCAATTGATGAAAGACATTGTTCAACCGATTTTAGGGTTCGTAGAGGACAAGTTCGGAGTGTAGGGTTTTGTTTGAAGGCTTTTTCTGGGTTTACTTTGAGTTTCAGGAGGTATAGAACTTTTTCCCGGAAGATTATGCCACGGTTTGGAGTGGTGGTTATTGGTTGGTGAGAAAATTGAGCAATTGGTTTGAGGATTTGATGGGATAAGGTGTTTCTGCGATTGAAATTAGGGCTTATGAAGGGTTTGGGAATTGGGTTTTGGGAGAAGAAGAATTTGGGATATAGTTCAATTATCGCCATGTGGTTGAAGAAGACGATGTTGATGGCTCCTCCTATATTCGAGCAAATCAAAAACGACAATCGTTTTGTTTTTCTGAAATTATGTCGTTTATTAGGCTTGAATTATTTAGTCCATTACAATAAGCTTGTTTTTGTCCAAGCTTTTCTTTAAAAAAAAGTATTTTTTTTAATTAAATATGTCGGAGATTCTAATAAATATACCATAATTTAATGAGATTAAAGGTAGTGCACTGTCAGTGTAAAATTTTTTTACATCATCATCCAATAGAATTATAACATTCTGCCATGTCATACCAGTATTTTAAAATTAAATGTGTGATTTGGCAGGATGCACGTCTCTCATTGGTTGACAGCGTAAAAAGATTTTACACTGTCAGGACATAGTCTTTTTTCTCTAATTTAATTATTTTTTTAATTATTTATTAATGATTCTCATAATGTTTTTCATCTATATTTTTGGTCTCACCTATCAATCTTCGTTAATAGAATTTGACGTCGCACGCCACGTGAAATAAAATGGTACGACGCGAATCTCACTCGCGTATTCAATTGAGTTTAGGAGTAAAACAAGAGACTCAATCCAGAGGAATTCACTTTTGGGTCAAGGTTGAAAAATTCATAGGCTTCTACTTAATAAAGAAGAGCATAGAAGTCAACCATGATAAATGTAACGTGGTTATTAAGATTGAGACTTCGACCACATAGAAGAGTATAATGAAGTTGAATGAGATTGCTTATTGCACTCAATAAATTCATCTCGAGTTCAACCTAGCATGCATTACCATTCTATAGGTTACTGAGAAAAGTAGTACAGTTTGATTAGACCCTAGAATGTGAGTGATTATTCGCATCACTAAAAGTAGTTTTATCCCTCCCACCAGCTATGTCCTGACCATTGTTTGAAGAAACTATATTCCTCTACCTCATCATGTTTGTCGAAGCAATTTGTGTCGTTCTCATCTGAGGTGGGCATCATACAAAGTCTAGTACATTTCATATCTAAATCGCTAGCAGGCCCAAAAATGTTGCTTAAATGCGAGAGCAATAGTCGAATAAAAATATACAACATATCACTAGAAACATTATTTAAATGCAAGAAAGAATAGACAAAATAAAGGACATGCATGACATTTTGAAAAAGATGTAAAAGAATAAATTGTGGTAATAACCTTACAAAAACACCCCCACTCAAGAGCATCAGAGATCGTACCACCGCATAAAAAAACTCATTATATTTACACCACCAATCTCCAGTTCCGCACTAGAATAAAGATCATAATAAGAAGCATGATTGTCTCAAACAATATAGAGATATAGAAACTCTCTTATAATATTAAAAGTGAATCAGTTTTATTATAAATGCCCTATTATAATCTTAAAAACCTTGTTCATCATTATTTGATATGTCGTGCCAGAGTTCCCCAATCTGAAAGGCATAATGTCTTCATCTAATGATAGACTTGTTCGGTCATGAATGTTGTCTTCATTTGGTCGGGACTGAACATCGGTGTCTGATTATACCTGGATTCATCATCCATGAATGATAATAACTTGTACCCAAATGAATTATCTACAAATTTGTGGATGTTTGAGAGCGTGTAAGATTCCTTCGGGCACGCTCTATTGAGATCAGTGTAGTACACACACATCTTCCACTTCCCTAAAGCTTTCTTCACCAGAACTACGTAAGGAATCCATTACGTATACTTCACCTCAAAAATGAATCTTGTGTCTAATAAGCCCTTCACCGTATTTGAGGTGGCCTCAGCTTTCTTAAGAGACTACTTTCTTCTTTGTTGGGAGACATAACGGGCATCGGGGTCGACGTTTAGTTGATGGCAGACCACCGTGGGATCGATGTGGGCATTTCGTATGGAGAAATAGCGAAAATATTTGTGTTGGCCTGGAGGCACTCGGTAAGTGAGGATTTTACCTCAAAGGAAAGTTCAGATCTTATCTCCACTGACCTGGCGAGATTGTCGTCGAGCTGGACAACCTCAAACTCATGGTTTGGGACAAGCCTGGCTTAATCTTTGCATACGTCTAGGTCAAACATATCGACGCTCCCGAGACCTTCCTCGATTACTTCTAACGAAGCAAGGTGGTCCTTAAGAATGATTTCTTTCATACGTCTTGCCTCCTTCCTTCCATATCATAATATATTATCTTCAGATGGATCGGGGATGCAACTGCATTTAGCTTCTCCGAGAACGATCTCCTTGTGATCCCCATAAAGGTGCTCTTACACGGAATTACCAGGAAGTAGATGGTTACATTTATGTCACATACTCCTTCTCCCAATGACAGCGCCAAACCTATCGTTCTGCATAGGGGAGTTGTCAAATCGTTGAAGGCCAACAAATCTTCGTCGCGATACAAATTCATATCTGGTTGTTGGAGGCCTAATTGCTACAAAGTATCGACATATAGGATGCTGCAAGAGCTTCCATCATATACGAGAAATCTTTTAGAGTAAGATCCACAATGGTGACTACTAGGATTAGCGATAAGTCGACATTTGAAGCTCCATCTATCTTTTCCCGATTTAGAAATCTTATTGTCAGTCGATCTTCACTTTGATGTTTTGTGTCAATTGTTGTTTGGAGGAGGCACTCTGATGGCAGTTTTATGTTGGATGTGGTGGCGTTATAGATCTCGTCAATAGTTGATAATTTAGGCAAGACGGATCCAGAAGCTTCACTAGGATCCTCTTATGCGATGAACTGAGTTGTTGTTTCCATCTCTATTTTGATGGAGATCTGACTTTGGAGCAAAATGATCTACTCGTGAAATTTTGCAGAAATTAGGAGTAAACTTCCATAAACGATGCTATTATCCCGTTCTTGAACAAAAATTGCGTGTACGTTGATAGTAAGAAATCTTGAATCGGTGGTGTTGATCTTCGAAATGGCAGCGCGAAAATCAGAAAGTGTACCTTGAATATCTGGTATGAAAGTTTTTATAGGTTGGATCTTTTGGAATGAATTGGACAATGGCCTTTTTTGAATTTTAGCCGGACATATATTTTTATAAATGTATATCTTAGCAACATGAACCTTAAAATATATTTAATTATTTTTTTAATTAAAACTTACTAAAACATACTTTCATAAAATTATATATATATATATATATATATATATATATATATATATATATATATATCACAAAATGGAGTGATATGATGATGGTAGGACATGAAAAGGTTTTAGAATTGCATGGTTTATAATATTGAGAATCCACAATTCACAAGTGAAATAGGTTTATAATACTAAGTTGGTGACATGGGAAATCAAACGAAATCTCTAACAGCCCCCTATTCTCTCGCACGCTTCATATGACCGATTTTTCTGGTCACCCTCTAGTGTTCACCATCATCATCATCATCCATTCTCAATAAAACCTATCTCTATCATTCAATTAAATCCTTCGTTTGCCCAATAATATTTTCGATTCCCAACCCTTCAACTCTCGTTGCAAATTCACTATTCATCGTACGAGTTTGTTTCTAAATTCTATCTCACATTTCATGTGAATTGTTTGTCCTTTTTTCTCATGTTGCGTGTTATGGTTCAATTCGTAGGATGGGGAGGGTGAAACTAAAGATAAAGAAGTTGGAGAACACAAATGGTCGACAATCAACCTATGCAAAAAGAAAAAACGGAATAATGAAGAAAGCCAGTGAATTATCTATATTGTGTGATATAGATATTATTCTACTCATGTTTTCTCCCGGTGGAAAACCTTCATTATGCACAGGGAGACGCAGGTAAATAACCTGCACTTATGTTTCTCCTGGTCGACATGTGAGTTTGATTATCATTCATCTACTTTCATTGATGTAGCAACTTTGAGGAGGTGATGGCAAAGTTTACTCAACTAACCTCACAAGAAAGGGCAAAGAGGTGCGCAGTTAAAAACTTTTCGCATAAGCCAAATTATTTATGCAGTTAATTGTATCATTTTATATAAGAGTTTGATACATTTTCTTCGATTGTATTGTAACAGAAAATTGGAGAGTCTTGAAGTAAGTCATTTTCTTACAAATGGTTTGAAAAAGCATGAGTTATTTTCTCATACTCTTCTTAAAAATGATCCTTTGTTTGAGAGTTAGGCACTAAAGAAAACATTTAAGAAGTTAGATCATGACGTGGTTATTCAAGACTTTTATGGTACAAGGTATGTCTGTTACAACTAATTTAGTAATATATTATCATTATCAATATTTTTTTTAAAATCTAAGTAGGTTCAACTGGTTGAACCGAGAATTCGAGATTCGGCCACTAATTTATTCTTTTTTTTTTGTTACAGCAGTCAAACCGTTGAGGTAAGCATCTCTTTTACCTTTTTTTTTTCTTTTCTTATTCGTTTTTTCTTTGAAGGTTATGTTCTTTACTAATTGGATTTGTGCAGGATTTGAACGATGAAGCTAAGCAATTACATAGCCGTATCTCCCAAATACACGAGCGACTAAGGTCGTTTTTATTTTTATATGTGAATAATCTATAGTTTCGTGTTAATAACTAAATTATAATGAAATGTCCTAATTAAGAACAAGTTTTGTTGTTGGATTTTGCAGACATTGGAATGACATTGAGAAAATTAGTGGTGTTGATGAATTGGGACAGATGGAAAATTCACTCAAAGAGTCTCTTAATCAAATTCATACTCACAAGGTATATGCAAACGATATTTTCAAAGTTGAGAATCAAGGTTCTAAACTTTTAGTTAATAAGTTTGTTTAAAATTGAAACTCTTAGAAAAGCAGAATTTGAATTAATGATGAACTCTGCATAATTTGATAGGAAAATGTACAAAAACAACAACTAGCATCACTTCAATGCAATAACCAGGTAAATAAATAACTTTCATGATATTTAATTTTCCCCTTTTCTTTAAGCTTGTTCTAAATTCTAATGATATAGAAATAAAAAGCACTTCTGAAATATCTCTATCTTGTAGTTCAATGAATTGCATGTTCCCTATAAAATGAGTACTCAACAGCAATTTCAATCTTTTCCATGGATGGTTAACGGTGATAGTCAGAATATAGTACTTCCTGAAGAACCAAACTTGCTTCTCCACAAGTAAGTTGTTTTTCCTTGGTGTTCAACTTTCTGAGGCTGCTTGAATTATTATGATAGTAAGTTATCGTTAAGAATTGTGGTTGAGGCTAATTCATCCTTACAAAACCGGCTTGTAGGATGAGAATTGCCCCCACTAATAGACACATATCCAAACCATATATTGTTCGATGTGGATCTCTTAACACACTCTCTAAAGCCCATAATTGGACATCTGGAGCGTGAAAGTAAATAGTGAATGATCCTATAGCGGAAACCTAATAGCAGATGACCCAACAGATCTTAAATCAGACTCGTGATACCATGTTAAAGATTGTGGTTGGACCTTACTCGTCCTAATAAAACGAGCTTATATGGTGAGGATTGTCTCCCCTTATAAGTACATATTCATGTTCAAATCATATGTTATCTTATGTTAGGGGAACTGATGAGTGATTGTAATTAACTTAAGATACATTTCCGTCGCTGTTTCTAAACTCTACTAATCAAAACTTATTTTCCTTTCTATCTTTTAGAGATGTAGAGGGCTCAACAAGCTCATCATTTGGAAGCTATGCAAGTTATCTTGGCTCAAGCACCAAACCAAACTTATCAAATTCAGGTCAAGAAAATTGTGTTCTTAGTGACATGAGCAATAATACTACAGCAGCTCCTGTGAGATTGCCATTCAGTGGACAGTTTTCATACATTCCAAACAATTTCAACATAATGAATGATATGAAGCTTCAACCAGCAACAACAGCGATGAATAATAATAATAATAATAATCCACATGAAAACCAAGTAGATAATTATCATGTCAATGGAAACTTTGAAGCACCTAAACAAGGGTTTGAACAATCTAACCACCATGGTTGGACTTCAAACTCAGGTCCTTGTGCTGTTAATATCTTTGATGAAAATTTGTATCCACAGCCAAATTTTCCACAAGTGCATTTTGGCTTCACATAGAAGCTTTTTTTTCTTCTTTTGTTTCCTTGTTTTTATGGTATATTCCTGCATGATTTCCTTCTGCATTGTTGCACTTTTTGGTAGCATATTAGAACTGTAAGTAACTTACAATAGATAGGAAATTTCATGTATTGTAATTGCAAAGTATATACTTATTCTTCCGAAATCTTTAATAACAGAACTTCGAGTTACTACTTACTTTAATATCTCAATCTGCAAAACAGAACTTATCCGTGTCACTCCTTAGAAATTTTTTGAACAATACTCAGAAATATCGAGAAAACATAAGACTAGCATAAGATGTCGATGCCCTCGAAATGATGTGAAAACCATATTGACTTGTCATTTAACAAAAACAACATGATAATTAAGTTGTGTTACACCACGCATATAACGAATTAGTATTTGGTGCCAAATCCGGGGAACTCTTCTGAGGCACATATTATCCATCTAGTTCGAGAATATAATTTTCGATTCTCATGATATTTACAAATCCACTTTATTGAATTATCGTTCCTTTGATACCTACCACA
Source organism: Lathyrus oleraceus (assembly GCF_024323335.1). Taxonomy (NCBI): domain Eukaryota; kingdom Viridiplantae; phylum Streptophyta; class Magnoliopsida; order Fabales; family Fabaceae; genus Lathyrus; species Lathyrus oleraceus. The sequence continues at coordinate 352,614,319 of NC_066580.1, read as the reverse complement.
TATGGTGTAACTGTTTTATCAGAACATGTTTATTTCAAAGCCAAATAGTTGTATACTACTTTTATCACTTACCATTCTCATTTTGGATTCTCACAACATCAAGGCATGATTTCCCTAGTAGCTTGCGCGAAAAGAATGCTTTGTAGTAATCTTCCATAGTAATTGTTTTGAACAATGCTGGCTTTTCAGAAGTAACAAGACTTGGTGTTGGACCTATAACTTTGCTCATTTGGGGTCTGTGAAATGCAGCAATAGAAATCCTCTCTTTCTTTGAGTTAACTGTAGCTCGATGTTCGATACTCCGATAAATTCCGTTCGTCATAATCTGCACAACCATTAGTTCTTTTGGGTTAGTCAATTTTGTCTTTAAGTATCTCGAAAATACTAAACCACTTATATACACGGCCGAGCATCCCATACTAATCGTGTTGGGACAACGAGACCCCATAAAGCCGAAATCTCTATTAGATTCTAACACATTCATAACAACACTTAAAAGGGTAAAATAATAAGAGGATATATACGACTAATTGTCTATCAATTACCTCTAAAATGTCTCCGACGTTTACGACAAAAGCATTGGTGAGTGGTGTAATAGAAATCCATTGTCCATCTTTCCTAATTTGGAGACCTTCAATGTCATTAGCTTGGAGAAGGATTGTTAAGGCCTCAGCATCGGAATGAGGATTCAGTCCAATGACATTTTCTGGTTGTGGACAAGGAGGGTAGAGATTCATCCTCATTGATTGATTTATATTTTCAAACAACTCTAGCATTTCATTTGGTTCAACTTTAAGAGCTTTTTCCATATGTTCGATGATTGTGATGCAAACTTTCTTCAACTCTAAACAATAGGTCTCTAAATCATCTCTGCAATGTGAAACAAAGTTGGTTAGAGGAATATAGTTCTAATCACTCAACTGCTATGTAACACCGACACTTCTGGAAAAAAATGTGTCTGTATCAGTGTCCGAAACCAACACCAACACTTGTAATTATGTTTAATTCATTCATTTTTTTTAAAATTATTACCAGTGTCACTGTCGTGTTTCCGGTGTCCGTGCTTCGTAGCTCAAGTGAGCTCAAGTGACCGAAGAAACAATTTAGGTTAGAGGAAAATTGATAGAGTTTAAACATGTCACTATTGTTTGTGATACCATATTTAGTACAAAATATTGTCAATTAACAGCTATAACATCACTATAGCACTTGTAGGTTGCAAAATTTGAAACACAACTAAATTTTGTGATCCTCGATTGACACCATTGTGTCTATCAAGCAAAAATGAAGTGAGAAAAAGCTATAAAACCTGAACGGTTGGGGAATATTAGGAAATAAGCGAGGATTCCTTGCAGACGAAGGAAGAGTCGCCATGAAGAATAAGTCTGCCCATTCTAACTTTTGATTCTCAGATACAACAAACAATTGACCAAAACCCTCTAAGTCGTCGGGGGTCTGCCAAAATCTCTTCTTCTCTTCCGCCGGAAGACTAAGAAACTCTTGAACACCTATCTTCACATTTTCCACTATTGAAGGATTGACTCCATGATTAATCAGCTGCACTCAATTTCATTTTTTGAAAATCTTACAAAGTTAATAAAACAAAAGTACAATAACTATATATAGTATCAATAAAGTGTTGAACTACATTTACAAGTAAATTTTCATAGCTAAGATTCAGAGTCATCTCAAAATTTAGATGCTCTGTGTAGGTTAGCCACAGTTTAACCATGATAAAACATATCGAGACCGGCCCTATTTAACCATAATTTAATTGTGACAAATATTTTATGAGATTCTATTTAACCACGGTTTAACTGTGATAAATTTTGGGCCTCGTGCAGTATCCCGCCTTGCAAGCCCTCAAAGTCAAAATTTTCTGCTGAATCAATTTTAAGACAGATGTGAAAAATAGTTCAAACCTGGAAGAATCCCCATTCTTTACAAGCATGATCTAGCTTCTCTACCTCAAGTTCATCTTCAGACAACAATTTACTTAGGTCAATGAGTGGAACTTGTTGTAAAGAACTTGTATTTGATACAACAATAGGGTCTTGATTTGGATGAATATATTGTTCTGGAACTTTTGTGTTGAGTTGCTTTGCAAGATCTTGGACAGAAGGCACCAATAATGAGGTTCCAAGCTTGGACATTGTTCTTCAATTACATAGATTAGACCCAATTTGACTCAATATGTTCCTTTTTTCATAAACTATATCAGCAACTGCAAATTGATTGAAATGAAATTATAAACTATTAATGTATAAGGGAATTTAATTTCAGTGATCTACTAAAATACCAAGATCATTTTCAATATAAATCTCATAAGCATGTTTTTAACCCCAAGATCAGTTCATTTATAACAACTATATTCATCCATAAACAACAGAAAAAATTGAACAAATGAGTGTGTGAATGTAAAAGTGAGATTTTTCTTACCTTAATTAGCCTAAGATAGCTTTGAATGATGATTTGGGGTAACCCTAATTTAGATGGAGTGGAACTCTTGAAGGAAGATTATTCAAGTCTTTGTCACATACTCACTTAATTAAAAATATATAATTACTTAAATTATTAGTAGTATTTTAATAGCAAATTTTTAAAACATCTTGTTGAAATCTTTACCCCAATAACCACGTTCTCCAACTTTACTAATTATTTTTTCTCATTATTTCTAATCTATCAATCTTTTAATTAAAAAAATTCAACTCATACAAGGGGTTGAAAATAAATATGCCCTTGCATACAAGATCCTAAGAGATCGGCCAATTGAAATAAAGTTCGCATACATCGAAATTTTTACATCATACTCCAGACCATTATGTTTAGCCTCGTATCCTTACAATTTTTTAAAAATATTAATTTTATTTTTAATTGATTTTAATCAATTTACCATTTCATTTTTACCATTCAGTTGATACTTCCGAAAATTACACATTCCACCATCGCACCGGAACTCCTGAAAAAAGACTTCCGGTATATATTTTTTCCAAACCGGAAGACTAAACAAAAGACATCCAGAACACACCAATTAGTAAACCGGAAGACTTCAACAAAAAGTTCCGGTTCTTTAATAAAAAAGAAATATTCTGGAACACTTATTGAAAGAGTTCCGGTAAACAAAGTGACACATACCGGAACTCTTTGAAGAAGTCTTCCGGTATTGTTTTTATGTATTCTGGAACTCTTCTTTAAAGATTTCCGATTTGCAATTTTTTCTTTTGAATTTCTTTTTTGGATTTTTTTTTGAAATTTTTATGGTGCAGAACGGAAAATCTTCCCTAAATATGTATAGATACTTCTGATGCGTTTCTAACGACGGAAAGATTTGGTACACGAGAAGAGGTGATCAGATGGATTAAAGAGGTTGGAATCGATAATAAAATAATTGTTATTATCACTCGTTCAGATACTGAAACAGGCAAGAGAGGGAGAAGTAACAAATTAATATTTGGTTGTGATAAAGGTGGGAAACACAAAAATACTGATAGTGGAACCCAAAGTGCGTCCAAGAAATGTGGATACCCATTTAAAATCAGGCCGATTCCGGCGAAAGATGGGTCTGGTTGGAAGATTGATGTAAAATGTGGGTTACATAATCATGGTTTACCTGATAGATTAGAAGGTCATTCCTTTATTGGTAGGTTGACCACAGATGAGAAGCAACATGTCGTTGATTTGACAAAGAGACATGTACCACCTAGACACATATTGCTTTCCTTGCAAGACCGAGATCCTGAGAATGTCACTCGGATTACGCAAGTATACAAGCATAAGAGTGTGATACAAAAAGAGATAAGAGGTCCTAGAAGTGAGATACAACATTTGTTTAAGCTTATTGAGGATGCAGGCTATGTGTATTGGAGTAGAAAAAAGGATGACTCGGAAGTTGTGAGAGAGATATTTTGGGCCCATCCTGATTCAGTTAAGTTGTTGAATATTTTTCCTATTGTGTTAGTTATGGATAACACCTACAAGACAAACAAATATAGACAACATTTGTTTGAAATTGTTTGCATGACATCAACCGATTTGACTTTTGTTGTTGCATTTGCGTATATGGAGTCTGAGCAGACAGAGAATTTTTGTTGGGTATTGGAGAAACTAAAAGAATTGTTTGTGAAGAAAGATTTGTATCCACAAGTGATTTTGACAAATAGAGATCTTGCTTTGATGAGAGCAATTGAAATTGTGTTTCCCAGGTCGATTAAGTTGCTATGTAGATTTCACATTAACAAAAACGTTGGTGCAAAATGCAAACAACATGTGGTGAATGACCTACAAAAGACGATAGACACGTTATGGATGGAAGTTGTTTGGGCTAGTGATGAGGTTGAGTATGGTCAACGGTTGCATCAACTTGAGCAAGCATGTATTGATTATAGTGGATTTATTAATTATGTGAAAGACACATGGTTGACTCCACATAGACATAGATTTGTTGGAGCATGGATTAATCGAGTGCTACATTTGGGTAACACAACGACTAATCGGTACGTGTTATAATTTTTCTATGTTATTTTTATATGTGATATTTTTTCTATGTATTTTTTTAGGTATTATTTTCAATATTTTTAGGGTTGAATCTGCTCATTGGAAGTTAAAGCAGATGTTAGGAAACAGTATAGGTGACATGGTCAAATGTTGGGAAGCTATGAATAACAACTTGAGTTGTAGGAGAGTAAGATATCCATCGAGCTGTTTGCAACTGAACATGGGCGCATCTCCAAGGTATTTGTATAGGGTAACCAGTGCAGATGCTCCCCAACTATATCCCGAACATCTATCTAAGTCCGTAAACAGTAAGAGGTATCGTGCCTCGACAAGTGTAAAGGTCTTATCGGTAAAAATGGTGGAACCCACCACATCAACAAATATGCTTTGGTCGCATATGCTCAGCTAGAAGCAGCTTTATGTTGTACGAATAAATCGTATAACCACTCCAATTTATAATACGAACCCCTGCAACTACGAATATGTGATTGTGCCTCACCCTGTGACACTTCTAAGTAGTCAACAGCAAGTTCAACAACAACCTCTTCTGTGACATCCTGAGGACTCCAGAAGACACCCTTGATGGGCAAGTGAAGCAGACATGAGACGTCATCCAAAGTAATGCTCATTTCACCAAACGACATGTGAAATGAAGATGTCTCAAGATGCCATCTTTCCACAAATGCAGATACCAGATTTGTGTCTATCTTGTTCAGACTAGTTCTCTGAAGTGAAGATAAACCAGATCTAGATACTCAACTCTCCACCTGTTGTGGAAGAGCTAGTGGAACCCTCGACGTCAGCTTTAGTCCGTGTCCAACAACCTTTAACTCTTTCTTCGGACCTCTTTCCTAAAAACAATTAAAACACATATTAGAAAACACAATATAAAATATTCAAATATTATTCATTTTAAATATATCCCGTTTATTTACCTCAACAAACCATAAATGACGAGCAACATGATGCTCGTACTTCACCAAAAGAGACGTAGCGTACGGCCCTCCTGGATATCCAGCTGGCTCTACTGCATATGAAGATGCGCCTCGGCCTAAACTGCGGTCTAAAATCCTACCATCTGTACCTCGTCTTCGAACCACTACAAAAAAAATATTATAACAAAATAATTAAAAATCCAAAAAAATAAAAAAATATATAAATAAATTAATTTAAAAAAAACGCACCGGAACACTTCTTAGAAGAGTTCCGGTGTGGAAAAAAATAAGGTTGACTACCGGAACACTTCTTAAAAGAGTTCCGGTATTGTTCATTCAAACCGGAAGTCTTTAAGAAAGAGCTCTGGTACATACACTTACAAACCGGAAGACTTTCTTAAAGAGTTCCAGTTCAATGCCCCAAAAATGCAGCGAACTGAAAGTCTTTGAAGAAGTGTGCCGGTATACATTTTGTGAACTGGAAGACTTACTCTCAGTGTTCCGGTTTAGGATGCCAAAAAATGCCAAAAATTCTCTTCAGAAAGTCTTCAAGCGCAAATGAAAAAAAATCCATTTCTAAAAAATATACCCTATTTATATGAGGGTATTTTGGTCCAAAAAATATTTGTAGGGGTATGGGTACAATTGTAAAGGTACGAGGTAATGTTTTCCGACTCTAAAGGAGCACCACTTGAAGAAAAAGAACTCTTAAAATTATAGGAGGCATCAATCGGAAGAAAGCCTTCTCTTTAAAATTATAAGATGGTGCCAATTGGAAGAAAGGTCCATCTACACAAATTATTTATTTTTTAAAATATATATTATATAATATATAGTGTAATGTTTAATATTTTTTTAGTAGAATTTTTTTTATAAATAAAGATGTTCATTCTACCATATTCTTCACATCTCTTCTTATTTTTTCTTAGTCTTTTCTTTATTTGTTCCATCATGTAAATTAAAACAAATGGACATGTTATTTATTCGAGAACGAAATCTTCGATGAAGATACTTTTTTGGAACATCCAAAGTTTAGAACAGTTATAAAGAAGTTTGAACGGTTGATTATATGAAGAGATTAATGATGGAGAAATAATTAAAAATATTTAGAGACTTGTTTCGTACATCTCAATTACAGATGATAATAATGTTAAGCAGCATATGTATGTGCGAGTTAAAGATGACAATAATGTTAGAAATATGATGTTTGCACTAGATGATATTGTTTTGATGGTTGTAATATCTTAGTTATTTTGCAGTGTTAGTTGTGTTTTATTTATTGTTTGTGTTGTTATTTTTGACGCTTTGTTGTTGGTTATCTTGTAACCCATAAGTTGTTATCCTTATTAAACTCGAAGGTTCTAAAAAACTTAACAGCATAATTAAAACTCGAAGATTCCAAAAATTTATGATCATTTATTCTAAATCGAATTGAAACCCCCTATTTTGTTTTCTTATTTGGTTAATTGTCAAGAGTCCTTGCGATACGATACTCGAGTGTCGCTTCCCTAGATTATCGTTCTTAGTTACTCGTTTTTGACTCGTGTGCGACAGCGAATCAGGTCACAAGATTCTTAAAGAAACGTAAAGATTTGGGACATCAAGATGGGATGGATTGGAGGAGAATGAAAATGGGATTAAGGTCTAGGGTTAGGATTAGTGGTTGATTTTGGTCAACTAGTTGACCAAAAACTCAACAAGTTGACCAAAAAGTCAACAGTTGACCAAAGTCAACTGTAGGTCAAAAATGTATTTTTTGTGTAATCTTGATTTTGGACCTTTTGTAATGGAATATGTGAATGTTTTGGTAAGACAATGGATTCTTTTGTAATGCAATGTGACTTGATTTCCAAGCTAACATCTTCCCCTCCAAATTCCAAACTTGAAATACTCAATCTTGCCCTTGAATGCTTTAAACAAAACTTGGCCTTGAATTTGAACATGAATCATGAATCTTGAATATGAATATTGATATGGACCATAATACCGAGCCTTAGATTCAAACTAATCAAACAAAGGACTAGAATGATGAACAAACCTCTAAAGACATTTTAACTTGTCACAGTCAATTTTTCATGGTTGACTAAGTAAACACAACAACAAATCCAATGTAAATATACAAGCTCTATGATCCAAAAGGGTCAAGAATCAAGAATTAAGGTTTAACGGGAATTGATCCATAAAGAGTGAACCAATCAACACTATTGTTCCAAAATAGTCAAGACATAGTATAAGCTTTATCCACTAGCTTTGTACCATAAATAAGCAAGACCATTTGAACCAATGGTGCTTATTTGAGGATGAAGTTATAAATGAATGTGTTATGATGGATGACTAGTACATGTGGATATGCAGATGAAATGAGCAATAAGCCAGACAAAATTGAATAAAGTAGGGCAAGTTTAGGGGTATGACACCATGGTTGACTTTGTTGATCAAAGTCAAACTTGCACATGACTTCCAAATCCACATGTCCGTGATGTAATCAACATGTGTTGACCAATATTAGGGTTTTCCCAAAGACTTAATCCAGGAGAAAAGAAACATCCCAAATCCAAGTATAACACAATGATTCCATGAGCTTGATTCGCAAATGCATCATAGAAGCCCATGAATCAACCTCATTGTCACAATTCAGAGCTTTATATCATAAATAACAATAATCCTTTGAATCAATGATATTTCTTGCTAAAAAATGTAAATGCAAATGAATGATCTAGATGACTAGGGCATGAGTACGTAGATGAACCAAGGACCTTGAGCCAGATAAAAATGGGAAAAAAGTAGGGAAAATTTTGGGGTATGTTACTAGGTACACGTTCTTTTACGCCTCAAGCCTTTTTCTTGGTGTTGATTTCTTTGACCTTTATGTAGCATTTTGCTATCGAGACCACCTCTACTAACGAAGATGTTGGCCTTTGGGCGAGAGACCGTTGTGTTCGAACAAGATTTGTCCATGCCTTTAAAAGATTTTGATGATAACAAAGTATTTTAAGAACAATAGGGTTTACTAATGGTTATTCTAGTGTGTAGGATCAAAAGACATTAACCTTGATATAAATCAAGTTAATCACTTAGAAGAATCATTAAAGAGAAGCAAGACTTTTATGAATCTGAAGAATCAGAACAAAATCCTTCAGACTCTGAAGAGTCAAGTCAAGTCTTTCAGATGACCAACCTTATTCAAAGATCAATAAGGCTCTGAAGACTAGAGTAATTTGAAGCAAGCATAATCTATCATAAGAAATGACTATGCAACTTTTTAATAAGCGTCATCAGCAGTTCTAAAGATTTTTCTTCAAAGGATTATTGTTTATATCAAGTCAACAACTCTGAAAGTTTTCATCCAAATTAGTTCTGATCGACTCTGATATAAGGAAAGTTCAGAACCTGTAAACCCAAGACTTTGAAGTCTCATTCCAACTAGGTTCTGAAGACATACTTTAACTTCTGATTATGCTTTAACTAATTCTATAAAAAATCCTCTGATTCGGGAAGTTAAGTATAAAGATAAAAATGACTTAGATCAAGCTTTAACAAACGTCTACAAGAAGTCTTCAGTCAAAGGTTATCTAAAGAAGATCACGTGATAACGGTACATTACTATATGTCAAATCAAGATAAAGTAACATTGTCAGGATTTGATCTCTTCAACTACTATGAACTCTACTCTGCTCCTCTCAACGTCTTTATGCTAGCTAAGTTTAAAGTACAGTTAACATGTTCTAGCTATAGACCTTCAACGACTACTTCTTTATACACTTCATAGTATTTGTTGAGAGAGAAAGAGAGATTGTGTTTATACAGATAACATAGATAAAAGAAACACACACTAAATAGAAAATATAACACATTGGTTAAGTATGTGAGAGTGAAGTGAAAATGATCAAGAAAATCATTAGAACAGAAAGGCACGTCAAAGAAAGAAATATGTGCTTGAAGAGAAAAATATTGAAAATCTTAATCTTTTATACTTAGGAGCAATCAACTTATATTATGCTCAATAGTGTATATCCTTTGTGTATCTTCTTAACTAAGAAGCATACACATAAACACAAGGTTAATACCAGACTCTTTTGTTAAGAGAATCTGAAGACTCTATCAGTTGTTCTCAAAGTAAGTCTATTTCTGTTAGGTTGAGAAAAAAAAGTCTCTTGTTGGGTGCTTGAGCAAAGAAGTCTCTTTCTGAATAGATTGAGAATTGGAGTCACATGCTTGCAGGCAAAGTAGGAAGTCCTGAACGGGTTGTTTAGTCATTAAAGTCTCATGCTTGCGGGAAAAGCAGAAGTCTCTTTCAAGGATTGATTGAGCATTGAAGTTTCATACTTTATGCAGAGCAAAGGTATCTTTCTATGGGATTGAGCAGGAAGTTCTGAACGGGTTATTCATGCAATGAAGTGTCTTGATTGAGGACTTGAGAAGAAGTCTCTTTCTAGGTTGATTGAGCAAATTCTAATTTGAGTAATTATAGTAAAAATATCTTGCGTTGCAAGGGAACTGGACTACTCTTGGTTTGAGAGGAACCAATATATATATTGTGTGTCTCTTTATTTACTTCAGCATTTATATTTTGTTGTGCAACAAACTCCGAAGTCAGACTCTGATCTGATTCAAACTCTTACTTGGATTAGAATCTGAGCTTGACATATCAGGTTCTGAACAGGTTTAAGAAAAGGAAGTAGATTTCCATATACATAATTCAACACCCCCCCCCCCTTCTCGTGTATATTTTTCTCACCTTCAATTGGTATCAGAGCCCGACTGTGCTTATTTCACTTAACAGTTAAACATAAAATATTCTGTGAGAAAAAGCTACTCAATCAGTGGTTCAACTTTCTTTGAAGTTTCCTTCATTTGTTACTAAATGGAAATTGCATAAGGTAAATAAGGATGAGATGAAGAGATCAAATAACTTGTTTTTACTTTAAGTCACTTATTTTGTGAGTATGAAGGAATTTTTAATCTTTAAGACTGACTCGTGGGACAAGTGTATTTGCTGACGAAATCAAGAAACCTTTTCTGCTTTAAGTCATTTGCTTTGTGAGTATGAAAGTATTCCTTAATCCTTAAGACTGTCTCGTTGGGAAAATGTGCTTGCTGCAAGAATCAAGGTTTAATCTTGTTCTGCTTGGTTAAAAGGAAGACTGAGTAAACTTCTAAATTCTCAAAAGTCAGAAACACCAAAAGAAGCTTATGTTTGAGAAGATTCCAATGGGAATTATGATGATAAGGAAATGTATTTCATTTTTCAAGAGATTTCAACAGCTGACCAAGAGTAACAAGAGACTTTCTGGTAGAATATCTAACTTCATAAGTTTATGTTTTAGAAGTAGAGAAGATGATCAGAAGATCTGCTACAAGTGCAACAAGCCTGATCACTTTTGAAATGATTGTCCTGATGTACAAAAGGACAAATCATTTAACGAAATCCTTATGAAGGAAAATGTCAAGAAGCAAGTTCAAGAAAGGTATCAAGACAACATGAGATAAACTTGATGATGAATAAGATTTAGACAGAGAATCTGAAGAAGCTAACCTTTCACTGATGGCTCTTACACTCTCTGATTCATAATCCGAGTCAAGTTATGGATCTGAATATGATGAAGAAGATGAGGTATATTCTATCATATCTTGTTTTGATCTTATTCATGATTTCGTGAAAATTTGTCAAGTTTAGGAAAGACACATGAAGGCTGTTAAGAAACAACTGAGTTTTTTAAAGAAGAATTGAAACCTTCTAAAGAAACTGTTGAGACATTGGAAAGAAATCCAGCTGCTGCTTGATCAGCATATGGCTCTCCAAGATTTCTTAACAATATATCTTAACAGAATTTTGCTTCCATCCATGATCTATGGAGTAAGTAAAAGCATAGGATATGGTATGGGCTTCCATGAGAAATGTGTGGTTTCCAAAATCTTGATATGTGAGAAACTCTCGGAACCATTTTGTTCAATTCATGATGATAAAAGGCTTAATGACTAATTTGTGTATGATGCTAAAGGGGTCAAAGTTATGAACCCATCAGAGTCAATAATAGAGAAGTCAAAGGTCCTGAGAGAACTAGAGACCTCAAGGCTAAAGGTTCTGCAGAAGTCAGAACCTGAGATCTTAAAGTGAGTGGTTTTGATGAAACCAGACACTATGATCCAAAAGTTAAAAGGTAAAGAGAATTCAGTACCTAAGACTTCTGGATCCAAGCTCCTGAAATGTTCATAAACTAATGTCTAAGCTTATCCATGACAAAAAATTTATAAAAAGAAAGTCGGAAATAAGGATAGACATTACTCTAAGGCAAGGGCACATATTAAGAAAAGGCCTGGAGTAACAAACACAAAAGGAGCCATAAGATTATGGGTACCAAAATCTGAAATTGTGTTTGCAAATATGCTAAAAGGAAAAGATAGTGCATATGTCATAATGTCTGGACAATAGATGACTATATCCTACAACAAGAGGAAAGCATATGTTTTTAATCCTTACTCTGAAAGAGGAAGGAAAGTTGAAGTCTGGAGAAAAGCATAATAAGAGTACTATGGTTACTAGTACTAATCCAAAACTTTACGGAACGAGGACCATGTTCAACAACAAGAGTGTTTAAGATTGATTCTCGTCAGTAAGAACATTGTTGGAACCAAAAGTTGTTCAAGAGCCACACACCAAGGTATGTCTAAACTCCTTTTCATTTAGACAACTTTTATGAATGAGATATTATTTGCTTTAGTTTATGCGTCTATCTCCTTAATACATAACCATCCTAGATAATATGCTTGCATAAGAATTCTCAGAACAGGTGGAAAATATTCTTTTGTATCCTTGTTCATATTCTTTGTTCAGAACCAAGTATTGCAGACTAAAAAGTTTTGATCAGAAAAGTGTTGTTGTTCAAGTCAGCTCTTTAATGAGTTATTTTGCTTGTCTTACCCATTGTCTTTTAGAGACTTAATTCTTTTCTAAGAAAGGGTTTCTGATCTTATTTTAAAAGTTTGATTCTGAATATGGAGTATCAAATACTAATGTTAATCATAAGTAGCTTCATCAAAGACTTTGATAACATGTAGCCTCTGAAAAGCATCAGGCTCTGAGACTCAGAAAAAGAATAAGGATTACTTGTAAATTTTTATAAAAATCCACGTGTCTGAAAATTTCTATGTTAGCTAAGAAGCTATTTGCGTAGAACTTGTAGAGTAGTAATGTTTTACTCCTTGGATTCTCTGTGGCATCTCTCTCTTTTCATTTACTAGTTATTTTTTGTGCTTGTTTATCTTACTTGTTGGTTTTTCCAAAAGATTTTTTGTGATTTGTCTTTTCAAAATCTAGTTGTCTTAAATCTTTTTCTTTCTCGACTTTACCTTTTCATTCCCTATTTAAACTGATCTCTCTCAGTCTAAGTTTTTCATTATGGTTTTACAATTTGTCTCTTAAACCTGGTTAACACAGTTATGCAATCTTACTCTAGTTTTTAAAAGCTCCTATCTCTAGCTTTTGTCTAACCTGAGATGACCTCGAACTCAAACCTTGGCGTGAGAAATCAACTGAAAAACATCAATGAAAAGCTAGATCTTTTTGAAGAATTGAGTCTCCGACTATGATCTTCTCCTTCACTCAGACTTAAGAGTAAAAAAAATTATCAAGTAATGTTCTTTGGATTAAAATTATAATTAAAAAGTAAAACCTATGTACTAACAAATTTTAAAATTTTATACACAAGGTTGTAATGGACTAGTTAAAATAAAGAAAGCTAAAAGTTGATACTTTAACTATAGTTTTTTTATCAATATATAATTTATTCCATTATTATACAGTGATTTACCCATCTTGTGTATAGGAAAATTTGCAAAAATACTAGTTATAATAGAATAATAGAGAAAGCAACCTATGTAGGCAACGTTGTTGTGAAGGTTTGATGTATGACAAAGTCACATTTATTAAAAAAAACAAAAAGTCTTTGTTTCTCTTCAACATTTTCACATGGAGATAGTGAAAATTTTACGAAAATAATCCACTTTTTCAAGGAAAAACCCAAAATTTCCCTGGTTTCAAAAAAATTCCCAAACTACCCCACTTTTAGGAGGATTCTCCAATTGGATTGGCTAGGGTAGGTGCCCTAGCCAATCCAATTGGCGCCCCTGTGTAAGGTTTAGGAGGAGGCGCCAATTCAATTAGAGACTCTTCATAAAATGCAATTTTTGTGTTATAAATAGATGCGTTGTGTGAGTAATTGTTCCACATCTCATATAATCATTTGGAAATCATGTTTGATGTTCGTCGTCGATACGGAAAGGTGATTTATGCGAGAGACAAACCTGAGATGTTGATGTTGTTCTGGAACATCACTATGTTCGATCAACTGAAGAGGGAGCTGGTTCGTTGGTTAGATGGGAAAATACCAGAAGGGGAAAAATTTAGAAGTATTGAGAGACTTGACAATATCTTTGGTTGGGTGTGAATGAAGACTGATAAGGATGCTAGGGAAATGATGTTCGGTCGAGACGACATCAATCTGATTGTTGTAATCAGTTAGAAATATTTCTCTTTTCAGATAGCTTATTTTGTACTGATGTTTGTTGTGACAAAAACTTAATGATATATAATGATTGAAGGTTACAGAAATACAATGTTACAAAAAGCTTAAGACCTAGATGATTCTCCTCGATTGGGACAGTTGTTCTTATTATGTCCTGGTTGACGACAGATACTACATAATCTTATCATTTTATCTGTGGAATCCATCTCTATTCTGATACGTGTGTTGTTTGGCCTTCCTTTTTTCTTTCTACGCATCTCATCATTGTGCCAAACTATATCACCTTCATATGGAGGCCAGTAATCCTCCATTGGTAGTACCGAGAAGCTTTGATTATATACATTCATGACGGTGTCAGCCTTGTACACATCAGATAAATGGCTGTAAGCATCTTGACGAGTATAAGCACATGCTGCAATGACATGGGAGCAAGGTATACGGAAGGTCTGGAATTTTCCATAATCACACCAACTTCTGTTTAGTCTAATAGCGTAGGCTAAATTTGGTCTCCCCTCATTATGGTCCATTGTTTCCTGCACGCTGAAATTTTTCCTACGTCGGTCAAAGACTGTTATAGCGTGTGTACTAGCTTTGATGCTCTCCTCTTTCATGACCTTCATGCAACACTCACTGAATACATGCCCGGACATTAACACCGCACTCCATCTTTCACCTCTAGTTGCAAACATAGAAGCCAACCTATAATAGGTCGATCTTACCAAGGCGATTATCGGTAGATTTCAAATTCCTTTGAATACCCCATTCATGCATTCCACAAGGTTTGTTGTCATGTGGCCCCATCGATAACCTCTGTCAAATGCCCTTGTTCATTGCTCTACTGGTATGTTATTTAGCCATCTCCCTGCGTCTTCATTAGACAGTCTAATTTCATCACGATAATATTGAAATGACGGTTGAGTTAGAGCATACCCAACATTCACCACCTTCTTGCGAATATTCTTATCTTTTATAGCACGCATGAAGTTTTGTGCAATATGTCTGATGCAATAGACATGGGTAGAAGGAAGATCATGCCATCCGTTATCATGGTTGTTGTAGGCACTCTCAATGGCAGCATGTCTATCAGAAATCAAACAGAGATTGGCTTGTGGAGCCATATGCGTTATGAGATGTCGAAGAAAGAAACCCCATCCACCAGCCATTTCACCTTCAACAAAAGCAAAGGCAATGGGAAAGACATTATTGTTGCCGTCTTGTGCAACCGCCACGAGCAAAGTACCCTTGTATTTTTCGTATAACCAAGTGCCATCAATTTGAATAATAGGTTTGCAGAATGCGAAACCTATGATGCACGGGTCAAATGCCCAAAAGAGAAGGTGAAGGATTTTATTACTTGTAGCATAGGTTCCGTCTGGCATCATCGCTAGAAATGTCTCCATAATTGCCACAGTTCTTGGGACATATGTTTTTAGTGCCCATAAAAACCGTGGCAATTCCTTGTATGAATCCTCCCAGTTGCCGAAAACTTGTTCAACAACCTTTGTCCTTGCAATCCAGGCTTTCTTATAAGATGGAGTATAATTATATGTTGTTCTGATATGGGATATAATTATACTCACCTTCACTGATGGGTCTTTATTAACCAACGGCAGAATGTCTTGACATATCAACGTTGCGCTTAATTTACGGTGATCTTGTTCAACGTTAGTTGTAATGCAACTGTGAGGTGGGTCTATTGAAGCAATCTCCCAAGAGTCGTTTTTCTTCTTGTAAGACGCAGCCAAATGAAACTTATAAAGCATGTTACGACATTCGATAACATACCTTCTAGAATCAGTGCGTTTTACTGTAAAATCAGCAGAGTTGTTCATGTGGAATTTTTGTATAGCCAAAACACATTCTTCTTTGGTATGAAACATGTCTCCCACCTTTAATTCGCCTTCTGATCTCGGATACGGATTATAGAAAACACTATTGGATGTTTCATCGTCGTGCAGATCCATATTTGTCATATGTTGAGGCGGGTTGTAGACATGAATATGAGGTATTGGTGGTGGTTGATCATCATCTTCATCGTCGTTGTTCAGCATGTGATCAACCTGTATCTCGGTCTCCTCTTCTTCTTCATCAACGACTTCCACTTCTGGTTCTGCTTCTGGGTTGACGTCATCTGACCATTGTGGATCAAATCCACCAGATTCATCATGACTGGTTAGTTGAGACTGTTGAGATGGTATACATGGTTGAAGAGTAATGTACAACTCAATACAGTTGCAGCCTGAATGTTCATGACTAACAAACATGTATTCAACATCTTCATCGTCCCGTACCTTAAGGGGGAAATACTTGCATTGACTATTCTCAAAAAATATTGGATTTTGATATGTGATCTTTGACACAATACCCGATCCTATACAGGATTGTATTCTTTTTTTCAAATGTAAGAAGGTTGCATTTCTCTTGATCGTGAGTCTAACGGTATCGGTGTTTCAAAAACAAAAACCATATAGCTCAGACTCGTATGTTTCACCGTTGCAGTGAACGTTGACACTGTATAATGATGAAGATGACATTGTGCAGATGAAAACTATTTTCTTACTGCAGATGAATGTGAGTGAAGTGTCTTGGATGTTGATAGTAAGACACTTAAATAGAGGAGTGAAGTGTCTCACATGCTAGCTAGATCGAAGTGACATGTCGTACATGCAAAGCTACTCCAAAATGACGTGTCGCACATGCAAGCTACTCCAAAATGATGTGTCAACCATGCAAGCTACTAAGAAGTGACATGTTCAGCATGCAAGAGAGAGGACAACCACGTGTCAGACATGCAGACACACACTCCAAATGAATTGGCGCCCCCACTCATTCCTTGCACATGGGCGCCAATTCAAGTGGAGACACCTTGTCAAAGCATGCATTCAGACCTCGAAACCAAGAAATCAGACCTAGGTCTTGCATGCATGTCCCTATGGAGGTGCCAATTTGAATGGTGACCCCTCTTAAAGGTTGTACATGGTCGCCAATTCAAATGGAGACACCATGCAAGCACAACTTTTCATGCTCCCATCCATTTGCCTATAAATACATCCACTCCATCAACACTTCTTCCACAACATCACTCTCACTACTTCTTCTACAATACTTCTTCTACAATTTCATCTGCAACAACTTCTTGTAGTTTCACCTACACCAACCCCCCGACAAAATGTATATCCTCACAATGGGTGAATCACATAGAGGAACGGTTGCAAACATCGCAACATATGTAAGTTTTTTCTTTTGTTAACTTTTTATCTTTCATCTTCACCAACCCCCTTTTATTTTAACATACCAACTTAGTCAAGTTTTTTGTTCTTTCTTTTATAAGATGTATCAAGGTTCCGAACTCGGGTCCACGAATATGTCCATATGGACCCGATGATTCAACCTTATGTTGAACTCGCCGGTTTTGGACATATAAGAAAGATTTTATCTTGGTCTATAGATAACAAATTCATTCTAGATTTATGCGAAAGATAGAGACTAGAGACACACACATTTTGGTTCCCAACCGGTGAGTGTACCGTGACGTTAGAAGACGTCTACATGCTTTTGGGACTACCCATTGAAGGTAAGGTTGTTAATGGTAAAACCAACTATGCAAATTCAATTTGCATGGATCTCTTGGAGACTGATTTGTTAGATGATAATGCAAGAGGTCAAGGTATACTACTCTCACACCTTAATTCGTACTATAATAGTTTATATTTAGATGAACATTCTACCGAAGATGCTCGAATAATAAAAATTAGGTGTTACATTATGCTGTTAATTGGCTCGTTTTTATTTCCCGAAGGTAGTGGTTCTAGCATGCATATTATGTACTTACCTCTACTTAGACATGTAGATAGAATAGGAAGTTACAGTTGGGGATCTGCTTGTCTAGCCTATCTCTATAGCTCCTTGTGCAAAAACTCACACAAAGACACATCTACATTTTCTGGATGTGCTGTTTTGCTACAAGCACGGGGTTGGTCAAGACTACCGTCTCTAGCACCCGTCAATAACAACCATTTCACATTTCCGTATGCACAAAAGTAAGTTGTTTAAATTGTTATATCTTTACTTACTTCTTTAAAGATTATTACCTCTAACTAATATTTTTTGACTTTTTGGTGTAGATGGTCTGCACGTGGTATGAGTTACAACAGATGTCCAAGACACTGTATTACTCAGTATCGCAACCTGTTGGATCACCTTCGACCGACAGACGTAAGGAAAATAAATTAATTATTTCGTTATATTTTGTTAACTTCTTCTACCTTGACTATAATCCCATCTTCTTTCACATTTCAGTTTATTTGGCGTCCATACCTTAATTTGGATCATGACCATGAGGCCAACGCTGAAGACGCGGCCGTATGGACTGCATGCACACCGATAATATGGTTCACAACTGTGGAGATGCACAACAGTGATCGTGTGAAGCTGCAGTTCGGTATGCCCCAAAATATCCTAGATCCCCCAGCTAGCCTAGGAGAATGGCATCTGCGCAAAGTTAACGACCAATGGAACTTCAATCCATGGCAAAGCTTCGCAAGATCGGAGTGTCGCAAATGGAAGCACCGTCATGACCATGTGTTAACTGACGCAGTCATGCCAACTGAAGAAAAACCAAGTCGTACTTATATGGCTTGGTGCAAATCGGTTGGTTTTCAGTTCACCACCGAGGATATATACTTGTACGACCCACTGTAGCACCTCAAATTTGCACCTATCATTGTACATACATTCTCATATTAGGTCATAACATAACATGGTCCACTGCATAACATTGCATTGTCCTATTTGCCTCAAGTGCAAGCCAATCAAGAGAATTAGGTCAAACTGGTCAGGAGATCAGTCAGTCAAGCAAGCAAGTGCATTTCTCAAGGAGCCAAGGCCCTAGGGTTGGTCCAACATGTTCACATGACTTGGGGATCCATTTGAAGTGTTTTGGTCAAGGATTGGATGTTCAGAAGTCATCAGTCAATGCACAGTTTGCCAGAAACCCTAAAAAGTCAAACTTGGTCAACTGTGATTGATTTTATGGTTTTGATGATGGGATTTGGTTTGAGAGAGCTTATTCATGTCCAAATGGGCCTCATATATCATGTCAAACACCATCATGGAAGAATTTGAAGCCAGATCAGAAATTTCCAAAAATAGAAACTGGACCTGTAATTGAAACCTGCCAAAAATGGAAAGTCTTGATCCTCAAACTTACATCATGATACGAGCTTCAAATGAATTTTTGCCTAACATGAAAGTTGAAGATCTTGTTCTCCCATTTCCAAAAAGTCCAAGAACACTCAATTCCCATGTATGGTTGGCAAGTTATGATCAATTCATTTTCAAAAATTCTTGAACTTCAAAAGGCCATATCTCTCAAACCATTTGGACAATTTGGGTGGGGTTTTTTCCTACAAGTCACATTTGATCCCCTCTTTCCAAATATGTAACCCTCATGCACCAAAACTTCACCAATCAAAATGGCATTTTTGGACTTGCATGAATTGATTTCAAGTGTGGTACAAAAGTGAATTTTTGAGATAGCCATTTCTAATCAATTTGGCCATTCAAATATGTTCAGAAATCATATTTTGGTCATGTTACAAACCCATTTTCGTGCAGTACACACACCCATCACTAACTTGCTTGAAAATTGGACAAAAGTACATTTTTCACCAACTCCATTCCACCTTTCATGAACCCTAATCAGTACCACAAAACAGGGTATATATTCATCATTTTCCTGCTGAAGGAAACCCTAGCAGCCACCATTTTACAGCAGACAAACCCTTGTTCTCTCATTCTCTCAAAACTTCATCTTTGGCCATTTTCAAAATCTGTCAAAGAAACTCGAAGAGCTTGACATAGCCTTGCCTAAAACAACATCCATACACCATTGTGAGCTTGTTTTCACCATCATTCTCCAGCTGGAAGGCCATTTCCACGACTGTTTTTCTTCAAGCATCATCAATGGCAGTCCAAGGTTGAAGCCATTCCAAGCTATTTCGAGCCAAGCTAACTTCATCATTCAACCTTAGGGAGCTTAAGGAGCATCTGTTTCACTTTAACATGGCCAAATAACAACTGTATCGACACTGACCTTCCACTTTGGTAAAATTTCGACCTCCTTGTTTCTTAAAATAGATACATGCTTTAGAAAGGTCTATCCATGCTAAGCTTCATGATGCTTTTGTTTTCGAAAATGGTTGGTTATTTCTGAAGTTATGTTGTTTTGAAGTTTGATGATAAAACTTGTTTGTGCTCGATTCATGATGTGTGTGATGTTTTAATGAAAAGTGATGATGGATTCGTGTTTGCCATGCCTTGATGATCATTTGTGTGTGTTCAATTGAGATTTCTGGGAAAAATTTGTTGAAGCTCGATTGAAGGTGATGAGTGTTCATACTGTATGCATAAACCCTAGGTTCACTATTGCCATGCCCAGATTTTGCTTCTTATTCACGTGTATGCATGTGCAATTTACTGTTCCTTTGGAACTGGCCAATGAGAACATTTCCCTGGCCGTGAGCAAAACGCTGCGTTTTGCTAAATGAAGTCCATAATTACAGCTTTGTCATCCGGTCCATTTAAAATCAATTTAATCCATTTATTTTTCTTATTTTTATTTCATTTGATCATCAAACTTGCAAAATTCATAATTCATTCATTTCAATTCCAAATTTCATGGGAATTTTTGCATCATCTTCATCATGATCTCTAGTTTTTTATCATTATTTTTGCTGTTTTTTTGGATGAGTAAATTTTAAATGGCATTAGGGTTTGTAGCATGTGACCAATTTTTGTACATTTTGCCAATTCAATTGTGAAATGATGATGATATATCCAATGGACTTGAAATTGTTTGTGCATAAAGTAGACTCATCCATGTTTATTTTGATGTAAAGATCATGAATTTATCTTATGTGGTTTGAGAGTTGTGAATTTTTGAAGTAAGGTGTGACAACTTGTGTCACACCATGGATGTGCAATTTCCTGATTTTTGGATCCATGCTTCTTGACCTCCAAATGAATTGATTTTTTGCATGAACCTACTCTTATGTGTCTAGTTTGTATGTGATTTTTTGTGGAATTGTTTGTGCCATTTTCCATTTGTTTGAGATTTTCTCCCCTGTTTGACCAAAATGTTGACCTTATGTGATACATGTTGCCATTTCATTTGTGAAATTCTCATACTTTATTAGATGGACATGAAATTTTACATGAGATAACTAGACATCCTCATATTTGCCATGGTTTTAGTCCCATTCATTTATCATACACTATCACTGATTTATGATTTTTCTAAGTTGATGCATGTTTGGTTGACTTCTTTGAGCATGTTCAAAATTGCTTTGACTTTCTGATTTTCATTGACTGCCTTCCACTTGTCCAAATGAGATGAAATTTGACATGCTTACCATGATATGTGTTAGGATTGATCATGATTTATTTGTTGATTTTTGGAAATGTTTGAGTTGACTTTTGATGCAAGTCTTTCTGTTGACTCCTATGAGCTCTCATTTGCCATGCTTTGACTTCTTTTGCTTATGAAATGATGATGATGCATGATATGAACATGAACCCAATTGGGGTTGTTTCTTGATTGATTAAACATGATTTGGAATGCTTGCCCTTTGCTGTTTTGACTTTTTCATTCTCTTTTGACCCTAGGCTTGCCCTAGTGGTCCTGTTACTCACTTTTGAGCTTGTGTTTTCAGGTTGACTAACAAATGACCAATGAGGCCAATTCTTTTGATATGAGTTTGCTTGAATATCTTTGTCTAACTTGTTTGTTTTGTAGGTGGCTTGGCTCTCAAGCCTTAAGCCTTGTGCCTTGCACATTCATTTGCTTCTGACTGACTGTTGACTTTTGTTTCCTTTTGCTTTGTTTGAGGTTGTATACTAATGTCTGCTTGACTATTTCAGGTGCTTTTAGTTGCTCAGTTCCTTGTGAACTTTTGCTTTGCTTTGCTTATATAAGCAATTTGCATTGAGGTATATTTCTAATCTTCATGTAGTCTGGAAGACCTGGCCTGTTACTTGGCCCGGCACCTGTCTGAAGTCCTCCTTAAGAGGCAATGTTTGTGATTGTTTACATTTGTCCTTGTACAGAGTCAAAGACCTCCTAAGTGAAGAGGCATTGGCAGACACAAGGGATATGCAATCTATCCCCTGCTATTCTGTGTGTCATCTGCTTTGCTCACACCACTGTGTTGATGCATTGCAGATACAAACCCAAGATCTTGTACAATTGTACAGTTGAGTCAGTTTTAAATGTGTAGAAGGGTTCCCACTTCCTGAACCCACACATTCTTGTCTTAAGCTCTCCCAGGCCAGGGATAAGAGCTGTGAAGTCCTATCTTCACTCACCTTTCATCTGCTTCACCTTAGCCCCTCAATGGCAAGGTTAAGAGCACATTCACCCAGTTCCAGAGGTTTGTTTGTTGAGGTTGATATGACCCCTCGATTAAAACCTAACCCTTGTTTGAGCCACTTGCTTGTGTATAGTGTGTGCTATCTGTGCTTGTATGTTTGTTTGACTTGCTTCCTGTGCAAGTTAGGGTTAGTTTAGACTTGCTTCCTGTGCAAGCTAGGTTGTGCTTGACTTGCTTCCTGTGCAAATTAAGTGTGTGTGTGGCTTGCTCCCTGTGCAAGTCATGTTTAGGGTAGGCTTGCTTCCTGTGCAAGTTAGCTAGAAACCTTAACTTAGGGATGATTTCGCATGATAACATCTAGGCTCGAGTCGTAGTCTCCCTAGTTGTGTCTCCCTCTGTTATCTGGTTAGGCTAGTCCTTTATCCCTCTGTAGGGGAACTACGTCGCCCTGATCCTCATACCAGATGAGGTACGTAGGCAGGAGATGAGCTGATCTCTCCGGGCGCCTGTGTCTTTGTTTTGTCTTGTTGTGTGCTTGGAAGCTGATGTAAGTCCATCGAGTGGCATTTGGGTTCCAGTGTGGGTTTGTTGGTTCGGATGCTGATGTAAGTCCAGTGATTGGCATTCAGGCTCCACGTTTGCCTCTTTGTGTGTGTTGTTGGTTCGGATGCTGATGTAAGTCCAGTGATTGGCATTCAGGCTCCACGTTTGCCTCTTTGTGTGTGTTGTTGGTTCGGATGCTGATGTAAGTCCAGTGATTGGCATTCAGGCTCCACGTTTGCCTTTGCCTGTGTTTGTTTGTGTGCGTGTCAGCCGAGCTACGAATGCTCTGATTCTTCTTCGTCCAAGAAGATACGTATGCATAGGATGCGATATCCTAGCGAGCATGTGTCGTTTCCCCAGTCCGAACTACTTTGACTCTGATGTCTATGCCTGATAGACTAAGTAGGCCCAGGATGCGATATTCTGCCGAGTCAGTCTTGTTTGTTTCCTCGTGTCTCTTTCAGCCAGTGTGTGTGAGTTTGAGCAGTGTTTTAGCAACCATTTATCCTTCCTTTTGTGCGTGGATCCCGTCGAGTACGACGGATGCGTAGGGGTGCTAACACCTTCCCTTCGCATAACCGACTTCCGATCCCATTCTCTTTGGTCGCGAGACCATGTTCTTTCCAGGTTTACTCTGAGCGTTTCCTTTCCCTCTTTTGGGATAAATAACGCACGGTGGCGGCTCTGTTGTTCTTGTTTTCCCGCCGGTTTTTCGCGTGATGCGACACCCACGCCAGATGACTTACACACCTGACACCTCAACATCAAACCCCCAACAACAGTGTCAGACCGGATACACACAACCCCTTGTCCGTCAAACGTTCCGTTCAACCAACACACAAACATACAACCAAAACATTTCATACACCCAACCCTAATACCAAGAGCATACCACATACCACCACCAACAAATTGACCATCAACCTGAGACTCAACATCGCTTCGCACCCACTCCATCACCCTACCAAAGTCGCCTAAGTCAGAACACCCAACGATCATTCAACACCAACCGCCCCTCCTCCTACCATAGCCAAGAAGCCCAAACCTCACAAAACCAAAACATCCAACAACCATATCTCTACCAAACACCCACCAACCTTTCCTCGACGCATCGTTCACACCCATGTCTCCCTTCATCCGTCCCGGTCGCCCATCAATGAGTCAACCACATCCCAACTTCTCTGGCATGGGTCATGAGCTCAGCTACGGCGGTACACCATCGATGCATACTGAAGACTATGCCGACTTGTCTGACTACCTCAACAGACCTTCTCATGTAGTTGGTAGTAACGCTCCTGGCCCTCAGATGCTCAAACACCGATACAGAATCGTCAACGTGGGTTAGGGTAGCTAGAGGATGTGGGACTGGAGGTCGGTTAGGTGATCCTGGTCATCACCATTAGGTTTCTTTGTGTAAACGGCAAATTTTATTAATATCAATTGGTCATATATCAAATTTATCTATCACGTATACCATTTACCAAAAAAAAAGTGCATTTTAGGAGGAGTCTCCAATTGAATTGGCGCCTCCATTCATATTTTAAGAGGAGTCTCCAATTCAATTGGCGACTCCTCTTTAAAGTGGAGTAGTTTGGAAAAAAAATTAAAACCAGGGGTATTTTGGGAATTTCCTTGAAAAACTGAATTATTTTCGTAAAAATTCCTGAAATAGTTGTTTCTCTTTCGCTTCTTTTCCTGCTTTTACTCTTTCGTGTCTTTGAAAGACACTCTTACCTTACTCTCTTTTGTTTTGTTCGATGTAGAAAATGTGATGGGAATTTATTCATTGTTTGGTCCAAGAGTAAATAGAAAGAAGGAAAGGTAGAAACATTTTCTCCCATTTGGTTGTGTAGATAGAAAAAGAGAAAAGAAAAAAGAAAAACACAAATTAATATAAATTTCCATTACTTGCATAAATAAGAAAATTTACAATTCCATTCTCTTAATACACCAAAACCCAACATACTCAACTAAAGTTGCTCACAATAAATTAGTGAAGCAAACAATGCTTCCAACAATACTAATATGGCGGGTGGTATTAATTTCCACCTCTTCCAACTTAGTAAAACACTACTAACATAAATTATAAAGTCAGCTAAAGTTGCTCACAATAAATCCGTCGCTGTTTCTAAACTCTACTAATCAAAACTTATTTTCCTTTCTATCTTTTAGAGATGTAGAGGGCTCAACAAGCTCATCATTTGGAAGCTATGCAAGTTATCTTGGCTCAAGCACCAAACCAAACTTATCAAATTCAGGTCAAGAAAATTGTGTTCTTAGTGACATGAGCAATAATACTACAGCAGCTCCTGTGAGATTGCCATTCAGTGGACAGTTTTCATACATTCCAAACAATTTCAACATAATGAATGATATGAAACTTCAACCAGCAACAACAGCAATGAATAATAATAATAATAATAATAATAATAATAATAATAATCCACATGAAAACCAAGTAGATAACTATCATGTCAATGGAAACTTTGAAGCACCTAAACAAGGGTTTGATCAATCTAACCACCATGATTGGACTTCAAACTCAGGTCCTTGTGCTGTTAATATTTACAAATCCACTTTATTGAATTATCGTTCCTTTGATACCTACCACATATGGTGTAACTGTTTTAACAGAACATGTTTATTTCAAAGCCAAATAGTTGTATACTACTTTTATCACTTGCCATTCTCATTTTGGATTCTCACAACATCAAGGCATGATTTCCCTAGTAGCTTGCGCGAAAAGAATGCTTTGTAGTAATATTCCGTAGTAATTGTTTTGAACAATGCCGGCTTTTCAGAAGTAACAAGACTTGGTGTTGGACCTATAACTTTGCTCATTTGGGGTCTGTGAAATGCAGCAATAGAAATCCTCTCTTTCTTTAAGTTAACTGTAGCTCGATGTTCGATACTCTGATAAATTCCGTTCGTCATAATCTGCACAACCATTAGTTCTTTTGGATTAGTCAATTCTGTCTTAATTAAGTACTATCTCGAAAAGACTAAACCACTTATATACACTGCCGAGCATCCGATACTAATCGTGTTCGAGGATATATTAGATTCTAACACATTCATAACAACACTTAAAAGGGTCAAATAATTAGAGGATATATACGACTAATTGCCTATCAATTACCTCTAAAATGTCTCCGATGTTTACGACAAAAGCATTGGTGAGTGGTGTAATAGAAATCCATTGTCCATCTTTCCTAATTTGGAGACCTTCAATGTCATTAGCTTGGAGAAGGATTGTTAAGGCCCCAGCATCAGAATGAGGATTCAGTCCAATGACATTTTCTGGTTGTGGACAAGGAGGGTAGAAATTCATCCTCATTGATTGATTTATATTTTCAAACAACTCTAGCATTTCATTTGGTTCAACTTTAAGAGCTTTTTCCATATGTTTGATGATTGTGATGCAAACTTTCTTCAACTCTAAACAATAGGTCTCTAAATCATCTCTGCAATGTCAAACAAAGTTGGTTAGAGGAATATAGTTCTAATCACTCAACTTCTATGTAACACCGACACTTCTAAAAAAATGTGTGTCAGTGTCTGTGTCCGAAACCGACACTGACACTTGTAATAATGTTTAATTTATTCATTTTTTAAAAGTACTATCAGTGTCGACGTATCATTGTCGGTGTCGTGTTTCCGGTGTCCGTGCTTCATAGCTCAATTGAGCTCAAGCGACAGAAGAAAATTTTTAGTTTAGAGGAAAATTGATAGTTAGCAGATATTGTTAACTGGCACCAATAATAGAATTTAAACATGTCACTATTGTTCTGCAATACGATATCTAATACAAAATATTGTCAATTAACAGCTATAACATCACTATAGGACTTATAGATTGCAAAGCTTGAACAAAAAACTATATTTTGCGATCATCGATTGACAACATTGTGGCTATCAAACAAAAATGAAGTGAGAAAAAGCTATAAAACCTGAACGGTTGGGGAATATTAGGAAATAAGCGAG
This sequence comes from Lathyrus oleraceus, assembly GCF_024323335.1. NCBI lineage: Eukaryota > Viridiplantae > Streptophyta > Magnoliopsida > Fabales > Fabaceae > Lathyrus > Lathyrus oleraceus. The sequence goes on along the minus strand of NC_066580.1, from coordinate 352,587,469 downwards.
GATTCCTTGCAGACGAAGGAAGAGTCGCAATGAAGAATAAGTCTGCCCATTCTAACTTTTGATTCTCAGATACAACAAACAATTGACCAAAACCCTCTACGTCATCGGGGGTCTGCCAAAATCTCTTCTTCTCTTCCGCCGGAAGAGTTAGAAACTCTTGAACACCTATCTTCACATTTTCCACTATTGAAGGATTGACTCCATGATTAATCAGCTGCACTCAATTTCATTTTTTGAAAATCTTACAAAGTTAATAAAACAAAAGTACAATAACTATATATAGTATCAATAAAGTGTTGAACTACATTTACAAGTAAATTTTCATAGCTAAGATTCAGAGTCATCTCAAAATTTAGATGCTCTGTGTAGGTTAGCCACAGTTTAACCATGATAAAACATATCGAGACCGGCCCTATTTAACCATAATTTAATTGTGACAAATATTTTATGAGATTCTATTTAACCACGGTTTAACTGTGATAAATTTTGGGCCTCGTGCAGTATCCCGCCTTGCAAGCCCTCAAAGTCAAAATTTTCTGCTGAATCAATTTTAAGACAGATGTGAAAAATAGTTCAAACCTGGAAGAATCCCCATTCTTTACAAGCATGATCTAGCTTCTCTACCTCAAGTTCATCTTCAGACAACAATTTACTTAGGTCAATGAGTGGAACTTGTTGTAAAGAACTTGTATTTGATACAACAATAGGGTCTTGATTTGGATGAATATATTGTTCTGGAACTTTTGTGTTGAGTTGCTTTGCAAGATCTTGGACAGAAGGCACCAATAATGAGGTTCCAAGCTTGGACATTGTTCTTCAATTACATAGATTAGACCCAATTTGACTCAATATGTTCCTTTTCTCATAAACTATATCAGCAACTGCAAATTGATTGAAATGAAATTATAAACTATTAATGTATAAGGGAATTTAATTTCAGTGATCTACTAAAATACCAAGATCATTTTCAATATAGATCTCATAAGCATGTTTTTAACCCCAAGATCAGTTCATTTATAACAACTATATTCATCCATAATCAACAGAAAAAATTGAAGAAATGAGTGTGTGAATGTAAAAGTGAGATTTTTCTTACCTTAATTAGCCTAAGATAGCTTTGAATGATGATTTGGGGTAACACTAATTTAGATGGAGTGGAACTCTTGAAGGAAGATTATTCAAGTCTTGGTCACCTACTCACTTAATTAAAAATATATAATTACTTAAATTATTAGTACTATTTAATAACAAATTTCAAAAAAAAAATTCAACTCATACAAGGGGTTGAAAATAAATATGCCCTTGCATACAAGATCCTAAGGGATCGGCCAATTGAAATAAAGTTAGCATATACGACTCTAAAGGGGCGTCACTTGAAGAAAAAAAAACATCTTAAAATTATAAGATAATGGTGCCAATTGGAAGAAAGGTCCATCTTCCCAAATTATTTATTTTTTAAAATATATATTATATAATATAGTGTAATGTTTAATATTTTTTTAGTAGATTTTTTCTATAAATAAAGATGTTTATTCTACCATATTCATCACATCTCTTCTTATTTTTTCTTAGTCTTTTTTTATTTGTTCCATCGTGTATATTAAAAGAAAGTGGTATGTTATTTATTCGACGACGAAGTCTCCGATGAAGATACTTTTTTGAAACATCCAAAATTTATAGCAATTAGAAAGGAGTTTGAACGGTTGATTATACGAAAAGATTAATGATGGGGAAAGAATTAAAAATATTTAGAGACTTGTTTCGTACATCTCAATTGTAGATGACAATAATGTTAAGCAGCATATGTATGTGCGAGTTAAAGATGACAATAATGTTAAAAATATGATGTTTACACTAGATGATATTGTTTTGATGGTTGCAATATCTTAGTTATTTTGCATTGTTAATTGTTTTTTATTTATTGTTTGTGTTGTTGTTTTTTACGCTTTATTGTTTGTTGTCTTGTAACCCACAAGTTGTTATCCTTATTAAACTCGAAGGTTCTAAAAAATTTAACAGCATAATTAAAACTCGAAGATTCCAAAAATTTATGATCATTTATTCTAAATCGAATCGAAACCCCCTATTTTGTCTTCTTATTTGGTTAATTGGCAAGAGTTCTTGTGATACGGTACTCGGGTGTCGCTTCCCTAGATTATCGTTCTTAGTTACTCGTTTTTGACTCGTGTGCGACAGCGAATCAGGTCACAAGATTCTTTAAGAAACGTAAAGATTTGGGGCATCAAGATGGGATGGTTTGGAGGAGAATGAAAATGGGATTAAGGTCTAGGGTTAGGATTAGTGGTTGATTTTGGTCAACTGATTAACCAAAAAGTCAACAGTTGACCAAAGTCAATTGTAGGTCAAAAATATATTTTTTGTGTAATCTTGATTTTGGACCTTTTGTAATGGAATATGTGAATGTTTTGGTAAGACAATGGATTCTTTTGTAATGCAATGTGACTTGATTTCCAAGCAAACATCTTTTCCTCCAAATTCCAAACTTGAAATACTGAATCTTTCCCTTGAACGCTTTAAACAAAACTTGGCCTTGAATTTGAACATGAATCATGAATCTTGATATGGACCATAATACCTGGCCTTAGATTCAAACCAATCAAACAAAGGACTAGAGTGATGAACAAACCTCTAAAGAGATTTTAACTTGTCACAGTCAATTTTTCATGGTTGACTAAGTAAACACAACAACAAATCCAATGCCAATATACAAGCTCTATGATCCAAAAGGGTCAAGAATCAAGAATTAAGGTTTCATAGGAATTGATCCATAAAGAGTGAACTAATCATCATTATTGTTCCAAAATAGTCAAGACATAGTATACGCTTTATCCACTAGCTTTGTGTTGGTGTAAGCCCTAGAGGCCAATAAATTTTGGTACTTGTATCGAATAATAAAAGGCATTCTCTTTATTATGGTTGATTAATAAAGTCCCTGGAATAGATAGTCCGTTTAATGTATTAAGTGTGACTTAATCATGAGAACACATTAAACATAAGGACACTATTCCTAAAGTATCCGTAGTCGAGCTTTAGTGTGAAGTGGGATAACATTAAAGCATTAAGACTATTATGTTTGTAGACTGATGATCACATCTCATGGATCATGGATAAAGAGTTATCAAGTCTTAAACATAGGTATGAATATTATGAGTAATATTTATACCGGATGACCCGCTATGAGAATACTATATAGAAAGTTATGCAAGGTGTCATAAGTTATTCTCATGGTGATAATAGTGTATTCCACTCTTCGACCTGAAACCACTATGGATCCTAGATGTAGAGTCGAGTGCTTTATTGCTGATCCAACGTTGTCCGTAACTGGATAACCATAAAGACAGTTGATGGGTACTCCACAAAGCATGCTGAGGGACATGAGTGACCTAGATGGAATTTGCCCATCCTGCATAACAGGATAAATGTCTATGGGCCCAATATTGAACTGGACAAGGATGACACGGTCTATGCCTTGTGTTCAATATAGACATAAGGGGTAATTATACACATAAGTATTATCACATAAGGAATTGTCAGATCACATGACATTTTCGTGTCTTGGGTAGCAGTGATGTGTTGCTAGATACCGCTCACTGTTTATTATGTTAAATCCGTGATTTAATATAATTGTCAACGTCACGAAAACCTACAGGGTCACACACAAAGGACGGATTGATGAAAGATAGAGTAACTAAGGAATACCGTAAGGTACGGTGCCCTTAAGTGAGTTATAGAGCATCGTAAGGTACGATGTACTTGAGTAGAATACGAAATATGGTAAGGTACCATGAGCTTAAGTGATTTTGGGCATATTATAAGATATGGGCCAAAATACACTTAAGTGGGCTTTTAGCTTGAAGCCCACACAAGTAGTTCTATAAATAGAACCCTTGTGCAGAAGCAAAAAAAATTGCGGTTGCATTCTTTTCGTTTTCACTCTCTCTCACTCACTCAAAGCCTTCATTCGTACCAGCTAGCACTGAGATTGAAGGAACCCGTTCGTGTGGACTGAGTAGAGACGTTGTCATCGTTCAACGTTCGTGATCGTTTCGTGGATCTGCATCAAAGGTTTTGATCGTCACAAGAGATCTGCATCAAAGGTTTTGATCGTCACAAGAGATTTGCACCAAAGGTTTCGATCATCACAAGAGGTAAATATTCTATCACTGATCATGACCATTCGTAAGGATCTCTAAAGGAGAAATTTTAATTTCCGCTGCGTTTTGGACCGCAATTCTCCTTCACTTTGTACCATAAATAAGCAAGACCCTTTGAATCAATAGTGCTTATTTGAGGATGAAGTTATAAATGAATGTGTTATGATGGATGATTAGGACATATGGATATGCAGATGAAATTAGCAATAAGCCAGACAAAATTGAATAAGTAGGGAAAATTTGGGGGTATGACACCATGGTTGACTTTGTTGATCAAAGTCAAACTTGCACATGACTTCCAAATCCACATGTTCGTGATGTAATCAACATGTCTTGGCCAATATTAGGGTTTCCCCAAATACTTAATCCAGGAGAACAATAGGGTTTACTAATTGTTATTCTAGTGTGTAGGATCAAAAGACGTTAGCCTTGATATAAATCAAGTTAATCACTTAGAAGAATCATTAAAGAGAAGCAAGGCTTTTATGAATCTGAAGAATCAGAACAAAAGCCTTCAAACTTTGAAGAGTCAACTCAAGTCTTTCAGATGACCAACCTTATTCAAAGATCAATAAGGTTCTGAAGACTAGAGTAATTTGAAGCAAGCAGACTTTATCATAAGAAATGACTATGCAACTTTTTAATAAGTGTCATCAGTAGTTTTGAAGATTTTTCTTTGAAGGATTATTGTTTATATTAAGTCAACAACTCTGAAAGTGTTCATCCAGATTAGTTCTGATCGACTCTGATATAAGGAAAGTTCAGAACCTATAAACCCAAGACTTTGAAGTCTCACTCCAACCAGGTTCTGAAGACATACTTTAACTTCTGATTATGCTTTAACTAATTCTATAAAAAAATCCTCTGATTCGGGAAGTTAAGTATAAAGATAAAAACGACTTAGATCAAGCTTCGACAAACGTCTACAAGAAGTCTCCAGTCAAAAGTTATCTAAAGAAGATCATGTGATAACGGTACATTACTATATGTCAAATCAAGATAAAGTAACATATTGTTAGGATTTGATCTTTTCAACTACTATGAACTCTACTCTGCTCCTCTCAACGTCTTTATGCTAGCTAAGTTTAAAGTACAGTTAATGTGTTCTAGCTAAACACCTTCAACGACTACTTCTTTATACATTTCATAGTATTTGTTGAGAGAAAAAGAGATTGTGTTTATACAGAAAACATAGATAAAAGAAACACTTACTAAATAGAAAATATAACCACAAGGGTTAAGTATGTGAGAGTGAAGTGAAAATGATCAAGAAAATCATCATAACAGAAAGGCACAATAAAGAAGGAAATATATGCTTGAAGAGAAAAAGATTGAAAACTTCAATCTTCCATACTTAGGAGAAATCAACTTATATTATGCTCAATAGTGTATATACTTTGTGTATCTTCTTAACTAAGAAGCACACACATAAACACTAGGTTAATACCAGACTCCTTTGTTAAGAGAATCTGAAGACTCTAGCAGTTATTCTCAAAGTAAGTCTATTTCTGTTAGATTGAGAAAAAAAGTCTCTTGCTGGGTGCTTGAGCAAAGAAGTCTCTTTGTGAATAGATTGAGAATTGAAGTCACATGCTTACAGGCAAAGCAGGAAGTCCTGAACGGGTTGTTTAGACATTAAAGTCTCATGCTTGCGGGCAAAGCAGAAGTCTCTTTCAAGGATTGATTGAGCATTGAAGTTTCATACTTGGGAGCAGAGCAAAAGTTTCTTTCTGTGGGATTGAGCGGGAAGTTCTGAACGGGTTATTCATGCAATGAAGTGTCTTGCTTGAGGGCTTGAGAAGAAGTCTCTTTCTAGGTTGATTGAGAAAATTCTAATTTGAGTAATTATAGTGAAAATATCTTGCGTTGCAAGGAAACTGGACTACTCTTGGTTTGGGAGGAACCAATATATATTGTGTGTCTCTTTATTTACTTCAGCATTTATATTTTGTTGTGCAACAAACTCCGAAATCAGACTCTGATCTGATTCAGACTCTTACTTGGATTAGAATCTGAGCTTGACATATCAGGTTCTAAACAGGTTTAAGAAAAAGAAGTAAATTTCCACATACATAATTCAACCCCCCCCTTCTCGTGTATATTTTTCTCACCTTCAAATGGTATCAGAGCCCGACTGTGCTTATTTCACTTAACAGTGAAACATAAAAGATTCAGTGAGAAAAAGCTACTCAATCAGTGGTTCAAATTTCTTTGAAGTTTCCTTCATTAGTTATAAAATGGAAATTGCATAAGGTAAAGAAAGATGAGATGAAGAGATCAAGAAACTTGTTTCTACTTTAAGTCACTTGTTTGTGAGTATGAAGGAATTTTTAATCTTTAAGACTGACTCGTGGGACAAGTGTATTTGCTGAAGAAACCAAGAAACCTTTTCTGCTTTAAGTCATTTGCTTTGTGAGTATGAAAGGATTCCTTAATCCTTAAGACTCTCTCGTTGGGCAAATGTGCTTGCTACAAGAATCAAGGTTTAATCTTGATCTGCTTAGTTAAAAGGAAGACTGGGTAAACTTCTAGATTCTCAAAAGTCAGAAACACCAAAAGAAGCTTATGTTTGAGAAGATTCTAATGGGGATTATGATGATAAGGAAATGTCTTTCATTTTTCAAGAGATTTCAACAGCTGACCAAGAGACTTTCTGGTAGAATATATAACTTCATATGTTTCTGTTTTAGAAGCAGAGAAGATGATCAGAAGATCTGCTACGAGTGCAACAAGCCTGATCACTTTTGAAATGATTGTCCTGATCTACAAAAGGACAAATCATTTAAGGAAATCCTTCTGAAGGAAAATGTCAAGAAGCAAGTTCAAGAAAGGTATCATGGCAACATGAGATAAACTTGATGATGAATAAGATTCAGACAGAGAAGCTGAAGAAGCCAACCTTGAACTGATGGCTCTTACACTCTCTGATTCAGAATCTGAGTCAAGTTATGGGTCTGAATATGGTGAAGAAGATGAGGTATATTCTAACATATCTTGTTCTGATCTTATTCATGATTTCATGAGAATTTGTCAAGTTTAGGAAAGACACATAAGGCTGTTAAGAAACAACTTGAGTTTTTTAAAGAAGAACCGAAACCTTCTAAAGAAACTATTGAGACATTGGAAATAAATCCAGCTGCTGCTTGATCAGGATATGGCTCTCCAATATTTCTTAACAATATATCTTAACAGAATTTTACTTCCATCCATGATCTATGGAGTAAGTAAAAGCATAGGATATGGTCTAGGCTTCCATGAAAAATGTGTGGTTTCCAAAACCTTGATATGGGAGAAACTCTCAGAACCATTTTCTTCAAGTCATGGTGATAAAAGGCTTAATGACTAATTTGTGTTTGATGTTGAAGGGATCAATGTTATGAACCCATCAAAGTCAATAATAGAGAAGTCAAAGATTCTGATAGAACTAGAGACCTCAAGGTTAAAGGTTCTGCAGAAGTCAGAACCTGAGATCTTAAAATTAGTGGTTTTGATGAAACCAGACACTATGATCCAAAAGTTAAATGGTCAAGAGAATTCAGTACCTAAGACTTCTGGATTCAAGCTTCTGAAATGTTCATAAACTAATGTCTAAGCTTATCCATGACAAAAAAATTATAAAAAGAAAGTCGGGAATACGGCTAGACATTACTCTAAGGCAATGGCACATATTAAGAAAAGGCCTGGAGTAACAAACACAAATGGACCCATAAGATTATGGGTTTCAAAATCTGAAATTGTGTTTGCAAATATGCTAAAAGGAAAAGATAATGCATATGTCATAATATCTGGACAATATATGATTACATCCTACAATAAGAGGAAAGCATATGTTCTTAATCCTTACTCTGAAAGAGGAAGGAAAGTTGAAGTATGAAGAAAAGCATAATAAGAGTATTATGGTTACTAGTACTACTCCAAAATTATACGGAACGAGGACCATGTTCAACAACAAGAGTGTTTAAGATTGATTTTCGTTAGTAAGAACATTGTTGGAACCAAAAGTTGTTCAAGAGGCACACACCAAGGTATGTCTAAACTCCTTTTTATTTAGACAGCTTTTATGAATGAGATATTATTTGCTTTAGTTTCTGCATCTATCTCCTTGATACATAACCATCCTAGATAATATGTCTGCATACGAATTCTCAGAACAGGTGGAAAATATTCTTTTGTATCCTTATCCATATTCTTTGTTCAGAACCAAGTATTGCAGACTAAAAAGTTTTGATCAGAAAAGTGTTGTTGTTCAAGTCAACTCTTTAATGAGTTGTTTTGCTTGTCTTACCCATTGTCTTTTAAAGACTTAATTATTTTCTAAGAAAGGGTTTCTGATCTTATTTTAAAAGCTTGATCTGAATATGGAGTATCAAATACTAATGTGAATCAGAAGTAGCTCCATCAAAGACTTTGATGACATGTAGCATCTGAAAAGCATCAGGCTCCGAGACTCAGAAAAAGAATAAGGATTACTTGTAAATTTTTATAAAAATTCATGTGTCTGAAAATTTCTATGTTAGCTAAGAAGTTATTTGCGTAGAATCTGTAGAGTAGTAATGTTTTATTCCTTGGATTCACTATGGCATCTCTCTCTTTTCATTTACTAGTCATTCTTTGTGCTTGTTTATCTTACTTGTTGGTTTTTCCAAAAGATTTTTTATGATTTGTCTTTTCAAAATCTAGTTGTCTTAAATCTTTTTCTTTCTCGATTTTACCTTTTCATTCCCTATTTAAACTGATCTCTCTCGGTCTAAATTTTTCATTATGGTTTTACAATTTGTCTCTCAAACCTGATTAACACAGTTATGCAATCTTGCTCTAGTTTTTAAAAGCTCTTATCTCTAGCTTTTGTCTAATCTGAGATGACCTCGAACTCAAACCTTGATGTGAGAAATCAACGAAAAAACATCAATGAAAAGCTAGATCTTCTTGAAGAATTGAGTCTCCGACTATGATCTTCTCCTTCACTCAGACTTAAGAGTAAAAAAAATTATCAAGTAATGTTCTTTGGATTAAAATTATAATTAAAAAGCAAAACCACTTTACTAACAAATTTTAAAATTTTATACACAAGGTTGTAATGGACTAGTTGAAATAAAGAAAGCTAAAAGTTGATACTTTAACTATAGTTTTTTTATCAATATATAATTTATTTATTTTTAAATAAATTAATTATTAGTTGAATCAGATCCTAATTTATTCAATTATTATACAGTGATTTACCCATCTTGTGTATAGGAAAATTTGCAAAATACTAGTTATAATAGAATAATAGAGAAAGCAACCTATGTAAGCAACGTTGTTGTGAAGGTTTGATGTATGACAAAGTCACATTTATTAAAAAAAACAAAAAGTCTTTGTTTCTCTTTAACATTTGCACATGGAGATAGTTGTTTCTCTTTCGCTTCTTTTCCTACTTTTACTCTTTTGTGTCTTTGAAAGACACTCTTACTTTACTCTCTTTTGTTTTTGTTTTGTTCGATGTAGAAAATGTGATGGAATTTATTCATTGTTTGGTCCAAGAGTAAATAGAAAGAAGGAAAGGTAGAAACATTTTCTCCCATTTGGTTGTGTAGATAGAAAAAGAAAAAAGAAAAAAGAAAAACACAAATTAATATAAATTTCCATTACTTGCATAAATAAGAAAATTTACAATTACATTCTCTTAATACACCAAAACCCAACATACTCAGCTAAAGTTGCTCACAATAAATTAGTGAAGCAAACAATGCTTCCAACAATACTAATATGGCGGGTGGTATTAATTTCCACCTCTTCCAATTTAGTAAAACACTACTAACATAAATTATAAAAATACCATAATTAATTAATTAATCTCTGTAAGCTTTTTTAGCAACAGAAGATTAATTCAAAAAGAAAAAAAATACCCCAATAATCAAAATGGCCCAAATAAATATGAACCATCTTGCTACAATCAAAATGATGAAAAGCCAATTCAAAAAAAGGCCTTCACATTTTCTAACCCTAGAATTTCAATTTCAATTTCAATAACTCATCATACTATTTAATACCCTAGTATACTATTGAGTTATACTAATACTTAACTTAGGAAATTAAATTAAAACATACTATATATAAATTGTATTATATATGATGATAAATTATGTGTCTAGTGGAATTGGGCACCAGTGTAGGTTTGACCAAAGGACCAACCAGAAGGGGCAACATTGTTTGAAACAATGGTTTTTCCATCACTTGTTGTAACCTTAAAAGACAAGGGTTGTCCATTAAGATAATTGTTGCTTTGCCAATTTTGTCCCCAGTTTCTTGACATTGGCATCCACCCTGTTCTTGAACCTTTAATAGCAACTGAATGTACATCTCCAGCACCACCCACATTTGTTACTAGGACTAAATTGAAGTAGGAATGTCCATTTATTGTAAACCTAATTCCTCCCCTTCTCCTGCAGGGTACCCTACACAAATCCACACAAAAATTAATTATTTACAACCATAGATATTCCTTTGTTTTTTTAGTTTTATTTTCTATTTTTTAAATTCTTTTTGAAAAACAATTATAAATATCAACAATTTTATATGAAATATAAATAAATGATATCACATAGATCTAACCCTAATCAACTAGCAAATTAGAGTTGAGCTATGCCATGATGCCCCCAACCTATATTTTAATTAAAGAAAAATAATATTTTTAATTGTTATTTTAAAAAATTTAAAACAATATGTAAAAATATCTCTAATAATTTATTTTAGACTATGGAATTAACATAATTAATATTCAGGGTACAATAATTTTTTGTCAAATAAAAAATAACAAAATTTAACTAATTTAATTGAGAATTCACATTAGTATAATAACCTTAAAAATAATAATTTAACAACCAATTTAGCAACAAAAAAAAAAGTATTTCCATTATAAAATTACCAACCCTAAAAGGAATCCCATTAACTACCTACATAAAGTTAAAGAAATTACACTAACTAGAAACAAAAAAAGTTAGGAAACTTCCAAATGCATGTGATTTAAAAATAGAATTTATAAAAATATTTAAAAGTTGAAAGTGACATAAGGGCCAACCCATTATACAATTAAAATTATAAAAAAAATCAAAAATAATATTATAAAAACAAATTAAAATATATACTAAAAAAATTTAAAAGTTGAAAAATAAAATTAAAAAAAAAAAGTTACCTTCTGTAAGAAACAGGAACAATTCCAGCTTTATATTGAGCAATTCTTAGAAAAACAGGTTGAGCAAGATCAAAGTGATGCAAAGGAGGGTTACACCATCCACCAGCATTATTAGGTAAGGCATTGTTTGGAGGACAGAAATTAGTGGCAGTAACCAAAATGGAACCAGGAAGACACCATTTATGGTCACCAGCACATCTTATCTCAAAACAAGACCCACAGCTTAAGCCACTGTTGAACAAAGCTGTGCTTAAAGCAGCTGTGTTTGTTCCATAACCTTGACTGTATAGGTTACCATATCCACATGCCCCACCTAAAAAAAATCATTTTTTTTATAATTTAGTCAAATGGGTTTTGTTTAAATTTCTCAATAATTAAAAAAAAATTGCTTACCCATTGTTCCTGATGCATCACTTCCTCCATAGAAGGTTGCATGTGCATTAATCCATCCTCCTCCATAGGCATAAGCTGAGGAAAATATAGTAAGAAATCCAACCAAGAGCAAACTTATTGGAACCATCTTTTCCTGAACATATACAAAATTAAGTTAAGTAAAAAAAATTAAGCTTAACTTGTGAAATATTGAACTTGAGATTAGTAGAGAAGTGAAATGCATAGTTACTTTGATTTTGTAGGGTTGATGAAAGGAGGGACAAAATGCAGTATGAGAGAGAGAATGAGAAGTGAATGAGTGAACAAAAGTGAAGGGTAAGGTACTTAATTTATAGAGCTTTGGAGAGAGTGAAGAAAGATTGGGTTAGTTTACAGCTTTAACTACTGTTTTTAAAATGTTGGGAAGAAAAAACCGCTAGTAGTTTAAGTGGTTTATTAAAAGATAGTAGTAATGAAAATGAGAAGTTATTAAAAGAGTGGAAATTGACAAGGGGACAATTTTTGAAGTTGGAAAAAAAGCTGTTTTGTGATGGAAAGCGTGTGGTTTTGTAGCTTTCATGGTTAGAAAATCTAAAAAATGGATGTGGGGTATAGTGGTTTTAAGTTGGATGGTGAACAAGCTGCCAATAGCACATGCAAGCATCTTCCATTTGCCGCAAATGCCCTTTCAAATCTTCTCTTTGGTCCTCACTTTTGTTGCACCAATGCTTTTTTTTCCTCCTTTTCTTCTTTTTTTCCAAATCAATTAAAAACTTATGTGTGCACTATTTTGTTTTTCTTTTTAATTAGTATGAAATTTCACTCTGTCTCTTTGGCATGTTGACAAGAGTTTGTATTGGCGTTAAGATTTGTCTAGTGTGTGCAAGTGTGATAACCCTATATCATGTATAAGGAATTCTTTTCTCCACTATCTTATCAAATACTACTATTTATTTTTTATATTCATTTAATAATTAATGTATTTGTTTAATTATTTCTTATATAAAGAAAGAGAGATGATATTAAATATATTACTAAATCGAACCAAAAATCTTTAATATTAAAAAAATTATTAGTTATGAAGGGATTAAAGAGTTTTATGTGCTAGAAGAAACACAAAAGAAACGATATAAGTTGTAATTCATTATTTTGTAGAAAGTTATATTCAACTGAGGTGTGTCTGACTTAGTTGAAATAGGAAATTTAGTAAGAGTGAATTGTATTCGACATATAGTTGTTGTGTCGAAGTTAAGGTGTTTTGTGTATGTTTTCGGTTTAGGTCTTGATTATCTATATATACATGCATGTTATGTTGTAATGAACAAATTGAACACCTTCACTTAATAGGAATCGTATACTGTTTTATTTCTTTTCTCTCCCTTCTTTCTCCATCTTCTTCTTGAAACCCTAATTGTTTCATCAGTTCCAATAAATTGGTATCAACGAGTTCGATTGCGAATCAGAGAGAATATGTAATGGAAAACGGTAACAGTGTTGAGAATAACAAGTGTGAGTAGTGTGGAAAAGTCTCACATTTATTAGAAATATGGAAAGTTGTGTATTTATAAGTGAGAGAACTCACACACCTATCACCTTAAGGTTTTGTATGAGTATGTGGTATGTCTCTCACAAAGGTGTGTTGCTCGTAAAGAAAGACCTCAAAGTAAAAATGATTCCCCATGTTGACCTCTGAATTGACTGCAACAGTGATATCACAAGCATTTGGTTCGAGTGAAGGGACATACTCACTTGTGTCGAAATTACCTACTAGGTAGGAGGTGACTCATTGAAGAGTGTCAATGGTGGTACAAGTGTAAAGAGCTTTCGCTTGAGGGGAAGCATTGTGGATAGACTCACACTTGAGAAAAAGTGTTAAGAAAAACAAGTGTGAGTAGTATGGGGAAGCCCCACATTGGTTAGAAATATGGAGACTTCGGCATTTATAAGTGAGAGAACTCATACACCTATCACCTTAAGGTTTTGGGTTAATATGTGGTGTGTCTCTCACAAAGGTGCGTTACTCATAAAGAAAGTCTCAAAAGTAAAAAGGCTTCATCGTGTTGACCCCCCGAGTTGACCCTAACAAACACAACATCAACGCAATTTCCAACGAGTCTACCAGAATGGGAGAACTATAAGAGGTGGATTGTGCGGATGAATTATATCTTCAGATTTTAAGATGTGGCTGAAATTATGAACGATCGAGTACATGCATTGGAAGCAAATGTGAATGATGTTCAACAAGATGTGCACAAGGAATGAAGGAAGAAATATGGAAAAACTTTGTTCTTGATCCATCAATTTGTGGATCCTAACGTGTTTAAGAATATCATTGAAGAAGAAACAACAAAAGGCATGTGGGACAGGTTAAAGAACTTGTACAACGGAAATGAAAAGTTGAAGAGGGTGTAGTTATAAACGCTAAGAAAGCAGTTTGAGATGACTCAAATGAAAGAATATGAGCCAGTTTTAGAATTATTTACATGTGTGGTATCGCTAAGAAACAAAATGAAAGTGAATGGTGAAGCAAAGTGGATGCATTCAAACAGTTCAAGAAATCACTAGGTATATGTGGATTTACCTTATCGAAAGGAAAAGGAATGTATTCACACAGTTCAAGAAGTTTAAATTGCATGAGGAGAAGCAAAGTGGATGCAAGTTAAAGAAACTGAGAACTGATGGTAGTGGTAAATACACCTCTAGAGAATTTGCAAGATTTTGCGCGGATGAAGTTATAGCGCATGAGGTCACTGTATCATATACACCTCATCATAATGGTATATCTGAGAGGAGAAATATAAGTATATTGAACATGAGTAAGAGCATGTTGAAGGCTAAAGATATTCCAAAGAGATTTTAGGGTGAAACAACTTTGACAATAATATACATTCTAAATAGATGTCCAACAAAGAAGATAGTCGAGAAGACATCTTATGAGGCTAGGACAGGACAGAAGCCAAATGGTATTCATCTTAGAGTCTTTGGATCAATGTGTTTCAGTCATATTCCTGAATAATTAATGAATAAGCTAAATGATCAACGTCAAACTATGGTGTTCATAGGTTATCATTTGACTAATGCATACAAATTGTGTTCACCAAATAATGATAAACTTATGATCAATTGAGATGTTCTAGTGAATGAAAGCAAATGGTAGGATTGGAGTCAATGGTCAGTTCGATAGGAGCAAGAAACAATCACAATTTTGCTCGATGAAGACCAGCAGACTAAAGTCACAACCAATAGAAACGAAGAACCACGTAAGTAGAATGTTAGGAGATCGATTAGAACAAAAACTGAGTCGACAAGGCTAGTTGGATGTGAGATATTTCCAAATCGAGCAGTCGATGTAGATGGTGACTTAATAGAAGTGTTGGTGTAAGCCCTAGAGGCCAATACTTTTGGTACTTGTATCGAATTATTTATTAATAATAAAATGCTTTTTCTTTATTACGTTTGTTTAATAAAGTCCCTAGAATAGCTAGTCTACTTAATGTATCAAGTATGACTTAATCATGAAATCACATTAAACATAAGGACACTATTCTTAAAGTATCCGTAGTCGAGCTTTATTATGAAGTAGGATAACATTAAATCATTAAGATTATTATGTTTGTAGACTGATGATCACATCTCATGGATCATGGATAAAGAGTTATCAAGTCTTAAACATAGGTATGAATATTGGGAGTAATATTTATACCGGATTGACCCGCTATGAGAATACTATATAGAAAGTTATGCAAAGTGTCATAAGTTATTCTCATGGTGATAATGTTGTATACCACTCTTCGACCTGAAACCACTATGGACCCTAGATGTAGAGTCGAGTGCTTTATTGCTGATCAAACGTTATTCGTAACTGGATAACCATAAAGACAGTTGATGGGTACTCCACGAAGCATGTTGAGGGACATGAGTGACCTAGATGGAATTTGCCCATCCTGCCTAACAGGATAAATGTCTATGGGCCCAATATTGAACTAGACAAGGATGACACGGTCTATGCCTTGTGTTCAATATAGACATAAGGGCAAAAGGGTAATTATACACATAAGTATTATCACAGAAGGTTTTGTCAGATCACATGACATTTTCGTGTCTTGGGTAGCAGTGATGTGTTGCTAGATACCGCTCACTGTTTATTATGTTAAATGCGTGATTTAATATAATTGCCAACGTCACGAAAACCTACAGGGTCACACACAAAGGACGGATTGATGAGAGATAGAGTAACTAAGGAAAACCGTAAGGTACGGTGCCCTTAAGTGAATTATAGAACATCGTAAGGTACGGTGTACTTGAGTAGAATACGAAATATGGTAAGGTACCATGGGCTTAAGTGATTTTGGGCGTATTATAAGATATGGGTCAAAATACACTTAAGTGGGCTTTTTAGCTTGAAGCCCACACAAGTGGTTCTATAAATAGAACCCTTGTGCAGAGGCATTAATTGCGGTTGCATTATTTTCGTTTTCTCTCTCTCTCTCTCTCTCTCTCTCACACTCAAAGCCTTCATTCGTACCAGCTAGAACTGAGATTGAAGGAACCCGTTCGTGTGGACTGAGTAGAGACGTTGTCATCGTTCAACGTTCGTGATCGCTTCGTGGATCTGCATTAAAGGTTTTGATCATCACAAGAGATCTGCACCAAAGGTTTCAATCGTCATAAGAGGTAAATATTCTATCACTGATCATGACCATTCGTAAGGATCTCTAAAGGAGAAAATTTTAATTTCCGTTGCGTTTTGGACCGCAATTCTCCTTCAGTGGTATCAGAGCCACTCACGAAACCATGAATCGGATAGCTGTTTAATTTCTGTATTAATATGATTAAAAGACAGAATGAATCAATTAATTAAACGGGTAATTAAATTTGGCATCATGAGTGTACGAGTTGGATGATTGATGTTGACTATGCTTCGGAACCGACATTAGTATGGTGAAGCAGCGACACATCGATCGTCCATATGTTACGCAATTGAGACCGATCAACTTATATATAATATAAGTAATACTAATGCAAAGTACGGTTTATATGATATACTGTTTCTGTTTTGTTCATTCAAACACTAAGTGGTTGTTTTTCTTTGAGCGATCAATGGTCATTTGCTTCGGAATCCGACATTAGTATGGTGAAGCAATGACCTGTTGATCAATCATACTGAATCAACAATCGAGGTGTGTTTGACGGTCTGAAATTGGCGCATTAGGGTTGGTGACGGCGCATTAGGGTTGTGCCGTCAAGGAGTTGTGAATTTAGGGCCTTTTGGAACACGTGTGTTGACTGGTTCAAAGTTCTGTTATTTTGGACGTGACGGTCGTCATGGAGTTGTGACGAGCGTAACAAGCTAGACGTGACGGTCGTCACGTGCTTTGTGACGGTCGTTGTAACACCCTTCTAAAATACCCCAATAATTAATTAAAATAACAAAATATAAATCAGAGTAAATATGCAATCAAGGGTGTCACACTTGACACTTCACACCATTTTCCAATATATCCTGTCATGCTCATTTATTTAATCAAAATAAAACATTTGCATAATACGCAGCGGATACAAACTAACAACATTCAAACCATGTAATACATTACATGTAAAGCTGTTCAACAACCAAATGAAAACATAGTAAAACATCCCATCCCGATGTTACATCTACCAGAGCATGACCCACTAAAGAACTACACTAGACTCCAAGGACTAGCTTCTACTCAATCACTGCTCGTTACCTGAAAACATAGTTGTAAGGGTGAGTTCCTCAATCGATATAATAAGCATTATAAAATATCATGTAATGCTAAGTAAATTAACACATCTCATCACCCTAATCAGATCACACATTCAGCAACAGCAACATCAACTCAATATCATAATCATACTCGACACAACCACACAACACACGTATAATATTGGAATACATCCATTCATATTATACGCCATACATACATTATGCAATGAGACTCCATGCATGCGGTACCGAATATTCGTGAACATATAGTTCAACCTCACCGATCAAATCCAGATACGGCTACCAAGCTCACTAGTCCCACTCATTTGAGACCTAGTGACTCACTCACTAATTCCTCACCATGGGAATTAGCTACCACCCCAAGGGCTATGATATGCATGCTAATCACCTAGCATGCAAACATCAACAACAATCCACAATACTAACTCACTAATTCCTCACCATGGGAATTAGCTACCACCATAAAGGCCACAATATGCAAGCTAAATCACTTAGTCATGCAAACATCAACAATCATCCACAATGGACATATGCTCACACTCTAAGCCATAAACAGTCCATTCATAATTTCATACATGATAGATACATTCACAACATTATGCATATCATCATACATCATCAACATATTCACCACATAATCATATCATGTCATACCACATAGTCAATCACAGCATTAGCACACTCTACTAATACCTATACTACTCAAAACAACGGGAAATGATCCCTACTCTATCATACATCAGCTAAATTACATTACTCAGCTGAACAACCAAAAACTGCACAACAACAGCACAGAAAAATCACAATCCTGCCCATACGCGTATTGCCTAGTCCCATACGCGTATGGCCCATCTCCTGACCAAATCCCATACGCGTAACACCATCTCATACGCGTATGCTACGCGTAACACCTCTCCCATACGCGTACCAACAGAGACAAAACTACGTTAGAAACATCATCTTCTTCATCCATACGCGTATTGCCTAGTTCCATACGCGTACCAGACCATCTCATACGCGTATTGCCTAGTGCCATACGCGTATGACCAGAAACCAGATTTCCAGATCTGCTATGGTTTTCTCTACCACGAGATTCCTCAGATCCAACCTCCCACAGTCCAATTTTACACAGTATTCGTTCATATCATCTAACACGAATCATACCCTATTCGATTTCACCAATTCTAACATTATTACATCTAATTCCCACGAATTTCCTTCAATTATAATCCAAATTTCGTTCATCCAAAAGTTCACAATTTCATCATGCATCATTCCAATTAGAGTCAATTCAATGGTTTATCACTACCCATTACATGTTATCCCATAATACCCATTAAACGATGATAAACCCCCCTTACCTGAGTTCCTCCGGCGAATCCTTCGGCTTCGAGCTCTTCCTCTCTTCAACCCTTGTCCTCTGGCTCTTTGCCCTTTTTCCACTTTAGAGTCGTTTCTCTGTTTTCACGTGAAAACTCTCTTTTACCAAATGGGACCTTTTTTTAATTCCAACTTTTATTCCAATAATAATAATAATAATATTCCAATAATATTCCAATTATTTAATTAAATTAATAAATATTATATTAATTTAAATTAAATAATTATCCTTATTTCATTGGGGTGTTACAACTCTCCCCCACTAAAAGAGTTTTCGTCCTCGAAAACATACCTCAAGCGAACAACTCAGGATAAGACTCCTTCATCTGACTCTCAAGTTCCCAAGTCACATTGCCACCTGCTGGTCCTCCCCAAGCTACCTTTACCAAAGCAATCTCTTTACCCCGCAACTGCTTCAACTCTCGATCCTCGATCCTCGTAGGTGATGTTTCAACAGTCAGGTTATCTCTCACCTGTACATCATCTACTTGGACCACATGCGACGGATCAGGAATGTACCTCCTCAACTGAGACACATGAAAAACCTCATGCAAATTCGCAAGTGACGACGGTAAAGCGATACGATAGGCTACCTCCCCTATCCTCTCCAAAATCTGATAAGGACCAATAAATCGAGGTGTCAACTTCTTCGACTTCAAAGCTCGACCAACCCCAGTTATCGGAGTAACACGAAGAAACACATGATCTCCCTCTTGAAACTCAAGTGACTTCCTCCTCTTGTCGTGATAACTCTTCTGACGACTCTGAGCAATCCTCATCTTCTCCTGAATCATCTTAATCTTTTCCGTAGTTTGTTGAACAATCTCCGGTCCAACCACAGCACTCTCACCTGACTCATACCAACATAAAGGCGTCCGACATCTCCTACCATACAAAGCTTCAAACGGTGCCATACTAATGCTCGAATGAAAACTATTGTTGTAGGTAAACTCAATCAAAGGTAAATAATAATCCCAAGCACCTCCTTTTTCCAAAACACAAGCCCTCAAAAGATCTTCCAATGACTGAATCGTCCTCTCAGTCTGACCATCAGTCTGCGGATGATATACAGAACTCAATCTCAGCTTAGTTCCCAAAGCCCTCTGCAAACCTTCCCAGAACTTCGATGTAAATCTAGGATCTCTATCCGAAACAATACTCGACGGAATACCATGCAAACTTACAATTTTCTCAATATACAACTCGGCTAATCTCTCTAACGGATAATCCATTCTGATCGTAATGAAATGAGCCGATTTCGTCAATCTATCAACAATCACCCAAATAGCTTCAAAATTCTTACTTGTCCTCGGTAAACCAGAAACAAAATCCATACTGATACTATCCCACTTCCACTCTGGAATAACCAACGGTTGCATTAGCCCAGACGGCTTCTGATGCTCAATCTTTGACTTCTGACAAGTCAAACAAGAATAAATAAAACTCGCAATTTCTCTTTTCATTCCCGGCCACCAAAATAACTTTTTCAAATCATGATACATCTTCGTAGCTCCAGGATGAATACTCAGGCCACTACGATGTCCTTCCTCAAGAATACTCTTCTTAAGCTCGGTAACATCCGGAATACACACCCGATTACCAAATTTCAAAACACCATTCTCATCAACTCTGAATTCACCACCTTGACCTTGATTCACTAGAGTCAACTTATCAACCAAAAGCACATCGGATTTCTGACCCTCTCTAATCTCATCCAGAATACCACTCGTTAACTTCAACATTCCCAATTTAACACTATTGTGAGTACTCTCACACACCAAACTCAAGTCTCTAAACTGCTCAATTAAATCCAATTCCTTAACCATTAACATAGACATATGCAGTGATTTCCGACTCAATGCATCAGCCACTACGTTTGCTTTACCCGGATGGTAATTCAAACCAAAGTCGTAATCCTTCAGAAACTCTAACCATCTCCTCTGTCTCATATTCAGCTCTTTCTGATCAAACAAATACTTTAAACTTTTATGGTCACTGAAAACCTCAAATCTTGACCCGTACAAGTAATGTCTCCATAACTTCAGAACAAATACCACAGCTGCCAACTCTAAATCGTGTGTCGGATAGTTCCTCTCATGAACCCTCAGTTGTCTCGAAGCATAAGCTACAACCTGCTTATTCTGCATCAAAACACCACCCAAACCCAACAATGAAGCATCACAGTAAACCTCAAATGGTTCCGACGGACTCGGTAATTCATTCACTTCTTCAGGAAACACATCAGGAAAATCACACACCACAGCTAGATCGCAAATCACCAGTTTATCTTTAGCCTCCAAAGTCGCTAACAGCATAAACAACTCTGCCCCATCTACTACTGCCTCATTCACCTGCCTCGCTGATAGAAACAAATCCTTTCCTTCCTCAATCTCAGGAAAGATCACAGTCTTATCAAAACAGTTGATATAAACTCGGTTAAACACCAACCAGTTCATACCCAAGATAACATCAATCTGCACTAGTGGGAGACACACGAGGTCTATCCCAAAGTCTCTACCAAAAATACTCAAAGGATAATTTAAACAAACTGAAGTAGTAGTCACTGAACCCTTCGCAGGAGTATCAATCACCATACTCCCATGCATCTCAGATATTTCTAATTTAAGTTTCACAGCACAATCCAAAGATATAAAGGAATGAGTCGCACCTGTGTCAATAATAGCTACAAGAGGAAAGCCATTAATATAACACGTACCTCGGGTCAAACGATCATCTGCAGAAGTCTCAGAACCCGATAAAGCAAAGACCTTGCCTCCCGACTGGTTCTCTCTCTTCGGCTTAGGACACTGTGGGCTGATATGACCCACTTCTCCACAGTTGAAACAAGTCACAGTCTTCAACCGGCACTCTGCAGCCAAGTGACCACCTTTTCCACACTTAAAACACTTCTTCTCATTACTGGTACACTCATGGATACGATGTCCAGCCTGACCACATCTGTAACACTTAGCAGGGGCACTGGAGTCTCCCCCACTAGGCCTCTTCATCCCACTTTGTCTCTGGAAACCTTTGCCAGCTGCATACGGTTTCCCATGATCATTCTGATTCTTGCCTTTCCTATCAACCCTTTGCTGATAGCTCTCCGCTTTGGCCTTGGTATCCTGTTCAAAAATCCTGCAACAGTCAACCAAGTCAGAAAACACTCTAATCCGCTGATACCCAATAGCCTGCTTGATCTCGGGACGTAACCCGTTCTCAAACTTCACACATTTTGAAAATTCCCCAGTAGCCTCGTTATAGGGAGTGTAATACTTCGACAGCTCTGTGAACTTAGCAACATACTCAGTAACAGACCGGTTGCCCTGCTTCAATTCCAAGAACTCTATCTCTTTCTTTCCTCTGACATCCTCTAGAAAGTACTTCCTCAGGAATATCTCTCTGAACACCGCCCAAGTGATCTCAGCATTCCCAGCAGTTTCCAACTCAGTGCGGGTAGCAACCCACCAATCATCTGCTTCCTCTGACAGCATATGCGTACCGAACCTGACCTTCTGGTTATCGGCACACTCAGTCACTCGGAAGATTCTCTCGATCTCCTTTAACCACTTCTGAGCGCCATCTGGATCGTATGCTCCCTTGAACATTGGAGGATTGTTCTTCTGCAACTCACTCAGTTGACGAGCAACTCCCATTCCCACAACATTCAGATTTCCTCCAAGTACTCCAGCTAGCATACCCAGAGCCTCAGCAATCGCAGCATCATCTCTACCTCTTCCAGCCATCTCTATTCTGAAAACCCAACAAGCTAAAACAATAAGTACTGATAGGGTTATACAACACCTATCCCGTACAGGGGAAACAGAATAATTACGACTCGACTCGACCGACTATGCTCTGATACCACTAATGTAACACCCTTCTAAAATACCCCAATAATTAATTAAAATAACAAAATATAAATCAGAGTAAATATGAAATCAAGGGTGTCACACTTGACACTTCACACCATTTTCCAATATATCCTGTCATGCTTATTTATTTAATCAAAATAAAACATTTGCATAATACGCAGCGGATACAAACTAACAACATTCAAACCATGTAATACATTACATGTAAAGCTGTTCAACAACCAAATGAAAACATAGTAAAACATCCCATCCCGATGTTACATCTACCAGAGCATGACCCACTAAAGAACTACACTAGACTCCAAGGACTAGCTTCTACTCAATCACTGCTCGTTACCTGAAAACATAGTTGTAAGGGTGAGTTCCTCAATCGATATAATAAGCATTATAAAATATCATGTAATGCTAAGTAAATTAACACATCTCATCACCCTAATCAGATCACACATTCAGCAACAACAACATCAACTCAATATCATAATCATACTCGACACAACCACACAACACACGTATAATATTGGAATACATCCATTCATATTATACGCCATACATACATTATGCAATGAGACTCCATGCATGCGGTACCGAATATTCGTGAACATATAGTTCAACCTCACCGATCAAATCCAGATACGGCTACCAAGCTCACTAGTCCCACTCATTTGAGACCTAGTGACTCACTCACTAATTCCTCACCATGGGAATTAGCTACCACCCCAAGGGCTATGATATGCACGCTAATCACCTAGCATGCAAACATCAACAACAATCCACAATACTAACTCACTAATTCCTCACCATGGGAATTAGCTACCACCATAAAGGCCACAATATGCAAGCTAAATCACTTAGTCATGCAAACATCAACAATCATCCACAATGGACATATGCTCACACTCTAAGCCATAAACAGTCCATTCATAATTTCATACATGATAGATACATTCACAATATTATGCATATCATCATACATCATCAACATATTCACCACATAATCATATCATGTCATACCACATAGTCAATCACAGCATTAGCACACTCTACTAATACCTATACTACTCAAAATAACGGGAAATGATCCCTACTCTATCATACATCAGCTAAATTACATTACTCAGCTGAACAACCAAAAACTACACAACAACAGCACAGAAAAATCACAATCCTGCCCATACGCGTATTGCCTAGTCCCATACGCGTATGGCCCATCTCCTGACCAAATCCCATACGCGTAACACCATCTCATACGCGTATGCTACGCGTAACACCTCTCCCATACGCGTACCAACAGAGACAAAACTACATTAGAAACATCATCTTCTTCATCCATACGCGTATTGCCTAGTGCCATACGCGTACCAGACCATCTCATACGCGTATTGCCTAGTGCCATACGCGTATGACCAGAAACCAGATTTCCAGATCTGCTATGGTTTTCTCTACCACGAGATTCCTCAGATCCAACCTCCCACAGTCCAATTTTACACAATATTCGTTCATATCATCTAACACGAATCATACCCTATTCGATTTCACCAATTCTAACATTATTACATCTAATTCCCACGAATTTCCTTCAATTATAATCCAAATTTCATTCATCCAAAAGTTCACAATTTCATCATGCATCATTCCAATTAGAGTCAATTCAATGGTTTATCACTACCCATTACATGTTATCCCATAATACCCATTAAACGATGATAAACCCCCCTTACCTGAGTTCCTCCGGCGAATCCTTCGGCTTCGAGCTCTTCCTCTCTTCAACCCTTGTCCTCTGGCTCTTTGCCCTTTTTCCACTTTAGAGTCGTTTCTCTGTTTTCACGTGAAAACTCTCTTTTACCAAATGGGACCTTTTTTTAATTCCAACTTTTATTCCAATAATAATAATAATAATATTCCAATAATATTCCAATTATTTAATTAAATTAATAAATATTATATTAATTTAAATTAAATAATTATCCTTATTTCATTGGGGTGTTACAGTCGTCACACTCACAAGTCCAGAATTTAAGGCGTTTCTGTTTTTGGCCGCGTGACGCTCGTCATGGGCCTGTGACGGTCGTAACAAGCTTGTGACGGTCGTAACATGCTTGTGACGGTCGTCACACTCACAGAGTCATAATTCTCGGGGTTTCTGTTTTGTGACTGCACAAGGGTTGGTTAGCGGAACCCCCGGCTAACTCTGCGTAGTATGATCAGTCGCCGAAATTTAATTTGGTTTTAATTAATTAAAGGAATTAAAAATTAATAATAATAATTTGTTTGTTATTATTGCCTTGTTGTGATCAGTTATGGCCTTAGTCTTCCTTCATTTTATTTTGGGTTTTTTAAAATACGACCTGCGTGTCGTGCCTCTCCTTTTAATCTCTTAATGTAACTTCTTTTCTCATCTCAATCCCTCGTATGTAAAACGAGTTTCTTCTGTAATGTAATGTTATGAAGAAAGAAAAGAAGACAATGTTATGAAGAAAGAGAAGAATTCAATATCAAAGGAGGACAACCTTGAAGATCTTGCTTGGAGAATCTTAGAGAAGAATTCAATATCAAAGAAGGACAACCTTGAAGGTCTTGCTTGGAGAAGCTTAGATCATCATTAGGTTAACTTAGGTTCTCTCATTGGCTTGGGAGAACAATTGCGTTAGGGGCCATAACTGTTTTATTATGTATGTTGATGCATGTGTATGTATGTTGATGCATGTGAATATATGTTGATGCATGTGAGAGACGATTTATATGATAAATAAGCCGGTGAGATCATAACAATTACAATTCCCTCAAATTAAATATTAAGTTTATGCTTTCCAAGTTTTAGCACTCATCAAGACTGGTATCGGATAATGTAGGTTTCGCCTACGCGAGGTGCATGTTCTATATTAGTAAGGTGCGATGGGATAATTGTAATATCCAACTGTTAAAACAATGGGTCAAACTTAACTAAACAAATTATAATAAGATTATATATATATATATTTAGAAGCAAGAGTTGGGAATGATCCATATGATGGATTGGAATAAGGAGTTATTCACCCAACTGAAATTTTCGAGAGTTGTATGAGATACAATTGGAAGGAGTTCCTACCTAAATAACCTAGTTTTATGTAATCCGCCTACGCGGACTTAGAACAAAGTGAAATATGGATCTCGACCCACTAGAAAATCTTCCAACGGGATTTTCCGAATCAAATGATGAGGGTCATTTGTTTTGAGTAAAATAGTGGGAGCATATTTAATTAAAGGCCTAATTAAATATGTTATTGATACTTATATTTTCATTAATTCTTATGTAGATTACCATGACAACAATCACCTCTAACAACATCTTGCGATCAATCCTTGACAAGGAAAAAATTGTCTGGGACAAATTTCCTGGATTGGCACCGAAAATTGAGGATTGTCCTCAAACATGATAAAAAGTTGTATGTCTTGGAGAAACCTGTTCCTGAAGAGGAACCTCATAGTTATGCATCTAAGGCAGAAAGAGATGCTTATAAGAAGCATGTCGATGATGCCAATGAAACTGCTTGTCTCATGCTAGCTACCATGAACTCAGAATTGCAAAAGCAACATGAGAACATGGTAGCGTTCGATATGATCGAACACTTGAAGATGCTCTATCAAGAGCAAGCAAGGCATGAGAGGTTTGAAGTTTCAAAAGCCCTTTTTCAAAGCAAGTTAGCTGAGGGAGCCCTGTAAGTCCCCATGTGCTCAAGATGATTGGGTATGTGGAAAACCTTGAAAGATTGGGTTTTCCCCTCGGAAAGGAACTTGAGACTGATTTGATCTTGCAATCGTTGCCAGATAGATTCAGTCAATTTGTCCTAAATTTCAATATGAATGATATGGATAAATCTCTTCCTGAACTGCTAGGCATGTTGAGAACAGCTGAGCAGAATCTGAAGACAAAAGGGAAGTCCATTCTGATGATCAGAAATGGAAGAGACAGAACAAAAGGCCCACCAAGCAGGGTGATAAAGGGAAAGGCAAGGAAGTTGCCAAACCCAGACCCACTGTTGCTGCTTTGAAGCCTAGTGGAGGCATAGCAAAGGCAGGCACCTGCTTCCATTGCGGTAAGACCGGACACTGGAAGAGAAACTGCCCAAAGTACCTGGAAGATACGAAGAATGGAGTAGAGACTTCAACTTCAGGTATTTTTGTTATTGAAATAAATTTATCTACTTCTGTATCATGGGTATTAGATACTGGATGCGGTTCTCACATTTGTACAAATGTGCAGGGGCTAAAAGGAAGTAGAGATTTGGCAAAAGGTGAAGTTGACCTACGAGTTGGCAATGGAGCAAAGGTTGCTGCTTTAGCCGTATGAACTTATGTATTAACTTTACCTAGTGGTTTAATAATTCAGTTAGAGAACTGTTATTATGTACCTGCAATTAGCAGGAGTATTATTTCCATTTCTTGTTTGGACAAGTTTGGTTTTTCATTTATAATAAAGAACAATTGTTGCTCAATTTATTTGAATGATATATTCTATGCTACTGCACAAATGAGCAATGGACTGTATGTCCTTGATCTCGAAATGCCTATATATAACATTAATACTAAAAGGATGAAACCTAACGAGTTAAATCCAACTTACCTTTGGCATTGTCGATTAGGCCACATAAATGAGAAACACATTTCCAAACTCCATAAAGATGGACTCTTGGACTCTTTTGATTATGAATCATATGAGACATGCATATCTTGTTTAATTGGAAAGATGACAAAGTCTTCATTCACATGAAAAGGTGAAAGAGCGAATGATCTTTTGGGCCTAATACATACTGATGTATGTGGACCACTGAACATACCAGCCAGAGGAGGTTTTCAGTACTTCATCACATTCACTGATGATTTCAGTAGATATGGTTATGTGTATTTAATGAAACACAAATCAGAATCCTTTGAAAAGTTCAAGGAATTCAAGAATGAAGTACAAAACCAACTAGGTAAGAATATTAAAACTCTTCGATCAGATCGAGGTGATGAGTATTTAAGCCTAGAGTTTGATGACCACCTGAAAGAGTGTGGGATCCTATCCCAACTTACTCCTCCTGGAACACCCCAATGGAATGGTGTATCTGAGAGAAGAAATTGAACCCTGTTAGACATGGTCCGATCCATGATGAGTCACGCCAATCTTCCAAACTCCTTTTGGGGACATGCACTATTGACAGCAGCTTACACACTTAACCATGTTCCATCCAAAAAGGTTGAGAAGACACCATATGAAATATGGAGTGGTAAGAAACCACATATGTCTTACATAAAGATTTGGGGTTGTGAGGTTTATGTGAAACGACAAATTTCAACTAAGCTTGAGCCCAAATCTGACAAATGCTTATTTGTGGGGTATCCTAAAGAAACAAGAGGGTATTACTTCTACAATCCTTCTGAGGGAAAAGTGTTTGTCGCTCGTACTGGAGTTTTCCTAGAAAAGGATTTTATTTCCAAAGGAACCAGTGGGAGGAAAGTAGAGCTTGAAGAAATTCAAGAATCATAAAGCATAGATACACCTATGGAGGAATTAGAGCAGGAAACATAAGAAGTTGTGTAAGAGCAACCTGCTCAAGTAGAACAAGACCAGCGTAGGTCAAGCAGGATACGTCAACTACCTGAGAGATATGGATATCTCATAACTGATCAAGGTGATGTATTACTCATGGATCAAGATGAGCCTGTGACCTACCAAGAGGCCATAACTGATCCCGAGTCTAAGAAGTGGCTAGAAGCCATGAAATCTGAAATGGATTCCATGTACACAAACCAAGTGTGGACCTTGGTAGAGCCTCCTGTAGGAGTTCACCCTATAGGATGCAAGTGGGTCTTCAAAAAGAAGACTGACATGGATGGTAAGGTACATACCTATAAGGCAAGACTGGTTGCAAAAGGATATAAACAAATTCATGGGATTGACTATGATGAAACCTTTTCACCAATTGCAATGCTTAAATCTGTTCGGATTTTACTTGCTATCGCTGCATATCATGATTATGAAATATGGCAGATGGATGTCAAAACTGCTTTCCTTAATGGAAATCTTCTTGAGGATGTGTACATGACACAGCCTGAAGGATTTGACATACCAGAGGATGCCCAAAAGATATGTAAGTTACAAAGATCAATCTATGGATTGAAGCAAGCTTCCAGAAGCTGGAACCTTCGTTTTGATGAAACAGTAAAATAATATGGATTCATCAAGAACGAAGATGAGCCTTGTGTCTACAAGAAGGTTAGTGGGAGCATGATCGTTTTCCTGGTATTATATGTAGATGACATATTACTCATTGGAAACGATATCCCTACCCTACAACAAGTAAAGTCTTGGTTGGGGAAATGCTTCTCTATGAAGGACCTAGGTGAAGCAGCCTATATATTAGGAATCAGAATCTATAGAGATAGATCACAAAAACTGCTTGGCCTAAGTCAGAGTACATACATAGACAAAGTGTTGAGACGCTTTAATATGCATGATTCCAAGAAAGGATTCATACCTATGCAACATGGCTTGTGTCTATCAAAAACACAATCCCCTTTAACTAAGGAAGAAAGGGATCGCATGAATAAGATTCCATATGCATCTGCAATAGGATCTATCATGTATGCCATGTTATGTACTCGACCAGATGTCTCGTATGCTTTAAGTGCAACAAGTAGGTACCAATCTGATCCTGGTGATGCTCACTGGGTAGCTGTCAAGAATATCCTTAAGTATTTAAGAAGGACTAAGGACTCACTCTTGATATATGGAGGTCAGGAAGAGTTGGCTATAATTGGATACACCGATGCTAGCTTCCAGACAGATAAGGATGACTTTAGATCACAATCTGGTTATGTGTTTTGCTTAAACGGTGGCGCTGTGAGCTGGAAAAGTTCAAAGCAAGATACAATTGTTGATTCTACAACCGAGGCCGAGTATATTGCTGCCTCAAGTGCAACAAAGGAAGCTGTTTGGATCAAAAAGTTCATTAGTGAACTTGGCATAGTTCCTAGCATTGTGGATCCCATTGGTCTCTATTGTGATAACAATGGTGCTATCGCACAAGCCAAGGAGCCTAGATCTCACCAACGATCCAAACACATACTTAGGCGTTATCATCTCATTTGAGAGATAATAGATAGAGGAGATGTGAGAATATGCAGAGTACCTACACTTGACAATATTGTTGACCCACTGACAAAGCCTCTTGCGCAGCAGAAGCATGATGGCCATACTAGATCTATGGGTATTAAGGGTATGCCTGATTGGCTCTAGTGCTAGTGGGAGATTGTTGGTGTAAGCCCTAGAGGCCAATACTTTTGGTACTTGTATCGAATTATTTATTAATAATAAAAGGCTTTTTCTTTATTACGTTTGTTTAATAAAGTCCCTAGAATAGCTAGTCTGTTTAATGTATCAAGTATGACTTAATCATGAGATCACATTAAACATAAGGACACTATTCTTAAAGTATCCGTAGTCGAGCTTTATTGTGAAGTGGGATAACATTAAAGCATTAAGATTATTATGTTTGTAGACTGATGATCACATCTCATGGATCATGGATAAAGAGTTATCAAGTCTTAAACATAGGTATGAATATTGGGAGTAATATTTATACCGGATTGACCCGCTATGAGAATACTATATAGAAAGTTATGCAAAGTGTCATAAGTTATTCTCATGGTGATAATGGTGTATACCACTCTTCGACCTGAAACCACTATGGACCCTAGATGTAGAGTCGAGTGCTTTATTGCTGATCAAACGTTATTCGTAACTGGATAACCATAAAGACAGTTGATGGGTACTCCACGAAGCATGCTGAGGGACATGAGTGACCTAAATGGAATTTGCCCATCCTGCCTAACAGGATAAATGTCTATGGGCCCAATATTGAACTGGACAAGGATGACACGGTCTATGCCTTGTGTTCAATATATACATAAGGGCAAAAGGATAATTATACACATAAGTATTATCACAGAAGGTTTTATCAGATCACATGACATTTTCGTGTCTTGGGTAGCAGTGATGTGTTGCTAGATACTGCTCACTGTTTATTATGTTAAATGTGTGATTTAACATAATTGCCAACGTCACGAAAACCTACAGGGTCACACACAAAGGACGGATTGATGAGAGATAGAGTAACTAAGGAAAACCGTAAGGTACGGTGCCCTTAAGTGAATTATAGAACATCGTAAGGTACGGTGTACTTGAGTAGAATATGAAATATGGTAAGGTACCATGGGCTTAAGTGATTTTGGGCGTATTATAAGATATGGGTCAAAATACACTTAAGTGGGCTTTTTAGCTTGAAGCTCACACAAGTGGTTCTATAAATAGAACCCTTGTGCAGAAGCATTAATTGCGGTTGTATTATTTTCGTTTTCTCTCTCTCTCTCTCTCTCTCTCTCTCTCTCTCTCTCTCTCTCCCTCTCTCTCTCACTCAAAGCCTTCATTCGTACCAGCTAGCACTGAGATTGAAGGAACCCGTTCGTGTGGACTGAGTAGAGACGTTGTCATCGTTCAACGTTCGTGATCGCTTCGTGGATCTGCATCAAAGGTTTTGATCGTCACAAGAGATCTGCACCAAAGGTTTCAATCGTCATAAGAGGTAAATATTCTATCACTGATCATGACCATTCGTAAGGATCTCTAAAGGAGAAAATTTTAATTTCCGTTGCGTTTTGGACCGCAATTCTCCTTCTAGAAGAAGTATTGGTGATGGTTGAATCAAAACCAATCAATTTGGATTAAGCAATGAATGATTTGAATTGGTTAGAAGCCATGCAAGAATAACTCAATGCAATCGAGAAGAACAAGACTTGGGAACTTGTCGAAAAGGAAATCAAGAAGCCAATTGATGTTAAGTAGGTCTATAAGTTAAATCTAAGGCCAAATGGTGAGATTGCTAAGCACAAGGCAAGACTGGTGGCAAGAGGTTTTCTGCAAAAACCTGGTATTAGTTTTGACAAAGTTTATGCACATGTGGCAAGGTTGGAAACCATCAAAATTGTTGTGTAGACCGCAACATACAAAGGATGGAGGATACATCAACTAGATGTAAATTCATCATTTCTAAATGGGTCTTTGGAAGAATAAGTCTATGTTAGTCAACCCCCGAGATTCAAAATAAAGGGCAGGAGTCGAAGGTATACAAATTGAGGAAAGCTCTCTATGGTTTGAAGCAAACCCTAAAAGCTTGGAACAAGAGAATAAATAGCTTCCTAATTAAATCATTTTTTGCAAAATATGTCTCAGAATATGGATTGTATGTCAATAATGCAAGCAGGCTTAATCGAGTCACCATATGCTTGAATGTGGATGATTTGCTGATTACATGGGCAAAAGAGGCAGAAATCAAAAGAGCCAAGTCAAAGTTGATGCAGAAGTTTGAAATGTCTGAACTAAGGAATTTGTCATATTTCTTAGGAATATAATTCAAATACACAAGTGGATAAGTTTTCTTGCACCAAAAGAAGTATGCTTAAGACATCTTGGAGAGGTTCAAGAATGAGTAATTGTAATGCAGCTGCAACACCATTAGAAACTGGAGTAAAGTTGAACAAGTAAACAAATGAGGAGTTTGTAGGTGCAACACTTTACAAACAAATCATTGGATCTTTGAGGTATATTTGTAATACGAGTCCAGACATTTGTCAAAGTTTCGAATTGTTAGGGAGATTCATGGAGAAACCCCGAGAGTGTCATCTCATTGTAGTCAAGAGGGTTTTGAGATACATAAAATGTATGATTGACCATGGTGTGTTGATGTTGAGGTGAAAGAATACTGACACAAATACAGAGGTACATGGTTACACTGATTTGGGTTTCAACATAGATCAAGACGAGAATATGAGTATTGCAGGCTACATATTCATTATTGGAGGTGCCCCTACCTCATGGAGTTCAAGAAAGCAAAGCATTGTGGATTTTCCATCTTGTGAAGCTAAGTATGTGGCTGCATCATATGTAACATGTCGAGCAGCATGGATAGAGATGCTACTTGAAGAGCTCAAGATAATGGAACCTAAGAAAATGAAGTTGTTTATCGATAACAAGTCAGATATCGACTTGGCGAATCATCCAGTGTGTCATGGTCAAAGTAATAACATAGAAATGAGGTATCATTTCCTCAAGGATCATGTAAACAAAGGAAAGCTTGAACTTGAGCATTGCAAGACAGAATGACAACTAGTTGACATACTCATCAAATGTCTGAAGAAAGTCATGTTTGATGAGCTGGAGAGAAGTATCGGGGTGAGAAGTTTTGAAAACATGAATTAAGTGGTATGTTAGATGTTGTAATTCATTGTTTTGTAGAAATATGTATTCAACTGAGGTGTGTATGACCTAGTCGAAATATGAAGTATAGTAGGAGTCAGTTGTATTCGACAGAGTCGAATACAATATATAATTGTTGTGTCAAAGTTAGAGTGCTTTTAGTATGTTTTGGGCTTGGGACTTGGTTTCTTATATATACAGGTATGTTATGTTGTAATGAAAATACTAAACAATTTCACTTAATAAAATATTACACAGTTTCATTTCCTTTTCTCCCTTCTTTTTTCTTCTTCTTCTTGAAATAATAATTTTTCTATCAGTTTCAACAACAAAATATGTGGGTTCAACTGAAGGAAACTTGCACCCTAATTTTAAGGGCACCTGTTCATTTTATTTAAACCTAAGCTTAGTTTACTGAGGTGTCTCAATAATTTCTTTAACGGGTCAAAAGAATTTTTATTTAAAAATATCACAAAGAAAAAAAATACATGATTACATGTCTTGTGGGACTCATCAAAAGCAAAAGAAAGGTCTGTCATCCCTAATATTAGCGTCACCAACCAACCCTTGTTTCCACCTACAATCTCTCTATATATTACATCATCATCAACCATCATTCATACCATTTTAGAAACTATTGAACTCATTCTTGAATATTTAGAATAAGGAAGGAGATGTGTCACACTGATATGTTGTGAAATAGTCCACCACTATCATTCTACTTTGTATTTCTTATCTTATAAACCACTTTGTATTTCTGCTCTTGTAAACCTTAAATCTCTTTGAAATAGGTTTGTAATGAATTTATTTATTAATTATCACATTTTTACTTTGTTTCCTTAGCTCACCATGCACTAATTCATTATACAATTAAGTTTGCATTTTAGTGTGATGTATTGTGCTTAGTTTCTCTTAAATAAGTTGATTTATCTTTAATCTCTAAAATTTAACTTTACCACCTAGCCTTTATCTCAGCATTTGAATCTCTAAAAGAATTATGATAGAAAATATTTTATTCAACATTTGATTCAAAAGATAATACAAAATGTTAAATCTCTAGGAATAATGCTTAAGTCTAAAAGGAAGATTTGTGTTAATAATTTCACATAGTTTGATTTAAGTGTGACTTCATAAGAGTGATAGTCAGGGGCGAAAATAAGCCATACCAACTAACAGGGGCCTATAGCCTAGTCTACATAGGTCCAAGTCAAACCATACTTTTTTCAAATAGAAAACATCTAGGTTTTAAAGCCTATTTAGCTAAAAAGGCTAGGCTATGGCCCATAGAAAATCCTTTTAAACCTATCTGACCGGCCTATTTAAATAAATATGAATAATTTTATTACTATCATATTACATTATGTACTTTGAATTAAAATATATAAATAAAGATTAGTTATCTTGAAGAACGTATGAGAATAAGTTGAAAAAACCAAATGAACAATTTCTTAAGTTGTTTTTATAAGTTCTTTCAAATAAATAGTATCATAAAACTTATACTAATAGGTAAACTTGAATGAGTCGATGAAAATAAGCATTTAGTCTCATTGATCTTTTAATTTGTTGGTTTGTTTAACATTAGTTGAATTGCTTATTTACAAATGTTCAAATGAAATGAACTTTTAAGTAGGCTAGTAAGTCAATCAGGTCTTCCAAAAGGCTATGTTTAGGCTTAAAAATAAGCCTATGATAGGCTATAGGTTAGACTTAGGCTTTGAAATTTTTAGCAATTCAGGCTTGGCAAAGCTTATCTCGGCTCATCCCATTCTCACCCTTAGTGATAGCCTAATGATAAAAATGATAGTTAAGTTGAAAAATCCCCCAAATCCAAATAGTTTTCGGACGTTACTCCACACTTTAGGATCTTAGAGAAGACAACCAGAGTTTATAACAAAGTTATACTCTTACCTATATTTTGACATTTGAACTTAAATAACATTTTAAAACTTATTTTTACTTGTATTATTTACATTTGCATGCTAAAAAAACAAAATATTTTTTTTATCTTTACAGAAGAAAAAAAAGGAAAGTATTAAAATTAGGAATATAATCAATTATTGTGGTACAATATTTTATACTTTTCTTTAAGACAATGAACACCTTTATTGATACTTAATATGACAAATTTTAACATTTTTCCTTTAAAGATAAAGTTTGTTCTCACTTTCCTCGACATCAAGAAATTCACGAGCTTAAAAACTATTATCTTTCTCCTCCTTCTCCAAAACGACCAATCTAAATCACAACTCTCTTACCAAAATAATGTCCAATCCTCTAGACAATCAGTGTTATTAAACCAAGTACCAAACCCAAAAAAATGAAACTCAACCCGATGGACTCTATGAACCATATAAAAAAATAAATTTCCTTAATCACCCTCTTTAATCATCCAAAACCTGAACTAGAAAAACCTTAATTTGATAAAATTATTCCCCTTAAAACCTTTACCCCAACAAACTAAAACAATTAAAATCACTAATAAAGAGCGCAGAATAACTAATAACTATTATTGTTATTAAAATACTTGGAATCTGAATTTTAAAATTGTAATCTTGAATTCGCGGTACCACATAACTCTAGTATCCACACTCAAAATATAGACCTATGTGCAACCAAGCTAAATAATTCAATAGATCTAGAAGAAAAACAGAACAAGTAACAATGGATAATAAAATAGACCATGCAATAAATAGATGATCAACTAATAACAAATTTATAACCTACGAATAAATGAAAAAATAAAAACAATCCAACCAAAGATAAAGATAATAAGAATGAAGAAAAAAACAGTGTTGTTTGTTAACAAAATTAGGGCAAAAAAGAAATCTACATTTGTGGGAGACAAAATTTCTTTGATACATTGTAATTGAGCCTTTATAGGAGTTACAAAAAAACCACGACAAATTAAACTTAATTGCCTAAGATGAACAATCTCTAACTTGTCTATTTTTTTCTCCCAACCATATATTATTTTTAGTCTAGGATTAATCCAGAAAAATTAAATCTTCTTCTTAATGATTCATATATATCCAATGTATTTAATTTTTTTTACCAAACCCAAAATGCTCTAAAACTTGTTCTCACACTTTTGACCAAATTATAAAACATTTCTGAAAAGTGCTATTTTAAAAGAAGAAGAAAAATATCACGACTTGAAGCATAATAATAATGTTGATTTGAATCCAACCTCCAGAAAAATTAATAAAAAAATAATTATAACGTGATTCAAATAATTTTCTAGGATTTTTTGAATCATCAACACTAAATGTTCAAAAAAAGAATTGAAGGTATATTGACCATAAATTTCTATCTTAACTTCAAACTA